>NC_091062.1:24954034-26202034 GCF_000393655.2 Nicotiana sylvestris
TTGGTTCCGACAGATCGAGAGAGGATCAGGAGGTTTGTTGATGGTCTTACTTATCATCTCCGTATTCTTATGACCAGGGAAAGGGTGACTGGTGCTACCTTCAAGGAGGTTGTGGATATCGCTCGTGAGATTGAGACGGTTTGCCTTCAGGAGTGAGAGGAGAGGGAGGACAAGAAGCCTCGAGGATCTGGCAGCTATAGTGGCGCTCCTTCGAGGGGCCAATTTCAGCACAACAGAGACCGTTCATTCAGGCCTGCTCAGTCAGCTCGCCCAGGTTATCGTGGGGCATCTTCGGGTCATGATTATCATGGATCTCAGCAGGGCCAGTCATCAATCAGCGCCCTTCCAGCTCAGAGTTCGACCCGTGCTCCATTAGTTCAGGGCTCTTCTATGCCGAGTGCATATGCTAGTCACTCCGGTGCGAGGGGTTCCCTTCAGTCCCCTTCTCCATCACCTAGGAGTTGTTTTGAGTGTGGTGAGACGGGTCACATGTAGAGGCAGTGTCCTTGTCGTGTTACTAGTTCGTCCCAGCAGAGGGGTTAATCATCGGCTTCAGCGCCAGTTTCTTCACCACCCCCCGCTCAGCCAGCTAGGGGTGGGGGTCAGTCAACTAGAGGCCTTCCCAAAGGGGGAGGTCGATCAGGGGGTGGTCAGCCCCATTTCTATGCACTCCCAAGCAGACCCGATACTATTGGTTCAGACGCTGTCATTACAGGTATTGTTTCAGTCTGCCACATAGATTCTTTTGTATTATTTGATCCCGGTTCCACCCTTTCTTATGTGTCATCATATTTTTGCTCATTATTTGGGTACGCCCCATGAGTTTCTTGCTTTACATGTTCATGTATCTACCCCATTGGGCAATACTATTATTGTAGACCATGTGTACCGGTCGTGTGTGGTGACTATTGGGGGTCTGGAGACCCAATTGGATCTATTGCTATTAAGCATGGTGGACTTTTATGTCATTTTGGGCATGGATTGGTTATCTCCGTGTCGTGCTATTCTGGACTGTCATGCTAAGACAGTCACATTGGCTATGCCGGGTGTACCACAGATCGAGTGGCGAGGTGTGACTGATTATGTTCCTAGTAGAGTGATATCTTTCTTGAAGGCCCAGCGTATGGTTGGGAAGGGTTGCCTTTCATATCTAGCGTTTGTAAGGGATGTCAGAGTTGAGACTCCCAGCATTGATTCTGTTCCAATTGTGAGGGATTTTCCCGATGTGTTTCCTGCAGACCTGCCAGGCATGCTACCAGATAAAGATATTGATTTTGGTATTGACCTGGTGCAGGGGACTCAGTCCATTTCTATTCCACCATATCGTATGTCACCAGCGTAGTTGAAGGAATTAAAAGAACAACTTTGGGAACTCCTTGATAAAGGGTTCATTCGTCCTAGTGTGTCACCTTGGCGTGCGCCGATTCTGTTTGTGAAGAAGAAGGATGACACCATGAGAATGTGCATTGATTATAGGCAATTGAACAAGGTAACAATTAAGAACAAGTATCCTTTGCCTCGTATTGATGATTTATTTGACCAACTTCAAGGAGCGAGGGTGTTCTCCAAGATTGATCTCCGTTCAGGTTATCACTAGTTGAAGATAAGGGATTCAGATATTCTTAAAACGGCTTTCAGGATCCGATAGCGTCATTATGAGTTCTTGGTGATGTCATTTGGGCTGACCAATGCCCCAGCAGCGTTCATGCATTTGATAAACAGCGTGTTCCGGCCTTATCTCGATTAGTTTGTCATAGTCTTCATTGAAGATATTCTGGTGTATTCGCGTAGTCAGGAGGAGCATGCGGAGCATTTGAGAGTTGTGTTGCAGAGATTGAGGGAGGAGAAGAAGTATGAAAAGTTCTCCAAGTGTGAGTTTTGGCTCAGTTTAGTGGCTTTCTTGGGGCACGTGGTGTCCAGCGAGGGTATTCAGGTTGATCCGAAGAAGATAGAGGCAGTTCAGAGTTGGCGCAGACCGTCCTCAGCCACAGAGATTCGCAGCTTTCTTGGTTTGGTAGGCTATTATTGCCGGTTTGTTCAGGGATTCTCATCTATCGCATCGCCCTTGACCAAGTTGACTCAAAAGGATATTTCATTTGTATGGTCGGACGAGTGTGAGGAGAGCTTTCAGAAGCTCAAGACAGCTTTGACCACAACTCCAGTGTTGGTTTTACCATCAGCTTCAGGTTCATATACCGTGTATTGTGATGTTTTGAGAGTTGGGATTGGTTGTGTATTGATGCAGGAGGGTAGAGTTATTGCTTATGCTTCTCGTCAGTTGAAGCCCCATGAGAAGAACTACCCCATTCACGATTTGGAGTTGGCTGCCATAGTTCACGCGTTGAAGATTTGGAGGCATTACTTGTATGGCATATCTTGTGAGGTGTTCACTGATCATCGCAATCTTCAGCATTTATTCAAGCAAAAGGATCTTAATTTGAGGCAACGGAGATGGTTGGAGTTGCTTAAGGATTATGATATCACTATATTGTATCATCCGAGAAAGGCCAATATGGTGGCCGATGCTTTGAGCCGAAACGCAGTGAGTATGGGGAGTTTGGCATATATTCGAGTTGGGGAGAGACCACTTGCGGTTGATGTTCAGGCCTTGGCCAATCAGTTCGTGAGGTTAGATATTTCGGAGCCCAGTCAGGTATTGGCTTGTGTGGTGTCTTGGTCTTCCTTATATGATCACATCAGAGTCCAGCATGATGATGCCAAAGATGTGACTATTGGTGATGACGGAGTGTTGAGGATGTAGGGCCGGATTTGTGTGCCCAATGTGGATGGGCTTCGGGAGTTGATTCTGGAGGAATCTCATAACTCGTGGTATTCCATTCATCCGGGTGCCGCGAAGATGTATCAGGATTTGAGGAAGTACTACTGGTGGAGAAGAATGAAAAAAGATATTGTGGGATTTGTAGCTCGGTGTCTCAATTGTCAGCAGGTGAAATATGAGCATCAGAGATCGGGTGGCTTGCTACAACAGATGGATATTCATGAGTGGAAGTGGGAGAGGATCACTATGAAATTTGTTGTTGGACTTCCACGGACTTTGAGAAAGTTCGATGCTATTTGGGTGATTGTGGATCGGCTGACCAAGTCCGCACACTTCATTCTTGTGTGTACTACCTATTTTTCAGAGCGGTTGGCAGAGATCTATATCTGGGAGATTGTTCGTTTGCATGGTATCCCAGTTTCCATCATTTCAGATAGAGGCACTCAGGATTACATCGCAGTTTTGGAGGTTTGTGCAGCGAGAGTTGGGTACTCAGGTTGAGTTGAGCACAATTTTTCACCCTCAGACGGACGGGCAGTCCGAGTTCATTATTCAGATATTAGAGTACATGTTGCATGCTTGTGTTATTGATTTAAGAGGGTCATGGGATCAGTTTCTACCGCTTGCAGAGTTTGCTTATAACAACAACTACCAGTCGTGTATTCAGATGGCTCCATATGAGGCTTTGTATGGGAGGCGGTGTAGATCTCTAGTTGGTTGGTTCGAGCCCAGTGAGGCTAGGCTATTGGGGACATATTTGGTGCAGGATGCTTTGGAGAAGGTGAAAGTGATTCAGGAGAGGCTTCGTACAGCGTAATCGAGGCAGAAGAGTTATGTTGGCAGGAAGGTTCGAGATGTGTCTTACATGGTGGGAGAGAAGGTTCTACTGAAGGTTTTGCCCATGAAGGGTGCTATGAGATTTGGCAAGAAAGGGAAATTATGTCCGCGGTTCATTGGACCTTTTCAGGTGCTTCGGAGGATTGGGGAGGTGGCTTATGAGCTTGCTTTTCCACCCAGCTTGTCGAGTGTGCATCCGGTATTTCATGTCTCTATGCTCCGGAAGTATATTGGGATCCGTCTCATGTTTTGGATTTCAGCACAGTTCAGTTGGATGATGATTTGACCTATGATGTGGAGCTAGTAGCTATTTTGGGTCGTCAAGTTCGAAAGTTGAGGTCAAAGGATATAGATTTAGTAAAAGTGCAGTGTAGAGGTTGGCCCGTGGAGGAGGCTACCTGGGAGACCGAATGGGAGATGCGGAGCAGATATTCTCACCCTTTTGAGGCTTCCGGTATGTTTCTTGACCCGTTTGAGGCTTCCGGTATGTTTCTTGACTCGTTCGAGGACGAACGTTTGTTTAAGTTGTGGAGGATGTGACGACCTGGCCAGTCGTCTCATGAGTTGCCGCTCCGTTTTCCCTATTTTTGCTTTTCTATGCTTTAATTATTTGTGTTATGTGGTATCGGGTTGGTCGGATCGAATTTGGAAAGGATTTGGCAAGGTTTGAGACACTTAGTCTCTTTAGAGTAAGTTTACGTTGAAAAATTTAACCGGATATTGACTTATGTGTTAGAGGGCTCGGATGTGAGTTCCGATGGTTAGGTTAGCTTCGGTAGGTGATTTGTGGCTTAGGAGCTCGATCAGACTGAATTTTGGCAATTTCCGGTTGATATGCGAGATTTTGATATAAGGGTCGGAATGGAATTCTGAGAGTTGCAGTAGCTTCGTTATGTCATTTTGTATGTGTGTTCAAAATTTTAGGTCATTCGGACGTGGTTTGGTTGGGTTTTTGATCAAAAGCGTATTTCGGAAGATTTTAGAAATTTAGGCTTGAATCCGATGTGTTTTGGGTGATTTGAAGTTGTTTGAGGTGTTTTGATGATTGGAACAAGTTTGAATAAGGTTATAGGATATGTTGGTGCCTTTGGTTGAGGTCCCGGGGGCCTTGGGTGAGTTCCGGGTGGTCAATCAGATCATTTGAAGTTGGAAAAGATTGCAGAAAATGTTGTTTAGCTGTTGCATGGATTTTTCCCTTCGTGTTCGTGAGTGGAGCCTCGCGTTCGCGAAGAGACAGTTGAGGAAGGCAAGAATTAAGCCTTCGTGTTCGCGAGAAGGGCTTCGCGTTTGCGGAGGGCTGGCAAGTGGTGCATCGCGTTCGCGAGAAGGTCTTCGTGATCGCGTAGAGGAAATTGGGTCAGATGGGTTCGAGGTTCAGTGTTCATCGCATTCGCGTATGAGCGAGCGCGTTCGCAAAGTTTAAGGTGGACGAAGCATCATGTTCGCGATGGTCATTATGCATTCGCATAGAGGAAAAGTTGGTCAACGCGAGTTTGTGCTTCGCGAATGCGTGGGTTACCGCGTTTGTGAAGAAGGAAATATAGGCCTGGGCAGAATGTTTTTAAGTCGTCTTGTTCGCGATTTTGGGGCTTATTTCACCCATAGCTGCTCGTTTTTGGAGATTTTTGAAGGAAATTGAAGAGGGATTCAAGAGGAATCATTGGGAGGTAAGATTCTTAGACTAAAAACTCGATTATTATGCGAATTCCACCTAGAAAATCATGAAAGCTAAGCCTAAAATTGAAGAACTAGGGCTTGAGAAACTGGACTTTTGATTGGGGATTTGGAGGACCATTTGGGGTCAGATTTGAGAACTTTTGATATGTATGAACTCATGGGGAGATAAAGAATCTAATGATATAAAAATTTCTGAGTTTCGAGAAGTGGGCCCGGGGCTCGGGTTTTGCTAATTTTGGAATTTGTGCCCTTTATTGATTGTTTTTGCTTGGGCTTTGTTCCCTTAGCATATTTTGACATCCTCGTTCTGATTTTGGATATATTCGACGCGCGTGGAGGCTGATTCGAGGGACAAAGGCGTCGCGAGCTAGAGATTTAGCCGGTTCGAGGTGAGTAATGATTGTAAATGATGTTCTGAGGGTTTGAAACCCCGAATTGCACATCGTAGTGCTATATTGAGGTGAGACACACGCTTGATGGCGAACGTGAGGTCGTGCACTATTGGGAATTGTGACTCGGTCCATCCCGATTGATGATTTTACCGTGTATTTTATTGAAAACTATTTGCTATCATCATTATTTGGGCTGAATGCCATATTTGGGCCTAGAGCCAACTATTTGAACCCTTCGGGGCTATTTATTGATTTTCCTCACTGTTTTGACTTATTACTTGAGCTCAGTCATGTTATTTCCCACTGTTTTCATACTCAACCATGTTTACTCAGTTTTAAGACTTAAATAATATTTTAAATGATGTTTGGACTGAGAAACACCGTTTTACTATTGCCCGAGAGGCTTGTGATGATTTTTGACTAAGTAACGCTGATGGCCTATATTGGGAGGAAACACTGATACTGATTTAAGGCGGAGGGCCTGAGATATATATACGCCACGAGGTGGCTTGTTGATATGAGGCCGAGGGCCTAGATTTGATGCCACGAGATGACTTATTATTGCGTTTGGTCCGTAAGGGGCCCCTCCAGGAGTCTGTACACCCCCAGTGAGCGCGGGTACCCATTGTGATGTGCGATTGAGACTGAGGGGATGGTATTGTTCTGAGATTGAGCCCGAAGGGCTGGTACTATTCTGAGATGTTGCCCGAGGGGCAGATTTTGCTGATACTGTGCCCGAGGGGCAAACTTCTACTTGTTTACTTTATCTTAATTATCTGTCAATTATCTGTTTACTGGTTGAAAGAGGATTTTACTTGATTTTACTGGTTTTACTGTTGTTAAGTGATTTTACTGCTTCATTATAGAATGCCTTGTGGCTTACGTGTGTTCTTACTTTCAGTCATTATTTACATTTGTTAGTCACTGAGTTGGAGTACTCACTTTACTCCCTGCACCCCTGTGTGAAGATTCAGGTGTTGCTGGTTCCGCTCCGGAGTGCTGATTTCCTCCAGTTCCAAGCGGGCCATTTGGAGATTACGAGGTAGCTGTTGACGTCCGCAGCCCCATGTCTCTACTCCTCTGGCACTTTTGTTCTTTTTCATACATTTGTAGTAGTTCATGACTTTAGCAGATTTGTATTATGGCTTATAGATGCTCGTGACTTGTGACACCCCGGTTAGGGCTGTGTTGGGTTGTACTTCCGCACTTTATTGGCATTATTCGCTACTTAGTATTGCTATATCATGTTCTAGACTGCTTTTATGTTATTTAATTGTTTAAAAAGTGAATTGGGTTTAATTAGATGCCCTTGTCTTCACGAGAGGTGCTATCACGACCGGATTCGGGGTTAGGGTCGTGACAAAAAGAGAGTTCACACGGGTAAATATTAAAGAACTAGAAAGTTCTTTACGAATTCTCTTACATTGTTTTTGTTCTCATCAATTAATAGACCAACCAAAATTGGGATTGAATCCCATGAATGTTGGAAATTTTAAAGGTGAATATGAGCTTATTCACCTGCCATGTATACCACATAAGATGCATCTATGAGATGGTTACATGTGCGGTTATTATTAATCCCCAATCTGGTGTTTGCAAGGTAACTTTCTCAATAATTCAATTTAGAGCATAATTTCCAGATTTTCTATTCAAGATAGTTTATCTTGATAAGTTGGTTTACATCTTAACACGTTATAACTAGTTTAGCAAGATGACTTATTGAGTGTCTCCACTTAATAGTTAAACTATTGCTTATGAGAACAAAATTATCTATATCAGTTTGATATACGTTATATACGAAAGTATATTATATTCTCCCTCACAAACGCTCAGGGTCAGGAACTAAATAATTCCATCGTATTATTATTAAGGTGCATTGTGTATTTGATTAGCACCAAAACGAACAAAGATGAGTTTCCAAAGTTGAGGAAGCAAGTTAATTTTTCTACCATGAGGGGGAGACATGATAAACAATTGAGAAAAAATTACATGGAATGAATTATTATTTATACATCTAGATCCTCGAATAAGATAATATGAACTTGAAGTTCATAAAAGAATAATTCATCTGCAATATATTGTAAAGCATGCCAGACACATTTGCTGACCAAAGAAACAAACTATATTCTCATTGCAAATGCTCCTATTAAGTCCTAGAAGGACAGAGTCTTACGCTTAAAGCGTATAGACAAATCGGTTTCAAATAAACTTCTTGATAAAGAAGATGAGCAAATGATAAAATGATCATAATAAAGGAGGTAAGTATTCTAGAAGATCACATGACATAACACTTCATAAAATCTCAGGAGAGATTCAGGTACCTGAATATATGAATGAAGAGATCTCTATGTTATGTCTATATGAAAATAAGGAGGTTGGAACCGATATAAAATGTTTGTCGATGACATCGCTAATATCGCTAAATATATATGAGGATCTTAAGTCTGGAGAAACAATTCAAGTAGAATTTGGTTTCATATGAAAGACTTGTAGTTTTGGACATATAGTTCAAACACTCGAAAGTATAAAGTCAATAGGTGTGTGCAATCACTTTCATGTAATTTATATGTCGACATGATATGAATTGATATGCATCTAAAGTATATTTAAATGGCTTATATCACTATACTTATATGATAATCCCTGAAGGATTTTAATTGATTGAAGCATATATAATTCTTGATCTTGAAGTACCGCATCCTTAGTGCAATTTGTGCGCATATGTATCTTGCTATAACTATAAGTATGATAATGTGATAGCGAGAATACCTCTATGGAGATATTGAAAAGCAATTCCACGACATTATATGAAGACATTATATATCTATCAAGAATGATGATTTCAAGGTGCAATATATTCATTCAAGTTAATATGGCTGATTTGTTTATCAAATCTGTACCAACGATCTTTTGAATATGGTACACAAGATTGGAATGCATAGGTTTAAAGATGTGAATTGATGCTCTCATCAGGGGGAGTTAATACGTGTTGTACTCTTTTTCCCTTATAAGATTTTGTCCCACTGGGTTTTCCTTGCAAGGCTTTTAACGAGGCAACCAAAAGGCGTATTGTTAGATATGTGTATACTTTTTCCTTCTTTAGAATTTTTTTTTCCACTGGGTTTTATTTTAGTTAAGGTTGTAACGAGGCATATTATCTGGTGAATAGACATTCAAGGGGGGGTGTTATAAATAGAATTTTATTTATGATGAATGTCTATATTTTAGAGAGATTTTAGGGATTTTACTTGGTGGCTAAGTCACTTTTCCCCTATAAATAGAGAGGTTCTATTCCATTGTAATTGATCCCAAATCAATAAGAATTCTCTCTTTATACTTTTCTCTGCAATACTCTTCTTTTCTTTTAATCCAACATATCTCCTTCAATATAAGGTCAAATGGAGTGATTCAAGAGCCTAACATGACTAACATTTTACAAGAAATTCATTCGAGGAATCAAAAGCGAGTTTTGGGATAGTTTAGCACAAGAATAGAGGCATAATAGATAGCAAAAAAATATATAAAATAAGGGTTTGTTCATTTGGTCATATTTTGAGTTAGGGAGCTCGGATTTGGGCGATTTTGGAGGCGATTTTCACCATATGAATTGGGGTAAGTATTCTCTACTCAGTTTTAGTTATATTTCATGAATCCATCTTCGTTTTTGGCATTTGATTGATGATTTCAAAGTAAAATTTGGAGGGTTTTGCCTAAAGTTTCTTAAAGTGAATTTTTAAGTTTTGAACTTCGATTCGAAGTCAGAATTGGATGAAACTAGTATGGTTGGACTCATAATTGAATGAGTTATCAGATTTTGTGAGTTTTGTAGGGTTTCGGGATACGGGCTAGGGTTGGGCGTTTTGGCCGATTATGGGCTTTTGATTAAAGATTCGACCTTTTTCGAATGGGATTGGTTCCTTTAGCATTGTTTGATGTATTTGAGTTATTTTTGGTTAGTTTACCTTTTTCGATTGGGATTGGTTTCTTTAGCATTGTTTGATGTATTTGAGTTATTTTTGGTTAGTTTCGAGCCGTTCGGAGGTCGGAACGCGCGAGATAGCAATTTTGGAGTATCGCTTGGCTTGCTCGGTATTGGAATTAGCTTGTTTGAGGTAAGTGATAATTGTAAATCTAGTCCAGAGGGTATGAAATCCCGGATTTTGCATCGTTTTACTACTTTGAGATGATGCACATTCTAGATGACGAACATGTGGGCGTGCACCGCTGAGGATTGTGACTTGGTCCGTCCCGTAGCAATTATAAGTTGCGTATTTGGCTGAAACTATATGATACTTATGCGTTTTAGAAAGAATTTCTATAAATTGGGCTGAATGGGCCTTGTGCCAAAGTTGTTTTGACCCTGAGGGGCATTTTTCTTACTATCCTCTCACTATTTACGATTGAAAATCTATACTCTGTAATATTATACTCATTGATTTCATAACTCAGTCTTTACTATACTATTTTGTTGCATATAAAAATGTTGTTTTGGGCTGAGCACCATGTTTTTAATGATAGCCCGAGTGTCTTGGGAGATTGATAACTGAGTGAGGCCGAGGGCCTGATTTGTGAGGATATTTATGGGATCGGGCTGCACGCCGCAGCATGTTGTTACTGATTCATGATTGAGTGATGCCTAGGGCCTGAGTGCTTATGCCACGGGGTGGCTTGTTATGAGATCGAGAGCCTGATTGATTATGCCACGAGGTGGCTTGTTATAGCGCTTGGGTTGTAGGAGCCCCTACGGAGTTTTCACACCCATAGTGAGCGCGGGTATCCTGAGTGAGTGATATGTTATTTTACCTGAGGGGCTGTTCTTGATCCATGTTTTGCCCGAGGGGTTGTTCTTGATCCATGTTTTGCCTGAGGGGCTGTTCTTGATTCATGATGTGCCCGGGGGGCTGCTTACGAGTGATTGTGTGGTATGCCCGAGGGGCTGTATATGAGTGATTGTGAGGTTTGGCCGATGGGTTGTTTATAATTCATGTTTGCCCGAAGGGCTGTTCACGAGTGATATTTTGCCAGAGGGGCTGTTTATGTTTTCATCATTTTTACTTATTGTTTCATCACTTGTTTGAAAACTATTGAGAGATGTTTTTAAAAGGTTTTACTGAAACTAGATTTAAATGAGCTGAGTTGATTTGAACCCTGATTTTAAAAGCCTGTTGTATCCTACTGAGATTTCACGATATGAACTGTATATATTTTATTGCTCGTCACTACTGCTCAGTCTTTATTTACTTTTATTACTTACTGAGTTGGCGTACTCACATTACTCCCTGCACCTTGTGTGCAGATCCTGGTATTTCTGGACCCGGTAGCGGGTGTTGATTATTCGTTGGCAGATCCATCGGAGTTAGCAAGGTGGTTGTTTGTCGATCGCAGCCCTGCTTTACTACCTTTTTATCTTCCCTTAGTTGTATTCAGTTATTTCCATGCTATGTTAGTCTTGATATTGTCAGACGATTGTAGTAGATGTTCATGACTAGTGACACCCTGATGTCGGGCTTTCTTTTCTGCACTTTTATTTTGATTTGATCTCTTTTATGAAGGTTTTATATTGAATAGTTTTGGAACTATCTTTGAAATGAAAATATCGATTTGTTTTGGTAATGTGTCGGCTTATCTAGTTCCACGATAGGCGCTATCACGACAGGATTAGTTTTGGGTCGTGACACATGGTTCTAAAGTCCATATGCACTAGCTGTTGTAAATAAACACAATTCGCTATTTTTTTTAATTTTCGACCAAAAAAGGTTGGCAAAATCGATATCCGGCCAGGTATATTTGGGCTGGAACAGAATCAAACTATCAATGCATGTACTAATTAAACCTGTCTAATTTTTGATAAGTTGAACACACTTGTGTGAGTATATTTAGAAGCAAAAAGAGGGGCAGTGAAAAATAGACGAGTGAGTTGCAGAAAATGAAAGTAAACGACAGAAAATTTGTGCTCTGGACATTAAGAAGTAGAAAAGAAATCAAAGCCAATAATGAAAAAAGAAGCTCTCTTTGAATACACATGGGAAATAAATGCCTACAAATTAGGCTCTACACTACGAGAAAAGGAAATAAAATTGTAAGGAGCACAAATGCACAATAGGTAACAAAAATTAGAATTGATGGCGTATTGACAATTTTACATACTCCTAGTAAGTAGTTTCTTATTTAACAAGCATATTTATATGAAGTAATCCGAACTCAGCGCTGGTAGGCATACCAACTAAGGGATAAAACACACTCCTATCAAAAAGATTTCTATTCCGATATATGAACCCCAATATCTCGATATAAGGGCAGAAGGATCCTGACCATCAACCACAGACTCCTTGGGGAGGGGTATTGTATTGGTGGTGAAATGGTGTTACACGTAGAATATTGAAGTGTTGATGTGGCATGATACGTGGAACGGTAATATAGCGACAAGTGGTATTCTCAATTGATAGAATTAATTTAGAAAAGAAGGCACGGGGAGAAACACCCACGAGACGGTACGGAGAAGAGAACCGAGTCGAACGGTTGACAAAGAATAGACGAGGACAAAATGAATAAAGAACAAAAAGAAGGAAAGATACATGAACTGGAGGTAAATAAGGAAGGAGAATCGGAATAGTTATAGGGTATTTATAGCAATAAAAACGCCAGTTATAGATATCCAAGATAATGAGAAATCAATATCATTAATGCCCATAATAAACTCAAATTATGTGGGAAAAACCGTTACAATTGTACATTCCTATATAAGGACACATAATTTTATTTGTAAGGACATATCTCAAGCATTATTGAAATATACTCTTTACTTTCCTGCCTTCTCGAAGTTTTCTGTCTTGATTTTACAATGTGACCATCAATTAGTTCGTTCTTATTATTTTCCTTAAATATCATCGTGAAAGTTGTAAAACTTGGTTATCAGTAACCCATTTTCTTTTAAATTTAGATTTTGATCAAGAAACATATTTTTTTTGTTAAACAAATTGGTTCCGTTTTCAAATTCTCTTTTTGACAACCAATCATGTCAACTGTCAACGAAAATAACCAGCTAAATCCACAGGAGGGAGGAACTCCACCCATCCCTTCACCATAAGAATCTCCTCGATAGTCCCGAGAGGGGACACTAGAAAGATCAACATCATATATGAATGATCATCAAGGGGACGAGCAAACTGTCGAACAAGACGCTTTAAAACAATTAATCACACAACACATGAATAACACTCTTCAAGCCTTTGTTAGGGGATTTCTAACTGTGCCACCAACTCCTCCTCCAAACAATACTGCAACCATAGAAACCCCACGCTCGGGGCTTGCAATTTCAGGAAGCGGAGGAACTCCCAGCAAATCTCGTAATGAAAAGTCAGGTGCACCAAATAATTCTGATTCACAAAGTTTGGTACTAACTTTGCAAAACAGCTGAAAGAGCATAATGATCGCATAGAACAAATACCTGGCGTACCACCCGTGATTAAAGGAGTAGATATTGATAAATATTCACAATAGCCTTGTAAGCCAAGTGCAACACCTTTGCCGATTCTTATAAAGTTTAAAATGCCTGATATTCCAAAATACGATGGAACAACTGACCTGCAAGATCATGTAATCTCGTTTACAACTGCTGTGAAAGGAAACAATTTAACCAAGCAAGAAATTGAATTAGTTTTGGTCAAAAAGTTTGGTGAAACAGTCACGAAAGGAGCATTAACGTGGTATTCTCTCTTACCTGAAAACTCTATTGATTTTTTTGCTGAGCTTGCAGATTCATTCATAAAAGCACATTCGGGGCTCAAAAAGTTGAAAAAGGGATGGAAGACATCTTTAAAGTAAAATAAGGAAACACAGAACTACTTAGAGAGTTTGTGGATAGATTCCAACGGGAGAGGATGATGTTACCACGAGTACCTGACAATTGGGAGGCCATGGCATTTGCAAGCAACTTAAACAAGAAAAGTTTAGAAGCCACGAGGAGACTGAAGAAACGTTTACGAGAATTTTCATCAACAACTTGGAACGACGTGTATAACAGATACAACACGAAGCTGCGGATAGAGGAAGACATAGTTGCATAGCCAAGGGTTGATGAAAGAGCAGGGTCAAGACGCTCTGAATTTGAAAAAAGGACCGAAAAAATAGGTACGAGCCTTATATGGGTCCTGCAGGTCGAGATTCTCAGTCCAAAAAAGAAAACTTGTGATATGAATCAAGGTTAAGGAAAAAAGATATAGGTTCCTCATCTAGATTCATAAAGGAACGGGACGCGCGAGGAGATAATTCCAATGCACATGCGAGAATCGAAGACTGCGGTTTTAATGTTGATACCTCCGAGTTGGTGGCTGTTTTAAGAGGTATGAGAGATAAGGTATGGTGGCTTAAAGAAATAAGATCAGATCCGAGCAAGAAAAATCCAGATTACTGGTGTGAATTTCATAACGATCACGACCACAGAACAACAAATTGCAAGTTACTACAAGGAGAGGTTGAGCATCTGTTGAAACAAGGTTATCTAGCTGACCTGTTCAGCGAGAAAGGTAGGCAATCATATATTAAGAATAGACAAGAACCCCCTAAAACCCCCATCTCCAAAAAGAACAGTCAATGTAATAACCCTGGAAGATGAGGTCAATAGTGTGACTTATACAACAGCAAAGAAGACGTCAAAAGTCATAATCACTCATGGGAAGTGAATACGTCACACCTTGGAAGACGACAATATAATATTTGATGATGAAGATGCGGACGACTTGATGATTCCTCACAATGACGCACTGGTAATATCCTTACTTGTACAAGATACTAATATAAAATGAGTTTTGATTGACCCAGGTAGCTCTGTAAATATCATTTTACTAAGAGTGGTGGATGAGATGCAAGCCAACGACAAGGTGATAACAAAGGCACGGACTCTGTCCGGGTTTGATACTTCAAGTGTTGTCACGAAGAAGTAGTTCTAGCCACGTTTGCAGAAGAAGTTGTAAAGGATACAAAGTTTCAAGTGATAGATGCAGACATGGCTTATAATATAATCCTAGGAAGACCTTGGTTTCACGATATGGATGTTGTACCGTCCACATTGCATCAAGTTATCAAATTTCCTTCATAGTGGGGAATTCATCAAATCCATGGAGATCAACAAGATTCGAGGATTATCAATTTAGTAGTTGCTACCAGCACGGTAAATGAGGTGGAAGGCAAGGAATAGCAGTTACAGAGTTTAGTTGAGGATGTTGCAATACAAACCTCAACTGAAGGCATTCCAGCACAAGATGACATTGATTCGAGACCCGATGTTATCCAAGAGCCAAAAGAAAATAAAAATATTAAGACAACTACTGAAGAACAGGAAGCGGTGGTGCTATTCAAACACTGGCCGGACAGAAAAGTTTACATCGGTGTAAATCTGAGCACACAAATGAAAGGCAAGTTAATTGAATTTTTAAAAGCTAACTCAGATTGCTTTGCTTAGTCGCATTTATATCTGACAGGTATACCCCCCGAGTTGATGACTCACAGACTGAACGAGAACCCATCATATCCACCTGTCAAGTAGAAGAAAAGGAAGCAGGGATCCTTCAAAAATCAGGTGATCCAGGATGAGGTACAAAAACTTTTAAAAATTGGGTCAATACGAGAGGTAAAATATCCTAACTGGCTAGTTAATACTGTGGTAGTACCAAAAAAGAATGGGAAATGACGAGTTTGTGTAGATTATACTGACTTAAATAAAGCTTGTTCTAAAGATTCATTCCCTTTGCCGCACATAAATCAACTAATTGATTCTACTGCAGGACATGAGTTGTTAAGTTTTTTAGATGCATATTCAGGATATAACCAGATAAAGATGGACCTTATAAATGAAGAAAAAACTTCCTTTATCACAGACAGGCGGACTTACTGTTACAAAGTCATGCCTTTTGGTCTAAAAATGCTGGAGTCACATACCAAAGATTGTTAACTAAAATGTTTCAAGAACATTTGGGAAAGACTATGGAAGTCTACATTGATGATATGCTAGTCAAATCGACACAGGCGGGAGATCATTTCTAGCATTTGCCGAACACTTTTCAGATTCTCCGCAAGTTTAATATGAAGCTAAATCCCGAAAAATGTATTTTTGGCGTATGTTCAGGTAAGTTTTTAGGCTTTCTTGTTTCTAACAAGGGAATTGAGGTAAATCCTGCAAATCAAAGCTATCGAGGAAATACCCGATGTACTCACAAGCAAAAAGGAAGTGCAGAGATTAACAGTAAAAATAGCAGCACTGGGGAGATTTATTTCAAAATCATCAAAAAAGAGTTTTATTCTTTTCAGTATTGAAAAAGCATAATCAATTTGAATGACCTGATGAATGCCAACAAGCCCTCAAGGATTTAAAATCGTATCTTTCAAATCCCCCTTTGCTAGCCAAACTGAAAGACGTGGAAAGGTTGGTTATATACCTTGTTGTGTCAGAAGTGGCGGTAAGTGCGGTACTTGTATGAGAGGATAAAGGTAAATAATATCCAATATATTATATTAGTAAATCTTTGCTAGATGTTGAGACACGATACCCTCATCTAGAAAAACTTGCTTTAGCACTAATTATGGCATCTAGAAAATTAAGACCTTATTTTCAATGTTATCCTATCTTTATAATAACTGCTTTCCCCCTGAGGAATATATTGCATAAGCAAGAATTATCTGGTAGGTTAGCTAAGTGGGCAATAGAACTAGCGAGCATGATATCATATACCAGCCTAGAACTGCAATAAAATCGCAGGTTTTAGCATATTTCGTAGCAGATTTTAGCACGAATTTAGTTCCTGAAGCAAAAAAGTAAATACATGTATTTACCGGATCTAATTTGGGGTCTTGAACTTTATTTACTGACGGTTTCTCGAATGTAAAAGGAGCGGGCTTAGGTATTGTCCCAATTACACCATCAGAGGAAATTATAAGACAAGCAATAAAATATTATCCTATCACTAATAATGAAGTAGAGTACGAAGCTGTGATTGCAGGTCTGGAATTAGCACGAGAACTTGGCATATAGCAGATTGTAATCAAAAGTGATTCCCAGCTAGTAGTTAACCAAATGCAAGGGACTTACATAGCAAGAGAGGTATGAATGCAACAATAACTGGAAAAGGTACGTGAATTAGTCAGTCAATTTCAATCATAGAAGGCTGTTCAAATACCAGGGAGGAGAACGCAGAGGCAGATGCGCTGGCCAATCTCGCGTCTGTTACGGAAGTAACAAATACATTAAATGCTATTGTAATATATTTATTTCATTCAGCACTCGATAAATACAAGAACGAGGTAAATTTTAATAATATAACTTGGGATTGGAGGAATGAGTGTGTCAATTTTTTTCAGTACGAAATCTTGTCCGAAGACAAGAAGAAGTCACAGGTACTTCACCAAAAAGTTGCCCGGTATTGCTTAATTCGTGGAAGTTTATACTGAAAGATGTTTGACGGACCTTTAGCACGGTGCCTTGGTCCATCACAAACAGAATATGTAATGAGGGAAGTACACGATGGTCATTGCGGTAATCATGCTGGGGGAAGATCATTGGTGAAGGCTTTAATAATAGCATGATACTATTGGCCAAAAAAATGAAAGAAGAAGCAGAAAACTTTGTAGCCAAGTGTGATAAATGTCAATGATATACCAATAACATGCATCACCAACGAAACTGTTACATTTAGTTATCTCGCCATGGCCTTTCATAAAGTGGGGCATGGATATCATAGATCTGTTACCTCAAGACAAAGGAAACATACGGTTTCTATTGGTTTTAACAAATTATTTTTCAAAAATAGGTAGAAGCAGGAGCTTTCAAACATGTGCAAGAAAAAGAAGTCAGAGACTTTATTAGGCGAAACATAATCTATTGTTTTGGAGTTCCAAAGGAAATCTTGTGTGACAACGGCCCGCAATTCATAGGCGCAAAAATCACAGAGTTCTTTCAGAGTTGGCAAATTAAACAGATTACATCCGCGCCTTACCATCCCGTAGCTAATGGGCAAGATGAGTCAACAAACAAAGTTATTATTAATAGCTTGAAGAAAAGATTAGAGGAGTCAAAGGGCAATTGGCCAGAAGTATTACCAGGAGTATTATGGGCGTATCGAACAATAGCAAAAACAAGTACAAGCGAGACTCTTTTTTCACCCGTCTATGGCACTGAAGCCCTAATTCCAGTTGAAATAGGTGAACCAAGTGTGAGATACACACATGATACTGAGGAAGAATGAAGAAGAAATGCAGGCGAGTCTAGATTTATTAGAGGAACAGAGGAAAGATGCGCTAATAATGATGGTAGCTCAAAAGCAGATGATTGAACGATAATACAACAGGAAAGCAAACCTGAGGTACTTCAAGATTGAGGACTTCGTCCTAAAAAAGGTGTTTCAATCAACGAAAACGGCTAATGCGGGTAAGTTAAGTCCAAATTGGGAATGCCCTTATAGGGTTCGAGGCATCGCTGGAAAAGGGGCGTATGAGTTGGAAACCATGGATGGCAGCATACTACTATCACATTGGAATGTTGTTCATTTGAAGAAGTATTATTTCTAGGCAAAGGAAGTACCCACGGTCAGGTATCACTCTAATATAATTTTATTTCATTTTTTTGAATTTTACTAATAATTTTAGATGATAGGCAAAAAGCTAGCTCGTACAAATGATGATATTAAACCCGAAAGACACGCGAAATACTGAATTATTCCCGATCTAGTTTACAACCTTTCTGATGGAAAAAAGGGGTTAAATAGTCATCATCTAAACCTATACCTCCGAGTCCCGTTTGTATTTTTCTTTTCAGGGAATGGACCAAAAGGAAGGAACAATCCAGTGTTTGAGATTTCATACTTCAAAGCTCTAACACTGGGGGACTATACATATAGGCAAAGAAGCTAAGAGTCAAAACTCATGCCTAAGAGTCAAAAATCAATCTTGGATCAAAAACGTTGAAGCAACCTTGATAAGGTGTGAACTCGCAAGAAGGATTCAAGATACGCTCCAAGTTCCAACAAGTTTTTAGGTTAAGGCCAAAAATTAGCCAAGTGATAATAAACCCGATTTTCTATTAATCACAGGATAACAAACCCGATTTTATATCTAAAAATTTGCTACAAAGAAAGCAGTTGTGGAAGTAATGCACATATAATAGAGAAAATCATATATGAAATTTGTTTGAAAGTTCAAAGCATGAAACTTCTTCAAATTATTTCCTTTTTTCTGTTTCATCTTTCATATACTTACACCAAAATGAAGATGAGACATCATCTTCATCAATGTCGCTTATATAAAAGGGCCCTCTTTTATAAAAGTTTGTGTTTATCAAAATCAGAGATTATTAAAGCATTTCTAAATGCAAGTTCAAATACCAAAGAGCAAAACAATAGCTCAGATATCAAAATAAGCGGTGAAAGTAACAAACACAATTATTAAACTTTGAGAAAAACAGAAGTACTTATTTGTCATTGAAGCCCAAAACAAGATAGGGGTAACCAAAAAATAACCTTCCAAAAAACAAAATAAACTTCCCAAAAGTTGAATAAACATGAAAATAAGAAAAAACTAAGGGGTATCATCTGCGGGAGCATCATTAACAGGAGCAGAAGGGTCAGCTTGAGAAGAAGAGGCTTGAACATTAGCTTCACTAGGAATAAGTCCATTTCCGTCACCCGTGGGACCTTCGTCATCAGGTGAAGAAAATCTTTGACGTTGCTGAGTTTTATCAATTGCTTCTTTAGCTTTAACAATCTCAACATTAAGGTCAAAACCCTCCTGGTTGGCTTCCATTAGAGTTTCGAGGTGAGTGTTTAAAAAGGCCCAGCTTACATCTAATGACAATTTGTTCTCAAGAATCTCATAGTCCTTCTCCCATTGATCAATTTCATCTTTCAGCTCTTCTTTTTCTGCTTCAGAGGCATCATAAGCTATCTTCAAAGGAGTAAGAGAAATTTTCAAGAACTTAATTTTATCAGTAGAGGCACGGAGATCTTCTTGAGCTTGAGTAAGTGTTTGAACTAGTTCTCCCGCATATACCTCTTTTTTATTAAGGAGTTCCCCTAAACTCCTTATCTCTTCAGTCGCATTGGAAACTCCCTTAAACTCCTTAGACTCAATTATGTCCTTGTCTTTACAAACTTGGCTAGAAGAAGCCTTTTCAACTGTTAATTCAGCAGCAACCATCTTCATTTATTGCTCTAAGGCGTTCTTTTCTTCCGCCAGAACCTTTTTCTCCAATTGAAGACCTTCGAATTAACCTTTATAGTTATCAGCTTCGGTATGAAAGTCTACCACTTGTTGCTCCGCTTGAGAAATCCTTTTCATAAGTTCAGTGTCAATCATGTTGATTTGCAGAAAAATAGAAAGGTTCATGAATAAGAAGGGAAAAAAGGAAAGGAAGTATAATAAAGATTGTACCTTCAAAGAAGAATGAACGATATCATTCATCCAAGTCAGAGAGTTATGGCTTTCTAACTTCTTCTTCTCTATGGGTCCAATCAAGGGCTTTAACCATACATCAGCTTGACCCCGAATTCTTTAGTAAACTCCCACCTTCAGGGACTTCCATAACAATTCTTTTCATTGTCAACCCGCTACTGGAGGGTCTAGTCTCTACATGAGAAGCAACCACGAGAATAGCAAATGAGGTGGATGCAGCTATGGGAGGAGCAGTATGAGGAACAACAGGTAAATACACGGGAGGAGTAATGGAAACCAAAGTTGGAAGAGTAGCAAGGGGCAGTTCTTCATAAACAGGTCCGGGAGCTTCATTACCCTCAAAGCCATGAGCAAACAAACTATCAACGGAACTTGGGGGAGAGTCAACAACATCATAATCAGAAACCTTTAAAGGGGCATTCTCTGGCTAATCCAAAAGTCTAGAGAGGACTGAGCTCGATGGAGGGTCATGAGAAGGTGTGTCTTCATCATCGGAAATCACGCGTCTCCCGACTCAAGGTCTTCACACTAAAGAACCCTCCTCTGGCTCTTCTTCACCCTCAGAGCCATGTGCTCCGTCATTTTTTCTTTTAGAAGAAGAAGCACTTAAAATTCTTTCCTGAGCACGACTAACGGAAAGTCTGGTAAAGGGAACAGATGCGGGACTAATACCATGAATGGGAAACCCTAGCAAAAAAAAGAAAGATGTGAAAATCTAAAGAAGAGAGATAAAGGAAGAAACAATAAAGGTAAAAATTACCGTGCGTCTTTACTTTCCAGCCAAATTTTTGAGAAAGGTATTTCCAGGACCTCTTCTCCATAGGCGCAGTAGTCAACATCTTTTCTACCCAAGCATGGAAGTTGGGAATTTCATCAAAAACTTCCATGGATGCTGAAAGGTTGGGTATTTTATCATAATAAAGTCTTTTGAGATATTACAAAAACAAAATAGAAAAACTTACGTGAAAAATTCCATTTCTCTGGGAAAGGCATGTTTTCTTCGCCCACTAATCCACTAGTGGGAGCCGCAACAAATCGAGCATACCATCCACGATCCCGAACATCTACGGGGCTAACCAAAACTCTCTTACTTCTATCCACGATAGAAAAGACACCTTCACGAAATAGCTTAGGGGAATATAAGTGAAGCAAGTGCCGAAAAGTAAAAGGCACGAAAACCAGTTCTGTCAAATAACGAAGGCATGCAACAGTCCTCCATACTATGGGGCCAATCTGGCCAAGACATACATTAATGTAATGACAAATAAAACGGCTAAAACGACTATAGGTTAAACTATTTACATTATTAATGTATATAACTTAAATCAACAAATAAAATGCGTAGAAGAAATTAGAAAGCGAATCATTCGTGATTTTAGCTTGCGAATATGCCTGGCATTCATGACAACTGGGAGGAAAACAAGAACAATGATAATAGTTGCAGTGTACTTGGAACTGCTCATGGTTTTTTTTTCTTCTTCTTTTTTTTCCTCTTAGCTTTTTGATCACCTAAAAATGCATGGATATTTAAAAGGGTGGCAAAAGATGGCAGAATTGAAGGCAAGAGTGTGAGATAGAAATAAGGTCACGTGAAAGAGGTAGATTCACACACTCATAGGGCTTGAACCTTGTGAACTAATTTGGCGATCGATTGCATGTATGGGCTTCAGAGTTGATACAGTTCAGTCGCCGACGACGTGAAAAAATATTTATATTGTCAGATCACTTATAAGAGACGTAATTACAACTAATTAAGTTTATAGTCATTAATGGGTAATTTATTAAAATGGTAACTATAACCTACAGTTTCATTTATTCTAATTTTTGGCCGCTATAGTGAAGTGTTGTTATAGAGAATATATATTATAACATAACATAAAACTCAATTCCGAGAAAAAGCTTGGCTTTCATTAGAGCCGTCAATATGGGTTTGGCCCGTGATTTAGCAGGGCTGGGCTAGACTTTTTGGAGCCTATTTATGAACGTTGCTTTTAAGCCCAGCCCGAAAAATCCCATGGCCCGTAAGGCTTGACTGAGGCAGGGCTAGGCCGGCCGTGGGCCTAATAAAAATATGTATTTAAAATATATAAAATACAAAATTAAAATTATATGACATAAAAACATCAAGAAGAGTATTACAAGCTTAAAATTTATTAAGCGCATCATATTAAAAGATCAAAGTTTTAAAACGTTAATTAATTTTACAAATTTAATTATTTTTTGTATTTAACTAACTAATATTACATACAAATTATAGATGTTGTCACACCTCCCTTTTACCGCCCCGAAAGATGTATAAGAGAGTTTTTTCCAATTTAAGTGACAATATAAACGAGATTATTTATTTAAAATTAGAGTCGCCACTTGGGATAATTTATGGTGTCCCAAGTCACCAGTTTAAAATCCTGAATCGAGAAAATTGACTCTTATTTACTGTCTGCGAACACAGAAATCCAGGTAAGAAATTCTGTTAATCCGGGAGAAGGTGTTAGGCACTCCCGAGTTCCGTGGTTCTAGCACGGTTGCTTTGATCATACTTGGCTTAATCAAAATTATCCAATTACTGATTTTAGAACCTATGTGCATTTGCTTCTTTCAATGAAGAAATTATCTTGAAACGGGTCACGCGTACGTGTACCCATTTGTTTGGCACGTCAAAAATCATGTCACGCGAACGTCCACGATTAATACGCTTTATTATTATTAGGAAAGTTTGGCCGAAGTTGCACGAACGCATACTCCGGTTTTGTTTTTAGAAATCGTAATCATGTCACGCGAATGTATCCACAATCACAATGATATAATAAACGGGTCTAGAGCAACTACGAGCATTTGTCATTTTTATATCTAGGTTATGAAGTTAATACGAGTGCCATGTATGATTAAATGGTGGATGGCACACCTCGGACTATATGAACTAAATTTAATTAGTATCCTATTAAAGGAATCTTATTATTAAGGAAGTTTGCTCGAAGTTTCCTGAACGCATACTCCGGTTAGTTTTTAGAAATGTAACCATGTCATACGAACGTGTACACAATCACAATTGTATTTTAAACGTGCCTAAAGGCTTCTCTACGGACATTCGTTCTAATATCTAATTAAAGTATTTGTGAGGGCCACAGGCGATCTAATCAAATGGCACGCCTCAATCTAATTACAAGAGTTACTCTAACCAACGTAATCTAAGGCCATATTTGTACAACTTATTAATTAAAAGGGAGAAAAGAAAAGGGGCATGCTGGGCTCTTTGGCATTTGGGCCAAGCCAGTTGTAAACATACATTCGCAGCAGTTGTTTAAATGGGAACTGGGCTCGAGAGCAAGCCCAAAGAACGGTAAGGCAAACGATTTCCCCCATTTCCAAGTGGCCTCAAAATCCAGGCCCAAGGTAAGATAAATCTGGTAAAAAATGAATGTTAAAGAGTATGGGACTCAAGATCAAGTCCCCACAGAAGGAGGAAACATCTGAAGCCCAAGGAAGCTGGCTGAGCCCATTGGCTATGATCAACATGCAGCAAATTGATGTACAAAGCCCAAAATGCTACAACACCCAAATAACCATATCACCTATCTAAAGAAAAACTGTTTTGAATTTAATTGAATTAGTAACATGAAGATAAGGTTGTGCAACATTTAAATTCATTTTAGCTCAGGCTGAATCATAAACAATTTGTGAAATTTAAATCTTAATTTAAACCTTTCTAATACAAACAATAGCGAAAATCCTACGAGATTATTATGTGACCACCTTGAATCTAAAAATTAACATCAACTTTGAACCGAATTAAACGAAAACCAAATAAATTCATCATATGACCTAGACCCTCACTGCAAAAAGCCTTGAGCATTTCTCTATACCCATGACAGGTTTAAATCAAATCACAACCTAATAGGAGACACTGAAACCTTAACCCCAAACTTAATAGTATGATACAACATCAATAACATGAAAGGGAAGTAGAATGCATATAAAAATTAAACTATTACAGAACATGAATGAAATTGAAGAACAAGGGAGTAAGATTCAACAAAACAACTCATATTCATCATATTTCCACATTGGATTGTACATCTACACCTCATATGCTATTCACAGTCCAAGAAATACCTGAAGGTCAAAAGAAAACAAGGAGAGTGAGGAGTTTAGCAACAGCAGTAGATCAACAACATCAACACCAATTCTCAACCTACTTTAGACCATTTTTAAATCCAGATGAACAGAAATTCCTTGAAGCTTTTAAATTCTAACTAACAATCAAGATTAAAGAGCAAAACCAAGACCAATTTCGATCAAAAGATTGCAAGAATTTTCGGTATTTTTTCAGAGTATCAATGGCTGCCCAATATGAAGGGAAAAAGGTCTTTATATAGGCATGTCTAAGGCAGCCCTAGCATGGCTAACCATTTTCCCTTTTACCCCTATAATTCTTAATTGTTTTACCCTTTTTAACCGTTCCAAATATTTGAAACCCCCTGCTCTGAACAAACCAGACCCAACTTTATCCTTTAGAAGCTTCCCCCAATAGAAGAAGATTCCCCAAATCCTCAAATACCTAAAATACCCTTGACACCCTTGCAACTTACATTTAGAAAGTCATCCTGGGTCAAATTAACCCAAGACCCAAATGAACGAGTCTCTCAACTGGGTCAGTGATAGTCACAGTTAATACAAAAACCCAAACTATCAGAAATGATCAAACAAAAAGATCAAATTCATAAAAAAGAAAACAAACAATAATCCAAAATTTTACGATTAAACCTAACTTAACCACCAAACTAAGATGAATTCCACTATAAAAGAAAACAAGACAAAAATAATGAAGCAAATATAGACATAAAAGTAAAAAAGAATAGAAAATACTACAATGAATAGAGTCGTGAGAAAAATAGGGGAAAGTACCAATTCATGCCGGAATGTCTTGACAAATTGAAACGAATTGACGAACGATGACGGGAGTCAACATTCGGCCGTAATCCGATGAGTCAGTTAAAATTCGACGTTTCTGTAATGACTCAAAACTTTCGTGAATCGATTGCCCTCGTTGAGAGCAATCTATTAACGTAAGATTCGAGTTAAAACTAGTCGAAATTGGAGCAAAAATCAGAGAAAGAGAGGGAAATTAGGGCTTGTATTTTCTATTTTCATATCCGAACTTGGGTAAACTTGGTTGGATTCTAAGGAAAGATATTAATAGATTTGGGAAGAAGGAGGGGTAATGATTGCATGGTTGAATTTTTGGGGTGGTTGGGTGGTCCGCCGCCGGTGGAGGGTTCGGGGATTTGGGGCGGATGGGTTCGATTAGGGTTTGGTTAGAGACGACTGGAGTGGGTTTGAATGGTTTAGGAGGTGGGTTCGGATACTTATATAGCTGGGGAGTGAGGAGTTATGGTCCGTTGGATCTAATTGATCCAACGGTTGAGATGGAGAGGTTCCGAAATGGGGTCGTTTGGTTTGAAGGCAAGGCTGGACCGGTCAATGGGATTGGGTTGGGGCGGATTGGGGCAGATTGGGCCTGAGGGGGGATTCATTTTGGGCCTTAACAATTTTGGCCCTAACAACCTTTTCTGATTTTCTTTTCTCTTTTAGTCTTCTTCTTCTTCTTTTTTTCAATTGTTTTCTTTTCCTTTTCAATTAATTAAAAACAAAAATTAAATTCTCAAATTAAAATAATTTACAAAATTAAGCTAATTATCTACCATAATATTTATAAAATTTAATTGCTCCTAAATTACAAGAGAAAATTACTAATTTAAAACTAAACGGCTAAAATGCTAAAGTAAGCCAATTTTTGGGATTTTCATTTTTAATAAAACAAATAATTTACTAATAATCCTGAAAATATGAAAATGAAACTTAAATGCAATGCATGATTTTGTTTTGGCTTTTTCATGATTTTAACAAAATATACATGCACAGAAATGCAAACAGCTAGCACAAATTCCCACAAAATCCTATAAAATTGTAAAAATGGAAAAAATTATTTTTTTCTTGAATTTTATAGGAGTAATTCACATAAGGAAAAAATCACGTGTCACAACTGCCCTTCTTTGCTCGAAAACACAAAGAGTTTTCGTGCAAAGATAAAGTGAGCGGATACGAGCAATTTTTGCCGTTTGAATACTCCGTGAAAAGTATTTTTGAAAAATTTGACCGCACCCTAATTCCGAGGTTTCCTACATATCCTTGGCTATAAAGGAATCAGGTCAGTGTAGTTCGGAAAAGTTCGATAGCTGGGACTACCAGGAAGCTGTGATTTCACTATTGATGTTGCTGCCACTGCTTGTTGAACTCCTTATTACACCAAGACAAAATAAAAGAACCTAGACTAGACTATGATATCGGATTTACAGGAATCCTATCTACTCATCTTCAAACTTGATCTTGCAATTTCTGCCACTCGGTTGACTTGTGCTCTCCAGGTGAGCTTCCTTTGTTGTTGACTTGAATTGTATTCTGAAGTGAATTCCCTTATTTTCCAGGTAGGTTCCTGATTGCCAATACTCGAACTGTCTTCCTTCAAAACTTGTATTGCCTTCTCCTTGTTCTCCAGGTGGTCGCCTGATTGCCAATACTTGCACTACTTTTCCTTGAAACTTGAACTGTTTTCCCTTTGTTTTCCAGGTGGGCGCCTAATTGCTGAACTTGAACCGTCTTCCTTTGAACATTGCTGCTTTCCCTTTGTTCTCCAGGTGCGCGCCTTATTTCTAACATTTGAACAGTTTTTCTTCGAAACTTGAATTGCTTCCCTTTGTTCTCCAGGTGGGTGCCTGATTACCAACACTTGAATTGCTTTCCCTTTGTTCTCCAGGTGGATGCCTGATTTCTATCACTTGAATTGCTTTCCCTTTGTTCTCCAGGTGGGCGCCTGATTTCCAACACTTGAACTATTTTTCCTCGAAACTTGAACTGCTTCCCTTTGTTTTCCAGGTGGGCGCCTGATTACCAACACTTGAACTGCTTTTCCTCGAAACTTGAACTGCTTCCCTTTGTTCTCCAAGTGGGCACCTGATTACCAACACTTGAATGTTTTCTCTTTGTTCTCTAGGTGGGTGCCTAATTACCAACATTTAAATTTTCTTCCTTTCCTCTGAAACTTGAATTGTTTTCCCTTTGTTCTCCAGGTAGGCTCCTGATTGCTTGGGCCTGAACTGCTTTCCATTTTTTAAACTCGTGTTATCTTCCCTTGTTCTCCAAGTGGGTGCCCGATTTCAACAAAAACAAACAAAACAAAAGAAATTTTTCTGCCCTAGTTTGATATTGGGAATATCTGTGAGTGTTAACCAATTCTTATTATCAAAATAAATTCTAAATTAGATTCTTTTATCCTGAAAATTTCAAGCCAAGCCTCATTTCAAAAGTGTAAACTTAAATGCCAAATTACACTTCCCAAAAGTAGACCTCTTGTCAGACCTTGTCATTTGCGAGGGCCTCAAAACTTACTAAATCCTGTTATCCAAGAGGGTACTGGAACTTACTGTCGAGCCTGTCTGGCACTTGCTTTCCTTACGGAGGGTTTCTCCGAAACAAACGAAATTTTCTGCCCCTGTTTCAATCAAAGAAAAATCTTGTTAGTTTGAAAATGTGGTGGTTAGTTTGCGGCATTCTTGTGAAGGTGGCCCTTTTTCTGTCGTGATTTGCTTTGACTGTCCGCCTTGAACTGGCCAAAAATTGTCTGCCTTTCTCACTGAATTTCAACCACAGGACCCTGAATGACCCGAATGTTCTACACTCAAACTGCTGTTTTACAATTTTGTCCTTCCAATTTGAACCTCTGTATTTTCTACAAAATTCACAAACCATTCGACCACTTGAGCTTTCATTAACACCTTAATTTTCAACTTTTGCATCATGCTATTTCTGGTATGCTTTGGCCGTACTTTACTTTGTGCAATTTTGGAAGTTGGTAGTAAGCTTTGCGATCCTTTCTTTTGCTTTGCAAGACTAACATTGAAAAATCCTTAGAGGAGTAGACCCAAAAGGAAATAAAATGCAATGACTTCGAGAGTTATGAGTAAAGAAGAAAAATCAAACGGAAAGACTATTTGAAGAAGAAAAGGAAAAGGGACTTATCTGAGTGAGGTTGTTGGCATCAATGATCATGACATGCATTTTGGATTAATCAGCCTAGTCCATTCAGTCAATCCTCTTTCAGTCTTTACACTTTGTTCTCGGGGTTCCCATAATTTGATTTCCTTTGCAAAGTCAACAACCTTATTCGACTTGTGGTGCCCTGAAAGGTTTTCACCAGCAAACCTCTCTCATTTATTTATCTCTCAACTCACCATCTCCTTACGGTGCCCGTGAGGGTTTTCACCAATAAGACTCTCTCATTTTTAAATTTCTCTCAGCTTTCCATTGCCTAACGGTGCCCGAGAGGGTTTTCACCAATAAGACTCTCTCATTTTCATCTCATTTTTCATTTTTCCCGCTTAGAATAGAGTGTTGCCCCTGATATGAATCACCTCTACTTGCTCGACTTGGCATCTCTTGAAGACTGATCGGAAAGTCTTTCTTTGGACCGTAATGTGGGCTTTTGGATAGGGTTAGAAAGAAAGGGTATCACAAAGGCTCAAACAACTTGAATGGGTTCAAAATTACAACTTTTGGAATCAGATTTCGTACAACAACCACAACTTTCTACCCCAATTTCTTGACTTGAGGACTTTTGAGTTTTATTTTGATGGGACCGAACCGTGAGGCTGCCTACGTATCCTTAAAAGAAATCAGGTCGAATGTAGTTCATGTAATAGGAATTACTCTATTGTTGTTAGTTTTCTCTTTTCTTTTTCTTTCTCTCTTTTTCTTTTCTTTTCTCTCTTTTCTCTCTTTTTTTTCTTTTCTTCTTTTTTTTTCTCTTTTCTTTTCTTTTCCTTCTTTTTTTTTTCTTTTCTCTTCTTTTTTCTCTTTTTTTCTTTTTTTTTTCTCTTTTCTTCTTTACTTACCTTTGCATTCGTGTTTCTGAATTTTGCTACTGATTCCAAAAGAGGGGTATGAAAGGAAATAAATAAGGATCAAAGGGGTATCAAAGGATAAAGTATTTATATAACAGAATAAAATGCCTTCGTCATTCCAATCTTCAAAATATGCCAAGTACAAACAATAATTTAGACAGACCAAAGAAATCATACATAATATCTTTTGACTGTATTAGAATTGATAGCCATATCCACACATTTGCCTTCTATGTCTGTTAAATACAATGCGTCATTGGATAACACTCTTGTTACAATAAACGGCCCTTGCCAATTTGGGGCGTACTTGCCTTTTGCTTCAGCCCGATGTGGAAGGATGCGTTTCAATACTTGCTGATCCACTTCAAATTTCCGCGGATGCACCTTCTTGTTATATGCTCTCGTCGTACTCTTCTGATACAACTAGCCATGACATACTGCTACTAATCTTTTCTCATCAATCAAACTCAATTGCTCCAAATGGATCTTTACCCACTTATCATCATCAATTTCGACTTCAGCAACAATCCGAAGGGATGGAATTTTAACTTCCGCTGGTATCACCGCTTCAGTGCCATATACCAACAAATAAGGAGTTGCACCTACTGAAGTGCAAACAGTAGTGCGATAACCCAACAATGCAAAGGGCAACTTTTCATGTCATTGCCTGGAATCCTGAACCATTTTCTGAAGTATCTTCTTTATGTTTTTGTTGGCTGCCTCGACTTCTCCATTCGCCTTGGGGCGGTATGGGGTGGAATTGCAATGCGTAATCTTAAACTGTTAACATAGCTCTTTCATCATATGACTGTTAAAATTAGCACCATTATCTGTGATGATCACCTTTGGGATCCCGAACAGACAAATGATATTCGCATGCAAAAAATCGACCACTGCCTTCTTGGTCACAGATTTGAAAGTTTTAGCTTCAACCCATTTAGTGAAATAATCAATGGCCACCAGAATGAACCTATGCCCATTGGATGTCGCTGGCTCAATTGGCCCCAAGCAACAAAGGACCATGGTGCAGACATTGTGTGCAATTCAGATGGCGGAGAATGAATCAAGTCTCTATGTACCTGACATTGATGACACTTGCACACAAAACTGATACAATCTCGCTCCATGGTGAGCCAATAATAACCTGCTTGAAGAATTTTCTTTGCCAGAACATACCCACTTATATGCGGTCCGCAGACTCCAGAATGCACTTCGGTCATGATAGTCATGGCTTGTTTTGCATCTATGCATCTCAACAATCCAAGATCTGGAGTTCTTTTGTACAAAACTCCCCCACTGAAGAAAAATCCACTTGCCAAACGTCGAATTGTTCTCTTTTGATCCCCTGTGGCTTGTACTGGATATACCCCCGACCTGATGTACTCCCTGATATCGTGGAACCAAGGTTCGCCGTCAAGTTCTTCTTCCACCATGTTACAGTAAGCATGCTGATCGCGGACCTGAATATGCAAAGTGTCGGCATAAGCTTTGTCCGGGTGGTGTAACATTGACACCAAGGTAGCCAATGAATCGGCAACCTCATATGGATCCTTGGAATGTGCCTGAACTCTATTGATCGAAATCGTTGACAAAGGTCAAGCAGACATTATCGATACGATGTAAGCTTTAAATCCCGTGTCTCCCATTCTCCTTGAATCTGGTGCACCAGAAGGTCCGAGTCTCCCATGACCAAGACTTCTTGGATTCCCATATCTACAACTAGCCTTAGTACCAGAATGCATGCCTCGTACTCGGCCATGTTGTTGGTACAGTAGAAACGAAGCTGAGATGTGACAGGGCAGTGATGTCCTGTTTCAGAAATAAGTACAGCTCATATTCCAATGCCTTTTGTGTTAGCAACCTCATCAAAGAAAAGTTTCCAACCGGGCCTTTCACCCTTCTTGACTTCGTCAATATGCATTACCTCTTCATTAGGGAAGTAAGTCCTCAAAGGTTCATATTCTTCATCCACCGGGTTCTCAGCCAAGTGATCGGCAAAGCTTGGGCTTTCATCGTCGTCCGAGTCACATATACGATGTCAAACTCTATGAGCAAGATCTACCATTTTGTTAGCCTTCCTGTGGGCATGGGCTTATAAAAGATATACTTTAGAGGATCCAGATGAGAAATGAGGTACGTAATGTAGGATGACAAATAATGCTTCAACTTTTGTGCTACCCAAGTCAGGGCGCAAAATGTCCTCTCAAAGGGAGTATACTTAACCTCATAAGATGTGAATTTCTTGCTGAGATAGTAAATAGTTTGCTCTTTCATGCCAGTGATGTCATGTTGACCCAACACACAACCAAATGAATTATCCAAGACTGTCAAATACAAAATCAAAGGTCTCCCAGGTTCTGGCGGGACCAACATAAGTGGGTTCGATAAATACTCTTTGATCCTATCGAATGCTTCCTAGCACTCATCAGTCCATTTGACCGCATCATCCTTCTTTATCAGCTTAAAGATGGGCTCACAAGTTATCGTGAGCTGAGCAATAAACCTGCTGATGTAGTTCAGCCTCCCTAATCGACTCATCACCTCGGTCTTATTCTTTGGCGGTGACAATTCCTGGATAGCTTTGATCTTTGACGGATCCAATTCAATGCCCTGCCAACTGGCTATGAATCTCAACAATTCCCCGATGGAACACCAAATGCGCACTTTGCAGGATTGAGCTTAAGATTGTACCTGTGGAGCCTTTGGAAAAACTTTCTCAAATCTTTGACATGGTTAGACTGCTTCCGGGACTTTATGATCACATCATCCACGTAAACCTCAATTTCCTTGTGTATCATGTCATGGAATATGGTTGTCATTGCCCTCATGTAAGTTGCCCCAGCATTTTTCAAACCGAATGGCATGACCCGGTAGCAATATTTTCCTCACGACGTGATGAATATCGTCTTTTCCGCATCTTCTTCATCCATTAAAATCTGATGATACCCCGCATAGCAATCCACAAAAGATCCAATCTCGTGCTTGGCACAGTTGTCCATCAAAATGTGGATATTTGGCAGTGAAAAATTGTCCTTTGGACTTGCTTTGTTGAGGTCACGGTAATCAACACACACTTTGGTCTTACCATCCTTCTTTGACACAGGAACAACGTTGGCTAACCACGTGGGATACCGTGTGACTTGAATGACCTTTGTATCAAGCTGTTTTGTGACTTCCTCTTTAATCTTCACACTCATGTCAGTTTTGAACCTTCTCAACTTCTGCTTGATGGGAGTGAATGCTGGATCAATTGGCAATTTATGGACCACCAAATCGGTACTCAACCGAGCATATCATCATACGACCATGCAAAAATATCCTTATACTCAAGTAATGCTTTAATTATTTCTTCCCTAATTTGCGGTTCAAGATGGATACTTATCTTAGTTTCTCTGACATTATCTGGGTCCCCTAGATTGATTGCTTCCGTATCATTCAGATTAGGCTTGGGTTTTTCTTCAAAATGACTTAGCTCTTTACTAATCTCTCTAAAGGCCTCATCCTCATCATATTCTGATTCATCAACACACTCTATTTCTTGGATTATTATTTTAGAATTAGATTGACTTTTAAGACTGGGCCAAAGATTCCTCATGCATGTCATGTCATTGAAACCAGCATAAAAAGAACTATACAGAGAAGAAAAGAAAACAAAAAACGAAACTATCAGGAGTGATGGAAAGGGAAATTGCATTTCATTAAAATAAAGGATAACAGGGTTGTACATCAACAAGTGAAAAATAAAAAATCCGGATCACAACCCTGGAATGATCCAGATAGAAAGGATAACAAAACAAACTACCAAGATTTCTTCCGGGTAGGGAGAGGAGTAGCCTTCCAATTGTTAAGCTTTACATTCGGCCCGACGAACTGCACGTCTTCTTTGCTAGAACCTTCTCCAACTTCTACCATATTCACATCACCAAACAACCTTTGGAACCTTTAAATTAACTCTTCATCAACGTCAACCACAGAACTTGAAAGTGTCATCATTGGCGTTTCCTGGCACCAGGCTTGACAAAAGACCTGGAGAGATGCGGGATAGGCTTCGGAAGTGCCCATGCCTTCTGTTTTAACTTTCTATCCCTTTTCACATCTGTCGATGTGGGTTTGAATCCAAGACCAAATGTACCCAAGTTTTTAGGGAGGGACACTAGTTGTATGATACCCTACAAAGACGCACCCAGACCCCTGGCACGAAGCCATTTTTCAACATTTCAGAGGTCACAATGACGGACGTAGAGGCTATCTTTGGAGTTGGAACACATTTCCCTTCTGGAACCTTCTCGACCGGCACTATTTCAAAAACTTGATAGACCCAGAGCCCTTTGTCATCTTCAGCCTCAATGAACGGGACGGAGGCATCGCTGTGAGCACACAAATTCTCCTCACCATGCACGACGATCTCTTGTCTATCCCTCTCGAACTTGACCATCTGGTGCAAAGTGGACGAGACTGCTTTGGCGGCATGAATCCAAGGTCGACCTAACAGCAAATTGTAAGAAACGACTGTGTCCAGTACCTGGAACTCCATGGTGAATTCCACCGGTCCTATAGTCAATTCAAGCACTATATCACCAACCGAATCTTTCCTTCCACCGTCAAAACCTCGGACTCATATGCTGTTTTTATGAATTCTCTCATCATCAACTTTCAACTTATTCAGAGTAGAAAGTGGGCAGATGTTTGCACTGGAACCATTGTCAACTAACACCTTGGTGACCACAGAATCTTCAAAATTTTACCGTAAGACAGAGAGCTTTGTTATGTCCAGTACCTTTCACAGCAACTCATCATCAGAAAAGGTGACCCTATTCACCTCAAATATTTTGTTGGCAATCTTCTCTAGATGGTTCACTGAAATTTTGTCGAGGACATGAGCCTCGTTCAAAATTTTCATTAGGGCCCGACGATGCTCGTCTGAATGGATTAGCAATGATAACAAGGAAATTTGAGCGGGCATCTTTCTCAGCTGCTCCACGATGGAATAATCTTGTAACTTCATCTTTCTCAGAAACTCCTCCGCTTCTTCTTTAGTGACTGCTTTCTTTACTAGAACTGGATAATCTCTGGATGTTTTAGCTTTCCTTAACTCTTCCGGGGCAAAGCATCTCCCCAAACGAGTTATTCCCTGAGCCTCATTGACTTTTTCTTTCACTTCCTTTCCCTTATAGGTCATTATCACCCGTTCATAGTTTCATGGGATAACCTTGGTGTTGATTACTTGCAACTGGTTACAGGCTTGATGATGACAGTGTCACGACCCCGGTTCGCCCTCCGTGAACCATCGTGACGGCACCTAGTCTCTACAACTAGGTAAGCCTAACTTGCGGAAGATAACCAAACTTGCAGAAGTAAAACAATTTAAAAATAGAAATAAGGCAATAACAGTGTTAAATATGTCGCTCGGCATACACCATATTTATATAGATCTCAAAACCAATATCTAAATCCAAGACCCAGAAACCCAAGAATCACAAGCTAAGATCAATACTACATAACGCTAACTCCGGAATGTCTCATAAGAATAGGAAAGTACAGAAGGGATAAATACTAAAAGCAGGAATAGAAAGGGACTTCTCGGTTTGCGGAAGCGAAAAATGTACCTCGAAGTCTCTAGAGTAGTCGCCTCCCTAAAGGATAGTAGGTCTGATCAGCGGTACCTGGATCTACACATGAAAAACATACGCAGAAGTGGCATGAGTACACCACAACGTTACTCAGTAAATGCCAAGCCTAACCTCGGTTGGGTAGTGACGAGGAAGGTCAGGGCCCTACTGAGGCTAAATAAATATCAAGATCAACAGTATAGAACAGAACAGTATAAATAAATACTGCAGTAAAATAACACAGGATGTATCGGACAGCAATGACTATATAGAAACAAGGTAAACATGGAAAGGAAGTACAACTCAGCACCAATAATAACCATCGGGGATCTCCCAGGATATCGTCCTGTAGTCCCATATGTACATATCCAACGGATCTCCCGGGATCCCGTCCCGTAGTCCAACCCATAGTGCGCGGGGATATACCGAAATCCCATTCCGTAGTCCCAAATGTAAATACCCAGTACTGGAGGAATCTACCCGGTACATTTCCGTAGTTACATATACCTGTGTAGGGGGATCAACCGGGAATCTAACCCGTAGTCCCAAAGTAAATGTACAGGGGGGATCTACTGGGAATCTAACCCGTAATCCCAAAGTAAATAGATAAGGGGGAGCTACCGGAATCCCACATCCGTAGTCCCAAAATAAATACACAGCAGCAGCAGGAAGATATACAGAAATGGCAAAATTTCATATTAAGGAAATAAGTGATTCTAGCCTAGCATGCTGCACATAATTCAAGTAAGGCAGGTTGAATCAAATAAAGTAATTAAGTCACTTAGACATGCTTTCCTAAGCTAACAACAGGCTTAATTCTGCAAGAAATAGAAACAGGAAAAAAAACATACTAGTAATTACTTAAAGAAAATCGGATTTCCAAATTAGCACAAGTACGCACTCGTCACCTCATGTACAAGGCATTTCAATTACCAAATATATCAATCCTAATGGGAATGTCCCTCACACAAGATTAGACAAGCCACTTACCTCGATGCCATGAACACAATTCACGATTCAACTATAGCTTTACCCCTTGATTCCACTATTAATTCGCTCGTATCTAGTCACAAGTTACTTAATTACATCAATAAACGCTAAATGAATCAACCCCAATGCATGAAAATGTGTTTTCTAAAGTTTTACCCAAAAATAAAAAATTGCCCCTGGGCCCACATGGTCAAATCCGAGGTTCGAACCAAAACCCAATTACCCATTCCCCTACGAACATAAGTATATGATTTGTTTTGAAATCGGACCTCAAATCGAGATCCAAATCCCCAATTTTTGAAAAATCTAGGTGCTACCCAAAACACCCAATTTTCCCCATGAAAATCATTGATTTTGAGTTGAAATCATTTTAAAAGATGTTAATGATCGAAGAAAACTAGTTAAAAATGACTTACAATTGATTTGGAGAAGAAGAATCCTTTTAAAAATCGTCCTAGGGTGTTTATGTTTTGAGAGGATATGAAAAATGGGTTTAAAATCGGTTAATTATAAAAGTTGCAGGTCGCAGGTATGGGAAATGCAAACAGGGGTTCGCAATTGCGAACCCCGACCTCTACTATGTTGGGAAATGCGAAACAGGGCTCGCATTTGCGAACCCTTCAAGAAAATAGGACCTTCGCATTTGCGAACAACATGTCGCATTTGCAACCCAAGGCTGAACAGGGATTTTTCGCATTTGCGGAAGAATACTCGCATTTGCGAGCAAGGCAGGCCTGGGATATTTTCGCATTTGCAATCCAGCCTTCGTATTTGCAAGCTCGCAAATGCGAAGCCTGCAGGCCTGGGCACACCAGCTAAAATTCTGCAATTTTCTAAGTTCAAAATGCACCCCGTGGCCTATCCAAAACTCACCTGAGCCCTCGGGGCTCCAAGCCAAATATACACACAACCTCAAAAACATTTCACGGACTTATTTGTGTACCTATATCACCAAAATAACATCAGAAACCTCAAATTAAACCTCAATATCAATGAAATTTCTCAAAACTTCTTTAAACACCGAACTTTCCAATTAAGGTCCAAATCACGTCAAACGGATTCCGTTTCTTACCAAACTTCACAGAATTATCTTAAATCATATATAAGACCTATACCGGGTGCCGGAACCAAAATACGGGCTAGATACCAACATGTTCTAATCAAAATTTATTTCCAAATCCTTTAAACAATTTCAGAAAATAATTTTCTTTTAAAATTCATTTCTCGAGCTTGAGACCTCGGAATTCGATTCCGGGCATACGCTCAAGTCCCGTATTTTCCTATGGACCCTCCAGGATCGTCAAATCACGAGTCCAAGTTCGTTTACCCAAAATGTTGACCGAAGTCAAATTAACTCATTTATAGTCAAAATAACTCATTTTTCATATATTTTCACATATAGGCTTTCCTGCTACGCGCCCGAACTACGCACACAAATCGAGGTAATGCTAAAAGAGGTTTTTAAGCCTCGGAATGCAGAATTTTATTCCACCTCTAAAACAACTCGTCGTTCTCGAACGGACCGAAGAAGGAAGTACCTGAGTCGGAGAAAAGATGGGGATAACGGCTCCGCATATCCTGCTCGGTTTCCCAGGTCGCCTCCTCGACCGGCTGACCCCGCCACTGAACCTTCACTGATGCAATGTTCTTTGACCTAAGCTTTCTAACCTATCTATCCAATATTGTCACTGGCTCCTCAATATAAGATAGATCCTTGTCCAACTGGACTGAACTGATATCCAACATGTGCGACGGATCGCCATGATACCTCCGGAGCATCGAAACATGAAATACCAGATGAACTCCTACCAAGCTGGGAGGTAAGGCAAGCTCATAAGCAACCTCCTCCACACGCCTCAATATCTCAAAAGGGCCAATAAACCTCGGACTCAACTTCTCTTTCTTTCCGAATCTCATAACGCCCTTCATAGGCAAAACCCGAAGCAGAACCCTCTCTCCAACCATATAGGAAACATTACGAACCTTCTGGTCCGCATAACTCTTCTGTCTGGACTGGGCAGTACGGAGTCTATCCTGAATCACCTAAACTTTCTCTAAAACATCCTGTACCAAGTTTGTGCCCAATAGTCTAGCCTCACCCGGCTCAAACCAACCCACTGGAGATCTATACCGCCTCCCATATAAAGCCTCATACGGTGCCATCTGAATGCTGGATGATAGTTGTTGTTATAAGCAAACTTTGCCAATGGGAAGAACTGATCCCAAGAACCTTCAAACTCAATCACACATGCACAGAGCATATCCTCAAGAATCTAAATAGTGCGCTCGGACTGTCCGTCCATCTGAGGGTGAAATATTGTACTCAACTCCACCCAAGTACCCAACTTATGCTGAATGGCTCTCCAGAACCGTGATATGAACTGGGTACCTCTATCTGAAATGATGGAAACCGAGATACCATGCAGACGAACAATCTCCCGGATATAGATCTCTGCCAGTCGCTTCAAGGAATAAGTAGTACACACAGGAATAAAATGAGCGGACTTGGTCAGCCGATCCACAATCACCCAAACAGCATCAAACTTTCTCAAAGTCCGTGGGAGCCCAACTACAAAGTCCATAGTGATCCGCTGACACTTTCACTCTGGAATCTCTATCTGCTGAAGCAATCCACCCGGTCTTTGATGCTCATACTTCACCTGCTGACAGTTGAGGCATCGAGCTACAAATCCAACTATTTCCTTCTTCATCCGCCTCCACCAATAGTGTTGTCTCAAATCCTGATACATCTTTGCGGCACCTGGGTGGATGTACCATGAAATATGGGCCTCCTCTAGAATCAACTCTTGAAGCCCATCAACATTGGGTACAGAAATCCGACCCTGCATCCTCAATACCCCATCACCACCAATAGTCACATCTCTGGCATCACCGTGCTGAACCTTGTCCTTGAGGACAATCAAATAAGGGTCATCATACTGCCGCTCCCTGATACGATCAAATAAGGAAGACCGAGAAACCACGCAAGCTAGAACTCGACTGGGCTCTGAAAGATCCAATCTCACAAACTGACTGGCTAAGGCCTGAACATCCATCTCCATAGGCCTCTCTGATGCTGGTAAATAAGCCAAACTCCCCAAACTCTCTGCTCGGCGACTCAAAGCATCAACCACCACATTGGCCTTGCCCGGATGATATAAAATAGTGATGTCATTGTCCTTCAGCAACTCTAACCATCTCCTCTGGCGCAAATTTAGATCCTTTTGCTTGAATAAGTGCTGCAAGCTCCGATGGTCAGTATAAATCTCACAGGGAACCCCGTATAAATAATGGCACCAAATCTTCAGGGCGTGAACAATGGCAGCTAACTCAAGGTGGTGATCAGGGTAGTTCTTCTCATGTATCTTCAACTGTCTAGACATGTAGGCAGTCACCCTACCCGTCCTGCATTAACACCGCTCCGAGTCCAACCGTCGAGGCATCATAATAGACCGTATAAGACCCCGAACCTGTAGGCAGTATCAAAATTGCGGTTGTGGTCAAAGCTATCTTGAGCTTCTGAAAGCTCGCCTCACACTCCTCTATCCACTGAAACGGAGCACCCTTCTGGGTCAACCTGTTCATAGGGGCTACAATCGATAAAAACCCCTCCACAAAACGCCGGTAGTAGCAAGCCAAACCAAGGAAACTACGGATCTATGTAGCTGGGGATGGTCTGGGCCAACTCTACACGGCCTCTATCTTCTTCAGGTCCACCTGAATACCCTCACTCGATACCACGTGGCCTAGGAATGCTATTGAATCCAACCAAAACTCACATTTCGAGAATTTAGCATATAACTTCTTCTCTTTTAGAGTCTGAAGCACAGTTCTCAGGTGTTGCTCATAATCTTCCCGACTCCGGGAATACACCAGAATAACATCAATAAAGACAATGACGAACGAGTCAAGATATGGCCGGAACACACTGTGAAATGCATAAAAGTTGTTGGGCCATTGGTCAGCCCAAATGACATGATAAGGAACTCGTAATGACCATACCGAGTTCGGAAAGCAGTCTTCAGAATATTTGGCTCCCGAATCTTCAACTGATGGTAACCTGAGCGCAAATCAATCTTAGAAAACACTCATGCGCCCTGAAGCTGGTCAAACAGGTCATCAATACGAGGCAAAAGATAATGGTTCTTCACTATAACCTTGTCCAACTGGAGATAATCAATACACATATGCATAGAACCATCTTTTTTCTTCACAAACAAGACAGGAGCACCCCAAGAGGAAACACTGGGTCGAATAAAGCTCTTATCAAGCAATTCCTGTAACTGATCCTTCAACTCAGGAGGAGCCATATAATATGGAGGAATAGAAATGGGATGAGTGCCCGACAATAGATCAATTCCAAAATCAATATCTCTATCAGGCGGCATGCCTAGAAGATCAGCTGGAAACACATCGGGAAAATCCCGTACTACTGGAACTGAATCAATTGAAGGGGTATCAATACTGACATCTCTCACATAAGCTAAATACGCGTCATACCCCTTCTCAACCATACGCTGAGCCTTAAGAAAAGAAATAACTCTACTGGGAGTGTGATCTAAAGTACCCCTCCACTCAACACGCGGTACACCTGGCATAGCCAGTGTCACGGTTTTGGCGTAACAATCAAGAATAACATAATGGGGCGACAACCAGTCCATGACCAAGATAATATCAAAATCAACCATGCTGAGTAATAATAGATCGGCTCTGGTCTCAAAACCACTAAGAGCAACCAAACACGATCGATAAACGCGGTCCACAATAAGAGAATCTCCCATAGGAGTAGAAACATAAACAGGGGAACTCAAAGAATCCTGAGGTACACCCAAATGTAGAGCAAAATAAGAAGACACATAAGAGTAAGTAGAGCCTGGATCGAATAGAACCGATGCATCTTTATGGCAAACCAATATAATACATGTGATGACAGAATCGGAGGCAACAACCTTGGTATGGGTAGGAAGGGCATAGTATCTGGCCTGGCCTCCCCCTCTAAGGCGGCCTCTACCTCCCCGACCTCCACCTCTAGCTAGCTGAGCAGGTGGGGTAGCAACTGGAGCACTAACCATAGCCTGAGAACTCTGTGGAGGTGCACCCCTACCAAGTCTGGGGCAATCCCTCACCATATGGCGTGTGTCACCACACTCAAAACAAGCTCTGGGAGGATGTGGTGACTGTGACTGGCTAGGGCCAGGTCTGCTGGACTGACCTCTGAAAGCACCCCACGCAAGAGGCGCTCTAGATACCAGAGGTGCATGATAAGACTCTTGAGGTCTAGGAAGAGATGGAATACCACTGGCTGCTGGAAGAGCTGAATGAATAGGGCGACTTATATAACCCCTACCATGATGACCTGCAGCTGGGGTACGGACACAATAATGGCCCGACTCGAGACCTCTTAGCCTCTCTCTCCTACTTCTCCCTAGCATGCATACCCTCAATCCTCCTAGCAATGTTCACCACCTGCTGATAAGAAATATCCATCTCCAACTCATGAGCCATGCTAGATCTGATGCTGGGAATAAGGCCCTCAATAAACCGGCGAACCTTCTCGCGGACAGTAGAAACCAAGGTTGGTGCTGCCTAGCCAGACTGGTGTAATGGACAACATATTCTAAAACAGTCATAGCACCATGCTCAAACTCTGCGCGCCATGCATCCCTGAGGCTCTGAGGAACATACTCCATCAGGAACAGATTTGAAAACTAAGCCCAAGTCAGTGAAGCAGCCTCATCTGGACTGTATAACTCTTAGGTGCGCCACCACTCATAGGCGGCTCCTCGAAGCTGGAAGGTAGTGAAAGAAACCTCGCTCGATCCTAGGGTACCCATGGTATGGAGAATGCGGTAACACTCATCAAGAAATCCCAGAGCATCCTTCGACGCTAGACCACTAAATACAGGGGGCTTGTACTTCTTGAATCTCTCAAGCCTCAACTGCTCATCCTCGGAAGCCGTTGCCCTATCCTCGGGCTGAACTGGCACTACAGACATCACAGAAATATTCTCAGGGATGTGCTCAACATGCACTTGCTGCTCAGGATTGCGGGCAGTGGGAGTCTGTGCTCCTCCCCTGGCCTGAGATGTGGCTGCAGCAAGGGGAAGCAACCCTGCCTAAGCCAAGGTGGTGTACATGCTCATGAACTGCGCCAAAGTCTCCTAAAAGGCTAGATTAGTAGTAGCAGTAGGCATATCAGGTGCCTGGACTCCGGTTAGAACTGCGGGTGGTACCTCGACGGCAGCTCGCACAGGTGCTTTGGCTGCACCACATGCTCGTCCCCGACCTCTACCCTGGCCCCGGCCTCTGACGGCTGCAGTAGGGGGTGCGGGTGCCTGATCATCTCGAGTAGCACGTGTCCTCACCATCTATGAGAGAATAAAAGATAGACGTTTAGAATTGTGATGTCAAAATATCGCACGACAAGGAAATAAAATGAAGTGGAAATTTTCCTAACAGTTACATAGCCTTTCGTAGATAAGTACAGATATCTCCGTACCGATCAGCGTGACTCTAATAAACTGGCTTGTGATCCGTGACTCCTATGAACCTAGAGCTCTAATACCAACTTGTCATGACCCCGGTTCGCCCTTCATGAACCATCGTAATGGCACCTAGTCTGTACGACTAATTAAGCCTTGCGGAAGATAACCAAACTTGAGTAAAACAATTTAAAAATAGAAATCAGGCAATAACAGTGTTAAATGTTCCGCTCGACATACACCATATATATATAGATCTCAAAACTAATATCTAAATCCAAGACCCGAAAACCCACGAATCACAAGCTAAGATCAATACTACATAGCTCTAACTCCGAAATATCTAATAAGAACATGAAATTACAGAAGGGCTAAATACTAAAAGCAGGAATAGAAAGGGACTTCTCGGTCTACGGACGTGGCAAATGCACCTCGAAGTCTCTTGAGCAATCGCCTCCCTAAAAAATAGTAGGCCTGATTAGTGGTACCTAGATCTGCACATGAAAAACATGCGCAGAAGGGGCATGAGTACACCACAAAGGTACTCAGTAAGTGCCAAGCCTAACCTCGGTTCGGTAGTGATGAAGAAGGTCAGGGCCCTACTGAGGCTAAATAAATATCAAGATCAACAGTATAGAACATAATAGTATAAATAAATACAGCAGTAAAATAACACAGGATGTACCGGACAGCAATGACTATATAGAAACAAGGTAAACATGGAAAGGAAGTACAGCTCAACACCAATAATAACCATTGGGGATCTCCCAAGATACCGTCATGTAGTCTCATATGTACATATCCAATGGGTCTCCCGGGATCCCGTCCTGTAGTCCAACTCATAGTGCGCGGGGATCTACCGGAATCCCGTTCCGTAGTCCCAAATGTAAATACCCAGTACTAGGGAAATATACCGGGTGCATTCCTGTAGTTCCATATAACTATGTAGGGGGATCTACCAAGAATCTAACCCGTAGTCCCAAAGTAATGTATAGGGGGATCTACCGGGAATCTAACTCGTAGTCCCAAAGTAAATAGACAAGGGGGAGCTACCAAAATCCCACATCCGTAGTCCCAAAATAAATACACAGTAGCAGCAGGAAGATATACAGAAATGGCAAAATTTCATATTAAGGAAATAAGTGATTCTAGCCTAGCATGCTGCACAGAATTCAAGTAAGGCAGGTTGAATCAAATAAAGAAATTAAGTCACTTAGACATGTTTCCTAAGCTAACAACAGGCTTAATAGTGCAAGAAATAGAAACTGGAAAGGAAACATACTAGTAATTGCTTAAAAAAACCGAATTTCCAACAATTAGCACAAGTACGCACTCGTTACCTCATGTACAAGACATTTCAATTACCAAATATACCAATCCTAAGGGGAATGTCCCCCACACAAGGTTAGACAAGCTACTAACCTCAATGCCACGAACACAATTCACGATTCTACTATAGCTTTACCCCTTGATTCCACCACCAATTCGCTCATATCTAGTCACAAGTTACTTAATTACATCAATAAACGCTAAATGAATCAACCCAATGCATGAAAATGAGTTTTCTAAAGTTTTACCAAAAAAGTCAAAAATTGCCACAGGGCCACATGGTCAAAACCTATGGACCATATATAATAGGCATATTTTCCTATGGACTCTCTGGGACTGTCAAATCACGGGTCTAGGTCCGTTTACCTAAAAAATTGACCGAAGTCAAATTAACTCATTTTATAGTCAAAATTTATCATTTTTCATATATTTTCACATATAGGCTTTCTGGTTACGCGCTCTGAATTTGCACACAAATCGAGGTGATGATAAAAGAGGTTTTTAAGGCCTCGAAATGCAGAATTTTATTTTAAAACAAGTGATGACCTTTTGGGTCATCATAGACAGGATTCGTACGGGCACCCTCTACAATCATGATAGGCTTGTTTGCTACTCCTGGCATGACCATTTTTGACTTTTCTTGCTTTGATATAACATCACTTAGGGATATTTTCTTAACTACCACAGATGGTTCACCATTTGTCGTGCTCAACTTGTTCCTTGATCCTTCAACTGTTGGTTTTTTAACTGGCTTGACCTCACTGGACCGAATCATCATGACGGTTTGTGAAGGCTTCTTGGGCTCCCCCCCCCCTATGTAATATCTCAATCATATTTGTTTCCTCATGTGTTGGCAATGGGTTCTGGTTGATGTTGGGTGCCTCTGGAGTCTGGACTTCAATCCGGTTTGTGTCAATGAGCTCCTGGATGGCATTTTTCAAGTGCCAGCACTTCTCCATATCATGCCTCAGAGTACCAAAACAATATTCACATATCAAGAAGTAGTCAAGATTGTTTAGAGGAGGGTTGGGCAATTTCGACTCAATTGGCCTCAGCATATCCAACTGCCTCAATCTATAGAATAAACTGGTATAAGACTCCCCCAATGGGGTGAAAGTTTTCTTCCGCTACAACCTCTCATTTTTGAATGCTATATTGGGTCAAAAACCTGGAACGACAGGGTTTCGGTAGGCTCGTGGTGGTGGGTAAGCATTTTCTGGAGCTAGGTAGGTGTTTTGTGGGGCTAGGGCACACCATTGTGAGTAGGCAGGAGGTTAAGTATATGTCTGAGTGTGGTAGACAGAAATCTGAGGATCTGGTGGTGGAAAGTAATATTGGTGTGGATTATATGGGGGTTGGGTGTAGGTTCGGTGATGGGGTCAAGGCTAGGTATAATGGTGTGATAGGCCCCTGGGTCTGACCATGATCTTGATTCAACTGTTGCCACATCTTCTTTCTTCTTCTTTCCGTTCACTCCTCCAGTACCGTTCTAAATGGCTTGGGTAGTTGCTTTGATGGCCGGGTAGCTCATAATTTTGCTTGACTTAAGCCCTTCTTCCACCATGCCACCCATATTTACTATCTCGTTGAAAGACTTGCCTATGACCGATATCAGATGGCCAAAGTAAGTAAGCTCCAGAACCTGCAGAAAGTACTCCATCATTTCGCTATTCTCCATTGGTGGTTAACTCTTACCGCTTGTTCTCTCCAGCGAAAACCATATTCTATGAAAATTTCACTATGCTTCTTCTCAACCTTAGTCAAAGACAAACGATCTGGAACAATCTCGATGTTGTACTAGAAATGACGAGCAAATGCTTGGGCCAAATCATCCCAGGTATACCATCTGTTGTGATCCTGACGAGTGTACCACTCCAATGCTGCGCCACTTAGACTCTGGTTAAAGTATGTCATTAATAGCTCATCTTCCCACCGGCTCCTCTCATTTTACTGCAGAATCCCCTCAAGTGGGCCACCGGGTCTCCGTGTCCATCATACAAATCAAACTTCGCCATCTTAAATTCCACAGGCAACTGAACATCAGGAAATAGACACAAATCTTTGTAGGCTACGCTTACCTGGCCTCTCAATCCTTGCATGCTTCTGAACGATTGTTCCAGGCTTCTTACCTTCCTGAACATCTCCTCCTGCTCTAGGTTTTTAAGTGGTTTCTCAGTCTCAACTGGGAGGTTGAAACGAGGAGTGTAGGAGTAATCCTTTGGGGCCTTGAAAATAGGCTCTGGGGGATAGTATTGGTTATCTTGAGTCTGGAATAAGGGCTCACTGGAGGATCGATGGAGTGTAGCGGGTGGGGGTGCCACGAAAACAGGGGTGGTTGGTGGAGGAGGGTATAAGACTGGTTTGGGAGGTGGTGCTTATGGGGTTTGGGAACTGGTGCCTTGGTAGTGGTGATAAATGGGGAAGCCTGGAGATGAATCAACAGTGGGAGGCTCTTGGGATTAAGCCAGCGGCGGGACGAAAGCAGGGTTGGCGGGGTATGATGGTGGTGGATGCCCTTTCATCCACGCCTGGTACATCTCCGCCATCTGGTGTTTCAACTTATGTAACTCCTTTTTTAGATTAACATCAGACTCTTCCCTATCCCTTGACAGATCAATAACACTTGCATCCAGTTCTTGGCCAATCATGATCAACTTGTCTTTGGACCTGGTGTTGTACAGGTGAGTTGCCAGAATGCGAAACAAACTAACCACATGCCTGGACTTGATGACAACAACAAACTTGTTAGCGATTAGATCTTAACAGATAGGCAACCGCACGTTAGGGATGCAATGCACCTAAGCAGTTAACCATTTCTATTATGCATTTGAATGGCCGCTTACGTCATCCCGGCTTTCACTAATTTCTTTTTCTCTTCTTTTTCATTCCTGCTTTTCTTTGCTTGATTCTTGTTGTTTTTTATTCTTTTTATTCTCTCATTTTTACTCTCTTGTTTTGCCATTAATTCTCTCCCATAATTATCTTGTTTTCTCTCCTTTTTTTTTCTTTTCATTTCACGATTATGATCAAATCCTATGGGGATTGCCTACGTATCATGACGCCGCATGAATCAGACCAAGCGTAGTTCTAGGAACATGTGCGAAATAAATAAAATAATAAAAAAACATTTTTTTGGGGTTTTCAAGTTTCATAAAATAAAATAAAGTTAAACATCTTGATTACGATAACTTCCTCTACAGATTTAAACATAAAGACTAACAGACTCGATGAGTGGACTGACAACTTCAAAAGAAAACTGAAAATACAAACTCGAAACTGAACTAACAAATTGACAATACAGACTCGAAAATAAACTAACAAAAACAGACTCGAACAAACAAAGTCAAGAATACATAAGTGCTTCAACTACTACTCCAGTTGGCCTTGCTGCGGGCCTTTGCGCCATGTCTTCTTGGAGGCGAAATAAGTCATCCATGATCCGTCGGACAAAAATCATAACTGAAGCAAAGAACATGGACCTGGTCATGTCTTCACACTCGTCGCACTTCATACCAATGTAGTCCGTAATTCTCCTAATCTTTTCCCTAATAATACCCTTCTCATGTAGCAACCGCCCGATCTGCTGAGATTTGGCATCCAAAACTTGTTCAGTTGTGTGATTTTGCTCTTGAAGTTGCTGCAGGTCTTTCTCTAGTTGTGCCATCAGGGCATAGCAGTGCTCTCTTTCTGCTTAGAAGTCTCTCGCCTGCTTGGCCATTTCGTTCTGAAGGAAATTGACCTTTTCCTTTGTACTCACCATTCCTTTGTCATACTTCTCTTTTATTTGCCGAACGAAACTGGCTTGTCCCTCCACATTCTTAGCTAACTTAGCTCGGGCATTTGCTAGCTCCGCTTTAGTCTTCTGTAAATCATCCTCAAAATCACGTACTTTTTGCGTAAGGCTGTAAATGAGCTTTTCATCGTTTCTGCTCCTACCCGAGTTCTCAACTGCTATTCTCATTTTTTGAAATTGGTCCCGAAGGGCTTCATTCTCTTGGGCCAACTTTATTCTTTCACCTTCGGCTTCTTGTTCTTGGAGATCATTGTTGAATTCCTGTTTCTCAGCTTCTCTTTCAAGGCGTGAATCTCGGCTTGATACTTATTCTCATTTTCTCCCCAGGCCAACCTTTCTTGGATTTTGCCGTTAAAAGCTTGAACATGAGGTCTCTTGGCAGGCCTCTCGGGCTCAGGCTCAGGCTCGTTGTTTACACAAGACCTTTTCTCAAACCATGTAGCGTAATTTGGGTCCACTTCCCCCTTGCAATATCTGGTACCTGGCTGCCATTTTTTAGATACCGGCAGCCATTCCAATCCTGCTGAACCAAAGCCTCGGGCAATGCAGCTTCTAGATGTAGCTCAATGACCTGGGTGGTTAGGTCTTCATCTTCGGGCACCATATGATATCTTCCTAACTGCCTTAAGACCATGTGCGGTGCATATGGTTGGATACTCCTCACACCCATAAACCTCAAGTAACCCTTGGTAGCCGTCATGTATATGGCTTCTGTCATCGGGAGCCATCATATAGTCCACTCGACCTGACTTGCTTTGAGAGCTTTCAAATAGGAGACCCAGGCTTCAAACCCTTCTGGCACGTTGTAGTCTTTCATCCTTTCCTCATAACTCTCAATAAAGTTATCCGGGTTCGAACCATAACTCGTGAATTTGGGGTGATGGCAAAGATGCTCGATCAACCACATTTGTAGAAGAATATTGTAACCTTCAAAGAATTGAGCCTCAGCTTTGCATAATGTCAATGCTCGATAAATATCTGCCAGTACTAACAAAACAAGGGTATGATCCTTCTTGGTAGTGAAGATTTGTGCAATTTTGACCATACAAATATCCATTGTCTCTTCTGCATTTGGAAAAACCATGATCCCCAAAAACGCCACAATAAAAGCGAATCGACGATGGATTTGTCAAAGGCCCTTATATTGTTTGTTTCTCAAACCCTTTTCATGCGTTTCGAACCCAACTGAGTGCCTGAACCTGAAGTATAAGAAGTGGAAAGAACTACACTCTTTGCTTACATAGGCCTTCTTCATCTGTTTACTGATATTCAGGAGGTCAAAGAACTTGTGTACCGAAGGAGCTCTTGGAAATATAAGTTGTTGCTTCCTCAAATACCGGCCAAACTCAATATACCCGGCCACTTCCTCCAAAGTAGAGGTGATCTCAAAATCCGAGAAACGAAAAACATTGTGGACAGGGTCCCAAAAAGTTACCAATGCCTTAATTAAATCTTCCCGTGGTTTGATTTCCAAAATGTTTATAAGGGCACCCAACTATTTTTTCACCCACTTTTGACCATATTCATCTAGATCATTCCACCACATATGCAAGTGCAACTGAGCCTGTTTTCTGACCAACTCTGACGGGTTCTAGGCAGTGTTCACTTATGATGGGTCCTGGACAGTATTTATTTGTACCTATGGAGGGTTAAGGTTAGATTTGACTCTGATGGACTCTTTTTATAATAACGAGTTTTCTTCTTCTTTTTTTTCAATTACTACAAGAAAAATCAACGGACCATGATTCCTTCTCCTATATGCTAGTTTTAGCAAAAATGATCATTTTGCAAACGTGGCCCCGTCCCAATTCCAAATGAATTTTGAGGTCAGGGAGGACTACTTTATGGAAAAATGACACTTCATTGACAGACTTGTCTGTTCTTTTACGAAAATAACACTTCGACATCTGAAGATACTCTAAGGCTATTTCAGCAAGAATGACTTAAGATATTACCGAAACTAGATCGGCTTATTTTTTTGTCCCAAAACTCCAAACTACATTTATTTGACCATTGACTTTTTTTTCTTTTCTTTTTTTCAAAAATAAGGCTGAACCTTATGTAGGTTGCCTACGTATCCCACATCCGGTGAGAATTAGACTTGCATAGTTCGGTCAGCTTTGACATATTTAAAAAGGACAGAATATTGACTCTTTTGAAATGACACTCTTTCTTTTCCTCTTTTTTCTGAAATATTTTGGCAGAGTTTCGGGATGTTTCCAAATATCGAGGATTTTTCAGAACCGGGTTTTATTTCCTTCCTACATCACTCTTAGTTTTCTTTTGATTAGTTTCCTAGCCGATCAGCATGCAGGCCGAAACAAATAAATGTTCACATAGCACATAGGATGCATCAGGATGGTCTGTTATTTTGGGTCAACCTGTCCTAGACGGATCCAACCCTTGTGTTGAGTCCCCTAAGTCAAATGGACATGATGGAAACAAGAGTTCCTACTAGGGATCCGGGATGAGGCTGTGTTTTTCTAGGTTTAAATCCTGGGGCTTTGTTCTAGACTTGGGTTACCCGAGCGGACAACTGGTGCCGAAGAGCGGGCAACGTACCGGGAGCAATAAAGTCTACCCGGCCTTGTTGCTGGCCCAGCCTCGTTTTATTTGGTATAACTTCTACAGAAAAAGCGGGCCACGCGAAGGTGTGCACCATTTTCAGAAGACTCAGAGGTGTGGCGCAAAAAGATAGTTATGTACAATACAAACAATATTAAAGCGGTAAACAGATAGCATTTAGCCCAAAAGGTTCACAGAATACAGTAATATCAACAATAAATGAAGCCAAGTAAAATCATATTAACAAGCTCGAATTCTTGAACCCTGAACCAGAGGTTCTAGGTTCTACTCCCCAACGGAGTCACCAGAGCTGTCATACCTCCTTTTTACCGCCCCGAAAGGTGTATAAGAGAGTTTTTCTAATTTAAGTGACAATCTAAACGGGATTATTTATTTAAAATTAGAGTCGCCACTTGGGATAATTTATGGTGTCCTAATTCACCAGTTTAAAATCCCGAATCGAGGAAATTGACTCTTATTTACGGTCTGCGAACATAGTAATTCGGGTAAGGAATTCTGTTAACCCGGGAGAAGGTGTTAGGCACTCCCGAGTTTCGTGGTTCTAGAACGGTCGCTTTGATCATACTTTGCTTAATCAAAATTGTCCAATTACTGATTTTAGAACCTATGTGCATTTGCTTCTTTTAATTAAGAAATTATCTTGAAACGGGTCACGCGTACGTGTACCCATTTGTTTGACGTGTCAAAAATTATGTCACGCGAACGTGTCCACGATTAATACGCTTTATTATTATTAGGAAAGTTGGCCGAAGTTGCGCGAACGCATACTCCGTTTTTGTTTTTAGAAATCGTAATCATGTCACGCGAATGTGTCCACAATCACAATGATATATTAAACGGGACTAGAGCAACTACGAGCATTTGTCATTTTTATATCTAGGTTATCAAGTTAATACGAGGGCCATGTATAATTAAATGGTGGATGACACACCTCGGACTATATGAACTAAATTTAATTAGTAGCCTATTAAAACAATTTTATTATTAAGGAAGTTTGCTCGAAGTTGTGCGAACGCATACTCCGGTTAGTTTTTAGAAATGTAATCATGTCACGCAAATGTGTACACAATCACAATTGTATTTTAAACGTGCCTAAAGGCTTCTCTACGGACATTCGTTCTAATATCTAATTAAAGTATTTGTGAGGGCCATAGGTGATCTAATCAAATGGCACGCCTCAACCTAATTACAAGAGTTACTCTAACGAACGTAATCTAAGGCCATATTTGCACAACTTATTAAATAAAAGGGAGAAAAGAAAAGGGGCATGCTGGGCTCTTTGGCATTTGGGCCAAGCCAGTTGTAAACATACATCCGCAGCATCTGTTTAAATGGGAACTGGGCTCGAGAGCAAGCCCAAAGAACGGTAAGACAAACGATTTCCCCCATTTCCAAGTGGCCTCAAAATCCAGGCCCAAGGTAAGCTAAATCTGGTAAAAAAAATGAATGCTAAAGAGTATGGGACTCATGATCGAGTCCCCACAGAAGGAGGAAACATCTGAAGCCCAAGGAAGCTGGCTGAGCCTATTGGCTATGATCAACATGCAACAAATTGATATACAAAGCCCAAAATGCTACTACACCCAAATAACCATATCACCTATCTAAAAGAAAAACTGTTTTGAATTTAATTGAATTAGTAACATGAAGATAAGGCTGTGTAGCATTTAAATTCATTTTAGCTCAGGCTGAATCATAAATAATTTGTGAAATTCAAATCTCAATTTAAACCTTTCTAATACAAACAATAGCGAAAATCCTACGAGATTATTATGTGACCACCCTAAATCTAAAAATTAACATCAACTTTGAACAGAATTAAACAAAAACCAAATAAATTCATCATATGACCTAGACCCTCACTGCAAAAAGCCTTAAGCATTTCTCTATACCTATGACAGCCACAGGTTTAAATCAACTCACAACCTAATAGGAGACACTGAAACCTTAACCCCAAACTTAATAGTATGATACAACATCAATAACATGAAAGGGAAGTTGAATGCATATAAAAACTAAACTATTACAGAACATGAATGAAATTGAAGAACAAGGGAGTAAGATTCAACAAAACAACTCATATTCATCATATTTCCACATCGGATTGCACATATATACCTCATATGCTATTCACGGTACAAGAAATACCTGAAGGTCAAAAGAAAACAAGGAGAGTAAGGAGTTTAGCAACACCAGTAGATCAGCAACATCAACACCAATTCTCAGCCCACTTTAGACCATTTTTAAACCTAGGTGAACAGAAATTCCTTGAAGCTTTTGAATTCTAACTAACAATCAAGACTAAAGAGTAAAACCAAGACCAATTTCAACCAAAAGATTGCAGGAATTTTCGGTATTTTTTCAGAGTATCAATGGCTGCCCAAAATGAAGGGAAAGATGTCTTTATATAGGCATGCCTAAGGCAGCCCTAGTCTAGCTAACCATTTCCCCTTTTACCCCTTTAATTCTTAATTGTTTTACCCTTTTTAACCCTTCTAAATCTCTGAAACCCCCCTGCTCTTAACAAACCAGCCCCAGTCTTATCTTCTAGGAGCTTCCCCCCAACAGAAAAAGATTCCCCCAACCCTCAAATACCTAAAAACCCTTGACACCCTTGTAATTTACATTTAGAAAGTCATTCCTGGATCAAATTAACCAAAGACCCAAATGAACGGATCTCTCAACCGGGTCAGTGATGACCACAGTTAATACAAAAACCCAAACCATCAGAAATGATCAAACAAATAGATCAAATTCAGAAGAAAAAAACAAACAACAATCCAGAATTTTACGATTAAACCTAACTTAACCACCAAACTAAGATGAATTCCACTATTAAAGAAAACAAGACAAAAATAATGAAACAAATATAAACATAATGTCACACCTCCTTTTTACCACCCCCGGAAGGGGTATAAGAGAGTTTTTTTCAATTTAAGTGACAATCGAAACGGAATTTATTTATTTATTTAGAGTCGCCACTTGGGATAATTTATGGTGTCCCAAGTCACCGGTTTAAAATCCCGAATCGAGGAAAATTTGACTCTAATTATGGTTTGCGAACACAGAAATCCGGGTAAGAAATTCTGTTAACCCGGGAGAAGGTGTTAGTCATTCCCGGGTTTCGTAGTTCTAGCACGTTCGCTCAACTATTATTATTGGCCTATTTATATTATTTTAAAACACTTTAAACCTATGTGCTTTTTTTAATTTTTAGCCACTTTTAATATTTTTAGGAAATTTCAAGGTTATTTAAAACACATCGTAAGCCACACTACATGAAATGCACATGTGGTTCACGACACGTTCTATTTAATCTTGTTGGAAATTAGAATCGGGTCACATGAAATATACACCCGGATTTTAAAAATTAAGCATCACAACTACGTCACGGGAACCGTACCCGTAGTCACGATGATTACTTACGAGCCAAAAAGTTTGTCTACCCACATGTGGTCAACCACATGTCCCTAGCAACCCGAGTATTTAAAAGAGAAATAACATAAGAGAAACAGAATATTCCTTAAATCCAAATCCCGTCTCAGTATCAACCAAGCCTCAAACCCAACTTCATCTTACCCCAAAATTAACCTACGGCTTAAATCAATTTTCAAGACCAATTGGCTAACCCAATTAATTAATAGGAAATACTTTTAACAACATTACTGCCTTCTTCAGCCAACTGATGCATAATCAAAGAGTTGTACCAAACCAACAAGTAATAATGTTGAATAACTGAAACCAACAGATACCTTTCAAGATAGATTAAACACAAATTAATTCAAATCGAGGCAAGAAAATGTCATGAAAACATGAGAAAGACGTAGTCATATAAGCAGTAAAATTGAAAGATTAGAGAGGACCTCAATAAATCAATACTCTCTTGAATTTCAAGTTGAAAATAAGGATTGAGCCACGAACCTCGTCGGCAACCTCAAACTCAAATCAGCACTGTCACAAACCAACAAACTCAAGCATATTCCGATTCAGAATCCTAACACGAATTTAACGGCAGAGCTCGAACAGAGGGGAGGGTAGCTGTAGAAAGAAACGTTCTAAACACATGGAAAAGAGTGAAGCGGTAGAGAGAATAGTTGCACTCTCATTTTAGCTGGCTGCTGTTCTTTTTCGTTCTCTTTCAAAAGAGTAACAATGGAAATTCTTGTTTTATCTTTTTTGAGATGCTGATGTATCTTCAGAGAATCATTTAAGAATCATTGAAGATTAGAGGAGTTTTGGTCCATCTTTTCCTTTCAACAATGGTTGCCTTCCTTTATTTTCCATGTCTGCTCGTTTTTTGGTCGATGAAGAAGATGAAAAGGCGTTTAGCTAGGGTTTTTCATTATCCAAAACTGTTGATCTCTGCTTTTCTGATTCTTAGCATTAGATTTTTCTATTTTCCAGGAAGAAGAAGAAAAAGCTGAAGCGTTGTAGATCTGTGTGTTGTAAAGGTGCTGAAGGTTAGGGTGGGGATAGGGTTTTTCGCTGGTTTTCAAATGGAGAAGAAGAAGGTCCCTAGGTTTTTTCGGTTTTTGTTCAAAACGGATCAAGGGTTAAGCTGCTATCTCCATGGCTGCTCCCTTGTTTGTAGCTGAAAATGGCTGTTTGTTGTTGAGTAGAAGAAGATCGACCGGGGGGTCCTAAAAATGGTGGGTCTGATGTTGTATCGGTCTCTTAGGCATCTAGGTCTCTTTTTGTTTTGTATTCTCACTGATTCCCCCTTAGGAATTTTAGGTTAGCTCCTTTTTTATAGGTTTAGGGTTTTAGGGTTACATTTAGCTTAGGGGTATGGGCCTAGGAATTATGGGCTTGAAAATTATGGGCTAGGTCCAAAATTAGGCCTAAAAATGGGTTGCTCGAGCCCAAGTTTTATTCTTTTCCCGCGAATGAGACTAAAATGCGATCTCATTTATTAATTAATCCTACTTAAGTAAAATAAGACTGACTGTTAAAACAAAACTATTTTTGGTATTTTTCAAGATTAAAAATGACTATAAAACATTAATGAAACTATTTTTTTGTAATTTTCATTTTCTTGTAATAAAATAAAGTAAAAGAGTCAAAATTAGTTGAAATAGCGATATTAAGCCTGAATTAAATATTTACATGCTAAAATGTAAAAATATCTTGGGGAGGGTCAAAAATCACATGTCTATAGCTGCCCCTTTTTGACTGGAAACGCGAAGAGTTTTCAGACAAAGAACGACTAGACAGGTTTTTTGACCTGACCCTTATTTGGAGCGACTAAAACTAAGAGAAAAGGAGAATGTGACCGAGCCCTGGTATCTGAGCTGCGTATATATCCTTGGCTATAAAGGAATCAGGACACGTGTAGTTCAGAAGCGAGTGAGATAATGGAGTATACTGAGGTGGAGAGCCGGTCGCAGTGTCATTCCGTCGAGATTTCGGTCTGCGGTTATGTTATTACATTAAAATCAAGAAAAATGAAAAGACTAATTAAGTCCGTCAACTATGAGTTACAAGATTCCTATCTATAAGTCTTCTGAAGCTTGATCTTGAGTCTTGAATGGTTCTTCATGCAGACTTTCGATTTGAACCTTGACGCTTGCTAGTTGTAGGTGCTAGTTCATTTTTCTTCAGCTTTTCGGATCAAAACCGGACATGTAGTGCTTGTGACTTCAACCATGACTTGATCAGTTCACATCTTTCATGTGCTTCTGCATTTGGATTCACTTCCCTTTTTTCTTTTCTTTCTTTTTTTTATTTTGGATTGTGACTGACTTTCGTTAATCATCTCGGGCTGTTGACTTGCATTCTTGCCGCGAGCTTCTTTTGTTACTGACTTGAATTGCATTCTGAAGTGAATTCCTTTATTCTCCAGGTAGGCGCCGGATTGCCAATACTCGAACTGTCTTCCTTCAAAACTTGGACTGCCTTCTCCTTGTTCTCCAGGTGGGCGCCTGATTGCCAATACTTGCACTGTTTTTCCTCAAAACTTGAACTGTTTTCCCTTCATTTTCTAGGTGGGTGCCTGATTGCTGAACTTGAACCGTCTTCCTTTGAACATTGTTGTTTTCTCTTTGTTCTCCAGGTGGGCGCCTGATTACCAACTCTTGTACTGCTTTTCCCTCGAAACTTGACTCATTTTCCTTTTTTTCTCCAGGTGGGCTCATGATTGCTGAACTTGTACCGTCTTCCTTTGAACATTGCTACTTTCCCTTTGTTCTACAGGTGGGCTCCTGATTTCCAACACTTGTACTGCCTTTCCCTCGAAACTTGACTCATTTTCCCTTTGTTCTCCAGGTGGGTTCCTGATTTCCATCACTTGAACTGTTTCTCCTCGAAACTTGAACTGCTTCCCTTTGTTCTCTAGGTGGGCGCCTGATTACCAACACTTGAATTGCTTTCCCTTTGTTCTCCAGGTGGGCTCCTGATTTCCAACACTTGAATTGCTTTCCCTTTGTTCTCCAGGTGGGCTCCTGATTTCCAACACTTGAACTGTTTTCCCTTTGTTCTCCAGGTGGGCTCCTAATTTCTGACACTTGAATTGTTTTCCCTTTATTCTCCAGGTGGACTCCTGATTTCCAACACTTGAATTGCTTACCCTTTGTTCTCCAGGTGGGCTCCTGATTTCCAACACTTGAATTGTTTTTCCCTTTGTTCTCTAGGTGGGCTCCTGATTACCAACGTTTGAAATGTATTCCCTTGTTCTCTAGGAGGGCGCCTGATTACCAAAACTTTTAACTGCATTCCCTTGCTTTCCAGGTGGGTGCCTGATTGCCAAAACTTTAACTGTATTCGTTGAGACTTGATTTGTTTCCCTTTGTTCTCCAGGTGGGCGCTTAATTACCAACACTTGAATTGTTTTTCCCTTTGTTCTCCAGGTGGGATCCTGATTACCAACGTTTGAACTGTATTCCCTTGTTCTCCATGAGGGCGCCTGATTACCAAAATTTTTAACTGCATTCCCTTAATTTTCAGGTGGGCGCCTGATTGCCAAAACTTTAACTGTATTCCTTGAGACTTGATTTTTTTCCCCTTTGTTCTCCAGGTGGGCTCCTGATTACTGAACTTGAACTACTTCTTCGTGCGACTGCTTTTCCTTTGCACGATCTTCCCTTGTTTCTCCAGGTGGGTGCTTGATTGGTTGAACCTGAATTGTCCTTTTATTGAAACTGATTTTCCTTTGAACTGTCCTCCCTTGTTTCTCTAGGTGGGTGCCTGATTGCTTGACCCTGGACTGCTTCCTATTCTCGAAACTCGTGTTGTTTTCCCTTGCTCTCCAGGTGGGCGTCTGATTACAACAGAATAGACAAAACAAAGGAAATTTTAACCCCAGTTTGGTAGCTGGGCACATCTGTGAGTGTTAATTGAATTGTGTTACCAATATCTCTAAGAATTTAAAAGCTAGATCCCATTATCTAGGAGGGTCCTGAAAACTCCTAGTAAAATGACAGTTTTAATGCTAAATATTTTCTAAAGGTATGACTTCCGATAAATCTTGTTATCTATGAAGGTCTCAAATCCCATTATCCAGGAGGGTCCTGAAAATTTCAAATTGAATCCTATCCTAAAAATGAAAACTCAAAGCCAACTTATATTTCCTCAAGGTAAAGCTTATGTTAGATCTTGTTACTCATAAATGTTTTGAATTTTAAACTAGGTCCCATTGTCCAGGAGGGTCCTGAGAACTTTAAATTAAATCCCATTATCCAGGAGGGTCCTAAAAATTTTAAATTAAATCCCATTATCTAGAAGGGTCCTGAAAAGCCGAGAATGAACTTACCTGAACCATGCTTTCTTCATAGAGGATCTCTGCAGAATGAACAAAATTTCTTGCCCCTGAACCACACTTTTCCTCATTGAGGGTTCCTGTAGATCGAACAAATTTTTCTTTCCCCTTCTCAGACCGCCTTTATGCTGACAAAATTTGGGCATGACACTTGAAAAAAATTCAAATTTCCAAGCTTTGATTTGGACACAATTTTCGTCCATGTTTCAAACAAAGAAAACTTGTGAGTTTATAAATATGGTGGTTGGTTTGTGGCCTTGACTTTGAGGGCGATTTCTCCTTCACTTGCCATGATAACTTTGGTTTCAACTCAAAAGACCTTGCTTGTTCATTGACTAACCACTTTCTCTGTCACCCTTATCCCAGGAGATACCTCTGATTCGTTCAAACCCAAACCCTCTATCTGTTGCATTGTGCTCATACATTGACATATACTGAACCTTTGTGTTTCACATGAATCCCAAAGCATGTCAATTTCCACCCACTCAGTGCGCATGTTGTTCTTTCCTAACTTAAACCACTGGCCTTGGCCTTGAGGTCTATTGCTCCTTCACTTGTCATGAAAACTTTGATTTCCGCTTGGAAGACCTTGCGTGTCATTAGTTAACCACTTTCTCTGTCAACCCTATCACAGAGAATACGCTTGATCCGTTCACCCAACATCCTCTATCTGTTGCATTGTTCATAAATTGACATATACCAAACCTTTGTATTCCACATGAATCCCAAAGCACGTTGATTGTTACCAACTCAGTGCGCACGCTGTTCGTTCCTGACTTATGCCACTTTGATGTGCTAGCCATATCCTGTTTTGTGCAATTGGAAAGCTGGTGGCAAATTTTGAAGTCATTTCTCACTTGTTCTTACCAAACAGACTCAGGAAGAGGAAGTAAACAAGACAAAAGGAACAGAGTAAAGCACAATGGAAAGAGATGATTCCTAACAAGAATACTACAAAGTAGAAACTTATCAGAGGTAGATACCAACTCTAATGACCATGACATGCACGTTTGGATTAAGTGTCCTAATCTGTCAAGCAAGTCTAATGTTCTACTCTTGTTGTACCTCTGAGCCGTAATACTGGGCTTCCATACTCCGATTATTCTATTTGATTCACGGTCCTTATTCGACTTGTAGTGCCCGAAGGTGTTCTTTCTCTCAACTCACCATCGCCTTATGGTGCCTGTGAAGGTTTTCACCAATAAGACTCTCCCATTTTGTTCTTTTCTTATTTCTTCTGATTCTGCAGATGACAAGGCCTTAACCATGGTAAAAATATCATATGCTCTTGGCATGGCTAACTCAACACTCTCAAAGATTATCTAGGAGGTCTTTTTTGGACTGTAATGGGGCTTTTGGACAGGGTTAGAAAGAAAGGAAATCATAAAGGCTCGAAACAACTAAGTTAACAGGGTTAATTTATTTACAACTTTTGGAATCCATTTTAAACTTTGCCTCAATTTCTAAAACAAGAGAATTTGATTCTCTCTTTTTTTCTTTTCTTTTTCTTTTTGAGATGGAATTTCTACGAAAGACTGTCCCACTCTCGACTTCGTGGGATTATGAAATATTTTATTTGGTATGATCGAACTGTAAGGCTGCCTACGTATCTTGTGGTGACAAGAATCGGGTCAAACATAGTTCACATGACTACTTTTGTTACTATTTGCCTTTTTCTTTTTTTCTCTTTTCTTTCTTTTCTTTTTTTTTCTTTTCTCTTTTTTTTGTCTCTCTTTTTTTCTTTTTCCCTTTTTTCTCTTTTTTTTTTAATTTTCCTTTTGGAATGAACTTTCTAAAATAAAACTATGGGGGACATGAACTTTTTTTTTTCTATTTTTTTCGTATGACTCTAACTTGATTTCAAAAGAGGGGAGGTCAAAAAAATCAGTACAGGCTTAAAAGGGTATCGAATGGTATAAGTATTTGAGTAGCTGAAAGAAGGCCTCCCAATTCCTGAAAATGCCAAGTACAACAAATGCAACTTGAGGATGAAAATTGAAGATCATGCACAATATTTCTTTTGCGGCTTCGACATTGATATCACTGATATGCCTTCCAATTTCTTTAGCACCTTATCATGTACAGAACCTTCGTTGGGTGATTCCCTCTTCACAATGGATATCCTCCGTCAATTCGGAGAAAACTTTCTTGACTTTATCTTGTAACTTGAGATGCACTTGAACTCAAAGTCGCTTGCTTCAAATTGTCCAGGATGCACTCCTTTAACGAATTCTTTTCACCCTATTAACTTCCCAAATTATCTTCCCTAGTTTCACATGGTTCGGGCTTTAAGTGATCTCAAAATCTCTTTACTTATTTCCCTCAAATGTCCCTATCATCTTTAAAATTATTTCATTGCTTCATGATTAGACTAACTTTTAAGACCAGGCTAAGAGTTATGCGTACATACCATGTCACTAGAGCTAGAATGAAAAGAACTATAAAAGGAAAAGAGAACGAAACAAAAATGACTAGAAATAATAAAAAATAGAGAGTTACATTAGACAAACGGTGAAAGGGTTTGAACAACCAGACAAGCAAAATAAACTGGGGTACAACCCTGGAACAAACCTAGATAACACTAAATAAGTTACTACGACTAAAGGAACTAGGCCAAAAAAAGGATAGAAGGGTTTGAGTGACAATACAATATCCAGATTACAACCCTGAAATAACTCGGACAACAGAAATGACAACAAAATGAACCACCAAGACTCCTCCCTGGCTAGCCAAGAAAGGATCGTCTTTCCAATTACCAAGCTTGGCATCTTAGCCACTGAGTTCCACATCAATATTAATAAGACCACTACAAATTTCAATATCATTAACTTCACCAAGTGGCTCATTGTCTCCTTTGGCCAAACCTTCGTCATTGCAAACCATCCTAACAATTTGTGTGTTGTCATGTACCTGTAGAGGATTATGTGTGACACTTGGGGTATTACTGCCTTGGACCACAATTATTCCTTCTTGAATCATTCTTTCTATTTCCCTTTTCAAAACACGACAATATTCAACATTGTGCCCCTGGGCATTGGAATGGTATTCACACCTTTTAGCAGGGTCAAAGTTTCTCGCACGTGGGTCTATATAATTTAGAGAAATAGGTGTAATCATATCGCAATGCTTTAATCTCTCAAATAAGCTTGCATAGGACCCTCCTATTGGTGTAAAATTATCTTTCAGTCTTTGTTCCCTTCTACACCCTTGTCTTGAATGTGGGTTATAGGGCACTTGAAAATTTTGTGGAGGCTAGTGAAGCTTTTGCGGTGCTCGTGCTCGCCTTTTAGAGTGACCCAGTGGTTGGATAGTTGGTCGGACGTTGTTCGGAGGATAATACTGGGGCGGATTATATGGAGTTTGGGGATGTTTATGGGGTCGGTATTGAGGCTGAAAGCGTTTAGCAGGAATACCCACTGGATCCTGTCATTGGCGGGGCTCAGCAACATCTTTTCTATCAATGAGAGGACTGTCCCGAGCAACTTGTTTGTTCCATCTGAACCAAAATTCCCTAAAACTTTCCTTGAGTTTCTTTTCCATCTGAGATAAGAAGGAGCAGTCTGGGACAATGTCTATATTGTACTGAAAGTGTCGCATAAAATCTTGGGCCATGTCATCCCATGTATGCCACTTACCGACATCTTGACGAGTATGTCATTCCAAAGCTGTCCCAGTCAGGCTCTCACTAAAATACGCCATCAGCAACTCATCTTTCCCGCAAACACTTCTCATTTCACTGCAATAACCCCTCAGATGGGCTACTGGATCTCCACACCCATTATACAAATTAAACTTTGGCATCTTAAACCCTTTCAGCTTTCTGGATATCTCATCTTGCTCCACTGTCTTAGTAGGCTTTGCAGTCTCACCAAGAGGCTCAAAATGAGGAGCGTAAGAGTATGGAACTAAGACCTTGAAAATTGGTTCCGGACCACATTGTTGGGCATCGGGGATTTTGAACACAATCTCGCTAGAGGATCGAGGAAAGGTAGCTGGCGGATGAGCTACAAAAACATGAGTGGTCAAAGGAGTGGGATATGAGGTGGTTCTGGGGGTGGAGTGTGAAGAGGTTGTGGGGAGATATCCTACACTTGTGACAGTGGTGGAATGGTGACAAGGCTTTCAGTATAGTCAGTGGGAACTGATGGTGAAGGATGCCCACTAATCCAGGCTTGGTATATTTCGGTCATCTGTCCTTTCAACCTTAAGACCTCTTCTTTTAACTCAGATTCTGATTCAACAATTCCCTTAGACGGATCAATAACCCTTGTGTTCAAGTCTTTTCTAGCCATGGCTACCTTGCTCTTTGACCTTGTGTTGTATGGATGAGTTACTTAAAAACCACAAACCAACCACTCTTCTGCTCAATGGAGATAACAAAAAGGAATAAAATGAGGTCATCACGTTAGCGTTAGGGCATTTAACAGCTAAAAATATCACATTGCGTACAATGCACCTAGCAATAATTAACAGTTCCAGAATGACTTCGAGGGTCACAAGGTCACTTGGCATCATCCCAATTTTGTTCATTTCAATCTTCTCTTTTCTTTCTTTTCTAGCACTTCTTGGCTTACTCGCTTTCTTCCTCTTTTCTTCTAGTTATCACTCTTTTCTTTCCTCTCATTTCTCACGTCCCACAACTTCATCCTCTTTTTTGTCTTTTCTCTTTTTTTTCTTTTTTTTCTTTTTTTTCCTTCTTTTCTTTTTCTTTTTTTCCTTTTAATAAAAAAAATGATTCGATCGAACCCTATGTAAGTTGCCTACATATCATGACGCCGCATGAATCAGATCTTTGCGTAGTTCGGAAAAATTGAAAATAGACTAAACAAACTAACATTCCTCTTCTTCTTTTTTACTTTAATGACTACTCTGACGAGAAAAGGGAAATAAAAGAAGCAAATCTTTTTTTTTTAATTTTCTAAACTTAATGTTCTATAACCTATTCTAAACTCAAGCTTAACGAGCATATATATATTTTCTTTTTGAAACAAATAATCTATGGGAAATTATTAAGGAAAAAACCTTACAAGAGAAAAATATTTTTTGATTCTTTTTTTTAGGAAGGAAATCTAAAAAATAAACCAAAGAAAAATATTTTGAATTTTCGTTTGATATCCTGAAAGAAAGATTTCGAACCAAGAAATGAAAAAGATAAAAATATTTTTGGATCTCAGTTTGACTACCTATGGGAGAAACTCTGAAAATAAACCCAAGATAAAGTATGTTGTTTTTTTCTTCTTCTATGTACAATGTCCTAAAGTTCTAGTAAAAATAAAAAGAATTATTTTTTCATTTTTCGTGAATTTCTCAAAGAAGAACATCAAAAAAAAATCTTTGTTTGGATTTTTAGAATTAATATCTTAAAGAAAACTTTTAAAGAGGTACTAAAAGAAAAATCTCTTTTTTTTTGAATTAGGCTTAATATACTAAAGGAAATATACAAGCAATTTTTATTTCGAGTTCTAGGTATGAATTTCTAAAGAAAAGCCACCTCAAAATTTCTTCTTTTTTTTTAAATTTCTAGGAGTAGTATTTCTAAAGAAAATTATAACGGAAATATAAAAACGTAAAATATCTTCTTTTTTTGGATTTTTGATTTATAACACACTTTTTCAAATACAAAATATGAAATAATAACAAAAGACTCGACAAACTTAACTAGACTATGATAGACTCTAGCATCAACTAAATAACTGAATACTACTATATAGGACTAGAAAGTAAAATATAAACAATAGACTCAAAAACATAAAAAGGCTCCTCAGGCAGCTCCTGAATGTAGTGGTCCTATGACGACCCGGCTGGTCGTCTTAAGAATTAACGCCCTGATCCCCAATTAACTGTTTTCCCCAAGTTCAATTATGCTATTTTGATTTGTCGGGATGTTCGATTTTGAGTTTCGAAGAGTTTTGGGACACTTAGTCCCTAAATGAGAGCTTAAGTGTTGCAAAAGTTGACCGTAGTCGGAAAAGTGTGAAGACGGCCTCGGAATGGAAATTCGATGGTTCCGCTAGCTTCGTTGGGTGATTTCGGGGTTAGGAGCATAGTCGGAATGTGTTTTGGAGGTCCGTAGTTAATTTAGGCTTGAAATGCCGAAAGTCGAATTTTCGAAATTTCCGGTCTGATAGTGAGATTTGGATCCGAGGGTCGGAATGAAATTCCGGAAGTTGGAGTGTCTCCATAGTATTGAAGGTTACATGTGTGCAAAATTTTAGGTCATTCGGACGAGGTTTGATAGACTTTTTGATCGAAAGCGTATTTTGAGGAAAATTAGAGTTCTTAGGCTTAAATCTTTGATTAATTCGAGGTTTCGATGTTGTTTTAGGTGTTTTAAGGATTGGTGCAAGTTTGAATAAGGTATTAGGTGATGTTGGTGCTTTTGGTTGAGGTTTGGGGGCCTCGGGGTGATTTCGGATAGTTGAAGGAAAGTTTGAGAAATTGTTACAGCTGCTGTATTTTTTTGCTGCTTCTGCTATTTTTGCATCTACGATTTGGAGACCGCAGAAGCGGCTAAGAGGCCGAAGAAGCAAAATTGAGGGAGGTTAGCAGGTTCCGCAGATGCGAGGAATATTTCCGTATAAGCGGAATCGCACCTGCGAGTTGGAGACCGCAGGTGCGGAAATTGGCCATTTAATTAAAAGTCGCAGATGCGACTATGTCTCCGCAGAAGCGGGACCGTATCAGGGTCGCAAAAGCGGAAATCGCTGGGCAGAACATATAAATAGTTGCCTTCGCGAATTTGAGGGATTTTTTCACCATTTTCATCCGGGTTTGAAGCTTTTGAGAGAGATTTTTTAGGAAAACAAAGGGGAATTGCTTGGAGATTTTTCCCATTTGGAGTCGAGTACTCGTGGCAAGAGCGTAATTTCGGGTTGACTTTGAGCCGGTTCGAGGTAAGTGGCTTGTCTAACCTTGTGTGGGGGACCTTCCCCTTAGGATTGGTATATTTGGTAATTGAAATGCCTTGTACGTGAGGTGACGAGTGCGTACTTCTACTAATTGTTGGAAATCCAATTTTCTTTAAGTAATTACTAGTAGGTTTCCTTTCATGTTTCTATTTCTTGCACTATTAAGCCTGTTGTTAGCTTATAAAAGCATGTCTAAGTGACTTAATCTTATTTGATTCAACCTGCCTTACTTGAATTTTGTGCAGCATGCTAGACTAGAATCACTTATTGCCTTAATATGAAATTCTGTCATTACTGTATATCTTCATGCTGCTGCTGTGTATTTATTTTGGAACTACGGATGTGGGATTCCGGTAGCTCCCCCTTGTCTGTTTACTTTGGGACTACGGGTTAGATTCCTGGTAGATCCCCCCTACACATTTACTTTGGGACTACGGGTTAGATTCCCGGTAGATCCCCTTGTACAGTTATATGGAACTATGGGAATACACCTGGTAAATTCCCCCAGTACTGGATATTTACATTTCGAACTACGGAACGGGATTCCGGTAGATCCCCGTGCACTATGAGTTAGACTACGGGACGGGATCCTGAGAGATCCATTGGATATGTACATATGGGACTACAAGACGGTATCCTAGGAGATCCCCGATGGTTATTATTGGTGCTGAGCTGTACTTCCTTTCCATGTTTACCTTGTTTCTATATAGTTATTGTTGTCCGGTACATCCTGTGTTATTTTACTGCCATACTTATTTATATTGTTCTGTTCTATACTGTTGATCTTGATATTTATTTAGAATCAGTAGGGCCCTGATCTTCCTCGTCACTAGCCAACCGAGGTTAGGCTTGGCACTTACTAAGTACCATTGTGGTGTACTCATGCCCCTTCTGCGCATGTTTTTTTATGTGCAGATCCAGGTACCGCTGATCAGGCGTACTATCCTTGAGGGAGGCGACTGCTCTAGAGACTTCGAGGTACATCTTCCGCATCCGCAGACCGAGAATTCCCTTTCTATTCATGTTTTTAGTATTTAGCCCTTCTGTACTTTCCTGTTCTTATTAGACATTCCGGAGTTAGAGCTATTTAGTATTGATTTTAGCTTGTGATTCATGGGTTTCCGGGTTTTGGATTTAGATATTGGTTTTGAGATCTATATAAATATGGTGAATGCCTAGCGGCGCATTTAACATTGTTATTGCCTTATTTCTATTTTAAATTGTTTTACTTCTGCAAGTTTAGGCTTACCTAGTTGTATAGACTAGGTGCCATCACGATGGTTCACGGAGGGCGAACCGGGGTCGTGACAGGTCCTGGGATATTTGTCATGCTCAAACTCCGGTAAGTAGATTCACACTTGTATGAGAAAACTGAAACCAACATTATGTAAGACAACCACATTCCCTACTAGACATATGAAAGACATGGTTGTGACTATTTTTCTAAATTTAACCTATGTGGCTAAAAATGCAAGATTTGGCTAAGACCCCGCGAAGCCAAGAACCTAAACTCACTAGGAAGACCGGACCCTATGTGGGTTGCCTACGTATCACGCCCCGAAATACGAGAATCAGGTATGCGTAGTTCGGGCAGATTGGATACGGGCAAGAATTAGAAAAATAACTAATTTAGAGAAAATATATTGTTTGTCTTTTTTGAAAAATGATGAAACATGTAAACTCTTTTTGCATTTTGTTTTCCTTTTTTTTTTTTGGGCCCTACTTGTTTTATTTTCACACTTCACCCTCTTTTGTTTTTCCTTTTTTTCATTTTTCCTCAACTATTATTGGTCCGCCAAATAACCCTTTTACCCTTGAAAATTGCAACATGTAGCACATTAGGATGCATCAGGATGGTCTTTTATATTTGGGGTACACCTGTCCTAGACAGACCCAACCCCTGTGTTGAGTCCCCAAAATCAGATGCACGTGATGCAAATAAGCGTTCCTTCTAGGGATCCGGTATGAGGCTATGTTATCTAGGTTTAAAAAACCTGGGTTTATTTGTTCTAGACCTGGCTTACCCGAGCGGACAGCTCGAGCCGAGGGGAGGCAGCGTACCAGAAATACAGAAGCTTCATCAGCTTTGCAGCTTGCCCGAACCTCGTTCCAAAATTGGGATATGACTCCAACAGAAGAGAAGTCACACGACGTGCACACTTCCCAGATGATTTAGAAGACTCGGACAGAGGAGGATTTCGTATCAATTTATATACAGTTCAACAATATCAAAGCGGTAAAAAGCAACATTTAGCATATTAGGCCCAAGCATGTAAATAAAACCATATAATAAATAAAGCCAAATATAACAATTATTCTAAGCTCGAATTCTTGAACCCTGAACCAGAGATTCTGGGTTCTTATCCCCAGCAGAGTCGCCAGAGCAGTAACACCTCCTTTTTACCACCCCTGAAAGGGGTATAGGGGAGTTTTTTCCAATTTAAGAGACAATCGAAACGGGATTTATTTATTTATTCAGAGTCGCCACTTGGGATAATTTATGGTGTCCCAAGTCACCAGTTTAAAATCCCGAATCGAGGAAAATTTGATTCTAATTATGGTCTGCGAACACAGAAATCCGGGTAAGGAATTTTGTTAATCCGGGAGAAGGTGTTAGGCATTCCCGGGTTCCGTGGTTCTAGCATGATCGCTCAACTATTATTATTGGTCTATTTATCTGATTTTCAAACACTTTAAACCTATGTGCATTTTTTAATTTTTAGTCGTTTTTAATATTTTTAGGAAATTTCAAGGTTATTTAAAACACATCGTAATCCACGCTACATGAAATGCACCCGTGGTTCACGACACATTCTATTTAACCTTGTTGGAAATTAGAATTGGGTCACATGAAATGTACACCCGGATTTTAAAAATTAAGCATCACAACTACGTCACGGGAACCATACCCGTAGTCACGATGATTACTTACGAGCCGAAAAGTTTGCCTACCCACATGTGGTCAACCACATGTCCCTAGCAACCCGAGTAACTAAAAGAGAAATAACATAAGAGAAACATAATGTTCCTTACATCTCAGTATCAACCAAGCCTCAAACCCAACTTCATCTTACCCCAAAATTAACCTAGGCTTAAATCAATTTTCAAGACCAATGGCTAACCCAATTAATTAATAGGAAATACTTTTAACAACATTACTTCCTTCTTCAGCCAATTGATGCATCATCAAAGAGTTGTACCAAACCAAAAAGTAATAATGTTGAATAACTGAAACCAACAGATACCTTTCGACATAGATTAAACACAAATTCATTCAAATCGAGGCAAGAAAATGTCATGAAAACATGAGAAAGACGTAGTCATATAAGCAGTAAAATTGAAAGATTAGAGAGGACCTCAATAAATCAATACACTCTTGAATTTCAAGTTGAAAACAAGGATTGAACCTTGAGCCGCGAACCTCGTCGGCAACCTTGAACTCAAATCGGCACTGTCACGAACCAACAAACTCAAGCATATTCCGATTCAGAATCCTAACACGAATTTAACGGCAGAGCTCGAACAGAGGGGAGGGTAGCTGTAGTAAGAAACGTTCCAAACACATGGAAAAGAGTGAAGCGGCAGAGAGAATAGCTACACTCTCATTTTAGCTGGCTGCTGTTCTTTTTCGTTCTCTTTCAAAAGAGTAACAATGGAGATTCTTGTTTTATCTTTTTTGAGTTGTTGCTATATCTTCAGAGAATCATTTAAGAATCATTGAATATTGGAGGATTTTTGGTCCATATTTTCCTTTCAACAATGGCTGCCTTCCTTTATTTTCCATGTCTGTTCGTTTTTTGGTCGATGAAGAAGATGAAGAGGTGTTTAGCCAGGGTTTTTCATTGTCCAAAACGGCTGATCTCTGCTCTTCTGATTCTTAGCGTTAGATTTTTCTATTTTCCAGGAATAAGAAGAAGCTAAAGAGTTGGAGATCTGTGTGTTGTAAAGGTGCTGAAGGTTAGGGTGGGATAGGGTTTTTCGCTAGTTTTTTCAAATAGAGAAGAAGAAGGTCCCTAGGTTTTTTTGGTTTTTGTTCAAAACGGCTCAAGGGTTAAGCTGTTATCTCCATGGCTGCTCCCTTGTTCGTAGGTGAAAATGGTTGCTTGTCGTCGAGCATAAGAAGATCGACGGGGGGAGGGGGTCCTGAAAACGGCGGGTCTGATGTTGTATCAGTCTCTTAGGCATCTAGGTCTCATTTTGTTTTGTATTTTCGTTGATTCCCCCATAGGCATTTTAGGTTAGCTCTTTTTATAGGTTTAGGGTTTTAGGGTTATATTTAGGTTGGGGGTATGGGCCTAGGAATTATGAACTTAGGAATTATGGGCTAGGTCCAAAATTAGGCCTAAAAATGGGTTGCTCGAGCCTAAGTTTTATTCTTTCCCCACGATCGAGACTAAAATACGATCTCATTTATTAATTAATCCTACTTAAGTAAAATAACTATTAAAATAAGACCGACCTTTAAAACAAAACTATTTTTGGTATTTTTCAAGATTAAAAATGACTACAAAACATTAATGAAACTATTTTTTGTAATTTTCATTTTCTTGTAATAAAATAAAGTAAAAGAGTTAAAAAGTTGAAATAGCGATATTAAGCCTAAATTAAATATTTACATGCTAAAATATAAAGGGAGGATCAAAAATTACATGTCTACACAAAAAATAAAAAAGAACAGAAAATACTACAGTGAACAGAGTCGTGAGAAAAAAGAGGGGAAAGTACCTATTCACGCCGGAATGTCTTGACAAATTGAAACGAATCGACGAACGATGACGGGAGTCAACATTTGGCCGGAATCTGATGAGTCAGTCAAAATCTGACATTTCCGTAATGACTCAAAACTTTCGTCAATTGATTGCCCTCGTTGAAAGCAATCTATTAACGTAAGATTCGAGTTAAAACAAGTCGAAATTGGAGCAAAAATCAGAGAAAGTGAGGGAAATTAGTGCTTGTATTTTCCGTTTTAAGATCCGAACTGGGGTAAACTTGGTTGGATTCTAAGGAAAGATATTGATAGATTTGGGAAGAAGGAGGGGTAAGGATTGCATGGTTGGATTTTGGGGGTGGTTGGGTGGTCCACCGCCGGTGGAGGGTTTGGGAATTTGGGGGCGTCTAGGTTCGATTAGGGTTTGGTTAGAGATGACTGGGTGGGTTTGAATGGTTTAGGGGGAGGGTTTCGGACACTTATATAGCTGGGGAGTGAGGAGTTCCGGTCCATTGGATCTAATTGATCCAACGGTTAAGATAGAGGGGTTCCGAAACGGGGTCGTTTGGTTTGAAGGCAAGGCTGGACCGATCAATGGGATTGGGTTGGGGCATATTGGGGCGGATTGGGCCTGAGGGGGGATCCGTTTTGGGCCTTAACAATTTTGGCCCTAATAGCCTTTTCTGATTTTTTTTCTCTTTATGTCTTTTTTTTAATTGTTTTCTTTTCCTTTTCAATTAATTAAAAATAAAAATTAAATTCTTAAATTAAAATAATTTACAAAATTAAGCTAATTATCCACCATAATATTTACAAAATTTAATTACTCCTAAATTACAAGAGAAAATTACTAATTTAAAACTAAACGGCTAAAATGCAAAAATAAGCAAAATTTTTTGATTTTTATTTTTAATAAAATAAATAATTTACTAATTAATCCTGAAAATATGAAAATGAAACCCAAATGCAATGCATGGTATTTTTTGGCTTTTTCATGATTTTAACAAAATAAACATGCACAGAAATGCAAACAGCTAGCACAAATTCCTACAAAATCCTATAAAATTGTAAAAATGGCAAAAAATATTTTTTTCTTGAATTTTATAGGAGTAATTCTCATAGAGCAAAAATCACGTGCTCACAGATGTAAGTGAAAGTGAAGATGTTAAGACAACCTTCTCACAAGCGGATTCAAATGTGATTGATGAAGATGATGTGTTGAATATCTCATAAGCGTCATGGACGTTCTCTTGAATAGTTTGTTTTGAGTTTTGACTTTTAGTGAAGGAAATATAGTTTTGTCTTTTACTTTTTTTAATATTTATTGTAATATATTCGAACAGTATAAGTATTAAGTTTTCTGAATTTTTTCCAATACGAAGCTTTTAAATATTTATCTTTTTTTAAGTTAGAACTTAAAGAAAAACAAAAAATTATATTTTAAAAATGATGGGCCGGCCCGTGGGGGCCTGCAACCCACATAGAGCTGGGTGGACTGATCATTATAAGGCCCATCAAAATAGTGGGCTAGCCCAGCCCAGCCCGTCAGCTAAAGCCCACGTGAGCTAGGCTAAGCTAGCCCGGCCCCGCCCATATTGACAGCTCTAGCTTTTATAGTGTGGCTATTATATAAAAATATTGTTATAGAGAGGTCTGACTGTATAAGGTAAATTATGATAACATGGTCTCAAGGATGAAAGTAAATACAGTACAATAATGAGTTTAGGATAATCTAATGTGACTGCTTTAAATGATTTCCGGTTTACTTCAAGGACTTAAAGAGAAAAGAAAAAACTCCAGAACATGTTTTCTATTGCTCGTGATGTAAATATTACTTGCACTTTGCTGCTCTTTTTTGTAAATACTGTCTTTTAAATTAAAAGACAAAGTATTCAAAAAATCTAATATCAACAGGAAATTCAAGGAAAAAATTATAATGCCTTTCATAAAGGGAGAAGGTCTAGATTTATCCCTCTACTATTATATATTATTTATATTTGTCCCATGTCTTACTTTTCGTCCACTTTAACCCCTACCGTTAACAAACTTTTCAGTTTTGCCCCTAACCCTAACGGCCATCCACTATGGCAGCTGATCCCTGCAATTTTTGGTCATGTCAACTGCCAAGTCAGATGGTCCTACCAAATTAAAACTCCCTAGAACCATAAACTTGACTACCCACTCATTTTTCTTAAATCTTTTAAGTTGTCTTCCGTCGTTCTATGCCCACCGGAAGCGGCAAATACAAAACATATGTTTTGGTCAAAATGGAAGATCCATATGCAAACATCCAAGTAATTGAAAAGAAAAATGTGAATTTTTTTTTAACAACTCGAGATTTTGGATATTTGGATTGACAAAAATTCAGATGAAGATTAAGAAAATTGAAACACGCTTGATGAGGACGCTGTGAAAGACTTATTGTACGAGTCTCTTGAAGAACTTGCTGCCTATATTTGGAAGATAAAGATTCAGAGCTTTACAATATAATCCTGATAAAACCACCATCTTTTGATTTCTATTGGAATCAAAAACTTGGTGGAGCCACCTAAGGAACAAAAGTGATGCTGGAATAATATAATTCTTTCACCAAGTCTAAATCCCAAAAATCTCAATAATATACCGCCATCAATACATTGAAATATGACAAGTCCTCCATATTCGACAAGGGAGCATATAAAAATGTGAAGTTTAGATGAAGAAGATTTAAGAGAAGTGCGTAGGTAGAATGGGTCAAGTTTCTGGGTTTAGGGGGTTTTAATTTGGTGGGGTCATCTGATTTGGCAGGACATGGACAAAAATTAGAGGGGTCAACTGCTACAGTGTAGGGCCGTAAGGATTTGGGGCAAATCTGTAATGTTTTTTTAACGGTAGGGGATAAAGTGGATGAAAAGTATAACGGGGGACAAATGTAAACAATATGCAGTAGTAGGGGGACAAATCTAGACCTTCTCCCTTCCATAAAATAGATCACCAGCCGAGTCATTAATAGCCTATTTGGCCAAGCTTCTTTTTGGCCAAAAGTGCTTTTCTTGGCCAAAAGAACTTTCAGCCAAAAATTGAGGAGCTTGTCCAAGCTTTTGGAAGGAAAAAAGTGCTTTTGAGGAGAAGCAGAAAAAAATAGTTTCTCTCCAAAAGCAACTTTTTGAGAAGCACTTTTGAGAAAAATACACTTAGAAACAGTTTTTTAAAGCTTGGTCAAACACTAATTGTTGCTTAGAAGTGCTTTTCAAACTAATTAGTCAAACACAAACTTCTTCTCACCAAAAGTACTTTTGAGAAAAGCACTTTTGAAAAAAAGTACTTCTCAAAATAAGCTGATTTTTGCAGCTTGGCCAAACGGGCTATACAACAGGTTGGCCCAATTTAATTAGCTTTTGTGGGTGTAATATTTAAGGCACAATTTAGTCCATTCCTTCATTTAGTTGTGAAATTTTCACCGGTTGTTCCTTTTTGTATTAGTTGTTTAATAAGGAGAAATTTTCATAAAGCACTATCTTTTAGTGGTAATTAGTTATCTATAGATACCATTTGCTATATTACGGATTGTAAATACCTTTCTGTTGTTATAAGATGTATTTGATGTATTTAAGCTACTGTATTCATGAATACAGTAGCATTTCTAGGCGTGAAACAGGGGATTACAACTAAACAAATTTTTGTATTCGAGTGTATTTAACTGTATTCATGGCGTAAAACATGGGATTACAGTTGGACATATTATTGTATTCAACTATATTCACGGTGTGAAATAGGGGATTACACTATTTTTAAACGGAAAGTGAATCAATTAACATAATCGACTCCTGATATAACTCAACAAACTCAATTACAACATACAAATTTTGTATTTTCAGTTATAAAAAAGATTCTCAACCGAAAAATACCCCCAAAACATAGCAATCTTCAGAAAAATTATATAATACATCTGAATACATAAATTATAGTGAGCACCCAATTTTTGATAATATTTAATTTTTTTATCACTTCTTCTATGTAAATATTTTAGGGGTTTTAAGCTACAATTTTTAGCTTTGTTACACATTTTATTATAGGGTAAAAATACAAAATTTAAAAGGTGAATTATTACTATTAATATTATTTTATTTTTATTTTTATTTTTAAAATAATAAAAAAAATCCGAAAAAAAATTAATTTTTTAAATTTTCGGGAGTGATATAAAAAATAAGAAAAAGGGAAGTATTGAATAAAAAAATAAAAGTAAAAGTAGGTGGAATTCTCTTTTAAAAAGTAAAAGAAAGTAGAAAATTAAAAAAATAAAAGTAAAGTTTTGTGGAAATTTTAAAAAAATAAAAAGTAAAAGAAAGTTGGAATTAAAAAACAAATATAAAGGTATCTGAAAATTAAAAAAAATTAAAGTAAAAGAAAGTAGCATTTTTAAAAGAAAAGCAAAAGAAAGTGGATTGTTTTTTAAGAAAAGTTAAATAAAGTGGAATTCTCTTTTAAAAAGTAAAAAAAGTGAGATTTTAAATAAGATAAAAGTAATTAAAGTTGGAATTTAAAAAAATAAAAGTAAAGAAAGGTGGGATTTCTTTTTATAAAAAAAATAAAAACAATTTGTAAGTGGGATTTCTTTTAATTAAAAAATAATAAAATAATAAAATATTTTTAAAAAAAAAATCTGAAAAATCTCGAAAATTTTGCTATAAATAGGAGGAAAAAAAAGAAGGGAGCGGAAAGAGCGATATACACTCGATATACACTTTGATACACTCGATATACAGGGGCAGAATTCATTTTGGAGAGAGTAAAAAAGATAGAACCAAATTTTCTGAAATATTGAGAGCGGAAGAACACCAGAGAGAGTTCAAATCTAGAAAGAGAAAACAAAGAGAGATTTCCGGACTATTTTTTTTTTCTCCATTTTTACTGGTTTTCTCCGTGTTGCTGGAATTTCTGAATTGAGGTGTTGAAGCTACTGTGTTGGGCTTTCTGCTGTTGTATTTTGTTGTTTGCTGTTGCTGATTGCTTACCCCATTTTTCTATTCTACATACCAAGTACATGTCCTGAAACTCGATGTATGAAAATATCCAATTGAAAATGAATGAAGTGGAGGCCTATTGTTGATTTACTGCTTTCATTATACTGTAATAATTGTACTGATGGACTGTTAATTATAAGTTTGTGCATTTGAACCGTTAAGTGTGTGTTAGATATTTAGAAATGCATATGAGTTTAGTTGAGTATTCGTTGTAATAATTCCATGCTGGATTAAAAGAATAGTTCCTATTAGTTTAGTTAATTTCCGGTTTTCCTAGATCTGTATAAATGGTATTTTCAAGCTGTGATTAATTAGGTTGTAGACTTTCAAAGTAGTGTGATACTTCTTCTGATAATGGGAGCTTTATATTTAGTAGTGATGATGTGAGTTAATCTATAATTCTGAGTTTGAGTAGTTGTGTGTGGGTTCGAAATCAGAAAGATAAAAGTAGATATGAGATATGTAATTCGTAAGGTTAATTTAGGCAATCCATTTTCGTCCAGCATCCTTAATTCTCGAGTTTCAATTCTCATATGTGGTCACGTTAGTGTTTAATCAAAGTTCATGAGTCAGCATTTTAATAAAAATGAGTCATAGTAGGGAATTTGAAATTTGAACTAGTATGCACCATGTTTGAAATTGTGATCATAGGCAGTTTACGTGGGTCATGAAATCTGAAATCAGTTGCTTTCCAACTCATGTTTAATGTTGCATTGAATTTATTTTACTGGCTAGTTAATTTTAGTAGTAGATTCATCAGATTTGTGTTCTTAATTAAATTGAAATTCCATTTAGTGTAAAAGACAGGGCTTAACAGGCTAGTCCCTAAACGTTTGGGCCTCAGGATAATTGATGCATGGCCCAGGCCAGGTTTGGCCTCTTTCTCATTTAGGCCTGGGCCAAGGTCTGTTTTGGCCGATTTTATGGTGTATATCTGGTTTTAAATTCCCTCTGCAAGGCTCACATCGGATCTCAATGGTCGGATGTTGGTGCAAAAATATTACTTAGTTTGCATCAGTCCAGTAACAAATTAATTAAGGTCTTTCTTTTATTTTAGAGACAAATTAAGTAGAAAACTATAGATTGCTCTAGGTTTGCACTTTAAAATAATAAAACGGGATGAGCCTCGCTAAACAAAACACATAAATTGCGGGGCCCTCAATAATTGTATATATTAAAATACTTAGATTTCGGGATGGACTGTTTAGCGAATTTCACGGCCTTCCCCAAAATAATAACGCGTTAGTCTCTTTAGGCGAGTATTTTAATAACATTACCTCCCTAAACTCGGGTGCGCATTTATGTGACCCAAATCTAAATCCCAACGATGTTAAAGTATGTCCAAAAACCACAGGGGTATTTATGTGACGTGGTTCAAGACTTGTTTTAATGACGTTGCAATTTTCTTTAAAAATGAATAAAAACGGTTAAGGTTAAAATTTGCACATAGGTTCATAATTGTTAAAATCAGATAATTTAAGCCAAATATAACAGTTGAGCGACTGTGCTAGAACCACGGAACTCGGGAATGCCTAACACCTTCTCCCGGGTTAACATAATTCCTTACTCTGATTTCTGATCGCGGACTGTAATACAGAGTCAATCTTTTCCTCGATTCGGGACCAATGACTTGGGACACCATAAATTTCCCAAGTGGCGACTCTAAATCTTTAATAATAAATCTCGTTTCGATTGTCCTTTAATTGAAAAAACTCCCTTATGCCCTTGCGGCTGTAGGTAAAAAGGAGGTGTGACAGCTCTAGCGACTCTGCTGGGGATCGAACCCAGAATTTCTGGTTCAGGGTTTAAGAATTCGAGCTTAGAATAATTGTTATATTTGGCTTTATTTATTGTCTGGTTTTATTTACATGGTTGGGCCTAATGTGCTAAATGCTGCTTTTACCGCTTTGATATTTGGTTGGACTGTATATAAATTGTTACGAAACCCTCCTCTCTCTGAGTCTTCTAAATCATCTGGGAAGTGTGCACTTCGTGTGACTTCTTTTCTGTTAGAGTCATATCCCAATTTTAGAACGAGGTTCGGACAAGTTGCAAAGCTGGTGAAGCTTTTGTATTCCCAGTACGCTACCCCCCCCCCCGGCTCGAGTTGTCCGCTCGGGTAAGCCAAGTCTAGAACAAACAAACCCAGGTTTTTAAACCTAGTATAACAATACCTCATGCCGGATCCCTAGTAGGAACGCTTGTTTGCATCATGTGCATTTTGACTTTGGGGACTCAACACAGGGGTTGGGTCCATCTAGGACAGGTGTACCCAAACTAACAGACCATCTTGATGCATCCTATGTGCTACATGTTGCATTTTTTCGAGGGTAAAAGGGTCATTTGGCGGACTAATGATAGTTGAGGGCAAATGAAAAAAAAAAAGGTGAAGTGTGAAGATAAAGCGAGTGGGGCCTAATTATGTTTTCTGTTACATTTTGTTAAGAGAAAAGAAAAAAAAGAGCTTGGAAAATTCAAAAGATTTTTATACTTTTTCATCATTTTTCAAAAATTAAAAATCAAAAAAAGGGAAAAAGAAAATAAAAAAAAGAGTTTACATGTTTCATCATTTTCTCAAAAAAAAAAAAGAAAAAAAAAATATTTTCTCTAAATTAGTTGTTATTTTTACTTCTCGCCCGTATCCTATCAGCCCGAACTACGCGAACCTGATTCTCGTCTCTCGGGGCGGGATACGTAGGCAACCCACATAGGGTCCGGTCTTCCTAGTAAATCTTAGGTTCTTGGCTTTGCGGGGTCTTAGCCAAAATTTGCACTTCTAGCCACTTTTTGGCCAAAATAAGCCAATTTGCAAAAATAGCCTCAATCATGTCTTGCATGTGTCCAGTAGGGAGTGTTATTGTCTCACATAGTGTTGGTTTAAAGTTTTCTCATACAAGTGTGGATTTATTTACCGGATTTTGAGCATGACAGACACCCCGTGACCATCCAGTCAGGATCGCTCAATCAGGAGTTGCTTAAGGAGATTTGTTTTATTTTTATGTTTTGAGTCCGTTCTTCATTTTATATTTGTCTTTTACTTTCTAGTTTTGTACAATAATGTCAAGTCTTTTGTTATTGTATTTTCTTCTTTATATTTGAAAAATATGTGTTGTAACTCAAAAATCCAGAAAAAAAGAGATATTGCATTTTATATTTCCGTTATAAGTTTTCTTTAGATTACTAATTCTAGAAATGGGAAAAAGAAAAAAAATTGAGGTTGTTTTTCCTTTAGGCAATCAATATCTAGGACTTAAAATGAATTGCTTTTATGTTTCCTTTAAGTATATTAGGACCAAAATTCCAAAACAAAAAGAGAATTTTCTTTTAGTACTTCTTTAAAAGCTTTATTTAAGGTGTTAATTTAAAATCTAAAAAGATTTTCTTTTGAGAAGTTTCTTTGGGAAATTAGTGAAAAATAAAAAAAAATTATTAGGATATTGTACATAGAAGAGAAAGACAACATACTTTACCTTTGATTTATTTTCGGAGTTTCTCTTTTAGGCAATCAAAATTAAAATCAAAAATATTTTTTTTTTGCTTGTTTCGAAATCTTGCGTCAAGATATCAAATGAAAATTCAAAATATTTTTCTGTGGCTTATTCTTTAGATTTTCTTCCTAAAAAAGAATCAAAAAAAAATATTTTTCTCTTCTACGATTTTCCCTTAATAATTCCCATAGAGTATTTGTTTCCAAAAGAGAGAAAAAATATGTGTTCGTTAAGCTTGAGTTTGGAATAGGTTATAGAACATTCAGTTTAGAAAATTCAAATTCTTTTAGTTCTTTTCTCATCAGAGTAGTCATTAAGGTAAAAAAAAATGTCAGTTTGTTTACTTTATTCTCGATCTTCCAGAACTACGCAAAGATTTGATTCATGCGGCGTCATGATACGTAGGCAACCTACATAGGGTTCGATCGAATCATTTTATTTTTTTTAAAAAAGAAAAAAAAGAAGGAAAAAAGGGGGGGAAAGAAAAGAAAAAGGGTGAAATTATGGGACGTGAGAAATGAGAGGAAAGAAAAGAGTGATAATTAGAAAAAAAAAGAGGAAGAAAAATGATCAAGCAAGTGCTAGAAAAGCAAAGAAAATGGAGGTTGAAATGAACAAATTGGGATGATGCCAAGTGACCTTATAACCCTCGAAGTCATTCTAGAACCGTTAATTGTGGCTAGGTGCATTGCACGCAATGTGATATTTTTGTTGTTAAATGCCCTAACGCTAAAGTGATGGCCTCATTTTGTTATATTCATAGCAGAAGGGTGGTTGGTTTGTGGTTTTTAAAGTGGTAACTCTTCTCTACAACACAAAGTCAAAAGACAATGGCAGACAACAACAGAACTGAGTTGGTTGATACCGGTGCCCGAAAGTAGTTGGTTGAACAGGACAATGGGTTGGTTGAAGAGGTAGAGATGTTAAGACAACACATGACGGACATGTATCAGGCTTGGATGACTGGGAAGGCACCACCCCCGCCACCACCTAGCTTCCTAGATGATGCCCTTACCCAAACTCCGGACACAATGCCAGATGATCCTCCATACTCTCCAAATCTACCCGCTTATCACAACTTTCCCAACCACCCTAGTAGCTCCATCACTCGTCCTCCAACTATCTTTTCCCAAAAGTGCCCTCCTGTCATATCCACTATTCCCAACAATAAATATCCACTCAAAGCTCATGACCAAAACTACCCCGTAGAGGTTGCCTACAAGGTTCCTGACTCATACAAGAAGAGCCCTCGGGATAAGCTTCATGTTGAAAATGAAAGGTTCACAGGAAGAGAAGGGAAAGAAGGGATACTCAGGAGGCTGAAAGGCATAGAAAAATCCTTGAAGAACAAACAAGGAAGGGAAGACCAGGGTAGCATGGCTTACAAAGAACTGTCTGTGTCCCCTGACGTTCGCCTGCCCGCGGGGTTCAAAGTGCCAAAATTTAACTTGTATGATGGGTGTGGAGAACCGGTAGCCCACCTAAGGGTCTATTGCAATGAAATGAGAAGCGCTGGAGAGAAAGATGTCCTGTTTAGGGCATATTTCAGTAAGAGCCTAACTGGGGCAGCTTTGGACTAGCATATTCGTCAAGATGTTGGTAAGTGGCCTACATTGGGAGACATGGCTCAAGATTTTGTTTGATACTTTCAGTACAGATCAGGCATTACCCCATACCGCTCCTCCCTATCCAGAATGGAAAAGAAGCCGGAGGAAAGCTTTAGAGAATTTGGACTCAGATGGAGGGAACAGGCTTCTCGAGTTAATACCCTGATTGGTGAAGAAGAAATGGTTGAGCTTTTCCTACGATCCCAAGGGCCCACCTACTTCAGTCATTTGATCCCGGCCTTGGGAAAGCCTTTCAAAGATGTGTTAAAAATGGGGGAGCTAGTAGAAGAGGGAATCAAGTCAGGCAAAATCATGAGTTGTTCAAAAGACATTCAGAACATCCCAGTAAGCTTGGGTGGAAGAAAGAGAAACAGAAAAGATGATCCGATGGGCTTTCCCGATCAACACATCCAGCCTCGACATCGTCCCCATGGATATCCTGATGCACCTGATGATCCTCCCCAATGCCACTTCTCTCCACAAAACTCCCAAAATCGTACATCACTCTCTCAGTACCCAGCTCCACAAAATACCTATCCACCCCCACGAGCCTATCAAAAACCCCCTGGATCAGGTTTCCGACCCAATCAAGCATTTAAGAGTGAGAGGTTGCTGAAAAATGAAAAGGCTTTCACCCCATTGGGAGTGTCATATGCCAGTTTGTTCCAAAAGTTGAAGCAATTGGACATGTTGAAGTCGATCCAGATAAAAATGCCAAATCCTCTTCCAAAGAAGTTTGATTTTTCTCAAAGGTGCGCATATTGCTCAGATGCCCCGAGGCATGACATAGAGAAGTGTTGGAATCTAAAGAAAGCAATTCAGAAGCTTATTGATGCAGGCGACATTGTTGTGCAAAATCCAGATGCAACAGACACTAGCCAAAGTCCATCGCCTATGCATAATGAGACGCATATGATGGGTATAATTTATTTTGAAAAGGAATATGAGAATTCTTCTAAGAACCTCGGAGGTCCACATGCTACAAAGCTTTCAGCGCTATTAGAGGTTGATCCTAAGAAAGAGCAGGCAAAGGGAACCCAAAAGCAATTTGCTAAGAACAATGTGATGGAGACTTGTGAAGGTCCTAGTATTGTTGATGCAGAAGTCAGTGGCTAAGATGTTGAGTTTGGTGATTGGAAAGACGCTCTTTTCTTGGTTAGCCAGGGAGGAGTTTGGTGGTTTATTTTGTTGTCATTTCTGTTGTCCGAATTATTCCAAGGGTTGTAATCCGGATATGGTCTTGTGACTAAAACCCTTCTATCCTTTTATTTTTGCCTGGTTTATTTAGTCGTAGTAACTCCTTTAGTGCTGTCTAGGTTGTTCCAGGTTTGTAACCCCAGTTTAGTGCTTGTTTTGTGGTTCAAGGGCCTTCACCATCTATCTAATGCAAGTTTCCATTTTCTGTTATTTATGGTCATTTTGTTTAGTTCTTTTTTCTTTTTACAGTTCTTTCCCTGTTGACTCTAGTGACATGACATGCATGCGTAATTCTCAGCCTGGTCTTAAAAAAAGAGTCTGTTTAGTCATGAAACAATGAAACAATTTTATAGATGATATGGACATTTGAGGGAAATAAGTAAAGGCATTTTGAGATCATTTCAAGCCCGAATTGCGTGAAACTGGGGCAGATAGAACATAGAGAAACCCTATTGAAATGCATCCTGCCGCATCAGGTTAAAGCCAACGGCAAGTTTGCCCCAAATTGACGGGGTCGTTCATGGTAATGAGAGTGAGGGTGTTGTCCAATGGTGCTTTGTAGTTAACAGATGTAGAAAGTGAATACGTGGATATGGTTATCAAGTCTGGTACAATCAAAAGATGATACAAATGTTTTCCTTGGTTTGCTTAATTGTGTAGTTTGCACTTGACATGTTTTGGATATTAGAATGATGAAGGTATTTTGTTCTGCTATCTAAACACTTTATCCTTCGTTACCCCTTTGAGCCTTATTTATTTTCTTTCATACCCCTCTTTCGGAATCAGTAGCAAAGATCAGAAACGCAACGTGAAAGATAAGTGAAGGAAAAAGAGAAAAGAAAAAGAATGAAAAAAGGAGAAGAAAAAGAAGAAGAAAAGGAAAAAAAAGAGAAGAAAAAGAAAAAAGAAAAAAAACAATAAAACAACAAAAAGAGAAAAGGAAGAAAGAAAAGAAAAGAAGAGGAAGAAGAAGAAAAAGAAAAGAAAAATTACAACAACAAAGTAATTTTTATGACATGAACTACGTTCGACCTGATTCCTTTTAATGATACGTTGGCAGCCTCACGGTTTGGTCTCATAAAAATAAAAATCCAAAAGTCTCCAAGCAAAGAAACTGGGGCAGAAGTGGTGGTTGTGGTAGGAAATCTGATTCCGAAAGTTATAATTTTGAACTCATTCAAATTGTTTTGAGCCTTTGATATCCTTTCTTCCTAACCCCATCCAAAGCTCACATTACGATCCAAAGAAAGACCTTCCGACCAGTTTTCGAGAGATTCCAAGTCAAACGAGTAGAGGTGAATCATATCAGGGGCAGCACTCTGGTCCAAGCAGAGAAATAAAATGAGAGTCTTAGAGGTGAAAACCTTCACGGGCAACATAAGGCGACGAGAGCTGAGAGAAATAAAAATGAGAGAGTCTTATTGGTGAAAACCCTCGCGGGCACCGTAAGGCGACAGTAAGTTGAGAGAAAGAACAAAATGAGAGAGGCTTGATGGTGAAAACCCTTCGGGCATTACAAGTCAAATAAGAACTGTGAATCGGATTGGATAATCAGAGCACTGAAGCCCAGTTTCACGGTTTAGGGGTATAACAGGAGTTGAACATTAGACTTGCTCAACAGAATAGGCCACAGGTGCATGTCATGGTCATTAGAGTTGGTATCCACATCTAATAGGTTTCTACTTTGTAATTTTCTTGTTATGAATCATCTCTTTCCTTTGTCCTTTACTCTGTTCCTCTTGTCTTATTTACTTCCTCTTCCTGAGTCTGTTGGGTCAAAATAAGTGATAAATGACTTCAAAATTTGCCACCGGCTGTCCAATTGCACAAAACGGGGTCTGGCTAACACATCGAAATGTCATAAGTCAGAAAAAAACAACAAGCGCATTGAGCTGGTAATAATCAACATGCTTTGGGATCCTTATGAAATACAAAGGTTTGGTACATATTAATTCATGGACAATGCAACGGATGGAGGGTGTTAGGTGAATAGATTAAGGGTATTTTCTGTGATAAGATTCACAAAAAGTGGTTAACCAGTAGCAAGCGAGGCCTTCCATGCAGAAATCAAAGTTATCATGGCAAGCGATGGAGCAATAGACTTCAAAGCCAAGGCCAGTGGTTTAAGTCAAGGAAGAACAACATACACACTGAGTTGGTAACAATCAACATGCGTTGGGATCCATGTGAAATACAAGGGACAAAAAAGGTTGTAAACCAGTGACAAGCAAGATCTTCCATGCAGAAATCAAAGCTATCATGTTGTAGGGTAATATAGTTTAGCCGTAAAATTGTCACTCTTAAGATAAGACTTGATTTTTGATTGTCAGGACCCTCCTGGATAATGGGACGTAGTTTAAAACTGGCTTGGATAACAAGATTTAGCATAAGACATACCTTCAGTAGATATAATTCAGCTTTAAAATTGTCGTTTAATTAAGAGTTGTCAGGACCCTCCTGGATAATAGGGAATAGTTTAAGACCAACCCTTTTAGATAACAAGATTTAGCGGAAGTAACACCTTTAGAAGATACAACTTAGATTTAAAATTGTCGTTTAGTTAAGAGTTGTTAGGACCCTCCTGGATAATGGGGAGTAGTTTAAGACCCTCTTAGATAACAAGATTTAGCGGAAGTCATACCTTTAAAAGATATAGCTTAGATTTAAAATTGTCGTTTAGTTAAGAGTTGTCCGGACCCCCTGGATAATGGGACATAGCTTTCAAATTCTTAGTAATATTTGGTAATATGATTCAGTTTAACACTCACATATGCGCCCAGCTACCAAACTGGGGCAGAAAATTTTCTTTGTTTTGTCTATTTTTGTTGAAATCAGGGACCCGCTTGGAGAACAGGGAGAAGCAAGTCAATTTTCAGCAATCAGGCGCCCACCTGGAGAGCAAGGGAATACAATTCAAGTTTCAGCAATCAGGCGCCCACCTGGAGAGCAAGGGAATACAATTCAAGTTTTGGCAATCAGGCGCCCACCTGGAGAGCAAGAGAATACAATTCAAGTTTTGTCAATCAGGCGTCCACCTGGAGAACAAGGAGTAATAGTTCAAGTTAGCAGTCAGGAGCCCGCCTGGAGAGCAGGGAATACATTCAAGTTCAGCAGTCAGGAGCCCACCTGGAGAACAAGGGAGTACAATTCAAGTTTTAGTTTTCAAGTTCTTATTGATATTTGGTAATGTGATTCGTTTTACACTTACATATGTTCCCAGATAGCCAAACTGGGGCAGAAAAATTTCCTTTGTTTTTGTCTATTTTGGTTGAATTCAGGAGCCCGCCTGAAGAGCAGGGAATACATTTCAAGTTAGCAGTCAGGAGCCCGCCTGGAGTGCAAGGAATACATTTCAAGTCTAGCAATCAGGTACCCGCTTGGAGAACAGGGAGAAGCAGTTCAAGTTTAGCAGTCAGGAGCCCGCCTGGAGAGCAAGGAATATATTTCAGTCTTTACATTTTTCAAGTTTTGAAGTTGGGAGCCCGCCCATATAACAGAGGAATACATTGAAGTTTGAAGTCAGTAAAGCGGAGGGTTACAACAAAAATCCCCAGCAGAAATCAGAAGGAAGACCACAAGTCGAGCTAGAAGTAAAGAAACAACGGAGGAAGCACAAATCAACAAGGCAACATCAGTCACAAGATCAAGTTTGGAAATAAATCTTTGTAAAGCATAGATTATAGCTTAGTCTAGCTTCTTCATTTTTGTCATGGTGTAATAAGGAGGTCAGTAGGCGGTATCAGCAGCAGCAACAGCAGAAACAGTAAAACCGCAACTTCATGGTAGTCTCAGCTACCAAACTTCTTGATCTACACGCAACCTGATTCCCTTATAACCCGGGATATGTAGGATGTCCAAAACCAAGACTCGGTTGCACCCTTTCTCTTTTCTCTTATCCTTATTTCTTCCCTTTTGAATAAAAATATGTTCAAAAATTAGTCATCTGGCTCACCTTATCTTTGCTTGAAAACTCTTCATGTTTCCAAACAAATAGCGGCAGCTGTGAGCACCTAATTTTTGATAATATTTAATTTTTTTTATCACTTCTTCTATGTAAATATTTTAGGGGTTTTAACCTACAATTTTTAGCTTTGTTACATTTTTTTATTATAGGGTAAAAATGCAAAATTTAAAAGGTGAATTATTACTATTAATATTATTTTATTTTTATTTTTATTTTTAAAATAATAAAAAAAAAAACCGATAAAAGTATTAATTTTTTAATTTTCGGGAGTGATTTAAAAAATAAGAAAAAGGGAAGTATTGAATAAAAAAAATAAAAGTAAAAGTAGGTGGAATTCTCTTTTAAAAAGTAAAAGAAAGTAGAAAATTAAAAAAATAAAAGTAAAGTTTTGTGGAAATTTTAAAAAAATAAAAAGTAAAAGAAAGTTGGAATTAAAAAAAAATATAAAGGTATCTGAAAATTAAAAAAAAAATTAAAGTAAAAGAAAGTAGCATTTTTAAAAGAAAAGCAAAAGAAAGTGGATTGTTTTTTAAGAAAAGTTAAATAAAGTAGAATTCTCTTTTAAAAAGTAAAAAAAGTGAGATTTTAAATAAGATAAAAGTAATTAAAGTTGGAATTTAAAAAATAAAAGTAAAGAAAGGTGGGATTTTTTTTATAAAAAAATAAAAGCAATTTGTAAGTGAGATTTCTTTTAATTAAAAAATAATAAAATAATAAAATATTTTTTAAAAACAAATCTGAAAAATTTCGAAAATTTTGTTATAAATAGGAGGAAAAAAAAGAAGAGAGAAGAAAAAAGAAGGGGGCGGAGAGAGCGGTATACACTCGATATACATTCTGGATACACTGGATATACAGGGGCAGAATTCATTTTAGAGAGAGTAAAAAAGATAGAACCAAATTTTCTGAAATATTGAGAGTGGAAGAACACCAGAGAGAGTTCAAAGCTAGAAAGAGAAAACAAATAGAGATTTCCGGACTATTTTTTTTTCTCCATTTTTACTGGTTTTCTCTGTGTTGCTGGAATTTCTGGATTGAGGTGTTGAAGCTACTGTGTTGGGCTTTCTGCTGTTGTATTTTGCTGTTTGCTGTTGCTGATTGCTTACCCCATTTTTCTGTTCTACATACCAGGTACATGTCCTGAAACTCGATGTATGAAAATATCCAGTTGAAAATGAATGAAGTGGAGGCCTATTGTTGATTTACTGCTTTCATTATACTGTAATGACCGTACTGATGGACTGTTAATTATAAGTTTGTGCATTTGAACCGTTAAGTGTGTGTTAGATATTTAGAAATGCATATGAGTTTAGTTGAGTATTCGTTGTAATAATTCCATGCTGGACTAACAGAATAGTTTCTATTAGTTTAGTTAATTTCCGGTTTTCCTAGATCTGTATAAATGGTATTTTCAAGCTGTGATTAATTAGGTTGTAGACTTTCAAAGTAGTGTGATACTTCTTCTGATAATGGGAGCTTTATATTTAGTAGTGATGATGTGAGTTTATCTATAATTCTGAGTTTGAGTAGTTGTGTGTGGGTTCGAAATCAGAAAGATAAAAGTAGATATGAGATATGTAATTCGTAAGGTTAATTTAGGCAATCCATTTTCGTCCAGCATCCTTAATTCTCGAGTTTCAATTCTCATATGTGGTCACGTTAGTGTTTAATCAAAGTTCATGAGTCAGCATTTTAATAAAAATGAGTCATAGTAGGGAATTTGAAATTTGAACTAGTATGCACCATGTTTGAAATTGTGATCATAGGCAGTTTACGTGGGTCATGAAATCTGAAATCAGTTGCTTTCCAACTCATGTTTAATGTTGCATTGAATTTATTTTACTGGCTAGTTAATTTTAGTAGTAGATTCATCAGATTTGTGTTCTTAATTAAATTGAAATTCCATTTAGTGTAAAAGACAGGGCTTAACAGGCTAGTCCCTAAACGTTTGGGCCTCAGGATAATTTATGCATGGCCCAGGCCAGTTTTGGCCTCTTTCTCATTTAGGTCTGGGCCAAGGTCTGTTTTGGCCGATTTTATGGTGTATATCTGGTTTTAAATTCCCTCTGCTGTGCTCACATTGGATCCCAATGGTCGGATGTTGGTGCAAAAATATTACTTAGTTTGCATCAGTCCAGTAACAAATTAATTAGGGCCTTTCTTTTATTTTAGAGACAAATTAAGTAGAAAACTATAGATTGCTCTAGGTTTGCACTTTAAAATAATAAAACGGGATGAGCCTCGCTAAACAAAACACATAAATTGCGGGGCCCTCGATAATTGTATATATTAAAATACTTAGATTTCGGGACGGGCCGTTTAGCGAATTTCACGGCCTTCCCCAAAATAATAACGCGTTAGTCTCTTTAGGCGCGTATTTTAATAACATTACCTCCCTAAACTCGGGTGCGCATTTATGTGACCCAAATCCAAATCCTAACGATGTTAAAGTATGTCCAAAAATCACGGGGGCATTTATGTGATGTGGTTCAAGACTTGTTTTAATGACGTTGCAATTTTCTTTAAAAATGAATAAAAGTGGTTAAGGTTAAAATTTGCACATAGGTTCATAATTGTTAAAATCAGATAATTTAAGCCAAATATAACAGTTGAGCGATTGTGCTAGAACCACGGAACTCGGGAATGCCTAACACCTTCTCCCGGGTTAACAGAATTCCTTACTCAGATTTCTGGTTCGCGGACTGTAATACAGAGTCAATCTTTTCCTCGATTCGGGATTCAACCGGTGACTTGGGACACCATAAATCTCCCAAGTGGCGACTCTAAATCTTTAATAATAAATCCCATTTCGATTGTCCTTTAATTGAAAAAACTCCCTTATGCCCTTGCGGGTGTAGGTAAAAAGGAGGTATGACAATTATATTAATTAAAAAAAATATATGAATACATTCATGCCATATATCGAGACAGTGAATACAATGAAATACATAGAATATAGCGGGATACATTGAAATACAGTAAAAAAATAGTGAATACAATAAAATACATGGAATACAACGAGATACATTGAATTACAATGAAAAAATAGACAATGAATACAATGAAATACATAAAATACAGCGTGATACATTGAGAATACATTGAAATATATTAACAGAAAACCAAGTTGCTTAGCCCCAAATTGAATTTCTGGACATGCTCGATAACCTTCCTAGTTTTATCATCAACAAATTGAATCCTCGTATATTGCGGTAGTTTTCCTTGAAGATCAAGTTCCACCTAGCACATACCCTAGCTGTGCTAGGACTAGACCTTTCTTGCCTGGCCTTATCAATAGCAATGGGCTTACCTGCTGCTGAGGCAATAGACAGTAGTGATTTATTCACAAACAACATAGGCGGCGGATTCGGAAACGAGATCCAAACAAAAGCTCTTGAAGTCTCTTTCTTTAGGGTTAAATCCAATGGTCCATGGAAATAACCTAGATTGATTTCCTTTCCCATTCAAGGATATGTAGTTAACAGATTTAACCGCTGCAAGAACATGGTCATCATATCTGTCGAATCTAATCAAAATATGTCTTCTTGCAAGCCATCCAATAAGGCATCGTCCTTGAATTCCAAACTGCAAAGGCAGTTGTTTGCGCAGTTGTAGCATATCAGATTATCGCCCTATAGAGAGAGGAGAGAGGAGAGAGCGTGAGGTTTTTGACTAATGGTAGGTGATGTGGGTGAGAGAAATTTTGAGATTGAACATCTTGTTTTCAGGGAATGGGGAAAGAGAATGACATGTATCAAAGTAAAGAGTGAAAGAAAATAGTGTAACTGAATAACGTATTTAGTTACTTGGGGATATGAGCTAACCAAAATTAGATATTTTGCTATAAACATTAAAAGGTATCTATAGAATATAATTTTTTAAAATGGTATTTATTTAAAATAAATAAGAAGTTGACCTTTGATATAGGAGGTAAAAATTCCTTTAATAAAAAACCTTTTTACTTTTCTTGCAAGCCAAAAATCTTATGACAGAACGTTAGACCATATTCTAAAATTTTAGAAGTTATTGTAAATGTTAGACTACAGTCTAATAATTTATGAGCAAAATGAAAATTAGATTAGCAAATATTTTCAAATCTAACTTTGTCCGAAAACAGTAACTTCCGAAGGGCGATATTTGCACAACTATTTTAACTCAAGAACTTTTTAAATCTTTAAATTGTCAACTTTCGCCAAATAAAACTAAAACCTTTTAGAAATATGCAGATATGAATCTGGGCATATGCCTAAGTCTAAAATTACCATATAAACCTATTGTAACCATCATAACTCCGATCCGAGATCAAATACACAAAAGTCAAACTTGATCAACTCTTCTAACTTGAACCTTCTAAATTGAGAATTACTCTTCCAAATTAATCCCGAACCACTCGAAAATAAAAATCGACTATGCACACAAGTCATAATACATTATATGAAGTTACTCAAGGCCTCAAACTACTAAACGAAAATGCAATGCTCAAAAGGACTGATCGAGTCGTTACGGAATTTGTACTCTCTAGTAAAGTTAAATATTCCACGAGTCATTATGTATCTAATTGCGTTCTGTCATAATCAAATCAGTCATTTGCAAATTATTATTTACTATATCTATTCCTAACAGTGTGCAATCAAATCAGTCATTTGCAAATCAATTATCTATTATATTTATTCCTAACTGTGCAGGAAGCCTTAACCGATCCAAGGTGAAAATCTGCTATAAATAAGGAATTGAATTCCTTGCAAAAGAATGAAACTTGGAACTCAATTAATCGTCCAATTGGAAAGAATCCAGTGGAATGTTGCCGGATTTATACTACTACTGCTCCTCCTCCTCCAACTGCTACTACTAAAGAAATAGAGGAATTTTCATAAACCATTATAGTTTAGACCTTAGTAACTATAGTTTGCCTAATTACTAATTGTAACTACGATTCAATTGTTACTAGCTTGTATCACATGTATTCAAACGCGCAACGAAAATAACCAGTGGCAACGATATTCGTTCGCGCAACAAATACAACATATATCAACTGTATTCGTTCGCGTAATTGTATTCATAATGAATGTAATATGTATCAACGGTAACCAAGGCGAAACACAAGGGTGTATACAAAAAATACAATATGTATCAACTATATACAGAGGTGTATACAAAAGGAAATAACATGTATCGACTGTATTTGTTCGCGCAACGAATACAACTAAGGCAAAATACAGAAATACAGAAAAATAAAATATTTTTATAGAGAGCCAAACTCAAGACCTACGCTAACTAAGTTGGCGCTCTAACCAACTGAGCTACGAGAGCTTGTTGCTATCTTGTTTCATTTCAAAACAATTAATCTCTTATTTCACGGAGTTGCTATTAATTCAAATATAGATATGAATGATAAATTTACTGAAAGTATAGTTACGAATAGTAAATACAGTGTAAATGTTTAGTGTCGCGTAATCTTCCCAAAGAAATACAAGAAGAAATGATTTTTGAACTCAAAATCAGGTCCAAACTTGCCCAATTTTGGCGATAAAATAGCACGGTCTAGCCAGTTTTCGGACTAGTAATTCAAAAATAGCCAGCGTTTACCAAGTCAACGAAAAAAAGTCACTATTTTGTTGCAACAGAGACCGGTCCAGCATAATATACTGGAGTTCGGTGCACTTGTGTATGAACTTCCAGCATATTATGCTGGACCAATATACTTTGCTGGCTTCAGTATAATATACTGGGGACTGGAGCACCGATGCTCCAAACTCCAGTATATTATGCTGGGGTATTTTTTCGGATTTTGAACAGTGTTTTCGTTCAGATTTATCTTTACATGAAAAGTGGCTAAATTTCGATTACTTTTAAAACTGTGGCTATGTTTGAATGATCACTTGTAAATCTGGCTATTTTTGAATTTCTCCTAATTTTGGCTGAAACAAAGGCCCAACTAAAGTCCATTCAAGCCTAATAAAGTGGCCCGTTAGAGCAGCCACAAGAAGAGACCCAATCCGGCCACCCACCAGCCCAACTGTAGAACCCACTAAAGACTACCTAAACGACGTTGTCAATAGCAGACTCAATCTCAACCACTCATCTCTTTAGATCTAATGGACAAGAATTAATCCCGCTTAGCACTAGAAACCCAAGTTAGGGTTTGATTTTAATTCTCTCTCTGAAACGACCACCTCTCCCTCATCCTTTCCTCTTCTAAGCAAAAAAACTCCAACTTGAACCCTAGCTTCTTCCTCCATCTATATATAATTTCTTAAGCTCTCTGCCAAAGGAGGAGAGAAAATCTGGAAAAATCATATTTATACTTTCAATTTTTGTATTCTCTCTCTCTCTCTCTCTCTCAAGTTTCAATTCGAAATTCAAAGGGGTAGATCTGAAACGACCTCTGCGCCTCAGTTTCACTGCCCCATAAAAGGTAAATATAACTCCACCCTCTTTATTTTGTTGTTGGATTCATGTGCTTTAGAAATCATGCTTTACGATCTCATATTATAGAGATGTGGTTTATGTTTGTTGGTTCGTTTATGTTGTGAATAACATATAATCTAAAAAAATCTGCTTTAATCCCTCTGCCGTGTTGAAGTATTACTGGGGAATCGACTTTCAGGGATGATGCCTTTTTTAGGATTTTCTTTAAGTTAACATGTAGGAAAATATAGACAGAATCGATATTCTAATTACAGAAATAGAATAAAATACATTCCAAATATCAATTAAAACTGTACAGTGTAAAAAAGGTAGCTGGCGGGGCTCAAACTTGTGACGTGCTCATAACATTCACATAACGCGATCTGCTCTTACCACTCGACCATGGCAAGGTATTAGGACCATGGTTCCCATATAACTGGGCCAAGTAGCATAGCACCCTGTTCTATTAAACACAATGACCTTGAACTTGAAATTCGGACTCTTAATCTATTTTGTTGAACCATAGGTACCCTTAAACAGATCAAGTTTTTACTTGAAAATCTCAAGCTTTGGAATTCCTGCCTTATAATTCTGTGAATATGCTACAGATTGAAAAGAAATTGAAAGCAAATTCTTAACAATGTTGTTAAGAGCAATGTTGTCTTGTTCATGTCAGTAATTGATGCTATTTACTTCATACTTCATCAAAAACAAAAAAAAAAAACAATTGATGCTATGTAATATGTGATGCTGGTTCTAGAAGCTTGTCATGCCTCATTAAGCATTTCAATGCTGTGGGCTCTGCAGCAACACGTCTTTAATATAGTAATTACTTTGTTGTTATGCAAGATTGAGATCTAGATTTCTCTAGAATGGTCAAGTACAAGTAGCTTGGAGGGTAGGTAGGAGGTACTAGGATTCAACATATGACAACAGTAAATTGCGAAGTGGAAAGCGACCCTAGGGCTTTGGTCTAGTGGTAAGAGTGCAACATGAGATGTGTGGTTAGTCGCATGTCATGGATTTGAACCCTGCCTCAATCAAAAGTATGATATTTAAGTGGAGAAGGTAAACAGGCTGGTCCATTATCCACTGATTTTCTAACCGTGGGCCACCAGCCCTGGGGATATCTCTATTACTAAAAAAAGAAATTGTGAAGCAAAAAAGCTTGGTTGTGTTGTTGCACACATGCATTTTTTTTATTTTATATTTGTAGTGACCGACAATACTTTGTCCCTTGATTGTATCCTTCCTCCAATTTACAGCTTGAATAAACTCATATGGTCGTCTTTTCTTAGTTGCAAGTGTAATTTCTGTGTCACTAGTTTGTCTTCAATTAAACAACTAGCTAAATAATTTGTGATAATGGGCTTGTGTGCTACTATTGCAGTAGCAAGTAGAAATCCTCTGTGCCTTGTACATGCAAAGACATTTTACCATGTCTGCTGATCCTGCTTTGGTGGACGAGGATGCTTCATCAGGCTCAGGAGGGGACTTAAACATGTTAGATGGAAATAATAAGCATCAACCTGTAACACCAAATTCGGGTCGTCGCAAGAGAGGTCGCAAGGCAACTGGTGATGCTATAGTTGATGCTATGCTGGAAATTGCAGCTGCTTCAAAGATGAGGGCAGCTGCCATTATGAGGAATGAGGAGCGCTTTGCTATAAGCAAATGCATAAAAGTATTGGATGAATTGCAAGGTGTTGATCAAAGTATCTACTTTTTTGCATTAGATCTGTTTGAGAATCCAAATGCCAGAGAAACCTTTATCTCTCTTAAGAATGAGAGACGGTTAACATGGTTGCAGTGCAAGTTTAACACCTCGGCAAATGCAGCTAACAGATGAAATTAAAAACTCTGTTACAATTCTATTAGTTCTTGACCTTGATTTAGGGGATTTTTGCTAGGACTTTGACTGTATATGGTTATTAGTTCTTGACATTTAAATAGAGGATTTTACCTGGGTGGACTGTATATTTAGTTTCTCTTCTCTTTGAGCATAACCAGAGAGCATTTTGTAAGATTTCTGTAGGTTTCCTCTTTAAGATTTATCTTATTTTCAAGTACAACATCGTTACATAGTTGGAGTTGGTTGTTCAAGTCATCTTTTTAAACTTGTTACAAGATCTTGCATGGATATAGCACAATAATGGACTACTGACTATTTGGAATATATGATTAATCATCATCACACAAATTCAAATTTACAAGAACCAAAGAGATTGTTTATGGACTTCTCTAATAGCTATATTTATTGTACTTCATAGTCTTCTTCAGTGGCCCATGGATACTTCCTGTATGCATTCTTAATTTGAGATGGATTTTCTGGCGTAGACCATGGGTACTTCATTGATGGATCTCTTGGAAACTTTCTGAAGTTCAGAAATGGTGCCCATAGAAGAACCCTAGTTTTTGAAACAATTCCCTTGGTCAATATATGAACCAACTAATTATCAATTCCAAACACGAGAAAGCATTAGGAAAGCTGATTAATATTTTTCTTTTAATTAACTACCGACTATGGTCTATTTTAGTAGTGGTGATTGTGAAAGTGCTTCTTTTGTGCAGCGAATTTAGCAAAAAGATAGTAGTAGTAATTAAACAATTAATGTAATTAAGGGCAAAAATTTTAGTACAATATTTTGCTTAGTCAAACTCCATGAATCAAACAAAAGAAAAAAATAAATTTCAGTAGTCATAGTTTTCGTAATCCTTTAATTTGTTTCAATTCCTTCAGAAACGCTATAATTCTATCTTTATCATATCCCATTAATTGATTCCAAATATCTTTAAGTTGCCGAAACCAGGATTTGAACTTTATAGATTCAGGATTCTAATCCTTTTAAATTATTGGATTCTAAAAGTAATAAATACTCACAACACAAATATAATATTTAGACCAAAGTTACTAAGTTCGCCGCACCCTAGCGGGCACACTAACTCCGCCCTGGCTTCCTGCTAGCTTGTCTTATCCGTGCAAAACCCTTCAATAGCAATGATTTTTGTCATTTTTGTCTCGACTGTTTTGCTTATACGGAATTTGCTTTTGTTTTTCCAATTCGCTAACAGCATAACGATTTCTTACAAGATAAATATAATTTAATATATCATAACATATTAATTATCATTTTTATGAAGCTAAGTTGCTTACACTAGGATGATTAAGGACATATATGATGGAGCTAAAACCCGAGCGAGGACAGTGGGATGAGACTCAGACCACTTTCTAGTTGTAATCGGGTTGCACCAGGGATCAACTCTTAACCCGTTTTATTTGCCTTGGCGATAGACATACTGATGCGCTACATGCAAAGGGAGGTGTCATAGTGTATGTTATTGGAAGATAATAATGTACTGATTGACGATACGTTCATGAGGCGGTGTTAACCTGAGTGGAGGTTTGGAGACAGATCTTAGAATCTAAAAGTTTCAAGTTGAGTAGGACCAAGACATAATACTTTGAGTGCAAGTTCAGTAACTGAACCAATGCAGCAGACATGGACGTGAGGCTTGATGCACAAATTATCCCCAAGAGATATAGTTTCAAGTACCATGTATCTATAATCCAAGGAAATGGGGAGATTGACGAGGACATTACACATCGTAATGGAGCGGGGTGGGTAAAATAGAGGTGCGCATCCGGGGTTTTATGTGATAAGAATGTGTCACCTAAATATAAAGGTAAGTTCTACAGAGTAGTTGTTAAACCGACTATGTTGTGTGGGGCAGAGTGTTGGGCAACCAAGAACTCCCATGTCCAGAAGATGACAATAGCATAAATGAGTATGTTGAGATAGATTGCAGGCGTACCGGGATTGATAAGATTAGGAATGAAGATATTCATATCAGGGTGGGAGTGGCCCCGATTGTAACAACCCGGATGGTCATTTTATGTTTGAATCTCGTTCTCTTATTTGATGCTTTCGTTATATGTGTTTGTGATTTTTTGACTTGCGGAGGTTGTTAGTTTGGTTTCAGGATGGTTTGAGAGTGAATTGAGATACTTAGTCTCATTTTGGAAGCTTAAGTTGTAAGAGTTGACCAAGGTTTGACTTTTGTATAAAAGATATCGGATTAATATTTTGACGGCTTCACTAGGTTCATATGGTAATTTTGGACTTGGACGTATGTCCGAATTTGGATTTGGAGGTCCCTAGGATGTTTTGGCTCTATTTTTTGAAAGTTAACAACTTGAAGATATGGAGAGTTTATAGGTTTGATCGGGAATTAACTTTGATGATATCGGACTTGGATTATTATTTCGGGACTTAGAATATGTCTATATAGTGGTTTGGAACTTGTGTAAAGTTTGGTTAGAAATCAGATTGGTTAGGCATGAATCAGACGCTTGGTTAGAAGTTGGAAATTCTTGAACTTAAGAGAAGGATTTTGATCGTCGATTCTTGGGGTTGATGTTATTCATAGTGTTTCGAGCCCTTTGATAAGTTTTAAATAGGTATATAGACTTGTTGGTGTGGCTGGACGGGATCCCGAAGGGTTCTGGTGTATTTTGGCTCGGTTGCGACCATTTTGAATGGGTTGGGGGCAGGTGCGAGGTCCCAGGTTCGGCTGGGCTATCACATATACGGAGTTAAGGTGTTATGGGGAAGTTCCGATTCTATGAAGAAGAGGGCCACAGGTGCGAAGGCGCACCTTCAGAGTACTGGTGCACATCTGCGAGGATTGAAGGCCTGAGGGAATGTTCGCACATGCAAAGGCGTTGGTTGTGGCCGCGAAGTCGCACATGCAATGCATGAGTTGTAGAAGGAGTGGCCGGCAACTTAAGTGGGACTGGAAGATGTGAGGGTTTTATGGCAAAAGCGGTGTCGCAGAAGCGACCTTTTGGTCTGCAAATGCAAAATCGCGGGGCAGGTGTTATATTTCGAAAGTTTGGGCTATTTTCATTATTTTAAGTTTTGGAGCTTGGTTAGAGGCAATTTTTGGGGAGAATTTCATCACCACTTTGAGGGTAAGTGATTTTTACTCGATTTTGTTGACATATCATATTTTTTCATGAATTCTTACATATAGATTATGGTATTTGAAAGAGAATTTTGGGATTTTGACTACCATATTTGGAGAGTGTAAATTGGAGATTTGGGAGTTGATTTGAATTCGATTTTGGAATCGAATCACATATTTGAACCGTGAGGTTATGGGTAGTTATGATCTACCCCTTGACTCGGATTTTGACCATATGGTCCCTAATAGACTTTTGTTGACTTTTGGGTATTTGACTAAAAATTAAATTTTATTGTATGAAATTGATTCCTATGACTTTGTTTGACGTTATTGAGTTGTATTTGACTAGATTCGACTCGTTCGAAGGTTGATTTGATAGGGAATGCTATTTTGGAAGGTTGAAGGCTGCCAGATGAAGGTAAGTCTCTTGGCTAACCTTGTTAAGAGGGAAACCTCTATGATTTGACTTGATTACTATGTGTTTAAGGTATTGCGGATGGTGTATATATGGGGTGGCGAGCATATATGCACTTACCAAGTTACATCATGATTGGGGTACAATTGGAATACTTTATGCCTTGTTTTGATTATGTGCTAATTTGATTCATGATTTATTTGACTTATATAACTAAGTTCACTCTCTTATTCATGTTAGAGATCATGCATAGGTTTATAATTATTTGTGAAAGTATGGTAACTTATTCTTTATATGTTGAATTGCTTGAATTGTTCGTAGCCATATAGAAACTCTATGAGCACACATCTACATAATTTTTATTTAGTTCTTGTGCATCTTTTATCTATAATTCTTGAGCATATGCATATATTTTGTATATGGATATCTGATTTGGACTGAGAATTTTGGTACGAAACGTAAGGCATGTGGATGAAATACAGTTATGGCACATAGGACATGATGATCAAATATTTGATTATATGTGAGCTATCAAGCTCTTTTTTGCGCATGAATAAGGATTTGTCCCTCTAGAGTCAGGTGATTAACCATGTTACTTTGTGCCCTGTGAACGTGGTCGATACATGAATTATGTATCGGGTCGATATATAGATTTTGTTCGTGTTATGGTGATACATGGATTTTGTAGCGGTTATTGTAAGAAATTGAGTTTGAGCATGCTTAGATATCCTTGACTCATTTAGAAACATTTATTTAGATATTAATCCTTACTTTCCATCTTTATATACTAGTTGGGAGCCTCAACTATGTAGAATTGAAGCATGCCACCTTTAAATACCATATATGAGCAGCATTATATATATTTCTTGAGCTGAAAAACATGCTTTATACTTTTTGACTGTTGATATCTTTGATTCATGTTATTCATGAGATTATTTACTGTTTTAGCTTAAAGCTCTATTATTTATATCTATGTTGTGAGTATCTTGATGCTTACAACCTCGCCACTATTTTTTCGAAGTTAGACTTGATACTTACTGGGTATCGATTGTGTATACTCATATTATGTTTCTGCACGTCTTTTTGTACAGGTCCTCAGGTAGGTGTTAGCGGAGCCACTTGATTGAGCTTAAGTGTTCGCACGGATTCTTAGGGTGACCTGCACTCCATGAATTAATTTTGCAGTGCTCGAGTCCCTGTTCTTCACCATTTTTTGTCTAATTTATTATTTTAGACAACTTTGTTCATGTATTCAGGCTTGTACTTATTCAATAGTTGCTCGTGTACTTATGCCACCTAGCTTGGGTATTATACTGTTTTGGCCACGTTTAAGCCGTGTTATAACAGTATTAGATATTTTACTATTTTGAGGCTATTTCTATCTTTATTTTTTATATGAGTGTGTTAATTAAAGGAATCTGGCTATGTTTTTTTGTTGATTGTGAGTTAGCTTGCTTAGCAAGTGCAGCTATGCACCATCAATTAATTAAAAATCTGGTTATGTTTTTTTTTGTTGATTGTGAGTTTGCTTGCTTAGCAAGTGCAGCTAGGCACCATCACGGCCTAAGGTGGGATTACGGGTCGTAAAAATATTGGAGAACAAGATGCGGGAAGCGAAACTTAGATGGTTTTGGGAATATGAAAAGGAGAAGCACAAATTCCCTAGTAAGGAAGTGTGAGAGGCTGACCTTGGTGGGTCTGAGAAGAGGTAAAGATAAGCCAAAGAAATATTTGGGAGAGTTGATTAGGAAGTATCTGGAGTTGCTTCAGCTTATTGAGGACATGATCCTTGATAGGAATGTGTGGAGATGAAGAATTAAGGTAGAAGGCTAGTAGGTAGTCGAACGTGTTTATTCGTACTACTAGTAGCATTAGTGTTAGTCTTGTTTTCTATTATTGTTAGATTTTTATTATTATATGTTGTTCCTTTCGCTTTGTTTTCTTATTATTTTGTTGTTGTTATTACTTGTTGCTATTGCTGTTTTTTTTTCCATCTTTTCTTGAGCTGTGGGTTTATCGAAAACAGTTTCTCTACCTTCAAGGTAGGGATAAGGTCTGCGTGCACACTATCCTCCCCATACCTACTTAGTTTGTCTGGTTTTTTTTTTTTTTTTTTTTTGAGGCTAAATATAATGTTTGTTATATAAACTAACATGTTCTGTCTGTATAGCATATGTTTGGACAAAAAAGGATCATATGCCTACTTGATCGAATTTACTTAACGATCCATGCATATAGTTTCCTCCCTTTCTTTTAAATGGTGAAATACGACAATTTACCCCATGTTTGCCAGATTTTCAGGTAAATAAATATTGAGATATGGTATAGTAACCACTTACCCTGGAAAGAAGATGAAGACAAACATAAACTGCAAATACATCTCCAATAGGTCCCTCTTATACCACCTTTTCCTAAGCCAGGTCATTATGATAGGCTGCAATCGAAGTCACGTATAACTTTAAGTAATTGATAAAGAAAAAAATAAATAAAAGACAACTAGCATATAAAGTTTTAGAAACCTTATGTCCTAATTTTTTTTAACTTTAAGTTGCATTATAGAGGTGTATCCAGAATTTTAAAAACATGAGTGCCCCATAAGCGCCATAGAAATGAATTTTTTAAAGGGTGTCTGAAAGACGTATTTTTGATTTAGGAATTTTACAGTTCCAAACGAAGATTAAAAAAAGAGAAGGGAAAAAAACTTGTAACCAATATAAAAGGGGGAAAAAACGTATATTTGATTAGAAAAAGCGGTAGAGCATTTAACCCTATTTATTAATTAAAATATGATTTAAAAGAAGCCAAAGTACAGGACCGAACCCCTGATTAAAAGGTAAGAGGTGCACCTCCTTACAAAGCACTAAAGTGTTCACTTAAGCTTGGGTTCACCCATGTTAATTTAAGTATTTGACCTGTAATTTACTAGTGTTATACATGATTTCGGGGAGGAGGATGGGTTCACATGAACCCTCCCCTTCCCATATGCATCCGCCCTTGGTTGCATATATCGACGATATAAAGAATATTTACATAATCAAATTATTTATAAGATAATTATGAATAAATTCATATCATTAGTGTTAATTAAGAACATGATTAAAAAGTAACTTACTTGCAATTAAATTACAATGACAACATGAAATTTTATATTATTCGTGAATAGAACTTAAATCAATTTTTTTTATGTCCACTTACTGGGGCAACAAGGAAGTAGAAGAATGCAGAAATGGCCAATTGGATCAACACCCAAACCAAGTCTTCTTCATTATTCACGCCTGTCACTGCCAAAGCTGGCTCTGCACCTACCTATATATTATGAATTCTTGAAAAACTAATCCTTCAGAAAGAGCAAACATATAAAAAAGAACAAAAAAAAAAAGGAAATATTGAGTTAATTAATCTCAACTAAAGGGTCTTACGGTGGCCAAAAGTGTGCCAACTTGAATGGCCAATAAGGATTTTGAAGAAGCCAAACTTTCAATAGCCTTCAAATTGATGCATTTTGATGCCTATTATTGAATTCAAAAAAAGAAGAGTGGTAAATTCCTTGACGGTAATAATTGTTGTATCGTGAAAGTTTGCGAACCGTTAAAGGTGTTAACATGTGATCGGGAGGTCACGGGTTCGAGCCATGGAAACAACCTCTTGCAGAAATGCATGGCAAGGCTGCATACAAGATACCCTTGTGGTCTGGCCGTTCTCTGGACCCGCGCATAATGGAAACTTAGTGCACCATATTGCCTTTATAGTGAAAGTTTGCAAAAATTAAAGAAATCAAACCTTTAATTGTGGGATTGATGATTTATGAGATTTTTCCTGGCTTGAAGCTTTAGTGGAGATAAAAGGAGCTCTGCGATGGAGAAGAGGAAGAGAAGGCAAAGCCTTTGGGACAAAGGAGGTGTTCATCTTTTGAGCCAGTTGTTCGTGGTTTTTCTTATCTGATTTGGTTTTTAGTTGTACATGGTTGAGAATGCAAGCAAAGGGACAAAAACAGAAATGGGCAATTATTTTTGAGTCCTCACATTCTTTAGTTTTTTGACAACTTAATGGGAAGTTTCAATAAGTTTTTATTTTTGAAAAGAATTAAATGAAAAAAACGTTTCAGTTAAAGATAAGGTTGCTTATTTCGTTTTACTACTATGGAAGAGGAAATAAGATCTCTTCGTCCCACCAAAACCCGTCATTACCATCTATTGTTTCTAAGTAGTAATATTATTTTTTGGCAAAATACATAAAGAGATACTTAAAGTTGGCTCAAATATTTATCTCACACTCCAACTTACTAGGTGACCATATAGACATTTTATGTTGGTTTTAGTGTGTCAAGTAAACACGCGTGTATGGAAGGTATAATGCGTGAGACACAATCGCTCCTACGTGTGATAACCCGATAGATCATTTATAGTTTAACCCCTCAATTCTGTGTTTTGAAATCCCGAATAGCTCCATTTAATCTTTTTCGATTTGCGTGTGCAATCCGTGTCTTTTTTCGGAAGGTTTTTATGTAAAAATTTTATAAGAATATGAATCGTGCTTTAAAATTCATTTGAGTTGACTTCGGTCAACGTTTTGCGCAAACGAACCAGGGTCAGTATTTTGACGGTCCTGATGAGTCTGTATCGTGATTTGGGACTTGGGCGTATGTCCGGAATCGAATATGGAGGTTCCTAGCTTGAATTATTGTAATTTGTTGAAAACTAGAAGTTTAAAGATTTAAAGAAATTTCTAAGTTTGACCGTAGTTTGACTTTGTTGCTACTAGGTCGGGATTTTGGTTCTGGAACTTGGTAAAAAGCTCATTACATTATTTAAGACCTTTTTAATCCGTCCACTCAGGTTTTCATCTCCTAAGGTAGTATTTAAGACTTGTCTGTAAAATTTGGTACAAAATAGAGTTGATTTGGCGTGATTCAGACGTTCGGTTGAAAAATTGCATGTTTTTAAGTTTTACTGAAAATTTTATTCGTTTTGGTGTCTGATTCGTAGTTCTAGGTGTTATTTTGGTGTTGTGATCGCGCGAACGAGATCGTATGATGTTATTACACTTGTGTGCATGTTTGGTTTGGAGCCCGGGGGGCTCGAGTAACTTTCGGATAGGCCACAGAGTGATTTTTGAACTTAGAGGAGTGCTGGTGCATCTTGCGAGGACCTGGTCGCAAATGCGAGGTCAGGCTCGCATTTGCGAAGATAGTGGGAGCTGGGTTAGCTTCGCTTTTGCGAAGTGAAGTCCGCATATGCGAAGAGGGGCATGTTCGCATTTGCGAACTTTGTGTCGCATTTGCGACTAATGGCAGACTAAGGCAGACTCACATTTGCGGACAGCCTTGGCTCGCATTTGCGACAAAATTGTCGCATTTAAGATGGCATCAGGCTCTGTGACTTCTTCCCATTTGCGAAGGGTTGGTCGCAATTGCGATAGCTGCAGCTGGGTAAAAGAAGGAAAAACGGAAATTAGCTCATTTCTTTCAAACTTTTAACCCTAAACACCTTAGAGCCAATTTTTCCAAGAGCTTTTCTTCCTAAATTCATTGGTAAGTGACTTTAATCTACTTTCTTTCAATTACCTATTACATTTCATAAAATTCAACATCAAATTTAGGATTTTCATAGCCGAAATTAGGGATTTGGATAGAATAAAATTTTTGTAAATTTGGGATTTAGAACTCGAATTAAGGTCAGATTTCGAAACAAATTAAATAATAGGGCTCGAGGGTGAATGGGTAACCGAATTTTGGTCCGAATTTTAGGTTTTGACCAAGCAAACCCGTGGTTGACTTTTTCAATAATGATTTAAATTGATCTTCTTTCATTCGTGAGTAGTTTCTAAGGCTTATTTTGAATCGTTTGGTTAATAATTTGCTAGATTTTGTTGGTTGGAGGCTTGTTTGAAAGGCAATGCCGTAGTTGAATCTTGAGTTGATTGCGGAGTGAGGTAAGTATTGGGTCTAACCTTAATTTGAGCAAATAGGGACCCTTATGCTATGTGCTATGTGAATTTTACGTGTAGCGGCGTATATGCGAGGTAGCAAGTGCATATGCGCCGCCAATTGATTGTTTTCATATCTACCCGTATTTCATTAATTATATCATTCCATCTCTTGATTGTTACATGCCTTAATTGCTTCCTATGCCTTAACTTGCTACTTGTCATTTATTATTCTCGCATTATAAATGATATTTGCCTTAATTATCCTACTTGTACCCTTTAACTGTCATGTGTTTGACTTGTCTTGTTGCTCAGTATTAATTGTAGCCTTTCATGATTTGGTACGAGATTTCTTCTTGATTTGTAACTTTCATATTCGTTAATCATAGAGATTTTTGTGATTCGAGTTGTTAATTGATTGCACTTATTGATTTATTTATGGATCGGGTTGCACGCATCAACAAGTGAAATACGAGAGGATTTATATTGATACGGTAGGATCGGGTTGCGCGCCGCAACATGTGAAATATCGGTGGATTGATATGGTGAAGTAAGGGAGGATTATGATACTGACTCTCATTATATGGTGGGATCGGGTTGCACGCCGCTATATATATATATATATATATATTATTGATATTTACCTGGTTGAATAAGGGGAGAAAATGTTGAACTATGGGATCGGGTTAAGCGTCGCAACAGTTTATGTATTTTACATTCCTTGTTGTATTGTGTTGGCTTCAGTGCTTTCATACGAGACTTTGAGTGTTGGTATCTCTATATTTACTAGTTTTCGAGGATTAAGTTATTTTCATGACTTAGCTGCCTTATTTTTCCGTATTTTCCTTTCCTGACATTATTTATATATTGCGTACAGGTTATTGTAAGTGACCCGCCTTAGCCTCGTCACTAATTCGTCGAGGTTAGGCTCGACACTTACATAGTACATGAGATCGGTTCTACTCATACTACACTATGTACTCCTTGTGCAGATTTTGAAGTCGGTCCCAAAGGCGGTCAGTAGATTTCTCGGGTTGACTATCAGTACAGAGACTTTAGGTACAACTGCTTGACGTTCGCAGCCTTGAAGTCCCCTTCTACTTTATCTTAGCTGTGTATTTTCTTTTAGATAGCTTTACGTTCATTCAGACCTTTATCTATTTTTTTCCAGTAGCTCATACACTTGTGACACCATATTCGGGTTGTGTTTATATATTTTAGTTGTTATGGCTTTCCGCTCATTATTTCAGTTTTATCTCAGTTATTTCAGTAATTGATATCAATTAAATTTGATTTGTTTAAAAATGGCTTAAAACTAATCTAATGTTGGCTTGCTTGGCAAGTGAAATGTTAGGCGTCATCGTGGTCCCGAAGGTGGGAAATCCGGATTGTGACAAGTTGGTATCAGAGCACTAGGTTACCTAGGTCTCACGAGTCACGAGCAAGATTAGTAGAGTCTGGAGGATCGGTACAAATATGTCTGTACTTATTTTCCAGAGGCTATGGAGTTTAGGAACATCTTCGCTTCTATTCTTCTCTGTCATGTGATTTTATTCTATCATCGATGATTGTACTCTTCTATTCTTATTCTCTCACAGATGACAAAAATACGTACTGTATCTACAGCTGGATAGTAGCCGGATCCCCCTGTGGAATCATTAGCTCGGGGCCGAGGTCGAGGCCGAGGTCAAGGCAGAGGCTGAGCTCAGCCTAGAGCTCGAGCAACAACACCCGCAGTAGAACCTCAGGTAGATTTTGATGAGGAGGTTCTAGCTCAGACTGTACCTGTTGGACCAGCTCAGGTCCCGAAGGGGTTCATAGCCACTCTAGTGCTTTAGGACGCTCTAGTCCAATTGGTGGGCCTTATGGAGAGCGTAGCCTAGGTCGGTACATTTTCGGTGGCAACGGCCGTGTCTCAATCTGGGGGAGAAGCACAGATTCCCGCTACTCACACAATGGAGTAGATGGCTCCCTAGTATTAGACTCTAGCAGCCTTGCCAGTTGGGGTGGTCAACCGATTGTTGTGGCACAGGCCGGTGACGGGTGGATTTTGCTGTGTTTTAAATGACGGGTTTCGCCAAGAGGTGGTGGAGAGATATATGTTGACCAGACCAGCTAGATCGCCTGCACTTACTTAGGATCAATTCTCACAACTATTTCTAGGGAAGTTCATCCTATCACCTTAAAAGAGGAGTACTGCAGGCAGTTTGAGTGTCTTCAACAGGGTAGTATAATTGTCACCTAGTACGAGACTCGTTTTGTGGGCCTAGCTCGCCATGCCATTATCTTGCTCCCTATTAAGAGAGAGAGAGAGAGAGAGAGAGAGAGAGAGAGAGAGTGATGAAATTTATCGATGGACTCACTTACACTATCAGGCTACAGATGGCCAAGGAGATCGGGAGTGGTATTTTCTTCTAAACGGCTGTAGATATTACTAGACAGGTCGAGATGGTTCATGCTCAGGAGAGGGGAAATGTGTCTAATAAGAGGCCTCATCATTTCGGTAGTTTCAGTGGTGTCTCATCTGAAGGCATGGGTCCTTCCAGGCCATTTCAGTCAACCTTTCAGGCATCTCACAATGCTTCAGGGAGTCATGATCCTTGTGTGCCTTATTCTAGGCACCCAGCCAATAGTGCACCATCAGCCCCTATCAGTGTGCCTCTGTTTAGAGGTCTCACCATGGTTATCCCGTCAGTTCGGATAAGCTTCAGTTTCAGCAACCACAACAATAGGATGTGTGTTTTGAGTGGTGGTATTAGGCACATCACGAGGTCCTGTATGAGGTTATTGGGCCGCATGCTACAACAGAGTTCTCATGCCATGGTTCCAACACTGGTTGTTCCACCGCTCACTCAGCCATCTAAGGGCAGGGGTCAGGCAGCTAGAGGTGGGGGTCAAGACGTTAGAGGTGGAGGTCAGGCCATTAGAGGTGGAGGCCAGCCAGCTAGAGCCCATCCCAGAGACGTAGTTCAGAGTGGTCGGGCCCAGTGTCGATTGTATGCTTTCCCATCTAGGCATGAAGCCGAGTCATCTGACGTCGTTATCATAAGTATTGTTTCAGTTTTCCATAAAGATGCTTCAGTTCTATTTGATCCGGGTTGTACTTATTCCTATGTGTCATCCTATTTTGCTTCATATATGGTTGTGCCTCGTAATTCTTTGAGTGATCCTGTGTATGTGTCCACACATATGGAAGATTCTATTGTTGTAGATCATGTCTATTACCCGTGTGTAGATTTCCTACTTCTTGATATGGTAGATTTTGATGTTATCTTGGGTATGGATTGGTTGTCACCTTATCATGCTATATTGGATTTTCACGCTAAGACGGTGACCTTAGCCATGCGGGGGTTGCCTCAATTAGAGTGGAGGGGGACTCCTAGACATTATACTAGTAGGGTTATCTCTTATGTGAAGGTTCGACGTATGTCCCAGAAGGGGTGTCTAGCTTATTTGGCATACATTCGCAATTCTAGTGCGGAGGCTCCTTCCATGGATTCAGTACCAGTTGTTCGTGAGTTTCCAAAGATGTTTCATGCAGATCTACCGGGGATGACACCCGACAGAGATATTGACTTCTGTATTCATTTGGTTTCGGGCAGTCAGCCCATTTTTATTCTGCCATACTGAATGGCCCTACTAGATTTAAAAGAATTGAAGGAGAAGTTGCAAGATTTGCTTGATAAGGGCTCCATTAGACCTAGTGACTCGCCCTGGGGTGCGCCCGTATTCGTTGCCGAGGATTGATGACTTATTTGATCATCTTGAGGCTTCCAAAGTGTTTTCAAAGATTGATTTGAGGTTTAGCTACCATAAGTTAAAGATTAGGGCATTTGATATCCCTAAGACAGCTTTTCGGACTCGGTATGAGCATAATGAGTTCCTAGTGAGGCCATTTGGGTTGACAAATGCCCCAGCAACATATGGATTTGATAAATCGAGTGTTTAAACCCTATTTGTATTATTTTGTGATTGTATTCATTGATGATATCTTGATCTACTCCCATAGTCGAGAGGAGCATGAGCAGCGTCTTCAGATTGTACTTCAAACTCTAAGAGATAGCCAATTATATGCCAAGTTTTCAAAGTGTTAGTTTTGGTTAGACTTTGCCGCCTTTTGGGACACATCGTATCGTCAAAGGGCATAAATGTGGATCCTAAGAAGATTGAGTCAGTTCAGAACTGGCCTAGACCTACTTCAGCTACAGGGATCCAGAGTTTCCTGGGTTTGGAGGGTTATTATCTTTGGTTCGTGGATGGATTTTCATCCATAGCAGCCCCATTAACCAGATTGACCTAGAAGGATGTCGCATTCAGATGGTCGGATGAGTGTGATTTGAGCTTTCAGAAGATCAATACTGCTTTAACTACGGCGCCAGTGTTGGTATTGCCCACAGGTTAAGAATCTTACACGATGTATTGTGATGCATCTCGTATTGGGCTCAGTGCAGTATTGATGCAGGATGACAAGGTGATTGCATATGGGTCGCAATAGTTGAAGGTTCATAAAAAGAATAACATTGTTCATGACTTAGAGTTGGCAGCCATTGTTTATACGCTGAAGATTTGTAGGCACTATGTTTACAGCGTGTCATGCGAGGTATTCACGGATTATTTGAGTCTATAGTATTTGTTCAAACAAAAGGATATCAATTTGAGGTAGAGAAAGTGATTGGAGCTGTTGAAATACTATGATATCACCATTTTGTATCATTTCGAGAAGACCAATGCGGTGGCCGATACCTTGAGTAGAAAGGCAGTGAGTATGGGCAGCCATGCGTACATTCCAGTTGGTGAGAGACCACTTGCATTAGATCTTTAGGCTTTGGCCAATCAGTTCGTGAGGTTAGATGTTTTAGAGCCTAGTCGTGTTCTAGCTTGCAAAGTCGCTCGGTCTTCCTTAAGGATACAGTGCGGTACGGTGGTGCCAAGCAGGTTACTGTTGGAGATGATGGGGTTTTGAGGATACAAGGTCGTATTTGTATGCCCAATGTAGATGGGCTTTATGAGTTGATTCTTGAGTAGGCCCACAGTCTCGGTATTCTATTCATCTGGGTGCTGCCAAGATGTATAAAGATTTGCGGCAGCATTATTGGTGAAGAAGGATGAAGAAGGATATAGTTGCATATGTAGCTCAGTGTCTAAATTGTCAACAAATAAAGTGCGAGCATCAAAGGCCTGGTGGTTTGCTTCAGAGGTTAGAGATCCCTGAGTGAAAGTGGGAGCGTATCACTATGGATTTTGTTGTTGCACTCCCACGGGCATAGAGAAATTTTGACATGGTATGGTCATTGTGGACATGTTGACCAAGTCAGCACATTTCATTCCAGTGGCAGTTACCTGTTCTTCAAAATGATTAGCTAAGATCTACATCCGTGAGATCATCCGTCTTCACGGTGTGTCTGTGACTATCATTTCTGATCGAGGTACGCAGTTCACCTCGCACTTCTGGAGGGCAGTACAACATGAGTTGGGCACGCAGGTTAAGTTGAGAACATCATTTCATCCCCAGACAGGCAGACAGTCCGAGCGCACTATTCAAATATTGGAGGATATGCTTCGCACTTGTGTTATGGATTTCGGGGGTTCTTGGGATCAGTTCATGCCGCTTGCGGAGTTTGCCTACAACAACAGCTACCAGTCGAGCATCTAGATGGCTTTCTATGAGGTTTATATGGGAGGCAATGTCGTTCACCAGTTGGATGGTTCAAGTCGGGGAAGGCTTGGTTGTTGGATACAGATTTGGTACAAGATGCCTTGGATAAGGTCAAGATTATTCAGGATCGCCTTCGCACAACTCAATCTAGGTAGAAGATTTATATCGACCGTAGAGTTTGTGAAGTTACATTCATGGTTAGAGAGAGGGTATTGCCCCTGGTTTTACCCATGAAGGGTGTGATGAAGTTTGGAAAGAAGGGCAAGTTGAATATATTGGACCCCTTGAGATTCTTGAGATAGTGGGTGAGGTGGCCTACAAGATCGCATTGCCACTTATTTTATCAGCAATCCATCCAGTGTTCCATGTATTCATGCTCCGGAAGTATCATGGTGATATGTCCTATGTGTTAAATTTTAGCTCAGTCCAAATGGACAAGGATTTGACTTATGAGGAGGAGCCGGTGCTATTCTAGCCCGACAGGTCCGATAGTTGAGGTCTAAGAGTGATCATTCAATTCGATTGCAGTGGAGAGGTCAACCGATCAGGGCAGCCACTTGGGAGTCTAAGTCGGTCATGCAGAGTATATATCCACACGTTTTCACCAATCCAAGTACTTTTCTATGTTTGTTCGAGGATGAACGTTTGTTTTAGAGGTGGAGAATGTGATGACCCGATAGGTCATTTATAATTTAACCCTCAATTCTGTGTTTTGAAACCCAGAAGATCTCTGTTTAGCCTTCCTCGATTTGCATGCGCAGTCCGTGTCTTTTTCCGGAAGGTTTTCATGTGAAAAATTTATAAAAATGTGAAATTGTGCTTTAAAACTCATTTGGGTTAATTTCGATCAACGTTTTGATAAAATAGACCTGGATCAGTATTTTAAAGGCCCTGGTGGGTCCGTCTTGTGAATTGGGACTTGGACGTATACCCAGAATCGAATTCGGAGGTCCCTAGCTTGAATTATCGTAATTTGTTGAAAACTAGAAGTTTAAAGGTTTGAAGAAATTTTCAAGTTTGACCGTAATTTGACTTTGTAGCTAACCGGTCCAGATTTTGGTTCCAGAACTTGATATAAGTTTATTACAATATTTAACACTTATCTGCAAAATTTGGTGCAAAATACAGTTGATTTGACGTAATTCGGACGTCCGGTTGAAAGATTGAATGTTCTTAAGTTTCATTGACAATTTTATACGTTTTGGTATCTGATTCTTAGTTCTAGGTGTTATTTTGGTATTATGATTGTGCGAGCGAGTTCATATGATTTTATTACACTTGTGTGTATGTTTAGTTTGGAGCTCAAGGGGCTCGAGTGAGCTTCGGATAGACCACTAAGTGATTTTTGAACTTAAAGGAGTTCTGGTGCATTAGGTCTGCAGATCTCGCATTTGCGAGGACCTAATCGCAAATGCGAGCCTCGCAAATGCAAGGTCAGGCTCGTATTTGCGAAGATGGTGGGGGTTGGTTTAGTTTCACTTTTGCAAAGTGAAGTCCATAGATGCGAAGGGGGCAGGTTCGCATTTGCGACTAATGGAAGACTAAGGCAAACTCACATTTGCTATTCGATTGCTCACATTTGCAGACAACCTTGGATTGTATTTGCAACAAAATTATCGCATTTGCGATGATAGCAGGCTCCGTGACTTCTTCGCATTTGCGAAGGGTTGGTCGTATATGTCGCAATTACGATAAGCGTAGCTAGGTAAAAGATGGGGAAAATGGGAATTAACTCATTTCTTTTAAACTCTCAATCCTAAACACCTTAGAGGTAACTTTTCCAAGAGCTTTTCTTCCTAAATTCATTGGTAAGTGACTTTGATATGCTTTCTTTCAATTACCCATTACTTTTCATAAGATTTCAACATCAAATCAAGGATTTAATGGTAGAAATTAGGGATTTAGGTAGAATTAGGTATTTTATAAATTTGGGATTTAGACCTCGAATTGAGGTTAGATTTTGAAATAAATTATATACCAGGCTCGAGGGAGAATGGGTATTGGGTTTTGGTTTGAATTTTGAATTTTGACCAAGCGGGCTCGGGATCGACTTTTATTGAATTTTTCAATAATGACCTAAATTGAACCTCTTTCCTTTGTGAGTAGTTTCTAAGGCTTGTTTTGAATCGTTTGGTTAATAATTTGCCAGATTTGGTTGGTTTGGAGCCTTGTTCGAAAGGCAAGACCATGGTTGAATCTTGAGTTGATTGCGGAGTGAGGTAAGTGTTGGGTCTAACATTGATTTGAGGGAATAAGGACCCTTGAGCTATGTGCTATGTGGATTTCATGTGTAGCTGCGTATATGCGAGGTGACGAGCGTATATGCGCCATCAATTACTTGTTTCCATGTTAACCCGTATTTCATTAATTATATCATTCCATGTCTTGATTGTTACATGCCTTAATTACTTCATATGCCTTAACTTGCTACTTGCCATTTATTATTCTCCCATTATAAAGGTTAATTTCTTCTATGCTTTTATGCTTAATTGATATTTGCCTTAATTGTCGTATTTATACCCTTTAACTGTCATGTGTTTGACTTGTCTTGTTGCTCAGTATTATTGTTAGCCCTTCATTATTTAGTACGCGATTCCTTCTTGATTTGTAGCTTTCATATTCGTTAAACATAGAGATTTTTGTAATTCGAGTTTTTAATTTATTGCACTTACTAATTTATTTATGGATCAGATTGTATGCCGCAACAAGTGTAATAAGGAAAGATTTATATTGATATGGTAGGATCGGGTTGCACGCCGCAACAGGTGAAATAAGGGTGGATTGATATGGTGAAATAAGAGAGGATTATAATAGTGACTCTGATTATATGGTAGGAACGGGTTGCGCGCCACAACATATATTTAATTATTATTATTGATATTTACATAGTGGAATAAGGGAGGATAGTGTTGTAAGGTGGGATCGGGTTGCGCGCTACAACAGTTTATGTGTTTTGCATTCCTTGTTGTATTGTGGTTGCTTCGGTGCTTTCGTACGAGATTCTGAGGGTTGGTATTTTTGTATTTACTGGTTTTCGAGGATTGAGTTATTTTTATGAGCTAGCTGCCTTATTTTTCCGTATTTTCCGTTCCTGTCATTATTTATATATTGCGTACAGGTTATTGTAAGTGACATGTCTTAGCCTCGTTACTACTTCGTCGATGTTAGGCTCGACACTTACAAAGTACATGGGGTCGGTTGTACTCATACTACAGATTGCACTTCCTGTGTAGATTTTGGAGTCGGTCCCAGCGGCGGTAAATAGATTGTTCGGGTTGACTATCGGTACGGAGACTTGAGGTACAATTACTCGGCGTTCGCAGCCCTAAAGTCCCTGTCTACTTTATCTTTGCTGTGTATTTTAACGTTAGCTTGCTTGGCAAGTAAAATTTTAGGCGCCATTACTGTCCCGAAGTTGGAAAATCCGAGTCGTGACACTACGTGGTTAAATGGACCAATCAGAATTTAGCATGTAGACTACACGTGGTTAAACAAAATAAGTGGTAAATAAAAACGAAAAAGAAAATAAATATCAAAAAGTAGACCCCACCCAACTAATGACATGTGTAAATTTTAAATAAAAATTATCTCCTATAATTATATTTTAAACTTTCTTCCTTCTAGTTTCCTCTTCCCCGTTCCTTTCCAATTCCCAACACCCCCCCCCCCTCCCACACACACACACACCTGCGACTTATTCCTCTACTTCTCCATTGAGTCAATTACTCAAACGGTCACTCAACTTTCCCAAATTATCTCCTAAAGTCACTTTTCTTTCGTTTGTAACAACAAAGTCACTGAACTATGCCTATTGCGCTCAAAAGATCACTCAACTAGATTTTTCAAATTTTGAATTGTCAAATACCTATTTTACCCTCTAAATTATAAATATTTATTTTCTTTTATTTTTTTAACTTTTCAATATTATGATTTCCCTTTTTAAATTATATTATGGACTTATCTATAGAATAAATAAATATTATTTATAAATTAAAAAAATAAAAATTATTTAAGCATCTATAATCTATAATGTTGGAATAACAAAATAATAAGCATAGTAAAATTAATTAGAATAATTTGTTCGTAATAATAATTTTAGTATTAACAACAAAAATTTAAAAATTTATTTACACAATTCAGAATGAAAGAAAATAAAGGTTGTAAAATATATATTCCATGCATGTAATATAAAAATAATTATTTAAATAAAATTATTTTTATAATATACATATATACTTTTGAAAATTATGCTCAATTATATTATATATATTCCATGCACGATTTAACATAGTATATTTTACCTTATACAGATAGTCCCCCTACTTTCCAGTGACATAACTTTGTGTCGTCGGAAAGTTGATAGAAACATAATAATATAATTGAGCATAACTTTTAAGAATATATAATGTATATTATAAAAATATCTTTATTTAAATAATTATTTTTGTATTACGTGCATGGAATATATATTTTACAACCTTTATTTTCTTTTATTCTGAATTGTGTAAATAAATTTTTGAAGTTTTGTTGGTAATACTAAAATCATTATTACTAACAAATTATTCTAATTAACTTTTTTTTACTAAGCTCGTTATTTTATTATTCCAGCATTGTACATGCTTAAATATATTTCATTTTTTAATTTATAAATAATATTTATTTATTCTATAGATAAGTCCATGATATAAATTAAATAGGGAAAACATAATATTAAAAAGTTTAACAAAATAAAAAGAAGGTAAATGTTTATAATTTAGAGGGTAAAATATGTATTTTGCAATCCAAAATTTGAAAAATCTAGTTGAGTGACCTTCTGAGTGCAATAGGCATAGTTGACTTTGTTGTTACAAAAGAAAGTAAAGTGACTTTAGGAGATAATTTGGGATAGTTGAGTGACCATTTAAGTAATGCACTCCTTCCCCATTTAATCTTTTTCTTATTATTCTTAATCATATCAGCACTCCCTTCCCAGGTTCTTCTTCGTCTTCTCCTCTTTCTTTCTTTTTTTCTTATTTTTTCTAGCTTTGTAGATTGCCGGAGAAATTTCCCGATCAGCACAGTCGTTTCAATCAAGCTTTTACTCTTGTTTCTTCCCCATATGAAAATACTTTTTTGGTGTGGAGAAGATGATGTTACCAATGTTGAAGTTTGGCAAATTTGTCCCACATCGGTGGGCTCTTGAATTTTGGGGGGATTTTCCCCCTATAAAAGAAAGCCTAATGTTTAGGATTTAAACACACCTCTCATTTGCCTTCTCATCTGTTTAAGGCATTTGTATCTTCTCTTTTTAGTATTATTTCACTTGTATTTTTGGAGTGAAATAAAATATTAGTTGTGTCCGAGGAGTAGGCAAAATTAGCCGAACCTCGTAAATTCTGGTGTTCCCTTTATTGTTGCTTTATTGTCTTATTTATTATTTGGTGGCTGCCATAATTTTTGGTATAGTAGTTGTGACTTATTCACACTATATACATTTGGCTTCCGCAACAATTGGTATCAGAGCCAAGGTACTGTCTAAGTATGCTTTGTGGTTGCAGCATAGTCTGATCTTCCACATCAGAAAAGATTTATCTTGGTAACTGAGTCAAGGTTCTGTCTGAGTATGCTCTGTGGTTGCAGCTTAGTCTGATCTTCCACACCAGAAAGGAAATAATCTTGATTTGTGTCGTCAGCTATTAAATAATATTTGTGTCAAAGATGGGAGACAATAAACAAGAAGAATCTACATCAAGTGTCAACAATACGTCATCATTGGCATCTTCGCTTATGACAAGAATTGTGTCAAATGCGAAATTTGCGGTCGAAATATTTGACGGGTCCGGACATTTTGGGATGTGGCAAGGCGAGGTTCTAGATGTCCTTTTTCAACAAGGGCTAGATCTGGCCATTGAAGAAAAGAAACCAGATGTTATTGGAGAAGAAGATTGGAGAATTATCAACCGTGTTGCTTGCGGTACCATTCGATCCTACCTTGCTAGAGAGCAGAAATATCCATACACAAAGGAAACTTCTGCAAGTAAATTATGGAAAGCACTGGAGGATAAATTTTTGAAGAAAAACAGTCAAAATAAATTGTACATGAAGAAGAGACTGTTTCACTTCACCTATGTTCCTGGTACCACGATGAATGAACATATCACCAGTTTCAATAAGTTGGTCACAGATTTGCAAAATATGGATACAACTTATGATGATGGTGACTTGGCCTTAATGTTGTTGGCGTCACTTCCTGATGAGTACGAGCACCTTGAAACTACTCTACTCCATGGAAATGACGAAATTTCTCTCAGAGAAGTTTGTTCGGCTTTGTACAGCTATGAACAAAGAAAGCGAGAAAAACAGAAGGGCGGAGAAGGAGAAGCACTGTTTGTGAGGGGTCGTCCTCAAAATCAAACGAGGACAAAGAAGGGAAGATCCAAGTCAAGATCCAGACCCAGCAAAGATGAATGTGCCTTTTGTCGAGAAAAAGGGCACTGGAAGAAAGACTGTCCGAAGTTGAAGAATAAGGCCAAACATAACAATGGAAAGGCCATTATGGATTCAAATGTAGCTGATTGTGATGATTCAGACTTCTCATTAGTTACAACAGAGTCATCAACATCATCAGACATATGGTTGATGGACTCGGCTTGTAGCTATCATATGTGTCCCAACAAGGACTGGTTCGTGGAATTTCAAGAAGGAGAATATGGAGTCGTCCACACAGCGGATAACAGCCCTCTTACCTCATATGGCATTGGTTCAATACGATTAAGGAACCATGATGGAATGATCAGAACATTAACAGATGTTCGATATGTACCGGATTTGAAGAAGAATCTCATCTCTGTGGGAGCCCTAGAATCAAAAGGGTTCAAAATCATTGCAGAAAATGGAGTGATGAGAGTATGCTCCGGTGCACTAGTGGTAATGAAGGCTAATCGGAAGAATAATAATATGTACCGCTATCGTGGCAGTACAGTTATTGGGACAGCGACAGTGACATCCAGTGATGACAAAGAAGCAGAAGCAACCAAGCTATGGCACATGCGCTTGGGACATGCTGGAGGAAAATCCTTGAAAACTCTATCAGATCAAGGATTGTTAAAAGGAGTAAAGGCTTGCAACTTGGAGTTTTGTGAGCATTGTGTTAAAGGGAAACAGACAAGGGTTAAATTTGGTACAGCGATCCATAATACTAAAGGCATTTTGGATTATGTACACTCAGATGTTTGGGGTCCTTCCAAAACACCTTCATTGGGTGGGAAGCACTATTTTGTAACCTTTGTTGATGATTTTTCCCGAAGAGTATGGGTGTATACAATGAAGAGCAAAGATGAAGTGTTGGGAATTTTTCTCAAATGGAAGACGATGGTGGAGAATCAGACAGGCAGGAGGATCAAGTGTATTCGCACAGACAATGGAGGTGAATACAAAAATGATCATTTCAATAAGGTATGTGAAAATGATGGCATCGTCCGACACTTCACTGTTAGACATACACCACAACAGAATGGAGTGGCAGAACGTATGAACCAGACCTTGCTGGAGAAGGTACGGTGTATGTTGTCCAATGCTGGCTTGGGCAAAGAATTTTGGGCTGAGGCAATTACATATGCATGTCACCTCATTAATCGTCTACCATCTGCTGCTATTGATGGCAAGACACCATTTGAAAAATGGTACGGAAAACCTGCTGTAGATTATAACTCTTTGCACGTGTTTGGCTCAACTGCATATTATCATGTGACGGAGTCAAAATTGGATCCAAGGGCAAAGAAGGCTATTTTTATGGGAATTACTTCTGGAGTCAAAGGATATCGCTTATGGTGTCCTATGACAAAGAAAGTAATATTCAGCAGAGATGTTACCTTTGATGAATCTGCTATGGTAAATAAGGTAACAGAAGACACCAAACAAAATAAAGGTGCTTCTAAGCAGGTGGAGTTTGAGGGAAAATTTATTTTTCCTACACAAGAAGCAGAGGAGGAAACAAATGAAGATTACCCTCTGGAAGGAGAGCCAGTAGAGGAGATTCCAACTCAGGAACCTCAACAACAACTTGAATCAATAGCAACCAGCAGGCCAAAAAGAACAATAACGAAACCTGTTCGTCTCATAGAGACGGTTGCTTGTGCAACCTCAATTGTAGCTGATGATGTTCCTACTACTTATAAAGACGCTGTCCAAAGTTCAGAAGAAGATAAGTGGAGGATTGCCATGAATGATGAAATACAGTCCCTTCATCAGAATCATACATGGAGATTGGCCAATCTCCCGAAGGGAAAGAAAGCAATTGGGTGCAAATGGGTATTTGCAAAGAAGGAAGGATTTCCTAACCAAGTAGATGTTCGCTACAAAGCAAGATTGGTGGCCAAAGGATATGCTCAAAAGGAGGGAATTGATTACAATGAAGTGTTTTCTCCAGTTGTAAAACATTCCTCCATTAGAATTATGTTGGCTTTGGTAGCACAATTGGATTTGGAACTAGTTCAGATGGATGTAAAAACTGCGTTTTTACATGGAAACTTGGAGGAGGAAATCTACATGACTCAGCCAGAAGGATTCAAAGTTGCTGGAAAAGAAAATATGGTGTGCAAACTTGAAAAATCATTGTACGGATTGAAACAATCTTCTAGACAATGGTACAAGCGATTTGACGAGTTTATGTTGCGGCAAGGGTACAAGAGAAGCAAATACGATCATTGTGTGTATTTGCACAAGCTTAAAGATGGTTCCTTTGTATATCTTCTCCTATATGTTGATGATATGTTGATAGCTTCCAAGAATTTGGAAGAAATTGATAAGTTGAAGATTCAACTGAAGAAGGAGTTCGAGATGAAGGATTTGGGTGAGGCAAAGAAAATTCTTGGCATGGAGATAATTAGAGATAGACGTTCAAAGAAACTCTGTTTATCTCAAAAGGAATATTTGAAGAGAGTACTTCAACGTTTTGGCATAGATGACAAGACTAAGCCAGTTAGTACTCCACTTGCTTCCCATTTTAAGCTAAGTACTACTATGTCGCCAATGGATGAAGCTGAACGAAAGTATATGTCAAAGGTACCATACGCAAATGCTGTTGGTAGCTTGATGTATGCAATGGTTTGCACAAGGCCTGACATTTCACAAGCTGTTGGAGTTATTAGCAGATATATGCACAATCCAGGGAAGGAGCATTGGCAAGCTGTGAAGTGGATTCTACGGTATATTCATAATACTGTAGATGTCGGGTTAGTTTTTGAGCAGGAAGACAATCAGTCTGTAGTTGGATATTGTGACTCAGATTTTGCGGGTGATCTGGACAAACGAAGATCAACTACTGGTTATGTGTTTACTTTTGCAAAGGCACCAGTTAGTTGGAAGTCTACTTTGCAGTCAACAGTTGCTTTGTCTACAACAGAGGCAGAGTACATGGCTATTACAGAGGCTGTGAAAGAGGCAATTTGGCTTCAAGGATTGCTAAAGGAGCTTGGTGTTGAACAAAAAGGTATCACAATTTTTTGTGATAGTCAAAGTGCTATTCAATTAGCGAAGAACCAAGTGTATCATGCAAGGACGAAGCACATTGATGTTCGGTATCATTTCGTACGAGAAATCATAGAAGAAGGTGGAGTCACGGTGAAGAAAATTCATACTACAGAGAATCCTGCTGATATGCTGACAAAGGTGGTGACTGCGGTCAAGTTTCAACATTGTTTGGATTTGATCAACATTGTTGAAAACTGAAGATTAAAGATGAAGACACAATCAAAATTTGTTATTGAGAGAAAATTGAAGATGTGGAATTTTGCCAAGGTGGAGATTTGTTGAAGTTTGGCAAATTTGTCCCACATCGGTGGGCTCTTGAATTTTGGGGGGATTTTCCCCCTATAAAAGAAAGCCTAATGTTTAGGATTTAAACACACCTCTCATTTGCCTTCTCATCTGTTTAAGGCATTTGTATCTTCTCTCTTTAGTATTATTTCACTTGTATTTTTGGAGTGAAATAAAATATTGGTTGTGTCCGAGGAGTAGGCAAAATTAGCCGAACCTCGTAAATTCTGGTGTTCCCTTTATTGTTGCTTTATTGTCTTATTTATTATTTGGTGGCTGTCATAATTTTTGGTATAGTAGTTGTGACTTATTCACACTATATACATTTGGCTTCCGCAACAATTGGTATCAGAGCCAAGGTACTGTCTTAGTATGCTCTGTGGTTGCAGCATAGTCTGATCTTCCACATCAGAAAAGATTTATCTTGGTAACTGTGTCAAGATTCTGTCTTAGTATGCTCTGTGGTTGCAGCTTAGTCTGATCTTCCACACCAGAAAGGAAATAATCTTGATTTGTGTCGTCAGCTATTAAATAATATTTGTGTCAAAGATGGGAGACAATATATCTTACCAACTTGAGGTGTCCTGTGAAATAGACATTTGGGGTCAACTTTAAATGTCTTTTTATGTATTTTGCCTTTTTTTTTTAACAAACAAACTCCCCTAAGGAACCTTTACGGCTTGTTTGAATGGTTGTTACCGATTGTATTGTATCTTATTGTTACTTTAAATACGATATTTTTTTATTGTTACTTAAATTTTATGTATCGTATCATTAAATTCATTAGCGACAAATTATGTCACTTTATGTAACGACCGATTTGTTGTGGTCACGTCGTTATAACCTTGTCTTTTCTCTCACATCGCCCTTCATTATTATTAAATAATTTTAATTTGTTCTTTACCATACCTTTTTATATAATAATTTTACTATGTATCATAATATTTTCTTATAATATTGCAAGTTTGTTCTTCATATTGTTTGTGCGTTTCTTTATAATATTGCAAGTTTATTCTCCATATTATATGTGCATTATATCATGAAACGACGGCGAACGATACATTCTATCAAATATTGTATTCATCAAACAATACAATAAGGTATGAAAGATAGTAACAACCATCCAAACAAGCTGTTAGTTTCCAGAAGAGGGAATGATATAATGACCAAATCTTGTAGTCAAATACTCAAATATTGACTGCTTGAAAGAAGTTTCTCCCTTATTTCCTTTCTTACTTGAGCCGATTCCTTATCCGACTTATATGCAGGGAAAACAATAGATCAGTTCATCACGGCCGTCCATTTATAATTTTCCGAAATCCCCAACTAGGCGTGAATGCTCTGAAAACGATATCTTCTCGACTTTGACTATAGCAGTTTTAATACTACAGTGAAAATCACTTAATATATTCAAGACTTCCCGCCTACCAAGAACGAAAATCGTTAGGATATTTATAAGCACAGTCAAATTACCTAGATTAACACGTTTCTTTAGATCACCAATAATTTAAAAAATTAAACTAGCTACATTGTTACAAGACCAGTATATATTCATTCCTAGCTGCACTTCAATTCTGCAACCAAAAGCTCTCAATACCAAAGAGTTTTTTCCAGCACAAAGGTGAGAGCTATGACCAGTCTCCTACTGAACACCCCGTTGCGATTTAGCAGAAGGGTCGATGGGTACGAGCCGTTGGATCAATCAAAAAGCCATGACGAAGCTCCAACACGAAGAGAAGTTGGTTTTAGGGGCGATGAAAATAGTTATCATAGTGGTCACAGAACAATTATGAAGTTACAGAAAAGTCGAAGACATCAGAGAAGTCCAATTATGTTGAGTTCATTTAGCTACAGAAGGGAAAGGGCAAGGAAAAGGCATATATTTTTGCAAAGTTATAAATTGGAATCGTCGGAAAATTTGAGGAATAGGAAATTGAAGAAATTTGTTGTTAAAATGAAATCTGCAATGGTTTCTGTTTTGTCTTTTATGAGGGCTCATGCTATGAAATCTTGTACTTCTAACTCTAAAATTTCTGAAGCTTCTCCTGCTCGAGTCATAAGGTGTTGCTGATTAATTATCTTTTAATCTTTTTTGTTTTCTTTCCCTTTGGATTTATTCTTTTTTACTTTCTTAATTTAATTTCTTGCTTTTATTGTTTGGAATAGCAAACTTTCATATGTAATACAATATTGTTTGGATCAAGAGAAGAACCTATATGTGATAATGAAAGAGAATTTTAAGACATCCAATTTTCTCCATCTAATTGTTTGGTTTCATTAAATTCACTACTAGCAGTGAATTACTCCATCTGTTTCAATTTGTTTGAGACAATTTCCCTTGTATATTGCTTACCATCTCTTCTGATTAAGATTCGGAAAAACGAAAGAAAGGCGAGCAATATCCGTACTTATTTTGTCACGAAATTTTAAACTAAAAATCTTAATTCAGAATATTATTGTAATAAAAAATTAAATTGAAAAATAAAAAATTTAGGACGTAACTTATATCATTTCTACAAGTAATAAGCATATAGAGATATTTAATTGGATAGTTGCCAAAAAATAAAAAGGGAAAGTTGCAAATGACGAAAGATGTTGTACCTATCAAAGTGAATAAAGGAGCACAATTTTGACCATGACTTTAGAGAAAGCCAAGTTGAGGTTGGAAAAGATGTTTTTTTTTTTTTTTTTGTTGCAAAGGTTGGAAAAGATGTTAAGCGCAAAGAAAGGAACTTTGGTCGTAACTACTTGTGGCTTTATTGACTCTTTATATCCACTTCCCCATATCTTCTCGGAGTCAAGAATTAATATTCTCTAATACAAAATACTTTATCCGTCTCATATTATCTTTTTTTGTGCAGCTCCTTAACAAAAATTAATTAGGATGAAATTTTAACTATTTTATCCTTATTCATATTTTAATATTTAATTTTTCTTTATTTGTATTTGAACAAAATTAAGTGTTTGTAGACTACAAGGATAATTATTACTAAGAGTAAAAAAGAAAAAAGATAATTAATTTTGTCTTTAACTTTTAAAATGACAAATAATTTGAGACAACTATTTTTAGTAACCATGATTGTTAATATAAGATGGAGGGAGTATATTGTAAGTTGAAAGTGTAAAAGAATTTAACCCTTTGTTGCTAGTTAAAATAAACAGATCATGAACTAAACAACCTAAAGCTTGCTTTGGGTTGAGATAAGTTAAATACGTACAAATGACACTAGGTAGCTACTTTAAAAGGTTACCATCAAAGGATGTGGTGCAGTGGATGGGACTGCTCATCCCTTAACTAGAGGTCTCGAGTTCGAGTCCTGGGTATAGAAAATTCCTTGGTAGGGAGCGCTTCCCCCCGAATGGGGCCCTACGCGGCGCGAATCCAAATATAGTCGGGCTCCAATGCAGGTACTGGACACCGGATGGGAAACCAAAAAAAAAAAAGCTACTTTAAAGGGTTACTATTTAGGAATTAGCCCGCGTATTCTGAATTTTTGTTTTTCAATTCATTTTTTCGGAACAAAAATATCCTAAATTTCTCTGAAGTTAAGATTTTCAATTTAAAATTTCATAACAAAATACGCATTGGTTAATCTCTAAATAGCATCCCTGAGAATGGCTATAGTGTACTTGCCCTATTAAATATTGGGCCATAACTGAACCTGTCAAACATGAGGGCAAAGTGCACCAATAGTCACTTTTAAACCTGCTATTTAACATATATTCACAATTTACAATGTATTTAAAGATTAGCCAACTCATTCAAACTTCAGGACTATGTATCCTGAATTTTTGTATTAAGATTGTTTGAGCTGCTACTTGGGAATTCAGGACTTAATGTCCTAAATTTTTGAGCTGCTACTTTGGAATTCAGGACTTAGTGTCCTAAATATTTGAGCTGCTAATTTGAAATCCAGGACTAAGTGTCCTGAAAATTTGAATTGCGAATTTAAAATTCAGGACATAAGATCAAATTGATGGACACAATTTTCGAATTTTAGGTGTAACGACCTGGTCAGTCGTTCTGAGAGTTATAGCCCTGTTTCCCCTATTTATATTTTTTTATGTGTTGTTCAAATGTGTTGAGTTGTATCGAGTTGGTAGGTTTGGATTCGGAGTAGTTTCGGAGTGAAATGATCACTTAATCTCTTAGTTAGAAAAACCAACTGGAAGTTGACTTATGCGTAAACGAACTCGGATTTGAATTTTATGATTCGATTAGCTTCGTTGGGTGATTTTAGACTTAGGATTGTGTCCGGAATGTAATTTGGAGGTCTGTGGTAGAATTAGGCTTGAATTGACGAAAGTTGGAAGTTTAGAAGTTCTTAGGCTTGAATTCGGGGTTGATTTGATGTTTTGGTGTTGTTTTGGGTGTTCCGGAGGTTCAACTAAGTTCGGGTAGTGATATATGAATTGTTGGAATTATTGGTTGAGGTCCCGAGGGCCTCGAGTGAATTTCGAATAGGTTTGAGTTGTGTTGTGATCATTTTTCTTATGTTTCGACGCCGTTTCTTCAAGCATAAAAGATATCATATTGAACAAATGAGCTCTGATTTCTTTTTTGATTGAAGCATTAGATCCGTATCGTAATTACGGACCCGTAACAAAAAGAATCGTCGAATTTGGACATCGTATGAGGATTTTATGATCATTTTACTAGGAATTAGGTTGCTAGATTTTTCAGATTAATTACGAAATTGCCACTGATGGCGTATTTAAAAATCTGCACTATTTGCAAATATTAAAACCTACATATCTCATTCATTATAAGATCAAATTGAGTGATTCAAAAGCCTAGCTTGACTAAAATTTCACAAAGAATCTATTGGAGGTATAAAATACGAGTTTTGGGATCGTGTGGCACAAGTAACGAGGCAGAATAACTGGCAAAAAAATATATAAAACTAGGGTTTATTCATTCGGTCATATTTTGAGTTGAGGATCCCGGATATGGGCGATTTGTGAGGCGATTTTTACCATATAGATTGGGGTAAGTGTTCTCTACTCGATTTTGGTTATATTTCATGAATCCATCTTTATTTTTGGAATTTGATTGATGATTTCAAAGTGAAATTGAGGGAGTTAGGGCTTGAGTTTTGGAGAATTTTAGATAGAGATTTGAGGGACCAAACGGAATCCGATTTTGATAAAATTTATATGGTTAGACTCGAGAGAGAACGAGGGTTTTGATTTTGCCATTTTTGACTGAATTCAAGACATGGGCCCGGGGGCGGGTTTTGGCCGATTTTGTATTTTTGGTATATTTTATAGTTTTTATTGTGGAATTCGATTCTTTAGCACATGGTGATTGTATTAATCTGATTATGGTTAGATTTGGAGATTTTGGAGACCGAGTCCAGAAACGAGGGCATCCCGGAATAGGATTTTACGCTGTTAAGGTAAGTAATAGTTTTAACTCTGGCCTTGAGGGTATAAACCCGGAGAATTGGATATCATTTAATTATTCGGAGGTGATACCCATGCTAGGTGATGGGAGTGTGAGTGTATACTTCGATGGATTGAGACTTGGTCTGTTCCATGAGGCTGTGAGGCCTAATAACCATCATCTGTGTTTACGTAGTTACTTGTTGTTGAACTTGTCTGCCTTCATGTTAGAGATAATGCTTAGGCTTTATTCATGCTCACATTATTTGTACTTAGTAATAGAAATTATTGTACATATTTACCTCAGTCTCTATTATTTGCTAATATGTCGTGATACGTGATATGGGTCGTGTCCTCTTATTTGTTGATGATGGTGAGGCTAGTGGGGTACATGATTGAGTAAGGCTGGGGGCCTGGTTGTGAGGATATTAATACCATAGCGCGTGAGTTATCCGCATAGCACATGAGTTGACCGTGCGGGTCCAGTGTCACGCCCCAAACCCGGGGCATGACAAAAGTAGTATCAGAGCAGTTCTGTCCTAGGGAATCTACAAGCCGTGTCTAGTAGAGTCTTGTTTATGGGTGTATCGTGCACCACACTTATAAGCAAGAGGTTACAGGGCATTTAGGATTGTCACTCTTTCTTCTTACTCTAGATCGTGTGATAGAGCTCACTTATAAGCATTCAAACTCCGAAATTCTATTTCATTCGTGATAAGACGATACCTACATCCGGAAAGAAGGTTGGAAAGAGAGATAGTTGAGAAAGAGCTGATTCAGAGGAATTGAATTTCTGTATGATGCCTACGATAAGTAAATATGAGGTCTTTAGCAGATTATGAGTGTACTGAAAGGTGTAAGCTTCCTGATAAGAAGCCTTAAGGCAAGAATACTTATCCATATTTATGGTGAAGGACAATGAGAGATTAAGAAAATAAGTACAAGTTTCAGCAAGTTAGAGGAGCAAGGTAAATAAGGGTACGAGGTACCCAGTTAATAAAGGTTAGCAGCGTTTATAATTGAGGTAGATGTACATAAGCTTTTTGAGTTATATTCAATAGTAATCGAGGTATATACAATTGGTCACACCCATTCCAAATATGCCCTATGTGGGTTAATAGAAGTAGTATAAGAATATATGATGGATTAATTGTTTGTGTCAGTTGACATTTCCGAAGGATAGTGCAAATGTGGATCTCCTTGCGAGACAACCAGATGGCGCACTCTAAAATATTACAACTAGACATGAGTACTACAAAGACAGGCACTGGAAGCCCGAAAAGGATAACTATTATCTTAGTATGGCTCGCGTCCATAGTAAAGCAAGAACGTTAAGCAACTTGAAGAGCCACTGGATGGAGCAAAAGAAAACTAAAAGCGAAAGAATGTCGTATTGAAATTTCCACAAGAAAAGGGATATGCAGAAAAATTATCAGAGTATTGAGAAGAAAGATAAGGAAGTATTATGAATAAGGTATGATACATAGATGAAAACAGTAGAGTGTTAAAGAACCTATAGTTAAATGAATGAAGAAACGAGAAGTGACATGCCTTAGGACAACAAAAGAGTATAGGCCATACAATCATGTCCTCATTTCGAGAAATAAGTTCGCAACTCTAGCATGGTTACCAGGAGGAAAAGTTAGACTCCAGAGTAATAGAACCAGTACGGATTGGTGAACAAGATAAACTACACATAAATTAAGGACTGAGTGACTGATGATAGTCGCCATCATAAGAATTTCAGATTTTGTTTCTCCAATAATAGAATGGAAGACAGAAGAAGATCCATGATGAATTCAGAGAATGGTCATTCAGGGAGACACTTCCCTAAAGCAAGCAATGTGAGCAAAGTTAAGCTTAAGAGACTGTATGTGCCAGTTACACTAAGTGTCACCATCACGAGCAAGGGATTTTGTTGTCCTTGGTACAAAAGGATTACCGCAAGGCGAGTAAGGGTAATTGATAATGTGAAAGGACACCAAAGATGAAGAGGAAAAACATCTATAGGCAGGTTGTCATAGCTCCAAGTCTTAGTACTCCCCTAAAGGGGGGAATTTGGAGTAATAAATGAAGAATGCTTATTGATAGAAAAGGAGTCAGTGCGAGACTTAAGTTAAGACAAAGGAAATAACCCAAGAAAGATTTCGCGGAATATTGATATAAGAATGGACCAACGAGTAGTTAGTAGTTGATTCAGGAAGAGCCTAGTCATGACTAGACAAGAAGTTACAGACAAATCAGCAGATCATGCAAGATAAATGTAGTAAACCCCAACATGGAGAATTCAGCCCCGCAGTTATGACATTGTAATACTTGAGATATATTCATATAGGAGTTGGAGAAGTTAAAAAGGTATTGTATGAGTATTACGGAAATAAAAGAGAGTCCCACTAGGAATACGGTCAAGATATCAGTCTAGAAGTAACCCCATAAGCACAAGGGAGTGGAGATAAGTAACTACGAATAAGTATAGGCAATGAAGGATAACAGAAGGTCCGTCGAGTATACGATATAATAAGCTCGCATCTTTACAAACGTCAGAGGATCCTCCCCAAGTATTACAGTGAAGTACTAACTAGGGGTGGGCATCGGTCGGTTCGGTTCGGTTTTGAATATTATCGGTTTTGTCTATCGGTTATCGGTTTACAAATATCATAATCCGATAACCAAACCGATAAGATATTGGTTATCGATTATCGATTAATCGGTTATATATCATTATCAGTTTACCCGATAAGATAAAACAACTAAAAAAATTTGCAATATATAAAACAAAGAAATCAAACTGTCAGAACGTGTAAACTGCCAACTTTTGTTGTTTCTTAACAAAAGCACGCTCCCACTTCTGTGCAGTATCTACTGATGTCTGGCGGAGAACTGGTGGTGAGTCTTGCATCTTGACTCTTGGGGGCTGCGACGGAAACAAGAATGAGAACTGAGAGACAAACGACTGAAGACTGAAGAGTGAAGAGGGAATTAGGAAAATAAATAACCCTAGTATATACTTAAGGGTAAATTAGTAAATTACATCATTCTTATTGGGTTATCGGTTTTTACCCAATAACAAAAATGCAAACTGAGCCCGAACCGATAACCCAATAAAAAACAAAATTTAACCCGTTACCGAACCGTTAACCCAATAACCCAATACCGATAACCTAATAAAGAATTAACGGTTCGGGTTATCGGTTTTACCCGATATATGCCCACCCCTAGTACTAACTGAGGAAATGAGAAAGAAGGCTTCAACCTAAGCACCGTAACCTAATGAAGAAATGGTCATGTAAAAGCAGTCTCACAACAAAAATTGTATGCCTTCCAAAAGAAAGTGGAACCTACCGTGGATAATGAACGGGGAGAAAGATCGAAGGTAACATTCAAGACTATATGAGCTGCACAAAAATTCTGACATGTGTGGGAACTAGGATGAGTTAAGTATGTACGCAACAAGGGGCAGAAAGACTAGGAAAAGTAGTTGCACACGTTTATAGAAAGCTGAGATGGAATGAAAGGAATTATTCGATCAATGATTCAGAGTTAGTATGTTATGGATACACTCAAGATTTTGGAGCATTATATTTGTTGACAATCATACAGCCATAGAAGACTCCGGTATAAGTTAAAAAGAAAAATTGAGCCCAGGGCATAAACAAAGGATTGAATTGTTAGAAGATCATATGATAGATATTCCATAACGCCCATGAAAGGCTAAGGTAATAACTGATACCATGAGCCACAAACCGAAAGATAGCTTAAGCCTACATAAAGGCTGATCGGAAGAAAGAGGAAGCTAAAGAATTACATCACCCAAGTAAATCAGGAGTCTGATTATTGGACCTAGAAAAATTATAGAAGTTGTGCTTGAGAACATGACAGAATCACTCTTAATACCATATGTTCAAGAGAAATAACACAACAACCATAATCTATAATGGCTCTACAAGAAAGCTAGTTAGAAGAAGTATCAGCCTTATAAGAAGTCAATACAAAGCTCCCATTAGATTGTGTATATAGTAGAGGTGCGAGTATTATAATAGAGCTTCAAGTTATGGACGTGAATTACACCTAGGTGGAAGGGAGGTCAGGAAAGAGATAGAAGATACGATGCGAAATTTTAAGGTAAGTAAGGAAAAGGTGAACAACGTACGAGATACTTAAAGGCAGAAGATCCTGAGTAGTCCATACTTTGGATAGAAGGCTATAATTATAAGCATGTGGATCCAATAACCAGGAGTGATAGCGGCATCGTCAGCGACATGTCTTTCAACCTATTGAGAGATCTAGTTAAGAGAGTAGAGAAAAGTTGGAGATGATGTAATGTCTCGCTTGACGTTCCAGAATAACATAAGGAAATCTATGGTGCAAGCAAGTTGAAGGAAAGTTTATAAATGGATATGTTTAGGTCGCAAGCTAAGGTATGGTAGAGCGACAAAGTCTTAAGGAAACATGAGTAAAGATGAGGAAAGACAAGTGAAAAGGTGACGAGCATGGATAAGTTATCGGGATTTAGTCCATGGAAATAAGAGAGGTAATGGTTTCTCTAAGTTATTGAGAGTTCAGTATAGCCTAAATGAACTCAAAGGAGTTTAAGAGTAATAGCATTTAGAAGGAATGAAATACTTACCTGATAATAAAATGAGGGTATAATTGTGACAGATAAAGGTTGACGTTTGGGCCTTCGATTGAGTAATGATCTGACGAAGAAAAGAAAGGGATCTCATGAATTAGACATGATTAAAATACCCACGTAAGGTGAATCACATTGGGATGCTATGAGATACACTTATGAAAGCACGGTATCGCCCTCGGTGGATCAGTCTAATCATTTCAGATATTCCCCGATGAAACATGGACCCTAGCGACAGTGTTACATAAAAGGTTATGTTATCAAGGGTAGATTATAGATCAATATTGAGGTGAATCAACAATGAATGGATAAAAGTTATAAAGTATGAGATGAGATTAGGCCATCATTCATAAGATGAATAGTAATGTGGAAGCATTAAAGGACATAGATTTATACATATTGGATAAGCAATGAAAGTAACCTGGAATTTGGTAGCAGACCTCAGTAACGAGAAACCGAGGTAAGAGTTATGGTATAGTATGACCTACTTAGATGCAGTAAAGTCATACAGATGGATAATCGGGTCTATGAAATAAGATATAGCAATATTCGTAAGTTCAATAAAATATCGGGTGAAGAACTTCAGTAATAGCTAAAAATCGGAGGAAAACGGATAGAAGAGATGCATAAGCACACTTACAAGGTCAGAGTCGTACATGCTGCATGATAGAAGGTGGCAACAGTTACGAGACTGGAAGGATTCCGATCACAAGTCGTGGTATGAGAAAGAGGCTTAAAGGGGGGAATGCCCTAGCCTTTGGGATTCATTCACAGAACAGTCACCTAGATGGCAAGACGAGTACTAAAGTATTCGCAAGACCTATGGGTTATGAGAATGCTGAGAGTATCAATCAACATTCGAGGACGAATGTTCCAAAGGGGGGAATGATGTTACACCCCATATTTTCGTACATGAAAGTATGCCATAAATAAATTAATGAGAGCCCGGAAGTGAGGTGTCATGTCCCGCAGTACTACATTACAACGATGTTGCACCCTGTAGTGTTGTACGTTGAATTTGTCATAAGGTAACTGACATCAGTCCAAGGAAAAGATTATTTGGAGATTATAAGGATTATGCTATTTCAATCTAGTAATAAGTAATTTCGTAAAGGTGAAAGGGTAAGCAAGCCAAAGAAAATGAGTTTGTTGAAAATGGACAATTTGGAATAAAATACGGGTCAGGTGATAATACCCGATAATTATAAACTAATACCATGCAAGGTACCATATGACCACGGTAGTATAATATATAAAGTATATATGAAGTATTTTGAAAATAAATAGAATTTTAAGTAATTTGTGATAATTCTTAAATTATACGGGTAATAGATTAATTACCGGGTAACAAAATATTACCCGGTTAACTAATAAGTAGATAAATTAATAAATTAACTAACTCCCCATACCACGTGTCAATAATCCACAAAATTTGAAAATGACTAAGGTGATCACTACTGCCAAATGACTAATGGTGAAAATGACTAAGGTGTGACTTACATTAAGTCTTTGACAAATTAGTAAGCAAACCATTTAGAAACTCATTTTGTCTTTGGTTTCAAACCAAAGACATTAGGAGCAGTATCATTTCATCCAAATCCATAACAAAATTTCGTTCCAATTTCAGAAGCAATTTCGTCCGAAACTTCAAAGCAAATTTCGTTCCTCAAATTACAAAGCGCAGAAGCTTAATCCGATTTTTAGATTCTAAGTTCAATCCATGAAGGTTTTCAACAGGATAATTATATAGAGTTATTCATACTCCAGGTATGTTAAGGCTAAGCTCTTCTTTCATTTGGTATGATCTCGTCATTACATTCATATCCCGAAATTTACGTATATTTTGCTAATTGCGTATATTTTTCTAGTGTTGTAAGTTATAATATTCTCCTTATCGGGACTTCATATTCAGTTGAGTATTTCCTTCTTCCGGTCAAGAGAGAAGAGAAGTTACATATATACAGTATTAAAAGTATTTTCATTACCATCGAGCTATAATTGATGGGCAGGCCCCTATTGAGCAACCTCTGATCAGATGGTAAGTTATATGACGATCCTACTGTGGCCGAGCGCATATGAGAAAGCCCAGTTGGTCGAGATACAGAGCCTAGTATGGCCGAGTGCTTATGAGCGAGCCTACTACGACAGAGCAGATATATATGTATACCGAGCCTTATAGGGCCGAACAACTATTTTACTTACTATATTGAGAGAGTTGAGTCAGTCTCAGCAGGTAAGCATATCTTCAGATTATTTTTGACTTCCAGCTACTTGCAGTTATTATATTATGAGTTCAGTTTCAGCTTTCAGTATATTGCATTACATACTTAGTACATTATTTCGTACTAACGTCCCTTTTCTGGGGCGCTGCATTTCATGCGTGCAGGTCAGACAGATAGACAGGTAGGACTCCTCAATAAGCATTGCCCGAGTTCAGCTTGATCGGTAAGCTCCAAGCCTTTCGGAGTTCCCGGATCTAGAGCCTTATGTACATCTTATATATATATATATATATATATATATATGTTATGAGTAGGTTGGGTAGCTGTTCCGATCACAGTATATCCATCAGTAGAGGCTTGTAGACATATCTTATCAATTAGTGCAATATGTTAGGCTTGCAGGTCTTGTATATATATTTGGTTGGTTTGTCACCTGTAATAGTTATGATGGCCTTGTCGTCCCAGTTATATATTGATATTGAGTAAACATTCGCAGTTATCTTGCAATGTGGCCCATAGCCAAAATATGACATCATATGTTCAGAGTCCCTAAGTTGCAAGTTAGTACACAAGGATAGGTGAGGCACGGGGTGCTAGTCTCGCCCCTAGGTTCGGGGCATGATATCCAGGTATTGATAACATAGCGCATAAGTTGTCCGCGTAACACGTGAGTTAACCGTATAGATCCAGGTATTGATATTATGGCACGTGAGCTATCCGTGCTTAGCGCTTGGGCTTTGGAGCCTCTCCGGTGTCTGTACACACCCCTAGTGAGCGCAAATTGTTGAGTATATTGAGTGTTGAGTGTTGAGTGCGAGTGATGAGTAATGGAGTGACATTGCTGTGAGGTTGCATTTACTTTTGTTGTTGCTGCTTTTATCTGTTAAATTTCTTGGTGATACCCCGATGTTTGGGACTCATTTTCGTATTTTATATTATTTATATTTAGAGTTGATTTAGTTTATCAGGAATTAAATTATTGGAATTTTTTTACTAAATTCTTAAAATTAATCAATAGTAATATTTTGTGAAATAGGCTTGCCTTGCAACACGATAGGTGCCATCAAGACCATGGTTAGATATTGGGTCGTAACAAGGTGGTATCAGAGCCTAGGTAACATAGGTCTCACGAGTCATGAGCGGGTTTAGTAGAGTCTTGCAGATCGGTACGGAGACGTCTATACTTATCTTCGAGAGGCTGCAGAACCTTTAGGAAAACTTCACCTTCTTGAATTCTTATCGTGCGGTATTGATTTAGCTTGAATTGTAACTCTTTGAATTCCTTCCACGCATTCGTATGCGCACATGAGCGCTCGGTATCAGTTGTGCATTGACGGCTTATGATTCCCTAGATGAGGTGTAAGAGGTGATTTTCTGTGTGTTGACGTTGGGCTAGTCTGGAGGACTTGAGGTCGGGTTTTGACTGTAGATTGAGCACTGAGGTGTTAATTGTATGAGCGCGTGCTTGTGGACCTATATGTCTGGTAGTGTCCCTATTAGTGGAAATTGTGGCTGGATGGATACGTGATGAGTATGATGTGACCGCGAGACGAGTTCATATGATTTGAATGTGACGATAAGGAATTACTGAAGGTTTCACCTATTTGAGACTCCAGGTATGTTTTTAGACTCGTTCGAGGAAGAAAGTTTTTTTAAGAGGGGGAGGATGTAACGACCTGGTTAGTCGTACTGAGAGTTATAGCCATGTTGCCCCTATTTATATTTCTTTATGTGTTGTTCAGATGTATTGAGTTGTATCGAGTTGGTAGGTTTGGGTTTGGAGTAGTTTCGGAGTGAAATGATCACTTAGTCTCTTAGTTAGAAAAGTCAACCGGAAGTTGATTTATGCGTAAACGAACTCGGATTTGGATTTTTATGATTCGATTAGCTTCGTTGGGTGATTTTAGACTTAGGATTGTGTCCGGAATGTAATTTGGAGGTCCGTGGTAGAATTAGGCTTGAATTGACGAAAGTTGGAAGTTTAGAAGTTCTTAGCTTGAATTCGAGGTTGTTTTGATGTTTTGATGTTGTTTTGGGTGTTTTGGAGGTTAGACTAAGTTTGGGTAGTGATATATGAATTGTTGGAATTATTGGTTGAGGTCCCGAGGGCCTCGGGTGAGTTTCGAATAGGTTTGGGTTGTGTAGCGCTCGTTTTTCTTATGTTTCAATGACGTTTCTTCAAGTATAAATGATATCATATTGAATAAATGAGCTCTGATTTCTTTTTTGATTGAAGTATTAAATCCGTATCGTAATTACGGACCCGTAGCAAAAGGAATCGTCGAATTTGGACATCGTATGAGAATTTTATGATCATTTTACTAAGAATTAAGTTGCCAAATTTATCAGATTAATTACGAAATTGCCACTGACGGCGTATTTAAATATCTTTACTATTTGCAAATATTAAAACCTACATATCTTAGTCATTATAAAGTCAAATTGAGTGATTTAAAAGCCTAGCTTGACTAGAATTTCACAAGGAATCCTTTGGAGGCATAAAATAAGAGTTTTGGGATTGTTTGTCATGAGTAACGAGGCAGAATAGCTGGCAGAAAATATATAAAATAAGGGTTTGTTCATTCGGTCATATTTTGAGTTGGGAGCTCGGATTTGGGTGATTTTGGAGGTGATTTTTACCATATGGATTGGGGTAAGTGTTCTCTACTCGATTTTGATTATATTTCAGGAATCCATCTTCATTTTTGGGATTTGATTGATGATTTCAAAGTGAAATTGAGGGAGTTGGGGCTTGAGTTTTGGAGAGTTTTAGATATTGAGGGACCAAACGGAGTCTGATTTTGATAACATTTATGTGGTTAGATCAAGAGAGGTCGAGGGTTTTGATTTTGCCATTTTTGACTGAATTTGAGACATGGGCCCGGGGGTCGGATTTTGGCATATTTTGTTTTTTTTGGCATATTTTATAGTTTTTATTGTGGAACTCGATTCTTTAGCATATGATGATGATATTAATCTGATTATGGTTAGATTTGGAGCTTTTGGAGACCGAGTCCAGAGACGAGGACATCCCGGAATAGGATTTTACGCTGTTAAGGTAAGTTATAGTTTTAACTCTGGCTTTGAGGGTATAAACCCGGAGAATTGGATATCATTTAATTGTTCGGAGGTGATACCCATGCTAGGTGATGGGAGTGTGAGTGTATACCTCGATGGATTGAGACTTGGTCTGTTCCGTGAGGCTGTGAGGCCTAATAACCATCATGTGTATTTACGTAGTTACTTATTGTTGAACTTGTCTGCCTTCATGTTAGAGATCATGCTTAGGCTTTATTCATGCTTACATTATTTGTACTCAGTCATAGAAATTATTGTACATGTTTACCCCAGTCTCTATTATTTGCTAATATGTTGTGATACGTGATGTGGGCCGTGTCCCCTTATTTGTTGATGATGGTGAGGCTAGTGGGGTACATGATTGAGTAAGGCAGAGGGCCTGATTGTGAGGATATTAATACCATAGCGCGTGAGTTTCCCGCATAGCACATGAGTTAACCGTGCGGATCCAGGTATTGATATTATGGCACGTGAGGTGTCTGTGCTTAGCGCTTTGGCTTTGGGAGCACCTCTAGAGTGTGTACACACCCCCGGTAAGCGTAGAGTGTATTGAGTGTTGAGTGTTGAGTGTGAGTGATGAGTGATGAAGTGACATTGTTGTGAGGTTTCATTTACTTTTGTTGTTGCTGCATTTATCTGTTAAATTTTTTGGTGATACCCCGATGTTTGGGACTCGTTTCCATAGTTTATATTATTTATATTTAGAGTTGGTTTAGTTTATCAAGAATTAAATTATTGGAAATATTTTATTAAATTCTTAAAATCAATCAATAGTAATATTTTGGGAAATAGGCTTGCCTTGTAACACGATAGACGCCATCATGACCATGGTTAGATTTTGGGTCGAGACAAGGTGGTATCAGAACCTAGGTAGCATAGGTCTCACGAGTCATGAGCGAGTTTAGTAGAGTCTTGCGGATCGGTACGAAGACGTCTGTACTTATTTTCGAGAGGCTACAAAACCTTTAGGAAACCTTTACCTTCTTGAATTCTTATCGTGCGGTATTTATTCAGCTTGAAGTGTAACTCTTTGAATTCCTTCCACGCATTCGTATGCGCACATGAGCGCTCGCTATTAGTTTTGCATCGACGACTTGTGATTTCCTAGATGAGGTGTAAGAGGTAATTTCTGTGTGTTGATGTTGGTCCAGTCTGGAGGACTTGAGGTCGGGTTTTGACTGTAGATTGAGCACTGAGGTGTTGATTGTATGAGCGCGTGCTTGTGGACCTATATGTCCGGTAGTGTCCCTATTAGTGGAAATGGTGGCTTGATGGATACGTGATGAATATGATGTGACCGCGAGATGAGTTCATATGCTTTGAATGTGACGAGAAGGTATTGCTGAAGGTTTAACCTATTTGAGACTCCAAGTATGTTTTTAGAATCATTCGAGGACGAACGTTTTTTTAAGAGGGAGAGGATGTAACGACCTGGTCAGTCGTTCTGAGAGTTATAGCCCTGTTTCCCCTATTTATATTTTTTTATGTGTTGTTCAAATGTGTTGAGTTGTATCGAGTTGGTAGGTTTGGATTCGGAGTAGTTTCGGAGTGAAATGATCACTTAATCTCTTAGTTAGAAAAACCAACTGGAAGTTGACTTATGCGTAAACGAACTCGGATTTGAATTTTTATGATTCGATTAGCTTCGTTGGGTGATTTTAGACTTAGGATTGTGTCCGGAATGTAATTTGGAGGTCTGTGGTAGAATTAGGCTTGAATTGACGAAAGTTGGAAGTTTAGAAGTTCTTAGGCTTGAATTCGGGGTTGATTTGATGTTTTGGTGTTGTTTTGGGTGTTCCGGAGGTTCAACTAAGTTCGGGTAGTGATATATGAATTGTTGGAATTATTGGTTGAGGTCCCGAGGGCCTCGAGTGAATTTCGAATAGGTTTGAGTTGTGTTGTGATCATTTTTCTTATGTTTCGACGACGTTTCTTTAAGCATAAGTGATATCATATTGAACAAATGAGCTCTGATTTCTTTTTTAATTGAATCAATAGATCCGTATCGTAATTACGGACCTGTAGCAAAAAAAATCGTTGAATTTGGACATCGTATAAGGATTTTATGATCATTTTACTAAGAATTAGGTTGCCAGATTTTTCAGATTAATTATGAAATTGCCACTGACGGCGTATTTGAAAATCTACACTATTTGCAAATATTAAAACCTACGTATCTCATCCATTATAAGGTCAAATTGAGTGATTCAAAATCCTAGCTTGACTAGAATTTCACAAGGAATCCATTGGAGGCATAAAATACGAGTTTTGGGATTGTTTAGCATGGGTAACGAGGTAGAATAACTGGCAGAAAAATATATAAACTAGGGTTTGTTCATTCGGTCATATTTTGAGTTGGGGAGCTCGGATTTCGGCGATTTTGAAGGCGATTTTCACCATATGGATTGGGGTAAGTGTTCTCTACTCAATTTTGGTTATATTTCATGAATCCATCTTCGTTTTTGAGATTTGATTGTTGATTTCAAAGTGAAATTGAGGGAGTTAGGGCTTGAGTTTTAGAGAGTTATAAATAGGGATTTGAGGGACCAAACAGAGTCCGATTTTGATAAAATTTATATGGTTAGACTCGGGAGAGGATGAGGGTTTTGATTTTGCCATTTTTGACTGAATTCGAGATATGGGCAAGGGGGTCGGGTTTTGGCTGATTTTGTATTTTTGGTATATTTTATAGTTTTTATTGTGGAATTCGATTCTTTAGCATATGGTGATGATATTAATCTGATTATGGTTAGATTCGGAGCTTTTGGAGACCAAGTCTAGAGACGAGGGCATTCCGGAATAGGATTTTACGCTGTTAAGGTAAGTAACAGTTTTAACTCTGACCTTGAGGGTATAAACGCGGAGAATTTGATATCATGTGATTGTTCGGAGGTGATACCCACGCTAGGTGATGGACGTGTGAGTGTATACCTTGAGGGATTGAGACTTGGTCCGTCCCATGAGGCTGTAAGGCCTAATAACCATCATTTTTGTTTACGTTGTTACTTGTTGTTGAACTTGTCTGCCTTCATGTTAGAGATCATGCTTAGGCTTTACTCATGCTCACATTATTTATACTCAATCATAGAAATTATTGTACATGTTTACCTCAGTCTCTATTATTTGCTAATATGTTGTGATACATGATGTGGATTGTGTCCCCTTATTTGTTGATGGTGGTGAGGCTAGTGGGGTAAATGATTGAGTAAGGCCGAGGGCCTGGTTGTGGGGATATTAATACCATAGCGTGTGAGTTGTCCGCGTAGCACGTGAGTCATTGCGCTTGAGTTGTCCGCGTAGCACATGAGTTGACCGTGCGAATCTAGGTATTGATATTATGGCACGTGAGCTGTCCGTGCTTAGCGCTTGGGCATTGGGAGCCCCTCCGGAGTCTGTACACACCCCAGTGAGCGCAGAGTGTTGAGCGTATTGAGTGTTGAGTGTTGAGTGTTGAGTGCGAGTGATGAGTGATGGAGTGACATTTCTGTGAGGTTGCATTTACTTTTGTTGTTGCTGCATTTATCTGCTAAATTTCTTGGTGACACCCTGATGTTTGAGACTCGTTTTCATATTATATTATTTATATTTAGAGTTGGTTTAGTTTATCAGGAATTAAATTATTGGAAATATTTTATTAAATTCTTAAAATCAATCAATAGTAATATTTTGGAAAATGGGCTTGTCTTGTAACACGGCAAGCGCCATCATGACCATGGTTAGATTTTGGGTCGTGACATTAGGACATGATGTCCTTAAGTTTGAACTTTAAGGTTTAAACTTCATGACATCGTATCCTAAAATTTGAATAAATTAATTAATCTTTAAATATATTTTAAACAATATGCTCAAAAATAACTACATGATGTCATTTCCACCAAACATGACCCAAACTCTACTTCTTTTTAATTTGCTTTTAGGAATAGGTATGATTACTATCTTATAGTTATCTGCAAAAGAAATAATTAAGTACTCATAAAGTACAAAGGTAAAAAGAATCTAACCTTTTGATGCCACTGGTGACCATCATTATGCCTAGCTTTCAGCTTCATGCCTAGATAACAGCCCCACTTTCCTCTCTCACGTTCCCAGCTTATCCACATTATGGCTTTAGTTCGTTAAGCTTGGGCCATCAAGGCATTGCCTTGTCCGTACAAAATAAAATGAGGTACTGCTCGTCAAATTCAGAATTTAAATTTAATATGTTCAAATTTGTACTAAATTTATTATACTATTAAAACTATGGATCGATATCTAACATTTGTTAAATTTTAATAGATTTATATATATATATATATATCTATATTTCTTATCGAAAGTTATGAGTTCAGCTGGACCCATAGACTTTAGGCTATATCCGCCTCTGACTCATTATATGCTAGTCCGTTCTTATTAATTTATGTGATACTTTTCGTTTTTCGAAATTCAAACTATGTAAATTTTTATTAATATTTTAAAATAATTTTTTATCGTATTAATATAAGAAGAATTACAACTTGTAGTATTTTTTATAATTTTGAGATTTTTTAAATTCTAATTTTAAAATACTAAGTTAGATCTAATCCGATTTATCTTCGAACAATAATCAAATTAATTCACCTAATTTGAGACAGAAGATGTACTTATTTTGGCTTTTCTTCTCCCAAAGGATTTGACTGGTGAACTGTTCCTTTGACACCAACAAGACCATCCAAATAACTGTATTTCCAGATAAAAAACTACAGCGTGCATTTTAAGGAAGTGCAATTAAACAGGACATGAGCAAATGATAACGCGATGATCATGCGGATGCATTAGATATTTAGAAATTGGAGTTTAAATTCCACGCAATGATTATATATTTGATCATTTATAACATAATTACAAGTAATTATTTCGTATTTTCAGTTTATGTGAACGTTTTGCTTTTTGAATTTAAGCTATGTAAACTTTGGTCATCAATTTGAAATGTATTTTTTCATCATGCAACTTGTAATTAGAGGCGGATTCAGGATTTAAACTTTATGGGTTCAGTATTTAATATTTTTAACATTTAACTCATTATATTTTTAAATCTATGAGTTCAAATCTACTATTTGTTTCAATTTTAGTAGATTTTTATATATAAATTTATACTCCGCATCAAAAGTTATGGATTCAGTTGAATCCGCAACCTAATGCTATATATGCCCCTGCTTGTAATACTTTTCGCATATTTTTTGTATATCTAAATTTTAACTTTAAAATATTGAGTTAATCTAATCCGATTTAGCTTCAAAAATTAGTCAAATTAATTCTCGAAAAATGAAAAGTTCATATAAACGGGAATGAAGGGAGTAGCTATGATGCTAAAAGAAAGAATAAATAACTATGGTAAATATTATTTTATAACTTCATAAAATTATAACTAATATACTATCACATGTTAAAATATACTAATAATTGTAAAAAAGTCTTTACATTGTCACAGATATAACAAAAACCCTTAAAAATTATTTAAATTTAACCTTATACTTAATTGAAGATTAAATATCATTCTCGACAGTTCAAGAATTGTTTGAGACTGAATATAAAAAAAAATTCTCGTGTTAGTTGCAACAAAAATTTATTAAAAAAAAAACAGAACTTCTGGATGACTAAAGAAAAGCTGAAACAAGGAATAATACAATATGAAATTAGAGAGAAAAATAATCGATCAGAATATGATGGGAAATAAAATGGCGGGAAAAGAAATTGATGAACGTGATATAATTCATGGGATATGGTCTAATAGTTGTGAGCATAATGGAGCAGTTTCCAACTACATTATATTAAAAAAAAGCTGCTTCTCATCTTGTTCCTTAATTTCAATTATCTCCTTTTTACTAAATTAATCACCCAATATTATCAAAAAAAAAAAATTACCAACTTTATTTCATCATCCTATTCCTCGTGAACCCCAAGAATCTTATTCTTTCTTTTACTTTCTCTTTAATTTAGCTGTTATAATCACAGAAAACACACAGTGCAGCCTCTCAATTTCATTTTCTTTGCCATTTAAGGTTATTTGTACTACCTTGTATCACACAGTTCCTGCATTTTAAACCATCAACTTCTTTTCTTGGGACTTTTGTTGTCATGTTTTATATATTTTTTGGGTGGAGAAAAGCTACTAAATGGTTGGTATAACTGCTTCTTCTTCTTCTTCTTCTTCTGTTGTTCTTGATGCCCAAGAAATGAGTTAAATTAAGCTAATGTTAATGCATTTGTTATTTTTCTGTGGCAGTAAGAATTTGATTAAGAGAGTTAAGTGCCGGCTTAAGCTGCTGAAAAACAAGAGAAGTTGCATTATCAGACAGTTGAGGGATGATTTAGGAGAGCTACTCAGACATGGGCATTACCAAATTGTTTTTGACAGGGTACAAGCTATGAATTTTTAAGAGAGTTAGTCATGGTTTTTTAACGTATCCGCTGCTAGATTATTGGAATTCTTGACAATATTAATCTTGCAGAATTTCAGTATTTTGTTGTTTTCTTGAATTTTCAGGTTGAGCAGCTTTATATGGATGATAATATGTTGGTAGTGTATGAGTTATTGGAGAATTTCTGTGATTTTATCCTCATGAATCTTCCATACATCCGTAGACACAAGTAAGAAATTAATAGCATTTAAATGTACCTCAATCCCTATATTTCATGCCTAATTAATTTGGTATTATACCCTAAGTTGCTCTGACATGACAAGTTTAGGTACCGTGTCGACACGACACTAGTATGGGTGTGGGTATGGGCTTCGCACTGGATGTGGTCTAACACTTTTGGGTACTTTGACTACGGCGTAAAGAAAATTTTGGGACGAGATATAATTTGATTCCCGAAATCAGAACCAAAACTAGGGTAAATTTGAAGAAAATAGCATACCATATCTAAGAAATCAATCATTTATTTATTTACAACTTGAGAATAAAAACGAAATCCACACTTTACAAGCTATATGTAAGTATTCTACAAAATTTCTCCTAATTTAGAGATATTTTTATACTTTTATTTTCTTGAATTATTTTTAGCTGGATCCTCACACATATATCCGTACTAGAATCTATGTCTCCGAACTTAGAATTTACTATCTCGAAGGATCCGACCTCTAGATCTGCGTCTGTGTCGGACACCCGCACCCGTGCCCGAGCAACTTAGATTATAGCAAGTTATTAATCTACTAATTAATTAGTATAGACGGTCACTTATAGTTATATTTTAGGTGATCTGAAACTAAATATGTAGAAGTTAAACTCAAGAACTTTTGTCATATCTGCTTTGTTTCAGGGACTGTCCGAATGACATCAAAGAAGCAGTGTCAAGTCTCATATTTGTATCAGCAAGAATTGGCGATTTACCAGAGCTTTTAGTGATCAGGAAGCTCTTTACCGAGCGTTATGGGAAGAAATTTGAAACATCTGCCCTTGAATTACTTCCTGGCAATATTGTGAATCATCAGGTTTGTCCACATTTTACAAAGGGTTAATCTCTTGCAAACTAGAAAGTAAATCAAGGTTATAACCTTATTAACTTTACTTATTGTTTTGGTTACAGATAAAAGAGAACATCTACAGAAAGTCTGTATCAAATGAAGTGAAATACAGATTGGTTGATGAAATAGCAAGGACTTGCTTTCGACGAGGACCTTTGCTTCTTGAATACAGAAATGAATCACAGCATGAGATGGTAATTACTGAGCAAGAAAAAGTTTCAAATTCTGCTCGGTCTAGTATGTCGTTCGAATCTGCAATTTCTAGTCCTCAGGCTATAATAAAAAGGGATTCTTGGTTTACTTTGGGGCAAAAAACAGGGAGAAAAGCTACAAAATCCACTTCAGAAAGTTCAGATCAAATTGCCGAGGAGACGATTTACTTTGATGACATAGAGGAGTTTGAGTCCATTTTGAGCAAAGATTTGAATTTCCTAGATCAGAGGCTATTCATATTCAAAGGACCTCTCTTTCCCTTAATGTTAAAGATAGATACTGATATGAATATGGATATTTTTCCTGTGCAAAAGTCAAGATTTATCGCGATAAAGGATGCCTCAGTGAAGGATCATTTGGAAAGTCAAGAATGTTGTTCCTTTACGTTCTCATCAACATCAGAAATGACAAAAGAAAATCAGCAGCCTTATTTGAGGACGATTACAATGCCAACTGAAAGGCCTAAAGATAATGTCGCGAGCAACTTTCTTCGATCAAATTCATTTCCGTTTCAAGAGCCTGGAAAAGGATCACCTAGGAATAGTCATGTACATCCTAAGCTCCCTGATTATGATGAATTAGCAGCTAAGTTCATTGCTCTTAAGAAAGAGAAATTGCAAAAAACTTAATTGCTTTACCATACCACTTCACTCTCTGGAGTAGATTTGAGTGTTATGTTGGTTTTATTCGTTATTCATTATAGTAGCATAAGAAATGCATTGCGCATGGAGAGTTAAGAGAGATGGAGAGAATGTGGTGTGTGTTTTCTCTTTCTTTGTATTTTTTCTGCTAACTGTTTCATATAAAGTTAAACAGAGATAGTGATTTTTCTAAGTGTTTAACGTAAGCCTGTGAATATATGAGTTGAGAATTTAGAATTTAGAATCAGTAACCAGACTGATGAAGCATTTTAGCACGCTACATATATGACCAACCAATTAAGAGATAATAAAGAGTTACGATGACAAATAAATACAGAATATTCCAATTACCTTACTGAAGACGAACAATCAACCCTAACAATGTGAACAAAGTACATATATACACGTGCTTGCAAATTTCACCATGAACTTCAAAGAAAAATGTATGCTAAATTTGGGTTCTCCTGACATTTTATGAATGTGCAAAGTTACCATAATAGACTAAATAATTTTGCTAGTTGACAGCGTGTGAGAAAGAAACAAATCCTACATATGGAATACTTCAAAAAAATATAAAATGACTCAAAAGAGAAAATAAAGACAGATAGGCATGGATAACCTGACCTTGTTCGTGTTTTGGACATGGGCTTGTAATTTTCTCCTTTTACTAATTCGAATTTAATTTAAGAACACGATCAAGAAGAAGCACAAACAAATCTGACAATTGATTTTAAAGTTTCATATAGAATTGCAAAAAAGAATAAACTCATCATGAAAACTTCTTTAAGGGAAAGAACACATAGTCGTTGGCCACTGGTGGTAGATACCTCTTCGGCTCTTCCAATTCACTGCTTTTCTTGGATCCCCTTGATTTTCTTATCAGTTACAGTTTATTCATACTAAGATTTTTGAAGAAGAAAATGAATGAAGATTAATTGCCATCATAACCAAGAAGGTGTCGTTTCAAATTGCGACCATTATTTGTATTAATTATTGCAGCCGTTCCACTCTTTTTGGAAGAACATGATTTTTGAGAACATAAATTGCAATACTAAATTGAAGTTCCTATTATGATAGAAAGCATAATAAATGAAAAACAATCGGGTAAAAAGCAATAATAAAGGGGAAAAGGGATAAATGGGGAATCTCTTCCCCTCCCTTATTTAATATTCACAATGAATGTATATAATGAAAGATATAATTCAATTCCAAAATTTCCTTCTCTTCCTTATTTAACCTCATACCAATAATTATGTAGGAAAATATTTTAATAATGGAGATTGTACTAAAAATAGGATGAAAGTCCAAAAAAAAACAGGAAAAAAGATAACCAAGAATGTTGGTTTTTAGAGGACTGCCACATCATCCTGCCAATTCTCATCTTTATATAGATAGATGTATAGATATAGATTTAGAATGTAAAACTTTTTACACCGTGTAAAGTAAACACACATAATAGTTTCTGAGGACTTTACAAAATCACTCTTTTCTTTAAGTTACCAATCTATAGTACATAATATAGACTCCTAGTAATGATTTACTTTTGTGAACTCATTTTATAAGTATCTTTCACACTCTCCGTAAGCAAAATATAATACTCTATGAGATTAGAGAAGAACAAAAGGGTGTGTTTGGTAACAAGGAAATTATATTTTATATTTTTTTTTGCGTTTGGTTTTATTTGGAATTTAAGTTAAGGGGTAAGGCTACTCCCTCTCTCCAAAAATATCCCACTCCACATATTAGGGATGTGTTTACTTAAACAATAGTAAGGTTTCTAACATTTAGTTTTTCAACCAAATTATCAGTTCTTTGTCCTTTTAAGTTCTCAATTCCCTGATATCTTTATTTCTTCATTTTGTGATTTAGTATCCAAGAATTGTAATAGCAAATCAAAGAAACCTTTGGAAGAAGAAATGAATTGGCAGAGAGAGAACGGCAAAGACTTCAACACTAGCTTACAAAAGAAGATCAAAAGTCCAGAACACCAACTCTGTTTTCAATCCTCTGTTCCTTATACTACTCCCCCACACACAGCATTTTCTCCTCCTCCTCTTTCTTCTTCTACTTCTCGTTCGCCAAGAGTTGTTTTTCCGTTTGCTTTAGATGGAACTCAGCAATCCATTGAAAGTTTACATCAATTGAGATCAAACAGCACGCCTCTGTTTCATCCGACGCATCAAAATCAGCAGCAAATGATCTCATTTTCTGCTCAACACCCACAATACTTTTCAAGGGAATTGGGACCATTCCAGCATCAGCTGCAGCATTGTCATGAAACACTGAATTTAAGTCCAAGAAGGAGGACTACAATGTTGAATACGTTGGGACAGAGTAACAGGGTTCCCCTGTTTAGTCCTCTGTTACAGCATCCTTATTCAATGACGAAACTGTACAGAGGAGTAAGGCAGAGACATTGGGGTAAGTGGGTAGCTGAGATTCGTCTTCCTCGAAAAAGGACTCGTCTTTGGCTTGGCACTTTTGACACTGCCGAAGATGCAGCCATGGCTTATGATCGCGAGGCCTATAAGTTACGAGGAGAGAGTGCGAAGCTCAATTTTCCCGAGCTCTTCCTTGGTATAAACAAAGCAGCATCACCAGAGAATCTTCAGTTGCAACAACCTCAACAGCCACCATCTGGATGTGGAAATTTTGAAGAGGAAATAGGATCAAGTGAGGTTATAGCTATTGATGGAGTTCAAGGGAATGTGGAGAGTTGTGGTGCAACATTATCTGATTTTGAGGCTTGGTTAAACGCAATACCAGAAGGTTGGGGTCCAGGAAGTCCAGTTTGGGATGATTTGGACACAAACAATAATCTCATCTTGCCCCATAATATTAATTTTGGGGATTTCCATCAGCAGAAACCTCATAATTCCGATCTTCTAGGCACGATGAAGCCCTTAGGGTAACACACCGGCTTAGAATTAGACCTTCTGCAGAGGAGACACCAGACTTCTTGATAGGCCTGAGAAAGCTTAGAACAGAAGATTTATGTTGAACCAATGCATATCGTTGCGACGTTCTTTTTTATTCTTCCTGCACGCATAGGCCTCTCTCTCTCTCCGCCCCGCTTTTCAATATCCATCATTCAGCAGTAGGAGATTAATTTTTCAATGATCTCCTTAACTTCTTTCATAGGTTGCATATTTTTAGTCAGACCTGTGAGTTCACCATTCCATCTTTGTTCATCTTTTCCTCACTGGTTGCAGATTTTACATGGAACAACCTGTGTTTCTCTTTGGAGATCCTTTTGAATTCTCCACTTCACTTCCACTTTGCCTTTTAGTGATTACTTTTCCTTCTTACACCTGAACCATTATCTGCAAAATGGCTGCATATTTTTGCCTTTTTTGCAGAGGTAATTTCATTAGTTGGCTTTTACATCTAGGGACGTTATCAATATCAATACTATCATCAATATCTAGTTATGTTGTTTTACTTTCTTTTGGGCTGTTTAATTTAGTAGGTTTTGCTTTTATCAGCACAGATGGAAAGAATAAAAGTTTCTTTAGAGTCTGTAGACTTTACATTTTAATGTTTGTTTCAGACTGTGTCCTGTAATTTTCGTGTTGTCTTCTGTGAAATATCACTTCACCAGTTATCCTCTTTTGATCCAATGCGGATATTCCCAGTTTTTAAGTCACTATTGATGTGTGGTATTATTGCACCTACTGGCTACTACTATGTATATATACACTATGTCGATACCACAAAGTTAATTTATCTACCACAGTTCCTCGAACAAACCATTTAAAAGTCCAATTGAGACAACAAACCGACACTACTTTGCACAAAGTTCATGTTATTTGCTTTAGTTATCACTTAAACTGTTCAACCAAAAAATGGGTATTTCGGTCAAAGCCTATTTTTAGAAGTATTCGGGCTACTGATAATCAAGAAATTTAATATTCTCACAGTGATAAGAAAGAAAATTAGAATATGAAATAGCAAAGTAATCAATAGAAAGCAAAAGAAAGTAATTGTATTCCAATAATAATCAGAACGTGTCTGTACAAATGATATATCTTTCCCTTATATAGAAATATATAAGTACGACGTCTTTTCCCTTTTATGACCGAATCATTATGAGCATTAATGATATTAATGAGACGTTATAATTGGTAATTGCAACTATTCATGAAGATTCTGTAACGGTTGAGATCATTCACACTCATTAATTGATGATTCATGAATCTTTCATTTTTATTGTCTTGATTCATTCCGCTGGTACCTCTTCATGTAACCATTTAAACTTGAGCGAACATATTATTTCCTCTCGTGGGTGATTTGCTTGTATCTATTACGACTCGTGCCTCTTTTAATGCATCTCTCCAATTGTCGTTTTCTTAATGATCCATGTGTCTTGTCATATCAGCCACTCATATAAATCCACGTACAATAATTATTTTTACCAATACAGATAGTCCCCCCATTTGCCGAATATTCTGCAATTGAATATTTGGGAAGTGGTATGTATTTATGGCAGGAATTTTTGCCGTCGTTTCCCATGTATCATTATGTCTTCTCTAGAACCAATGCGTCGTATGTCACATCCATTTTAATGCATGTGCCACGTGGCCTTCGTTAATTGGGTCTACGACTCTTCAGCGATTTCTAGGGCTTTTTTGCGGCTGCATCAGTCATGAAGTGACTGTTTCATTATGATGTTTCCATCATGACCCCCTTTACATGACGATTACTTCTTCATATAAATACATCCTTTGCCTTTGCTTTGCTTTTACGAAAAACTTTCGACAGTGTTCTTTGTTCACAATAGTTCTCGTTCTTCATCACGTATTACTATGTCTTCTTCAAATCCGATCCTCGTAAAGTTTTTATAGTGGATGAACTTCCCCTTTTGTCTGCTCCTACCAGAAGTAAAAGAGGTGGCATGTTACATAGTTTAGGATCTGTTTCTATCTGTGGTTCTTCTTCTCAACCCAGTATTACTCCCCCTATCGTCTTCTAGAACTAGGGCTTCTTCTTCTCATAGATCTTCTGCTAGAAGTAGGGATTCTAATGAACCGCTTCGTGAACCCACTGTTGATGAGATTATTCCCGCTGAACTTTCCTTCTTTACTGATAGAGAATCGATTAGAAATCAAGTTACTTCTATGACTTCTGATGATCGCGATGATGTTTACCCTTTCCAAATTACTGAGGGTTTGATTTCTTTTGTGCGGAGAGACTGTCATTGAAAATATGATTTTCCAATTTTAGTTCCGAATGCAAATCAAAGGATTACATCATTCAAAGGTGGTTATTCTTTTGTGTATACATATCCCTTTACGTTGGGTTTTAGACCACCTATTGACTCAGTCATCATAGAGTTTTGTCATTTCTTCAACGTTTGTTTAGGACAGATTGGTCCTATTGTATGGAGGGTTGTGGCATGCCTTAGATACTTGTCAAACTTGGCTACTTTACCCTTCACCTTTTATCATATTATTCATCTTTATTCCCCCAAGTTATTTCGTTCCGGGTTTTTACTCTCGTGGCCAGGAGTAAGAGTGTTTTAGTAAGCCCTAAAGATGACAAGTATCGTGGTTGGTATGCCTGATTCATTGCTGCTCCCACAAGTGGGTTAGTGGGAGAAGAGAACATGCCTTTCCCAGAAAAGTGAAACTTTGCACATAAGTTTCTTTTCATATTTTCTATTTCTCTTCTTTTTTTGCGAAGAACCTGCAATCTCATAGCTCTTTTATTTTTCTTTTTCAACAACCATGGAAGTTGTTGAGGAAGTTCTAGATTTCCGTGGTTGGGTAGAAAAATTGTTAATCGTTTCTCCTATGGAAGAAAGGTCCTGGAAATACCTTTCTAACAGGTTTGGATGGAAAATGAAGACTCATGGTATCTTTCTCTTCCACTTTCTACCTTGCTTCCATACTTACTTTGACACTTATTAACCCCTTTCTTTACTAGGGTTTCCCATTCGGGGTGTAAGTGCCACATCGATTACTGCTTCGAGACTCTCTCTATCGATGGAACAAGAGATAATTTTGAGTTCTTCATCAAAAAGAAAAGCTGACAGAGCACACAGTTCCGAGAGTGAAGAGGAGCGGGATGAAGGCTCCTTGGTTCGTAAGCCTCGAGCTAGGAGACGTGTCGTTTCAGATGACGAAACTACTCCTTCTCCTAGTTCTATTCCTACGCTTGAGCCTGAAGGTGCTACCTTCGTAAGTTCTGATGATGAGATGCCTGCCGCACCCTGTGGTTCTATTGAACAACTCTTTTCTCATGGGTTTGATGAAGACTTCGGCTTTATTTATGAGGAAACGCCTCTTGCTTATTTTCCCGTGTCTGTTCGAGTTGATCCTCAGTTACCCGCACTTGTTGCTACTGCCAATGCTCCGCCCGTGGCTATTTTGACTCCCTCGACTGTTTCTACTGTTACAACTTCTCATATTGAAGTTGGTTTCTCTAGTAACAATAAGGTAATGAAAAATGTTACCATTGAGGTTCCTGAGGATGACAATCTTCTGAAGAAATCAGGGCAAGCTAATGTATGGATGAAACCATTGATTGGCCTAGTTGAGAAGTCAAAATTGGAAAGCCACAGTTCTTTAATGTGGATGAATGATATCGTTCATTCATCTTTAAAGGTATAAGCCTTAGCTTTTTATTTTGCACGTGATTTCCTTTTCATTAGTATCACATTTTTCTTTTCATTGTGTAGATCAACCTCATTGGCACGGAGATGATGAAAAGGATCGTCCATACAGAGCAGTTAATGAACGATTATCGTATCAAGGCAGACAACTGGAAGGAGCAGTTCGAAGGACTTCAACTTGAAAAAGAAATCTTAGAGGAAGAAAAGTGTACCTTGGAGCAACAAGTGAAAGTAATGGAAACAGAGTTGGCAGTTGAGAAAGCCTCATCCAGTCAGGCAAGCAAAGATAAAGACCTTCTCAAGTCTTCATTTGTTGAGCAACTTTCCAAGTCCACTGAAGAAATTAAGGGTCTGAAGGAACTACTGAACCAAAAAGAAGTTTACGGCGGGGAACTTGTTCAAATGCTTACCCAAACTCAAGAAGAGCTTCGAGTGTCTTCTAACAGAGTTCAATTTTTAGAGAGTTCACTTGCTCCCTTACTGGCTTCTATGATGCTGCCTTAAATGAGAAGGAAGAGCTTACAAGTGAGATTAAACAGTGGGAAAGAGATTATGAAGCCCTTGAAGATAAGGTCGTTGTTGATGTTAGTTGGGCTTTCTTGAACACACGCCTAGAAACTTTAATGGAGGCAAGTCGGGAAGGCTTTGACTTAGTTGCTGAGATTGCAAAGACTAAAGAGACTATTGAGAAACTCCAACAGAGTCAAAGCTTTTCTTCACCTGAGGTTAGCATTCCCGAGGGTGATGAAGTTACTCCTAGTGAAGCTGCTGTTCAACCTTCTTCTACTCAAGATGTTCCTCCTGCTATTGATGATGCCATTCTTCATCGTACTAGTTCAGATTCTGCCCCACAGTGAAAGTTTGAAAAGTTTGAAGTGTTGTTTATTTTTTTTTATTGGTGGAATATTTGGAAGTTTACCCCTAGTCCTATTTGGGGGTTTAGTAATGTTTGAAAAGTTTTACCCTTAGTCTGTTTTTGGGTTTTAATATCAAGTAGTTGGGTTGCAACTAAGTTTATACTTAGTTTTAACCAAGTTTATAATATTACTTTCCAAGTTTTTGTCTAACTCTTATAATACCTTTATTTTGAGTTTCTGTTCTACTCTCTTATTGGTTTACCCTTGTCTTATTTCGGGTTTTGAAGATAAATGTTTGCCTTATATTTATAAGTTTGGGCTTTATTTTCCGCCTATTTAATGTTTGGGTTCTTGTTTTACTTAACTTTGCATTAAAAATGCTTCAATGCTTCGTGACTCTTTTTGAATAAGCACGAATTATAAAAGAGGGCCTTTTTATAAACAACACTTAATGAATAAGATGTCTCAACTTCATATTGGTATAAACATACGAAAGAAGAAGTAGGAACATACATATTTCTTAGAATGACTTGAGGAAGTTTTGTATTCTTGAACTTTTAAACTGTATACTTTACATGTATTCGAGTAACATCTACAACTCTTTCATAATTGTTTTCTTTATATAACAGATTTTACAAAATTGAAGGGTATATCTTGAAACCCACGACTAAATATTGTCTTTAACCAAGGGTATATATTGCAACCCACGACTAAATATTGCCTTTAACCTAGGTACTCATAACATTTTATAATTTACATCTGTGAGTGTATACTTCTGTCACGACCCCGGTTCGCCCTCCATGAACTATCGTAACAGCACCTAGTCTCTACGACTAGGTAACCCTAATTTGCGAAAGAAAACTAAAACTTGATGAAGTAAACAATTTAAAACAGAAATAAAGCAGTAACAGTGTATAAATGTGTCGCTCGGCATACACTATGTTTAACTCTCAATACCAAACATAAATCCAAGACCCGAAAACCCATGAAGCATAAGCTAAGAAAAGAAATACTACATAGCTCAACTCCAGAATTTCTAGTAAAGAACAGAAAAGTACAGAAGGGCTAAATACTAAAGGCAAGAATAGAAAGGGACTCCTTGGTCTACGGACGCGACAGATGTACCTCGGAGTCTCTAAGCAGTCACCTTCCTCAACGATAGTAGGCCTGATCAGTGATACCTGGATTTGCACATGAAAAACATGCGCATAAGGGGCATGAGTACACCACAGCGGTACTCAGTAAGTGTCAAGCCTAACCTCGATTGGGTAGTGACGAGGAAGGTCAGGGCCCTACTGAGGTGAAATACAATATGAGGGTTAATAGTATGGAATAAAATAATATAAATATGTGCAACAGTAAGAAATAACATAGAATTGACAGAACAACAACAACTAGATCAAAGACAAAACTAGCCACGGAAAGAAATACAGTTCAACACAGAGATAACAACCGGGGCGCCTTCCAGGATACCGTCCTATAGTCCCAATTACAACTGTCTAGTGGATCTCCCGGGATACTGTCCCGTAGTCCATCATACATATGTCCGAAGGATCTCCCGGGATCTCGTCCCGTAGTCCCAGATGTAAATACCCAGTACTGGGGGGAATCTACCAGGTGCATTCCCGTAGTTCCATATAACTGTGCAGGGGGATCTACCGGGAATCTAACCCGTAGTCCCAAAGTAAACAGACAAGGAAGAACTACCGGAATCCCACATCCGTAGTCCCAAAATAAATACACAGCAACAACAGGAAGATATCCAGAAATGGCAAAATTTCATATTAAGGCAACAAGTGATTCTAGCCTAGCATGCTGCACAGAATTCAAGTAGGGCAGGTTGAATCAAATAAAACAAATTAAGTCACTTAGACATGCTTTCCTAAGCTAATAACAGGCTTAATAGTGCAAGAAATAGAAACAGGAAAGGAAACATAATAGTAATTACTTAAGAAAATCGGATTTCCAATAGTTAGCACAAGTACGCACTCGTCACCTTACATACAAGGCATTTCAATTACCAAATATACCAATCCTAAGGGCAAGGTCCCCCCCACAAAGTTAGACAAGCCACTTACCTTGAACCGGCTCAAAATCAACCCAACACCACGTCTTTGCCACGAATACTCGACTCCAAAAGGCCCAATTCTATTCAATTCGATTGCATAATGTAAATAACACTTCAAGCAACTGATTCTACAATTAAATTCTAAGCTAATACGCGAAATTATGTAAAATGACCAAAATGCCCCTCGGGCCCACATCTCGAAATTGGGTAAAATTTACATTTTCAGAATCTTCATACCCTCACGAGTCTAGCCATACCAAAATTATCTAATTCCGATATTATTTGGTCCTTCAAATTATCATTTTACATTTTTGAAAGATTTCACAAATTTTCTTCCCAAATTCCATCCCAAATCACGAATTAAATGATGAATTCAATGATGGATTGACGTACTCTAGCCAAATCTAAGTTAGAATTACTTACCCCGATGAATTTCTTGAAAACCCTTCGAAAACGTTGCCAAAATCCTAGCTCTCTAGGTCAAAATATGAAATAAAACCCAAAATCTCGTATTTATAGGGCACCCCTCGGATTTCCACATCTGTGGACCGCACAAAAACGACCGCGGTTCGCACAAAACCAGTGCGGTTCGCACAAAAATGACTGCGGCCGCATAGGTTTTTACTGCAGTGAAGGGCTTTAGAATTTTGGCCATAACTTTCGTTACAGATGTCCAAATTGTGATTTCTTTACCTTTCTGGAAACTAGACACGAAGGGTTTGAATCATCCCAAAATTCCTTGTAGATCAAAATATATGAGCTTCCGAAGCAGGACCAGTAAAATTTTCGTCACCGCGGACCGTACTACATTTTGTGCGGCCGCACAACCCCCACCGCGGATCGCACTACATTTTGTGCGGCCGCACAGCCCCCACCGCAGACGCACTGGACTTTGTGCGGACCGCACTGGTGGGTTCTGAGGCCTGCAACTCTTCTGGACCTGCAACAACTATGATTTTCGGCCTAAAACATCCCGCAACCTACCCGGAACTCACCCGAGTCCCCAGGACTTCAAATCAATTATGCCAACATATCCCATGACATCGTTTAAACTTGTTCAAAACTTCAGAACGCTCACAACAACATCAAATCACCAATTTAACATAGGATTCAAGCCTAAGAACTCCAAGAACTCTTAACTTATGCTTTCGATCAAAAAGTCTATCAAATCTTGTCCGAACGACCTGAAATTTTGCAAGCACATCATATTCAACACTACAGAGCTACTCCAATTTTTGGAATTCCATTCCGACCCTTAGATCAAAATCTCACTATCGGACCGGAAACTTCAAAAATTCGACTCTCGCCATTTCAAGCCTAAATTAGCTACGGACCTCCAACACACAATCCGATCACGCCCCTAAACCCGAAATCACCCAACGGAGCTAACAGAACCGTCAGATTTCCATTCGGAGGTTGTCTTCATACTGTTCTGACTACGGTCAACTTTCCAACACTTAAGCTCTCATTTAGGGACTAAGTGTCCCAAAACTCCCCGAAACTCAAAACCAAACATCCCAGCAACTCAAATTAGTAGAAATAAACTTGGGGAAATCAATTAATAGGATATTGGGGCATTAATTCGTAAGACGACCGGCCGGGTCGTCATATCCTCCTACACTTAAACATTCATTCGTCCTCGAACGAGCATAGAGACATACCTGAAGTAGTGAAAAGATGAGGGTAACGGCTGCGCATATCCTGCTCGGTCTCCCAGGTCGCCTCCTCGACCGGCTGGCCTCACCACTGAACCTTTACCAAAACAATGTTCTTTGACCTCAGCTTTCTAATCTGCCTGTCCAATATTGCCACTAGCTCCTCAATATAAGATAGATCCTTATCCAACTGGACTGAACTGAAATCCAACACGTGTGACGGATCGCCGTGATACCTCCGGAGCATCGAAACATGAAATACCAGATGAACTCCTGCCAATCTGGTAGGTAAGGCCAGCTCATAAGCAACCTCCCCAACACGCCTCAATATCTCAAAAGGGCCAATAAACCTAGAACTCAACTTCCCTTTCTTCCCGAACCTCATAACGCCTTTCATAGGTGAAACCCGAAGCAGAACCCGCTCTCCAACCATATAGGAAACATCGCGAACCTTCCGGTCTGCGTAACTCTTCTGTCTGGACTAGCTGTGCGAGGTCTATCCTGAATCACCTTAACTTTCTCCAAAGCATCCTGAACCAGGTCTGTGCCCAACAATCTTGCCTCACCCGGCTCAAACCAACCCACCGGGGATCTACATCGCCTTTCATATAAAGCCTCATACGCTGCCATCTGAATACTGGAATATTAGCTGTTGTTGTAAGCAAACTCTGCCAATGGCAAGAACTGATCCCAAGACCCTCCAAACTTAATCACACAAACACGGAGCATATCCTCAAGAATCTGAATAGTGCGCTCGGACTGTCCGTCCGTTTGAGGGTGAAATGTTATACTCAACTCTACCCTAGTACCTAACTCATGATGAACGGCTCTCCAGAACCGTGATGTGAACTGGGTACCTCTATCTGAAATGATTGAAACTGGAATACCATGCAGACGAACAATCTCCCGGATATAAATCTCCACCAACCGCTCCGAGGAATAAGTGGTACACACAGGAATAAAATGAGCGGATTTGGTCAGCCGATCCATAATCACCCAAATAGCATCGAACTTTCTCAAAGTCCGTAGGAGCCCAACTACAAAGTCCATGGTGATCCACTCCCACTTCCATTCCGGAATCTCTATCTGCTGAAGCAACCCACCCGGTCTCTGGTGCTCGTACTTCACCTGCTGACAGTTGAGACACCGAGCCACGAATCCAACGATATCTTTCTTCATCTGCCTCTACTAATGGTGCTGTCTCAAATCCTGATACATCTTCGCGGCACCCGAATGAATGGAATACCGCGAGCTATGGGCCTCCTATGGAATTAACTCTCGAAGCCCACCGACATTGGGTACACAAATCCGACCCTATATCCTCAATACCCCATCATCACCAATAGTCACATCCCTAGTATTACCATGCTGAACCATGTCCTTGAGGACAAGCAAATTAGGTCATCATACTACCACTCCCTGATGTGATCAAATAAAGACGACCGAGAAACCACGCAAGCTAGAACCTGACTAGGCTCCGAAAGATCCAATCTCACAAACTGGATGGCTAAGGCCTGAACATTTATCGCCATAGGCCTCTATGATGTTGGTAAATAAGACAAACTCCCCAAACTCTCTGCCCGGCGACTCAAATCATCAGCCACCACATTGGCCTTGCCCGGGTGATACAAAATAGTGATATCATAGTCTTTTAGCAACTCCAACCACCTCCTCTAGCGCAAATTTAGATCCTTTTGCTTGAACAAGTGCTGCAAGCTCCGATGATCAGTATAAATCTCACAGGGAACCCCGTATAAATAATGGCGCCAAATCTTCAGGGCGTGAACAATGGCAGCTAACTCAAGGTCATGAACAGGGTGGTTCTTCTCATGTATCTTCAACTGTCTGGATGCGTAGGCAATCACCCTACTGTCCTGCATCAATACCGCTCCGAGGCCAACCCTCGAGGCATCACAATAGACCATATAAGACCCTGAACCTGTAGGCAGTATCAAAATTGGGGTTGTGGTCAAAGCTGTCTTGAGCTTCTGAAAGCTCGCCTCACACTCCTTCGTCTGTCCAATGGGATGGGACGGGACGGGACGACATTTAAGCGGGATAGAGGCGGGACGGGACGAAACGGGACGAAACGTTCGTCCCATCCCGTCCCGCTAACAAATGGGATGGGACGGGACGGAACGGGACGGGACAGGTTCGTGGGCCTTAAATGTAATTTTTTTTAAATGTCTAGTTTTTTGAAATTTACTATGTTTTTTAAGTTTGCAATGGCTAGATTTTTAACTTATTTAATAAACTTAAATGTTACTATGTTAAAATAAAAATTAGAAAACTAAGTAAAGAGTTATAAAATATTAAAACAAAAGACTTGTAATGAAATATTCTAGTAATTATAAATTTATAATAGAGTTATAATTTATTTAATATAATTTCAAAGTATTAACTATTAAGTAACTAAGACAATTCATAAATAAAATTCAACGCTTAGAGCCTTTTATTTTATTAATAGAACTTTCAAATCTCAAATACAAATATAATTCTTTTGAAGAGCACCTAATCTACGCAGGCACCTTCTAGGAAGGGTTCTGTTTGAACTAGGCCTCTTAGTAGCCAATTACAAATTATCATACTAATATTTGTAAGATCCTATATAGCTTCTTTGTAACTTATCAATAATATCTCTCGGACATTCTGCTGGAATTGGCAATGTTGATTGATGTTCCATGAGCTCCATGCCGTCATCGCTCCCAGTGGTTCGTATCTCATTGTATTCTTCTTCTTCCCTAGTGGTTAATTTTTCAAAACAAAGATTTCTTCTTTCTGAATTAATCCAATCTTTGAATAATACGGAAATCTTTAGTCTGTCCTCCGCTAATGAATGTATATGATCTCCAATTTGAAATCTTGCCGCACTAAAAGCACTCTCCGATGCTACTGATGATGCTTGAATAGCCAGGATATCTCGGACCATAATTGAAAGTGTTGGAAAAGGCTTGTCACGCTCCCTCCACCATGACAAAAGTTGTTCCTTGCCTTCTTCGTCTTTAATATTTTCCAATACTTGATTAAGATAAGAATCAAGTTCATCATCAATAGAGGAATCAAAACATGTTATATCATCCATATCTTCCCATAAAACTTCTTCTCTAGACTTAGAAGTAGAAGGAGCAGTTTCAAAACCAGTTGTATCCATAGATTTATATTTATCAAACATTGATGTAGCATAAGAATATATGCTAGCTTGGCAGTTTTCGAGAGATGGTTGTTCATTTTCTTGAATTTCTAAATTCTCATAAATTTTACGAACAAGTCCCTTTGCACCTCTTAGTTTTAAAGATGGGTTAAGTAGAGTAGAAATTAAATAAACTTCGGGAATAAGGAAAAAATACTTTTTAAATTTTAAAATCATTTCTTTAATGGCCGGTGCATAAGTTGGATATGTTTTATACTTACCAAATACAACAGAAATTCCACAATATACCATAATATTTGTGTAACAGTAGGATAATATATACCAGAAAATTATTTTGTAGCATAATAAAATTTTTCTAAAAATTTAGTAAGCTCTTTGATCTCATCCCAATCAGAATCAACAATTTGATCAACAGGGTGAGCATTATGCATATTAAATACTTTTTGGATAGGCACCCGATAATCATAAGCAACTTTAAGCATTTCATAAGTAGAATTCCACCTAGTACAAACATCTTTTGGAACTTTTCTAAATGGAAGGTTAGCACTAGCACATTGTTGAGCAAATTCACGAATTCTACTTTGTTTATGAGCACGAAAAATATAGCCACAAGCATGTTGTATTTTACTACAAGCATCAGAAAATAAATTAAGACCATCTTTTACAACCAAGTTAAAAATATGGCATGCACATCTAACATGAAAAATTGTTGGATTAATTGGACAAAGTCTAGATTTTAAGCTATTTGTTGCGGTTGTGTTAGAAGAAGCATTATCTAAGGTGATAGTTAAAACTTTATTAATGAGTCCATAAAAATCAAGTATTTGTAGAACAGTAGTTGCAATATGTGCTCCAGTGTGTTTTGAAAACAAATTTATAACCAATAATACGTTTTTGCAAGTTCTAGTGATGATCAACCCAATGACATGTAACAGTTAAATAATCACAACCATTAGGACTACGACCTATATCAGATGTGATAGACACTTTACAATCTAAGTGAAAAAATACACAACGAATATACTGAAGATATTCGGTTTGAAATTTAAAAACATCATTTCTAACCGTGGTCTTAGGAAAAGCTTGAAAAGTAGGGTTATAAGTTTCTTGTATATAATGCACAAAAGCAGGGTGAGAAGGGAAAGTAAAAGGTAAGCCACAAACAACTACCATTTTTGCTAAGTTCTCACGATCTATATTTTTGTTATATTTGCGTAAACATGACCTGAAGTAGGGTCAAGTTGTTGTTGAATTTGATTAGAACCAGATCCACTAGGAGTGTCAGTACTGATGGTAGGATCTATAATTTTTCCGGCTTCTATGTTAGCTTGTATCCATAAAGATTTGTGATCCCTTATTAATTGTCTACTTAAACCCCCCCCGTCCCACCACTTATTGTGTGTGCAAATACTTGCTTACATTTTTCACATATAGCACGATGATTGACTTTATCATGTTTAAAAAATTTCCATACAAGTGATATTTTGGGACGTTCAGCCTTAGGCTTACCCCTTACAGGGGGTACAGGGGTAAAGCTCCAGACTGAGATTGACTCTGAGTTGGAGCTTGTGTTGCGGGACTAGTGGGTGTTTCATCTAATTCTTCTTCCTCATTTTCTTCATCCTCATTTTCTTTATCCTAAAAAAAAATATCATTGCCAAATTGTCTTTGTAAAGTTTCATGATCTAATTGTTCTCCGACATGAACATCATAAAATGTGGGGGGTTGGGAAAATGAAGTTTCATAAACATGAGTCATTTCATCAATATGCTTTCTAATTCTAGGTCTAGTAGAAGGGTTAGGATTAGGATTACTACTACTTTCACCTTTACTATTTTTTACTACTTTTTAAAAAAATACCAAATACATAGGTGCCATAATTTAAATACGAAATTAAATTAAAAAAGCTAACACAAATATTAAACACACAAATGAAATACGAAAATATAACACGTAAAGTAAACACAAAAATTAAGCACTAAAATGATACGCAAAAATTATATATTAAAATTAGGAGATGGAACTAGTGCACCGTGATTAAATATTGAAACTTGAAGAAATTGCCCAAAATATTGCTCCAAATACTTGACGAATTAATTTGAAGCTTGAAAGTTGCTTCAAAAAATTTGCCCAAATACTTGAAAGTTATCACTTGATACTTGATAGTTGATAGTTGATAGTTGATACTTGATAGTAACAAAATTGAGAGAATAATATAGAATATAGATCGAATATTAGAATGTAAGAGATTTGAGAGAGAAGATTGTTTTTTTGTGGGAAAAAATGAAGAAGAATGGGGGGTATTTATAGTAGAAAATAGGGCCAAAGTATAATTTAATAAACTTACGGGTTATATTAAAAGTTTGGGGGGGTTAGGTTGTGTTTCGGGGGGGGGTAGGGGCTGTTTGGACCGTTGGCAAAGGCTATTTTTGCAATTTAAGTCGTTGCCCAACGGCTAGTTTTTTTAAAAAAAACTGGCGGGACGCGACGGGACGCGGGACGGGACACGGGACGGGATAGGATGAAACGGGACGAAATGGGACGGGACAAACGGGACGAAATGGTCGTCCTATCCCATCCCGTGTCCCGTTTAACATTGGCCCATCACATTTAACTTGAAGCGGGACGGGACAGGATCGGAACAGGACGAGGGACGGGACAAGACGGAGCACACTTCTGGGTTAACCTGGTCATAGAGGCTGCAATCGATGAAAACTCCTCCACAAAATGACGGTAGTAACCCGCCAAACCAAGGAAACTGCGGATCTCTGTAGCTGAGGATGGTCTGGGCCAACTCTGCACGACGTCTATCTTCTTCGGATCCACCTGAATACCCTCACTCGATACCACGTGGCCTAAAAATGCCACTGAATCCAACCAAAACTCACACTTCGAGAGTTTAGCATATAACTTCTTCTCTCTCAGAGTCTGGAGCACAGTCCTCAGGTGCTGCTCATGATCTTCCCGACTCCGGGAATACACCAGAATATCATCAATAAAGGCAATGACAAACGAGTCAAGATACAACCGAAACATACTGTGCATCAAATGCATAAAGGCTGCTGGGGCATTGGTCAGCCCAAATGACATAACAACGAACTTGTAATGACCATACCGAGTCTTGAAAGCAGTCTTCAGGATATATGGCTCTCGAGTCTTCAAGTAATGGTAACCTGAGTGCAAATCAATCTTAGAAAACACCCATGCGCCCTGAAGCTAGTCAAACAGATCATCAATACGAGGCAAAAGATAACGGTTCTTCACTGTAACCTTGTTCAACTAATGATAATCAATACACATATGCATGGAACCATCCTTTTTGTTCACAAACAAGACAGGAGCACCCCAAGGTGATACACTGGGCCGAATAAAACCATTATCAAACAATTCCTATAACTGATCCTTCAACTCAGGAGGAGCCATACGATACGGAGGGATAGAAATGGGCTGAGTGCCTGGCAACAGATCAATGCCAAAATCAATATCTCTATCAGGCGGCATGCCTGGAAGGTCAGCTCGACACACATCAGGAAAATCCCGTACTATAGGGACTGAGTTGACAGAAGGGGTATCAATACGGACATCTCTCACATAAGCTAAATATGCGTCACACCCTTCTCAACCATACGTTGAGCTTTAAGAAAAGAAATAACTCTACTGGAGGTGTAATCTAAGGTACCTCTCCACTCAACATGCGGTACACCTGGCATAACCAGCGTCACGATTTTGGCGTGACAATCAAGAATAGCATAATGGAGCAACAACCAGTCCATGCCTAAGATAATATCAAAATTGACCATGCCGAGTAACAATAAATCACCTCTGGTCTCAAAACCACTAAGAGCAATCAAACACGACCGATAAACGCGGTCCACAATGAGAAAATCTCCCACAAGTATAGAAACATAAATAGGGTAACTCAAAGAATCCCGAGGTATACCCAAATGTGGAGCAAAATAAGAAGACACATAAGAGTATGTAGAACCTGGATCAAATAGAACCGATGCATCTCTGTGGCAAACCAATATAATACCTGTGATGACAGAATCAGAGGCAACAACCTCGGTACGGGCAGGAAGGGCATAGTATCTGGTCTGACCTCCCCCTCTAGGGTGACCTCTACCTCCCCGACCTCCACCTTTAGCTAGCTGAGCAGGTGGGGTAGCAACTGGAGCTGTAACCATAGCCTGAGAACCCTGCGGGGCAAGCTGTGGATAAAAAGTCTATGGAGGTACACCTCTCTCAAGTCTGGGGCAATTCCTCACCATATGGCGTGTGTCACCATACTCAAAATAAGCTTTGGGAGGATGTGATGGCTGTGACTGGCTCGGGCTATGTCTGATGGACTGACCTCTGAAAGCACCCCGCGCAGGAGGCGCGCTAGATACCGGTGGTGCATAATAAGGCTCCTGAGGTCTAGGAGGAGCTGGAATACCACTGGCTGCTGGAAGAGCTAAATGAACAGGGCATCTCATATAACCCCTACCATGACGACCTACAGCTGGGGTACAAGAACCAGAATAATGGCCCGACTCTCGAGATCTCTTGGCCTCCCTCTCCTCTCTCTCCCTAGCATGCATACCCTCAATCCTCCTAGCAATGCTCACCACCTGCTGATAAGAAATATCCATCTCCAACTCACGAGCCATGCTAGATCTGATGTTGGGAATAAGGCCCTCAATAAATTGGCAAACTCTCCCGCGAACAGTAGAAACCAAGGCTGGTGCATGCCTAGCCAAACTGGTGTAACGGACAACATACTCTAAAATAGTTATAGCACCCTGGCACAAATTCTCAAACTCTGCGTGCCATGTGTCCCTAAGGCTATGAGGAACATACTCTCTCAGGAACAGATCTGAACACTGAGCCCAAGTCGGTGAAGCAACCTCATCTGGACTGTCTAACTCATAGGTGCGCCACCACTCATAGGCGACTCCTCGAAGCTGAAAGGTAGTGAAAGAAACCCCACTCGATCCTAATATACCCATGGTACGGAGAGTGCGGTAACACTCATCAAATAATCCCAAAGCATCCTCCGATACTAGACCACTGAATACAGGAGGCTTGTACTTCTTGAATCTCTTAAGCCTCAACTGATCATCCTCGGAAGCAGCCGCCCTGTCCTCGGGCTGAGCTGGCACTGCAGGCGGTACAAGAATAATCTCAGGGACCTACTCAACATGCACTCGCTGCTCAGGAGTGCGGGCGGTGGGAGTCTGTGCTCCTCCCCAGCCTGAGATGTAGCTGCAGCAACGGGAAGCAACCCTGCCTGAGCCAAAGTGGTGTACATGCTCATGAACTATGCCAAAGTCTCCTGAAGAGCTGGAGTGGTAGTAGCAGTAGGCGTGTCAGGTGCCTGGACTCCGGCTGGATCCGCTGGTGGTACCTCGACGGTAGCTCGTGTAGGTGCTCTAGCTGCACCCGTGCATGTCCTCGGCCTCTACCCCGGCCCCGGCCTCTGACGGCTGTAGTAGGGGCACGGGTTCCTGATCATCTCAGGTAGCATGTGTCCTCACCATCTATGGGAGAATAGAAGATAGAAGTTTAGAATGGTGATGTCAAAATATCGCACAATGGAAATCAAATGAAGTGGAATTCTCCTAACAGTTACATAGCCTCTCATAGATAAGTACAGACGTCTCCGTATCGATCAGCGAGACTCTAATAAATCGGCTTGTGATCCATGACTCCTATGAACCTAGAGCTCTGATACCAACTTGTCACGACCCTGGTTCGCCCTCCATGAACCATCGTGATGGCACCTAGTCTCTACGACTAGGTAAGCCTAATTTGCGAAAGAAAACTAAAACTTGCGGAAGTAAACAATTTAAAACAGAAATAAAGCAGTAACAGTGTATAAATGTACCGCTCGGCATACACCATGTTTAACTCTCAATACAAAACATAAATCCAAGACCCGAAACCCATGAAGCACAAGCTAAGAAAAGAAATACTACATAGCTCTAACTCCGAAATTTCTAGTAAATAATAGAAAAGTACAGAAGGGCTAAATATTAAAGGCAGGAATAAAAAGGGACTCCTTGGTCTGCGGACGCGGCAGATGTACCTCGGAGTCTCTAAGCAGTCACCTTCCTCAACGATAGTAGACCTGATCAGCGGTACCTGGATCTCCACATGAAAAACATACGCAGAAGGGGCATGAGTACACCACATCGGTACTCAGTAAGTGTCAAGCTTAACCTCAGTTGGGTAGTGACGAGGAAGGTCAGGGCCCTACTAAGGTGAAATACAATATGAGGGTTAACAGTATGGAATAAAACAGTATAAATAAGTGCCTCAGTAAGAAATAATATAGAATTGACAGAACAACAACAACTAGATCAAAGACAAAACAAGCCATGGAAACAAATACAGCTCAACATAGAGATAACAATCGGGGCGCCTTCCAGGATACCGTCCTATAGTCCCAATTACAATTGTCCAGTGGATCTCCCAGGATACCGTCCCGTAGTCCATCATACATATGTCCGAAGGATCTCCTGGAATCCCGTCCCGTAGTCCCAAATGTAAATACCCAGTAATGAGGGGAATCTACTGGGTGCATTCCCGTAGTTCCATATAATTGTGCAGGGGGATCTATCGGGAATCTAACTCGTAGTCCTAAAGTAAATGTGCAAGGGGATCTACCAGGAATCTAACTCGTAGTCCCAAAGTAAACAGACAAGGGGGAGCTACCAGAATCCCACATTCGTAGTCCCAAAATAAATACACAACAACAGCAGGAAAATATCTAGAAATGGCAAAATTTCATATTAGGGCAACAAGTGATTCTAGCCTAGCATGCTGCACAGAATTCAAGTAGGGCAGGTTGAATCAAATAAAGCAAATTAAGTCACTTAGACATGATTTTCTAAGCTAACAACATGCTTAATAGTGCAAGAAATAGAAACAGGAAAGGAAACATACTAGTAATTACTTAAGAAAACCGGATTTCCAACAATTAGCAAAAGTACACACTCGTCACCTTACGTACAAGGCATTTCAATTACCAAATGTACCAATCCTAAGGGGAAGGTCCCCCACACAAGGTTAGACAATCCACTTACCTCGAATCGGCTCAAAATCAACCCAACACCACGTCTTTGCCACGAGTACTCGACCCCAAAAGGCCCAAATCTATTCAATTCGATTACATAATGTAAATAATACTTCAAGTAACTGATTCTACAATTAAATTCTAAGCTAATACGCGAAATTATGTAAAATGACCAAAATGCCCCTCAGGCCCACATCTCAAAATCAGGTAAAATTTACATTTTTAGATTCCTCATACCCTCACGAGTCTAAGAATACCAAAATTATCCAATTCCGGTACCATTTGGTCCTTCAAATCATCATTTTACATTTTTGAAAGATTTCACAATTTTTCTTCCCAAATTCCATCCCAAATGATGAATTCAATGATGGATTCATGTACTCTAGCCAAATCTGAGTTAGAATCACTTACCCCAATGAATTTCTTGAAAAACCTTCAAAAAATCGCCAAAATCCGAGCTCTCTAGGTAAGGTCCTAACTCATATGCACCCTTTCCTGCAATACCTCGAATCATGTAAGGTCCTTCCCAATTCGGACTCAACTTTCCTGCATTGGCCGCTTTCGTTGATTGAAAAACTTTTTTGAGTATGAATTCCCCAATCTTGAAGTACCTAAGATGAGCTTTCCTATTGTAAATATCGCTCAATAATTTGCTTCTATGCCACCATCCTTATCAAGGCTATTTCTCTCCTTTCTTCAAGCTAATCGAGATTTATTCGCAACTCTTCCTCATTTGACTCTTTGGTTGCTTGGGTGTATCTCGTACTTGGTTTACCTATTTCAACTGTAATTAAGGCTTTAACACCACACACAAGTGAGAATAGAATATCTCCTGTACCTGTTTTTGCGTCGTGTGGTAAGCCCATAAGACTCCTGGTAACACTTCTAGCCACTTAACTTTTCTCTTCTAACCTTTTCTTCAGGTTATTAATAATAACCTTATTTGTTGATCCAGCTTGTCCATTGACCACAGGATGATAAGGTGTTGAAGTTATCCTTTTAATCTGCCAACTTTGAAAGAATTCTGTGATTTTTGCACCTATGAATTGGGGGCCGTTATCACACACAATTTCTTTTGGAACTCCAAATCGGCATATGATGTTTCGCCAAATGAAGTCCCTGACTTCTTTTTCCCATATCTATTTGAAGGCACATGCTTCTACCCACTTGGTAAAATAATAAGTTAGTACTAGTAAAAATCGTACCTTTCCTTTGGCTTGCGGTAGTGGACCCACGGTATCCATCCCCCACTTCATAAAGGGTCACAGTGCAATAACTGGATGTAATAACTCTGCTAGGCGATGCATGTTATTACCATATCGTTGGCGTTTGTCACATTTGGCCACATAGCTTTCTGCATCTTCTTCCATTTTAGGCCAATAATACCCTGACATAGCTTTATGCATCTTCTTCCATTTTAGGCCAATAATACACTGCTCTAATTAGAGTTTTTACCAAGTATCTTTCTCCTACGTGATTTACACAGTGCCCCTCATGTACTTTTTACATCACATACTCTTTTTGAGAAGGTCCAAGACATCTTGCTAAAGGTCCACCGAACATCTTTCGATATAAGTTGCCTCGATCCAAACAATAACGAGCACCTTTTCGCCGAAGAGCCTAAGCTTTTTTCTTATCTTCTGGTAGGATACCGTACTGCAAAAAATTGAGGATCTCGTTTCTCCAATCCCAAGTTAAATTATTGAAATTTATCTCTTTTTATCTTGATCGAGTACCGAATGAAATAAATGTATTACGGAAGCATTTTCTTCATTTGTCACTTCTGCGGCGGATGCAACATTAGCCAGCACGTCTGCTTCGGCATTTTCTTCCTTGGGTATTTGCACGATTTTCCAATATTGGAATTGTTTGATCATATCTCGTGCCTTTTCCAAATATTGTTGCATCCTCGCCTCTCTTGTTATATAAGTCCCCTGTATTTGATTAACCACAAGCTGCGAGTCGCTCTTGATTACAACCTGCTCTATTCCGAGCTCTCGTGCTAATTCTAGACCTGCAATTACAACTTCATATTCTACTTCATTGTTAGTAATGGGATGACACTTTATGGCTTGCCTTATAGCTTCTCCTGAAGGTGGGATTAAAATAATGCCTAAACCCGCTCCTTTAACATTTGAGCAGCCACAGTAAATAGGGTCCAAGTACTTGGATTAGACCCGTTGAATACATGTAGTTCTTTTTCTGCTTCTATTATCATCCCTGGGATGAAGTATGCCACAAAATTTGCCAAAACCTGTGATTTTATCGCAGTTCTAGGTTGATATGTGATATCATATTCACTTAGTTCTATAGCCCACTTGGCTAATCTACCTGATAATTCTTGCTTATGCAATATATTTCGTAAGGGATAAGCGATCATTATAGAGATAAGGTGACATTGAAAATAAGGCATCAACTTTCTAGATGCCATTATTAATGCTAAAGCAAGTTTTTCTAAATGAGGATATCGAGTTTCAGTATCCAATAAGGACTTGCTAACATAATAAATTGGATATTATTTACCTTTGTCTTCCCGAACTAATACCGCACTTACTGCCACTTCTAAAACAGTAAAATAGATGAGTAGCCTTTCTCTGTCCTTTGGTTTAGCCAGCAACGGTGGATTTGACAAGTATGTTTTTAGATTTTTGAGTGCTTGTTGGCATTTCTCAGTCCACTCAAATTGGCTTTGCTTTTTCAATACTGAAAAGAACTTAAAACTTTTCTCCGAAGGGTTAGAAATAAACCTCCCCAATGCTGTTATCCTACATGTCAACCTTTGCACCACTTTTTTTGCTTGTGAGTATATCCAGTATCTCCTATCCGGTATCTCTTCGATGGCTTTAATTTGTGATGGATTTACTTCAATTCCTCGGTTATAAATAAGGAAACATAAAAACTTACCTAAAGGCAAGCCAAATGCACACTTCTTAGGGTTTAACTTTATATTGTATTTGTGGAGAATCTGAAATGTATCTGACAGATGTTGGATATGATACCCCATCTGTTGTGACTTGACCAGCATACCATCGATATAAATCTCCATGATTTTTCCCAGATGTTCTTGAAACATCTTCGTTACTAACCTCTAGTACGTGGCTTCTGCATTCTTTAGGCCGAAAGGCATGACTTTATAACAGTAAGTCCCCCTGTCTGTAATAAATAAAGTTTTTTCCTCATCTGAAGGATCCATTTTTATTTGATTATATCCTGAATAGGCATCTAAAAAACTCAACAATTCGTGTCCTGCAGTAGCATCAATTAGTTGATCTATGTGTGGTAAAGTAAAAGAATCTTTAGGGCAAGTTTTATTCAAGTTAGTATAGTGTGATGACCCGCCATGTCATCATGCCACATAGGCGCCATTTGGCATATATTATTGCCATGTGGAAGCTTATATAAGAAGAAGGCTAGTATTTGTAAGAAAATTCTAGAGAGGTATGGACATTTCCTTAGGAAGAACCTAGATCCTTATGGATTTGCTAGGAAAGTCCTTGGAATCCTCTAGGCTTGTAGAGAATTCTAGAAAAAGCCTTTATCTTGTAAATATCAAGGACTTGTGTAATAATTAATATTTACACACTAGCCCCTAGGAGACTAGTATATAAAGGGGGTCATTCATTTGTAACTCATCAAGCAAACAATTCAAGTTCTCTATAATACAAAGCTTCCTTTAACAATTCTCTTGTGTTCTTTCTTCCATTCTCTTAGAGATCTTGAGTGTAGTAAGGTTGACTTGACATAGCAAGAACGTGAGCAAGTTGTGCAAGATTGTGAGCGATTTGTCAAGTGTCGCACGTGTACTTAGTTAACAACTAAGGACGTGACAACGTGGTATCAGAGCGAAGGTTTCAACTAAGGGAATGGTGAACGACGGAGAAATTAACGATGCCAACACCCAAGCCAATGTCATCCAGGATGCTACTTGCAAGAGCGGTCATAGCAAAAAGAGGAATGCCACCAACAAGAGCCAGGAGGTGCCACCTAAGGTTATGTCAAACGAAGGGCTTACATCCCAAATAACAATCTACCACTGAGGCGAGCGAGGATGAAGTGGAGGTCCTTCCAAAGGATGTCTCACTCGGTAAAGAGTGGGTGATGAAGATGAATGCGGGGATGGACGTCGTGGAGATCTTTGGCCAATGCTTGGGGAAAGTGGAAGACACCCTTAACGTTCTTTAGGGGCACACTCTTGAAGAGATTGAGAGTATCCGAAATGACTTGGAGGGATGTACACATGCTGAGATGGAACTAAAGCAAACCATCACTGCCTTAGAGTGCAGAATCATGGAGGCTTTGAGTACTATCGATGGTATGAAGGCTAATATAGAGTCACTCCAAGAGCATGTCAATGTTGGAGTGACCGAGGTAGCCAGCAATGTTGTGGTGATGAGGGAGGCCAAGATCGAGTCTCCTAAACCCCCGGTGTTCAAAGGTGTTCGTGATGCACAAGAAGTGGAAAACTTCCTTTGGCACTTGGAGAACTACTTCAGGCACGACAAAAGTGAGGGACCACGAGGCCAAGATCAAAACTGCAGTATTGTACCTCTCAGAGACTGCCATGCTATGGTGGAGAAGGAAGGTGGACAACGTGGATAAAGGTCTATGTACTATTAGCACATGGGATCAATTCAAAGCGGAGTTCAAGCGATAGTTCTTTCCAAACAATGTCTTGTACGAGGCAAGGTGCAAGCTTAGGGAATTGAAGCAAACAGGGACCATACGTAACTATGTCAAGGAGTTCACTACCCTTATGCTTCAAATTCCCAACCTGACCAATGATGACTTGTTGTTCCACTTCATGGACGGGTTGCAAAATTGGGCTAAGCAGGAGTTGCAACGCCGACAAGTCACTGATATAGACCAAGCCATAGTGGAGGCCGAATCATTGATGGATTTCAGGCATGACAAGCACGACAAAGGCAATGTCAAGGAGTCAAAGGTTAACAATTCCAAAGGTGGAGGAGACCATGGCAAAGTCAAGGAGATACAACAACAATACTCCAAGACTCAAGATTTCAAAAAGTCGAGTGGTCGTCAGGGCTACGCCGAGAAGAAGGCGCAGGTCGAGAAGAAGGGATGCTATATATGCAGAGGGCCATATGGCTTCAGGAATTGTCCTGACCTCAAGAGCCTCAGTGCCATGGTACGTGAGCGAAAGGAGTAGCCACATGGAGAGAGTTTGGGAACCGCACAGTTGGCTATGATCGGATTATGTGGTGCTGTCATGAAGCAAGCTATCCAACCTACCGAGAATGGCAATCAGTACGTGGATCTCACCATCAACAACAAGCCCGCTCATGCAATGGTGGATACTGGAGCAACTCATAATTTCGTGACTGAGGTTGCCGCAAAGAGACTAGAATTGAAGCTTGCTCCAACCAACTCTCGTGTCAAGACCGTGAATGTCGAGATACAGAATGCTCGTAGGGTAGCTAATGGAGTTGGTGTCAAATTGGGAACTTGGAAAGGTATGACAAACTTTACCGTAACCGCTATGGATATTTTTGACATCATACTGGGGCAAGAGTTCTTTAGACATTGTCATATTTTAATCGACCCCTACCTCCAACGTCTCTTGATTATGGAGCTACAAGGAGCTTGCATGGTACCTACAGTGACTATGCCACACGGACAGATCCAAGCACACCTCTCAGCTATGCAGGTTGTCAATGGGATCAAGAAGGGAGAGCCGACGTTCATGGAAACCATTGCAAGTCTAGAGGAAGAAAAAAAATTTCAAGAGACAGTGCCGCCTTGCATAGAGAAGTTGCTTAAGAAAAACAAAGATGCCATGCCCAAGGAGTTACCTAAGCACTTGCCGCCCAGGTAAGAGGTGGATCACAAGATTGAGTTGGAGCTAGGGGATAAGCCACTCGTATTTTCCCCATATCGTATGGCACCTCCCGAGCTAGAGGAGCTCAGGAAATAATTGAAGGAGCTACTAGATGCTGGTCACATTCGCCCATCAAAGGCACCTTTTGGCGCACCAGTATTGTTCCATAAGAAGAAGGATGGATCGTTGCATTTGTGCATAGACTACCGAACACTTAATAAGGTCACAGTGAAGAATAAGTACCCGATCCTGCTTGTCACACCTCTTTTTTCCTACACCCCCAGAAGGGGCAGTATAAGGGAGTTTTTTCCAACTTAAAGTGACAATCAAAACAGGATTTATTTATTTAATGATTCAGAGTCGCCACTTGAGATAATTTATGGTCTCCCAAGTCATTGGTTCAAATCCCAAGTCAAGGAAAAGATTGACTCTGTTTTGAAGTCCGCGAACACAGAAACTCAGGTAAGGAATTTTGTTAACCCGAGAGAAGGTGTTAGGCATTCCCGGGTTCCGTGGTTCTAGCACGGTCGCTCAACTATTATAATCGGCCTATTATCTGATTTCAATACATGTTTTAGCCTATATTTCAATTTTAACTTATTAACCGCTTTTATTCATTTTTAGGAAGATTGCAACGTTATTAAAACACGTCTTGAACCACATCACATAAATGCACCCGCGGTCCTCAGCATATTTTATCTAACATTGTTGAGATTTGAATTTGGGTCACATAAATGCGCACCCGAGTTTAAGAAGGTAAATTATTAAAATAACGCGCCTAAAGCAACTACGCGTTTGCAACTTTGCGAGGGCCATGAAAATTCGCCAAATGACACGCCTTGATTTCTAAGGATGAACAATATTAGTTGAGAGAAGGCCATGCATTTAAAGTTTTTGTTTGGCACGGCGCACCGCGATTTATTCTAACCAAAAGGTTTCTAAACTAACTCCTGAGGGCTATAAACTATTTGTATTATATATTATGGCTCGCCTTAATTGTAAAAGGGGTTTGGCTAATTGATTAAACGGCATAAAAAATTCTCGAATCAATTTTACGAAACCAGACTTAACCAATTTGTAACGACGAGGAATTGGGTCAGCTATTAGATACTAATTGGGCCAACAATGGCCATCAACAAGAGAGACTATTTCGAGGCAAGCCAAACGCATAGAGCGGGGTTTACCATTTTCTGGCTCCGAGTGCTTTCAAGATTCTGGGCCCATATTGAGCCCAAATTCTTAATGTGAGATGAATGTCCAAGGGCATACCCCTAAGCAGACTTAGCAGGCCATAACTTGCGTCAAATGGGCTAGTATCAGGCCCCAAACCTTGGAATCAGCCTTTAAGCCCAGATCGGCTAGCTAACAAATTGATTTAGATTAAAAGCACAGTGAGATTAAACTAACAATTATTTCTGAACCTTAACTAGTTAACACAAATTGCCTAATTAAATTTCTATTTATATTTTTTGGCATGTATTAGCCAAATATGCTTATGGAAGGGAACATTCAGTGATCCGAACGAATGAGATACTGGGCTCGAGAAACAAGCCCATGTAGCAGCAACAAGCCGTTTTCTTTACAAAGGACCTCACAATCCAAAGCTTAATGAGCTCAGAACCTTTAAAGAACAAGGCTGAAGATCATAGACTTAATATCGAATCCATGCTAATGCAAAACAACCACAATTAACAAGTGAAACATGTATTGACAAATTTCATCACTATCCAATAACTAATACACCCAAAAAACTTTGAATATTATTAACAACACATGTCTAGAAGTGACTCGCAAGGAAAAAATAAAACTGGTCATGACCTGGGACCCCATTCGATTAGCTATTCTTGAATGTTGTTTAAACACAATACATATGCCATGACATTTAAATGAATCATACAACAAAGGATAGCTCTAATACAGTCCCTTTCACTTAAATTCCATAATGAAATGTAGGATCCAATTACTGACTCATTTAACACATACTGCATAAGGTCTAAAATGTTCTGAATCACCTACACTCCAACAGAACCATATTCTAATCCTAAAGTAAACACATAGCATTTAGGAAGAACATGAAATGGAAGAAATTCATAAAAGACATGAAACTAAGCTATGAACCATTAGACTAGTGTTTAAACTTCAAAATTCTATTTCCATTTCAATCTTCAATTTGAGTATCACATTGTATGAGTCTCAAGAACGTGTACCTGGAAATAAAGGGGAAAAACAAAGGGAATGGAGGGTTAGTAACCAGCAGCAGTAGATCAAGAACCCAACAATACCAATAAAATAGTAAAACCTCCACAACAACCCAAAACCAGCTTTTAAAATCCAAATCAAACCATCTTTCAACCCATATGAATCAGAGGTAACTTCAGAAATAAATAAAAAAACCTCAAGAATCAAAGAATTACTCCAATGGAACAGTGAAGTTCTGATATTTTAGACCCTTACAGTATTTCCAGCCATTTTTCAATTTTTCAGATCTCCTCCCCAAAGAATTCAGCAAATTATGCTTTTATACAGGGGTGTTAGGGCAGCAGAAATGGGTTTCAAATTTTGCTCTTCAATCCCTCTTCAACTTTCGTTTTTGCTTAAAAATTCTCAGTTCCAAAATTCAATTTCATTTTAGTCTCAAAGTCAGCTTCTAAGAAGCTTCCCATTTCTGTTACAGAAAAATTCCTTAAGCCTAAGTTCCTAAACTACTCCTTAAGCACCTAAAAATTACCCCAAAATTCATAGGTCAAGCTAACCCAATAATTAAACTAAAATACATATGGGTCAGAATGCCCCGACTCAATTTGGTATGAGTCTGTAAACCCCAATTACATTCCCTCTTGTGCTTTTGATTCTTCATAACCCAATTCAATATCAAACTCAGAAAAACTGATGGGCTAATCGAAATTGCCCCCTCAAGAAAAATTAGAATTCCTTTATCTTGCAAACAAAAGAGAAAAAATGAAATAAAACAAAAGAACCAAGGCGTGAAACAAACACGAACTGACAACTTTTGATTTTAAGAGAGAAGAAGAGATGGAGCAAAAGGGGAATGAAAACTGGAACGAAACGAACAGGAAAACAATAAAAGAACTCGAAATACCTAATTAGAAATGGACGGACCTCTGCCATGGCTTTGAACGAACCTCCATTATCCCGAGTTCAAGCCGAAATTGGTATTCGTCGTGGGTTCTTGTTGAAAACCAGCGAGAAACACCAATTTAGACCCTAACCGGTCATGGAGACTTGAAGAAGTCAAGAAATTTTGCTTTTTGTTTCTCTGTCCCTTTTTAGATTTGAAATTGGCTCTACTTTGTGGCGATTCGAGGGATATTAGTTAGGGATTGCAAAAGGGGAGGTTGAGGGGGTTCTATGGTGAGATTTGAAGGCTGGTCCGAGGCAGCGCCGCTGGGCTCGAGGCGGTGGGGAATGGTGGTGGCGTTAGGGTTTAGGTGGTGTCTCTGAGAGTGAGTTGAGAGAGAGATGATGAGAGGGGGGGTTAGAGGGGTTCGAACACTATTATACCTATCAAACCCCACTTCCGGACCGTTAGATCAACAGAGATCAACGATCCTAATTTGGTCTGTTAAAACGGGGAAATTTTGGTTAAGTGGAGACCTGACCGGGTGGGAAACGGGTTTGGGCCTCTATTAAACGGGTTTCAAGGGAAAATTGTTTGGGCTGGATACTTGGAATTAGATAAAGCCCAAAAATCTGATTCAATTCCTCTTTTGCTTTCTTTTCTTTTCATTTCTCTTTTTTCTAATTTCTTTTAAATTAAAATTAAAAATAAACCTAAATTAATCCCTAATCAAATTATCTTATCAAATTAAATTAATTAACTCTAGAACAATTATCACAAATAATTAAGAACCAAATTTAAATGGAAAACTACCAATATTCCAAATGTAAAATTAAAAAACGCAAAAATAAACTATTTCTTGTGATTTTTCCATTTCTATGGGACAATTAAATTACTAATTAATTTTAAAAATGCAAGATTAAATCCGAAATGCGAATGCAATATATTTTTGTATTTTTCATAATTTAAACAAAATTAACATGTGTAGACAAAAATGCAAACAATTAATGAAAAATACTACAAAAATCTACGAAATTGCAAAATAATGGAAAAAAATTATTTTTCTTGAATTTATGGGAGTAATTCATATAGGGCAAAAATCACGTACTCACAGCTGCCCCTCTTTGCTTGAAAATATGAAGAGTTTTCGTGCAAAGATAAAGTGAGCGGATACGAGCGATTTTTGCCCGTTTGAATACTCCGTGGGAAGCATTTTTGAAAGATTTGACCGCACCCTGCTTCCGAGGTTGCCTACATATCCTTGGCTATAAAGGAATCAGGTCAGTGTAGTTCGGGAAGTTTCGGTAGCTGGGACTACCATGAAGCTGTGATTTCACTGTTGCTGCTGCTGCTGCTTACTGAACTCCTTATTACACCATGACAAAATAAAAGAAGCTAGACTAAACTATGATCTATGCATTACAAAAATCCTATCTATATCTTCAAACTTGCTCATGTGATTCTTGTTGCCTTGTTGACTTGTATTTCCCAGGTGAAGTTTCTTTGTTGCCGACTTGAATTGTGATATGAGATGCTTTCCCTTTTCTTAGGTGGACACCTGATTGCTGAGCTCGAATTATAATCCGAGATGCTTTCCTTTTCTCCAAGTGGACGCCGGATTACCGACACTTAAATTGTTTCTTTTCCTTAAAACTAGTGTTGTTCTCCCTTACTCTCCAGGTGATCGCCTGATTGCCAAAACTTTAGTTGTATTCCCCTACTTTCCAGGTGGGCGCCTAATTGCTGAACTTGAACTGTATTCCCGTGCTCTCCAGGTGGGCGCCTGATTGCTGAACTTGAACTGTATTCTCGTGCTCTCCAGGTGGGCGCCTGATTGCTAAAACTTGAACTATATTCCCGTGCTTTCCAGGTGGGTGCCTCATTGCTAAACTTGAACTGTATTCCCGTGCTCTCCAGGTGGGCACCTGATTACTCAACTTGAACTGTATTCCCGTGCTCTCCAGGTGGGCGCCTCATTACTGAACTTGAGCTGTATTACCGTGCTCTCCAGGTGGGCGCCTGATTGCTGAACTTGAGTTGTATTCCCGTGCTGATATAGTTAGTTGTGGGCGCCCAATTTCAACAAAATAGACAAAACAAAGAAAATTTTCAGCCCCAGTTTGGTAGCTGCGCACATCTGTGAGTGTTAATCTGAATAATGTTACCAAATATTCTAAAAATTTGAAAGCTAGATCCCATTATCCAGGAGGGTCCTGACAACTCCTAGTTAAATGACAGTTTTAAAAGCTGAATTATGTTTTCTAAAGGTATGACTTTCTCTAAATCTTGTTATCTAAGAAGGTCTTACAACTACATCCCATTATCTAGGAAGGTCCTGAAAACCAAAAATCAAGTCTTATCTTAAGAGTGACAATTTTATGGCTACATCTTGTTATCTAATGGAAATCTTAAAGCTAGGTCCCATTATTCAGGAAGGTCCTGAAGACTTCTAATTGAATTCTATCTTAAACATGCAAACTTTGAAACCAACTTATGTTCCTCTGGGTACATTTACGCTAGGTTTTGCTACTCATAATTGTTTTGATTTTTAAACTAGGTCCCATTTTCCAAGAGGGTCCTGAAAATTTACGGTCAACCTGTTTGGTGCTTGCTCTTCCCCTACGGAGGGTTTTTCCGAAATAAACGAAATTTTCTGCCCCTGTTTCAATCAAAGAAAAATCTTGTCAACTTAAAATGTGGTGGTTAGTTTGTGGCATTCTTGCTGAAGGTGATCTCTCCGTTGTCGTGTTTTGTTTTAACTAACTTCCTCAAATTGGCCAAGAACCCCTTTGACTTTCCGACTGACTTTCAACCCCCATGACCTTGGATGATCCGAGTGTTCTATACCCAAACCATTGTGTTACATCTCAGAACCATCTGTTTAAACCTCTGCATCTCCCATGAAATTACTAAAACCATTCCACCAATGAAGCTTTCGCTAACCCTTTATATCCCATTTCGCATCATACTATCTTTAGCAATGCCTTGACCGCCTTGTGCTTTGTGCAACTTGGAAGTTGGTAGTGAGCTTTGAAATCCTTTATTATTGCTTAAACGGAACTGACATTGGAAAAACTTTAGAGAAACAAACTCAAAAGAAATGAAATGTAATGACTTTGAGAGTTAGGGATAAGAAAAATCCAAAACTGGAAGACTATCTAAAGGAAAAAGAAAAGAGACTTATCTGAGTGGAGCAGCTGGCAATAATGATCATGACATGCATTTGGGATTAATCGGCCTAGTCTGTCCAATCCAATCAGTTTTCCTTTATGCCCCGAGATCTTCAAAACCCAATTTCTTCACCAAAACCTTATCCTTGTTCGACCTGCAGTGCCCCGAAGGGTTTTCACCAACAAACCTCTCTCATTTGTTCATCTCTCAACTCACTTTCGCTTTAAGGTGCCCGTGAAGGTTTTCACCAATAAGACTCTCTCATTTTTTATTTCTCTCAGCTTTCATTGCCTTACGGTGCCCGTGAGGGTTTTCACCAATAAGACTCTCTTATTTTCATTATTTTTTCTGCTTGGACTAGAGTGTAGCCCCTGATATGAATCACCTCTACTTGCTCGACTTGGCGTCTCTTGAAGACTGATCAGAAGGTCTTTCTTTGGACCGTAACATGGGCTTTTGGATAGGGTCAGAAAGAAAAGGTGTCAAAAAAACAATTCAAGTGGGTTCAAAATTACAACTTTCGGAATCAGATTTCTTAACAATCACAACTTCTGCCCCAGTTTCTTTGCTTGTGGTCTTTTGGATTTTTATTTTGATGGGACCGAACCGTGAGGCTGCCTACGTATCCTTAAAAGGAATCAAGTCGAACGTAGTTCGTGTCATAGAAATTACTTTATTGTTGTGATCTTTCTTTTCTTTTTCTTCCTCTTTCTCTTCTTTTCTTTTCTTTTTCCTTTTCTTCTTTTTTTTCTCTCTCTTTTCATTCTTTTTCTTTTCTCTTTTTCCTTTACTTATCTTTCACACTTGCGTTTCTGATCTTTGCTACTGATTCCAAAAGAGGTGTATGGAAGGAATAAATAAGGCTCAAAAGGGGTAACAAAGGATAAAGTATTTGGATAGCATAACAAAATGCCTTCGTCATTCCAATCTTCAAAATATGTCAAGTATAAACAAATACAAATTAAACAAAGAAAATCATACATAATATCTCTTGACCGCGTCGAAATTGATGGCCATTTATACACACTTGCCTTCAATGTATATTAAATACAAAGCATCATTGGACAACACTCTAGTTATGATGAACGGCCCCTGCCAATTTGGGGTGAACTTGCCTTTAGCCTCGACCTGATGTGGACGGATACGTCTCAACACTTGCTGACCCACTTCAAACTTCCGCGGACGCACCTTCTTATTATATGCTCTTGCCATTCTCTGCTGATACAACTGGCCATGACACATTGCTACCAACCTTTTCTCATCGATCAAACTCAATTGTTCCAGGTGGGTTTTGACCTATTCATCATCGCCAATTTCGACTTCTATGACAATCTGAAGGGATGGGATTCCGATTTCTACGGGTATCACTACTTCAGTGCCATACACCAGCAAATAAGGAGTTGCCCCTACTGAAGTACGAACAGTGGTGCGATAGCCCAACAATGCAAAGGATAGCTTTTCATGCCGCTGTCTGGAACCCTCCACCATTTTTCGAAGTATCTTCTTTATGTTCTTGTTGGCCGCCCCGACTGCTCCATTCGCCTTGGGGCGGTAAGGGGTGGAATTGCGATGTGTAATCTTGAACTGCTGACATACCTTTTTCATCAGATGACTATTGAGATTAGCACCATTATCTGTAATGATCACCTTTGGGATCCCAAACCGGCAAATGATATTTGAGTGCATAAAATCGACCACCGCTTTCTTGGTCACAAACTTGAACGCTTTAGCCTTAACCCACTTGGTGAAATAATCGATGGCCACCAGAATGAACCTGTGCCCATTTGATGCTGCTGGCTCAATTGGCCCAATGACATCCATGCCCCACGCAACAAAAGGCCATGGTGTAGACATTGTGTGCAATTCAGATGGTGGAGAATGAATCAAATCTCCGTGTACTTGGCACTGATGACACTTGCGCACAAAACTGATACAATCTCGCTCCATAGTGAGCCAATAATAACCTGCTCGGAGAATCTTCTTCGCCAGCACGTACTCACTCATATGCGGTCCACAAACTCCAGAATGTACTTCGGTCATGATAGATGTGGCCTGTCTAGCATCTATGCATCTCAATAATCCAAGATCCAGAGTCCTTTTGTACAAAACCCCTCCGCTGAAGAAAAATATGCTTGCCAACCGCCGAATTGCTCTCTTTTGATCACCTGTGGCTTGTACTGGATACACCCCCATCCTGATATATTCCTTGATATCATGAAACCAAGGCTCACCATCAAGTTCTTCTTCCACCACATTACAGTAAGCATGCTGATCATGGACCTGAATATGCAAAGGGTCCACATAAGCCTTATATGGATAATGTAACATTGATGCCAAAGTAGCCAAAGCATTAGCAACCTCGTTATGGATCCTTGGAATATACCTAAACTCTACTGATCGAAAACGTTGACAAAGATCATGCAAACATTGCCGGTACGGTATGAGTTTTAAATCCCGTATTTCCCATTCCCCTTGGATCTGGTGTACCAGAAGGTCCGAGTCTCCCAAGACCAAGACTTCCTGGACACCCATGTCTGTAGCTAACTTCAAATTCAAAATGCATGCCTCGTACTCAGCCATGTTGTTAGTACAGTAGAAACGAAGTTGAGCTGTAACAGGGTAGTGATGCCTGTTTAAGAAATAAGTAAAGCCCCTATCCCGACGCCTTTCATGTTAGCAGTTCCATCAAAGAAAGTTTCCAATCTGGCTCTCCAACTGGTTCCAACTCATCAATATGTATTACCTTTTCATCAGGGAAATAAGTCTTCAAAGGCTCATATTCTTCATCCACTAGGTTCTCAGCCAAATGATCGGCCAATGCTTGGGCTTTCATCGCAGTCCTAGTCACATAGACGATGTCAAATTCTGTGAGCAAGACTCAACCCCTTTGTTGAGCCTCCAAAGTCAGATGCACGTGATGCAAACAAACGTTCCTACTAGGGATCCGGCATGTGGCTTTGTTATACTAGGTTCAGAACCTGGGTGTTTGTTCTAGACCTGGCTTACCCGAGCGGACAGCTCGAGCCGAGGGGGGGTAGCGTACCGGGAATACAGAAGCTTCACCGGCTTAGCAACTTGTCCGAACCTCGTTCTAAATTGGGATTTGACACTATACAGAAAAGAAGTCGTACGAAGTACACCCTTCTTCATGATTTAGAAGACTCAGAGAGGAGATGGGTTTCGGCACAGTTTATACACAGTTCACGTAATATCAAAGCGGTAAAAGCAGCATTTAGCACATTAGGCTCAAACATGTAAAAATCAGATAAAACCAAATATAACAATTTATATGAGCTCGAATTTCTAACCCTGAACCACTGGTTCTGGGTTAAGTCCCCAGCAGAGTCGCCAGAGCTGTCACACCTCCTTTTTCCGGCACCGCGAGGTGCGTAGGGAGTTTTTTCCAATTAAAGGACAGTCGAAACGGGATTGGTTTAATTATTTCAGAGTCGCCACTTGGGAGATTTAGGGTGTCCCAAGTCACCAATTTTAATCCCGAATCGAGGAAAAGAATGACTCTATATTACAGTCTGCGTACCAGAAATCCGGATAAGGAATTCTGTTAACCCGAGAGAAGGTGTTAGGCATTCCCGAGTTCCGTGGTTCTAGCACGGTCGCTCAACTGTTATATTCGGCTTATTTATCTGATTTTTAATACAATTATGAACCATGTGCAAATTTTATCTTTTACCGCTTTATTATTATAATTATTATTTTTTAGGAATGTGAACATCGCTTAAAACATATCTTTGGATTGTGTCACATGAAATGCACCCACAATACGAAACATATTTTATTTGATGTTTTAGGATTTAGATTTGGGTCGCATGAAATGCGCATCCGAGTTTAAGAAGGTAAAATTAATTAAATCGCGCCTAAAGAGTCTAACGCGTCATTATCTTTGGGGAAGGAAGTGAAATTCACTAAACAATCCATCCCAAATTCTAAGTAATTTTTTTTTAAATAATTAAATAAATAAATGAGATTGGAGAATCCTATACATTTGTATTATTTACATCTATTTATTTTTAGCGAAATCCTTTAATAATATCCTTTAATGACTACCTTTTTATTATTACTAAGTTTTTTATAAATATAAAATCAATATCTACATTCTTGAAAATGACATATTAAATAGAAGAGAAAAACAAATATTAGCAGAAAGTAATAAAATTATAATCATAGATACAACATGGAATTATCGAAAAGTAAAAAATAAAAATAAAAAAAACTAATTATCCCATAGTTGGATTAAAATTCAAATTATTAGTAAGACTTAAGCTTATTGAAACTAATTATTTACAAATACTGAAAATTGAAAGAAATAAAAATAAAAACTTGAGTACTAAATCATATTTCTAAAAATTTAAACAATTTAACATTAACTAACTTTGTTTTAATTCATCATGTCCTAATACTTGTTTGCAAACTAATTCATGTTATAACTGAAATTGACTACATGATTCGGATTAACTTATCGTTGACGAAAAACCTTATGAATAAGGAACTTAGTTAATTTTTGCCAAACTGATTCAATAACGCCATTTTTACGTTATTTCTTCTATTTTTTTTATTTAAACAATTTTAATTAATAATCAGGTTTAAATATATTTCCTAATAATCTGGTAAAGACGTTATTTAATATGTCGCTATAATATGCCTAGTTATGCCGATGACAGTGATTTACGGAATAATAATACATGAATAACCTAAATACAATACAAAAAATTAAATTAAACTAAATTAAAAATTTAACACTCCATTCTTCATTTCAGCTTACAAAATGCCAAAATTACAGTTGTGTACCTGATATTGTCAATATAAGAAGAAGAAAGTCAGCAACGTAATACGTAACACAGCAACAGCAACAATAACCAGCAATAACCAGTCAACGAAAATCCCAGTGACAGCTTTGAAAAATTCAAAATAAAATCCAGGAATGCCGAAAATAACGGACAGAAACCAAGGGAAATTTTCAGATTTTTGACAGGCTAGTTAATCTTCAACCCTTAATTTCTACACCTGTATACCAGAATATTTATCAGGTGTGTACTACTTTCTCTTCTAATTTTCAATTTTTTTTCTTTGTATGTTTTTCTTTTCTTGAGAGTTTCAATTTTTTTTTCGGAATAAATGTTCAGCTTTTTTTTTCAATCTCTTTTTTTTCTGTCTGTATTTCTTCTCCCCCTCTTGTGTTCAAGACTTCACATATATATATCCCATCCCATAAATCAATTAAAATCAATCCCTTTCTCTACCAAACCCATTATCTTCCCACTCATCCCCATTACATTAAATAAATATATCACACCACCCCATTATATTTTGTCCCCCATGCTTTATTTAAAATAATGCAAGATTCCCCTTTAATTTAAATCTTGTCCCCCTTTATATTAAATAATCATATCACAACCCACCCCATTTCATTTTGTCCCCCATGCTTCAAATAAACAATTTCAAAATGTACAATTCCTAAACTACCCCTTCCGACCTTACTGAAATTACCAAACTACCCCTAAACGTACTACAAATTTACCAAACTACCCATCAGCTATAACACATCAATTAATCAAACTTAACCAAAATATAGACAATATGATCAATTTCTAACAATGTTCAAACAACAATATGAACATGGATGAACATCATAACAACAATATCACATGAACACGATTTTAACAACATTTCAACAACAAATCACATGAACACGAATTGAACAACAAAGAACAACTAAAATTTGATTGAACAATATTTTAGCAACAAACAATCCTATTTTCGGATTCAACAACAACAACAATCAAAGTATGAAGATTTCTAAATTCAATCATATTGAACTTAAAATCAACTCTAACAACATTACAACAAACAATTCTTATATTAAACTTAAAACAAGATTATGAGAACAATTCAAGCAATAATCATAAATGGTAAACAAGAAATCAAACTATACAAAATTCGGATTCAAGATCATCCAAACAAAGTATGAACATGAATGAATCTATTTTAAGACAACAAACATGACGGATTAAACGATTAAAACAATATATTCCTTTAATACAACTAAATTCTTTAAACAAATAACAAGATCGACGAAGAAAACAATTATGAACTTAAACTTGAACTTAACAATATTAACAATTTCTAACAATACATAAACACATGAAACAAATTGAAGAAACAATTAATTAAATTTCAATTTGAATCTAACAAACATCAAACTAACAAATTCTTACTTAAACAATACAACAAACATGAAATAAACATGAAAACAACTAATTAAACTTCCATTTTAAAATCTGAAAATTGATTTAACAAATAACACATGAACATGAACTAAAAATTAATTCAAACGATAAACAAAACAAACATTTGTTGATTTTAGATTCGAAAATATCAAAACAAAATATGGACAAAATAAAACTCAAAAACTACTAACCGGATCGAAAGACGAACAACGACCAAACAAACAACGAACTTGACGATGAACTTATGACGTATAGTATCTTCACTTGACGAAAACCCTCGACCTTTGCCGGACTTTAACCGGACTGTCTTGTGTCGTCAACAACAGTACGAAGTGGCGAGCAGCAACACGACGCCAAGAAGCAGCAGCAGTCCGAAGCAGCGAGCAGCAGCAACTGTCGACGACGACATGGCGGAATGGACTGCTCCCGATGGCAGCGTGCGAGCTTGGTCGTGATGAGCAGCGGCGATGGGAGCTTCGATCAACAGCTGACTCATCGAGGCTATGTTCGTTTGGTTGTTTGGTTGAGACAGAAGCAACAACGACATAGACGTCGAGCTTCAACGAGCTTGAGCTCGATGAGCTTCATCAATGGCGGATAGGGTTGGGGTCGCGAAAGAGGTTGTGTCGTTTGGTGGTGTTTGGACGGTGCTTGGGTGGTGTTCGACGAAGGGGGTGGCTGCTGGGTAGCCATGGTTGTGCTTTGGAGTTTTGAGGAGAAGAAGATGAAAAGAGAGAAAGAGAAGAAAGGGGGGGGGGGGCGGATAGCTTAGGATAGTTTTAGGGTTTTTTTTTCTTTTTTCTTTTGTTTTGTGTCTTTGAAATGCAAGATAGGGGTATTGGGTCTTTTGGGTTATGGACTGGGTCGACCCAGTTCGAAATGGACTGGGTCGTAGGGAAGATTGGGCCATTTTTTGGGCCTATAGCTTGAAATTGAAGAAGAGGCCCAATTCCGACTTTCTTTATATTTTCGCTCTCTTTTCTTCTTTTATTTTTTCTAAAACTAAATTATAAAAATACTTAAACTATTATTAAGAACTAAATTAAGTTATAAAAGCGCAAATTAACTCCCAATAACAATTAACGCACAATTAAGTATTAATTAAGCATAAAATTGTATATTTGGACATTAAATGCTAAAAATGCAAACGATGCCTATTTTTGTAATTTTTAATTTTTGTAAAACAATTTTAATTACTAACAATTGTAGAATTAAATCCTATATGCAAAATGCGACATATTTTTTGTATTTTTTATTAATTTAGCAAATAAACATGCACAAACAAATACAAATAATTATTCAAAATGTCACAAAATATCACAAAAATGGCACACCAAGAAAAATTATTTTATTTTTGAATTTTTTGGGAGTAATTCTCATATAGGGCAAAAATCACGTGCTTACAGCTGCCCCTCTTTGCCCGAAGACACGAAGGGTTTTCGTGCAAAGATAAAGCGAGCGATTTTTGCCCATCCGAGTACTCCGTTGAAGCATTTTTTGAAAAAGATTTGACCGAACCTTTGCTTCAAAGGTTTCCTACATATCCTGGGCTAAACAGGAATCAGGTCAATGTAGTTCGAGAAATTTTGGTAGCTGGGACTACCGTTGGACTGCAATGTTACTGTTGTTGCATGCTATTATTATTGCTTACCGATCTCCTTGTTACACCGTGCTTAAAAAAACAAGAAGCTAGGCTAGAGTACAATTTATTTTTGTTGCCTTGCTTCCTTGTCTGCTTGCATTTCTTTCGGTGCTTTTCTTCCGATGCTTTTCTTCCTTTTGACACATGGACTTGAGTTTATGCTGGGACCTCTTGTTGCAACCTTCTGCTTCCCGGTGCTGGGGGATTTTATTGTTTACTGCTGGGGATTCCTGTTGTAACCTTCCGCCTTCTGGTGGGGTTACTGATTCCAAACTCTGTAATACAAGACTAAAAAGTTGCTTCAATGCAAAATTATGAAATGTATGCCCGCATTATACTGGTGGACGACCTAGAACTGAAATGTATTCCCGCATTTTACTGGTGGGCGACCTAGAACAGAAAAGTATTCCCGCATTATACTGGTGGGTGACCTAGAACTTAAAAGTATTCCCGCATTATACTGGTGGGCGACCTAGAACCTAAATGTATTCCCGCATTATACTGGTGGGCGACCTAGAACTGAAATGTATTCCCGCATTATACTGGTGGGCGACCTAGAACATGAAATGAAAAGATAAATGCATACCCGTATTATACTTGTGGGCGACCTAGAACATGAAATGAAAACATAAATGTATACCCGCATTATACTGGTGGGTGACCTAGAAATGGAAAACTGAAATGTATGCCCGCATTATACTGGTGGGCGACCTAGAATATGGAATGAACAGACAAAATGTATTCCCTCATTATACTAGTGGGCGACCTAGAACTGAAATGTATTCCCGCATTATACTGGTGGGCGACCTAGAACTTAAATGTATTCCCGCATTTTACTGGTGGGCGACCTAGAACTTAAATGTATTCCCGCATTTTACTGGTGGGCGACCTAGAACTTAAATATATTCCCGCATTTTACTGGTGGGCGACCTAGAACTTAAATGTATTCCCGCATTTTACTGGTGGGCGACCTAGAACTTAAATGTATTCCCGCATTTTACTGGTGGGCGACCTAGAACTTAAATGTATTCCCGCATTTTACTGGTGGGCGACCTAGAACTTAAATGTATTCCCGCATTTTACTGGTGGGCGACCTAGAACTTAAATGTATTCCCGCATTATACTGGTGGGCGACCTAGAACTGAAATGTATTCCCGCATTATACTGGTGGGCGACCTAGAACTGAAATGTATTCCCGCATTATACTGGTGGGCGACCTAGAACTGAAATGTATTCCCGCATTATACTGGTGGGCGACCTAGAACTTAAATGTATTCCCGCATTTTACTGGTGGGCGACCTAGAGCATGAAATGAGAACATAAATGCATACCCGCATTATACTGGTGGGTGACCTAGAGCATGAAATGAAAACATAAATGCATACCCGCATTATACTGGTGGGTGACCTAGAACATGAAATGAAAACATAAATGCATACCCGCATTATACTGGTGGGTGACCTAGAACATGAAATGAAAAGACAGAAATGTATTCCCGCATTATACTGGTGGGCGCCTAATTGGCAAAGAATAATTTGAATTTGTTTCCTCGATTCTCCGAGAAAATTTCCACTTGTGGTAGAAAATTTTATGCCCCAATTCTGGCGATCTTTCTTATGGCGTATCTTTAGGCCATCATCAACACTTTATTTTCCTGTTCAAATCAAAGAAAATTTAGTTAGTTTTTTTTTTTTTTTTTGAAATATGGCGAATGGTCATGTCACTCCTGATGGGGATGATTGTTCCCTTTCCCTTATTCTTGTTCGGCGTTCTCAAAACTTGTTGGGGATGATGTTATTTGCTGGGGATAACATTCTGCTGGGGACGGTTTTTCCATTTATCCCTTCACCATTTTGTATCTCAAAAATTTCTGGAGGTTATTTTGCCGAAGATGAATTTTCCTTTCTTCCCTTCCCCTTCTGTGTTGTCCGACCACCTCGTAGCTTGGTCGATATTCGGTCGGAGTACTCTGGGGATCGTCTTGGAACTTGGCTTACAATTTCCTCAACATATTTTTTTTTTTCGGCTCTTCCCCGTACTTTCCTTGCCATTTTAGGACAATATTATTCGGCCTAGCAACCAACGTCTTTTGCCTTATTGCCTTGTCTCTTGCCTGCCCTTTTCACTTTTTATGTTGTACCATTTTGGCAACTGGTAGTAAGCTCTGAAAGACCTTCCTTAAAACATAAATTTCTAGAAAAATTCTTTTAAACAACAAAATGAAAAGATAGAAAAATGAGAAAATCTTTCTGAACAAAAAAATGAACTTATCTGGGTGATACAACCGATTCCAATGATCATGTTGTGCATTCCGGATTAATCAACCCAGTCTATTTGTATCGATCAAACTTTCTGATGTCTTCACTTGCTGGGGATAAATAGGTGCCCAATTCTTCGCAAAATACGGATCTTTTCCGTCAATCTATCTTGTCGCCTTATAGTGCCCTTCGCGGGGTTTTCACTAACAAGGCTCTCTCATTTCTCACAACTCCCGTCGCCTTATGGTGCCTGTGAAGGTTTTCACCGATAAGACTCTCTCATTTTGTATTTCTCAGCTTACGTCGCCTTATGGCGCCTGTGAAGGTTTTCGCCGATAAGACTCTCTCATCTTATTTTCTCAGCTTGGGATTGGAGTGTTGCCGATAAGATTTATCTCTGCCGGGAATTCTTTTGGCTAAAAATTCTTTCAATTCATGATCCTCATTCAGTCAGGGACCGATGTTTTATTCTTGGTTTTCATTTGCCTATCTTAACACCTCTCGGATACTGATCGGGAGGTCTTTTTTGGATATCAATATAGGTTTTAGAAGAAAAGGATATAAAATTCAAAATAACTTTGATGGGTAAAGTATTACAACTCTTGGAATCAAACTCTTTTTTTTCTTTTTTTTTTCAAAATTTAGAAACATAATTTCTGCCCCAGTTTTCTTACTTGGGGATTTTTCTTTTGATTTTTTTTTCCTTTTTTTATTTTTTTATTTTATTACCTTATGACCGAGCCGTGAGGCGCCTACGTATCCTCTTTGAGGAATCAGGTCGAACGTAGTTCACTGACTCCTTTGTTTTCTTGCGACCTTCAAAAAGTTTTTTTTTCATACATTTTTTCATTAATGATTCCAAGAGAGGGGTATAAAAAGATAAGTATGGCTCAAAGGGGTAAAGCAAAGGTTAAAAGTGTTTGGATAGAAGAAAGAATTGCCTCCGTCATTTCATTATCCGATAAGCACTAAGTACAAACAAACAAATAAACAACAAAAGAAATTACACATAATATCTTTTGACTGCATCAGAATTGATAGCCATGTCGACGCATCTTCCTTCAACATCCGTCAGACGTAAAGCGCCATTGGATAATACTCTGGTCACAATATACGGCCCTTGCCAATTCGGGGCGAACTTGCCTTTTGCCTCAATCTGATGTGGGAGGATCCGTTTCAATACTTGTTGCCCTACTTCAAATTTTCTGGGGCGCACCTTCTTATTGTATGCTCTTGCCATTCTCTTTTGATACAACTGGCCATGACATACTGCTGCCAATCTTTTTTCATCCATTAAACTCAGCTGCTCTAGTCGGGTTTTGACCCATTCATCATCGTCAATCCCGGCCTCAGCGATAATTCGAAGGGAAGGAATTTCAACTTCTGCTGGTATTACTGCTTCGGTTCCGTATACCAACAAATAAGGAGTCGCACCTATTGAAGTACGAACAGTAGTGCGGTATCCTAACAACGCAAATGGTAGCTTTTCATGCCATTGTCTGGATCCTTCAATCATTTTCCTCAATATCTTCTTTATATTTTTGTTGGCTGCCTCAACTGCTCCATTCGCCTTGGGCCGATACGGGGTGGAATTACGGTGTGTAATCTTAAACTGTTCACATACTTCTCTCATCAAGTTGCTGTTAAGATTAGCACCATTGTCCGTGATTATTATATTTGGGATCCCAAATCTACAAATGATATGGGAATGGACGAAATCCACCACTGCCTTCTTGGTTACAGACTTAAAAGTTTTGGCTTCAACCCACTTAGTGAAATAATCGATGGCTACCAGAATGAACCTGTGACCGTTCGAAGCTGCCGGCTCGATAGGCCCAATGACATCCATGCCCCATGCTACAAATGGCCATGGTGCGGACATTGTGTGCAATTCCATTGGTGGAGAATGAATCAGATCTCCGTGTATCTGACACTGATGGCATTTTCGTACGAAACTGATACAATCATGCTCCATACTGAGCCAATAATATCCCGCTCGCAGAATCTTCTTTGCCAACACATATCCGCTCATATGGGGCCCACAGACTCCAGCATGTACCTCTGTCATCACTATCGTGGCTTGACCTGCATCAATACATCTCAGCAATCCCAGATCTGGGGTTCTTTTGTACAACATTCCTCCACTGAGGAAAAATCCATTTGCCAGTCGTCGAATGGCTCTCTTTTGATCTCCGGTTGCCTGCTCCGGGTATATCCCCATCCTGAGGTATTCCTTGATATCATAAAACCATGGCTCGCCATCCATTTCTTCTTCTATTATGTTGCAGTAGGCATGCTGATCACGAACCTGAATATACAATGGGTCAACATGGATTTTGTCTGGATGGTGCAACATCGATGCTAAAGTGGCCAAAGCATCGGCAACCTCATTGTGAACTCTCGGGATGTGTCTGAACTCCACTGATCGAAATCGCTTGCTCAGATCGTGCAAACATTGTCGATATGGTATAAGCTTCAAATCCCGTGTTTCCCATTCACCCTGGATCTGATGTACTAGGAGGTCCGAGTCTCCCAAGACCAAGACGTCCTGAACATCCATGTCTGCAGCCAATCGTAGGCCCAAAATACATGCCTCATATTCAGCCATGTTGTTAGTACAATAGAAACGTAGCTGAGCTGTAACAGGATAGTGATGTCCTGTTTCTGAAATAAGTACTGCTCCTACTCCAACTCCTTTTGCATTAGCAGCCCCGTCAAAGAAAAGCTTCCACCCTGGCTCCTCATTCAGTTCTAACTCCTCTATATGTATCACTTCTTCATCAGGAAAATACGTCCTCAAAGGCTCGTATTCTTCATCAATAGGATTCTCAGCCAAGTGATCGGCCAATGCTTGAGCTTTCATGGCCGTCCTCGTCACATAGACAATGTCGAACTCTGTGAGTAATATCTGCCATTTTGCCAATCTTCCTGTGGGCATAGGCTTCTGGAAAATATACTTTAATGGATCCAGACGTGAAATAAGGTAAGTAGTATGTGACGACAGATAATGCTTAAACTTCTGTGCTACCCAAGTTAGAGCACAACATGTCTTCTCAAGTTGAGTGTACTTATTCTCATAGACTGTAAACTTCTTGCTGAGATAATAGATGGCTTGCTCTTTTCTTCCTGTGATGTCGTGTTGACCCAACACGCAACCAAACGAATGATCCAGGACCGTTAGATAAAGGATTAATGGCCTCCCCGACTCAGGTGGAACCAATACAGGTGGATTGGATAAATAACCTTTGATCTGGTCAAATGCCTCCTGACATTCTGCCGTCCATTCTATCGCGGCATCTTTCCTCAGCAATCGAAAGATGGGTTCACAAGTTGTTGTGAGCTGAGCGATGAATCTGCTGATATAGTTCAATCTTCCCAACAGACTCATTACTTCTGTTTTATTCCTTGGTGGCGGCAATTCCTGGATGGATTTGATCTTTGACGGATCCAACTCAATGCCTCGCCGACTGACGATAAATCCTAACAGCTTTCCAGATGGAACACCAAATGCACATTTGGCTGGGTTGAGCTTAATGTCGTACCTTCGAAGCCTTTGGAAAAACTTCCTAAGGTCTGCTACGTGGTCTTCCTGATGCTTGGATTTGATGATCACATCATCTACGTACACTTCGATCTCTTTGTGTATCATATCATGGAACACAGTAGTCATTGCTCTCATGTATGTTGCCCCAGCGTTCTTCAAACCGAATGGCATTACCCGATAACAATAAGTCCCCCATGGCGTAATGAAAGCTGTTTTCTCTGCATCTTCTTCATCCATCAAAATCTGATGATACCCAGCGTAGCAATCCACAAAGGAGCCGATTTCTCGCCCGGCGCAATTGTCGATCAAGATATGGATATTGGGCAATGGAAAGTTATCCTTTGGGCTTGCCCTGTTCAGATTACGGTAGTCGACGCATACCCTGATCTTCCCATCTTTCTTTGGTACTGGCACTACATTAGCCAACCAATCAGGATATCGAGAGACCCGAATAACCTTTGCTTGCAGTTGCTTGGTTACTTCTTCTTTAATCTTCACACTCATATCTGTCTTGAACTTCCTCAGTTTCTGCTTGACGGGGAGGCATGTCGGGTCAATGGGTAATTTGTGAACCACTAGCTTGGTGCTTAAACCCGGCATGTCGTCATACGACCATGCAAAAACATCTTTAAACTCAATGAGTGCTTTGATTAATTCTTCCCTGATGCTAGGCTCAATGTGGATGCTGATTTTGGTTTCTCGGACATTATCCGCATCCCCTAGATTTACAGCCTCGGTGTCATTCATATTAGGCTTGGGTTTCTCTTCAAATTGGCATAGTTCTCGGTTTATTTCTTCGAAGGCTTTATCCTCATCATATTCAGACTCATCGTCATAATCGATCTCTTGTATCATTAAATCAGAGTCAGATTGATTTATTAGACTAGGTCGAAGATCCGTCGTGCATGCCATGTCATTAGAACCAGTAAAAAGAGAACTGTTCAGAAAGAGAAAAGAATAAAACAAAATTAAAATGAGACAAGAAAAGAATTTTATTAAAATGCGGGATAACAGGGTTCACACTTTTACAAGATAAAATAAGATTTGGATTACACCCTGAATAATCCGAAAAATAAGAAAGCAAAAATCAAAGCCTACTACCAGGACTCTCCCCGAGTAGGAAGAGGAGTAACCGTCCAATTGTTGGTTTTGGCCTTAGGCCCCATAAACTGTATGTCTGTTCCGCTGGAACCCTCTCCGACTTCTACCATATTGACATTAGTGAACAATCTTTCGAAACTCTGATTCAGATCCCCGTCAATCCCAATCAATCGCCCGAGAACTTTCGGGACTGGTGACCCCTTGGCGCTTGCTCTAACAAAAGATCTTGAGAGACGTGGCACAGGTTTGGGAAGAAACCAAACTTTCTTCTTCATTTTCCGAGCTCGTTTTACATCTGCCGCAGTCGGTTTGAACCCCAACCCAAAGGTCTCCAAATTCTTGGGCAAGGAAACAGGTTGAACAATTCCCTGAAGTTCAGCTCCCAAGCCTTTTCCTGGCATAAACCCATTACCCAGCATTTCTGAAACCATCATAACCGTTGCGGAAGCTATCCTAGGATGCTGAATGATTTCACCCTCGGGGAACTTGTTTGCCGACACTGCATCAAAAATCTGGTAGACCCAGGGACCTTTGTCATCATTGGTCTCTATGAAGGGTACAATGGCGCCTCCTACGGTGCACGCAGTGTCCTCGCCGTGCAACACGACCTCTTGTCTATCCCACTCGAACTTGACCATCTGATGCAAGGTGGATGGCACTGCTTTGGCTGCATGGATCCACGGTCGTCCCAACAGAAAGTTATAAGATACCGTAGCATCTAATACCTGGAATTCCATGGTAAACTGGACTGGACCGATGGTCAACTCAAGTATAATATCCCCCACGGTGGCTGTTCCATTTCCGTCAAATCCTCGGACGCAAATGCTATTCTTTTGGATTCTTCCGTGGTCGATCTTCAATTGGTTCAGGGTGGATAATGGACAAATATTGGCACTTGAGCCGTTATCCACTAATGCCCGAGTAACTGCCGAATCTTCACATTTGACAGTTAGGTAGAGAGCTTTATTATGCTCCGTGCCCTCCACTGGCAGATCATCATCTGAAAATGTTACCCTGTTCACCTCGAAAATTTTGTTGGCAATCGTTTCCAGGTGATTTACAGAAATCTCATTGGGCACATGAGCTTCATTCAGTATCTTCATCAGGGCCCGACGATGTTCATCCGAATGGATTAATAATGATAGCAGTGAGATCTGGGCCGGTGTTTTCTTCAATTGTTCGACCACGGAGTAATCCTGCACTTTCATCTTCTTTAAGAAATCCTCAGCTTCTTCTTCTGACACAGGTTTCTTTATTGCAGCTGGATTGGGTCTTCTCAACTCCGCCGGAGCAAAACACCGTCCTGATCGAGTCAGTCCCTGCGCCTCACAACTATTCTCCTCCACTTGTTGTCCCTTGTACATCACCACTGCCTTCTCATACTTCCAAGGCACAGCCTTGCTATCAATCATTGGTGTTTGGACTACTGGTTTTATGATGACCGGTTCCCTACAGACCCCTTTCACAACAACCACGGGTGCAGATGATGCTCCCGTTATTACCAACTTGGCTGGTTCTGGTTTCCTTGTAGCGGCAGATGGATTCTTCCCCAATATCACCACTGGCTTGACATCTTCCCCCTTCAACTGTACCCCTGCTTCCTCATTGATCGATTTTTCTTTTGGAGTGGCACGGATCATCATCACTGTCTGTGGGGGTTTCTTCGGCTCCCCTCCTTCGTGCACAAGCTCGATCATGTGGGCTTCAGGGTGCTTTGGCAATGGGTTCTGGTTAATGTTAGGTGCCTCCGGTGCCTGTACCTCGATCTTGTTGGTATCAATAAGATCTTGTATTGCATGTTTCAGCCTCCAACATTTCTCGGTATCATGTCCGGGAGCTCCCGAACAATATTCACATCTTACCGAGTGATCCATATTTTGGGGTAAGGGATTTGGTAATCTAGGCTCAACAGGATTTAATAAACCCAACTGCCTCAATTTGTGGAACAAGGCAATATAAGTTTCCCCCAACTCAGTAAAAGTTCTTTGCCTCTGCAATCTTTCATTTCTGGCGGCCGGATTTCCCCTGAAACCCATCCCTGGAGGGTTCCTGTAGGCTCTTGGTGGTGGATAGGTGTTTTGTGGTGGTGGGTATGTGTTATGTGGAGGTGGGTATGTATTGTGGGGAACCGGCGCGCGCCATTGTGGGCGAACCGGAGGTTGGGTGTATGTCTGGGCTTGATGGACGGTGAAATGTTGTTCTTGTGGTTGGTAGTAGGGTTGTGGAGGGTAATTTGGAATGTGTGGGTAGTTTAGACGATGGGGTCTGGGTTGGTAATGAGGGGAAGGACCTCTAGATCTGGACCAATTGTCGGCCTCTAATGTCGTGACCTCCTCTCTCCTTTTCTTCCCTAGCGCACCTCCCGTGCCGCTCTGAATGGCCTGAGTTGTTGCCTTAATTGCCGAATAACTCAGGATCTTATTGGACTTAAGTCCCTCTTCTATCATACCTCCCATTTTCACAACTTCATTAAATGATTTGCCAACTGACGTCACCAAGTGACCAAAGTAAGTTGGCTCGAGAGTTTGTAAGAAGTAATCCACCATTTCTCCTTCTCTCATTGGGGGATCAACTCTGGCTGCCTGTTCTCTCCATCGGAACCCAAATTCCCGGAAGCTCTCTCCGGGTTTCTTCTCGAGCTTTAGCAATGTGAGACGGTCTGGGACTATCTCAAGGTTGTATTGGAAATGTCCTGCGAAAGCCTGTGCCAAGTCATCCCAGGTGTACCACCTGCTCGGATCTTGTCTTGTATACCACTCTAACGCCGACCCGCTCAAACTCTGGCCAAAGTAAGCTATTAATAGCTCATCTTTGCCCCCTGCTCCCCTCATTTTGCTACAAAAACCTCGTAGATGTGCCATAGGATCACCATGCCCTTCGTATAAATCGAACTTGGGCATTTTGAACCCTGCTGGTAATTGAACGTCAGGGAAAGGGCATAGATCCTTGTAAGCCACGCTGACTTGGTTACCTAACCCGTGTATGTTCCTGAAGGATTGCTCCAGGCTTTTAAATTTCCGCATCACCTCGTCCTGCTCTGGGCTCTTAGCCGGCTTTTCAATCTCCGCCGGGACCTCAAAGTGGGGATTATAGGTATGTGGCTCGGGTGCTTTGAATGTGAGTTCAGGGGGGTAGTATTGTGTATCGTGAGCCTGAAACAGTGGCTCACTAGATGATCTGTGCAATGGGGCTGGGGGAGGTGCCACAAAGACGGGAACATTTGGTGGAGGAGGGTTTTGAGTGGGTGGTGGAGCTTGGGAATCATAAGCCTCTCTTCCCTGATAATAGTGATGGCTTGGGAAACTTGTTGAAGGACCGGGAGAGGGGTATTCCGGCGTGTGTGTTGGTTGGAGGGTAGGAGTAACGGGTAGTTCTTGCCCCTTCTGGGCTCTAGCTAAGGCTATCTGCATTTCATTCATTTCTAGCCTCATTTTTTCCATTTTCTCCAGGGCTTCCTTCAGCATCTGATTGGCCGTTTTTTCTGACTCAACGCTGTTGTCTGACCCAGTCATGCTTTCTGGTATAGGACCTTTTGATCTTGTCTGATAATGGTACGGTGCCAGTACGCTCTAACAACTAACTGATATTGATTGGAAAAAACAACAAACTTGTCAGTGGTAGAGTCTTAACAGATATTGTAATTGCACGTTAGGGGGATGCAATGCTCCTAGGCAGTTAATCATTTCTAACATGCTTTTGCTCTGACCGCATGCATCATCCCGGCCTATTTTTGCTCTGACAAATATATATATATATATATATATATATATATATATATATTTTTTTTTACGGTCGAATCCTATAGAGATTGCCTACGTATCGTGACCCCGCACGAATCAGACCAAGCGTAGTTCGTGCGATAAGACCAAATTTTTTTTTTTTATTACTCAAAATAATGCTATTACAAGCCATCACAAAAAAAACAAAATACAGACTTTATATATATATATATATATATATATATATATTTTTTTTTTTTGAGAATGTTTGAAGAAAAAAAACATATGGGTAGACAACAGACTCGAAAAACAAACAAGTGCAAGATTGAATTAGGGATACATTAAAGCTTTGAATTTTGGTGCCCGCGAGGCATCATTCGGCCTTTCCGCGGGCTTGGGGGCCAGGCTTCTTTGCAAGCTTTTTAGTTCCTCCATGATCTGATGGACATAACCCATGACTGAGGCAAATAGGACATCACGAGGCATCTCTTCACATGTTAGGCACTTTGTGGTGATATAGCGCCCTATATCATTGATCCTACCCCTGATTCTATCCCTCTCTATGCACAGCTGTTCTATCCGTTGATTCTTTAGTCCCAATATTCGAGTATTGTCAATGAGCTGCTCTTGGAACCTCTCCATTTGTTCTTCCATCCGGGCTATCGACTCATGGCAGTGTTCTCTATATGTTCTAGCATCCTGGGCTTGTTTGAGGACCCGATTATTGAGAATGGAGTTTATCTCTCTCAATGTCGCAACACTCATTTCGTAGTCCCTTTTTACTTGCCATAGGTGCTCTCTCCGTGATGTTGTAACTGTAGCCCACCTGACCCGCATTCTTGTTATACAAGCCTGGGATCTCTCCAAGTCTTCTCGGCTTTGGCTGACTTGATTTCTCAATTCCGCTATCAACCTTTCATCAGATCGACGTTTCTGTCGGTCACTATCACTCTTACTGACTTGGCGAATTCGGGCTTTCAGTGCCTGGTTTTCTTTGGCTAATTTGTTCTTCTCACCCTGCTCTGAGGCTACTTGAACGTTGTTTTCAAACATAAGCCTTTCAATTTGTCGCTTCAGCTTACCGATTTCAACCCGGTAGCCTTCCTCTCTCACTAACCAGCCCCACTGTTCCTGCGAATCATCCGTAAATTGTTGGACGTGAGCTCTTTTGGCAGGCCTCTGACGAATCTGGAACCTTTTCCCGAACCAAACATCGTATTTTGGGTCTACCTCACCCTTAGCCAGCTCTCGAACCATAGTCTTGGGTTCAAGGAATCTACATTCGTGCCACATCTTTCTAATTTTTCCTTCGGGGAACACGACTCCTGGACTCAACTCAATGGCGTGCTTGCTTAGATCCTCATCAGTGGGAATTACCTGAAATCTTCCTAGTTGGCGCAGTACCCGATGAGGAGCATATGGTTGGATGCTACGAAGTCCCATCAAAAGAACATGACATTCCTCGGCCGCCATGTATATTACCTCAGTATCATTCAACCACCCAAATGCCCATTCAACTTGGTCGGCTGTTGTTGACCTCAATTGTGCAAGCCATGCTTCGACGCCTTCGGGAAATATGACGCCTGTCATTCGTTTCTCAAAGCCGCTAATGCAGTTTCTCTCAGTCAACCCGTGGTTCATGTATCCCACTCGGTGATGGAGGTGTTCTTGCATCCACAACTGGAGTAACAGATTGCATCCCTGAAAGAACTTGCCTCCTTCTCGGCATATAGTTAAAGCTCGGTAGATTTCGGACAAAATTAAAGGAACCACAGTACTGTCGGTTCTTTTGATTGCAACATCGGCCATCCCTACAAGGCCTATCTCTATTTTTTTATCTTTGCGGGGACAGACCACAACTCCCAGAAATGCTGTGATAAATGCCAAAGTACGTCTTGCTTCCCACTTGATTCTGTTCCCAGTGTGAATTAATCCGAGGTTTGGTTCTTCCAAACCCTGAGGAATTCCGTACCGTTGATACAAGAATTGGAGAGTACAACATCCCTTCGACAAATCATCATTCTGTACCTTCCGACTAATGCTTAGCAAATCCAAGAACGCGTGCGGAGATACTGGTCTTGGTGAAAGTAAATACTGCCCTCTTAGTTTCCCATTCAACCCCGCATATCCGGCGACTTCCTCTAGTGTAGGTGAAAGTTCAAAGTCAGCAAAACGAAACACGTTGCGGGTTGGGTCCCAGAACGGTATTAGAGCCTCGATGATATCTGTCCTTGGCTTGATATTCAACAGATCGACAAAACCTCCCAAAACTCTTTCCACTATCTTTATACTATCTTTTCCCATATCATTCCACCACATGTGGAGTTGCGAAGGGACCTCGCTACACACTGAGAATGATTCATTTTGACTTGTGCTCATCCTGCACATTTATTATAGTGATTAAAGAAGGAAAAACTTTTATTTGACTTAAAAACTATCTATATTCTAAAGAAATATTTTTTGGACTTTAAAATTTATTTATTTATTTTTTTTTTGAAAAAAACTTTTAAGGAGAAAGGAAATATTTTTGAACTAATATTCTGAATTTATGAAAGAAATACTACAGAAAAAAATATTTTTGAATTTTATTTTGAATATCTTTTAATCAAATAAATGGGATTTTGAAATTAAAAGGAAATATATATTTTTTTTTTAAAAATAATTTGAGGTCTAAAAGAAAAACTTTCTAAAGAAGTGAGTAATGTTAAATATTTTTGGATTTTTTTTTTGAATACAGTGAGCCGAAACCAAAGAGGTTTGCCTCTGATCTCACATCCGGTGAGAATCAGACCCGCGTAGTTCAGGCTATAAACTAACTAATTTTTGAAAACAAACAAATTTTTCCTTTTTCTTTTATAGCAAAAAAAAACTATTTTCCTTTTTTTTTTATCTTTTTTTTTTTTTTGAAAATAAAGCAAATTAAAATAAAAGACTTATTCCTACACACTTTCTGCTTTCTAAGCAAACAAACAAAAAAATATATATATGTTTTTTTAAAAAAAAAAAAATTCGGCAGCATTTCGACAGTACTTGGGCAATGATTTTTCTAAATTAATCATCTAACTTTCCACTTGCTATTTTTATTTTATTTTATTCTTTACACTCCCGAGACTCAGAAGCCGGTCAACATGCAAGACCGAGCAAATAAATGCACATAAAACAAATAAGATGCATCAGGATGGTCATTTTCATTTTTGGTGCACCTGTCCTAGACAGACCCAACCCCTGTGTTGAGCCTCCAAAGTCAGATGCACGTGATGCAAACAAACGTTCCTACTAGGGATCCGGCATGTGGCTTTGTTATACTAGGTTCAGAACTTGGGTGTTTGTTCTAGACCTGGCTTACCCGAGCAGACAACTCGAGCCGAGGGGGGGTAGCGTACCGGGAATACAGAAGCTTCACCGGCTTAGCAACTTGTCCGAACCTCGTTCTAAATTGGGTTTTTACACTATACAGAAAAGAAGTCGTACGAAGTACACCCTTCTTCATGATTTAGAAGACTCAGAGAGGAGATGGGTTTCGGCACAGTTTATACACAGTTCATGTAATATCAAAGCGGTAAAAGCAACATTTAGCATATTAGGCTCAAACATGTAAAAATCAGATAAAACCAAATATAACAATTTATATGAGCTCGAATTTCTAACCCTGAACCACTGGTTCTGGGTTAATTCCCCAGCAGAGTCGCCAGAGCTGTCACACCTCCTTTTTCCGGCACCGCGAGGTGCGTAGGGAGTTTTTTCCAATTAAAGGACAGTCGAAACGGGATTGGTTTAATTATTTCAGAGTCGCCACTTGGGAGATTTAGGGTGTCCCAAGTCACCAATTTTAATCCCGAATCGAGGAAAAGAATGACTCTATATTACAGTCTGCGTACCAGAAATCCGGATAAGGAATTCTGTTAACCCGAGAGAAGGTGTTAGGCATTCCCGAGTTCCGTGGTTCTAGCACGGTCGCTCAACTGTTATATTCGGCTTATTTATCTGATTTTTAATACAATTATGAACCATGTGCAAATTTTATCTTTTACCGCTTTATTATTATAATTATTATTTTTTAGGAATGTGAACATCGCTTAAAACATATCTTTGGATTGTGTCACATGAAATGCACCCACAATACGAAACATATTTTATTTGATGTTTTAGGATTTAGATTTGGGTCGCATGAAATGCGCATCCGAGTTTAAGAAGGTAAAATTAATTAAATCGCGCCTAAAGAGTCTAACGCGTCATTATCTTTGGGGAAGGAAGTGAAATTCACTAAACAATCCATCCCAAATTCTAAGTAATTTTTTTTTAAATAATTAAATAAATAAATGAGATTGGAGAATCCTATACATTTGTATTATTTACATCTATTTATTTTTAGCGAAATCCTTTAATAATATCCTTTAATGACTACCTTTTTATTATTACTAAGTTTTTTATAAATATAAAATCAATATCTACATTCTTGAAAATGACATATTAAATAGAAGAGAAAAACAAATATTAGCAGAAAGTAATAAAATTATAATCATAGATACAACATGGAATTATCGAAAAGTAAAAAATAAAAATAAAAAAAACTAATTATCCCATAGTTGGATTAAAATTCAAATTATTAGTAAGACTTAAGCTTATTGAAACTAATTATTTACAAATACTGAAAATTGAAAGAAATAAAAATAAAAACTTGAGTACTAAATCATATTTCTAAAAATTTAAACAATTTAACATTAACTAACTTTGTTTTAATTCATCATGTCCTAATACTTGTTTGCAAACTAATTCATGTTATAACTGAAATTGACTACATGATTCGGATTAACTTATCGTTGACGAAAAACCTTATGAATAAGGAACTTAGTTAATTTTTGCCAAACTGATTCAATAACGCCATTTTTACGTTATTTCTTCTATTTTTTTTATTTAAACAATTTTAATTAATAATCAGGTTTAAATATATTTCCTAATAATCTGGTAAAGACGTTATTTAATATGTCGCTATAATATGCCTAGTTATGCCGATGACAGTGATTTACGGAATAATAATACATGAATAACCTAAATACAATACAAAAAATTAAATTAAACTAAATTAAAAATTTAACACTCCATTCTTCATTTCAGCTTACAAAATGCCAAAATTACAGTTGTGTACCTGATATTGTCAATATAAGAAGAAGAAAGTCAGCAACGTAATACGTAACACAGCAACAGCAACAATAACCAGCAATAACCAGTCAACGAAAATCCCAGTGACAGCTTTGAAAAATTCAAAATAAAATCCAGGAATGCCGAAAATAACGGACAGAAACCAAGGGAAATTTTCAGATTTTTGACAGGCTAGTTAATCTTCAACCCTTAATTTCTACACCTGTATACCAGAATATTTATCAGGTGTGTACTACTTTCTCTTCTAATTTTCAATTTTTTTTTCTTTGTATGTTTTTCTTTTCTTGAGAGTTTCAATTTTTTTTTTCGGAATAAATGTTCAGCTTTTTTTCAATCTCTTTTTTTTCTGTCTGTATTTCTTCTCCCCCTCTTGTGTTCAAGACTTCACATATATATATCCCATCCCATAAATCAATTAAAATCAATCCCTTTCTCTACCAAACCCATTATCTTCCCACTCATCCCCATTACATTAAATAAATATATCACACCACCCCATTATATTTTGTCCCCCATGCTTTATTTAAAATAATGCAAGATTCCCCTTTAATTTAAATCTTGTCCCCCCTTTATATTAAATAATCATATCACAACCCACCCCATTTCATTTTGTCCCCCATGCTTCAAATAAACAATTTCAAAATGTACAATTCCTAAACTACCCCTTCCGACCTTACTGAAATTACCAAACTACCCCTAAACGTACTACAAATTTACCAAACTACCCATCAGCTATAACACATCAATTAATCAAACTTAACCAAAATATAGACAATATGATCAATTTCTAACAATGTTCAAACAACAATATGAACATGGATGAACATCATAACAACAATATCACATGAACACGATTTTAACAACATTTCAACAACAAATCACATGAACACGAATTGAACAACAAAGAACAACTAAAATTTGATTGAACAATATTTTAGCAACAAACAATCCTATTTTCGGATTCAACAACAACAACAATCAAAGTATGAAGATTTCTAAATTCAATCATATTGAACTTAAAATCAACTCTAACAACATTACAACAAACAATTCTTATATTAAACTTAAAACAAGATTATGAGAACAATTCAAGCAATAATCATAAATGGTAAACAAGAAATCAAACTATACAAAATTCGGATTCAAGATCATTCAAACAAAGTATGAACATGAATGAATCTATTTTAAGACAACAAACATGACGGATTAAACGATTAAAACAATATATTCCTTTAATACAACTAAATTCTTTAAACAAATAACAAGATCGACGAAAAAACAATTATGAACTTAAACTTGAACTTAACAATATTAACAATTTCTAACAATACATAAACACATGAAACAAATTGAAGAAACAATTAATTAAATTTCAATTTGAATCTAACAAACATCAAACTAACAAATTCTTACTTAAACAATACAACAAACATGAAATAAACATGAAAACAACTAATTAAACTTCCATTTTAAAATCTGAAAATTGATTTAACAAATAACACATGAACATGAACTAAAAATTAATTCAAACGATAAACAAAACAAACATTTGTTGATTTTAGATTCGAAAATATCAAAACAAAATATGGACAAAATAAAACTCAAAAACTACTAACCGGATCGAAAGACGAACAACGACCAAACAAACAACGAACTTGACGATGAACTTATGACGTATAGTATCTTCACTTGACGAAAACCCTCGACCTTTGCCGGACTTTAACCGGACTGTCTTGTGTCGTCAACAACAGTACGAAGTGGCGAGCAGCAACACGACGCCAAGAAGCAGCAGCAGTCCGAAGCAGCGAGCAGCAGCAACTGTCGACGACGACATGGCGGAATGGACTGCTCCCGATGGCAGCGTGCGAGCTTGGTCGTGACGAGCAGCGGCGATGGGAGCTTCGATCAACAGCTGACTCATCGAGGCTATGTTCGTTTGGTTGTTTGGTTGAGACAGAAGCAACAACGACATAGACGTCGAGCTTCAACGAGCTTGAGCTCGATGAGCTTCATCAATGGCGGATAGGGTTGGGGTCGCGAAAGAGGTTGTGTCGTTTGGTGGTGTTTGGACGGTGCTTGGGTGGTGTTCGACGAAGGGGGTGGCTGCTGGGTAGCCATGGTTGTGCTTTGGAGTTTTGAGGAGAAGAAGATGAAAAGAGAGAAAGAGAAGAAAGGGGGGGGGCGGATAGCTTAGGATAGTTTTAGGGTTTTTTTTTCTTTTTTCTTTTGTTTTGTGTCTTTGAAATGCAAGATAGGGGTATTGGGTCTTTTGGGTTATGGACTGGGTCGACCCAGTTCGAAATGGACTGGGTCGTAGGGAAGATTGGGCCATTTTTTGGGCCTATAGCTTGAAATTGAAGAAGAGGCCCAATTCCGACTTTCTTTATATTTTCGCTCTCTTTTCTTCTTTTATTTTTTCTAAAACTAAATTATTAAAAATACTTAAACTATTATTAAGAACTAAATTAAGTTATAAAAGTGCAAATTAACTCCCAATAACAATTAACGCACAATTAAGTATTAATTAAGCATAAAATTGTATATTTGGACATTAAATGCTAAAAATGCAAACGATGCCTATTTTTGTAATTTTTAATTTTTGTAAAACAATTTTAATTACTAACAATTGTAGAATTAAATCCTATATGCAAAATGCGACATATTTTTTGTATTTTTTATTAATTTAGCAAATAAACATGCACAAACAAACACAAATAATTATTCAAAATGTCACAAAATATCACAAAAATGGCACACCAAGAAAAATTATTTTATTTTTGAATTTTTTGGGAGTAATTCTCATATAGGGCAAAAATCACGTGCTTACAACTATGAATCCCAATAATTTTCTAGACTGTACACCGAATGCGCACTTTACAGGATTGAGCTTAAGATTGTACCTACGAAGCCTTTGGAAGAACTTTATCAAATCTCTGACATGTTCAGGCTGCTTTCTAGACTTTATGATCACATCATCTACATAAACCTCGATCTCCTTGTGTATCATGTCATAGAATATGGTCGTTATTGCCCTCATATACGTTGCCCCAGTATTTTTCAAACTGAAAGGCATGACCATGTAATAGTATGTTCCCCATGGCATGATGAATGTCGTCTTCTCCGCATCCTCCTCATCCATTAAGATCTGATGATAGCCCGCATAGCAATCCACAAAAGATCCAATCTCCTGTTTGGCACAATTATCAATCAAAATATGGATATTTGGAAGTGGGAAGTTGTCCTTTGAACTTGCCTTGTTGAGATCTCGGTAATCAACACACACTCTGGTTTTACCATCCTTCTTTGGCACAGGCACAACATTGGCTAACCAAGTGGGATACCGCGTGACTCGAATGACCTTTGCCTCAAATTGCTTTGTGACTTCCTCTTTAATCTTTACGCTCATGTCAATTTTAAACTTCCTTAACTTCTATTTGACGGGAGGAAATGCTGGGTCAGTAGGCAATTTGTGAACCACCAAGTTAGTGCTTAGACCCGGTATGTCGTCATATGACCATGTAAAAATATCTTTGTATTCAAACAATGCTTTAATTATCTCTTCCTTGATTTGTGGTTCAAGATGGACACTTATCTTAGTTTCCGTGACATTATTTGGGTCCCCTAAATTGATTGCTTCTGTATCATTCAGGTTAGGCTTGGGTTTTCCCTCAAAATGACTTAGTTCTTTACTAATATCTTCAAAGGCCTCATCGTCATCATATTCTGATTCATCATCACACTCTATTTCTTGAATTATTATTTCAGAATTAGATTGACTTTTAAGACTGGGCCGAAGATTCCCCATGCATGTCATGTCATTGAAACCAGCATAAAAAGAACTATACAAGGAAGAAAAGAAAATGAAAAAATAAAAACTATCAGGAATGATGAAAAAGGGAAATTGCATTTCATTGAAGATAAAAGATAACAAGGTTTATACATCCAAACGGACGAAACATAGAATCTGAATTACAACCCTGGAATAATCCAGATAAACTGAAAGAAAATCAAAGCAAACTACCAAAACTCCTTCCGGGTAGGGAGAGGAGTAGCTTCCCAATTGTTAATCTTTGCACTGGGCCCAACAAATTGCACATCCGCCTTGCTAGAACCCTTTCCAGCTTCCACCATGTTCACATCATCGAATAACTTCTCGAACCTTTCAATCAACTCTTTGTCAGGACCAACCATAGAACTGGGAACTGTTGTTACTGGGCATTTCTTGGTGTCAGGCCTGACAAATGATCTGGAGAGATGTGGGACAGGCTTTGGGAGGACCCATGCCCTCTGTTTCAACTTTTTGGATCTTTTCACGTCTGCAACTGTAGGCTTGTATCCCAAACCAAATGTATCCAAGTTTTTGGGGAGGGACACCGGTTGTACGATACCTTGCAGAGATGCACCCAAACCCTTTCCAGGTACAAAACCATTTTTCAACATTTCAACGGCTACCATGACTGATGTGGCGGTTACCCTTGGCATTGGAACGCATTTTCCTTCTGGAATTTTCTCAACCGACACTGTGTCAAAAACCTAATAAACCCAAGGCCCCTTATCGTCTTCAACCTCAATGAACGGAACAATGGCATCACTGGGAGCGCACAAATTATCCTCACCGTGCACAACGATTTCCTGTCTGTCCCATTCATACTTGACCATCTGGTGCAGGGTAGACGGGACTGCTTTGGCGGCATGAATCCAGGGTCAACCCAACAGCAGATTGTAAGAAACAACCACATCCAGCACCTGGAACTCCATAGTGAATTCAACTAGGCCTATTGTCAGCTCAAGTACTATGTCCCTGACTGAATCTTTCCCTCCGCCATCGAATCCCCGAACGCAGATACTATTTTTGTGAATTCTTTCATCCTCCACTTTCAACTTGTTTGGAGTGGAGAGAGGCAAATGTTCGCACTGGAACCATTTTCGACCAATACCCGAGTAACCACGGAATCTTCGCATTTCACCGTAAGATAGAGGGCTCTATTGTGCTCAGTACCCTCCACGGGCAACTCATCATCAGAAAAAGTGACTCTGTTTACCTCAAATATCTTATTGGCTATCTTTTCCAAATGGTTTACTAATATTTTGTCAGGAACATGGGCCTCGTTCAGGATTTTCATCAAGGCTCGACGATGCTCGTCTGAATGGATTAACAATGACAACAGTGAAATCTGAGCAGGCGTCTTCCTCAACTGCTCCACAATGGAATAGTCTTGCATATTCATCTTTCTCAAAAACTCTTCTGCCTCTTCTTCGGTCACAGCTTTCTTCACTAGCACTGGATTATCTTTAGAGGTTCTAACTTTTCTTAGCTCCTCGGGGGCAAAGCATCTCCCCGACCGAGTCAATCCATGAGTCTCATAGACTTCTTCTTTAACTTCTTTTCCTTTGTACGTTACTATCACCCGTTCATAATTCCAAGGGGCAACCTTGATATTGACTATCGGTAACTAGGTTACAGGCTTGATAATGACGGGATCTGTGCGGGCCCCCTCCACAATTACAACAGGCTTGTTCGCCACCCCTGGCACAACCACTTTTGCTCTTTCTTATTTTGCCGCGACATCACTTGAGGACCCCCTCTTGGCTACCACAGATGGTTCACTATTTGTCCCGTTCAACTTGATCACTGGCTTCTCACTTATTGACTTTTCAACCGACCTGACCTCATTGGGCCGAATCATCATGACGGTCTGTGAAGGCTTCTTAGGTTCCCCCTCCCTTATGCACTATCTCGATCATATTTGTCTCATGATGGGCAGGCAATGGGTTCTGGTTGATATTGGGTGCCTCCGGAGCTTGGACTTCAATCCGATTGGTATCGATAAGCTCTTGAATAACTGTTTTCAATTGCCAACATTTCTCCGTGTCGTGCCCCGAAGCACCAGACAATATTCGCAACTTACATAATGATCAAGATTTCTCGGGGGAAGATTTGGCAGTTTTGGCTCGATCGGCCTTAGCATATCCAGTTGTCTTAGCCTGTGGAACAAACTAGTATATGACTCTCCCAATGGAGTGAAGGTTTTCTTCTTCTGCAATCTCTTGTTCTTAAATACTTGATTGGGTCGGAAACCTGATCCAGGAGGGTTTTGGTAGGCTCTTGGGGGTGGATAAGCATTTTGTGGAGTTGGGTATGTATTTTATAGGACTGGCGCATGCCATTGTGCGTGGGCCAAAAGTTGGCTGTATGTTTGGGCATGGTGGACAGAAAAATGGGGGTCTAGTGGTGGGTAATAGTGTTGGGGTGGATTATACGGGGTATGGGGGTAGGTTTGGTGGTAGGTTCGAGGCTGATTATAGTGGTGAGGTGAGCCCCTAGGTCCGAACCAAGCTCATGAATCAATCGTTGCTATATCCTCTTTCTTTTTCTTTCCAATTACCCCCCAGTTCCACTTTGAACGGCCTGGGTGGTTGCCTTAATAGTTGAATAGCTCATGATTTTGTTTGTCTTGAGCCCTTCTTCTACTATACTGCCCATCTTCACCATTTCATTAAAGGACTTGCCTATAGCTGATACCAGATGACCGTAATAAGTAGGTTCTAAGGCCTGCAGAAAATAATCCACCATTTCACTTTCTTTCATTGGAGGGTCCACCCTTGTTGCCTATTCTCTCCACCGAAAACCATACTCCCCGAAACTTTCATTGTGCTTTTTCTCAATCTTTGTCAAGGACAGACGATTTGGAATAATCTTGAGATTGTACTGGAAGTGACAAACGAATGCTTGGCCTAGATCATCCCATGTATACTTTTTTCTGTGATCCTGCCGGGTGTACCACTCCAACGCCAAACCACTTAGACTTTGACTGAAATATGCCATTAGCAACTCGTCTTTCCCACCAGCTCCCCTCATTTTGCTACAAAAACCTCTCAAGTGCGCCACTGGATCACCGTGCCCATCGTACAAATCAAACTTGGGCATCTTAAACCCTGCCGGCAATTGCACATTTGGAAATAGACATAGATCTTTGTAAGCCACACTTAACTGACCTACCAACCCCCGCATTCTCTGAATGATTGTTCCAGGCTTTTAACTTTCCTGAACATCTCCTCTTGTTCTGGATTTTTAGATGGTTTCTCATTTTCCAAAGGGAGATCAAAACGAGGAGTGTAGGAATAGGGTTCTGGAGCATTGAAAGTGGGCTCCGGGGGGTAATATTGGTTATCATGGGCTTGGAGTAAGGGCTCGCTGGAGGATCTCTGGAGTGTAGCGGGTGCGGTGCCACGAAGACAGGAGTGGCTGGTGGAGGAGGGTATGGAACTGGTTTGGGTGGTGGAGCTTGTGGTGTTTGGGAAGTAGTGCCCTGATAGTAGTGGTAAATGGGAAAAACCGAGGATGAATCGGCCGTGGAAGGTTCCTGGGACTGAGCCAATGGCGGGACAAAGGCGGGGTTAGTGGGGTAAAGTGGTGGCAGGTGCCCTTTTACCCATGCTTGGTACATCTCGAAGGATCGATAACACTCACATCAAGTTCCTGGTTGGTCATGATCGACTTGTTTTTGGACCGGGTGTTGTATGGGTGAGTTGCCAAAATGCCACACAAACTAACCACCTGCCTATTACTTGATGACAACAACAAACTCGTTAGCGATCAGGGTTTAACAGATAGGCAACCGCACATTTGGGGAATGTAATGCACCTAAGCAGTTAACCGTTTCTATTATGCATTTGATCGGTTGTTTGCGTCATCCCGGCTTTCCGTTATTTCCATTTGCAACTTCTCTATTTCTTTTCTTTCCTTTTTCTTTTATTTTCTCTTTTTTTTTCTTTTTTTTTCTTTGCTTGATTCCCGCCGTTTTTTATTCTCTCATCTTTCTATCTTGTTTTTCCATTGTTTCCTTCCCACAGTTTCTTGTTTTCTCTCTCTCTTTTCTTTTCTTTTTTGGTTATGATCGAATCCTTTGGGGATTACCTACGTATCATGACCCTGCATGAATCAGATCTTTGCGTAGTTCTGGGGGATAAGTGTGAAAATAAATAATAAAAATATTTTGGGATTTTCAAATTTTTTCATAAAATGAACCTTTTGATTACCACGACTCAAAAACTAATAGACTTGAAGAAGAAACTAACAGACTCCAATGGAAAGACGAAAATACAGACTCAAAAACAGACTAATAGACTTCAAGATGAAAATACAGACTAACAGACTCCAATGAAAATCATGAATACATCAATGCCTCAACTGCTCCTGGGGCCCACGGGACATCATTCGGTCTCGCCATGGGCCTACGTGCCAAATCCCCTTGGAGATGGTAGAGTCTTCCATTATCTAGCGGACAAAGGTCATCACAGTGGTGAAGAACATGGATCTAGTCATGTCCTCACACTAACTGCATTTCATTGTGATGTAGTCGGCGATCCTTCTGACTCTCTCTCTTATGACACCCTTTTCTTGCAAAAAATGCCCAATCTGCTGGGCCCTGGCTTCCATAGTTTGTTCGGCTACATGATTCTGTTCTTGAAGTTGTTGCAAATCTCTTTCTAACTATGCCATTGCTATATAACAGTGTTCTCTTTCAGCCTTAAAGTCTTTCGCCTGCTTGATCATTTTGTTCTCAACGGTGATGACCCTTTTCTTCAACCCTGCAACCTCATTGTCGTATTTCTCTTTTAACTGTTTAACCAGGCGCGCTCGTTCTTCCCCATTCTTAGCCAATTTTGTTCGAACCCTGGCTAGTTCACCCTCTGCTTTGTTCAAATCAAAACCTTACTCATCCACCTTCTGCCTAAGGTTCTTTATAAGTTTTTCATCTTTTGCATTTCTGGCAGGATTTTCAGCTGTTGTTTTCATTTCTCAAATCTGGGCTCGAAGGGCCTCATTTTCTTTGGCTAGCTTTTTCTTTTCACCCTTATCCGCCGCAGCTTGCAAACCGTTCTCGAATTGGAGACCCCTGACTTGCTTTTCCAGCTTTCCTATTGTGGCCCTATACTCATTCTCCTTGGACAACCAAGTCCACTGTTTTTGCGATGCCTCAACAAATTCCTGAATGTGGGGCTTTTTGGCTGGTCTTTCCGGTTCGGCCCTTGCAGTGTTCTTCTTTCTATACCAGGCAAGGTAGGCGGGTGAGACCTCGCCTCTAGATAGGTCACGCACTCGAGTGTTCGCTGTCAAATACTGGCACTCGTTCCAAATACAACGAACTGTTTCTTCATGAAATTGGCCGTCAAAGCTAACCTCGATCGCATAAACACTAAGATATTTGTCTGGGTGCGTCACCTAGCACCTTCCCAACTGTTTCATCACCTGGTATGGAGCGTAAGGCTGAATGCCTCGAAGACCCATTAGGAGGAAGTAAGGACTGGTGGCGGGCATATACACAATTTCTTCAACAGGAAGCCAACCCAGTGTCCATTCTATTTGCCCCTCAGTGATGGAGCGAAGGCGGGATACCCAACCTCCAAACCCTTCTATTAATTGAACCCTGAAATCCTTGTGTAGAACTATTCAATGCAACTTTTCTCTGTGGACCCATAACTCATATATTGAGGGCAGTGACACAGGTGTTCGATCATCCACATCTGTAGTAGCAAATTGCATCCCTCAAAGAAATCTGCCCCAGCTTTACAAGCTATGAGAGCTCGGTATATCTCAGACACTATCATATAGGCAAGGGTGCTCTTGGCATTGGTAATCAAGACATTGACGACTCCAGCCACCCGCAGATCGATATTCCCATCTTTCTGGGGGAACACCACGAGGCCTAAGAAAGCTACCATGAAGGCGAAACCTCTATGCTTATCCCATTTTCCTCGGTTCCCTTTGCTACAAATCCCGCTTTTCGGGTTGTAGAATCCTCCTACATACTCGTACCTCTGGTATATGAAACGTAGGGTGGGAAAACCGTCTGCCAACTCAGAGTACGGTATTCCCTTGCTTATTTTTAGCAAATCCATGAATTTGTGAGAGTTAACAACTCTTGGAGCGATCAGATACTTATGCCTCAGACCTTCAGTATTTCCCATATAACCTGCTATCTCTTCTAAGGTGGGTGTGAGTTCAAAATCCGAGAACTGCAAGATGTTGTGAGCTGGGTCCCAAAACATAACCAACGCCTTTATGATATCTCCTCTAGGCCTGATCTTCAACAACTCAGTGAGACCTCCCAAGTGTAGATTGACCTTATCTTGCTCTGATTTACCCAGATCTTCCCACCACATTTGCAACTTCAAAGGGATCTTGTTCATGACTGTTATTGGCAAACTTTGACTCGTGCTCATTCTACACATTTATTAGGGTGATTAAGCAAAATCAAGACTTATTTGACTCAAAAATAAAGTTAACACTGTTTTTCTCTCTCTTTTATTTTTCAAATTTTTATTTCAAAATAAAACCCGGCTTTGCAAATACAGCCTTTCAGCGCTTCCGAGGAGAAGATTTTAAGGCTGTGCTTGCTAACCGGCCAAAATGCCAAAAAAGAAACCAAAGGTGGCTGTTCTTGCAAAAACAGCCTTCCGGCGTCCTTTTGGAGACATTCAGCTATTTTCAACAAGAATGACTTCACCTTACTTATTTCCAACAAAGTAATAAAATTTTGATGCCTTTTGAGCTATTTTTGCAAAAAGGAAGTTGGACCCGATGGGGGTTGCCTACGTATCCCACATCTGGTGAGAATCAAACTAGCGTAGTTTAGGCAATTTTGACAAAACAAAAACCAACTTTTTTTTTTCAAAACAAAACAAAAAATTTCTCTCTTTTTATTTCAAAATTTCGGTAGAGTTTCAGTATATTTTGGGACATCGGTTTTTCAAAAACAAGCAATTATCTCTTTTAGGCCTCACATTGACTTTCCTTCTCTCAACCTTTTCCCTATAAGCCGGTCAACATGCAAATCCGAAGAAAATGAATGCACAAGTAGCAAGTAGGATGCATCAGGATGGTCTTTTCATTTCGGGTATACCTGTCCTAGATAGATCCAACCCCTGTGTTGAGTCTCCAAAGTCAAATGCATATGATGCAGATAAGTGTTTCTACTAGGGATCCAGCATGAGGCTGAGTTATTCTAGGTTTAAAACCTGGGTGTATTGTTCTAGACCTGGCTTACCCGAGCGGACAACTCGAGCCGAAGGAGGGCTGCGTACCGGTAACCAAAAGATCATCCGGCTTTGCAACTTATCCGAACCTCGTTCTATTTGGGACATGACACTAACAGAAAGAAGTCATGACTAGCGTGCACTCCTCGGGAGAGATAAGAGAGGGGTTTCGTAGCAGTTTATATACAGTTCAGCATATCAAAGCGGTAAAAGCAATATTTAGCACATTAGGCCCAAACATCTAATAAAATCAGATAACAGATAAAACCAAATATAACAATTCATCTAAGCTCGAATTCTTGAACACTAAACTAGAGATTCTAGGTTCGGTTCCCCAGCAGAGTCGCCAGAGCTGTCACACCTTCCTTTTTCCTACACCCCCAGAAGGGGCAGTATAAGGGAGTTTTTTCCAACTTAAATTGACAATCGAAACGGGATTTATTTATTTAATGATTTAGAGTCACCACTTGAGATAATTTATGGTGTCCCAAGTCAGCGGTTCAAATCCTGAGTCGAGGAAAAGATTGACTTTGTTTTACAGTCCGCGAACACAGAAACTCGGGTAAGGAATTATGTTAACCCGGGAAAAGGTGTTAGGAATTCCCAGGTTTCGTGGTTCTAGCACGGTCGCTCAACTATTATAATTGACCTATTATCTAATTTCAATATATGTTTTAGCCTATAATTCAATTTTAACTTATTAACCGCTTTTATTCATTTTTAGGAAGATTGCAACGTTATTAAAACACGTCTTGAACCACGTCACATAAATGCACCCGCGGCCCTCAACATATTTTATCCAACATTGTTGAGATTTGGATTTGGGTCACATAAATGCGCACCCGAGTTTAGGAAGGTAAATTATTAAAATAACACGCCTAAAGCAACTACGCGTTTGCAACTTTGCGAGGGCCATGAAAATTCGCCAAATGGCACGCCTCAATTTCTAAGGATGAACAATATTAGCTGAGCGAGGACCATGCATTTTAAGGTTTTGTTTGGCACGACGCACCTCGATTTATTCTAACCAAAAGGTTTCTAAACTAACTCCTGAGGGCCATAAACTATTTATAATATATAATATGGCTCGCCTTAATTGTAAAAGGGGTTTGGCTAATTGATTAAATGGCATAAGAAATTCTCGAATCAATTTTCCGAAACCAGACTTAACCAGTTTGTAATGATGAGGAATTGGGCCAGCTATTAGATACTAATTGGGCCAACAATGGCCATCAACAAGAGAGACTATTTCGAGGCAAGCCAAAGGCATAGAGCGGGGTTTACCATTTTCTGGCTCCGAGTGCTTTAACAATTCTGGGCCCAGATTGAGCCCAAATTCTTAATGTGAGATGAATGTCCAAGGACATACCCCTAAGCAGACTTAGCAGGCCATAACTTGCGTCAAATGGTCCAGTATCAAGCCCCAAACCTCGGAATCAGCCTTTAAGCCCAGATCGGCTAGCTAACAAATTGATTTATATTAAAAGCACAACGAGATTAAACTAACAATTCTGAACCTTAACTAATTAAAACAAATTGCCTAATTAAATTTCTATTTCTATTTTTTGGCATGTATTAGCCAAATTTGCTTATGGAAGGGAACATCCAATGATCCGAACGAATGAGATATTGGGCTCGAGAAACAAGCCCATGTAGCAGCAACAGGCCGTTTTCTTTACAAAGGATCTCACAATCCAAAGCTTAATGAGCTCAGAACCTTTAAAGAACAAGGCTGAAGATCATAGACTTAATATCTAATCCATGCTAATGCAAAACAACCACAATTAACAAGTGAAACATGTATTGACAAATCTCATCACTGTCCAATAACTAATACACCCAGGAAACTTTGAATATTATTAACAACACATGTCTAGAAGTGACTCGTAAGGAAAAAATAAAACTGACCATGACCTGGGACCCCATTCGATTAGGTATTCCTGAATGTTGTTTAAACACAATACATATTCCATGACATTCAAATGAATCATACAACAAAAGATAGCTCTAAAACAGTCCCATTCACTTAAATTCCATAATAAAATGTAGGATCCAATTACTGACTCATTTAACACATACTAGATAAGGTCTAAAATGTTCTGAATCACCTACACTACAACAGAACCATATTCGAATCCTAAAGTAAACACATAGCATTTAGGAAGAACATGAAATGGAAGAAATTCATAAAAGACATGAAACTAAGCTATGAACCATTAGACTAGTGTTTAAACTTCAAAATTCTATTTCATTTCAATCTTCAATTTGAGTATCACATTGTACGAGTCTCAAGAACGTGTACCTGGAAATAAAGGGGAAAACAAAGGGAATGGAGGGTCAGTAACCAGCAGTAGCAGATCAAGAACCCAACAATACCAATAAAATAGTAAAACTTCCACAGCAACCCAAAACCAGCTTTTAAAATCCAAATCAAACCATTTTCCAACACATATGAATCAGAGGTAACTTCAGAAATCAAAAAAACCTCAAAAATCAAAGAAGTGCTCCAATGGAACAGTGAATTCTGATATTTTAGACCCTTACAGTATTTCCAGGCGTTTTTCAGTTTTTCAGATCTCCTCCCCAAAAAATTCAGCAAATGATGCTTTTATACAGGGGTGTTGGGGCAGCAGAAATGTGTTTCAAATTTTGCTCTTCAATCCCTTTTCAACTTTCGTTTTTTCTTGAAAATCCTCAGTTCTAAAATCTAATTTCATTTTAGTCCCAAAGTCAGCTTCTAAGAAGCTTCCCATTTCTGTTACAAAAAGATTCCTTAAGCCTAAGTTCCTAAACTACCCCTTAAGCACCTGAAAATTACCCCAAAATTCATGGGTCAAGTTGACCCAATAATTAAACCAAAACACATATAGGTCAGAATGCCCCGACTCAATTTTGTATGAGTCTGTAAACCCCAATTACATTCCCTCTTGGGCTTTTGATTCTTCATAACCCAATTCAAGATCAAACTCAGAAAAATTAATGGGCTAAATGAAATTGCCCCCTCAAGAAAAATCAGAATTCCTTTATCTTGCAAACAAAAGAGAAAAAATGAAATAAAACAAAAGAACTAAGGCTTGAAACAAACACGAACTGACAACTTTTGATTTTAAGAATGCAAGCATCTACTAACTCAGAATAAAGGAAATAATAGAGAGAAGAAGAGATGGAGCAAAAGGGGAATGAAAACTGGAATGAAACGGACAGGAAAACAATAAAAGGACTCGAAATACCTAATTGGAAATGGACGGACCTCTGCCATGGCTCTGAATGGACCTCCATTATCCCGAGTTCAAGCCGAAATTGGTATTCGTTGTGGGTTCTTGTTGAAAACCAGCGAGAAACACCAATTTAGACCCTAACCGGTCATGGAGACTTGAAGAAGTCAAGAAATTTTGTTTTTGTTTCTCTGCCCCTTTTTAGATTTGAAATTGGCTTCGCTTTATGGTGATTCGATTGATATTAGTTAGGGGTTGGGAAAGGGGAGGTTGAGGAGGTTCTATGGTGAGATTTTGAGGCTGGTCCGAGGCAGCGCCGCCGGGCTCGAGGCGGTGGGGAATGGTGGCGGCGTTAGGATTTAGGTGGTGTCTCTGAGAGTGAGTTGAGAGAGAGACGATGAGAGAAGGGGGGTTAGAGGGGTTCGGACACTATTATACCTATCAAACCCCACTTACGGACTGTTAGATCAACAGAGATCAACGGTCTTGATTTGGTTTGTTAAAACGGGGTCGTTTCGGTTAGGTGGAGACCGGACTAGGTGGGAAACGGGTTTGGGCCTCAATTAAACGGGTTTCAAGGAAAAATTATTTGGGCTGGAGACTTGGAATTAGATAAAGCCCAAAAATCGGATTCAATTCCTCTTTTGCTTTCTTTTCTTTTCATTTCCCTTTTTTCTAATTTCTTTTAAATTAAAATTAAAAATAAACCTAAATTAATCCCTAATCAAATTATCCTATCAAATTAAATTAATTAACTCTTGCTAACAATTACCACAAATAATTAATAACCAAATTTAAATGGAAAACTACCAATATTCCAAATGTAAAATTAAAAAACGCAAAAATAAACTATTTTTTGTGATTTTTCCATTTCTGTGGGACAATTAAATTACTAATTAATTTTAAAAATGCAAGATTAAATCCTAAATGCAAATGCAACATATTTTTGAACTTTTCATAATTTAAGCAAAATTAACATGCGCAGACAAAATGCAAACAATTAATGAAAAATAATACAAAAATCTACGAAATTACAAAATAATGGAAAAAAATTATTTTTCTTGAATTTATGGGAGTAATTCATATAGGAAAAAAATCATGTGATTACACCGCTCATTGCTGACTTGTTTGATAGACTTGGGCAAGCCAAGTACTTTACCAAGGTGGATCTTCGAAAGGGCTACTACCAGGTTCGCATTGCGGAAGGGGATGAGCCAAAGATAGCATGTGTGACGAGATATGGAGCCTTTGAGTGGTTGGTGATACCCTTCGGCTTAACCAATGCACCGGCCACATTTTGCACCCTTATGAACAAGATTTTTCATCCCTACCTTGATCAGTTCATGGTAGTCTACCTAGATGACATAGTCATCTACAGCAACACCTTGGAGGAACACATGGAGCACTTAAGGAAGGTTTTCCAAGTCTTGCGGGAGGACGAGCTATACATCAAGAGAGAGAAGTGTGAGTTTGCACAATCAAAGGTGCATTTCTTGGGCCATATCATTAGCAATGGCGAGCTACGCATGGACGAGGCTAAGGTACATGCTATCCAGGAGTGGGAGGCACCCATAAAGGTAACTGAGCTGAGATCCTTCCTTGGCCTTGGTAACTACTATCGTCGATTCATCAGTGGATACTCAGCAAAGGCCGCACCATTGACCGAGTTGCTAAAGAAGAACAAGCCATGGGTTTGGATGGAGCATTGTCAAAAGGCATTTGAATGCCTTAAGGCAGCTGTAACAAATGAGCCAGTCTTGGCATTACCTGACTTTGCTAAGACATTTGAGGTGTATACAGATGCCTCAGACTTCGCCATTGGGGATGTCCTGATGCAGGATAAGCATCCCATAGCATTTGAGAGCGGCAAGTTAAATGAGACGGAGCGGCGTTACACAGTACAAGAGAAGGAAATGACTGCCATTGTGCATTGCCTTCGTACATGGAGACATTATCTGCTCGGGTCGAGGTTCGTGGTCAAGACTGATAATGTGGCTACTAGCTACTTTCAGACACAGAAGAAGCTCACACCAAAGCAGGCTAGGTGGCAGGATTTCTTGGCTGAGTTTGATTATGCGCTGGAGTATAAGCCTGGCAAAGGTAACGTTGTAGCCGATGCCTTGAGCCGGAAAGCCGAGCTTGCTGCAATCACTTTAGCGAGATTGGATATTCGTGGGGCTATAAAAGAAGGCATGCAACATGATCCAGCAGCCAAACAACTTATCGAGTTAGCCAACCAGGGCAAGACGAGACATTTTTGGGTAGAAGACAGAATATTGCTTATCACGGGTCGGCGGGTCTACGTGCCTAAGTTTGGAGACATTAGACAGCGAATCATAATGGAGAGTCATGATACAATGTGGGCTGGTCATCCAGGCCAACGTCGCACCAGGGCCTTGGTTGAGTCAGTCTACTATTATTCACGCATGTGAGATGATATAGAATGTTATGTGCAGACTTGTCTTGTATGTCAGCAGGACAAGGTTGAGAAACAACAACCCGGAGGACTTTTGGAGCCACTACCAGTTGCAGAGCGTCCATGGGAGAGCGTGACTATGGACTTTATCACTTTCCTACCAAGGTCCGAAGGTTATGGTACTATTATGGTGGTCGTAGATAGAGTTTTCAAATATGCCACCTTCATGCCCACCTCACCAGGTTGCACAGCCAAGGAAGTCGCCAAGCTATTCTTTAAGTACATGGTGAAGTATTGGGCCTTACCAAGACATATAATCAGTGATCGAGACCCCTGCTTTACTATAAACTTTTGGAGAGAGTTGTTTGACATACTTTGTACGGAGCTGCACTTTTCTACTAGTTTTCACCCACAGATGGATGGACAAACGGAACTAGTCAATGCCTTACTAGAATGCTGCTTGAGGCATTATGTAAGCGCGCATCAGAAATATTGGGCAAGGCTCATAGACATCGCCCAATTCTCTTATAACTTGCAGCGGAGTGAGTCCATGGGACGGCACCATTTGAGTTAGCCACAGGATAACAACCACAAACTCTACATTCCTTACTAGCCGCGTTCGAGGGAAAGGGTTTGGGGGCTTATCATATGGCCAAAGGATGGGAGGAGCAGCTCGACACTGCTAAGTCCTACTTGGATAAGGCAGCTAAGAAGATGAAGAAGTTTGCGGACCGTAAGCGGCGTCCCACATACTATAGAGTTAGGGACATGGTCATGGTGAAGTTTAACCCAAGACAGTTCAAGGCACTACGAGGCATGCATCAGAATCTGATTCGCAAGTATGAGGGGCCATTTAAGATCGTCGCCAAGGTAGGCAAGATCTCATACAAGCTTGACATACCATCGTATCTTAAGATCTACCATGTCTTCCATGCCAGCATGCTTAAGCCATATCATGAAGATAAGGATGATCCGAGTAGGGGCCAACCAAGTCAGGCGCCAATGACTATCACCGCCTAGCATGATCGGGAGATTGAGGCTATCATAGATTACCAGGCCAGGCGAAAACAAGGGCAAAAAGCCATCGCTATGTTCCTCGTCCATTGGAAAGGGAAATCACCGGAGGAGGCCATGTGGGAACGATATGAAGACTTATGGCAATTCAAAGATAAGATCCGAGGGTTTATACAGCAGCATTGCACCGCGGTCGTCGCAATATTGGGTGGGGAAGAGTGTGATGACCTGCCATGTCATCATGCCACATAGGCACCATTTGACATATATTAATGCCATGTGGAAGCTTACATAAGAAGAAGTCTATCCTTTATGAGAAGATTCTAGAGAGGTATGGACATTTCCTTAGGAAGAACCAAGATCCTTATGGATTTGATAGGAAAGTCCTTGAAATCTTCTAGGCTTGTAGAGAATTCTAGAAAAAGCCTTTATCTTGTAAATATCAAGGACTTGTGTAATAATTAATATTTACACACTAGCCCCTAGGAGACTAGTATATAAAGGGGGCCATTCACTTGTAATTCATCAAGCAAACAATTCAAGTTCTCTCTAATACAAAGCTTCCTTTAAACAATTCTCTTGTGTTCTTTCTTCCATTCTCTTAGCGATCTTAAGTGTAGCAAGGCTGACTTGACATACCAAGAATGTGAGCAAGTTGTGCAAGATCGTCAGCGAGTTGTCAAGTGTCGCACGTGTACTTAGTTAACAACTAAAGATGTGACAATAGTCTACATAAACTCGTCACTTACCATTATTTTTGGGCACCACAACAGTATTAGCTAGCCAATTAGGATATTTTACCTCACGGATAGACCCGATTTTTAAAAGCTTTTGTACCTCATCCTGAATCACCTGGTTTTTGAAGGATCCTTGCTTCTTTTTCTTCTATTTGATAGGTGGATACGTTGGATCTTTATTCAGCTTATGGGTCATCACCTCAGATGGTATACCTGTCATATCTGAATGCGACCAAGCAAAGCAATATGTGTTAGCTTTTAAAAATTCAATTAACTTACCTTTCATCTCTAGGCTCAGGTTATTTCCGATGTAAACCTTTCTGTCCGGCCAATGTATAAACAGCACCACCGCTTCGAGATCCTCTATTGTTGTTTTGATGTTTTCGTTCTCTTCTGGCTCTTGAATAGTATCAGGCCTTGAGTCTACATCTGTTTGTCCATCTGTAGTTGAGGTTTGTGTTGTTAAATCCTCAACTGAATTCTGTGCTATTTTTTGTCTGCAACGTCATTTTTTATGCGTAATTCTACCACTGAATTGATACTTTAAGAAGCCTGTTGATTACCACAGGTTTGTCTAATTCCCTATTGTGAATGGAACTTAATAACTTGATGTAAGGTAGATAGAACAACATTCATCTCGTAAATCCAAGGTCTGTCGAGGATCATATTGTATGCCATGTCCATATCTATTAGTTAAAATTTTGTATCTTTGACTACTCCTTCTGCGAATATAGTGAGCATTATCTCCCCTTTTGTAACAACGCTTGAATTGTCAAATCCAGAGAAGGTACGTGCTTTGGGTACCAACTTGTCACCAGTTTGCATCTCATTTACCACTCTTAAAAGAATGATATTTATAGAGCTACATGGATCAATCAAAACTCGTTTCACATTAGTATCATGTACAAGTAAAGATATTACCAGTGCATCATTGTGTGGAATCATCACGCCATCTGAGTCTGCATCATCAAATGTTATGTTGTCTTCTTCCAAAACTTGGCGTACTCGCTTTCTGTGGGTAACTGTGACTTTTGACACCTTTTTCGCAGTTTTATATGTCACATCGTTGACCTCCTCTCCTCCGCTTATCACTTTAACCATTCTTTTTGGTGACGGAGGTTTTGGTGGCTCTTGTCTATTTTTCATATATGCTTGCTTACCCTTCTTACTAAACAAGTTGGTTAAATAGCCTTGTTTTAGTAAGTGCTCTACTTCATCTTGTAGCAATCTGCAATCTGATATTTTATGACCGTGATCATTATGAAACTCGCACCAGAAATCTTGCTTTCTTCTATTGGGGTTCGATCTCATTACAGTGACAAGAAAGGAAATTAGAATATGAAATAGCAAAGTAATCAATAGAAAGCAAAAGAAAGTAATTGTATTCCAATAATAATCAAAAAGTGTCTGTACAAATGATATCTCTTTCCCTTATATAGGAATCTATAAGTACTACGTCTTTCCCCTTTTATGACCGAATCATTATGAGCATTAAAGATATTAATGAGACGTTATAATTGGTAATCGTAACTGTTCATGAAGATTCTATAGCGTTTGAGATCATTCACGCTCATTACTTGGTGATTCATGAATCTTTCCTTTTTGTTGTCTTTATTCATTCCGACGGTACCTCTTCATATAACCATTTAAACTTGTGCGAGCATATCTTTTTCTCTCGTGGATGATTTGCTCATATCTATTACGACTCGTGCCTCTTTCAATGCATCTCTCCAGCTGTCGCTTTCTTAATGATCCACATGTCTTGTCATATCAGCCACTCATATAAATCCACGTGTAATATTTATTTTTACCAATACATAAACGTATTATATATTATTAATCTTTAATACTTAAAGTTTTTTGTTAAAACACTCGTTGATTTGCTAATATTATTATTAATCTTTAATTATATCTTTCTGGGGAAATATTTTCACTCACCAACAAAACATCGAAAAATATATTTTTCGAAGAGTCACTTCTATCACACTAAACTAAACACACTATAAAAATAAAAAAAATAAAAAAAATTCTAGTTCGTGATTACGGTATATAACTCACGATTTAGGTAGCAGTCATCACTCAAGCATCTAGAGCAACAAAAAGTACTACGTATTACATAACGAATGGTACAAATGTACAAAACAATTTGTACAAAAGTTTATTTTTCTTTGACTATTATATATGCCTTCCTATATTATTTTCAAGTAGTTAAATTTATTTCAAAAGAATTTTAAATTTTTTACTCATTAATACAGATTCAGCCGAGGTATATCGAAAACAGCTCCTTTGCTCTTTCAGAATAGGATAAGGCTGTGTATATCTTACCCCTAGACTCCACTTACAGGAATTCATAGGGTTTGTTGCCGTTGTTATTGAGACATTAATGTAGATCAAAACTAGATAAGTTAGACTCTCGCCTTCCAAATCCACATTTTTTTTTTTGGAACAAAGGGAATATATATCTTGGATTAACAACAAAAGGTTACATATTGTATACTTAGCATGCTTTTCGTGGTTAATTACTTTTTTAAAATCTAACTGGAATTTGGTATAATATTGACAAATATTTTGTTTGACAAAAGTGGGTCCATTGGCCGTCCCATGAGATCATCTTCGAGAAAATGATAAGCTTAAAAATTATAAAATAATAAAAGATGAAAAATCTTAATATTGTGGCCGGTTAGATAGCTAATGATTAGGGTTTAAATGTTTAATGATCAACATTGATGTCATGGTGCGGCTGCAGTACTTTGATCTCTAAAATAGAAAATTAATTCCATGTCAATTTATTAATGGAAGTGTCCATTTTTTGTTTATATGCTCGCAAGATATTTATTTATTTTTGTTTTTCACTCAGTGTCTAGTCAATTAATTCAGATTCACGTTAAGAGCCAGGGACATCCTATTTTGGAGTAAAGTCGTCTCTATCAAAAGCAACTCTATTTTCAAGGTTTAAACCAAAGACATTCAGTAGTTAAGAATAAAAGAATATTTATCATTCTACCGCAACATTTACTGATTATTCCTAAGATATTTGTGCGCTTTTAAGTGAAGACAAAACCTAGGACGTGGTAATTCATATTATAAGTTGAGCAATCACGCATAATCCTAGGGAACTATATTATAAAAAAGTTTGACTACTCTTAAAAAATATGATTTTATTAGTATAATGCTAAAAATCCTATATTAGACAAAGCTTGTAAAAGAATTAGAAGTTTCCTACGTTGTGATTACAAAGTCATGTTCTAAGAACTTGTCATACAAGGAAAATAGGTCATTCTTCAAACCAAGATGAATTTTGTTTGTTAAAGAGAAAATATGGAATGAATTCAAGGCTTCCATTTTCATTCTTTTAGGCTTTCGGGCAATTTCGATCTTTTCCACAGTCAAGAAGAAGAAGTAAAAATCAATTTTTTTTTGCTAAAATATGAAGTAGTATTTTCATCCAACTAATCATTCATCAATAATATAAAGGAGAAACGGGTAGGAAATTTTGCTTGTAATATAAAACAAACATATGGATTAATGATTGTAATATTAAATCACAACAACAATTATGCTTCAACCAAAGCAAGTTCGGATGGTTTTATATGAATTTTTGTTTTCCATGCATGCATGTCGCTCTATTTAAATTCATAGCAGTTCAATTTTATAAGAGTATAAAACAAAATTTAAATATAAATATGTGACAAGACTAAAGGACTCCTAAAAAATATTAGACCTATAATAAACACAGTAACATGACCAAAAGTTAATCTTAGCTAATTGGTGATGTCTAAATATGTCTTTTTGTTTCATTGCGCTTTATTTCTCATTTGATCTGTACGAATTCCAAGAGATGCTAGTCTTTTAAGAAAATTTCCATTTATGTGATTTAGGTCTACGCGAGGAGCGGGGTTGAGCGAGGAGCGGGGTTGAAAACAGAAAATTTTGTTATGTGAAGCAGGACAGTGCGACTTGAAGTCTGCCCCACTTACTTTTGAGTCTATCAGCTGCAACAACGGCTGCGAGAACGAGTGATGTGCTTGCCCCGACCGATTCCATACGTAATTCAAGATGTCGTTTGTGTTCATGTTGGCGATTTCTGATGTAAATTCGGTTGGCGATTTCTAATGTAAATTCGGTGGCTCGTTTTGTTGATAGCTTAACAATTCAAGAAACAGAATTGCTGCAGTTTCCCAAATATTTGGCTCCAAGAGAGTAAACAACAGAATCTGCTTTGGTTCTAACATAAATCATTTGCATAAACAGTGCTGTGAAGTTTGCACCAAAGTAGTAACCCTCATCTTTTCATTTAACCAATAAATCAATAGATATTTTGAAATATATCCAGCATGAGTCTTATACATGTGATTCTTTCCATAAATAGAGTTACATTTCCTGTCTTAAACATCAGTTTTTCTGTCTTACTATAAGTAAGAGATGTATCGTGTGATCTCCCGTTCTCCTCCAACGGTTCAAAGGGGAACGCTGTAGTGGCATTTGCAGATAGCCACATGAAGTAGTCTCTCCTAAACTCCACCACTCAAATCTGGTGAATAATAAATCAATCAATCAGGGTAAATAATAGGTAATCGTTGAGTGTCGTATTTCCTGGTACAAGCGCTGTATTTTGGAAACTTTCCGAAGACCACTACTTCTGCACCAGATGTTCAACATCTCCAAGTTGCACTTCACCTCCTTGTAACACGTATTCATCCTGAAACAACATTTCAATCTGCTCCAGCGATTTGCCTTTCGTTTCTGGAACATATTTATAGACAAATGCAACTGACAGTGCAGAGATTACTGAAAAGATAAAGAAAGTTCCACCAACAGTAATTGCACGTGAAACAGAGAGAAAAGACATTGCGATCAGGCCACTGCACATTCTATTACCTACTGCCCCGAGCCCTGATGCTTGAGCACGAAGCCGTAAGGGAAAGATTTCTGATGTTAAAACCCAACAGACTGGACCGATGCCCACTGAGAAGAATGCTACATTCCCACAAACAAATAGTATTGCTAGCGCGATGCTAATTGATCCTTGTTTCAGTAAAATTAGAGTGATCCCCACGCCAAACAAACATGTAGTCATACCAATTGTGCTCACATAGAGCAATGGCTTTCGTCCGACTTTGTCAATGAGAATGATGGCTATTAGTATAAATGTTGTTTTGCTGATTCCAACAGCCACCGTGGCAGCGAGAAGTTTTGATTCATCCTCAATACCAGCTGCTTTGAAAATTGCAGGACTGTAGTAAACAGTAGCATCAATTCCAGTAATCTGTTGGAAACATTGAATTCCAATACCTGTGATCAGCATCCTACGTAAAGCAGGAGAGGGCGTCAAAAGTTCACGCCAAACGGGTTTCTCTTCATATTTGTCTGTGTTTGTGCTTCCAGCAGCTTGTTGTATCTCGGCTAGTCTCTCCTCAACTTCTGACTCGTTTTCATCTGTTTTCATTAGCACTGACCTCGCTTCGTCTACTCGGTTCTGCAAGACCAACCACCTAGGTGACTCGGGGATGATGAAGAGAGCAACTCCGATAAAGACTGAGGGAAGAATACCAACAGCTAGCATTATCCGCCAGCTTATATGTGCTGAAAGACCCGAGAATGCATAATTAGATACATAACCAAGTAAAATTCCTAGATTTATGAAAATCTCAGGAAAAGATGTGAGCGAGCCTCTAGCAATAGTTGGCGATATCTCAGCTATATAGACGGGTGCAATCATGACACCAAAGCCTATGCCAACTCCAGCTAAAATCCTTCCTACCATTAGTATTTCAAACGAAGGAGCAATGGTCATTACAGCTGCACCTATTTGAAAAATAACAGCAGCTAACCCCATTGTCCACTTTCTACCAATTGCATCTGATGTTCTCCCACCAGCTAAGCTACCCAAAAGTGAAATTATGCTCAAAACACCAACTAGAACTTCTTGTTGCACTTCTGTTATTTTCAAATCTTCTTGAATAAATAAGATTGCTCCACTCATCACACCTACATCTGCATTTCAAAAACACACACATTGATATCAAGACTCGGCTAGTTAATAAACCTTTACGAAAAGGCACACAGAGTGTGCTGAATAAATTGATGAATATATTCAAAGCATTTCTCCCCCTCCCGCCTCCACCCTCTCCACCTCGGGCTTTATATTCCCCTACTCCGACACCAGGTAGTACATATTCAAAGTGCATTGTAACATATATCACTAAGTATTACGCAAAATTGTAAAAGGAGATGACAATTGTCACTGTTTCTTTTCAATTCCACTAGATAAAGTAGGTAACTTTCTCCATTAATAATGAACTAAAAATTGCATCACCTGGAATTAGTTAACATTTTCTGCATTAATGCAAAGAAGATGAGGCAACATTATTTCTGTAATAGAAGCTCTATCCATATGTACTTCTCCTTGATACATTGTTCAAGAGAAGCTAATTCTGTTGCTGATGAACTGCTCAAGGCTGTTTCTCAAAGTGGACAAGATGTTCTTGAATCCAGGGAAGTTGATTTGCCTAGGAAGCTGCGGACCTTATTTAGTCATATTAGGGCTTCATTGCCAAGTCTAAGACTTTTTAATGATTCTTTTTTTTTTTTTGATGAAGTGGTGTATTATTGACAAAAGCATCCAGTGGATGCACGTATTACAAAATAAAAGAAGATATCAGCTCCTAAGAAGAGAGCAACAAAAAATCTATCATAAGACTAGAGAGCTGATAAATTCCATAAATTGGTCAGAGTTATACATAGGGGAGAGTTTAACCCAACTAAAAAGAGTGACCAAACATCTAGCCTTGAGTAGGTATCTAGCAGTTGAGATGCCATCAAAGCATCTTTGATTCCTTTCTGTCCATAAGCACCAAAATATAGCAGCAGGAACCATCTTTGTTCATTTATTTATTGAAGAAAGTGTAATGTCTTTTGCTCAAGAGTTCATTTCTTTTAACTTGTAAAGGAGCGAGTCTTTTCCCTCCTTTAACAGTTTTGGTGTAAGGCTCTAATCCATCCCAAATATGTAATCACGTTATATAATATCATCCCTAGAACTCCAAGATTGGAACAATATGATTAGCGGAAAAATTACCAATTGCTCTTCCAAAGGATTTCTAGGCTTCAAACATGAATTACAGTCTCTAAAGATTACATTCCAGCAGATGTTCTTATGTGAAAGTCGACGAGATAGTAAATCATCTGACAACAGCATTGTGCTTGATCAGAAATTACAAAAGATGTAGGTAGAATTCCTCATTACTATATGTATTAGACGCTCATGTCTCGTCCTAAAAAATCATGCAAGATACATACATTTTTCCTGAGGCAAGCATCCAATAACTTGCTGGTTTACTACTTTAATTATCACCAATATTCTAGAATCATAACATCTCCTTCAGTACTACAAATGAGTCCCCATCAGAAGCCACAACGCAAATCACAAGGTAGAGTAGCAGTGTAGAACTTCAACATAAATCTTGAATAAAGTCAACATTTAAGAATGACAAAAGGTCACAACTAGTTTCATTATACAACAACAACAACAACGACAACAACATACCCAGAGTAATCCCACAAGTGGGGTCTGGAGAGGGTAGAGTGTACGCAAACCTTACCCCTGGCTTTAAGAAGGCTTAGAAATACTAATACTTTGACTTTCAATTCCATTCTTCACTATTTGATGAGTCAAAAATTCCTGGTTTGATATCAATTAGCCATTTGCCTCTCTATCTTCACAAGATAGGGTAAGGTCTGTGTACACTCTACCCTCCGCAGACCGCACTTGTGGGATTACACTAGGTTTGTTGTTGTTGTTGATATCAATTAGCCATTTAGCATAGTTACAAACACATTGGTTTATACTTTCTTTTAGTCTAGGTATGTACCACACAAAAAAGATTCACAAACAGGAGAATAGTTCATCATTTGTAGGTAAGTGCGGACATATAAAATGTAATGATAAAAGATTTACCATAGCCAAGGAGGACATTGTTGAGAGAAGCAAAAACAGCACAACCAAAGACATATTTCCTTGTACTCTTTCTTCTCCTCTCCATTTGATGATGATGGTGTGAAGGATCATCATCTCCATCATAATCTGTTAACTCAGAGACCATTCTCTTGTACTTGTTCTTGCTCCCTAAAGGAAAATCAGACAAACCCAATTCCCCATGTCCATTTTCTTGGACACTTGACATACCCATCTACCCCCTTTGACCCAAAAATCCAATCTTTAACTGAAAAAACTGAAACTACAAAAAGCCAATCTTTAACTGAAGAAACAGAAAGTTAAAGTTATTTTGACCCAAAAAATCCAATCTTTAACTGAAAAACTGAAACTACAAAAATCCAATCTTTAACTGAAAAAGCAGAAACTTGAAGTTACTTCGACCCAAAATCCAATCTTTAATTGAAAAAACTGAAACTTGAAGTTACTTTGACCCAAAAATCCAATTTTTAACTGAAAAACTGAAACGTGAAGTTACTCTTGATTCAAAAATCCAATCTTTAACTGAAAAAACAGAAATTTTGAAGCTACTAAAAGTCTTTCAATTCTTGATTAGATGGGTTGAACTGGGTCTAAAAACACAAGAATGGAGTTAGGAATTGGGTTTCAGTTCCAAAATCAAGATCTGGAAGACAATTAGAAAGAATTAAAAATTAAGGAAAATAGGCAAGTGGGACTTTTTTTTTTGGTATGTAAGCGCAATAGGTTTACTAGTGAAATGGCAGTACTATCTCCGTTCCAATGTATCTAAACCTATTTTTTAAATTTATGGTTCTAAACAAGTTAAAATACTTGTGTGGTTATAAAAGTTATAGAATTGTAAGTAAAAATTAAATTATTATCAAATTTAGAAAGAGGTTATTATTTTTGAAACGAACCAAAACGAAAATAGATTCTAATAACTGAACACAGAGGGAGTACATCACACGTCCTTGACTTGACCAAAATAAAGAATGTGAAGCTTTCAAAGCTATAGCTGTAGACTTAGCAAATTTGCAGTATTTCTAAAAACAACAATTGTTTCTCAGTAAACTTTATGTTCTTATATCAATTTTAGACTTTTAGTAGCCTAATTAATACTATAGGAGTTTCTTTGAAGGTACTATCGTTGTGCGAAGGATTTTATCAACGTTGTGTTCCATTGTCTGTGTTAAAACCACTATTTCAGTCAAGAAGTTTATTGTCAAGGCCATAATTTTTGCGTAATTACACTTTAAATGTGTTTTTCCTTTTATATCTATTCAAAATCTATAAAAAAAATAATTGCTCTGCCCTTTCGTTTCCTTTTTCTTTCTCATTTGCCACGTGCTCTTTTCCTATTTTAAGGTTTTTGTGCTGGTTTAATTCCACCTAGTTTAGACTTTAGATAGGGATTTAAGCACTTTTGGTTTATTTATATGTTTGGTAGAAGTTTTTGATAAATACTAAAAGTATTTTTAAGTCAAGTGTTTATATATTAAAATCAAATCAAAAGCCACTAGTTGGTTACTGCCAAAAAAAATTTAGTTCGAGTACTTTTGGTGTGACAATTTTTATTTTATTTTTATCTCTTATATCTTCTTATAATAAAATTCTTACCAAAATAAAACCCTTACACCTCCATTTTTTCATGTAAGGATACTGTTTTCTAATTAGAAATTTGTTAACAAACACACTCACTTATCATCAGTTTTAGTAGTTATATCCAAACGCGTGATTATGTGAGCGATTAAATTATTTTTCAACACTTAATACTGATAGAATATATGAGTCCACCAAATTATAGAAAGACCAGGTCCTCTATGAGCTTCTACCGAAAATGCTAATGAAACAGTAAGTAAATAAGACAGGGAGTTTTTCCGTGGAAAAATCCATCTTCAATGGGATAAAAAACCACGACCTATACTGGTAGGATTTTAACTTTACTACTGAGCAAACTTTAGATTACAATCTATGTATTTTAGGAATTAAACTCTTAATCTCTCACTAACTTGTAATACACCTATTACAAGCCACTTTGCAATACACATATTACAAAGACTTCAACTCATGACTAACTCTAGTCACGACACAAACACTAAGGGTTTATAATTTCACAAGAGGTTCCTAAGTAACGCTTCTAAATAAGCAAAGTAGGAATTACAATGAAGAACAATCACAAAGTTACAACTCAACTAAGGACATACAAATTACTAGCTCTAGGAACTGGTCCATAGTAGTGTTAAACTTTGTTCTTGATGCACTTGAGAATTGAATGCTTGGATGTCAGATGCTTGAATGGTTGAATGAATTCTCAAGTGTTCAAGTGATGTTTTGTTGTAAAGTTTAACGTTAATACAACATGGATGACATCACTTGAATGATGTAATCACTTGGTAAGACAAATGAGAAGTGACTGCAGAACTCTGCTGCACTGTTTCTATGTACAGTGCAAGCAGTCACTTTCCAGCTGTAGACAGTTGATTTCGTACTGCTGTCAGGGAAACACAAGGGTATCATGTCCTTATATTGATTTCCTATCTTCTGAAGTTGTAGCAGTTCACATTAGCTGGAGTCCGTTGATTTGCGATGTGTATTAAGTGTATCAGGTTCCTTATCTGATTCTTTGACAGTAAATTTGTTAGATCATCAAAACATAAAGCTAAGATATTGTAAACTCATCAAATACTTATCGGTTACTTTTAATTAGTTAAACCAAACAGAATTTTAATCTCTTGACTAATGTGTTGTCTCCTTAAGAACAACGAATTTTAATTTGGAAACCTCAAACTCGTGTTTATACTTAGGAAAAAAAAATGGTGGATCGCACGATGGTATTCTTTTTGTTTTTAGACAACTCTGTCCTCATTTTTAGGAATAACTTGAGAAAAAAATTCCTAAAATTATGGATTTCACTTGGTTACACAATCAAAAGAAGAAAAGCTTACCACTTTACTTTAGATAGGTTGTTCCAATCTCAAAGATTAGTGCCTGTAAGATCTTTTGACAGTCACATGACCATCTAAAGTGTTTTGGAAACGCGAGAAAGGAATTATTTACTTTTCAGATTTGAACAATTAATAGTTAAATATATATCAAGCTCACTAATATTATTGGATAATTAAAAAAGGTTAATGCATGAGAGGGTTCACCCTTAGCTTCCACAAGAAATACAATGTTACAAATGCTTTAAAATATAGCAAACGAGTTACGTACTGATAAAGTAAAATAAAGTTGGTTAATAATATTATATCAGGTGTATGTAAATTTATTAAAAAGTTTATAAAACTTAGATGATTTTTTTGTACCTATCAGTACGTGGTTGAAAGCAAGTGATAAGACCATTTCATGTCATTCAATAATTGATTATACATAATTATACATATATAGTACATAAATTATGCATATATTATACGTCTATATTTTTAGTTTAAGCAATTGGGTGGGCGACTATTTGAAGTAATTCTTCTATTTTTTTCCTGCCCCTTTGCACAGCTTAGGACTGTGAATTTGTTTTTTAAATGAAGGGCCAAAAGCCAAATTCCCCTGCCAAAAAGGAGAAAACCCGTTGTGGCTACTTTTGTGGCCTTGTATTTACAAAATTAGCCACTTGCTTTAAAATTTGACCATTTTAAAGTTTGGATCATGTGACCGCTTTCAGACTTTAGGCAACTTATCTAATTTTAAAAAGGGCAGAATAGCTTAAATGTCACATATACTTGTGTCACTTTGTCATGTCAGTCCTCAAACTTGACAATTTGTCAATTGAACCCTTACACTCCTTCAAACTGTGTATAATAAACGCTTATGACAGGAGGCTGCCGGTGCGTGTAATACAATCTCCTCCACGTTGGTTGTCACGTCAAAAAATAACCATGTGTAGATGCCATGTCACATGGTAGATTAAAAATAATTAAAATAAAAAAATAAAAAATAAAATTCAAACATTAATTCCCTAATCCCCTCCCTCATTGATTTCTCTCTCCCCTCACGTTCTTTCTCCTGCCCATCTTGCTTCTCTTTCTTCGTGTTCTTCCTCTTTTCCCTTCCAATTCTTCCATTTTTATATTATAGAAATAAAATTAAAATATGTAAAGAAAAGAAACTAAGTAAAAATTATTTTTTTTCCAGATCGAAAAGTGGGAGAAGAAGTTCGATGGTCCATTTTCATGGCTGACGGCGTTAGGTGGCGGAGAAGAGGTTCGATGGTCCATTGTTCGTCTAGCTCGAAAATTAATACCCGCTGCCCCTTTAGTATATTTTTGACTTGTTCAGGATTCAAGAGTGGTAAAAAAAGGACACTATAGTATACAGAGATGTTTGAGGAGACTTTAGGGATTTAGTTTTTTTTTTTGTTGGAAGGGACGAACAGGGGAGTGGGGAAGAAGAAAAAGAAGAAAAAGAAGCATACAGGGGAAAAATCAAAAAGGGAAGAGCCGGAGGTGGTTTTCTGGGGGGCGGGGAGGGAAGAAGAAGAAACATACAGGGGGAAATAATCGAAAAGGGAAGAGGAAAGGGAGGGGTGCGGTGTTTGTTGAGTGGGGTGGGGGTAGGGATAATAGGAAAAAGAAATTAAATGGGGGGGGGGGGAGTTGCGGGGAAGAACTGAAAGAGACGATATTTCTTTTGCTTTTTTTCTTTTTTGACTTATTTTATCTTTATCTTTTGGCAGAATAGCCTAAATGGCACCTGTACTTCACCCACTTTATCATGTCGGTCCCCAAATTTAGATATTCGCCAATTGAATACTTACACTCATTCAAAACGTGAATAATAAACGCTTATCCAACGTGGTTTATCATATGTGTCATATGTGGCTTCAGTGCGTGATTCATACGCCTGTAAGGGGCGTGAAGACAGTTAAAAAAGCCCTAACGGTAATAATTTAGCCTATTTAACAGCCATCTTCTTCTTCCTACCTTATTCTTTATTGTTGAACATTATAGAAGCTAAATTTAGCAAATCTGATGTCTTCTTCTTTCTTTGTTAGCTTCAACAGTGAAAATAAAAATTTTATTTTCCTGTGACTCTTCGTTGCCCATCAATTTTTGCCATTTCCTTTTGTTTTGAAAGTCAATTTTTTTCTGCTTCTCTTGCAACAAATAAGCTATTGCCGCCTCTTCTCCTTCAACAATGAGGAAGGAACCTTTGTGTTATTGTGGAGTTGCTGCGTATCTTAAAATGTCACGAACACCCACCATCCTGGAAGGAGGTTCTTGGGCTGCCGAAGATATGAGATTGCTGAAGGTTATGGCCTTTTCAAATGGGTTGATCCTGCGATTGAGGAAGAACACTACAAGACTCTTCTTGCGGCTCTTATTAAGAAGAGTGATCGATGCCATTGTCAAAGAAGACAAGGAAGGTCGAAGTTCAGAGTTGTTGTTATTATAATTGTGGTTGTAGTTGTTCTAATGTTAGCTATTATGTTATTTGTTTAGGATTGATAGTGCACTTTTTTATTTCGTGGGTTTAGGCTACATATTTTGTGTTGATGTAAAATTTTATTCATGGAATATATTGACAAAGGCTCCATTACAGCAACAAGTACTAATATAATGGCATGTGTTATAGGCAGTTAATAAAATATCCAAAATAAGGGAGTTGGTTTACAAAATATTGCCAACGATAGGCGGTCAACAAAAACATACATAATGAAGTAGCTTTACAAAATATTGTCTACCACAGTCAACAAAACACATACATATGTAAATATCAGTTGAGCACTTCAATTAATGTTTGTTGTGGCTTGGCTGCTTGGTGTGGATTGTGTAACTAGGGTGGCTTGAGTGGTTGTAGTAGACTTTGCCCTTCTGTAACTCTGTTCTTGCAGCTGCCTTTGTGTAACTGCTGCTCGGCCCTTCCACTTTAGTCCAAGTGGTTTGAACCTAAGTTCAATGTTGGTAGGAGCAGAACTTATGAGTGTAGAAGAATTGTGTACCACTTTGTCAGTAGTTCCAGACTACACAAAAATAAAAGGTTGTGAGTGAGGGATTATGTAGTAAACCATTGTGTAATTAAGTGAAAATATTTACCCTCTGTATAACAGTGCCACTTGAATCAAATAGCACACTATATCCTGCTGTCTTTGGTCTCTTAGACCCTACATTTACACCACCTCTTCTAGGCTCATTGGTCTTCCTTTTTGGACCTCCTGTAATATTGGTTGATTGTTGTGTGCTTGGATCAATGATTAGTAGAGTGAAGGCAACACTTTCCATAGTTGAAGGTGTTGTTGATGATCCGGCTGTTGGTACTGATGCACTTCCAGCTATTGTTGATGATCCAGCTGCTGGTACTAATGTACTTCCAGCTGTTGCTGATGCACTTCCAGTTGCTGTTGATGTTGCAGTTCCACTTTCAGCAGTTTCACCTCCAACTGAACTAGTTCCAGCCCTTCCCCCTTGGTTTCTCTGCATACACATAACAAAACTATCACTAGTAATTGAATTCTTTCAATATTAGCAACAAAACAAACATTAATACTTACTGTTAATGGGAATCCTTTCTTGTTATGTCCTAGAGTCTTGCACAAAGAACATCTCATTTGTCTCTCTATCCTTGTACCCTTCCCAAACTTCTTCTTTGGTTCATCAGCAGCTTTTCTCCTTTGGTTCTTTGGCCTTCCTGGCATTGCAATTATAACAGGTGGCTCAATAGCTGGCAGTGTGCTTTTTGGCCATAAATTCATACTAGTTAAAGGTTGAATAAATCTGCTATATGCCTTAAGGTAGGTATCCTTTCCCTCATAGTTCTTATAATGCATTGTTGTAATTGCATGTGCACATGAAATTCCTTTGAGTTGTCATGATCTACAAGTACAGGTACATGTCCTAAAGTTAACAACATGTTTATATGGATCTCATACCCTATTTCACCATTAAATTTGACTTCACATTTGGCTGCCCTTTAAGCATTCTCTCCAAGTATTTCCATAGCCATGGGTGATATCTCACCTACCCATTTTTCAGAAAAATCTCTCATGCTATTCATCCTCTCCATACACTTGATTTTAATTTCCTCTAATATAGTAATGATAGACTTGTGCCCAGCTGTTAATATCCAACTATTGAATGTCTCACACATGTTGTTCTCCACTACACCACACTTACTATGTTCTTTGAAGTATGCCTTACACCATGTTTCCTTGTTATATTCAGTAAGTCTTGAACAATATCTCCCCCAGCTGGTCCATTTCATCCAACTTCTTGCTAAAGTAAACTTCAAATGTAGCTCTTGCACACTACCAGAATTTTTTCCTTCTTTCCTCACTAGGCCAAGCTTGCTTCCAATTAGCCCAGATATGTCTAGCACACCATCTCATCTCAGTATTTGGCAATAACTGAGTTATTGCTAGATGAAGACCCTACAATCATAAAAACTATATTGTTATAACTTAAACATAAATGAAAACAATTACACTTTAACGAAAGAGTATTAGAAATCATACCTTCTGCATATCAGACATGACCATCAGCCCTTCTCCTTCAGTTTCTGTCAAGTTTAGATCATGCTTGAGACATCTGATAAACCAAGACCATGTATCCTTTGATTCCTTGAGACAAAGCAGTTCACTTTTGCATGTCCCCTTTAGGAATGCAAAGCCAATTATGTTTCTGCACCTTTCTAACCATCCAGTTTTTAATGCTTCAAGACAGACATAAATGCCTATAAACACCTCCTTGCCAGGAATTGAATCATTATATGTCCTTATTGTCACACCTCCTTTTTGCGCCTACCCCGAAGGATAAATGCATGAGGGGAGTTTTTTCATTTTAAGTGACATTATTTGAAAATGAGATTATTTATTTAATTCAGAGTCGCCACTTGGGAAAGGTTTGGCTTTTGGTGTCCCAAGTCACCGGTTTATCTTGAATCCCAATTCGAGGAAAATATTCGACTTTCCAAATGAAGTCTGCGAACCAGAAATTCTAAGTAAGGAATTCTGTTGACCCGAGGGAAGGTGTTAGGCACCCACGGATCCCGTGGTTCTAGCACGGTCGCTTAAATTGTCATAATGGCTAAATATCTGATTTTAATACATGTTAACTTGTGTGCTTTTATTAAGTTTAAACCGCTTTTATTATTATTTTTTAATAAAATTGCAACGTCGTGAAAATGCATCTCGAACCACGTCGCAATCAATACACCCGTGGTTGTTAATACATTCCGACTCCGTTGAGATTTGGATTTGGGTCACATAAATGCGCACCCGAATTTAAGAATGTAATTTAATTAAAATCGCGCCTAAAAGGTCTAACGCGTTATTATCTTTAGGGAAAGCCGTGAAGTTCGCTAGATGGCTCATCCCGTATTCTAAGTATTTTTAATATATACATTTATGAGAGCTCCGCGGTTTGTGCACTTTTTTTTTTGGCGAGGCTCGTCTGACAACAAACTTAAAAATACTTCAAATAACAATAGACACATGCTGTACATATGTTTAAACTAAAGTTAAAGCCAAAAGCAAAAGTTAAAGCTTAAAGGGAAAACAAAAGCAAAAGTTAAAGCAAAAGCAAAAGTTAAAGCTAAAACAAAAGTTAAAGCATAAAGGGTGTTATTATTTTAATAGCTTTTAACATTTCGGAAAAATTCAAGGTTATTTAAAACATCTCAAACCATAACACCTGAGCTTCACGACACGCTTTATCTAACCTTGTTCGAAATTGAAGCCGGGTCACATGAAATGAACCCTCGAATTTAGAAATTAAGCATCACAACTACATCACGGGAACCGTACCCGTAATCACGATAATAAATTAAAGGCGCGCCTAAAAGTATACTAGGTGTTCGTTATTCTTTTATATAAACTTTGTGACTATTGTAAAGCAAGCATTATAGAATTAGACTAACAATTAAATCATGAAGACTAATAGTTAAGCTATAATCTAAATCCAACAACTTATTTCTTTCATGTACCCATTTTGTGGAACATATCTTATAAGACAAAATTCAAACGAAAAAACGAAATAAACGAAATAACAATGAAGTCATCCGAGGTTAAACAAATATGGAACAACAATTCTAATAGGTAATAATATCCATGATAAAATCAAAAGCAATTCAACAAAGACGACACACAAACAGTTCATAAGAAATCCATACCATTTTTATTCCATTTAAGCAAATATCACAAGTTTAGAAATGTGTATGCACCTGTTTGAAGCAAGAACAACAACCAAACTGGACCGACAACTATCGGAAACCTCTTCAACGACGGAACCTTGGAACCTCGATGTCAAGCTCAAAGATCTCAGACCGGAAACCACGAGCACAACCCAAACGATGACCTTAGACGGACTGCGCGACGACAGTGAAGAAACAGCGGCAACTGGGCTGATTGGTTAGAGACCTGGGGGCTGGTGTTATGGTGTTCGAAGGAGAAGAACGTGAAGCAACAGCAGCAGCAACAGCTTCTGCTCGACGAGGCTCCGGTGTTCGTGGGGCTGGTTGATTGGTTGTCGACTGGAAGATGGATGACGGGGACGATCTAGTTGCTCGATAGTGAGGTTGAGCTCGTCCGGTTGACGAATGTAGCGACGAACGGAGGGAGTCTATGGCGACGATGAGGGTGGTCTGGGTGGACGATGAGGAAGGTGATGACGTAAAGGGGGTAGTCGTTTGAACGTGAGGAAGGTGATGACGTAAAGGGGGTAGTCGTTTGGACGTGAGGAAGGTGATGGCGCAACAGCGATGGCTGTTTTGGTGGAGCTGGAGCTTGTTGGCTGGAGGATAGGGTGGTCGACGGACTGTTTGGTTGACGACGTTGCTGCTGGTTCGCGAGGGATGGTGGGCTATTGATGGTGGTCGTGAGACGGAGAGGAAGCTGGGGCGACGGTGGTTGCTGGAGGTGGAAGGGTGGTCGCTGGACGATTTTTCCGGTGACGGGCAGTGGTGGTTTTGAGGCGTGAAGGAGGTGGAGTTATGGTCGTGGTAGTTTTTTTCTTCTTCTCCATTTTAGTGGTCTTCCCTTTCTCTTTTCAAAAAAATGTCTAAGTCCCCCCTTTCATGTGCTCCTCCGTGTATATGTAAATGTAGGGTATTTTTTGTATGCTTTTTCTCTTTTTTCTTTTAAATCTAAATGGTCCAATTTTAAAAGCCTTCCCATGTTACTTTGTCCATGTGCCCATGTTCTTGTGTTTTGTCTGTGTCCCCCACGTGTGGTGGGCTCGGATTGTTACGGGCTAGGTTCGAAAATTAGGCCTAAAAATGGGTCGTTTGAACCCGAATATCATTCTTTGCCCGGAATCGAGAATGAAAACATGAATTTATTTAATTAATCCTACATAAGCAAAATAACTATAAAAATAAGACTGACAATTAAAACGAAACTATTTCTATATTTTTCCAAGTTTTTTTTTTTTAAAAAAAAAAAAGAAGCTACAACACATTAATTAAACTATTTTTTTACAATTTTCATTTTATATATATATATATATATATATATATATATATATATATATATATATAATATAAAGTACTATTTTTATATTTTTTAAAGTTTATGAGAAATGAATAAACTAAAATTTATATATCTTTTTTTTGTAATTTTTATTTTTGTGACGAAAATAAAGTAAAAGAGTCAAAATAAGCTGAAATAGCTACATTAAAGCTAAATTAAATATTTACGTGCTAAAATGCGAAAAATTTGGGGAGGGACAAAAATCACATATCAACACTTATCACTACAGTAGTGCCAGGATTAGTAGACTTTAGCATTTCTGCATAATCATGAAGCCTAGTAAATTCTTTCTTGTAATCACCCATATTCTCCTTCATAACTATCATTTTTGCTCTTCTACGGGAAGTTTTACTCACATATAAGCCATATGATTTCCTAAGTAAGGCTTGAATCTGATGAAGCTTAATTTTAGGCTCATTAATTATTCTGTCTTTGAATTTTTTTGCAATCCATGGTGGGTTACACATCTTGTTCCTTATTTTCTTGTAGCATTTATGGACAGGGTAGTATGTAATTACCCTAAAATTACAGGTGCTGCCTTCTATGCTACCAAGGATATGCCATGGACAACCTTTCTTTGTGCACTTTGCCCTAACCATTTCCTTCTCATTAGGTTTCAACTTAAGGTTCACACCTTTTTTAATAGAATATGTCTGCAATGCCTCTCTAATCTGTACAACATTCTCAAATATCATATACAGTTCAAAAAATATTTTTTGGCAAGTTGTGTCAAAGTAGACCTTCTTACTTGGATTCCTAGCTTGTGCATCACTTACTTCATCAGGGCAAACAAGTTCTCTTTCATCATCACTACACTCACTACCTGGATCTGAGCTATCAAAATACTTGCCATCCCCTCCTAGTTTCCCTTCATATTTTCTCCTTTTGTTTTTATGCATATCTTCAAAACCAGCATCTATACCAATTGGACCAGATGGTATCTCATCTACATTTACTTGGGCATCCTTCTTTTTGTTGAGTTTAGGCTGTCTAATTTCAGCTATATCATCTTCCAAATCACTACATTCTTCAATGTTCTCATCTATATCAAACAGTGAGTCAGGCCCTTCAGAATCATCAAGGTCCTCATCAAAATCAGATTCTAATGTTTGAAGGTGATAGGATGAGAAGTTATTACCTTCACCTTCATCTGATTCTTCTATCTCTTCATTTCTATTTGCCCCCTTTTCAGTCATATTTATATCATAGTTGGGAGGTGACACATCAGCCCTAGTATTTAACCCACTGTCATGCCCATCTGTTTGTATAGTAGGGTCTAGTTCAGTTATGTCCTCAACAAGAATAGGCTCACTAATTTTATGGACAATACAAACATCAACAAAGTCACCACCTTTCAATGTATTAAGAAACTTTAACACACCAACATCTGTTTTTAAAATGTAATAACCACCCTTTTTGTTAACTTTGCATCCAAACAAATCAACTTATAAAAATCCTAAGTCACTAGCAAACTTGTGAAACAACAAAATATGTAGCTCATCAACATCAACTGTAGTTAATTGAGGACAAGTTAGTCCATTTGCATACCTTAGGTCAGGGTCGAATACAAAATTACCACTGTGGTGGATTTGTAGGTTAACTAGGGTTGAAGCCATTTTCTTTTCATACCTGCAAAGTAAAAAAAAAACAGTGTTATCTATGCAATTTGTTATCAAAAGTTGCACCTTTACACAACTCCATAAACAAACCAACAAAAAAGAAAGATTTTTAAAGTAAAAAAGCTTCCAAGATTCCTTTTTCGTCCCCACAATGCCTTATAATATTCAGAAATACTGTGGTGGACCATTAACAAGAAGGATACCCAACAAACATCACAAAAAAATGCATAAACATCGGATGAAATTCTGCTTTGATAACAAAAACTCAAAACACTAAACGGAATAACCAAATATGCCATTACATACATGACACTACATTAAAAAGGGCTTTCATTCTAACATGTAGCAAAACACAACAAAAGCCCTATATATTAAGGGATATTAAACAGCAATTATGACCTAACCCAACCTTCCCCTAAAAAACCCTAAACAGAGCAAAAGCCCCATAAATAGAGGGAAATGAAGAACAATAAAGACAAATATGAAGAACAAATGAAGAATTACCCCACAAACTTTGATAACAACAGTACAGATGAAAATCCCGGCAACAACGACGGAGAAGAGAGGAGAGACTCACTGTTGTTCGATACTATCTAAGCCCCAAGTACGCGGGTAATTATAAAATGAGGGGAAAATGTGGGTTTGGGGAGGGGGGGGGGTAAATAATCCTTTGCCGATTTTTTATCCTATTTGGCCATCATATGTGACTTGGAGCCTACGTGGTTTTATTTTATTGACGTGACATCTTACGTGTAGGCGATTGTCATACACACACTGGCAGCCTCCTTAGATAAGCGTTTATTATTCACGTTTTGAATGAGTATAAGTGTTCAATTGGCAAGTATCTAAGTTTGGGGACCGGCATGATAAAGTGGGTGAAGTACAAGTGCCATTTAGGCCATTCTGCCTTATCTTTTTAATTTATTTTTCATTTTTATTTTCATAATTTTTTTATTCTTATTTTAATTATTTCTTGTTCAAAATTTTAATATGCACGCTCGTTGTCCGCGTGAATTACACCCACTTTGTCCAGCTCAACCATTTTGTTGCCACATGTGCTTGGTCAACGGTCATAGGGGCTTAAAATATAGACTTTGATCAAGTTAAAGTGTCTGGATGAAAACAAGTGAAGTTTGGGGACCAGCATGACAAAGTGTGATAAGTATATGTGTCATTTAGGTCATTCTGCCTTTAAAAAGTAGCCAACTTCTAAATACAAGACCACATAAGTTACTATTTGTGCAAATAAACCCATTTTATTTTCTTAATCTCTTATTCTAACTCACTTCTTGATGGTTAAAATTTGTGATCCACGTTTGAGCGCCTAAAATTTTCTATTCTTTTGGTCGACTTCTTAATTAACTATTTTTTAGTTATATTTGTTCTATTTTAGTTTGCATGTAAATATATTGTATACTCATAGTCTCTTTGTTTTTTCCTTAGCAAATGTCGTTATAAGTTTAACTATGTCACTAAAGAAGTTATGAATTTATTGAATCTTGAATATTTGATCAAATTAGATTAATACAGATGTGGATCAATCTGTCCTTAATTGTGAACCCATATGGAGAGGGGGATTTAAATTCAAGCCCTAGTTGTGCACCAACAACAACAACAACATATCCAGTATATTTTCATATTTGGGATATGAGGAGGATAATGTGTTCACAGACCTTACTCCTATCTAATGAAGGTAGAGGCCCTAGTAGTGCACTGTAACATAATTAATTGATATAAAAAAGGAAAATCAAGTCATGAGTTTTTCTTTTTAATAAAATGAAGATTAAGATAAAGTTATGCAATTATGCAAAGTGTTGTTTTATGAATTGTGTCTTATGTTTCTTCTTATATGTTTTCTTTCTTCTCCTCAAAATCCAAACACTTCCCATTTATCTCAAAATCAAATCTCAGGAAAAACTTCTTCTAATTACTAATATCTCAAAAATATGGCAACTATTTAAGTTCACTAAATCTTGATTTCCTTTTCTTCTATAACTCTAAATTCCCATCACGCCTATATAAGTTCTGCGCGAGAAAACATGAAAGACAAACATCACACAGAAAATGCCGAAAGAGTTAAACACTATTTACACTTTCAAGTTCCCTTCTCTTTTCTCTCTTCGACTCTTTTATCCTCGTTCCCTTTCTCAGAATTGTAAGAACTATAACATTTTGGTGTATTTAAAGAAGAATCATATCCACGATTTGCTCTCTAGCCAATGGAAATGTCAAAAACATAATATGATTGTTCTTTAAATATACTGGAATATCATGATTCTTACAATTCTAAGAAAGGAAATGAGGACAGAAAGATCCAATTAATTCATGTTTTACTGGGTTTATACTTTGTAGTTTGTACTTATAGCGATTTGACTCCATCACTTGTCAATTGGGAATAAAAATCTATTTATGTGGAATCATATTCATAATGGGTAGATTCAATTCTATAGTCTGTATCGGTGAGCATTTATCAAAATTTCCTAATAAAAACACTTTCTTCATCATCTTTGTAATGTAACCATATACAAATGTAGAGTTGTTCACACAAAGTTCTTCATTTAAGAGCCAATTTCAAGACTCGAATTCAATTTGCTAATAGTGTGAATAATCTTTACACGATTACTATGATTTGATATATTATAACATGTTACTTACTTTTTAAATTAATTACTAATCAATGCTTATTATAAAGTGTTGCTTGGAATTCCCTTTTAAACTAAAAGCTGGATTGTGAAAATATTCTTTATACCATCGGCGCATATAAGTTCTTTCTAAAACGTAGGGTTTAACTTGCCATTCGATATATACCAATAATTGAGTAATGAATAAAAAATAGGACCTTCCAATTTTTAGTGGGATTGGACAAAAGCTACTGAATTTTCGTGAATCAATAAATTATATTATAGGTCCAACTCAATAACGGAAAAATATCCAGTCAAATAATATTGCCTCAAGTAATATTCAATAGCTATTTAGATCTATGTGTTGGGTTTTATGTATTTAATTATATTAAATACTTAAAAGATGGTGAATGGAAAATGGAGAGAAATGAAATTTTTGAGTGAAATTTTAAGTTTGTCCCCTTGGCAAAGGGACATTGTCCCATATTGGAAGAGGAAGAGTTTTTTTATGGGTATATAAGCAATTGCTTTTCTTCTAACTCTTAAAGGGTTGAGAAGAAGGCAAGCCTCGCGCTGTCGTCATCGTCGCTCGCTCGGCTTCGGCTTCGGATATAGTCAATTGATTGATTATTTTTTTGGACAAAATTTATTTGTTAATAGTAAAATATTAACAGAAATGTTATTAAATATTTGTTTTAATAAAAGAATATTAATATTAAAATAAATATTAATATTAAATTCTCAATCCGTTTTTCTGTTTTGGTAACAGAAAATTAACTACCCTCTTCAATTTTCCCTCTTTATTGTTGAGCAAATAGCCATTTATGTAATGGCATGTATGTTGTGGCCGTTTTGCATAAACAGCCATTCTGAAGAGTTGCACCTCTTCAGATTTCAGCCCAACTTTGGCTATAAATACAACACTATTCTACTCAGAATTTCCATACGATTTTCTGAGTTTCTTCTCCTTCTTCTGCATACTTTTAGCATCAAACAAAGCAACAGTAAGTGTGATTTGCTACCGAACTTTTTGTTCGCTGAAACACTGGGGTTTGAAGTACCACTACACCAGTGTGTAATTCGTTCTATCTTGGGAGGAAATAATCCATAACCTTGGGTACTAGGAGGGGATTAAATTCCTTAAGGAAACACTGTGAATTCAGTGGGCTCGAATTGGTTTTATGTTATTTTGTTGTTCATTTCTGTTTATGTTCATTTATATTTCCAGAATTATTTTACAAATACAGTGTACTTGCTAACACTATGCCACGTCGAATATAAAATAACTAATGGCTACGATTCATATCAATTCCTATAGTTACCAAAAAAACTAATAATGAAAATATATATACTAGCGGTAGCCGTAATCTATTCATGTTTATTACTTTAACTACAAATAAAGTAATATGCAGTGCTCTCTATAAATGATTATATTGGAATGACATTTCTTCTATGCTTTGAAAGCAATTTTACAAATAATACACTAAATTACAAATACAAGTATCCATCTTCTCTATTTACGTGGTGATAATATGCCAAATATTATCAAATTTCTTAACAATAATTTTTCGGAAAATTCATCTGATGCCCATATTTTGCTTTATTTTGCATTTTAAAAGTAAGAAACATGATTAATATTAACGACTGTTTTTTGAAATTTTTGCCAATTTAATTTTTTTTGATAAGTATAGGATTTAAGATGAATCTTAGCCATTAATTATTTTATGATCCCCATGACATAAATCTAAAAGTTTATTGAATATTACCTGAGGCAATATTACTAGACTGGATTTTTTCCCTCAATAACCACAATCAAAAGATTCAAACATGAGGTGTTTTTTTATACCATATATACCACTTCCTAGTTTCTGTTCAAGAGTACAGTCAGACCTATCTATAACAGTATCCTCATATAATAGTCATTCACTATAACAATCGAGTTTTTCTCGCAACCAATTATTATGTTATGTTATAATATATGTCCTCTATAACAACACTTCACTATAGCATCTAAAAATATCAGAACAAATAAGGCTGTTATAGAGAGGTTTAACTAAGGGTGTCTAACGGGCCGGGTCATCCCATTTCCAGACTGGCCCAGACCGGTTGAAACCGGAACCGGCCTGGACCGGTACAAGGGGGCCGGGTGGGGCTGGGTTAAAGGGGTAGGAGGTTTGGTCCGTTCATGTTTTGACAACCAGTTAACCGGACCAGTCAAAACCGCTCGACACAAATCATTTGTTCATCCGGTTAACCGGCCCAGACCGGTATAAAGGTAACTATTTTTTTTTTACTTGTGGGCCTAAATCTGACTATTGGCAACGGTCCATTTCCCATTATGGTTGTTGCCCAACGGTTGAATTGCACGAATAGCCCATTTTTTGTTTTTGTTTTTTAAATTAACACCCCTTTGAAAAACTATAAATACACTCTCCCTCTTCTTCATTTCTTCACTCATCTCTCATTTCTCAATCTCAAATTCTCAATTGAAGTTAAATCATGCCTCGTACTTCTAGAGTGCGCTCATATGTTTGGGAACACTTTGAGTTGGTGGAAGAAAATGAAGAAGTTCAGAAAGTAAAGTGCAAGAATTGTGGTCGAATCTTAAATCTTCGTCCAAAGTGTGGCACATGCAGTTTAAGGAGGCATATGAAGACTTGTCTTGAGCGTCCTCCGGAAATTCGTATTTAAGTTGATTTGAGACAATTTATGTTATTTAAAATTATTAGACATATTTATGCTTAATGTTTTAGTTTGTTAGATTAATTTGAAGTATTATTATGCATGAAAATTTAGTTTTACTATTTTTTTGTTAATTTACTTGTTAAATGCAAACTTCAATTTTGTAATTTTGAAATAAATGTAGCGCTTGCAATTTATAAGTGCAATTTTTTCTCATCTTCATTGTATTCTTTATATTTTTACTTTATATTAATATAACTTACAATAGTTATACAAAATAATAAAAAAATAAAAAATTACACTAACCCGGTCCGGCCCGGCCCCTTGTACCCGTAACCTTTACGGTTCAATTTTTACCCTGATGAACCCGAACCCGTTAAATCCGGTATGCCCCAACCTGTAACCGGCCCGGACCACAACCCGTACGGGTACTAAATTTCCCTAACCAGGCCGGCCCGGCCCACCCGTTAGACACCCATAGGTTTAACTGTATATCTGCAGTCACTAAAACTTCTATCACGAGTAGTAGGGACACAGAAACCATGACCTATACCAATTAAAAAGCATGTACTTACGATTTAATATTAGATTTACTATATATTAAAATAACATCACTATTAGCAGACAGGTTGCTGTGGTGTAGTGGTTATCACGTTAGTCTTACACACTAAAGGTCCCCAGTTCGATCCTGGGCAGCAACATCTTTTTTGCTTTTCCACATCAAATTTCTTCATTTTTAGTTATGATTATGTACACATTACTTGCAAAAGATACAGAATAAGCTATGCTTTGGTATTCAAATTCTTTTTTTCATTTTTCTTTTAATTGTTAGATCTTAGCGTGCTTTCTTTGGATATTTCAGAGGCTTGGCCCTTTTTTCGGTTGTTCCTATTGTACGTTAGATGGAATGATCTAGAGGGCTAAAAATCTTACCTTTACTTAGAGAGTGGTGTTTCCCGGTTCAAGAGAAAGTGAGAACTTTCCTTTAGCTACAGACCTTGAAAATATTTGTTTTGCCACTTTATTTTCCTCCACCAAGCTCTTCTTATTTACTTGCTTAGCTTTGCAAGAAGGCACACATGCTTTTATTTTGCACTCAAAACTCTTACCATTTTCAGTGTGCTTTATTTATCAAATTCTACTGTGCTTTCTTTGGGCATTTCCTAGTATTCTCCTATTTCAATTTGAGGGCATATTGCATATAACAATGGTGAAATTTCAAGGCCAATTGTGAATGTAATTTTCCCAGCCAGACGTTTGTAAGGGAAGTTAGAAATCTCTGGGGGCAAGTGGACAGATAGTTATTCTTAGGGATGCTATTTAGAGATAAGCCAGTACTTATTTTGCTCTGAATTTTTAACTAAAAATCTCAACTTCAGGACAATGCAAAACATTTTTGTCCTTAAAAACTAAAATTCAGGACGCATTGGCTAATTCCTAAATAGCAGCCCTTTAGAGTGGCTACCTGGTGTCATTTCTACAAATCTCTGTTGCACATTTTAAAGAATATGAGCAGCTGCTGAATCAGGGGAAAGATAAAAGTTCTCTCTTATTTCACTATGCTATTCCATGTCAAAATCCAAATACATCCTATAGGCATTTCTATCTGAAGAGTAATAGCCCTCCACAAGAGTATCCACTTGAAAACCAAGTTTCTTGTATAGCTGCATTGCTGGAGTCCTTGTAGGATCTACATGAAGTGATATCCGATGAACATTTCTTGTTCTGCATTTCTGCACCGCCGCCTTGAGCAATTTTTCTCCATGGCCTTGTCCCCTGTAATTCTCTTTCACTGATGTTTATTTCCAGCCCCAGAGGAAGGATGCATCAGTAAACGTACGAATATATTTTATTTGTCAAAAGAAAAAGGAAACACTGTATATGAACTTCCCTCTCTATCTCAATTTGTGCTGATTTATGCAGCCGATGAGAAAACAAACAGGAAAGCGACAGGCATGTAGTATAAAAAAACCCTTTAAACATTTAAAGAAGTTACAACAACTATGCCTCAGTCCAAAACAAGTTGGAGTCGGCTGTATGGATCCTCACTAACCATGTTTCTCCATTTAAATTCTTTAAAGGTTAATTTTATTTTATTTTTGGGTAAAAAATCATGATAACAAATTTACAACCATTGAGAGAACCAAAGCAATTCTTCCAAAAGCGGAAAAAAAAGGAAAAAAAACATCACAAGCAAGAAGGTTTTCTCTTCTATGCAAATGATGATAGACAATGCTTAACTGACCTATCAGGAATACTCAATAAAAATACCAATTCACCTGTTTTCTTTCCCGAGCAATTTAATATGATGAGGGTCAGAGAAAGATTTAACTGAACTCTCCTGCAAAATTCCTTAAAAACAAACTGCTAGCTATTTCAAGGTTCAATGTTCCTCAATAGTAGCTAATTAAGCTTTAGTCATCCTAATTTGAGTAGCATGTTAAACAAGGTCAGATTTTGGTCAGCATGAAATAGCCTACCTAGTCATACAAATCCTCAGTAGCCAAACTAATGATTATGGATGTATTTTCAATGCCGATGGTGTCCAGGCCACAACTTACACAGACCTAAACTATTCCACAGAATACCTGCTACCTCTCACTAGCACCTGTATCGGGTTACTACGGCAGCATCTCTTTTACAAATTACAACTGCTAAACACCCTGTTCAATTCTTTGTTCCGGAGGTGCCAACACATCATTATTAACATATCAGCTTGCTCGAAGAGGAAAAATGCATGACACTTCTCTAATTTATTAGACCTGGATCCTTCATAAAATGCTCATCCAATCCAGCTATATTGAAATGCATTGAATGAGCAAAAGCAACTTTTCTTACCCATCTGTTCACACAGATTAGAACTTGTTGGCAAATGCCTTCAAGCATGTTCTTCTTAGAAAGACAACTTGATTACAGATTCAGGCTCTCCGAATAAGTATCTTTATCTTTTGAATGTTCAAGCTATAGTCACATTCACACTACTGATTGTGCTTTCTCATATGCTACGTCACATCAGACATGAGTTCCTGATGAGTCATGATCATAACTTTCTATCTGATCTCACCAATTGGTCCTATCCACATCTCACCCAGAGCTGGTGCAATTCCATGAATTCAACTTCTTCATGCCAAAATTAGTTCCCAACCTAATTGTGAGTCACATTGGTTCAAGTTTCATAGACCAGCATGTCAACAACGATTACAAGCAGAGTAATCTTTTGGGAAACTAAGTAAGTCCAGTGATTTACAAATCCTTTCTCCATCCCAAATTATGATTACCAGTAGTTGCTCAAGTTAGAGAGCTTACAGAGAGGCAATAGTTGCCATTGCCAGTTATTAATCTTATAGGCTGTGGGAATAAGTGCCGCAGAATAGGCAGCTATTGCCTCCGCTCTTAAGCCTAGAGACTCATCTTCATTTAGTTTACTATTCAACTTCCCCCACTCCCTAGTTGTACAGGTACGGACCAAAAGCTTCCTCTATCATATTGAAGAAATAGCTAGGCAGTAGAGCTAGAAGAAGCATACCGCTAGCGTGAAAGACGGGCGGCTTCTCTAGGAAAGATGGCCCAATTCCTCTTTATTTGTTTTGATTTCTGCTGCTTTAGCGCGTATGAAATCATTTACCAAAACAAAAAAGAATCCTCCTCCTGTGGTCATTTACCTAGCCCAAAACCATGCTCATGGGAGAATAAGTATTTTACGTGTGTTTTTTAAACTTAGTAGCAATTTAGCTGCAACTTCCAGTTTACACTGTGAGATAGCAATCAATCAAATGTTACTTGGTAATTGCAGCAGAATAGTATCTCAACTTCCCAGCAAAACATTTGGATGTAGTCGAAAATTACACCTTAACTTCAGTCCCAGACCAGAATTTGGAGTGTTACTATAAAAATCCCGACCTCACAGGGTAGGGCTAAGGCCTACGTACACACTACCCTCCCCAGATCCACTTGTGGGAAATCACTGGGTTTGTTGTTGTTGTTACTATAAAAATTCCAGTCATCAACAAGAACTGATTAGCCTTTTGACTTCATCCCTAATCCCACGGCATCAATTTTAGGATACCTCAACAGTGAATGCATTTTATCTTCTTTTATATTTTCAAAAAGCTATTTTTCTAATATCAGCTTATAGACTCCAATCCAAGAACAACCAATAATGACTACAATGCGTCACTCCCAGACAAGTTAGGTTGGCTATAAAAATCTCACTTACCATAATTCATCATTTAAATTATCTCACTCCAATATTAACTAGAATAAAAGAAAAATAAAGAGTATCAGAAGCTATTTATATTTTCTATTAGTATAAAAATCTCTAAATGGGCTAAAAGACTCCGAAAAAGCATAACACTTAAGTAATCATACCAACTCCAATCAAAGAACAATAAGATAAATTCAAGAATAAGACCAACTACTAACAGGAAAACTTAAGCAAGATGAAAAGGGGTTCGCTTTATTCAGACCTGCTAATTTAGTGATGCAAGCACAAAGGGAAGAAGGCCAAGAGTACATGACATAACCAGCAATATCTGCACCTACTTGGGTGTACAGCAACCCACTGTTCTTCTTTCTGAGTTCTTCATCAAAGGATCGAGCCAATGACTCGTGTTTAGGGAAAATCTTCTTCTCTATTCTCACTATTTCGTTAACTACCTTAGCCCAATGTGGTGAGTTTCTCTGCAGTTCAACTATCACTCCCGTTTCCATTTCTTGGATTTCCTAAAGTCTCTGATGGGTCTTTGACTCTGCGTATATAATAACTAGGTTAATAACAAAACTCAACTGGGTCACAAAAAATACTCCCTCGATTCAAATTTTAGGAAATTACATCCATTGACCCCAAAGATGAATGTTCTTGTTTTTTTATCCTTGCTTGTATCACGGACAATGGGCAAGCAAATAGTAACACTTGTTAGGCTTGAAATTCTTCCCACAAAATTATCAAGAGTCAAAAAATCAAAAGTGGTACTGAAGTATCCTATTTGTGCAAATCACCCATTCAATTTTAGGTGTCATAATAACTATAGAGTCAAAATGAGCTTTTTTAGACCATATTTTTATTAGTTTTTAAATATATTAAGCATCCTCTAAATATATTAATTTTAATTCAAAAAATTTAAAAATTTTATGTTTCTATTCATCCCGAAAAGTTTTTAACATTAGCATATCTTAAAAGCTTTACTTTATTTTTGCAATTTTTTAAAAATATTTTTAACATTTTAATAGTTAGAAATATAATGTACATTGTTTTTATACTGTTTATTAGTATATAAATTAGTAATACAAAAATAATGTATAAAATAATTTTATACAATTTTACACATTTGTTTACTCGTAAACAATACAATTGAATTTATACGTGGTTTATCACAAGTGAATCGGTTTGATCCCAAAATGATAAATAAATTAAACAAGAATGTAAAACTTAGCGTTGAAATCGAGATAAGACAACAGAAATCCTGGTTCCAGGAGCAAAGCTTCCGGAGACAGTAATAACGATATTAATAAGCAAGAAGATAAAATATTGTTGAGTTTTGAACAGTGTATAGTATGAGCTTGTCAGAAAATTCTCCTTACAATGGCTGTTGAACTCACTATTTATAATTGTTCCTAGAAAATAAAGTTCTAGGATCAAGTCCCTCTTAAATGACGATTATGGGGGTCATTGAAGAATGTGTAATAGCAGACAATGAATATCATATTCTCTGTAACGGACTACGCAGTTAATGCTATAGGACATTCTCCATTAAATGTTATTGGGTGACAGACATTTATTTTGTCGTTATGGATATCATTCCCTTCAGACACAAACGGGATTGCTGCCTTCGGACCTGGTTGCCATTCGCCTTGCTTTCTATCTGCATTCGGCTCCACGTGTCACTTTATTATGTGAGCATTTAATATGAACATATTTTACCCTATACAGATAGTCCCTTTGCTTTCCGGTGGCACACATCCTTGTGTCACCGGAAAGTTAGTGAAGATAGCTTTCTTGGCGGGAAATTCTCTAACCCCCTCTATAAAGTTTCTGACGGTTAATTAGATGCACGTCTCTCCGCATTTAATGCCCTAAACACACGTCATCCCATGATTCCGCAATATTTTCGCTAGTTCTTAAGGCAATTATGGCCACAATCTTAGCCGCCTATATCTTTATTTATACGCATCAATCTTCTCCTTTTTACACTTCATAATTTTCTAAACTCTCTCAAACTCTCTTTACTCAACTCGCACAACTTCCTTTAATCTTCTTCTTCAGAGAAAAACCATTACTTCCTTCTGATAATAATGGCATCCTCTTCCAGAAATTCCAGTGCTTCAAAAAACAAAAAGAATACTGATGATGCTGCTCCTCCTACGGTGAGCTTCATTATCCCCAGAAGGCTTACTACAACTAAAGACTTCGAAGATAAGTACCTTTCTGCTAACCCCCCTCCCCCCACATGGGTTGTTTGGGTATATCCTTCTTCCATCCGTCCTTCTAGCATCCTTGCTCTGAAGAAAGACTATGGTTGTCAAAATTTGAACATCATTGCTCCTGACCTAGCAGAGTTGGTAACCTTCTCCAAGAAGGGTTTTACGTATGTTTACACTTATCCCTTCACTTTGGGCCTACTCTCATTGGTTGGGGGCTTGACCCTGTTATCTTGGAGTTTTGCTTCCGTTACCAAGTCTGCTTGCCACATATGAGCCCTTCTGTGTGCCAGACGGTTGCTTGTCTTCGGCGTCTATTCTAGAAGACGGGAGAAGAGTTATCCCTGGCTCGACTGATAAACTTTAGTAAACGTGGTTACCATGATTTGCTAACCAGCATGGACGATGACAATGACCGTGGATGGATGCGGCAATTCGTTGCAGTTTCCACCAGGGATATCATCCCGGCCACGACTCTATCCTTTCCTGAATCATGGAATCGTACTCGTAAGTTCATCGTCTGTCTTTCCTTCTATTTAAAGATTATTTCATGCTATTATTGATTCTTTTTCTTTCATTATTTCAACAACTCGGTGGATACCACCAAGGATTGAAGGCTTGGACCAGTGGATCCAGAAGATTTTGGATGTCACTATGCCTGAGACCCTCAAGTGGAAAGAACTAGCCCTTAAATACGAGTAGAAGGCCAAAAATCATAGTAAGTTGAACTTATCTTGTTTTTACTTTTTGTATAGGAAAATTGGTTAACTTTTCTTTCCTGTTGAATTTAGGTCTTCCGCAAGGCTCTGTTACCGTCCCCGATGAGGCCGTTTAGGTTGATCTTGTTGATGCGATGAGGTTGTTGCAGGAGGCTTTTACCTGAACGGGTGTCATCGGGTCTGCTTTCGGTGCAAGTTCTTCTTCTCGGAGTCCCCAGCCGGAGAACAAGCAACCAAAAAGGTGACATTCATCCACGGCTTAGAGTAAAAATAAAAAGGCGAAGGGCACTGCATGCGAGCCAGCCGCAGACACTGTAGTGATCGATGATAATGGAGGAGCCAGTGATGAGGGGGATTCTCTACATAGAAGACGACGACCTTCATCAACTCAACAGAATGCTTAATCTGTTGAGCTAGTTACGCTAATCGAGGACGACCCGGTGCTCTGGGGGGAATATGTTGTAGTGGACGATTCTAACTCTCTCTTTCGAGTCCTAGTCGTCATTTTCGGTACCGTGAGGCTAGGTACCGGGTCTTTTCCGTCTTCTATTGATGAGCAACCAATAACTAGCACTGCTTTTGGTGCAGTTGCTTCTTAACCTACAACACCATCAACTTCATCTCCATCTTTGCCAACTTTGCCTTCGCCACCAGCAACGGCTACATCATCTCCACGGGCCACAGTCATTCGAAATGAGGATATCCCTCTTCTCTAGTCCCCAGTTCACGGGAATTTGAGGCATAATTATTTTGTCCCCTCCGAAGATCCTTAGAGGAGGAGGAGTATTTCCATCTCTGTTTCTACCGGATGCCATCTATTTTCCCGGCCGGTGAAACTTGCTAATCATCTGAAGCCTCTGGATTTAGACAAGGATAGAAGTAAAATACAGTCTCTCTCGGGAGAGTGTATGGTAAACAATGCCATGCACAACGCAGCGGCGGTATGATCTTTGTTACTTGTGTTGTTCCTTCTATCTTTATTATGGTATGATTTAATTTGTACTTCTGTTTTGCAGGCTAACTTCCTTGCTTCAGAGGGCCTTCAGAGGTTAATCCTTCACAAGGAGAAACTAACCTCCGAGCGAGATCAATATTGTTAGCCAAGTGGGATCAAATTGCTGCTCGGCTCTCGGAACTGGAAGCACAAGCTGCTGAGGCCGTTGAGTTGGAGGCTTAGTTGCAGCAAAGCGAGCAAGAGGTAGTGACCCTTAGCCAAAATGCCGCCATGTTAAGGGTACAATTTGAAGAAGCTAAGGCAAAGTGGGTTGAGGTTCAAAATGTCGTTCTTGCTGCTGCCGTTCGCGAGGCTGCCTCTACTGAAAGACTAAATAATTTGAAGGCAATCTTGAACTCCAAAGCTAAAGAAGTTGCTGCTGCTGAGGAGAAGTATGCCCGATCAGTGACCTTGATGTCAGCCTCCAGGCCGCTAGATCCGAGTGGGATAACCTTTCGACTGAGGTTGACTGTCTTAAGGAAGAACTTCGATGCCAAGCGGCTTCTCTCATAATTGAAAAAATATATTATATGTATAGCATGAGGAGAAAAATCTTGGAAGAGGCCAAAGCAGGCATCATTGACCTTGATGCCGAAATTGCCAAGGCTCGTGAGCTGGAGTTCTACTGCCCGAAGGGGTCTTCCGGTTCAACCTGATGGTACTGACTCTTTTGGTTTCGGTTCCGAATTCTCGGGAACTGAAGAAAAACCTGAAGGGGATAGTGGTAAATGCCAAGATGGTAAAGGCCAAGATCTTGAGCCAGCGGCGAATCCGCCTACTTCTCCTGGGGGTGCAGATGCTTCTCTTCCTCCGGATTTTAGGGATGCAGTAGCTTAGCTTTTTGCTTTCTTTTCATTTTATTTTTCTTTTTCATACTTTTGTACTTGTGTTGTTTGGCACGTTTGTTGTATATAGAAGTATTTTTTCGTTTAAGTATTGCGCAAGTTTTTCTCTTTGCGTACTTTTCATTTAAGTATTGTGCAAATTTTACTTTATTGCGTCGAGTTATGCGAGGCTTTGGGTGTATTTTTTCCCGATAGCATTTGAATTCGGGGCATAAGTTCTTCCGGAATCAACCCTTTACCATGAGGGTTTCGTAAGAGAGGACCCTCATATGTTTACGATGCTCTTGAAGAGGACGTCTCCTGTTTATTACGGCACTAGCATTTGAAGTACTTGTTTAATTTTCAAATAATAAAATTAACTCATCGATTGGACAAAAAACAAAATAAAAATAAAAGGACTTACTTTATTCCTTTTATTTTCAAAAGGAATAATACATAATTACCCGGGTCGTAGCAAATTGATGCACCCTTTAATTTTCGGGGATCCTATGACCCCTTATATTTGTTAAAGGTGTAATAAATAACACCTTTTGTTACTTAGCATAATCTCAACTAAAATAGTATATGACACGCACCAATTATAATTTGACACGTGTTTTTCTTTTTTAAAACTAAATAATTTCTTTTTATTGCTATTTATTTTATTTCTTTTTTTTTTCATTTTATTCTTTTCCCCAATCCCTCCTCTGTATAATCCCTTTCCCGGTTTCCCCAACTGATTCTTTCTGCATCTTCTTATTTTCACATTTATATTTCTTCCATTTCTTTCTTTCTTCTTCATTCTTCTTTTTCCACTTTCAGTTTATCTCGTTTGTTTCTTCATCTTTTTTTTTTTCCGTTCTATCCCTCCGTTATTTTTGAAGAATCGGCGACGGCAAAGATCCAAGGTGGAAGAAAGAATGGTGGACAGGAAGTTCTCTATCATAAAAAAAAATTTGGGATAAAATCCATGGAAGAAAATGCAGGAGAAAGAAAAAGAAAATTAAAAAAGATATGTAGCCGATGTTGAGAAGAGTCACCGGAGCAAAAAAATTTCAGCCAAAATTTTAGTAATTTCGATTGAAAGTGTGAAAAAAATATTATATGGGTTATGATTTGAAATGAATTAAAAAGAAGCTAAAGTGGTAATCTTCAAATTCAAAGCTTGTGGCAATGGAGGATTTCGATCCAAGTTGCAAAGAGATATGAAGATGATGAAATGGGTATGGAATTATAGAGAAAAGAAAGAAAGAAAGAGAAAAAAAAATTAAAAAGAAAAAAAAAACTATTTTGGAGCTCTTCACGCACACCCTCACGTGCATAACAAAACAAGTGCCACGTGAGCTTAAAGGGTGTTATTTAATATTTATTACACTTTTAACAAATGTAAGGTTAATTTACTACCATCCTAATGGATAATTAGGTATTATCCCCTTTCAAAAGCACATAAATATTCGTTGTGCTAAAAATAAATTGTCATTATGTGTGACTAACCTGTACAACTTATTTTTACGGGGCTGATTGTGCAGTCCCCGATCCCAATAATAAAAGTTTGTTTCCGGGTTTCGTGTTCCCGGTGGATATGGCAGTCATTACCGTATTCTCATTATCATTCCCAACAACACTTATTTTTAAAAAAATTAGCTTATAGTATTACTTATTTTTCTCCACCAGACACTTGAACTATCTAATTTTTTTTATTTTTACAAGAAAGCACTTTTTGCCTCCCACATGCTTAACAGGCTATAAAACAGTTTTACACAATAAAACATTTATAAAAGATGGTAAAAAGATGGTAGCGGACACCCAAAAATTGGCTTTCAAAGCTCCAAGCGTATGAAAGACATACTACTAACGTGGATGGAAAATGGGTCAAATTAGTAAACATTCTACTCGTGTTAGAACTCAACAGCCTTGCTTTCCTTTATTTTGCTCTTGAAATACACGGGAAAGTTGAGATGAGTGAGAAATTTTACACTATCTGTTCTCCTGAAATATGCTGAAGGTTCTCCAGCACAGTGTTGGTGGTCTGAAATCATGGTGTAAATGTAGCCCTAGCTCGCTAATGGTTTTCAGATTTTGTACCAATTCTGGAACCCTAGCATGCATCTTCTACACTCTACAGCAGCGGACACTCTTCACCAAATGCTGATACGGTATGCACCTTCTACTGTGTCCATTCTTCCAACAATTAAGCAGTGGGTTAGTGAAGGAAAATGAGGACCTCAAGAAAGCTATTAAACAGCTCAAGGCATTCGGGCGCTTCAACCAGGTTCTCTCTCTCTAAAATGCTTATTTATTTAGTTCTAGAAGGAGGCGAATTTGCACAAATAGCCGCTACTTAAAAACATAGTCCAATCTTTTATAGTGCTTAAAGTTTAGCCGGCTCAAAATAAAACTTAAGACCTTCCGGCGAAGTTAGGCTCTGACAGTAAACTTTGAATAGCCTTTTTTAAAGGGGAAACTAAGCTAGGTCCATTTATAAGTAGCTCAATTGGTTAATTCATAAAATATTACTAATATTAGCTAATTAGTTATTTGTTGCAAAAAGAAAAAATCAATATTTTGCTTTCTTTTGAGTGAGTGTTATTAGAATAGATTGGGTACATGTTATTATGTTAAGGAGCTTGAATCTCAATTTTGGGATGATTTGGTGAAGTTTTGAGGTGGTTTGAATTGAAAATTCGAAGTAAAAACTGAACATGAAAAAAAATGATATGTGTATCACATATGTATCATATTTGTATCAATTATGTATCACATCTATATCCATGTATACTTGTGGGCTGTGTGTGAGATACATGTGTCGCAGAAATTTTTTTTGAACTCGATTTAATTACAAATTTTAATACAATACCCGTCCAATCACTCCAATCTTCCTCAAATTTTGTATATTGACTTATCTATATGTTCTCAATGAATTTCAACTATACCCATTGAAAAAAAATTCCTTTTTGCTTAGATTTTTGGAATACTGTATATATTTTTTTGTATTTCATTATCTTATTTGCTACCTCATCCATGAAATTTCATTTCCGTCTTGCATCTAATGTTGCTAATCACGCTTAAAATATATGGAAGGTTATTTTTGCATGTGATTCTTTGAGAGAAAGAACCTTGTTTATTTGGTTTTTCAATTTTTATATGTGTTTGGCTAGTTTTGATAAGTGTATGACTAATGACTAGAAGTTGGTAAGTTAAAACTTATTTGAAACATCCGTGTAAGTTTCCCTTTAAAAAGTGGATAACTTGATGTTTTAAATGGTACCCTTAAGTTTGGCTATCTGGTGTCATTCTACTTTAGAAGGGCCTTTCTTGGCCACTCAATTTAGAAATTGCTAAGACGGCTCCCAGTGGCGAAGTTAGTAATTTCACTAAGGACTTGTTTGGAAGTCACCCTATAATTGAATTTGGGTGTAATTAGATGTAATTACACAATTTTAACGTATTTGTCTGACCAAGTAATTACTTAGTCAACATGTAATTTGGTGTAATTGAGAGAGTATAATTACACTCTCCAATTCTCAAGGGGGAGTTGAGAATTCCTGGTAATATCATGGCGTAATTACAAGGTTATTTTCTGAATCTCTTTTCATTTGTTTTTAGTTACTTTTTTATTTTAACTTTTTAAATTCTTTTTTTTCTTCAAATTTTAGTCTTTTTAATTTATTTATCTTTTATTTCCTTATTTCTCATTTTTCAACTTCTACTTCACGTGTTTCTACATAATTTTTCATGTTTTTTTTTTATTTCTTAATCATTTTCTTTATTTTTTTTTATCACACTTAGCTATGTTATTATTCTAATTTTTTAAGGAATTATACCTCATAATCTTAGAAAGAATTAGTCATTCACAAACTTGACTTATAATGAGTGATGTCATTAAAGTTAAACTTTATTATTGGATGAAGTTATTAGGATTGTGGATGGTCAGCATCTACTTGCTTTGTAAAGATATTTTTTTGGAATGAATAGAAAACACTATTTACCAAAAAAAAAAAAAAAGTTATATGCAAACTTAACTATGTTAACATGATAGAATGCTTTTTAATATTTAAATAATCTTCTCATTTTCCAACCTTTATTTTTGTGATTCCTTGTAGTTTCTCATATTTTTTTATTTTTTTTATTTTCTTCATTATAGTTGTGCTATTGTTCTAGTTTTGAAACTACACCTCCTAATATTACAAACAATGAGTCATTAATAAACTTGGCATATATTGAGTGATGCCATTAGAGTAGAATATCATTGTTGAATGAAGTTATAGACTTATGTTTTTCTTTTCTTTTAAATTATATTTACTTAAATTACATTAAAGCTTATTTTAATTTTACATAAGAGTATTATACTAATTTTTTTGAATTTTGAATTTATGTTATATTTTCGGTTCTATCATATTTGCTTTAGTAGTATTAACTTATTAATTCAGATCGCATACCATTCATTTTTCAGTTAAAATTGATGAAATATCTTTTTTTTAATATTTGAATAATGTTATGGCATAATATTTATAAATATTAATATTTTTATTAAGCACGCCATGACGTTACTACAAAATATGTGCTTTTAGTTTCTATAATTAACTAACGTAAAATATTATTAATTGAAAAATATATGTCAATTATTCTTACTATGTTAGTTACAAATATATAACTAGTAATTAATATATTTTCAAGAAACAATATGTATCTTAAATGTCAAATTTAAAATCATTTATGAAGGCATACAACAACAACAACGACCCATTAAAATCTCACTAGTGAGTCTGGGGAGGGTAGTGCATACGCAGACCTTACCCCTACTCCGAGGGAGTAGAGAGGTTGTTTTCGAAAGACCCTCGGTTCAAGAAGACAGAGAATATAAGTACCACCAATAGAAACCACAGGAAAAATAACATCATGAAAATGAGAAAGTAGATGCAATGCAAAAGCGATAGACCAGTGTTGTGAAAAGCGGGCGCTTCCTCGCTTAAAGCGAGAAGCGAAGCGAGGCGACCCATCCATCACTTCTATTAGCTGACGCGTAGCAGATATTCAAAAGCGCACGCTTCCTAATAAAAAGTGAGAAGCGACAATGTGAAGCGAAGCGGGGGAAGAAAGCGCTTCTCTATATTATAGGGCTACCAACCTATTTAATTAAAAAAGCTGTTCTTTTTCTAAAACATTATCGACCAACAGCAACAGAGAAAGAAAGAGGGGACCTAGGGTTCAAGTTTTCTACACTTTTCAACTTCAAGATCATCAAGTTTGGTCCAGGTATGTGATTTCTTCTTCCTCATCCTTCTTCTTCAACGTCCAAATAGCAGCGAAATGCTGGCAAATTTTTTTCCCCTTTCAGTTCTTCTTTCTCATTCTTCTCCTCTTCTTTTTCTTTATTTTCTTGCATTGCTTTTTCATTTGAAATGCTGCCCATTTTTTACTGGAATGGTATGTTGTCCATTTTTCTTACTAGAAGATGACGAGCAATATAATAATGATGGTGGAATACAAGAATTTGACAATCTTGTAGCAGAATAGGATGCTCTTATTGTGCTTTAATTGATGCTACTCTTTAGTTTTTACATTGAAGTATTGAATATTTGCTTACAGTTACATGTGTTGTCTATGCAATATTTATTTTAATATTTTTTCTAATATTCCGTTTCACTTCGAAAAAGCGAGCGCTTCGCTTCTCGCTTTAAGTGAAAAAAGGCTTGTCGCTGTTTCTCGCTTCACGCTCTTCACAACACTGCGATAGACAGTACATAGACCCGACACTATGAAAAACAAGAGAGTAATAAGACACAACATTGCCACTAGCTGAATTCGACAAACCCTACCAGACTAGCCTCTCAAAAGTACGAAATAAGGAAAGACTCAACTACCTCCTAACCTACAACCCTAATACTCAACTTTCACATCTTCTTATCAAGGGTCATGTCCTCGAAAATCTAAAGCCTCTCCATGTCCTGTCTGATCACCTCTCCCCAATACTTCTTAGGCCGTCCTCTACCTCTTCTCGTGCCCTCCAAAGCCAACCTCTCACACCTCCTTACCGGAGCATCTGGGCTTCTCCTTTGTACGCGTCCGAACCATCTGAGCCTCGCTTCCCCCATCTTGTCATCAATGGGAACCACGCCCACCTTCTCCCGAATATCTTCATTCCTAATCTTATCCATCCTAGTGCGCCCACACATCCACCTCAACACCCTCATTTCTGCTACTTTCATCTTCTGGATATGTGAGTTCTTAATAGGCCAACACCCAGTCCCATACATCATTTATGAAGGCATATATTTGTTAAATTTTAACTTTTAAATTTTTATAATTAATTTTATATTTAAAATTTAATCTAACTGTGTAATTACACCTGTGCAACCAAACAATAAGCTTATAAATACAATGTAATTATATTATGATAAACAAACAAGTCGTCATAAGTACAATACTGTGTAGTAATTATACCAATTCCATTTACCTGGTGGCTTTCCAAACAAACCCTAAGGGTGTTCACAAACTTTGAAAAAGTAAAAAAAGAAATTCGACGAATGGATACGTAATATTTAGCTAGACTATAAAAACTCTTATAATAGTCTAGAAGTTCTTATAAAAACTCTTTCTTTTTTGAACCCCTTAGCAGAAGTTCTGCTTCCGCCACTGCCCACATCCACGTCGTACCGACACGGGTATGGCGCTGAAAGTGAAGAGTCCGAGCAACTTAGGTTATAAGCAAAAATATGACAAGTTAATTGTTTTATATATAGTGTGGGCTAAAGATAAGGAGTTTATAATGTTGTAATTTAGGGTTGGATCAAAAACTTTTTTTATGGTCATTAATTAGGATATGCTTCCAAGTTTCAACTACCATTAATTATACTAGCTTTAGTGTACGTGCGTTGCACGTGTTTTTTGCGCCTCTTGATAAAAAATATATAAAATTTGGAAAAAGAATAAATTATGTGTGCATAATGCAACATTCATTTAAATTTAAAAAAATATATTACATTGATAAAATGGTCAAATGCAGAGCTATTGAAATCTATTTTTAGAAGGTAAAAAAAGCGAACGATATTTTGCTAAAGGCTTCAGGCTTTTAATATAGTATAGATAGATAGATAGAAAAATATAAATACGAAAAAGAATTAGGTTACGTGCTTTACGCATGTACACATATCAATAATTATAAATTTTTTAATATTATATAAACATTATAATGCAATCATCGATTATCTTTTTGAAAGTTTTTCTAGAATTTGATATTAGGTTGTGCATTTACATTTTTATACGTAAATTCTTCAGATTTAATGGTAGAATTCAAATGGGAATTACAGCCTTTATATAAACTAAACATAAAATAATGTAAAATAAATCAAAAATAACTATAGACACCTAACGAAATCACCCTAACGAAAACAAATTAATTATAAAGTAAATAAGGAAAAATTTTATTTAAGTAAACTCTTACTCAGTTCTAAATTCCGAAATATTAGGAGTTTTTACATAGTTCAAATAAGGAAGAATTTTATAACCAAAACTTTTGTTGATTTTATAATAACAAATATTAGGAAAATAAATTAATTACAATTTTGTCCAATGAGAAATCTATTTTTAAAGGATAAAAGAGGCGAACGACATTTTGCTAAGGGCCTTCGTGCTATATATATATATATATAGATAATTCTTACTATAATTGGTTTGCTAATTTAGTTAAAAATAAAAGCTAATAAGACTTTTAGAACTTTGAGACATACCATTTTTTTAACTTGAAGAACACAGTGTTACATCTCCTTTTCCTCTGTCCTCCCTTTGGATCATATATCTCGGGGTGAACAACCTTTTGTAATCGAAACTGAGGAACTAATAATTCCACAAGAAAAGTCTTTGTTTACTAATTCCTAGTAGAACAGACTTTGTTGTTAAACCAAAAAAGGAGACCAATGCTATAGGAAGGGATCGGACCCGCGATGTTTATGTAATTTTGGAGACCCTTAGTTGATGAGTGACATTTCCAAGTTGTGTCAAGAGTATTCAAGATTTAATATATATCTACAAAAATAATATAATAACCCATCAGCACGACCGTGTTCAGCTGACCACCCTGTATCATTGTAGCTCCCCTGACTGGTCCACTAAGACTGCGAGAACATGAAATCAAATGTTGTTTAGTAATGCCTAATGTAATAGCAGCTCATTATAGTCTGCTCTCTATGAGCTACAGAATCCCATTTATGTGTCATCTAGAGTCTTGTCTTGATTCTTGACTTGCTCCTTACGTTGACCTTAGAATGAATCTTGATGCTGACTAATAGGCTATGAAACACCTAACTTGTTAAAGTTTAAACGGGCCATGTCATGATCATTAGTTGGTTTGACCGAAATTTCAATGGGTTTTAAAGTGATCCATTAAAGGGAAGTTTACATAAATACATGTAGAATCATAAAATATTTTTTAATCTACAACTATAAAGTAATTAACATATCTTACAACTTAAACACGATAAAAGGATAAAAGAAATAGCTTTTAATACAGTATCTTCCTATAAATAAGGAAACTGAATATCAAACACATTTAATAAAATCAATTGTTCCCTAAAAATACTCCATCACAATTCCTATAAATAAGGAAACTTAATACGGAAAATTCTCCATTGCCTTTTTATTTGTATTCTCCTTCTCCACCACATTTTCAACAAACAATTCATCCTTTATCAAATTTTCTTTTCACTAGTAGCAGGAGAAATAATCTTTAAATAAAAAGTACCAAAAAAAGGGAACAAAATAGATCATAATCAATTTATAACATGTAACAAAGATATGATTTATTGTATATTATATATACCAAGTGTCATATAAGTTTATATTATATAATGTATTGTATACTATATTGATTAGTAATATACATCCGATAAACTAAAGTGGTATTCTACAATAAAAGGTATTTTGTATTTGTCACACCTCCTTTTTACCCCTCCAAAAGATAATGTGCTATGGATTGTGGGTTAAAGAGTTTTTTCAATTAAAGTGACAAACTTAAATAGGGATTATTTTATTTACAGAGTCGCCACTTGGAATTGATTTTTAGGTGTTCCAAGTCACCTTTTATTTGAATCCCTAGTCAAAGGAAGGTTTAACTCTATTTTTATCGGTGTGCAAAAATAAAGTTCGGGTAAGGAATTCTGTTGACCGAGGAGAAGGTGTAAGACATTCCCGAGTCCCGTGGTTCTAGCACGGTCGCTTTATTGACCATATTTGGCTTAAATTAATTTTGGATAAACTGTGATTTATTTGGTTTTCAATATTTTATCTATCCGCTTTTATTTATTAAAATTGTTGAAGAGTGATTTGAATAATATTAAATTGTCCTAACCGCACAGTGCGAGCGAATGTGCGACCGAGACGAATTTTATTAATTTTATCATAACAGCACTATGCAAGCGAATCTGCAGTCATGACAAAAAGTAATACTACGTTATTAATTTTTTTTTTGTTTTGGAGGAGTTAAAAACATTTTGAGAAAGTTAACTAAAAAAAACTATCACGCTACGCAAGCGAGTCCGTGAATGAAAAAGTTAGAGCGCGCTTACTAGTTGCCTAGTAGTTCAACTAATTAATGAAAAGAAAATATGTTAATTAATTAGTAACGGAAATCTAATTTTTATTATTATTTTCTAGCTTTATTGTTGGTAAAATTATGCAAATAAATATTGGACCAACTCAATCTATTTTAAAGAAATAGGTCAACTTCTTGTTATAGGAGAAATGAGCCTGCTTAAGGATTTTAGAAGATGGGACAACTATTTATTTATTTCTTAGAAGAAAGAGAAAAAAAATGGGCCACCTAACTTAGCTTTGCATTGGGCCTAAAGAATTGAGTTTTCGGCTCAAATTCTTTGTTTGCTGAAACGTTCAGCCTTTTTCCACACTCCTTTATTTTTATTCAGTTTTATTTATTATTTGACTCCTAATTAGTTTACTGATTTATGCCCACTCAACACAATGACTAAAGGTACTATAACAACATAAACACTTAATAAAAATAAATAATAAAATGAACTACATATGAAATAAACCTTCTTTTTTATATATACATATATATTCCTAGAATGAAAATATTGTTAACATACACTTCTTTCAACTTTCAGTATAAGAAACTTACTTCCAACACCAATTTAAGAAAAGATAAATTAAACTAATGTTACTTTGTTGCAACTTGTAGCCAAGTAGACATATTTCAGAATTCAAACCACATGTCGAAATTGAAAACTAAAGCATTTCTTGACATAGCCAGCATTTATTCACAAATATGTGTACTTACCATTTCATAAACTAGAAAATATGTATTTGCAATTAACAAAGAGCTCAAGTTAAAACTTTGAACTTTATTACATCAAATTCAGAGTAATCTGAGTACTACATAGTTGAGATAAATACCTAGATAGCAGAGAAGTGAGCAACAGGCAGCACAACGGACTCCAAATTTATACAGAAACTATCAAACCAGCTCGCATTAAACCAACGACAACAGAAATCAGCTCAAGAACACCCAAATGAACTGAGGGACAACAGTATATTTTAAAACCAAACACAAAAAGACTGAAACTCTTTCTTCTCTAAAAATCTCTTGCTAACAATTCTTTTCAAAGTCTTATCTAGGTGCCCTAAACTTACTGATGTTGTTCTCTCTCCCTTTTTCCCGTGTGTGCGTCTGTTTATTTGAAATAAGAGAGAGTGTAAGTATAACTTGTAAAGAGTAAGAATGGGAAGATAATAGGAATCGTGAGGTGTGTGTTGTGAGTGTAACGTGGGGAAGTTGGGGAAAAAGGATAAAGTGATAGGGGACAAGGAAAAGTGGGGGACAAAAGAGAATGAAGTGGGGGCAAAGAGTTCGGGATAAAGGAGAGTGGAATAAGGAATAATTTTGTGAGTGAAAAATAAGTGTATGCTTAGTGTAAAGTATCTGAGGAAATAATTGTGTTGGTGGTAAGGTATGTGCTAAATAACGTGAGGGTGTTGAGAAAAATTCAAGAGTGGTCAAAAATTAGGTGCTCACAGCATGCCCCTCTTTGCTTGGAAACATGAAAAGTTTTCAGGCAAAGACAAGGTGAGCAATGTGACTAATTTTTTATCAATCCATTACTTAAAAGGAAAAGAAATAAAAGATAGGGTGCGACCGAGCCATGGTTTTGGACGGTCTACATATCCTGGGTTATAGGGGAGTCAGATCACGTGTAGCTCAAAGAAAAGGCTAGAATGCTGAGTAGAGGAGTCCAGTGAGATTTCGTCGAAGCTCCGGTACGCAGCTTTGTTTATTACATAAATAATAATAATAATAATAATAATAATAATAATAAATAAAATAATGTAGCATTAATTTTTGTCATGACTGCGGATTTGCTTGCGTAGTGCTGTTATGATAAAATTAATAAAATTCGTATCGGTCGCACATTCGCTCGCGTGGTGCGGTTAGGACAATTTAATATTATTCAAATCACTCTTCAACAATTTTAATAAATAAAAGCGGATAGATAAAATATTGATAACCAAATAAATCACAATTTATCCAAAATTAATTTAAGCCAAATCTGGTCAATAAAGCGACCGTGCTAGAACCACGGGACTCAGGAATGCCTTACACCTTCTCCCCGGTCAACAGAATTCCTTACCCGAACTTTGTTTTTGCAGACCGATAAAAAATAGAGTCAAACCTTTCTTTGACTAGGGATTCAAATAAAAGGTGACTTGAAACACCTAAAAATCAATTTCAAGTGGCGACTCTGTAAATAAAATAATCCCTACTCAAGTTTGTCATTTTAATTGGAAAAACTCTTTAACCCACAATCCATAACACACATTATCTTTTGAAGGTTTAAAAAGGAGGTGTGACAGCTCTGGCGACTCCGCTGGGGAGCTACATAAGAATTCGAGCTTGTACATGTTGACTTTTTATTTGGCTTTATTAATTTTGTAAATATTGTGATTTATTTGTGCCTAATGTGCTACCTGTTTGCTTTTTATCATTTTGATATTGTTGAACTGTACATATAAACTGTTTTCTCACGCACCCCCTCTGAGTTTTCTTGAAATTAAAAATTGGGCATTTGCTTGACATAGTCCGCTTTCTTTGAGATAGCCGAGGTGCTTGTTACCCGGTGAAGGATTTTAGTCACACATGTTTTTAGGCGGGGAACACCACCAGTTAAGCCGGAAAGCAATGCTATCGGTACACTGACCCTCCTCGGCTTGAGTTGTCCACTCGAGTAAGTCAGTCTAGATACCTTCTCCACCAGGATTTAAACCTAGAAGAACAAACCTCATGCCGGATATCCCTAGTAGGTTCGTTTTATGTGCATCACGTGCATTTGACTTAGCGAAACTCGGCATAGGGGCCGGGTTCGTATAAGACAGGTATCCTCTTTGAGACCATTATATTCACTTATGTGCTACTTGATACATTATTTGGAAGGCTTACTTGCATTGTCAATCGGCTTTAGAAAATTAGTGTAGCGGAATTATTAAAAAAAATAAAAAAATAAAGGGAGTCTTTCTCTTAGTTTAGCGCAAATAAACCCCTTTAAAAAAAAGAGATTTTTGTAGTAGTCTGGTGCGAGGTGTAAAAATTATCTTTCATAAAAATCAAAAGAGAAAAATACCCAATTTCATCGAACTACGCGGGTTTGATTCTCACCAGATGTGAGATACGTAGGCAACCTTCATCGAGTTCAGCCCATAGTTTTCAAAAAAAAAAAGTTATTTTGGTCATCTTTTTACTGTTTTGCCCTCGTACTCCGGCTGTTTTGCCAAGACAACCGTAAAATCTTCCTAGGAAGTGCTGAAGGGCCGTTTTGAAAAATAGCTACTTTATCCATCTTTATTCACCTTTTACCATTTTTGCCTTTATGTCTGGTCTTTTCTTTTTGTCGAGACAACTTTAAACCCTTCCGAAAGTACCGAAAGGCTGTTTTCGTAAAAGTAGCCATTTTTATCTAGTTTTGTCTGGTTATATTTGCTAAGACGGCCTTCAAACCCCTCTCGGGAGTAGCGAAGGGCCGTTTTCATAAAAATAGTTTTTTTTTTAAAAAATAAATTATTTTGCCTATTTTTTGTTGTTGTTCCTATGTTTGACTGTTTTTGCTGAGACATTCTTTATGCTTTCTATGGAAGTATCAAAGGACCGTTTTCATAATAATAGTCATTTTTCTGCTTTTATCATATCAACTTTTGTGTACGGTAATTTTTTTTTTAAAAAACATTTTAATTATAATATTAAAAAAATAGATCGAGTCCTAAACTGGAAAAAAAAAAAGAATGTTCAAAATTTACATATAGTTTACGTAAGTCCTGACCCTTTTTATCTTATTCGTAGGTTCACCATGAGTTCTCCACAAAGAAGCAGTCAGAAAAGAGTAAGGGACGAGAGACCTCCTATGTTCTTGATCATAAATAAGACCCCGAGTAGTCTCTGTAATTGATGGGCTAGTTTTGCTACATGGGAACGGAATCAAGTATTTAAGCACCTCAAGTTCCTCACAAACATCATGGGAGTTAAGGCTAACAGAGATTTAATCGAGGCTCTAGTGGGTTTTTGGGACCCCGTGAACAATGTCTTCCGGTTCAAAGATTGTGAAATGACGCCTACATTGGAATAATTAGGTGGGTTCACCGGATTGGGGAGAGACCCTCATAGGAAAAAGCCTGTTGCTCCGAGAAAAGTTGGTGTAAACAACTTTTTAAAGAAGTTATGCCTCCGTCGAATTCCAATGGTTTGCTTAAACGAAGGTCGGGTTCCGTTGGAATATCTTTATGACAGATTTAGGGACGAGAAAGGGTTTGAGAACTTCTCGGGCACAGAATTCGTCAACTAGTTGAGTTACGTCGCTTGGAGGGCGTTGAAAATCTTCGCGTTCATGATATCATTTCTAGGGATCATGGTCTTTCGAGACCGTGGTGGGTGCATCAGAATTCGATTAGTTGCGATAGTCTCGTATTTGCAAAGTAGGGAGGATCATACCATTCTTCCTATGATTTTGGGAGATATTTTTCGAGCTTTGACCCGTTGTCAAGAAGGTGAAGATTACTTCGAGGGATGCAACATTTTGCTGCAGATGTGGTTCATAGAGCACCTTTATCATCATCCAATCGTAGTAAATTTCAATGATAATTGGCTGAATTACATTGGATGTCACCCAGACAGAGCTGCGAGTTGTAATCTTCCAGAGGGGGTGAGGGTTTGTTGGACATTACTTGGTTCATTGAATGCTGATAGAATCACTTGAAACTATTATTTGTTCCCTTCTACTAGGGTCACACATATGTCGATGTATCGCCCGTTCTTTATACTCATAGGTTTCAGAGGTTTCCAACCTTATGCGCCCCTACGTGTCATGCGCCAGCTAGGGAGAGAGAAAAAGAGGCCCCCGATTGAGGAAATGCGTCCGTTCGTATGGGAATTCAAGGGAGAGGAACCTCCAAGGGAGTCATATGCACAAAAGGTTTGGTTTGGTGGTCAATTTTCTGATTGGGACGAGATAGTAGCTGATCGTGAACGTGGGGAGGTAAGCCTCGCATACCTTGAGTTGTTTCACAACAGGCTATCCCCGAGCAAAGGCCAGAAAGATCCATACGACATGCAGTTGATTGGGAGGAGGAGATCGAGACCAGACTTAGAGAAACCAGAAAGGAAGTGGCACAAGAGTTCCAATATCGTATTGACATTTTACAAGAAGATAAGGGAATTCGGGAGATAGCCATTGAAATACAACATGCTGATTTCAAGCGGGAAAATGCTTAGTGGGCACAAGAGAGGCGAGCACTCAAAGCTCAAATTAGACAGAAAAAAGTGATAATTACCGCTCAATAACAAGAAGAAAGAGAAGCCCAGTTCAAGGTGGTCCGTGATCATGAGTGTAGAGGTTTTGCTCCATTAATCCAAGATCCGAGGGACAAGATAGGGGGAGTTGAGTCAAGCAAGGAGATCCAGATCGCAAAGTTTGAAATAGAAAGACATCACTACTAAAGTATGATCAATCGGTTGGAGGGGGAGTTACTAGAAAATCGGCGCCAGAGAGATATGGCCTTGGACCGCGCGCGTGAGGCCCTGGATCTAGCTGAGACCCGTGGTCAGCAAAACCAAGAGTTGTATTTGGCTTATGAATACATTAAGGGAAAGATCCTCGAGGTAGCCACATATACCTCAAGAGCATGCAGGAGTTGCCAGGGAATGACGCCTGAGTGGTTTGCATAAGTATTACTGAATGTTGCTTGTCATATATCTGCAGACTTGGAGAGGATATACCGCAATGTTGGGGGCCATCCGCAGAAACAAGCGCCTTGATTATAGTGATGTTGTTGGATTCTATCTGCAGAGATCAAAGTCTTCTTTAGTTAGCAATCCTTTTGTATTCTTTTGTTATCTTTGAGTTTGTAAGAGTCTTTTGTTGTTTTGAGTCTTGTTATTTTGCCTTTTATTTTATTTTATTTTTATTTATTTATTATTTTTTAAAAAAGAAGTCTGTTTGAGTTAAATATGGTCTTGTTTAATTGTTTATCTTTATGTAATTCTTATTTTGTGAGTCTTGTATCAAATATATATATATATTAAAAATCATTGAAAAAGATTTTGTTTAGAAAAATTCGAAAATGAACCAAAAAGATTGTTTGTTTTGTAAAAAAAAATGGTCATGAGCTACGTAAATGATCTGATTCATGCGGCGACATCATACGTAGGCAACCCACAAAAGGTTTGATCAAATATTTTTTAATGACTTTAAAGTGAGGGATCAAAATAAGGCGAGTTAAAGGACAAAACGAAAAAAAGAGAGAAAGAAATAATAGTGTCAATAAGCAACAAGCTGATAAGCCTGAATGAAACATGAAGTCTTCCAAAAGCATTTTAGAAATGGTGATGATGTTAGGAGCATGACATATTACGTGTAATTCATATCTATAAAATGCCTAACCCTAACACGGTTGTTGTCTCTTAATCTAGTAAGTTTAAGGTGGTTGGTTTGTGGTGAATCTGGCAACATATCATTACTTCACAAGATCTAAGGGACCAGTAGTAATGGATAACAGTGATGAAATCGAGTTGCTTAGTAACAATCCGCAGGGTCAATCAGCTGAGCAAGAGTCAGAGAAAATAAGAAAATTGAGACAGTAACTGTCAGATGTATATCAAGCTTATGGTCAACCTCCACTCCAGGGTCCCTCTGAGGGAACTTCCACCGTACCCCGAGCTACTCAACCACTGCTCCATGTAGCGAGCGATCATATTCTACCACCAGGGTATGTGCCAAACTACAACCTCCATGCTGCCTCTGGTACCTCTAATATGCGACCTCCAGTTGCACCGGTCAAGAACACCCCTCTCGTCGTGTCTGTTGCACCAGTATATACATTCCCGCCACCACCTCTTGTGACGAGGCCCAACAACGAGCTACTACCTCAGGCTTATGATGGCCAATACTACTCCCCAAATATGGCTTTCAGGGTCTCAGCTCCCTACAATCAGACTCCTCAGTACGAGTCACCAGCGGAAAATGAAAAGCCTGCAAAGACAAGTGAGCCAGATGAGATGGCTAGGAAAATGAAAAGTCTTGAACAAAACATAAAGAACTATAGGGAATAGGTGGTCACAAAAGTGTTTCGTTCAGTGATCTATGTATGTTCCCTCACATCCATTTGCCACCAGGTTTCAAAACCCCAAAATTCGAGAAGTATGATGGACACGGCGACCCTATCGCCCACTTGAAAAGGTACTGCAACCAGTTGAGGGGTGCAGGTGGAAAATAAGAATTGTTGATGACATATTTTGGAGAAAGTCTTATAGGGGTAGCCTCTAAGTAGTTCATTGACCAAGACATCTCTCACTGGCATATCCCAGGCCTTCGTCAAGCAATTCTAATACAACATTGATATTGCACCAAATCGCATTTCCCTATCCAATATGAAGAAAAAGCCGACGAAAAGCTTTAGGGAGTGTGCCATCAAGTGGAGGGAGCAAGCGGCCAGAGTTAAGCCACCCATAGATAATCATTAGTTGATCATTGTCTTTTTGGAGGCTCAAGAGCTTGATTATTTCCAAAACATGATGTCCGCAATGGGTAGGCCTTTTGTCGAAGCAATCAAGATAGGGGAAATGGTTGAAAATGGCCTAAAGACTGCAGGATTGTAAGTCAGGATGTTCTCAAAGCCACCACCCAAGCGATCCAAAATGGGTCGGGAAGTTTTGCAAATAGGAAAAAGAGAGATGAAGGTTCTATGATGACTTCAGGATCTAGGGAAGTTCAAAGAGGGGCATCGCACCCTTATGTACGAGTTCCACAGGGGCAATCCAGCTACCCTCAACATTATTATCCTCCACCAATTCCTCAATACTCAGTGGGCCCACCACAGTATATAGTGTTTAATGCTCAATCCTATGTTCGGCCTACCAATCAACAAATACGTGCACCAGCTCCAAGGAATCCCCGACCTCAGCAGCAAAATTTTCGGGCACCTTACAATGCTCGTCCCAAGCAGGAATACGGTCGAGAATAGAGGCCAGTGGAAAAATTCACCCCATTGGCTGAACCATGCTCTAGTCTTTTCTAGAAACTGAAATAGATGGGCATGATTGAACCCATCGCTCCCCACCATATGCATCCCGATTCACATGGATTTCAAGCAAATGCTAGATTTAAATATCATTCAGGTGCCCCGGGGCATATCATCGATGACTGTTGGACTCTGAAAAGAGCCATAGAAAGACTTATTTCTGAAAAATTGATTGTAATGACGAATGGCGAGGACCCTCCTAATGTGACAAACAACCCATTGCCAACATACAATGATATTCATTTAGTGGGAATGATTGGCCGAGATCAAGAATACAAGCTGGTCGATCAAGCAGAAATGATAGTGGGAGCAATTCAAGAAGGAACAAGTTTGGAAGTAAGTCCAAGCCGAGATGTGCCGTTGATTGTGAAAGGCGCCCCGAGCTCAGAAAAGGTAACTTTATTTGTGCCCAAGGTCACGAGGTTGGAAGTTCTCTCTAATGTTCCAAGCCTAAGGTTATATGTCCTTGGAGGCCACCTCATCACAAGGCAAAATTAGGGCAGTACAAAGGGTATAACAGAGCCGATCATAATCAGACCTATCGTACAACCCCTGTGACAAATACAAAAACCATTCCTTGTAACTACAACAAAACTGTGATGACGTACAAAGGTAAGGAAATCATAGAAGAAGTGGGGGAAACTGGAGGTTTGACTCGATCAGGGAGGTGTTACTCTCCATAGGAGTTGAGGAAGGCCAAGCAAATCAGAGAAGGACAATTGCCAATAAAGAAATCTATCACTGAAGAAGAGGCAGAAGAGATTTTGAAAAAGATGAAAGTTCACGATTACTCAATCATTGACCAGCTAAGAAAAACTCCTGCCCAAATCTCTCTACTATCTCTGCTCCTACATTCAAAAGAGCATGCTCGTGTACTAATCAAGACCCTGAACGAGGCACATGTCTCAGAGAAGACCACAGTGAATGAGTTAGAGAAGATAGCCAATAGATTTTTCGAGGTGAACAGAATCTCCTTGACTGATGATGAACTTCCCAAGGAAGGAGCCGGGCACAATAGGTCTTTGCACCTGGTCGTCAAATGTGAGGGGCATTAAGTAAAGCGAGTCATGGTTGATGGAGGCTCGAGTGTAGATGTATGCCCTCTCTCTACTTTGTAATGCATGAAAATCAACACAGACAGAATCTAACCTAACAATGTTCGCATTCGGGCTTTTGATGGCTCAGCGAGATATACAATTGGGGAGATCAATCTCACCATGACAATTGGGCCAGTTGACTTTGAAATTGTCTTCCAAGTAGTAGACATGGACACTTCATATAACTTTCTTCTTGGAAGACCATGGATCCATATGGCTCGAGCTGTACCATCCACATTGCATTAGATGGCCAAGTTCGAACACGACAGGCAAGAGATTATTGTTCACGGAGAAGACAAGTCATCCATTTATAAAGACCCATTAATCCCCTGCATTGAGGCCAAGAAAGAGTGTGAGTCCATTGTCTATCAAGCTTTTCAAGTGGTTTCTGTGGACAATGTTGAGGAAGAAAAGCCCATTCTGCATCCTCATCTTTCCACCACATCTGTAATGGTGGCAACACTAATGCTGAGACAAGGTTATAAGCCGGGAAAAGGTTTGGGGGCATCACTGCAAGAAATTTCGAGACCTATTTCTCCATTCAGCAACAAGTGTGCTTTTGGTTTAGGTTTCAGGCCAACACAAGCAGACAAAAACAAAGCTAAGTACCGCAAAAAGTATGGTTGGGTCTTGCAGCTAACTATCCCTCACATTTTGTATACTTTCGTCAAGCCACAACTCCAAGAGGGTCAAAATTCCTTGGTCCAATCAAACATTGATGCAATTTGCCATGGCCTTAGCCAGATGTTTTCTGAAGTGTATATGTCCAGGCTGGTGAAGGCACTAGTCGTGCCGATGTGCAACTAATTGGCCCAGACACCATGCTCAACAACTGGGAAGAAACTCCTTTCCCCACAAGGAAGGAGTCTTGGTAGTTCGCTTTTGCAGCTTCTTTTTTGTATTTTGGGTTACTTTCAGGGTTGTAATCCAGACATCTTAATATGATTGTTTTTTCATGTTAACCCTTCTATCCTTTCAAATTCAATAAAAATGCAATTCCGTTTCATATTAAGTTATGTATTTTTTTTCCTTCATTCTAATTCATGACCTTTTGTTTCCATTTCAGTTTTGTTAATGTTGGCTTTAATAACATGACATGCATGCGGAATTCTCGCCCAGATCTTAAAAAGTTGTCTAATTTCGAAATAATGCATCAAGAGGTTGAATGTGATGAAGATGAGGCTATTGAAGAAATAAAAAGAGAATTAGAAAAAATTGAGAACAAGCCTAAGCCCAACCTCAATGATACTGAGCCAATAAACCTCGAAAGTCATCAAGAAATCAGAGAAACAAAAATAAGCATTCACACTAAACAAAAAACGAGAGATGCCTTGATTCAACTTTTGTTTGAATACAAAGATGTGTTTGCTTGGTCTTATGATCATATGTCAGGTTTAAGTTCTGACCTCTTGGTTCATAAGCTTCCCACGTATCCTGATTTTCCACCAGTCCAACAAAAGCAACGAAAATTCAAAATGGATAAGAGTGATAAAATAAAAGAAGAAATAATGAAGCAATTGAGCGCCAATATAGTCAGAGCTGTCCGATACACTACTTGGGTGGCAAATGTAGTGCCTGTACCGAAGAAGGATGGAAAGACCAGAGTTTGTGTTAACTACAGAGACCTGAACAAAGCAAGTCCAAAGGATAATTTTCCTTTACCAAACATCCACATTCTTGTAGATAATTGCACAAAGCATGAGATACAATCATTTGTGGATTGCTATACTGGGTACCACCAAATTCTAATGGATGAGGATGATGCAGAAAAGACAACTTTCACCACTCCATGAGGTACTTATTGCTACAGGGTCATGCCATTTGGTTTGAAGAATGCAGGGACAACTTATATGAGGTCCATGACCACCATTTTTCATGACATGATACACAAAGAGATTGAAGTATATGTCGATGATGTCATTATAAAGTCAAAGACAAAAGGTGATCATGTGCGCGATTTAAAAAGTTCGTCGAACGGTTGCGGAAGTATCACCTTAAGCTCAATCCATCCAAGTGTGCATTTGGAGTTCCATCTGGGAAACTCCTCAGTTTCATAGTCAGCCAGAGAGGTATCGAATTGGATCCATCAAAGATAAAATCCATTCGAGATCTGCCACCACCAAAGAACAAAACTGAAGTCATGAGTTTGCTCGGGAGGTTGAACTACATTAGTCGGTTCATTGCTCAGCTCACAACCATATGCGGGCCCATCTTTAAGTTACTAAAAAAGATGTTGCTATCAAGTGGACGGACGATTGCCAAAATCTTTTTGATAAGATCAAAGATTATCTGTCAAAGCCCCCTGTACTGGTCCCACCTGAACCTGGTAGGCCTTTGTATTTATATCTATCGGTTATGGATAACTCTTTTGGATGTGTTCTAGGGCAACATGACGCAACAGGCAAAAGGGAACATGCAATCTATTATTTGAGCAAGAAGTTCACAAACTATAAGGTTAAGTATACCCTTTTAGAAAGGACATGTTGTGTCTTGACTTGGGTCGCTCAGAAGCTGAGACATTATCTTTTGGCCTACACTACTTACCTCATATCTAGAATGGATCCTTTGAAGTACATCTTCCAAAAGCCAATGCCCACTGGCAGGCTCGCGAAATGGCAAATCCTGCTCACAGAGTTTGACATCGTCTATGTCACTCGCACCGCGATGAAAGCACAGGTTTTGGTAGATCATTTGGTAGAGAATTCAATTGATGATGAGTATAGGCCACTTAGCACATACTTCCCAGACGAAGAGGTCAACTCAATAGAGGAAGTAGTTCCAGACGATCACCCTGTATGGAAAATGTATTTTGATGGGGCTTTCAATATCAGAGGAGTTGGGATCGGGGCAATCCTCATCTCATCTATTGGACATCATTACCCTGCAACGACCCGACTTCGGTTCTTCTGTACCAATAATATGGCAGAATACGAAGCTTGTATCATGGGTTTGAATATGACCATCGATCTGGATATGCATGAACTATTGGTTATGGGAGATTCTGACTTGCTTATCCGGCAAGCCCAATGTGAATGGGAGACTCGAGACATCAAGCTTATTCCGTACAGACAATGTGTGCAAGACTTGAGCAAAAGATTCAAATCCATCGAGTTCAGGTACATTCCCAGGTTTCACAACAAGCTAGCTGATGCCATGGCTACTTTAGCCTCCATGCTCCCTTATCCAGGCAACACTCATATTGATCCACTAAAAATCCAAGTTCGGAATCAACACGGTTACTGCAATGCAATTGAGACAGAACCAGATGGTGAACCATGGTATCATGACATAAAACGGTTCCTGAAAACAAGAGAATACCCAGAGAATGCTAAAGGAGATCAAAAAAGAACTATAAGGCGTTTCGCCAGTGGTTTCTTCCTGAATGGGGAAATTATGTATAAAAGGACCCCAGATTTAAATTTGTTGAGATACATAGATACCACAGAAGTGGAGCGGATCATGAGTGAAGTGCATTCGGGGGGTATGAAGACCTCACATGAATGGATATATTTTGGCGAAAAAGATTCTACAGGCAGGGTATTATTGGCTTACTATAAAGCGAGATTGCTTCGGATTTGTTCGCAAGTGTCACCAATGCCAGATTCATGGTGACCTGATTCACTCGCCTCCTTCGGAGTTGCATCCCATGTCCTCTCCTTGGCCTTTCGTCACTTGGGGAATGGATGTTATTGTGCCAATCGAGCCGAAGGCTTCAAATGGGCATATGTTCATTTTGGTTGCAATTGATTACTTCACCAAGTGGGTGGAGGCCGTCACTTTCAAAGCAGTCACCAAGAAAGCAGTGGTAGACTTTGTTCATTCTAATATCATCTGTTGCTTTGGTATCCCAAAGACCATTATCACTGACAATGCGGCCAATCTAAATAGTCATTTGATGAAGGAGGTATGCGAACAATTTAAAATCATGCATTGGCATTCTACCCCTTACTGGCCAAAAGCCAATAGAGCCATTGAAGCGGCGAACAAGAACATCAAGAAAATTCTTAGGAAGATGATCCAAGGTTCCAGGCAATGGCATGAAAAGTTGCCTTTTGCTCTTTTGGGATACCGCACGACTGTTCGCACATCTGTTGGTGCAACTCCGTATCTACTTGTATATGGAACTGAAGCTGTAATACCCGCTAAAGTTGAAATTCCCTCTCTCCGAATTATTGTGGAATCAGAGATTGAAGACACCGAATGGGTTAAGACCCGATTAGAACAACTGATGTTGATCGATGAAAAAAGGCTAGCAGTAGTGTGTTTCGGCCAGTTATACCAGCAAAGAATGGCACGCGCTTACAATAAGAAAGTGCACCCAAGGCAGTTTGAGGTAGGCCAGTTGGTTTTGAAACGCATCCTTCCGCACTAGGTAGAAGCTAAAGGAAAGTTTGCTCCGAATTGGCAAGGACCCTACATCATCAAGAAAGTGTTACTAAAAGGGGCCTTGCACTTGGTAGATAAAAAAGGACGGGTACCAGACATGACTATTAATGTAGATGCTGTCAAAAGATATTATATCTGACATATACCCACTATAGAATTTTTCACGCATTGATTTTCTCAGATCGAAGTGACAAAGGCTATCATTTGCTCGCTATTTAAATTGGTGTCACCCTTCTGTTAATCCTTTTGAGCCGTATTTGGCTTCCTTATTTCTCACTTTTTGGAATCTGTGTACTTGTAATAAAAAGAAAAAGAAAAGCCAAACAACAAAATTCTGAGTTATTGAACTACGTTCGACCTGATTCCGAAAGGATACATGGTCAGCCTTACCCCGGGTTCGGTCCCATCAGAACAAAAGTATCCATATTCCCAATACTCCAAAACTGGGGCAGAAGTTTGTATTATTTCACGTTTTTTCTGTAAAAGTGGTTTCCAAAAGTTGTAATTCAATTCAAGGTTCATTACACCCTTTTTACCTTTCAATAACTTCTGATCGATGCTTTTTGAGAATGCTTGAAGTCCCCATGCCAAGGGCGTTGGGTAACCTCCCTCATGCAGTATCTTAGTTAAAAAAATGAAAGAGTCTTATCAGTGAAAATCCGTACGGGAACTATAAGGCTATAGTGAGCAGAGAAATGAGAGAGGTTAGTTAGCGAAAACCTGCAAAAGGCGCTACTAGCCGAATGAGGGCCTTTGATTCTCCGGCATGAGCACAATCAAGACAAATTCAAAATGAACACTTGCGTCGAATTTTGAGAATTAGATAGCTTAGACAGATCAGGCGTCCAGTCCAAAATGCATGTCATGATTCATTGAAGTCGGCACACACCTCCAGATAAGTCTCCCTATTCCTTTCCCCGAAAAGGACACCTTTTGTTTAAACACAGTTTTTTTTCACTTTCAATTATTATTATGTTTTTACCCTTAATTTTTCTTTGAGTCCTTTTCGGTCTAATCCTGTATCAAAGGCGAAGCAAAGAAATGACTGCAAAACTAGCTACAGTTTCCCCGTGATATCGAGCACAATTTGGGGTATATATAGCATTGACGAAGGCACGAATACATCTGAGATCTCATTCAATCAGGCGAACAAAGTGTTTCAAAGAAACTGAAAAGTCGCATGAGCAGGACCTGCTTCATGAGAAAAGTTGATAAGCACTACGGACACAAATTGATATTGGGTGCAAGACAACTGAGTTTGATTTTAAAGAAAAAATGCATTGCCTTAGAGACAAGGGTTGCGGTACCATGGACATCTGGGTATGAAACAGTTGGGGGCAATATTGTAAATCCAAGGTCTCCAGAAAATGATACAGAGCGACAGAGCATCTTGGTACCACGCTGACAGAATTGGTTCTTCGACAGCAGTGTCCGTGAAACAAGCTACTCAGGGCATCAAGGCCACAAACCAACCACCACTTTGAAAACTCATAAATTTTCTTTGTTTGAAGCTGGAACAAAGCGGTGCAGAATGTCGATCCTAAAAGAACGAATGTCACCAAACGTAAGCTCCTTAAAATCTCTATTTTTCTTTTACTTTCGGCATACATCACTATTGTTCACACCTCTTATTTTTACGTAGCTTAACCCAGGTAGAACCTTTTCGCCTAGGGGGATCCAGCTCATAGTTCTGGGTAGAAGTACTCTTCGCTCAGGTTGTTATTCATACTTAACCCAGGTAGAACCTTTTCGCCTAGGGGATCCAGCTCATATTTCCGAGTAGAAGTACTCTTTGCCCAGGCTTGGTTATCATAGCTTAACCCAGGTAGAACCTTTTTGCCTAGGGGGATCCAGCTCATATTTTCGGGTAGAAGTACTTTTCGCCTAGGCTTAATTTTTGTAACTTAACCCAGGTAGAACCTTTTCGCCTAGGAGGATCCAGCCCATAGTTCCAAGTAGAAGTACTCTTCGTTCAGGTTATTTTACGCAACTTAACTCAGGTAGAACCTTTTCACTTGGGGGATCCAGCCCATAGTACTGGGTAGAAGTACTCTTCGCTCAGGTTGTTTTACGCAACTTAACTCAGGTAGAACCTTTTCGCCTAGGGGGATCCAGCTCATAGTACCGGGTAGAAGTACTCTTCGCTCAGGTTGTTATACATAACTTAACATAGGTAGAACGTTTTTGCGTAGGGGGATCCAGCTTATATTTTCGGGTAGAAGTACTCTTCGCCCATGCTTAGTTTTCATAGCTTAACCCAGGTAGAACCTTTTGCCTAGGGGATCAATCTCATATTTTCGGGTAGAAGTACTTTTCGCCCAGGCTTAGTTTTCGTAGCTTAACTCAGGTAGAACCTTTTCGCCTAGGGGGATCCAGCTCATATTTTCGGGTAGAAGTACTTTCGCCCAGGCTTAGTTTTCATAGCTTAACCCAGGTAGAACCTTTTCGCCTAGGGGGATCTATCTCATATTTACGAGTAGAAGTACTTTTTACCCGAGCTTAGTTATCATAGCTTAACCCATGTAGAACCTTTTCGCCTAGGGGGATCCAGATCATATTTTTGGGTAGAAGTACTTTTCGCCCAGGCTTAGTTTTCATAGCTTAACCCAGGTAGAACCTTTTCGCCTAGGGGGATCTATCTCATATTTTCGGGTAGAAGTACTCTTCGCCCATGCTTAGTTTTCGTAGCTTAACCCAGGGAGAACTTTATCACCCAAGGGGATTCAACATTTTTGTCAGTAATACAGGGTGCCAACCCCTAGTTACATTTCCTTTTTCAATAATACATGACACCAACCCCTGGTTACATTTCCTTACCAGTATAAGGTACGTCATTCCCTAGATTTGTTTTCCAACATAAGGTACGCCAATCCTTAATTGAGACACCATTTAGATAATCAGGGTACACCATCCCAAAGAATTGTATTTTTCTAGGGTACACCAATTCCGACACTTTAGTGCTTTAAAAGAAGTAGTTTAGAATTTTGTTACAATAACTCACGAAATTTTCCTAATGAAAACTGAGACAGAAAAATTTCGTTCGTTTGTTTATTTTGTTATATGAGCAGGTTTGACCTCAAGGCACAGGGTTCGAGATGATCAAAAGAAGAATTCTCAATCCAGAAGAAAGAAAAGAAAAGAAAAAGAAGTGAGTCCAAAATACAAAAGTGATGAAAAAATGCAGACTGCTCAAGACATGACCGAAGTAACGATGCATTGTATTTTCCCGTTTTGATCAGAAGAGCTGTAGAAGAATAAAATAGCACCTGCAATTAGCAAGCATCAAGGTTCCGATCAGATTTTGCAAAGAAGAACCAGTCAAGACACAAGATCAAGTTTCAGAGGACTTATAGATATGATCTTGTATTTTCATTTTCTTTAATGTATTTTTTTATTTATAATTTTGATGTAATAAACAAAGCCGCGTACCGGAGCCTCGACGAAACCTCACTCGACTCCTCAACTCAGTATTCTAGCCTTTTCTTTGAGCTACATGTGATCTGACTCCCCTAAAACCCAGGATATGTAGGCCGTCCAAAACCATGGCTCGGTTGCACCCTATCTTTTATTTCTTTTCCTTTTGAGTAATGAATTGATAAAAAATTAGTCACATGGCTCACCTTGTCTTTGCCTGAAAACTTTTCATGTTTCCAAGCAAAGAGGGGCATGCTATGAACAACTAATTTTTTACCATTCTTGAATTTTTCTCAACTCCCTCACGTTATTTAGCACACACCTGACCACCAACACAATTATTCCCTCAGATACTTTACACTAAGCATACACTCATTTTCCCCTCACACATTATTCCCTACTCCACTCTCTTTTATCCCCAACTCTTTGTCCCCACTCCATTCTCCTTTTTCCCCACTTTTCTTGTCCCCTCTCACTTTATCCGTCACGACCCAAACCGAAGGGCCGCGACGGGCACCCGGTGCTTTACTCAACCGAGTACCAACGTAACATATCTTTCTTATCATGTTATCATGAGTAAATGAGCCAGAAAACCCGTTATGAGATAACAAGAATAAAACATAAGGGAATACTCAACATATGAAGACCCAACATGGTATACAAACTAATATATGTGACATACGGGCCTATAAGGCCGACATGACCATTAGTAAACTCGAAACATAGGCCGATAAGGCCATACAAGTATCCATACACCTGACATCTGTCTACAAGCCTCTAAGAGTACATAAAATCATAAAGATCGGGATAGGGCCCCGCCATACCAATCAATACATATCCAAAGCATACTGACCAAATAGGCAACTCCGGAGCAAGTGGAGTGCACCAACACCTTCGCTGAGCTGATAGCCTACTGGAGGACTGTCAACCTATCAATCGAGACCTGCGGGCATGAAATGCAGCGTCCCCAGGCAAATGGGACGTCGGTACGAATAAAGTATCGAGTATGTTAGGCAGAAAAGCATAAACAAGAACAGTAATGTAAAAAGAGAGATATAGGAGATACAACCTGTAACATCAGAGTGCCTCTGGGGGTTACTGATATAAAATGCATAATACATATATATACATAAACTTTTTAAAACATTCGCCTTTGTGGGCATCATCATCATCATATCGTACCCGGCCTCAAAGAGGACTCGGTAAAAGCATACCCGACCATCATAAGGTTCGGTAGAATTGTACCCGGCCACGTGGAGCTCGATAAACCAACTGATCAGTGGTTGCACAATAGGTGTCATGCCCGGCCGACTATAGTGCGGCTCGGTAGAGTAAAATAGATACATATATATAATGCATTCTCAACTCATAGAATCAACTTCTAAACCTTTTGGAGTGACTTAAGAGCACTATGGACATCCATACCCTCAATATGAACCTTATTAGGATTCAAGGATCATACACACTTGCTTAGAATAATTTTATAAGGAAAGAACAACATGGACAACCTTAGTTGCTAGGAGTAGATCCGTTATAAAGTAGCGTATTCATTTCACTTTAGATCATGCCAAAAGAAAGAAGAAAGTGCCTTAACATACCTTAAACCCGTTGAGTCCCTAATCCCTTCCAAGCAACTCTTCAAACAAGTCAACTCAATCTATCATAGTATAAGGAGATTCAAAATCAGTGCTGAGCAAAGGCTAAGTCTATAACTTAAGCTAGTAGCTCGTTTACGTAAATTTGGGCAGCATCTCCCTTGTAACAAGGGCCTCCTCCAATACCATATACCAACAACAATTACCAGAGCAATCCATCAATACATAATTATCAATATCAAGACACCATATAACAACAACAAGTCACAACTACATTACGACGAGCGGCAAGCTCCGATTGGAATCCGTATACCCCTTATCAATCCTTATAGACTTCTTACTTCAACATAAAAGTATCATTAACATGATAATGAAGTCATTAATCAATGATTCCAGCCTTAAACCATATATTTATAACAACGAAAATAATCCACAACTTCAACTATCCTCAATTAGCAACTTTATTCACTAGTTCATGTCTAGCCCATCCATTTAACTTAATCAACATCAAGATAACCTTAGGCACAAGCAAGATCACAATATACATACCTTATACAGTAACTTCAAGTCAAAATCCAAGTTATATTCAGTTTACAACAACCCTTAATAGCAATACAACACCATAGAAGTGACTTAAGCTAATCCAAGTATTATCTTGTAGTTTATCATCCTAACAACTTAACCAACATACAAGCAAGATTAAGAACAATTAGTAGGCTGTTATACTCACCTTAGACAGCAGTAACAACTTGGAATTTCATCCAAATACAGCCCACAACAATCCTCAATGACAACACAACCTCAAAGAGGTGTTGTTCTTCACTAGAACTAAGTTTTGATGTTGAAATTTGGTGTAATCACTTTGGAATCACTTCAAACCCTTGTGGTATATGTTTAGGAGGGTTAGGAGAAGTTTGGAGACGAAGTTTAGTTGAAAAATGAGCAAAAATAGGTGTCCAAATCGTTTATAAATTGAAGTAGGTCAACCACCGCCTAAGTGGGTCCCATTGGGAGCTGCTTGCGCGGTTTCGCGAAAAGGCGAATATCTCTCTACTCCAATGTTGTATTGATGAACGGTTTAATGCGTTAGAAACTAGACTCGTAGACCTTCAATTTTGTAGTATAACACCCCATGATTCCAAGTATATTTGGAGAAACTCTCAGATACATTTGACCTAAATTTCAGCAAATTTATGAATGTAACTTATGATGACCTTTGCCAACTCTTGTTCCACAACTTGCTTGCCTTCAAAATGTAGAAAATGAATATCATACGACTAAAATAACTCATAGAATAACCTCCTTATCATGTTAATAACCCTAGTCTCACCCCAAAGTACATGTTATAACATTCGAAACTTGTCGACTTTCGACGAAACTTATTTTCTTCAATTGGTTTAGCTTCTAAGATTTCCAACCCTCTTGGTACTCGTTATTCATGATCTTAAATATTTGTAACCTCCAAGGTAACATGATTAACTTACTTTATTTTCTTCCAAATATAATCTCATTTCCGAGCTTACATCAATGACTTACGACGTACTCTCACGTATGAAAACTTGGGGTGTAACATCATTCCCCCCTTTGGAACATTCGTCCTCGAATGTTGACTGATGCGCTTATCAGTTTCATAAACTATGGCTCTTATGAATACTTTAATGCTCATCTTTCCCTCTAAGCAATTGTTTTGTGAATAAATCCAAACGCTTGGGCATTCCCCCCTTTTAGGCCTCTTTGTCACACCATGATATGTGGTTGGAATTCTTCCAACATCGTAACATTTGATACCTTATGTCATGCAGTATATACGACTGTGTCCTTGTATGAGCGCCTAGCGAGTCGTATTCTCTTTTTCCTCCATCTTTTAGCCATTCTCTAAGCCTCACTTTATGAACATATACAGAATTATGACAAGCTGTCCCTCTAGGCATCTATAGGTGTACTGATGTCTTTCGCTTGGTACTTTATCGAACTTAAGACTATTTCTATCTCTTGTTTCATAGCCTTGTATATCTATCCTTATGGATTTACTACATCTAGGTAGGTTATACTATACCATAAAACTTACTTCGGTTTATTATTACCGAGGTTTGCTACCCAACTCCAGGTTACTCTCTCGCTGCTTATCCTATATGTATAAATCTAAGTCCTTTAGTGCTTCCTCATTATTATTCATCTAAGAATAACAAACAAATCTCATCTCGAACTTTGGAACTTGTACCCATCTATTGTTTATTCACCTTAATGTTGATCTATAATCTATCACTGATAACTTGCAACCTCTTATGTAATACACTGTCACTAGGGCTCACATCTTATCGGGGAACATATGAAGTGATTTTCCTGATCCACCTAGGGATAATACTATACTTCAATAACCGTATTTCATTGCATCCCAACGCGATTCATCTTATGGGGGTATTCTAATCCCGTGCAATTAATGAAATCCCTTTCTCGTTAAATCATTACTCAATCAAAGGCCTAAGAATCATCCTCTTATCTATCACAATTACACCCTTATTCTACCGCCAGGGCAACATTCCATCTCTTCTAAATGCACCTAGTCTTAGACTCCTCTGGGTTCATTCAGGCTGTATAGAGTTTTTTATTCATATGGAAATCATCAGCTCCCTTGTTTTGATGGGTTTAATCCCGAGGACATACATATTCTCGTCACCTTCTCACTCATCTTTTCATATCCTTACTCCTATCTACCTAAAACCTTGTTGCTCTACAATACTTTACCTTAGGACCTACACCGATCTATTTATACTACTCCCAACCTTCCTTTAACTTGATAGCACCATAAATTTCCTTTTGTGCCTTCTCAGTTGTCCTTAAATGTAAGCAATTACTTTTGATGGTCGTTCTATCACTTGTTGCATGAATACTTGGCTTGTCCTTTTTGCCCACGAATACTATAATTTCTTGTACCTTATATGATCTCAAACATCACCTTTGATAGCTTCTTTTTTTACCATTCATTAGCCATGATAGGTGCCACTTTCTTATGGAGTGTATACAATATTGTAGTGAGACTGTTGTTACAGGATCATTTACTCTCTAGCTCACTATGCTTAGGTGGAAACCTTCTTCCTTATTTCCTCAACTAGTCTTTCATTGTAGTACTTAGGGAGACCTTCTGGCTCTTGTAAAGTTGCGAGCTTGATATATCGTACACCCGAAGGTAATTTTCGTTATTCTTACTTGCCTATAATAATCCTTAGTTACATAAATTTATGCCTTTGTGCTCGTAGGGTTACTTCTAAGCTCAAATTTTTATTGTCTCCTTAGTGACACTCTCTCTTATTTTCATAAACCTTTAAAAGTGGTACCTTTAATTGCCTTAACTCCTATCTGAAATTTTTTCAAATGATTGCGATCTCGTATCTGCGAGACTAAATTCACTATGTTGCGGTTCACTACATTTATCTTGCATGATCTATTGATTTATCCGTGACCTCTTGTCTAGCCATAACTGGGCTCTTCCTGAATCAACTACTAATTACTCGTTGGTCTATTCTTATATATATATATATATATTCTGCATAATCCCTCTTGGGATATATCCTTTGTCTTAACTTATCTCTCACCACTAACTCCTGATGTATCAAGTTTCCATTCACACTTATTTATCAATAACATCCTGGCCGGAAACTTTTACTGCCTCTCCCCGGTGTCGTGCTTGTATAATGTTCTGGAGTCGCAACATATCTGCAGGAACTGAATAAATGCAACATCATCCCTTTCTCCTTTTTACCACATTCTTTCTTTACCATTCCATAGGTAACTGAACCGCTTAACTCCGACTTAATACCATATCACACCATATTCCCCCCTTCAGGGGAGTACTAAGATTTAGTACTACGACGATCTACCTATACTTGTTTTACCTTTTCATATTCGGCGTCTTTTCACATTATCAATGAACCTTAATCACCTTATGGTAACCTTCTGTACCAGGGATAACTAAATTTCTTACGCACGAAGGTGACACCTACGGTAACTGGCACACTTAGTCCCTTAAGATTAACTCTGCTCAGAGTGCTTGCTTTAGGTAAGCGACTTCCTAAATAACCTTTAAAGGTTATTCGTCTGTTTTCTATTCTATTATTGTTGGAGCACGATCTTTTAAATTCTCACGATGTTGACCATTATCAAATCCTCCGGTCCCTAATTCAATGTTCGGTTTTATCTTGTTCACCGGCCCATACTGATTTTTATTACTCTGGGGTCTAACCTTTCCTCCTGGTAATCACGTTGAAGTCACCATCTCATTTCTCGAAATAAGAATATGACTTTATGGCTTATACTCTTTTATTGCCTTAAGGCTTGTCACCTCTTGTATTTTCCTTCACTTAACTATAGACTCTATCATCGTGTCATATTTTGATTTACTGTTATCACCCATATATCACATCTTACTCATGATGCTTCATTTATTTTCTTCTTATTCTCCGAATAATATTTTTTTTGTCTATCACTTTATTCTGAAAGCTTCAACAAAAAGTTCTTTCCCTATAAGCTCCCCTAGCTTCATCTCACTGGCTCTTGGGAATGCCTAACATTCTTTTTTTTTACTCGGGGCTAGAATCATACTAAGGTAAATATTTGTCCCTTCTAAGTTCCCACTGCCTATCTTCTGAAATTTTTGAATATTCCAGTATTCGTATCTGATTGTACTACTCTAGAGTTCACCATCTGGGTGTCTTAGAAGGAGATCTATTACCACATTTGCACCATCTTTCGGAAACGTTAGTTAATGATAACAACCTATCCACAATTTTTGGGTTACTCTAACTCCAACTGGATCCTGATATCCCATCTTTCTCTTAAATAATATCTGTTAGCTCCCATAGAACATTGTGAGCACGTGATTTTTGTTTTACGCGACAATCACTCCAAAAGAAACAAAATAATAGCAATTGGTCTTGCTGTACATTTGCTGAATTTTTACGTGGCATTTTTTGCTAGCTATTCGTGATTTTGCCCATGGTTGTTTTATTCAAACAAAAATAAAAAATATATGTCTATATGTCGTGTGAACCGTAATCCGTTTATTAAAAGAAAAAATAAAATATGTGCATCCTTCATTGTATTTTGTCATTAAGTGTTTAGTATAATTAAATGTTAATTGTGTGATAATTGTTGTTCAATGTTTTATATGGTATTATTTGGCAAACTAATTTAAGAAATTAAAAAGGAAAAAAAAGAAGAAGAAAGAGTTTCGGACTTGGGCCAGTCCGATTTTAAATAAACAAGCCCAAACAACTCAACCCAAAACCAAAATTACCGGTCCAGTCCAGTTCAACCCCTAACTATCTCAAACGGCGTCGTTTGGGTCGTGTTTGATCTGGGCCGTTGATCTCAGATTGATCAACGGCCAAGATCACTTCCCCATAACCCATAAACAAAACCCGACCCATTCCACCCGGACCGACCCAAACCCCTTTAGGTTGAAACGACACCGTTCCTTACCAGCCAAAAGATCTTGACCCTTCATCTCACCCCATCCAACGGCCAAGAATCGATCCCTCACTAACTATATAAGCCTATAACCTTTACCCTGCCCCCCCTATCCAAACCCCCAGGCCTTAGTCGTCCCCTCCACAGACCTCAGTCCTCGATACCCTAGCCGCCCCTGTATACCTTCGCCATGAAAGCCAGCGGCATGGACGCCGGTGCCCCCCTCCTTAACACCATAGATGCTCCTCACCGTCCTGGACCCAAATCCACCAACTACACATCTCGAATCCCATCCCACCTTCTCGAATCTTCATTTGAAGATTCGAGTCAAAACTCGATCTACACCGATCTGCCCTAAATTCATACCAGACAGTCCCCGGACCTCCCTCGTGACCAAACCATGCTTGGTTTGGTCCGAATCTAACCAAGAAAGCCCAAAACCCAAATCTGCCCTCTAGAACCCTAGGTTTCCTCGTGACTGATCCGTGTCTGTTTGAGCCAAGTGATTAGGGTCTAATGGACCCTTTGAGAAACACTTCGATTAAAGTCCGTTCAACCCCAAGAAAGGTCTGTTTGAATCCAAGACAAGGTTTTCTAATTTTTTCAAGTTTCGAGGTAATGTTTGTTTTTCTTTATCAGTTCGTTTTGTCTTTTGTATTTGAATGTTTGTTTGTGTGTCCAGTCGGTTGTTTAATTTGTATCCTTAAATTTTTTTTATCAACTGTTTCTGTCCATCTCTGTTTTGATTGAATCTTTCTTTCATTTACTGGTAATGTGTGTGAGGATAAACTGTATAGTCAATGGAATTTGAAACTGCTCGATTAATCAGTCCCCGAGGTCGTCTGTGTTCTGACATTGCAATCTAAACCCCTTTGTTGATACTGTTAGATTTCTAATCCTTGGCTTTGATTGTATATGTTGTAATTAGTATAGTCGATTCGATACATGTCGTCGAATAGTTTTAGCTGTTTGAATGGTAACATTTTGATTTGTCTTGCTGAACATTGTTTGAATCAAATTGAGAATCAACTATAGCTACTTATAATTGATATATTTGAATCAGAAGTATAAAAGGATTGGTTTTTGTAACTGCAATCTGAATTGGAGGGCATGTGCACTTGTGCACAACATATGCATTAAAGGCCCTTTTTGGATTAAAATAGTTTGATAGCATATGCTGTCAGATTATATTCCTGCTGCTCATGTCTGCTTTTAGTTAATAAAATGGGAAAGGGGACTGTCAGGGAATCTCATGGGGGATTTGATTTTTTAAACATTGAGTGGAAAGACAGTAAGAAAGGGAGGGGGTTCTGATTGTCTAACAGGCTGTTAAAGGGGTGATTTTAGGCTTATAAAAGAAAGGAACTTCCATTAGAAAAGGGGGAATGGATTGATTTTGAAAACAAAAAAAATTTTGAAAAGGGAAAAGGCAGGCAGATTTTTAGACTAAACTCAGACTTTTGGAGATTTGATTGTTAGATATATACAGACACCTACGAGAGAGGAAAATATACAGAAAATCAGCAACTGTTTCTTCCTTGTTTGTGTGATTCTCAGTTTGTTCAACCTGTTCAATCAACTCTGTTTTCTTTCAAGTATCAGCTGAGTTCATTGGTTGATTCACATTGTTTGTTTCTCCTGGATTTGGTCTGTCTTGGAGCTTTGTTTCTACTTCATTGTTTGCTGCTGTCTTTCCGCCATTTTCCATCGGCTCTAACTGTATCTTGCACTGGGAGCTGTTCTATTTGTTACCTGCTGTTACTGCTTCTGTTTCTGTTGCCATTGTCATTCTACTGACTTCCTTTCTTCTTCGATTGTAAGCATTCCCAGGTACACACTTCTGAAACCTTGTTGGCTGAAAGTTTGAAGTTTGAAGTTGAAATAAAGAAATGAACATCTGTTTACTTTACAATCCTTGTGTTCAAAAATAGTTTGAATGGTAGCTTGGTCTGTATTTGTTTAAGTTAGTTCCAACCACGATTGCTCTGTATGAATTATGCACATCTTGATTGACATATCAGATAATATTGTTTGTTAGATCAGACGTATTTTCAATGTGTATAACCATTAGGTTTCAGTTTAGCTATGACAGTATAATATAGAATCGTGGCAAGCATCTGTATGTATTTTGTCTAGACTTTTGAACTGTCAAATTTGTTATATTTGGTTCCATTTAATTTCAAGATAAATGTACCCCAAGCTAATTCTCATGTGGTGTTACTTTAACAGGATGACCATGTATGCCAACCCTCTTGTTAGATTACTTGTTCCTATATAGGTTCGATATGGGTTTCGATATAGATTCACTATTTCGAAATAATACGACTACTTTTTGAGTTCAATTAATAGTAGTTTTCCTAATAAACAACTGATTTCATTTATCAAGCCCAAATGAGCTAGTTTTAAAATTCAAACTAGAAGGTCGTTTAATGTAAATTTAGTGTACGTTATTAGTTTTCTTGCAATCCCCCTTAGCAAATTAACAAAGCTCATTCACTCCTTGAAGACAAGGCATGAGGTAATTCTCATCTCATAAGCAACCAATTAGGTAATCAAACAAAATTCGTAGCCGTAAACTAATAATTAATAAGTTACGTTTTTAGCATGTAATTAATTAAGAGATTTTCTTTTATTTTAGAGACGAACTTAATAGGAAAATATAGTCACTGTAGGTTTATCCTTTTAAATAAAAATGAGACGAGCCTCGACAAACAAAAATGCACAAGCTGCGGGGCCCTCTAAATGTATATATTAAAATACTTAGAATTCGGGACAGGCCGTTTAGCGAATTTTACGGCCTTCCCAAAATAACAATACGCTAGTTGCTTTAGGCGCACCTTTAATAATTTAACCTTCTTAAACACGGGTGCACATTGATGTGACCCAAATCCGAATCTCAACGGAGTCAAAATGTGTCGACGACCACGGGTGCATTGATTGTGACGTGGTTCGAGATGCATTTTCACGACGTTGCAATTCTATAAAAATAAATGATAATAATAAAAGCGGTTTAAACTTAATAAAAGCACATAAGTCACAACATGTATTTAAATCAGATATTTAGCCATTATAACAATTTAAGCGACCGTGCTAGAACCACGGGATTCGAGGGTGCCTAACACCTTCCCTCGGGTCAACAGAATTCCTTACTTAGAATTTCTGGTTCGCAGACTTCATTTGGAAAGTCGAAAATTTCCTCGATTTGGGATTCAAGATAAACCGGTGACTTGGGACACCAAAAGCCAAACCTTTCCCAAGTGGCGACTCTGAATTAAATAAATAATCTCATTTCGAATATTGTCACTTAAATTGGAAAAACTCCCTCGCGCATCTAACCCTTCGGGGGCTGGGCGCGCAAAAAGGAGGTGTGACAGCTCTGGCGACTCCGCTGGGGAGATTGTTGACCAAGAATCACTGGTTCAGGGTTCAAGAATTCGAGCTTAGAATAATTGTTATATTTGGCTTTATTATCTGATCTTTATTACATGTTTTTGCATAACGTGCTAAATGTTGTCTTTTACCGCTTTGATATTATCTGAACTGTATATAAACTGTGCCGAAACCCTTCTCTTCTTACCTCCGGGGAGAAGCTCGCTGGTCGAGACTCCCTATTCTGTTAGTGTCGATACCTGAAATAAGAAAGAGGTCGGACAAGTTACAAAGCCGGACGATCTCGCGGGTCCCCGGTACGTAGCCCCCTCCTCGACTCGAGTTGTCCGCTCGGGTACACAGTCTAGAACAAATGCCCAGGTTATAAACCTAGTATAACGAAACTTCATGCCGGATCCCTAGTAGGAACGTTTATTTGCATCATGTTGCATTTGACTTAGGGGGCTCAACACAGGGGTTGGGTCCGTCTAGGACAGGCAACCTGAAATGAAAAAACCATCATGCTGCATTCCTATCTGTTTTGCGCATTTGTTTGCTTCAGTTCCGCATGCTGACCGGTTTCTAAAAAAGAAAAATAGCAGCGTAGGGAGATAATTACTTATTTTGGAAAAATAAAACCAATGTCCAAGTAGTGTCAAAACCTCGCCGGAATTTTTCTAAAAACAAAAAAAGAGAATAAAAACAAAATTTGTCTTCTTAGTTTGAGTTATTAAAAAAAATAATATAATTTTTTTTATCACTTTCAAAATCAAAAAAAAGAAGGTATTTATTTAAAAGTAAAAAAAAACGGAAAATTCATAATTCAAAAAAAAAATGTGTTGTTTCTTTCGTAGTACCTCCTTTATAAATTCAGACTAATAGTCCAAATGTTTCCTTAAAAAAAAAAAATTCTTTAGTCTTTATCTCTTTTCAAAAGAAAATAATGAAAAAAACATATTCTTGCTTTCTGGGTTTAATTGATTTCCTCTATTCACGATTTACCGAACTACGCCGGTTTGATTCTCACCGGATGTGAGATACGTAGGCAACCCCCATCGGGTTCAACCCCACCTTTTACTATAAAAAAAGGAACAAATAGTAATAATAATAATAATAATAATAAATGTGTGTCAAATTCTGTCACGAATAAATCAGGTGATGTTGTTTTATCATAAATAGCCGAATGTTCCCGAAAGGGACGCCGGAAGGCTGACTTTGCATAAATAACCACCTTCGGGTCATTTTTAGGATTTTCATCCAATTGACCCACACGGCCTCAAAATCTTCATCCCCGAAGTGCTGAAAGGCCGCGTTCGAAAACTTGATCTTCCTTGTAAAATATTTTGAGTCAAGTTATTTTTGTTAAAGAACACCTTAATAAATGTGCAGGATGAGCACAATGCAAAATGAACATTTTTCAATAATGACCAAAATCTGACAGGGATTTTTCGAGCATAACCAAAATCTGACAGGGATTTTTCAAAATGAACCATAGCCTATGGTGGTATCTGACATTTTTCGAGCTCTCACAGCTTGTAAAGCTGGGGAAAATTTCTTCGAAGGTTGTAACTTGCTCCTACAAATGTGGATGACCGAGCACCTCTGCCATCGTTCCGAGATTTTGAGCCATGGTTCCCCGGAAAAGACTTGCATAGAAGAATTTTACACGAGAACCAAAGAGATCAGTTTGCCCAAAGGAGTCCTGGCATGGACCTCGTTCTTTCAAGCTCTTACTGCCAGCCAAATACAATGGACGCTAGGATGGTTGCCTGTTGATGAGATCCTATATATGTCGGCAGCTAAAACTCATTTCTTACTGATGGGGCTTAAGAGCATTCAACCTTACGCACCCTGCCGAGTTTTGAGACAGCTCGGAAGATGCCAGACAGTACCTCATGAGGAAGATCTTAGCACTCAAGCAGTTGAGATAAGTCCTAATGGACAGTTTCCAGAAGTAAATATTCGCCAAATATGGAGTGAGTGTCAATATTTGAAATCAGATACTTGCGTGCGGGATCGAGCCAAAGGAGAGACGGCGCCAGGTTACCTTGCATGGTATAGAAGGGAACTTGAGCATGAAAGGCCGGCTAAGAGACCCCACATCCTGAATTTCGCCGAATCGTCGCAAAAGCAGTGGGATTGGCTAGCAAAAGAAAGAGGCTATTGCGCCGAAATCAGCAGGTTAAAGCAACAAGTGGAAAGCCTGAAATATGATCACAACGTGCAAGTTGCTACAAATCTGGGAGAACGGAACAGGTTGATTCAGGAAAACGAAATGCTCAGAGCCCAGATCAAACAGATAAGGATGGATGCGGATAAACAGCCAAGGCGTCGATCAGATGAGCAGTTGATAAAAAGGCTAAAAAGCAAAGTCAGGGAATGGCAAGAGGATTTAGAGAAATCTAAAAACGTCATAGCAGAGCTCAGGGCACAGTGGGATACAAGAGCAGATAAGCATCGCCGATACTTGAATCAATTGGAAGGCGACCACGAGAAAACTGTTGCTAAAATGAAGAGAGAGATGGCTACACTTGAGATCAAAGCAGCTAATCAGGCCAAGGATTTCCAAATTGAGAGCAGATACTGGCATGACTTGTTGGCCCAGATGAAGTTAGAAGTACGGCAACTGAAGCATCATCATATACAGGATGCTCAGGTATTCAAGATATGTAGCGATCAGATAAAACGCCTACTCATAGAGAAGAAGCAAACCAGAGATAGGATCAAGGCCATTGCCCATGCCATCACCAGACGATGTCTACGATGTGAGAACATGACCAGCGTTACCGTCCTCTCGGCAGTGATGAGTTATGTCAAGCAGACCATGCATGAGCTGGAGCAACTTGAGAGGGATCTCACACCTAGGACCATGGCGAGGCCGAACGATGCCCCGCGAACACAAATTTTCAAAACCATAATGTACTCATAAGTCGAGTCTGTATCTTAGCATCTTCTGCCTGTTTTTCCCATCAGTTTGTTTAGTCTAGGTTGAGTCTAGGTTTATTTTTAAAGTTTGCTCTTTCTTTTGCAAAATATAGTTTGTAATAGACGTTTCAACAATAAAAGGTGTGTTTCTTTCATTTGTGTTTTGAACTACGTAACGATCTGATTCACGTGGCATCGTGATACGTAGGCAATCCTCATCGGATCCGGTCGCATTTTTACCGCAAAATAAAAACATAAAAGAAAAGACAAAGAAAAAAAATGATAAGAAAAGGGAAGCTTAAAAAGAATGCCGGAATGACGCATGCTTTCGTCGCAAACATGTAGAATTCACTTAACTGTATAGGTGCATCATGCTCAACGTGAGGTTGCCTATCTGTTATTTATTTCGAATTAACCACTCGTGTGTCGTTGAGTTCTCTCCAGGTTTTGGAAAGACGGTTGGTTTTGTGAAAGTCTGGCCTCGCACTCATACTTCACGAGGTCAAAGAGAAGTGTTCAGCTACCTGTTGTTAAGACCGGAAGCAGTACTCACACTTACTTCACCAGGTCAAAAGGAAGTGTGGAAATGTCTTCAGAAATTCCGTTGCAAACAATCCCTGTTTCCGAGGAGAGCTCGATCTCAGCCGTCCTCACACCTGAATCTGCAACTGCAGAAGAAAATAGAATCCTATGACTCCGTATGTTGGAAATGCTGGACGACTGGAATAACGGAAAAGAACCGCCAAGTGTCGTCCCCGGATTCCCTGAGTTATTCTCCCGGTCAAGCGGGACTTCTAATGTCCCCATAAATTATCCCGCTACCCCATTCGGGTACCCAGCCACTTCAGCCTTCTCTGCTGGATCGCCTTCTGAGCCTCATCCCCAAATGTCAGCCACCGATGCAAGCATGAACATCTTTACTGCACTGCCCTGCCCGATTACGGCACAGCCTGCTGCGTACAAGCCAAGCTTTGACTCATCCTCTTTTACATTCCAGGCACCCTCGTTCTCAATGGAACCAACTAGGTTCGCTACCAACACTAATCCTCCACCGCCTCAGTGCGAGCTTGCACCCGGGCAGGATCAGAACCCCAGAATTGCAGAACAAAATGAGATGGCCAAAAGAATGAGAAGCCTTGAACAAAGTTTGAAGAATATGCAAGGTTTGAGCGAACAGAAGAGTGTCTCTTACGCTGACCTATGCATGTTCCCTCACGTGCACCTGCCAGTGGGTTTCAAGACCCCAAAGTTTGAGAAATACGATGGGCACGGTGACCCCATTGCACATCTTAAGAAATATTGCAACCAATTGCGGGGAGCCGGCGGAAAAGAAGAACTGCTAATGGCATATTTTGGGGAAAGTCTAGTAGGGATAGCCTCGGAATGGTATATGGACCAGGAAATGTCCCGATGGCATATATGGGATGATCTCGCCAGAGATTTTGTGAAACAATTCCAGTATAACATCGACATTGCACCAGACCGAAAATTCTCTGTCGAATTTGAAGAAGAAACCTTCAGAAAGCTTCAGAGAATATGCTATTAAGTGGCGTGAGCAGGCGTCGAGGGTGAAGCCTCCCATGGATGAGGTAGAAATGGTCACTACTTTTCTCCAGGCTCAAGAGTCTGACTATTTCCAAAACATGATGTCAGCCATGGGAAAGCCGTTTGCAGAAACAATTAAGATTGGAGAGATGGTGGAAAATGGTCTGAAAACAGGTAGGATTCTGAGTCAAGCAGCCATAAGGGCGACCTCCCAAGCCGTCCAAAGCGGGTCCGGGGGAATGGCAAGAGGGAAGAAAAAGGAAGAAACGACCATGGCAGCCTCGGAAGCAAGGGAATATCATCATCCTAGGCCCCGTTTTCCGGAAAGAACCTCACAACACTACTACCCCCACTCAAATCTGGCATATGCTCATCAACCCTATATGGTCATTAATGCCTAGCCTTATGCCCATCCGCCGCAACAAGCCAACCGAGGCCAAGCTCCACCTCCCAGAAATCAGCCTCCTTACCGCAACCACTATAACCCACAACCTCCGCAGAATAACTTCCGCCCTCAGGAACCACCTAGAAGGCGGACTTTCACGCCCATCGGTGAACCATACTCTACTTTGTTCCCGAAGTTAGTCCAGTTAGGTTTCTTGCAACTAATCCCTCAAACGAGGCAAAACCCGACGTCACCTTCTTACAAAGCTGGAGTCAGATGCGCCTATCATTCAGGGGCCGAGGGACACGATACAAATGACTGCTGGTCGTTGAAAAGAGTGGTCGAGAATTTGATAGAGCAAGGGAAAATAGTGCTAAGGGACGAGGAGATCCCAAATGTGACTAACAATCCATTGCCTGCTCACAATAATGGGCCGCTGATCGGAATGATTTGCGAAGACAAAGAATTCGACCCTGCTCTGAAAGCTATAATCGCCATTGTCGACACGGGGAAAAGGCCTGAGACAGACCAGAAACCAGGAAAGGGGGAGGAGGCCAAGGCTATAAAGAGCGAGCCTGAAAAGAATGTGGAGAAGAAAGTGGTACCGGTAAAGGATGGAGTTCTTTACATACCATGAGGTCGAGCTGAGAAGACGCAGAACTTTGGGATCAAAAAGGCAAAACCTATGTACGTGCCAAAAGGGGCCTATGTGGTCCGGGGGACGATTCAACCACCTCGGCTGAATGAGACAGTGGTTATCGGACGCGTGCCACAAAAGCCGATGACCAACCCGTCCACAGTGCCGTGGAATTATCAAAAGACTTTGGTAATGTACAAAGGTAAAGAGGTCATGGGAGAACTTCCAGAAAATACTTTCATTGGAAGGTATTCAAATACCCAAGAGCTGAACGACGCCACACAAAGGCGCTTCCCACTAAAGAAGCCTGTAAGCGTTGAAGAAGCGGAAGTGTTCTTCCAACAAATGAAAATGCCGGATTACGAAGTGATAGATCAACTGCGCAACTGCCCCGAGAAAGTGTCCATGCTATCATTGTTGATGAGGTCGGCCGAGCATCGAAAGATCTTACTAAAGACCCTGAATGAAGCATACGTGCCAGCTGAAACCTCAGTTGAACAACTGGAGCGAATGACAGAAAGGTTCTTCGCCGTTAACCAAATCTCTTTCAGCAAGAACGATCTACCCCCAGAAGGGGCGGCACACAACAAGGCCTTGCATCTAACAGTTAAATGCGAGGACTACTATGTCAAGCGGGTAATGTTGGATGGGGGCTCAGGTGTTGACATTTGCCCGCTCTCCACGCTACAAAGAATGGAAATTGGGACCGGAAGAATCCGACCCAACAATGTCTGCGTAAGGGCTTTCGACGACATCAAGAGAGATACCATGGGGGAAATAGACCTGTTGTTGGTCATAGGGCCAGTCGAATTCGAAGTAACCTTCCAGGTGCTCGACATGGATACGTCCTACAATTTTCTCCTCGGCAGACCTTGGATCCATGCGGCAGGAGCCGTGCCTTCCACTCTTCACCAGATGGTGAAGTTCGAGTACGAAGACCGAGAGATCGTGGTCCATGGAGAAGACGAGCATGCTATTTATCGGGACCCATCCATCCCATATCTTGAACCGAGAGAAGGGAGCGAACATACGGTCTATCAAGCTTTCGAGATTGTACTGGCAGAGCAGCACGAAGAAGGAATACCCTGCCCCCAGCCTTTCTTGTCTAACGCCTCGGTTATGGTGGCCAAAGAGATGATCCGACACGGATTTAGGCCAGGGAAAGGGCTTGGACGAACCCTTCAGGGAATAACAGAACCCATCACCTTGCCAGTCACCAAGAAACCTTTTGGACTAGGTTTTAAACCCACTCCAGGAGACGAAGAGAGGGCAAAGAAGAGGAGAAATGAGGGTTGTAAGTTACCTCAACCATTACCGGATTTATATAAAACCTTCATTAGGCCAAGATACACCGAAGAAGAAGACGATGAGGTCTTCACGGCTGAGGAAATCGAGGAGATATGTGGGGCAATGAGAGAAATGCTCTACGAGACCCACATGGTTCAACCAGGTGAAGGCACAAGCACTGCTGAGATGCTGTACATACGGCCGAACGCCAAATTTCGAAACTGGGAGGCCACGCCATTCCCGACTAGACGGAAGTCCGGGTAGATCTGTCCTGCCACCTTTCCTGTGTCACAAGTTATCTCCGGGACATAACTTGAACGTTTTCTTCCTTTCAATTGTTGTTTGGAATTCCTAAGTTGTAAACATTGTTGTCTTCCAACTTTCCAAAGAAAATAAAAAAAATCATCATTGCTTTCCCATTTTTTCTTTTGTTCTGATTTTTGTTATTTTTCATTTTATCTTTCTTTCCAGTTATAATAATGCGGCTTTAAATATGACATGCTTGCGGACTTCACGCCCAGATCACAACGAGCTATTTAACTGTGAATTAATGAACCCGGAACCAGAATATGATGAAGAAGAAGCTTTTAGGGAAATAAACCGAGAGTTGGAACATTTTGAGAATAAACCTAAGCCAAATCTGAATGACACTGAACCGGTTAATTTAGGAACTCCTGAAGAAATCCGGGAGACCAAAATAAGCATTCACACAGACAAGAAAACGCGAGATGCGATAATTCAACTTATTTTGGAATTTAAAGACGTGTTTGCTTGGTCATATGATGACATGCCGGGACTAGGTGTTGATCTAGTGGTTCATAAATTGCCGATTCATACTGATTGTCCTCCAGTTCAACAAAAGCAACGAAAGTTCAAAACTGAGGTCAGTGACAAGATTAAAGAGGAGATCACCAAACAACTAAAAACGGGAGTGATTCGGGTGGTCCAGTATACAACATGGTTGGCAAATGTGGTTCCAGTACCGAAAAAGGACGGGAAAACTCGAGTATGTGTAGATTACCGAGATCTGAATAGAGCAAGTCCCAAAGATAATTTCCCACTGCCCAACATCCACATCCTCGTTGATAATTGCGCCAAACACGAAATACAGTCTTTCGTAGATTGTTACGCTGGGTATCATCAGGTATTGATGGATGAAGAGGACGCCGAGAAAACTGCCTTCACCACGCCTTGGGGCACCTACTGTTATCGGGTCATGCCATTTGGTTTGAAGAATGCTGGGGCTACTTACATGAGGGCCATGACTGCCATTTTTCATGACATGATGCATCAGGAAATAGAGGTGTACGTGGACGACGTGATAGTCAAGTCCAGGACGCAGGATAATCACATCCAAGACTTGAGGAAGTTCTTCGAGAGACTAAGGAAATACGACTTGAAGTTGAACCCAGCCAAATGTGCTTTCGGAGTCCCGTCGGGTAAACTTTTGGGATTCATCGTAAGCAGGAGAGGTATCAAACTAGATCCAACTAAGATAAAATCTATCAGAGATCTACCTCCCCCGAGAACGAAGAAAGACGTGATGAGTTTGTTGGGCAGGTTGAACTACATCAGTCGATTTATTGCCCAGCTGGCAAGCACGTGTGAGCCCATATTCAAGCTGTTAAGGAAAGATGCGGCGATCAAATGGACAACTGAGTGTCAAGAAGCCTTTGATAAAGTCAAAGAATACCTTTCGAATCCCCCAGTTTTGGTCCCTCCAGAGCCAGGGAGACCACTTTTCTTGTATCTGACAGTCTTGGAGAACTCTTTCGGTTGCGTCCTCGGGAAACACGACATAACCGGAAAGAAGGAGCAAGCAATCTACTACTTGAGCAAGAAATTCACCGGCTACGAGGCCAAATACACTCTGCTGGAAAGGACATGTTGCGCTCTGACGTGGGTTGCTCAAAAGCTGAGACATTATCTCCAAGCCCACACTACTTTCCTCATAAGCAGGCTGGATCCTTTGAAGTATATATTTCAGAAACCGATGCCTACTGGGAGACTGGCCAAGTGGCAAATCTTGCTTACTGAATTCGACATAGTCTATGTCACTCGCACGGTAATGAAAGCCCAGGCGCTAGCAGATTATTTGGCCGAAAATCCGGTCGATGAGGAATACCAGCCATTGAGTACCTACTTTCCAGATGAAGAAGTAAACACCGTAGAAGTGGTCTCGGAGGACACTCATGTTTGGAAGATATTCTTTGATGGAGCCGTGAATGCCAAAGGTGTAGGGATCGGGGCAGTTTTGATCTCGCCTTCCGGTCTGCATTATCCCGCCACAGCTAGACTGCGTTTCTTTTGCACAAACAATACAGCTGAGTATGAAGCCTGCATCATGGGCATGCATATGGCAATCGATCAAGATGTCGAAGACTTACTGATTATGGGAGATTCTGACCTGATTATCCGGTAAGTCCAAGGTGAATGGGAAACTCGGGATGTCAAGCTTATCCCTTACCGACAGCATGTGGAGGACCTCGGCAAGCGCTTTACATCAATAGAGTTCAGGTATATCCCGAGGTGTCACAATGAACTGGCGGACACACTTGCTACTCTGGCTTCAATGCTACCCTACCCGGGCAACGCCCACGTCGATCCTTTGGAAATCCAAATCAAGGAAAGACACGGTTACTGCAACGTAATCGAGGTAGGAGCAGATACACAACCTTGGTACCACGACATCAGGAGGTTCCTGAAGACACAAGAATACCCCGAGCATGCTACTAGAGATCAAAAGAGAACCATTAGGCGACATGCAAGTGGTTTCTTTCTGAGCGATGAATTGTTGTACAAGAGGACCCCGGACCTCAACCTCCTAAGATGTGTCGACGCCGAGGAGGCGAGAAAGATTATGCACGAAGTACACGCAGGTGTGTGCGGACCTCACATGAACGGGTATGTCTTAGCGAAGAAAATCCTTCGAGTAGGTTATTACTGGATGACCATGGAAAAAGGACTGCTTTAGCTTCGTTCGGAAGTGTCATCAGTGTCAGGTGCACGATGATTTGATTCATGCACCTCCCACGGAACTGCATCCCATGTCTGCACCTTTGCCATTTGTCACCTGGGGCATGGACGTCATTGGACCAATCGAGCCAAAGGCTTCGAATGGACACAGATTTATACTGGTTGCCATAGACTACTTCACAAAATGGGTAGAGGCTGTCACTCTCAAGTCGGTCACTAAAAAAGCGTAGTGGATTTTGTACACTCAAATCTTATCTGTCGTTTCGGTATTCCTGCAACTATCATCACAGATAACGCAGCAAACCTGAACAGTCACTTGATAGGAGATGTATGCGAGCAATTCAAGATAGTGCATAGGAATTCCACCCCTTATCGGCCCAAGGCCAATGGCGCAGTGGAAGCGGCAAACAAGAATATCAAGAAGATTCTGAGGAAGACGATCCAGAGTTCCCGACAGTGGCATGAACAGCTACCATTTGCATTATTGGGATATCGCACTACGGTACGCACATCAGTAGGGGCAACCCCTTATCTCTTGGTTTATGGGACTGAAGCTGTGATACCAGCAGAAGTAGAAATTCCTTCTCTTCGAACCATTGTTGAAGCAGAAATCGAAGACAGCGAGTGGGTCAAGACTCGATTGGAGCAGTTGACTTTGATCGATGAAAAGCGAATGGCCGCGGTTTGTCACGGACAGTTGTACCAACGAAGAATGGCCCATGCTTACTACAAGAAAGTCCGACCCAGGAATTTCGAAGTAGGTCAGCTGGTACTGAGGCGTATTCTACCACATCACCAGGAAGCAAAAGGGAAGTTTGCTCCAAATTGGAAAGGCCCATACATCATAAGGAAGATATTGCCGAGAGGAGCACTGTATCTAGGTGATATCGAAGGAAATGACCCCGAAATTGCAGTAAATGCAGATGCAGTCAAGAGATACTACATTTGAATTATACTCCAGTGGTCTTTACACATTTGAAATGACGAAGGTTTTATTCCCCACTACTCCCAAACACTACCAACTCTCTCTACAAGCCATTCGAGCCGGTCACATCCCTTCGGCGACCTATTTTTTTTTTTTTTTAAAAAAAAAAATTTGACGAGAGCCTGAACTACGTTTGACTTGATTCCGAAAGGATACGTAGGCAGCCTCTCCCTGAGGTTCAGTCACACCAACAATAAAATCCCATTTACCCTGAAATTGGAACCGGGGCACGTCGAGCGGTTTAGAAGTTAGTATCATCTACCGATCTTTACCAAACACACGCCTTCAGATCAATTACCAAAGATAGCGGGGGGCCAATAAGCGTCACGAATGGAGACCGACACACTTTAAATTGAGAGATAAAATGAGAGAGTCTCGTTGGTGAAAACCTTCAGGCACCGCGAGACGACGGGAGTAGAGAAACCAAAATGAGAGAGCTTGTTTAGTAAAAACTCACAAAGAGTGCTATCAAGCGATGACAGGAAGAGAAATGAGAGAGGTCAGCCAGTGAAAACCCGCAAAAGAGCGCTGTTGGCCGAAAAGAATGACTCCACCCCAAGGAGGTCTCGGCAAAGTTCCACAGGTTCGGAATCACAGATCCGTTTTGGTTTGGCAGGAAACGCAAGTTCATTGAAGATCAGGCGTCCAGTCCAAAAAACATGTCATGATCATTTAAAGCCAGCATTGTCTTCCTCAGATAAGTCTTTCTCGTCCCGAAGGCGATACTCCTTTTCTGAAATTCGTTTTCTCTTTTCTTTGTTTTTCTTCAAATCTCTTTCATGTTTAACCCCAAGTTCTAGATATACCGGAAAGGATAGGTGGCAGGTTTGGTTGCACGGAATTCCGTTTCATGAAGGAAAACACCTCGTTTCATCGGTACGTCTGTCTAAACCTGAAGAATCATGATGTTTGACGGCGTTCGAAGTAAAGAGGAAAGAGAGAAATTTCCCCAGCAAGTCCGCCTCGGACAAATCCCCACCGGGCTTCCCTTTGTGCGAATCCGCTCAAAGAATCCACTTTGTAAATATTCCCTAAAAGGTCTGCTCCAGCGAAATCCACACAGATTTTCTCTTGTACAGATCCCCACAGGGTCTTCCCTTTGTTACAAAAAAAAAGAAAAAAAAAGAAAAGAAAATGGGACACAAATCCCCATCACATCCCCAGCGAGTCCCTTTGTAAAAATTCCCCAACAAGCTTACCCCAACAAATCCTAGAAATCCCGCTTTGAAACAAATCCCCAGCATGCCCCGTTGTACAAAAATCCACACAAAGAATCCACTTTGTAAATATTCCCCCACAGAGCTTCCTTTTGTACAAATCCCCACAGAGTATCCCCAATAAAATCCCCCTTGAGAATCTCCAAGCAAGATGGGACACAAAAAAAAAAAGAGCCTTACGAGGCAAATCATCACAGAATCTGGAAATACAAGCCTGAGCAATCAAAAGAGTTTCTCCATTTGAATCCAATCAACGGCGGGACTTCGCGACAGAAATAAGGACGCAACAAAGCAACGGGAACGATCAAGGTCACCAAACCGACCGTCATTTCCGAACTAACAATTGTTGTTTGTCTGAAAAATTGAAACAGGTATAATCCAAGACAACCGTTCAAGAAGCAGGTGTCGCCCAAAGAAGAAGGTACATGGGTACAAGAAATATTTTGGCAATAAGGAATTCACTCGAAAGGTAAGTTTCCACGAGACTCCCTTTTATCTTCTACTAAAACAAGAAAATTCAAAAAAAAAAAAGAGGTCGGTTAGTATTCTCGAACTTTGTCCCCAGCCAGTCAGCATTAGGGTTTTAAACCCTAAACTGAACTTTTCCATTCAGTCAGCATTAGGGTTTTAAACCCTAAACTGAACTTTTCCAGCCAGTCAGCATTAGGGTTTTAAACCCTAAACTGAACTTTTCCAGCCAGTCAGCATTAGGGTTTTAAACCCTAAACTTAACTTTTCCTTTCAGTCAGCATTAGGGTTTTAAACCCTAAACTGAACTTTTCTAGCCAGTCAGCATTAGGGTTTTAAACCCGAAACTAAACTTTTCCTTTCAGTCAACATTAGGGTTTTGAACCCTAAACTGAACTTTTCCTTTAGTCAGCATTAGGGTTTTAAACCCTAAACTGAACTTTTTCCTTTAGTCAGCATTAGGGTTTTAAACCCTAAACTGAACTTTTCCTTTCAGTCAGCATTAGGGTTTTAAACCCTAAACTGAACTTTTCCTTTTAGTCAGCATTAGGGTTTTAAACCCTAAACTGAACTTTTCCTTTCAGTCAGCATTAGGGTTTTAAACCCTAAACTGAACTTTTCCTTTAATCAGCATTAGGATTTTAAACCCTAAACTGAACTTTTCCTTTCAGTCAGCATTAGGGTTTTAAACCCTAAACTGAACTTTTCCAGCCAGTCAGCATTAGGGTTTTAAACCCTAAGCTGAACTTTTCCTTTCAGTCAGCATTAGGGTTTTAAACCCTAAACTGAACTTTTCCAGCCAGTCAGCATTAGGGTTTTAAACCCTAAACTGAACTTTTCCTTTCAGTCAGCATTAGGGTTTAAAACACTAAACTGAACTTCTCCTTCAGTCAGCATTAGGGTTTTAAACCCTAAACTGAACTTTTCCTTCCAGTCAGCATTAGGGTTTTAAACCCTAAACAGAACTTTTCCTTTCAGTCAGCATTAGGGTTTTAAACCCTAAACTGAACTTTTCCAGTCAGTCAACATTAGGGTTTTAAACCCTAAACTAAACTTTTCCTTTCAGTCAGCATTAGGGTCTTAAACCCTAAACTGAACTTTTCCTTTAATCAGCATTAGGGTTTTAAACCCTAAACTGAACTTTTCCTTTCAGGCAGCATTAAGATTTTAAACTCTAAACTGAAATTTTCCTTTCAGTCAGCATTAGGGTTTTAAACCCTAAACTGAACTTTTCCTTTCAGTCAGCATTAGGGTTTTAAACCCTAAACTGAACTTTTCCTTTAATCAGCTTTAGGGTTTTAAACCCTAAACTGAACTTTTCCTTTAATCAGCATTAGGGTTTTAAACCCTAAACTGAACTTTTCCTTTCAGTCAACATTAGGGTTTTAAATCCTAAACTGAACTTTTCCAGCCAGTCAGCATTAGGGTTTTAAACCCTAAACTGAACTTTTCCTTTAATCAGCATTAGGGTTTTAAACCCTAAACTGAACTTTTCCTTTCAGTCAGCATTAGGATTTTAAACCCTAAACTGAACTTTTCCAGCCAGACAGCATTAGGGTTTTAATCCCTAAACTGAACTTTTCCTTTCAGTCAGCATTAGGGTTTTAAACCCTAAACTGAACTTCTCCTTCAGTCAGCATTAGGGTTTTAAACCCTAAACTGAACTTTTCCTTCCAGTCAGCATTAGGGTTTTAAACCCTAAACTGAACTTTTCCTTTCAGTCAGCATTAGGGTTTTAAACCCTAAACTGAACTTTTCCAGCCAGTCAGCATTAGGGTTTTAAACCCTAAACTGAACTTTTCCTTTCAGTCAGCATTAGGGTCTTAAACCCTAAACTGAACTTTTCCTTTAATCAGCATTAGGGTTTTAAACCCTAAACTGAACTTTTCCTTTCAGGCAGCATTAAGATTTTAAACTCTAAACTGAACTTTTCCTTTCAGTCAGCATTAGGGTTTTAAACCCTAAACTGAACTTTTCCTTTCAGTCAGCATTAGGGTTTTAAACCCTAAACTGAACTTTTCCTTTAATCAGCTTTAGGGTTTTAAACCCTAAACTGAACTTTTCCTTTAATTAGCATTAGGGTTTTAAACCCTAAATTGAACTTTTCATTTCAGTCAACATTAGGGTTTTAAACCCTAAACTGAACTTTTCCAGCCAGTCAGCATTAGGGTTTTAAACCCTAAACTGAACTTTTCCTTTAATCTGCATTAGGGTTTTAAACCCTAAACTGAACTTTTCCTTTCAGTCAGCATTAGGGTTTTAAACCCTAAATTGAACTTTTCCAGCCAGACAGCATTAGGGTTTTAATCCCTAAACTGAACTTTTCCTTTCAGTCAACATTAGGGTTTTAAACCCTAAACTGAACTTCTCCTTTAGTCAGCATTAGGGTTTTAAACCCTAAACTGAACTTTTCCTTTCAGTCAGCATTAGGGTTTTAAACCCTAAACTGAAATTTTCCAGCTAGTCAGCATTAGGGTTTTAAACCCTAAACTGAACTTTTCCGTTCAGTCAGCATTAGGGTTTTAAATCTTAAACTGAACTTTTCCAGCCAGTCAACATTAGGGTTTTAAACCCTAAACTGAACTTTTCGTTTAATCAGCATTAGGGTTTTAAACCCTAAACTAAACTTTTCCTTTCAGGCAGCATTAGGGTTTTAAACCCTAAACTGAACTTTTTCTTTCAGTCAGCATTAGGGTTTTAAACCCCAAACTGAACTTTTCCTTTCAGTCATTATTAGGGTTTTAAACCCTAAACTGAACTTTTCCTTTCAGTCAGCATTAGGGTTTTAAACCCTAAACTGAACTTTTCTAGTCAGTCAGCATTAGGGTTTTAAACCCTAAACTGAACTTTTCCTTTCAGTCAGCATTATGGTTTTAAACCCTAAACTGAACTTTTCCTTTCAGTCAGCATTAGGGTTTTAAACACTAAACTGAACTTTTCCTTTTAGTCAGCATTAGGGTTTTAAACCCTAAACTGAACTTTTCCTTTAATCAGCATTAGGGTTTTAAACCCTAAACTGAACTTTTCCTTTAATCAGCATTGGGATTTTAAACCCTAAACTGAACTTTTCCTTTCAGTCAGCATTAGGGTTTTAAACCCTAAACTGAACTTTTCCAGCCAGTCAGCATTAGAGTTTTAAACCCTAAACTGAACTTTTCCTTTCAGTCAGCATTAGGGTTTTAAACCCTAAACTAAACTTTTCCTTTCAGTCAGCATTAGGGTTTTAAACCCTAAACTGAACTTCTCCTTCAGTCAGCATTAGGGTTTTAAACCCTAAACTGAACTTTTCCTTTCAGTCAGCATTAGGGTTTTAAACCATAAACTGAACTTTTCCATCCAGTCAGCATTAGGGTTTTAAACCCTAAACAGAACTTTTCCTTTCAGTCAGCATTAGGGTTTTAAACCCAAAACTGAACTTTTCCAGCCAGTCAGCATTAGGGTTTTAAACCCTAAACTAAACTTTTCCTTTCAGTCAGCATTAGGGTCTTAAACCCTAAACTGAACTTTTCCTTTAATCAGCATTAGGGTTTTAAACCCTAAACTGAACTTTTCCTTTCAGGCAGCATTAGGGTTTTAAACTCTAAACTGAACTTTTCCTTTCAGTCAGCATTAGGGTTTTAAACCCTAAACTGAACTTTTCCTTTCAGTCAGCATTATGGTTTTAAACCCTAAACTAAACTTTTCCTTTAATCAGCTTTAGGGTTTTAAACCCTAAACAGAACTTTTCCTTTAATCAGCATTAGGGTTTTAAACCCTAAATTGAACTTTTCCTTTCAGTCAGCATTAGGGTTTTAAACCCTAAACTGAACTTTTCCAGCCAGTCAGCATTAGGGTTTTAAACCCTAAACTGAACTTTTCCTTTAATCAGTATTAGGGTTTTAAACCCTAAATTGAACTTTTCCTTTCAGTCAGCATTAGGGTTTTAAACCCTAAACTGAACTTTTCCAACCAGTCAGTATTAGGGTTTTAAACCCTAAACTGAACTTTTCCTTTAATCAGTATTAGGGTTTTAAACCCTAAACTGAACTTTTCCAGCCAGTCAGTATTAGGGTTTTAAACCCTAAACTGAACTTTTCCTTTAATCAGCATTAGGGTTTTAAACCCTAAACTGAACTTTTCCTTTCAGTCAGCATTAGGATTTTAAACCCTAAACTGAACTTTTCCAGCCAGACAGCATTAGGGTTTTAATCCCTAAACTGAACTTTTCCTTTCAGTCAACATTAGGGTTTTAAACCCTAAACTGAACTTCTCCTTCAGTCAGCATTAGGGTTTTAAACCCTAAACTGAACTTTTCCTTTCAGTCAGCATTAGGGTTTTAAACCCTAAACTGAACTTTTCCAGCTAGTCAGCATTAGGGTTTTAAACCCTAAACTGAACTTTTCCGTTCAGTTAGCATTAGGGTTTAAATCTTAAACTGAACTTTTCCAGCCATTTAGCATTAGGGTTTTAAACCCTAAACTGAACTTTTCGTTTAATCAGCATTAGGGTTTTAAACCCTAAACTAAACTTTTCCTTTCAGGTAGCATTAGGGTTTTAAACCCTAAACTGAACTTTTCCTTTCAGTCAGCATTAGGGTTTTAAACCCTAAACTGAACTTTTCCAGCCAGTCAGCATTAGGGTTTTAAACCCTAAACTGAACTTTTCCTTTCAGTCAGCATTAGGGTTTTAAACCCTAAACTGAACTTTTCCTTTAATCAACATTAGGGTTTTAAACCCTAAACTGAACTTTTCCTTTCAGTCAGCATTAGGGTTTTAAACCCTAAACTGAACTTTTCCTTTCAATCAGCATTAGGGTTTTAAACCCTAAACTGAACTTTTTCTTTAATCAGCATTAGGGTTTTAAACCCTAAACTAAACTTTTCCTTTCAGTCAGCATTAGGGTTTTAAACCCTAAACTGAACTTTTCCTTTTAGTCAGCATTAGGGTTTTAAACCCTAAACTGAACTTTTCCTTTAATCAGCATTAGGGTTTTAAACCCTAAACTGAACTTTTCCTTTAATCAGCATTAGAGTTTTAAACCCTAAACTGAACTTTTCCTTTCAGTCAGCATTAGGGTTTTAAACCCTAAACTGAACTTTTCCAGCCAGTCAGCATTAGGGTTTTAAACCCTAAACTGAACTTTTCCTTTAATCAGCATTAGGGTTTTAAACCCTAAACTGAACTTTTCCTTTCAGTCAACATTAGGGTTTTAAACCCTAAACTGAACTTTTCCATCCAGTCAGCATTAGGGTTTTAAACCCTAAACTGAACTTTTCCTTTCAGTCAGCATTAGGGTTTTAAACCCTAAACTGAACTTTTCCAGCCAGTCAGCATTAGGGTTTTAAACCCTAAACTGAACTTTTCTTTTCAGTCAGCATTAGGGTCTTAAACCCTAAACTGAACTTCTCCTTCAGTCAGCATTAGGGTTTTAAACCCTAAACTGAACTTTTCCAGCCAGTCAACATTAGGGTTTTAAACCCTAAACAGAACTTTTCCTTTCAGTCAGCATTAGGGTTTTAAACCTTAAACTGAACTTTTCCAGCCAGTCAGCATTAGGGTTTTAAACCCTAAACTAAACTTTTCCTTTAATCAGCATTAGGGTTTTAAACCCTAAACTAAACTTTTCCATTCAGGCAGCATTAGGGTTTTAAACCCTAAACTGAACTTTTTCCATTTAGTCAGCATTAGGGTTTTAAACCCTAAACTGAACTTTTCCTTTCAGTCAGCATTAGGGTTTTAAACCCTAAACTGAACTTTTCCAGCCAGTCAGCATTAGGGTTTTAAACCCTAAACTGAACTTTTCCTTTCAGTCAGCATTAGGGTTTTAAACCCTAAACTGAACTTTTCCAGCCAGTCAGCATTAGGGTTTTAAACCCTAAACTGAACTTTTCCTTTCAGTCAGCATTAGGGTTTTAAACCCTAAACTGAACTTTTCCTTTCAATCAGCATTAGGGTTTTAAACCCTAAACTGAACTTTTCCTTTAATCAGCATTAGGGTTTTAAACCCTAAACTGAACTTTTCCTTTAATCAGCATTAGGGTTTTAAACCCTAAACTGAACTTTTCCTTTCAGTCAACATTAGGGTTTTAAACCCTAAACTGAACTTTTCCATCCAGTCAGCATTAGGGTTTTATACCCTAAACTGAACTTTTTCTTTCAGTCAGCATTAGGGTTTTAAACCCTAAACTGAACTTTTCCTTTCAGTCAGCATTAGGGTTTTAAACCCTAAACTGAACTTTTCCAGCTAGTCAGCATTAGGGTTTTAAACCCTAAACTGAACTTTTCCGTTCAGTCAGCATTAGGGTTTTAAACCTTAAACTGAACTTTTCCTTTCAGTCAGCATTAGGGTTTTAAACCCTAAACTGAACTTTTCCTTTCAATCAGCATTAGGGTTTTAAACCCTAAACTGAACTTTTCCTTTAATAAGCATTAGGGTTTTAAACCCTAAACTGAACTTTTCCTTTCAGTCAGCATTAGGGTTTTAAACCCTAAACTGAACTTTTCCTTTTAGTCAGCATTAGGGTTTTAAACCCTAAACTGAACTTTTCCTTTAATCAGCATTAGGGTTTTAAACCCTAAACTGAACTTTTCCTTTAATCAGTATTAAGGTTTTAAACCCTAAACTGAACTTTTCCTTTTACTCAGCATTAGGGTTTTAAACCCTAAACTGAACTTTTCCAGCTAGTCAGCATTAGGGTTTTAAACCCTAAACTGAAATTTTTCTTTAATCAGCATTAGGGTTTTAAACCCTAAACTGAACTTTTCCTTTCAGTCAGCATTAGGGTTTTAAACCCTAAACTGAACTTTTCCAGCCAGTCAGCATTAGGGTTTTAAACCCTAAACTGAACTTTTCCTTTCAGTCAGCATTAGGGTTTTAAACCCTAAACTGAACTTCTCCTTCAGTCAGCATTAGGGTTTTAAACCCTAAACCGAACTTTTCCTTTCAGTCAGCATTAGGGTTTTAAACCCTAAACTGAACTTTTCCATCCAGTCAGCATTAGGGTTTTAAACCCTAAATTGAACTTTTCCTTTCAGTCAGCATTAGGGTTTTAAACCCTAAACTGAACTTTTCCAGCCAGTCAGCATTAGGGTTTTAAACCCTAAACTGAACTTTTCCTTTCAGTCTGCATTAGGGTCTTAAACCCTAAACTGAACTTCTCCTTCAGTCAGCATTAGGGTTTTAAACCCTAAACTGAATTTTTCCTTTCAGTCAGCATTAGGGTTTTAAACCCTAAACTGAACTTTTCCAGCCAGTCAGCATTAGAGTTTTAAACCCTAAGCTGAACTTTTCCTTTCAGTCAGCATTAGGGTTTTAAACCTTAAACTGAACTTTTCCAGCCAGTCAGCATTAGGGTTTTAAACCCTAAACTAAACTTTTCCTTTAATCAGCATTATGTTTTTAAACCCTAAACTAAACTTTTCCTTTCAGGCAGCATTAGGGTTTTAAACCCTAAACTGAACTTTTCCTTTCAGTCAGCATTAGGGTTTTAAACCCTAAACTGAACTTTTCCTTTCAGTCAGCATTAGGGTTTTAAACCCTAAACTGAACTTTTCCAGCCAGTCAGCATTAGGGTTTTAAACCCTAAACTGAACTTTTCCTTTCAGTCAGCATTAGGGTTTTAAACCCTAAACTGAATTTTTCCATTCAGTCAGCATTAGGGTTTTAAACCCTAAACTGAACTTTTCCTTTCAGTCAGCATTAGGGTTTTAAACCCTAAACTGAACTTTTCCTTTCAATCAGCATTAGGGTTTTAAACCCTAAACTGAACTTTTCCTTTAATCAGCATTAGGGTTTTAAACCCTAAACTGAACTTTTCCTTTCAGTCAACATTAGGGTTTTAAACCCTAAACTGAACTTTTCCATCCAGTCAGCATTAGGGTTTTATACCCTAAACTGAACTTTTTCTTTCAGTCAGCATTAGGGTTTTAAACCCTAAACTGAACTTTTCCTTTAATCTGCATTAGAGTTTTAAACCCTAAACTGAACTTTTCCTTTCAGTCAGCATTAGGGTTTTAAACCCTAAACTGAACTTTTCCTTTCAGTCAGCATTAGGGTTTTAAACCCTAAACTGAACCTTCCCAGCCAGTCAGCATTAAGGTTTTAAACCCTAAACTGAACTTTTTCCTTTAATCAGCATTAGGGTTTTAAACCCTAAACTAAACTTTTCCTTTAGTCAGCATTAGGGCCCCGACCCTAAACTGAACTTTTCCCCAGTTGGTCAGTATTAGAGTTTCAACCTTTAAACTGAACCTCTCCCCAGCTAGTCGGTATTAGGGCTCCAAACCTGAACTGAGCTTTCATATCTTCTTTCATCGATTTTATGAACTTCCTGGCAAATAATTCACGAAATTTTCCTGGTGAAACTGGGGCAGAAAATTTTGTTCGTTTGTTCTTCCCCGCAGGTCTAACCTCGAGCCACACAGATCGAAACGACCTACGAGATGAGTCTCAACTCAGAATCAAAGAAGAAAAAGACAAAAAGAAGATGTCCCGAGATATCAGAGTAAATGGAAGGCGGATCGACTCCAACATTTGATTAAGGTCTTGAACTCTGCCAGTCGCGTCTCACTCAGCATCCCAGAGATTAAACAAGCACCTACAACTCGCAAGCATCAAGATTCGGATCGAAGTCTACAAGCAAAATCAGCTAAGACCCAAGATCAAGTCGCAAAAGAATCATAGATAGGGATCTTGTAACTAGCAGTTGACATGCATATAAGTGTTTAGTTAAGTTTCAATTTTTCTTTGGTTGTAATAAGGCGGTCAGTAAAGTAGCGGTGACCACAGCAACAGCAGTAACAGCAAGCATTGCAGTCCCATGGTAGTCCCAGCTATCAAGAATTTCCCGAACTACATTGACCTGATTCCTGTTTAGCCCAGGATATGTAGGAAATCTTTGAAGCAAAGATTCGGTCAAATCTTTCAAAAACACGCTTCACACAGAGTAGTCCATAGGCAAAAATCGCTCATATCCGCTCACTTTATCTTTGCACGAAAACTCTTCGTGTTTTCGAACAAAGAGGGGCAGCTGTGAGCACGTGATTTTTGTTTTACGCGACAATCACTCCAAAAGAAACAAAATAATAGCAATTGGTCTTGCTGTACATTTGCTGAATTTTTACGTGGCATTTTTTGCTAGTTATTCGTGATTTTGCCCATGGTTGTTTTATTCAAACAAAAATAAAAAATATATGTCTATATGTCGTGTGAACCGTAATCCGTTTATTAAAAGAAAAAATAAAATGTGTGCATCCTTCATTGTATTTTGTCATTAAGTGTTTAGTATAATTAAATGTTAATTGTGTGATAATTGTTGTTCAATGTTTTATATGGTATTATTTGGCAAATTAATTTAAGAAATTAAAAAGGAAAAAAAGAAGAAGAAAGAGTTTCGGACTTGGGCCAGTCCGATTTTAAATAAACAAGCCCAAACAACTCAACCCAAAACCAAAATTACCGGTCCAGTCCAGTTCAGCCCCTAACTATCTCAAACGGCGTCGTTTGGGTCGTGTTTGATCTGGGCCATTGATCTCAGATTGATCAACGACCAAGATCACTTCCCCATAACCCATAAACAAAACCCGACCCATTCCACCCGGACCGACCCAAACCCCTTTAGGTTGAAACGACACCGTTCCTTACCAGCCAAAAGATCTTGACCCTTCATCTCACCCCATCCAACGGCCAAGAATCGATCCCTCACTAACTATATAAGCCTATAACCTTTACCCTGCCCCCCTATCCAAAACCCCCAAGCCTTAGTCGTCCCCTCCACAGACCTCAATCCTCGATACCCTAGCCGCCCCTGTATACCTTCGCCATGAAAGCCGGCGGCATGGACGCCGGTGCCCCCCTCCTTAACACCATAGATGCTCCTCACCGTCCTGGACCCAAATCCACCAACTACACATCTCGAATCCCATCCCACCTTCTCGAATCTTCATTTGAAGATTCGAGTCAAAACTCGATCTACACCGATCTGCCCTAAATTCATACCAGACAGTCCCCGGACCTCCCTCGTGACCAAACCATGCTTGGTTTGGTCCGAATCTAACCAAGAAAGCCCAAAACCCAAAGCTGCCCTCTAGAACCCTAGGTTTCCTCGTGACTGATCCGTGTCTGTTTGAGCCAAGTGATTAGGGTCTAATGGACCCTAATCGAAGTGTTTCTCATTTGAGAAACACTTCGATTAAAGTCCGTTCAACCCCAAGAAAGGTCTGTTTGAATCCAAGACAAGGTTTTCTGATTTTTTCAAGTTTCGAGGTAATGTTTGTTTTTCTTTATCAGTTCGTTTTGTCTTTTGTATTTGAATGTTTGTTTGTGTGTCCAGTCGGTTGTTTAATTTGTGTCCTTAAATTTTTTTTATCAACTGTTTCTGTCCATCTCTGTTTTGATTGAATCTTTCTTTCATTTACTGGTAATGTGTGTGAGGATAAACTGTATAGTCAATGGAATTTGAAACTGCTCGATTAATCAGTCCCCGAGGTCGTCTGTGTTCTGACATTGCAATCTGAACCCCTTTGTTGATACTGTTAGATTTATAATCCTTGGCTTTGATTGTATATGTTGTAATTAGTATAGTCGATTCGATACATGTCGTCGAATAGTTTTAGCTGTTTGAATGGTAACATTTTGATTTGTCTTGCTGAACATTGTTTGAATCAAATTGAGAATCAACTATAGCTACTTATAATTGATATATTTGAATCAGAAGTATAAAAGGATTGGTTTTTGTAACTGCAATCTGAATTGGAGGGCATGTGCACTTGTGCACAACATGTGCATTAAAGGCCCTTTTTGGATTAAAATAGTTTGACAGCATATGCTGTCAGATTATATTCCTGCTGTCCATGTCTGCTTTTAGTTAATAAAATGGGAAAGGGGACTATCAGGGAATCTCATGGGGATTTGATTTTTTAAACATTGAGTGGAAAGACAGTAAGAAAGGGAGGGGGTTCTGATTGTCTAACAGGCTGTTAAAGGGGTGATTTTAGGCTTATAAAAGAAAGGAACTTCCATTAGAAAAGGGGGACTGGATTGATTTTGAAAACAAAAAAAATTTGAAAAGGGAAAAGGCAGGCAGATTTATAGACTAAACTCAGACTTTTGGAGATTTGATTGTTAGATATATACAGATACCTACGAGAGAGGAAAATACACAGAAAATCAGCAACTGTTTCTTCCTTGTTTGTGTGATTCTCAGTTTGTTCAACCTGTTCAATCAACTCTGTTTTCTTTCAAGTATCAGCTGAGTTCATTGGTTGATTCACATTGTTTGTTTCTCCTGGATTTGGTCTGTCTTGGAGCTTTGTTTCTACTGCATTGTTTGCTGTTGTCTTTTCGCCATTTTCCATCGGCTCTAACTGTATCATGCACTGGGAGCTGTTCTATTTGTTACCTGCTGTTACTGCTGTTGTTTCTGTTGTCATTGTCATTCTACTGACTTCCTTTCTTCTTCGATTGTAAGCATTCCCAGGTACACACTCCTGAAACCTTGTTGGCTGAAAGTTTGAAGTTTGAAGTTGAAATAAAGAAATGAACATCTGTTTACTTTACAATCCTTGTGTTCAAAAATAGTTTGAATGGTAGCTTGGTCTGTATTTGTCTAAGTTAGTTCCAACCACGATTGCTCTGTATGAATTATGCACATCTTGATTGACATATCAGATAATATTGTTTGTTAGATCAGACATATTTTCAATGTGTATAACCATTAGGTTTCGGTTTAGCTATGACAGTATAATATAGAATCGTGGCAAGCATCTGTATGTATTTTGTCTAGACTTTTGAACTGTCAAATTTGTTATATTTGGTTCCATTTAATTTCAAGATAAATGTACCCCAAGCTAATTCTCATGTGGTGTTACTTTAGCAGGATGGCCATGTATGCCAACCCTCTTGTTAGATTACTTATTCCTATATAGGTTCGATATGGGTTTCGATATAGATTCACTGTTTAGAAATAATGCGACTACTTTTTGAGTTCAATTAATAGTAGTTTTCCTAATAAACAACTGATTTCATTTATCAAGCCCAAATGAGCTAGTTTTAAAATTCAAACTGGAAGGTCGTTTAATGTAAATTTAGTGTACGTTATTAGTTTGCTTGCAATCCCCCTTAGCAAATTAACAAAGCTCATTCACTCCTTGAAGACAAGACATGAGGTAATTCTCATCTCATAAGCAACCAATTAGGTAATCAAACAAAATTCAGATTCGTCAAACATAGTAGATATTTAGTATGTAGTTGCTTAAACAAGTAAGTTTGGTCTTTCTCTTTTATTTTTAGAGACAAATGTAATAGAAATGTAGTCGCTTTAGGACATCCTTTTCTAAAATAATGAGACGAGCCTCGCCAAATAAAAAATGCAAATTGCGGGGCCCTCAATAACTAACCATAATAAATATTTAGAATTCAGGACAGGCCGTTTAGTGAATTTCATGGCCTTCCCCAAAGACAATAACGCGTTAGACTCTCTAGGCGCAGCTTAATTAAATTACATTCTTAAATTCGGGTGCGCATTTATGTGACCCAAATTCAAATCTCAACGGAGTCGAAATGTGTTAACAACTACGGGTGCATTGATTGTGACGTGGTTCGAGATGCATTTTCACGACGTTGCAATTCTATAAAAATAAATGATAATAATAAAAGCGGTTTAAACTTAATAAAAGCACATAAGTCACAACATGTATTTAAATCAGATATTTAGCCATTATAACAATTTAAGCGACCGTGCTAGAACCACGGGATTCGAGGGTGCCTAACACCTTCCCTCGGGTCAACAGAATTCCTTACTTAGAATTTCTGGTTCGCAGACTTCATTTGGAAAGTCGAAAATTTCCTCGATTTGGGATTCAAGATAAACCGGTGACTTGGGACACCAAAAGCCAAACCTTTCCCAAGTGGCGACTCTGAATTAAATAAATAATCCCATTTCGAATATTGTCACTTAAATTGGAAAAACTCCCTCGCGCATTTAACCCTTCGGGGTCTCTTAAATAATATCTGTTAGCTCCCATAGAACATAACTGAGATGGGTGTGGCCAATTGTACTTACCTCTGTCATTGATGAAGGTACCAAAATGCTTATATTTCTCTGCCTGATTTGAAAATATTGATAATCTTCATTATCTGGGTGCCTCGTACCCCTCTTCACCTTACTTCTTTTACTTGTTAAAACTTGTATCTAGCTTCTGAATTCCTCATAGATTTTCACCATATTCGTGAATAGATATCCGTGCCTTAAGGCTCCTTATTAAGAAGCATACACATCTTAGTACACACATGATCTGTTGAAGACCTCATATTTACTCATCATAAGCATGATGTGAAATCGAGTTCCTCTGACTCAACTCTTCCACATCCACATGCAATCTCTTACCAACTGTCTTTGTGGATGTAGGTATCGTTGTATTACGACTAAAGTCGAATTTAGGAGTTTGAATTCTTACAACTGAGCTCTACTGCACGATCTAGAGTAAGAAGAAAGAGTGACAGACCTAAATGCCCTGTAGCCTCCTGCTTATAAGTGTGGTGCACAACACACCCATAAACAAGACTCTACTAGACACGGCTTGTAGACTCCCTAGGACAGAACTGCTCTGATACCACTTCTGTCACGACCCAAACCGAAGGGCCGCGACGGGCACCCGGTGCTTTACTCAACCGAGTACCAACGTAACATATCTTTCTTATCATGTTATCATGAGTAAATGAGCCAGAAAACCCGTCATGAGATAACAAGAATAAAACATAAGGGAATACTCAACATATGAAGACCCAACATGATATACAAACTAATATATGTGACATACGGGCCTATAAGGCCGACATGACCATTAGTAAACTCGAAACATAGGCCGACAAGGCCATACAAGTATCCATACACCTGACATCTGTCTACAAGCCTCTAAGAGTACATAAAATCATAAAGGTCGGGATAGGGCCCCGCCATACCAATCAATACATATCCAAAGCATACTGACCAAATAGGCAACTCCGGAGCAAGTGGAGTGCACCAACACCTTCGCTGAGCTGATAGCCTACTGGAGGACTGTCAACCTATCAATCGAGACCTGCGGGCATGAAATGCAGCGTCCCCAGGCAAAAGGGACGTCGGTACGAATAAAGTACCGAGTAGGTTAGGCAGAAAAGCATAAACAAGAACAGTAATGTAAAGAGAGAGATAGAGGAGATACAACCTGTAACATCAGAGTGCCTCTGGGGGTTACTGATATGAAATGCATAATATATATATATATACATAAACTTTTTAAAACATTCGCCTCTGTGGGCATCATCATCATCATATCGTACCCGGCCTCAAAGAGGACTCGGTAAAAGCGTACCCGACCATCATAAGGTTCAATAGAATTGTACTCGGCCACGTGGAGTTCGGTAAACCAACTGATCAGTGGTTTGACAATAGGTGCCGTACCCGGCCGACTATAGCGCGGCTCGGTAGAGTAAAATAGATACTATATATAATGCATGCTAGACTCATGGAATCATCTTCTAAACCTTTTGGAGTGACTTAAGAACATTATGGACATCCCTACCATCAATATGAACCTTAGTAGGATTTAAGGATCATACACACTTGTTTAGAATAATTTTATAAGGAAAGAACAACATGGACAACCTTAGTTGCTAGGAGTAGAGTCATTATGAAATAGCGTATCGTTTATGTTCATTTCATTTTAGACCATGCCAAAAGAAAGAAGAAAGTGCCTTAACATACCTTAAACCCGTTGAGTCCTTAATCCCTTCCAAGCAACTCTTCAAACAAGTCAACTCAATCTATCATAGTATAAGGAGATTCAAAATCAGTGCTGAGCAAAGGCTAAGTCTATAACTTAAGCTAGTAGCTCGTTTACGTAAATTTGGGCAGCATCTCCCTTGTAACAAGGGCCTCCTCCAATACCATATACCAACAACAATTACCAGAGCAATCCATCAATACATAATTATCAATATCAAGACACCATATAACAACAACAAGTCACAACTACATTACGACGAGCGGCAAGCTCCGATTGGAATCCGTATACCCCTTATCAATCCTTATAGACTTCTTACTTCAACATAAAAGTATCATTAACATGATAATGAAGTCATTAATCAATGATTCCAGCCTTAAACCATATATTTATAACAACGAAAATAATCCACAACTTCAACTATCCTCAATTAGCAACTTTATTCACTAGTTCATGTCTAGCCCATCCATTTAACTTAATCAACATCAAGATAACCTTAGGCACAAGCAAGATCACAATATACATACCTTATACAGTAACTTCAAGTCAAAATCCAAGTTATATTCAGTTTACAACAACCCTTAATAGCAATACAACACCATAGAAGTGACTTAAGCTAATCCAAGTATTATCTTGTAGTTTATCATCCTAACAACTTAACCAACATACAAGCAAGATTAAGCACAATTAGTAGGCTGTTATACTCACCTTAGACAGCAGCAAAAACTTGGAATTTCATCCAAATACAGCCCACAACAATCCTCAATGACAACACAACCTCAAAGAGGTGTTGTTCTTCACTAGAACTAAGTTTTGATGTTGAAATATGGTGTAATCACTTTGGAATCACTTCAAACCCTTGTGGTATATGTTTAGGAGGGTTAGGAGAAGTTTGGAGACGAATTTTAGTTGAAAAATGAGCAAAAATAGGCGTCCAAATCGTTTATAAATTGAAGTAGGTCAACCACCGCCTAAGTGGGTCCCATTGGGAGCTGCTTGCGCAGTCTCGCGAAAATGCGAATATCTCTCTACTCCGATGTCGTATTGATGAATGACTTAATGCATTAGAAACTAGACGCCTAGACCTTAAACTTGGTAGGCAGAACACCCCATGATTCCAAGTATATTTGGAGAAATTCTCAGATACATTTGACCTAAATTTCAGCAAATTTATGAATGTAACTTATGATGACCTTTGCCAACTCTTGTTCCACAACTTGCTTGCCTTCAAAATGTAGAAAATGAATATCATACGACTAAAATAACTCATAGAATAACCTCCTTATCATGTTAATAACCCTAGTCTCACCCCAAAGTACATGTTATAACATTCGAAACTTGTCGACTTTCGACGAAACTTATTTTCTTCAATTGGTTTAGCTTCTAAGATTTCCAACCCTCTTGGTAATCGTTATTCATGATCTTAAATATTTGTAACCTCCAAGGTAACATTATTAACTTACTTTATTTGCTTCCAAATAGAATCTCATTTCCGAGCTTACATCAATGACTTACGATGTACTCTCACGTATGAAAACTTGGGGTGTAACATCATTCCCCCCTTTGGAACATTCGTCCTCGAATGTTGACTGATGCACTTATCAATTTCATAAACTATGGCTCTTACGAATACTTTAATGTTCATCTTGCCATCTAAGCAACAGTTTTGTGAATAAATCCAAACGCTTGGGCATTCCCCCCTTTTAGGCCTCTTTGTCACGCCATGACTTTGAAAATAATTGTTAGCAGGAGATTTTAGAGAAGAAAGAGTTTCAGTCTTTTTATGTTTGGTTACTGTTGTCCCTCAGTCATTTGGGTGTTCTTGAGCTGATTTCTGTTGTCGCTAGTTTAACGTGAGTTGGTTTGATAGTTTCTATATAAATTTGGAGTCCGTTGTGCTGCATGTTGCTCACTTCTCTGCTATCTAGGTATTTATCTCAACTATGTAGTACTCAGATTACTCTGAATTTGATGTAATAAAGTTTAAAGTTTTAACTTGAGCTCTTTGTTAATTGCAAATACATTTTTTCTAGTTTATGAAATGGTAAGTACGCATGTTTGTGAATAAATGTTGGCTATGTCAAGAAATGCTTTAGTTTTCAATTTCGACATGTGGTTTGAATTTCGAAATATGTCTGTGAGCACGTGATTTTTGCCTCACAAGAACTACTCCAAAAGAAATCATAAATAATTTTTCTTTGTATACGATTTTGAATTTTCGTGGCATTTTATCTGTGCATGTTTATTTTATTCTAATTAAAGAAAAATACATAAAAATAGTAATATAGGTACATGTGCATTTAGGAATTAATATTGCATTTTTATAATTAATTAATCATTGGTTTATATAAAAGGATAAATTAAAATAAAAGAAAAATATATATTTAGGAATTAATTAACCATAATTTGATTAAAAGAAAATCACAAAAATATGCATATGTGTTTCTTGCCATTGTGTTGATTTTATTTAAATGATTAATTTATGTGTTAATTATTATAGGTGTTAAAAAATATGTGTGTAATTTTATTTTCTGGATTTTACAATTTATTTAGGATTTTTGTTTAATTTTTTGTAGTTAAAGAAAAATGGAAAACGGGTAAGTGTAAAGGAAATTCGGATTGGGCTAGGAGAAATTCAAGCCCAAAACTCATCCCTGACTCAATCCAGACCAGCTGGTCTCAGAGACGAACGAAACGACGCAGTATGATGATGAAACTACCCCGTTTCGTCACCCTTCAATCTGAGCCGTTGATCGAACAAATCAAACGGTTCAATACAGCCCTAGTTTGGTTTGAAACGACACTGTTTCAAGTGTTCAATCTGAGCCACCCACTTTCTTTGATCCAACGGCTTCAAGGCCTCCCCATGACCCGATCCAATTCGACCCCCCTCCCCCCGGGCCAACCCATACCCTTGTTTAAACCAAACGACACCGTGTAAGTTTAACCCCTCTCATCCTGACCATTGATCTTAATAGATCTAACGGTTAAGATCAAAACAACCCCTCACTATATAATCCCAAATCCTTACCCCACCCCCCAAACCAAACACCTCCCCCCCTCTTCCTGTTCATCGTCTCCTTCAGAGACAGACCCCAAACCCTAGCCGCCTTAGCTCCCCTTCGCCTGAAACCCGGCGGCAACTACGCTGCCGGCCACCACCTTAACACCATAGCTTCCCCACGACATCCTCTTTCCAGATCTGATGTTAGTTTCTTTCGAATCAGTCCCCAACGTCTCGAATCTTCGATCAAAGTTTGGTCTGAAAACCCAACCTTCTCCGATGGCTTCCAAATCAACACCATGGTTTCTCCTGACCATCCTCGTCATGGATCCGGTAGTAGCATAGGTCGAATCTTCCTGGAACTGCTCGAATCTTCATTTGAAGATTCGAGCAAAACCTAAAACTACCCTAACGTACCCCAAAATCACACCAGTCACTCTCCTGACCTCGCTCGTAACCAAACCAAACTTGGTTTGGTTCGAATCTAACCAGAAATGATCAAGCCCCAAATCAGACCCTCAAGAACCCTAAAATTCCAAATCATGGAATCTGTCCAAAATTAAATAAAAGATTGGGGTCTAATAGACCTTAATCGAGGTATTCTCAATTGAGAATACTTCGATTAAAGTCTGTTCGACCTCGAAGTGTCCAAATTCAAGTTCGAACCTGGGTCGGAATATTTCTGAGATTCTGAGGTATTTTCCTTTTTCTTTTATTCTATATTTATGATTTTTGTTTATCTATGTATCTGTTTAGTGTAGTTTTATTAATTTTCCATCTTCTATCAGTTAATTCTACTCATCTTCAGTGGACTTTTTATTTTTGTCCAAATCTTTCATTTGTTTATATTTGCTATAATTGTTATGTGTTATAATTTGTGTAATCGATTAATAAGTTACGTCGATTAATTAGTTTCCGGTTAATCTATGTTTCTGTCAATACCCCTAAAATTACCCGAATTGCCTATTTCGTTGTTTCTGATTTGTTCAAGTGTTGATTGTAATATATAATCGATCAGTTAAGCTTCGTTGATTAGGTCGTTCATATAGTTTTTCGGCATTCTGTTGTTCATGGTTTTCCAGTGGTCTCATATATGTTGTGTTTGATCCATTTTCTCTTCATATATTTCCGTTCAATGTGTTTACAATGTTCTGTATCTAGGATTTGTGTATATATGACAATTGTTATTCTAGTTAATCCAATATAGCTATTTCTTGATCCCTATTCTGATGCTACTCAATCTGATTTGAGTCCTAGTGTGAAATGTTGTTTGAGTTGAATAATCTGAATTGGTTATAGCTGTTAGCCAGAAGTAATCTTAGATAACTGTTAGATTAAACAGAGTTTCAGAATTAAAAGTTGTAATGCAGTAGTATTTGTGTTAGGAGGGCAGTAATATTAAGGGTTTTCAGGGGCAATTTGGGAATGAAACAGTTAGGATAACATTTTAGTGTTAGTGCTTTGTTAATGGGGGTATTAATTAATACATTAATGGGGAACAAGAGGGAATGAGGGGCTGAAAATCAGGAAAAAGGCTTCCTTAGTGGGATTTAAAGTAAAAAAAAGCAGATTTTTAGTGGGGAGTTCTGATTTTTTGAAAGGAAGAAAGGTTGGGCAGATTGTATAAAGAGGGGAGGAGTCAAAAGAAGAAAAGGACTGGAAAAAGGAGAGGAAACAAATTCAGAAAAAAATCAAAACTTTTACATTAAGAGTTAGAGTGTTGAGTTTAAACTTTTGCACTAAGAGTTGTCAGGCTGCTTTTCTTAAGTATTTGAAAATCAGAAACTATTGTTTCCTTGCATCTGTCTGTATTTCATTTTGGTACTGCTGGGTTTTCAGTTTCGTTTGAGCTGGGTTTACTGGTTGTTGTTGTACTGCTTGGTGCTGATTGTCGCTGTTGTTAGCTACTGGTCTACTGATCTTCACTTTCTTCTTCTGTTTCTACTATCAGGTACACTTTCGAATCATTGTGATGCGGCTGTTGTAGTGAAAAGAAATACTCAAGTAGTCAAGTATTTAATTTGTATTTGCATGTTTAATAGTCAAATGATAGGCAGATGTATAATCTATCTTTGTAATTCAAATTAAGAACATGGACGATGGAATTTATATTTGGCTAGAACTATTTTCTTTTGATTATAAACTGTAATTTGTAAACTATTAATAGTTTTCCAGTGTATGTTAGTTAGAATTCTATTTCATTTCGAATTAAGTATATTGAGTTATTGGAATTAAACAAGTTTAGGTAATCTTAATTGGAGCCGGTATCAGTCTGAAATAACAAGTTAATCGTGAACCTACTGATAAACCTAGTTAAGGCATAAATTTGGACTGATTGTGTGAATTAGGTATTAATGTTTGGTTCAGGCAGCTCGTTTGTTTAAAAAGGGGATTTGTTTGGTTTGAAGGGGTAATTGTTTGAATAGGTTTAGTTCTGCCAGTTTTAGGAAAAAATAAAAAGGCCATTAATTTTATAGAATATGTAGGCTCGACATATTCGAAGCGCGATTCAATGTAGAAAGGATAAGAACCTTAATCCAATAGGTTATCCAAGTTAACGAGTTAGCTTCAACAAACTTTTGTAAGCATCAGTAATTAACGTGGGTTTAGTTTCAAATAGTTGAAAAGCATTTAGTCCCAATGAATCAATTCGTCTAACCATGCGAGTTTAATCTAGTTATAGGTTAATTAGTTTTTTTTGAATATGTTATTTGTCGATGTTGTATTTTATTTATAATTTCAATTTTCTTCTCTTCCAATAACATTTGTCTTAATGTATCAATTAATATGTTACGTTCTTTTAAAAAGAATGAGATAAGCCTCGCCGAGTAAAAATATAAAAATTGCGGGGCCCTCGGTAAATATTTACTTTAAAAATTGCTTAGACTTCGGAATGGACCGTTTAGCAAACTCTCACGGCTCTACCCAAAGTAAATGATATGCTAGTCGCTTTAGGCGCGCTTTTAATTATTTAATTTTCTTAAAACTCGGGTGCACATTTATGTGACCCAAATCCAAATCTCAACAGAGTCAAAATATGTCAATAACCACGGGTACATTGATGTGACGTGGTTCGAGATATATTTTCACGATGTTGCAATTCTCTATAAAAATAATAATAACAATAAAAACGGTTAAAAGTTGAAATTGCACTATAGTTTTTGAACATGTTTTAAAATCAGATATTTTAGCCATTACAATAGTTTAAGCGACCGTGCTAGAACCACGGGATTCGGGGGTGCCTAACACCTTCCCTCGGGTCAACAGAATTCCTTACTTAGAATTTCTGGTTCGCAGACTTCATTTGGAAAGTCGAATATTTTCCTCGATTCGGGATTAAATTGGTGACTTGGGACACCCTAAATCTTCCAAGTGGCGACTCTGAATAAAATAAATAAATCTCGTTTCGATTGTCCTTTAATTGGAAAAAACTCCCTTCTGCGCCCCTTTGGGTGGCGCAGGCGAAAAAGGAGGTGTGACAATGTCTACTTGCTACAAGTTGCAACAAAGTAACATTAGTTTAATTTATCTTTTCTTAGAATTGGTGTTGGAAGTAAGTTTCTTATTTAGAAATCGAGCTTAATAAATTGTTGTGTTTTGGCTTTATTATCTGATATTCTCATATGATCTGTACTTAATATGCAAAATGATGTTTTTTACTGCTTTGATATTATTTGAACTGTACATATAAACTGTGCCGAAACCTTCTCTTCTTACCTCTGGGGATGTGCTTACTGGTTAAGACTCCCTATTCTGTTAGTGTTCTACCCTAAATAAAAGAGGCTCGGAAAGTTTCTAAGCCGGCTAGCCTTTTAGTTCCCGGAAAGGAGCTCCTTCCTCAACTCGAGTTGTCCGCTCGGGTACACTGTCTAGAACATATACCCAGGTTGAACCTAGAATAACTTGACTTCATGCCGGATCCCTAGTAGGAACGTTTATTTGCATCATGTTGCATCTGGCTTAGGGGACTCAACACAGGGGTTGGGTCCGTCTAGGACTAGCAACCTGAAATGGAAAAGACCATCCTGCTGCATTCTGTTTGTTTTGCACATTTATTTGCTTCAGGTGTGCATGCTGACCGGTTTCTGAAATCAAGAATTTTTGAAAAATTGCAAAAATAAAATAAAATATAGCAGTGTAGGGAGATAACTACTTTTTATAAAAATAAAACCAATGTCCAAGTAGTATCAAAACTCTGCCGAAATTTTGAAAAATGAAAAAAAAATTATTTTTAGTTTGATTTATTTGAAAAAAAAGGAGTCTTGTTTACAAGTTTAGTATATGTTGGGCGAACTACGCCGGTTTGATTCTCACAGGACGTGAGATACGTAGGCAACCCTCGTCGGGTCCAACCTCCCATTTTTGTAATAAATAATAAATAAATAAATAAAAATGTCAAAATTTTAATTTTTTCTGTCATAGAGTCGGGTGATGCAGTTTTTATCAAAAATAGCCGAATGTTCCCAAAAGGAACGCCGGAAGGCTGCCTTTGTATAAATGGCCACTTCTTATTTTTTTTATTGGTTAAATCACACAACCTTAAAATCTTCGTCCCTGAAGTGCTGAAAGGTCGTGTTCAGAAATTTTTTTTTTTAGGAAAAATGATCAAATCGTTTTTTTTTTAGTCGAATAAATTTTCGCTTGTTTAATCTTATTAATAAATGTGCAGAATGAGCACGACTCAAAATGAACCTTTTTCAATCATGAATAAAATCCCCCTCCAATTGCGGCTATGGTGGAATGATTTAGACAAAGAAGGGCATGACGAAATCAAGAAACATCTGAAAGGTCTCACGAGTTTGTTGGATATCAGGCCTCGAGGAGATATTATAAGGGCACTAGTCCCTTACTGGGACCCTGCGCACAATGTCTTCCACTTCTCGGACTTTGAACTCACCCCAACTTTAGATGAAATAGCAGGGTACAACGGCAGTGCTGAGGTTCCGTTGAGGCATAAATACCTGGTTGCTCCAAGAGCCGTAGCAGTGCACCGGTTTTTGGACTCGTTAAAGATAGTCAGAACAATCCATAACCCTGATTTGGCAAAAGGTTTTTGCACTTTAAGCTTCATATACCAAAGATACGGCCACATAGGAGGATTCGACAAGCCAGAAAACAAGTTGTGCAGCAAAAGTAATAGTCGAAAGTGGGATGAACATAGACGGGTTGCTTTTATGATAACCTTCTTAGGGATTTTAGTGTTCCCAAGAAAAGACGGGAATATTGACATAAAGATAACTGGGGTCGTCAGTACTTTTCTCACTCAAAAATATAGCACGTTGGCGCCCATGATTGTATCTGATATGTTCCGAGCTCTCACGGCCTGCAAAGCCGGAGGAAACTTTTTCGAATGTTGTAAATTGTTGTTGCAAATGTGGATGACCGAACACCTATGTCACCGAGCCCAGTTCCTGAGCCATGGATCTTCTGAAAAGACTTGCATAGAAGAATTCTACACCAGAATTAATGAGGTCCGCCTACCTGAAGGAGTCTCGGCATGGACCTCATATTTCCGGACCCTCAACGCCAGTCAAATACAGTGGACACTGGGATGGTTACCGATCGACGAAGTCATATACATGCCAGCAGCTAGGCCCCATTTTCTCTTGATGGGACTTAAGAGCATTCAACCTTATGCACCGTATCGGGTTTTGAGGCAACTTGGGATGTGTCAGATAGTGCCCAAAGATGAGGATCTAAGCACCCAGGTGATTGAGATCAGTTCTGATGGACAGTTTCCTGAAGCAAGGGTCCACCAGATTTGGAGCCAATGTCAATACTTAAAGGCGAATACTTGTGTTCTGAATCAAGCTAGAGGGGAAGTTTCACCTGGATATCAGGCTTGGTATAAAGGGGAAATGTCGTCTGGAAGGCCGACTAAAAGACCTCACCTTCAAGAATTTGCCAAATCCTCAAAAGAGCATTGGGACTGGTTGGCCAAAGAGCGGGAATATCTTGCCGAAATAGGCAAACTGAAACAACAGATTAAGGATCTGAAATTTGAGAACAAAGTGCAGGTTGCTACCAACAAGGGAGAAAAGAACAGAGTAGCCAGAGAAAGCGAGATCCTCAAAGCTCAGATCCGAAAGATAAAAATGGATGCCGACAACTAACTGAGAAGCCGGGCTGATAAAAGGTTGATAGCAGGGTTAAGGAATCAGGTCGCTGAAGGCTAGAAAGACTTGGAAAGATCCAAGGCTAGCATAGCAAGATTACGGACCAGGTGGGCAAAAGTTACAGCAGCACGGAAAAAGCACCTATGGCAAGTGAAAAGGGATTACGAAATGAGTGTTACAACATTGAGAGAAATAAATTCCACTCTCAGTGATCGCGTCCTTAAACAAGCCCGGGATGCTAGAACAGATAGGGAACGCTGCTATGAGTCAATAGCCCGAATGGAAGAACAAATGGAGAGGTTCCAAGATCAGCTCATTGACAATACTCGAATATTGGGACTAAAGATTCAACGAATAGAACAGTTGTGCATAGAAAGGGATAGAATCAAGGGTAGGATCAATGAGATTGGGCGCTACATCACCACGAAATGCCTAACACGTGAAAAAATGCCCCGTGATATCCTTTTTGCCTCAGTCATGGGTTATGTCCACCAGATCATGGAGGAATTAAAAAGCTTGCAAAGAGGCCTAACACCAAAGCCCGCGGAAAGGCCGAACTCGCGGGCACCAAAATTCAAGGCTTTAATGTATCCCTAGTTCAATCCTGCACTTGTTTGTTTTTTTAGAATTTGTTGTCTACCCTTATGTTCTATTCAAACATTGGAAATAGTATGGAGTCTGTATTTCGTTTTCTTTTCTTTCAAATAATAGCTTGTAATAGCATATTTGGGTAATAAAAGGTAAAATTGGGTCTTTATTTTACTTATGGCAGAACTACGCCCGGTCTGATTCATGCGGGGACATAATACGTAGGCAATCTACATAAGATTCGACCACCACCACAAATATAAAAGAAAGGGCAAAGTGAATAAATAAAGGACCTAAGCCGGAATGACGCATGCAATCGAAGCAAAAACATGTTAGAAATGGTTAAACTGCCTAGGAACATTGTATTCCCCAATGTGAAATTGCACTATGTGTTAAACTCTAACGCTAATCAGTTTGTTGTTCCATATCAGAAAGAGATTTCAAAACAGTTAGCTCGTTAGAACGTTCTGGTAGATTACCATTACCACACAAGATCAAAAGGGCCCATTCCGGAAAGTATGTCTGGTTCAGACAAAAGTGTTGAGGAGGAAAAGACAGAGATGCAAATGATGAAGGAGGAAATGGACAGGTTGAGACAAGAGATTGCTAGGATGCACTTAGCCTGAGCTAAGGGACAAACACCACCAATACTTCCCCCTACTCCTACCCTTTCACCAGCTCGGACTCCGGAACACCCTTCCACTGGTCCATCAGCGAGCTTCCCCATTGCCCAATACTATCAGGGAGAAACTTCCTATAATCCCCAAGCTTCACCACCTAAACAAAACCCTCATCCACCAACGGTTCCTATTTTCGTGGCACCTCCACCCGCAACGTTGCAAAAATCCCCTGATGAACCAATGTTTCAGGCTCAAGACAATCAATACTATCCTCCTGAACTCACCTTCAAACCGCCCGAGCCATACACTTACACCCCTCACCTTCAGTTCCCTACAGAAACTGAAAGGACAGCTAAAAATCCGGAGCAGGATGAAGTGCTCCGTAAAGTGAAAAGCTTGGAGCAATCCTTCAGGAATATGCATGGATTGGGCAGCCAAGTTAGTGTGCCCTACAAAGATCTGTGTCCCTTCCCCGATGTTCAATTGCCGGCAGGTTTTAAGATGCCAAAGTTTGACTTATATGAGGGACATGGTGATCCCATGGCACATCTACGAGGTTTCTGCAGTAAGATGAGAGGGGAAAGTGGAAAGGATGAGTTGCTGATTGCCTATTTCGGTCAAAGTTTAAGCGGGTCCGCATTAGAATGGTACACGAGGCAGGATCCTAGCAGGTGGTATACCTGGGATGATCTGGCACAAGCATTTGCAAGTCATTTCCAGTATAACCTTGAGATCGTCCCCGACCGTCTCACACTGTTAAAACTTGAGAAAAAGACCGGAGAGAGCTTCAGGGAATTCGGATTCCGCTGGAGAGAACAAGCAACAAGAGTCGATCCGCCAATGAGGGAAGGTGAAATGGTGGACTACTTCTTACAAACGTTGGAGCCAACCTATTTTGGTCACTTGGTGACGTCGGTTGGTAAATCTTTCAATGAAGTAGTAAAAATGGGCGGCATGGTTGAAGGGGGACTCAGGTCCAACAAGATAATGAGTTATTCGGCGATCAAGGCCACAACTCAGGCTATCCAAAGCGGCACGGGAGGTGCGCTTGGGAAAAAGAAGAGAGAGGAGGTCGCAACAGTCGAAACAGGTACTTGGTCCAGATTAAGAGGTCCATCCCCTCGCTATCAAACCAGACCCCATTACCCAAACTACCCACACAATCCATACAACCCTCCACAACTCTATTATCCACCACAAGAGCCCTACTTCTCCGTCCATCATGCCCAAACTTACACCCAGCCTTCGGCTCGTCCGCAATGGCGTGCGCCGGCTCCCCAACATACATATCTACCTCCACAAAACACATATCCACCTCCACAAAACACATATCCACCACCGAGGGCCTACAGGAATCCTTCAGGGTCAAGCTTCCGCGGAAATCAGGCTTTCAGGAACGAAAGGATGCAGAAGTCAAGAACATTCACTTCGTTGGGAGAAACCTATACTACTCTGTTTCACAAGTTGAGGCAGATAGGCCTACTAAGTCCTGTTGAAACCAAATTGCCAAATCCCCTTCCCAGAAATCTGGACCATTCAGTAAGCTGCGAATATTGTTCGGGTGCTCTCGGACATGATACTTAGAAATGTTGGAAGTTGAAGACTGCCATACAAGATCTTATAGACACAAATAGGATCGATGTTCAGGCACCAGAGGCACCCAACATCAATGAAAATTCGTTACCGGTGCACCATGAAGCCCACATTATCGAACTAGTGCACGAAGGAGGGAAACCAAAAACACCCTCACAAACGGTAATGATGATTCGCGCCAGTTCTAATGAAGAGTCGACCAGTGGAAAGGCAGTGGTACAGTCAGGAAAGGTATATGATAAGCCATTTGTGGTAGCAGGGAAAGGATCGTCTGTTGCTGCAAAGAAGCCAGAGTCAGTCAGAGCAGTGTTGCAGGGAGTATCATGCACACCAGTGTTGGTGGTAAAGAGGGTCCACGTAGAACCAGTTGTTATCAGGCCAGTCATGCAGTTACCGGTAATAAGTGAGAAAGCTGTGTCGTGGAGCTACAGTCAAGTGACAGTGATGCATAAGGAAAAGGAGGTGGTGGAAGAGGTATGCAAAACTCAGGGTCTGACGCGTTCGGGAAGGTGTTTTGCTCCCGCAGAATTGAGAAGGGTCAATCCTGAAACAATAAAGAAGCTGGTAACGGAGGAAGAGGTAGAGGAATTTTTAAAGAAGATGAAGGCACAGGACTACTCAATTATAGAACAGTTGAGGAAGACCCCGGCCCAGATTTCGTTGCTATCTTTGTTAATCCATTCGAACGATCATTATCAGGCCTTAATGAAGATTCTGAATGAAGCCTATGTCCCGGACAAGCTCTTAGTGAACCATTTGGAGAAAATAGCGCACAAGATCTTTGAAGTAAACCGAGTAACATTCTCTGACTATGAGTTACCGGTAGAGGGTACTGAACACAACAGAGCACTATACCTGACGGTAAAATGCGAAGAATCGATGGTCACTCGAGCACTAATTGATAATGGGTCAAGTGCCAATATCTGTCCTTTGGCCACTCTGAACAAACTAAAGGTTGCTCATGATAGGATCCACAAGAACAGTGTCTGCGTCCGAGGTTTTGATGGGGGAAGCACTGACACAGTGGGTGATATCGTACTGGAATTAACCATTGGTCCAGTCGAGTTCACCATGGAATTTCAAGTAATAGATGTGGCGGTGTCGTACAATCTTTTGTTGGGACGACCCTAGATCCATGCAGCTAAAGCAGTGCCTTCTACACTGCATCAAATGGTCAAGTTTGAATGGGATAGACAAGAGATTGTGGTACACGGGGATGACGGCACACATGTCGTCAGTGATGCTATTGTGCCCTTCATAAAAACCGATGATGATAAGGGCCCATGGGTTTATCAGGTTTTCAACGCAGTCTCAGTAGACAAAATTCCTGAGGGCGGTGGCCTTCCACTTCCCAGAATCACAGCTGCAACCTTCATGATAGCCTCAGAAATGTTGAATAATGGGTTTGTACCAGGGAAAGGTCTGGGGGTTGATCTGCAGGGAATGATCCAGCCAGTTTTTTTGCCCAAGAACTTGGAAACTTTTGGGTTGGGATTCAAGCCTACCGCAGCGGATGTGAAGCGGGCCCACAAATTGAAAAAAAGAGTCTGGGTCCTTCATAAGCCAGTCCCATGCCTGTCCAGATCATTTGTCAAAGCAGGGTGCAAAAAGTTGCCGGTCCCGGAAGTTCTCGGACCTCTGATCGGGCTAGATGGAGATTTGAATGAGGGCTTTGAAAGAACGTTCGCAGATGTCAACATGATAGAAGCTGGAGAGGGTTCCAGTAATGCAGACATACAGTTTCTGGGTCCTAAGGTCAAGGTCAACAATTGGATAGCTACTCCTCTTCCTACTTGGAGGGAGTCCTGGTAGTTGGCTCTGATTTTCCTTTTATGTTTTCTGGATTATTCCAGGGTTGTAATCCAGATTCTTTATTTTATTGTGTTCAATAAAGTGTGAAACCTTGTTATCCCATAATTCAATAAAACAAAAAGTTTCTTCTTTATTTCTTATTTTATTCTTATTTTTAATTTTGTTTTCCTTCATTTCTTTTTGTGAATAGTTCTTTTCATACTGGTTCTAATGACATGGCATGCACAACGGATCTTCAACCTAGTCTAAAAGATCAATCTAATTCCGAGCTAACCCTACAAGAGGTCGATTATGATAATGAATCGGAATACGATGAGGATGAAGCATTCGAGGAAATAAACAGGGAGTTAAGCCAGTTTGAAGAAAAATGCAAACCCAACTTAAATGACACAGAAGCCATCAATTTAGGAGATGTCGGCGATATCAGAGAAACTAAAATAAGCATCCACATTGCACCAAATATCAGAGAGGAATTGATCAAAACACTTATTGAGTTCAAAGATGTTTTTGCATGGTCGTATGATGACATGCCAAGGTTAAGCACAGACTTAGTGGTTCATAAATTACCCACTGATCCGACATGCCTTCCCGTCAAGCAGAAATTGAGGAAGTTCAAAACAGATATGAGTGTGAAGATCAAAGAGGAAGTAACCAAGCAGCTGCAAGCAAAGGTTATTCGTGTCACTCGATATCCTGATTGGTTGGCTAATGTGGTGCCGGTGCCAAAGAAAGATTGAAAGATCAGGGTGTGTGTCGATTACCGCAATCTGAACAGGGCAAGCCCAAAGGACAACTTTCCTTTACCCAACATCCATATCTTGATTGACAATTGTGCCAGACGTGAGATCAGATCTTTTGTAGATTTCTATGTTGGGTATCATCAGATTCTGATGGATGAGGAAGATGCGGAAAAGACAGCCTTCATTACATCGTGGGGAACTTATTGCTACCGGGTAATGCCATTTGGTTTGAAGAATGTTGTGGCAACATACATGAGAGCAATGAACACTGTGTTTCATGACATGATCCACAAAGAAATTGAGGTGTACGTAGACGATGTGATCATAAAGTCCAAGCATCAGGAAGACCACGTAGCAGACCTAAGGAAGTTCTTTCAAAGACTTCGAAGGTATGATATTAAGCTCAACCCGGCCAAATGTGCATTTGGTGTTCCATCTGGGAAGCTTTTAGGTTTCATTATCAGTCGGCGGGGTATTGAGTTGGACCCGTCAAAGATCAAATCTATCCAAGATTTGCCACCGCCGAAGAACAAGGCAGAAGTAATGAGTCTGTTGGGGAGGTTGAATTACATCAGCAGATTTATTGCTCAACTCACAGCAACCTGTGAACCCATTTTTCGGTTGTTGAAGAAGGATGCCGCGGTAGGATGGACGGCGGAATGCCAGGAGGCATTCGACCAGATCAAAGAATATTTATCAAATCCACCCGTATTGGTTCCCCTGGAGCTAGGGAGACCGTTAATTATTTATCTAACGGTCTTAGAGAATTCATTTGGATGCGTGTTGGGGCAACACGACATTACAGGAAGAAAAGAGCAAGCCATCTATTATCTCAGCAAGAAGTTTACAGTATATGAGGTTAAGTACACTCAACTCGAGAAGACATGTTGCGCCCTAACTTGGGTGGCCCAGAAATTGAAGCATTATTTATCCTCATATACTACTTATCTCATTTCCTGCTTGGATCCGCTAAAGTATATTTTCCAGAAGCCTATGCCCACAGGAAGGTTAGCAAAATGACAAATATTACTCACGGAGTTTGACATCGTCTATGTGACGAGGACAGCCATGAAGGCCCAAGCGTTGGCAGATCACTTGGCTGAGAATCCTGTTGATGAGGAATACGAGTCGTTAAGGACATATTTTCCTGACGAGGAAGTAATGCATATAGATGAGTTGGAATTACCTAAGGAACCAGGTTGGAAGCTTTTCTTTGATGGAGCCGCAAATGCGAAGGGAGTTGGAATAGGAGCGGTGCTTATTTCTGAAACAGGACGTCATTATCCTGTTACAACTCAACTGCGTTTCTATTATACCAACAACATGGCTGAGTATGAGGCATGCATTTTGGGTTTGTGATTAGCTGCAGACATGGATGTCCAGGATGTCTTGGTCTTGGGGGACTCGGACCTCCTGGTGCATCAGATTCAGGGTGAATGGGAAACACGGGATTTGAAGCTCATACCATATCGACAATGTTTGCTCGATCTGAGCAAGCGATTTCGATCAGTAGAGTTCAGACACATCCCAAGAGTTCACAATGAGGTTGCCGATGCATTGGCCACTTTAGCATCAATGTTGCACCACCCAGACAAAATTTATGTTGACCCGTTGCACATCCAGGTTCGTGATCAGCATGCCTATTGCAACATGATAGAGGAAAAAGTGGATGGCGAGCCATGGTTTTATGACGTCAAAGAGTACCTTAGGATGGGGATATACCCGGAGCAGGCCACCAGAGATCAAAAAAGAGCCATTCGGCGATTGTCAAATGGTTTCTTCCTCAGTGGAGGAGTGTTGTACAAAAGAACCCTATATTTGGGATTGCTGAGATATATAGACGCCAGTCAAGCCACGACAGTTATGACAGAGGTACATGCTGGAGTTTGTGGGCCACATATGAGCGGATATGTATTGGCGAAGAAGATTCTTCGAGCAGGGTATTATTGGCTCACTATGGAGCATGATTGTATCAATTTCGTGCGGAAATGCCATCAATGTCAAATACACGGAGATTTTATTCATTCTCCGCCGACAGAATTGCGTGCAATGTCAGCACCATGGCCATTTGTTGTATGGGGCATGGATGTCATTGGACCTATTGAGCCGGCAGCTACTAACGGTCATAGGTTCATTCTGGTGGCCATCGATTATTTTACTAAGTGGGTTGAAGCTAAAACTTTCAAGTCAGTAACCAAGAAAGCAGTGGTGGATTTTGTTCACTCCCATATCATCTGTAGATTTGGGGTCCCAAAAGTGATCATCACGGATAATGGTGCTAATCTTAACAACAATTTGATGAAAGAATTATGTGAACAGTTTAAGATTACACACCGTAATTCCACACCATATCGTCCCAAGGTGAATGGAGTTGTTGAAGCAGCCAACAAGAACATCAAAAAGATACTGAGGAAGATGGTAGAAGGATCCAGGCAATGGCATGAAAAATTACCATTTGCATTGTTGGGTTAACGTACTACCGTCCGGACTTCAGTAGGTGCAACCCCTTATTTGTTGGTATATGTAACTGAAGCAGTAATACCGGCGGAAATTGAATTTCATCCCTTCGAATTGTCGCTGAGGCTGAGATTGATGATGACGAGTGGGTCAAAACCCGTTTGGAGTAGTTGAACTTGATTGATGAAAAGAGATTGGCAGCTGTGTGTCATGGCCAGTTATATCAAAGGAGAATGGCAAGAGCCTACAACAAGAGGATGCGCCCCAGAAAATTTGAAGTGGGGCAACAAGTGTTGAAACGAATACTGCCACACCAAGCAGAAGCAAAGGGCAAGTTCGCTCCGAATTGGCAAGGACCATTCATTGTAACCAGAGTGTTGTCCAATGGTGCTTTATGTTTAACAGATATCGAAGGGAAATGCGTCGACATGGCTATCAATTCCGACGCAGTTAAGAGATATTATGTATGATCTCTTTTTGATTGTAATTGTCATTTGTTTGTGGTTGGCATTTATCGGAGAATGAAATGACGGAGGCAATTCTTTCTTCTATCAAAACACTCTAACCTTTGCTTACCCTTTTGAGTCTTATCCCTCTTTTGGAGTCAGTAATTGAAATAAAAGATAAAAAGAGAGAAAAACAATAATAAAGACAAAAGAAAAATCACAAGAAAAACAAAGGAATTGGGAACTACGTTTGACCTGATTCCTCAAAGAGGATACGTAGGCGCCTCACGGCTCGGTCATAGTGCAACAAAAAATAAAAATCCCCAAGCAAGAAGAATTGGGGCAGAAGTTGTGTTTATAATTTTGAAAAGAGAGTTTGATTCCAATAGTTGTACTGTTTCACCCCTCCAAATTATCTTAAACTTTTGATACCCCTTTTCCTTTTAGCCATACACAAAAAAACCATATTGATGTCCAAAAAAGACCTCCCGATCAGTATCCGAGAAGTGCCAAGTTCATGCAAACGGAAGTCGGGAATGACACTTTGATCCCCAGTAGAGAAGAGGATCATAAATTGGAAATGAATTGATAGTCGAAAGAATCCCCAACAAAGAGCGTCATATCGACAACACTCCAATCCCCAGCTAAAAAAATAAAATAAAATGAGAGAGTCTTATCGGTGAAAACCTTCACAGGCATCATAAGGCGACGGGAGTTGAGAGAAATGAGAGAGTCTTATTAGTGAAAACCCCTCGAAGGGCACTATGAGGCAACAAGGCAAGATTGGCGGAAAGATTCCACATTTGGCAAAAGTTGAGTATTTATTTATCCCCAGTGAGATGAGGCCATCCGAAAGATTGATTGATACGAATAGACTGGGTTGATCAATACGGAATGCACGACATGATCATTGGGATTGGTTATATCATTCAGATAATTTCTTTTCTTTCCTTTTTCCCAGCATTTGTTCAGAAATACTTCTTCTTTTTCTATCTTCTAAAATTATCACTTTTTCATTTCTTAGTTTAAAAGACTTTATTTCCCCAACAGTATATTTTTTGAAAAGGATTTTCAAAGCTTACTACTAGTTTCCAAAATGGTGCAAGGCAAACTGCGAATAGGACAAGCCAAAGATAAGGCGACAAAGCGAAAAGAAGTTTGTCGCAAGACCAAATGATGAATGGGTCTAGATCCTAAGAGGCCCAAATTTCCAAAGGAAGTTATGGATCAAACTCCAAGAGGATCCCCAGCAGATTTGCGAGATACAGTAACAACTCTGACAGATTCTCGACCAGGTTCCACAATAGTCGGACAACACAGAGCGGGGAAGGAAGAGAAAAGAAAAAACCATCCCCAGCAGGAATATCATCCCCAGCAAGTTTTGTACAAAGCAGGGAAAAGAAAAAGGGGAAAACCATCTCCAGCAGAAGTAGCACGATCGCTCACCACGTTTTAAACTAACAAATTTTTCTTTGATTTAAAGCAGGGAAAGGAAATATTATTGACACAGGAAGACAGGGTCACAAAGGGGATTATTAAACTGGGGTAGAAAATTTTCTCTCATTATGAAAATTTTCTTAAAATCAGATAGCCATTTGGGAAAGAGAGTAGATAACACAAGTTTTGAAGAAAATAAAATCCCCAGCAGTATACAAGAAGGGAGATATAAGTTTTAAAAGAAAAGCAATCTTGGAAGAAGCAAGATAACCCAAAGTTGTAAAAGCAATGGCCTTTGAATCAATATCATCCCCACCATAGTTAAAAGGAGGAAGATAATTCCCCAACAGTGTTATTCCCGGGAGGTTTCAGGGAAGTGAAAGCACCAGCTTTAAAGGAATAGTCTTTGAAGAAGGAAAATGACACATTGATGAAATAAAATATCGGTGTTATCCCCAGCAATTTTCAGAGGAATAAAACACTAATTTTGAAGGAAGCAGTTGTTGAAGTCAGGAGCCCGCCTGTAGAACGGAGGTTGTTATATTTTAAGTTGGAGTCAGGAGCCCGCCTGGAGAATGGAGGTGTTATTTTTCGGAGTTGTTTTTGAAGTCAGGAGCCCGCCTGGAGAATAGAGGCTGAATTATTTTGAGAAAGTTGTTGAAGTCAGTAGCCCGCCTGGAGAATAGAGGCTGAATTATTTTGAGAAAGTTGTTGAAGTCAGGAGCCCGCCTGGAGAATGGAGGCTGAATTATTTTGAAAAGTTGTCGAAGTCAGGAGACCGCCTGTAGAACGGAGGTTATTATATTTTAAGTTGCAGTCAGGAGCCCGCCTGGAGAATGGAGGTGTTATTTTTCGGAGTTGTTGTTGAAGTCAAGAGCCCGCCTGGAGAATGGAGGCTGAATTATTTTGAGAAAGTTGTTGAAGTCAGGAGCCCGCCTGGAGAATGGAGGTTGAATTATTTTGAGAAAGTTGTTGAAGTCAGGAGCCCGCCTGGAGAATGGAGGTTGAATTATTTTGAGAAAGTTGTTGAAGTCAGGAGCCCGCCTGGAGAATGGAGGCTGAATTATTTTGAAAAGTTGTCGAAGTCAGGAGTCCGCCTGTAGAACGGAGGTTGTTATATTTTAAGTTGGAGTCAGGAGCCCGCCTGGAGAATGGAGGTGTTATTTTTCGGAGTTGTTGTTGAAGTTAGGAGCCCGCCTGGAGAATGGAGGCTGGATTATTTTGGGAAGTTGAAGAAGTCAGGAGCCCGCCTGGAGAATGGAGGTGTTAGAATTTAAGAAGTTATTGAAGTCAGGAGCCCGCCTGAAGAATGGAGGCTGGATTATTTTGGGAAGTTGAAGAAGTCAGGAGCCCGCCTGGAGAATGGAGGTGTTAAAATTTTGAGGAAGTTGAAGAAGTCAGGAACCCGCCTGGAGAATGGAGGTGTTAAAATTTTGAAGAAGATGTTGAAGTCAGGAGCCCGCCTGCAGAACAGAGGAGTACATTTCAAGATCAAACAGAAGTCAGTAATAAGGAGGAGTACAACAAAGATCCCCAGCATAACAAGCTTTAATGTAGGAAGCAGTGTCCCTAGCAGACAGAACGGAATAATAAAACTTATGCTCAAAAAGGCAAAAGGCCAGTGTCATCCCCAGCAGTTTTCGAAAGAAAGGCACCGGAGAAAACACAAGCCGACAAAAGCGATGCAACCAGAGCAAGGGGAAGACAGATAAGATTTTGTAATTTCTAGCTTAGTCTAGCTTCTTATTTTCTTTTGGCACGGTGTAATAAGGAGATCGGGAGGCAGTAGCAACAGCAATAACAGTAAAAAGCAGTTCCATCGTAGTCCCAGCTACCAAAACTTCCCGAACTACATTAACCTGATTCCCTTTTAGCCAGGGATATGTAGGAAACCTTTGAAGCAAAGGTTCAGTTAAATCTTTTTCAAAAAATGCTTCACACGGAGTATTCCAACGGGCAAAAATCGCTCGTATCCGCTCACTTTATCTTTGTACGAAAACTCTTCATGTTTTCGGACAAAGAGGGGCAGCTGTGAGCACGTGATTTTTGCCTCACAAGAACTACTCCAAAAGAAATCATAAATAATTTTTCTTTGTATACGATTTTGAATTTTCGTGGCATTTTATCTGTGCATGTTTATTTTATTCTAATTAAAGAAAAATACATAAAAAATAGTAATATAGATACATGTGCATTTAGGAATTAATGTTGCATTTTTATAATTAATTAATCATTGGTTTATATAAAAGGATAAATTAAAATAAAAGAAAAATATATATTTAGGAATTAATTAACCATAATTTGATTAAAAGAAAATCACAAAAATATACATATGTATTTCTTGCCATTGTGTTGATTTTATTTAAATGATTAATTTATGTGTTAATTATTATAGGTGTTAAAAAATATGTGTGTAATTTTATTTTCTGGATTTTACAATTTATTTAGGATTTTTGTTTAATTTTTTGTAGTTAAAGAAAAATGGAAAACGGGTAAGTGTAAAGGAAATTCGGATTGGGACAGGAGAAATTCAGGCCCAAAACTCATCCCTGACCCAATCCAGACCAGCTGGTCTCAGAGACGAACGAAACGACGCAGTATGATGAGGAAACTACCCCGTTTCGTCACCCTTCAATCTGAGCTGTTGATCGAACAAATCAAACGGTTCAGTGCAGCCCTGGTTTGGTTTGAAACGACACTGTTTCAAGTGTTCAATCTGAGCCACCCACTTTCTTTGATCCAACGATTCAAGGCCTCCCCATGACCCGATCCAATTCGCCCCTTCCCCCGGGACAACCCATACCCCTGTTTAAACCAAACGACACCGTGTAAGTTTAACCCCTCTCATCCTGACCATTGATCTTAATAGATCTAACGGTTAAGATCAAAACAACCCCTCACTATATAAGCCCAAATCCTTACCCCACCCCCAAACCAAACACCCCCCCCCCTCCGCTTCCTGTTCATCGTCGACAGACCCCAAACCCTAGCCGCCTTAGCTCCCCTTCACCTGAAACCCGGCGGCAACTACGCCGTCGGCCACCACCTTAACACCATAGCTTCCCCACGACATCCTATTTCCAGATCTGATGTTAGTTTCCTTCGAATCAGGCCCCAACGTCTCGAATCTTCGATCAAAGTTTGGTCTGAAAACCCAACCTTCTCCGATGGATTCCAAATCAACACCATGGTTTCTCCTGACCATCCTCGTCATGGATCCGGTAGTAGCATAGGTCAAATCTTCCTGGAACTGCTCAAATCTTCATTTGAAGATTCGAGCAAAACCTAAAACTACCCTAACGTACCCCAAAATCACACCAGTCACTCTCCTGACCTCGCTCGTAACCAAACCAAACTTGGTTTGGTTCGAATCTAACCAGAAATGATCAAGCCCCAAATCAGACCCTCAAGAACCCTAAAATTCCAAATCATGGAATCTGTCCAAAATTAAATAAAAGATTGGGGTCTAATAGACCTTAATCGAGGTATTCTCAATTGAGAATACTTCGATTAAAGACTGTTCGACCTCGAAGTGTCCAAATTCAAGTTCGAACCTGGGTCAGAATATTTCTGAGGTATTTTCCTTTTTCTTTTATTCTATATTTATGATTTTTGTTTATCTATGTATCTGTTTAGTGTAGTTTTATTAATTTTCCATCTTCTATCAGTTAATTCTGCTCATCTTCAGTGGACTTTTTATTTTTGTCCAAATCTTTCATTTGTTTATGTTTGCTATAATTGTTATGTGTTATAATTTGTGTAATCGATTAATAAGTTGCGTCGATTAATTAGTTTCCGGTTAATCTATGTTTCTATCAATACCCCTGAAATTACCCGAATTGCCTATTTCGTTGTTTCTGATTTGTTCAAGTGTTGATTGTAATATATAATCGATCAGTTAAGCTTCGTTGATTAGGTCGTTCATATAGTTTTTCGGCATTCTGTTGTTCATGGTTTTCCAGTGGTCTCATGTATGTTGTGTTTGATCCCTTTTCTCTTCATATATTTCCGTTCAATGTGTTTACAATGTTCTGTATCTAGGATTTGTGTATATATGACAATTGTTATTCTAGTTAATCCAATATAGCTATTTCTTGATCCCTATTCTGATGCTACTCAATCTGATTTGAGTCCTAGTGTGAAATGTTGTTTGAGTTGAATAATCTGAATTGGTTATAGCTGTTAGCCAGAAATAATCTTAGATAACTGTTAGATTAAACAGAGTTTCAGAATTAAAAGTTGTAATGCAGTAGTATTTGTGTTAGGAGGGCAGTAATATTAAGGGTTTTCAGGGGAAATTTGGGAATAAAACAGTTAGGATAATATTTTAGTGTTAGTGCTTTGTTAATGGGGGTATTAATTAATACATTAATGGGGAACAAGAGGGAATGAGGGGGCTGAAAATCAGGAAAAAGGCTTCCTTAGTGGGATTTAAAGTAAAAAAGAGCAGATTTTTAGTGGGGAATTCTGATTTTTTGAAAGGAAGAAAGGTCGGGCAAATTGTATAAAGAGGGGAGGAGTCAGAAGAAGAAAAAGACTGGAAAAAGGAGAGGAAACAAATTCAAAAAAAAATCAAAACTTTTACATTAAGAGTTAGAGTGTTGAGTTTGAACTTTTGCACTAAGAGTTGTCAGGCTGTTTTCTTAAGTATTTGAAAATCAGAAACTATTATTTCCTTGCATCTGTCTGTGTTTCATTTTGGTACTGCTGGGTTTTCAGTTTTGTTTGAGCTGGGTTTACTGGTTGTTGTTGTACTGCTTGGTGCTGATTGTCGCTGTTGTTAGCTACTGGTCTACTGATCTTCACTTTCTTCTTCTGTTTCTACTATCAGGTACACTTTCGAATCATTGTGATGCGGCTGTTGTAGTGAAAAGAAATACTCAAGTAGTCAAGTATTTAATTTGTATTTGCATGTTTAATAGTCAAATGATAGGCAGATGTATAATCTATCTTTGTAATTCAAATTAAGAACATGGACGATGGAATTTATATTTGGCTAGAACTATTTTCTTTTGATTATAAACTGTAATTTGTAAACTATTAATAGTTTTTCAGTGTATGTTAGTTAGAATTCTATTTCATTTCGAATTAAGTATATTGAGTTATTGGAATTAAACAAGTTTAGGTAATCCTAATTGGAGCCGGCATCAGTCTGAAATAACAAGTTAATCGTGAACCTGCTGATAAACCTAGTTAAGGCATAAATTTGGACTAATTGTGTGAATTAGGTATTAATGTTTGGTTCAGGCAGCTCGTTTGTTTAAAAAGGGGATTTGTTTGGTTTGAAGGGGTAATTGTTTGAATAGGTTTAGTTCTGCCAGTTTTAGGCAGAAATAAAAAGGACATTAATTTTATAGAATCCGTAGGCTCGACATATTTGAAGCGCGATTCAATGTAGAAAGGATAAGAACCTTAATCCAATAGGTTATCCAAGTTAACGAGTTAGCTTCAACAAACTTTTGTAAGCATCAGTAATTAAGGTGGGTTTAGTTTCAAATAGTTGAAAAGCATTTAGTTCCAATGAATCAATTCGTCTAACCATGCGAGTTTAACCTAGCTATAGGTTAATTAGTTTTTTTTGAATATGTTATTTGTCGATGTTGTATTTTATTTATAATTTCAATTTTAGTAATCTTCTCTTCCAATAACATTTGTCTTAATCTAGCAATTAATATGTTACGTTTTTTTTAGCATGTAATTAACTAGGATTATTTTCTTTTATTTTAGAGAACAACCTAAATAGAAATGTAGTCACTTTAGGACCGTTCTTTTAAAAAGAATGAGATGAGCCTCGCCGAGTAAAGATATAAAAATTGCGGGGCCCTCGGTAAATATTTACTTTAAAAATTGCTTAGATTTCGGAATGGACCGTTTAGCAAACTCTCACGGCCCTACCCAAAGTAAATGATACGCTAGTCGCTTTAGGCGCGATTTTAATAATTTAATTTTCTTAAAACTCGGGTGCACATTTATGTGACCCAAATCCAAATCTCAACAGAGTCGAAATATGTCGATAACCACGGGTACATTGATGTGACGTGGTTCGAGATATATTTTCACGATGTTGCAATTCTCTATAAAAATAATAATAACAATAAAAGCGGTTAAAAGTTGAAATTGCACTATAGTTTTTGAACATGTTTTAAAATCAGATATTTTAGCCATTACAACAGTTTAAGCAACCGTGCTAGAACCACGGGATTCGGGGGGTGCCTAACATCTTCCCTCAGGTCAACAGAATTCCTTGCTTAGAATTTCTGGTTCGCAGACTTCATTTGGAAAGTCGAATATTTTCCTCGATTCGGAATTAAATTGGTGACTTGGGACACCCTAAATTTTCCAAGTGGCGACTCTGAATAAAATAAATAAATCCCATTTCGATTGTCCTTTAATTGCAAAAAACTCCCTTCCGCACCCCTTTGGGTGGCGCCGGCGAAAAAGGAGGTGTGACAATGTCTACTTGGCTACAAGTTGCAACAAAGTAACATTAGTTTAATTTATCTTTTCTTAGAATTGGTGTTGGAAGTAAGTTTCTTATACTGAAAGTTGAAAGAAGTATATGTTAACAATATTTTCATTCCAGGAGTATATATATATAAATGAAGGTTTATTTCATATGTAGTTCATTTTATTATTTATTTTTATTAAGTGTTTATGTTGTTATTGTACCTTTAGTCATTGTATTGAGTGGACATAAATCAGTAAACTAATTAGGAGTCAAATAATAAATAAAACGGAATAAAGATAAAGGGGTGTGGAAAAAGGTTGAATGTTTTAGCAAACAAAGAATTTGAGTAAAAAACTCAATTCTTTAGGCCCAATGCAAAGCTAAGCTAGGTGGCCCATTTTTTTCTCTTTCTTCTAAGAAATAAATAAATAGTTATCACATCTTCTAAAATCCTTAAGCTGACACATTTCTCCTTTAACAAGAAGTTGGCCTATTTCTTTAAAATAGATTGAGTTGGTCCAACATTTATTTGCATAATTTTACCAATAATAAGGCTAGAAAATAATAATAAAAATCAGATTTCCGTTACTAATTAATTAACATATTTTCTTTTCATTAATTAGTTGAACTACTAGGCAACTAGTAGGCGCATTCTAACTTTTTTATTCACGGACTCGCTTGCGTAGCATGATAGTTTTTTTTAGTTAACTTTCTCAAAATGTTTTTAATTCTTCAAAAAAATAAAAAAATAACAACGTAGTATTAATTTTTGTCATGACTGCGGATTCGCTTGCGTAGTGCTATTATGATAAAATTAATAAAATTCGTCTCGATCGCACATTCGCTCGCGCGGTGCGGTTAGGACAATTTAATATTGTTCAAATCACTCTTCAACAATTTTAATAAATAAAAGCGGATAGATAAAATATTGAAAATCAAATAAATCACAATTTATCCAAAATTAACTTAAGCCAAATGTGGTCAATAAAGCGACCGTGCTAGAACCACGGGACTCGGAAATGCCTTACACCTTCTCCCCGGTCAACAGAATTCCTTACCCGAACTTTATTTTTGCAGATCGATAAAAAATAGAGTCAAACCTTCCTTTGACTAGGGATTCAAATAAAAAGTGACTTGGAACACCTAAAAATCAATTCCAAGTGGCGACTCTGTAAATAAAATAATCCATACTCAAGTTTCTCACTTTAATTGGAAAAACTCTTTAATGCACAATCCATAACACGCATTATCTTTTGGAGGGATAAAAAGGAGGTGTGACAGTATTGTATACTTATACCAATGTCATATAGGTTTATATTATATCATATATTATATACGGTATTTATTAGTAGTATACCTTAGTTTTTCCCCCCTCAATGTATACATTAGATGAAGTAAAGTGATACTATACATTGAAGGTATGTTGTATTGTATACTTCTATACATTTTCATATTAGTTTATGCTATAAAATATATTATATACTATATTTATTATTAGTATACATGGGATATATTTTTTAATAATGGGGAAGACGCTTAGGACATTGGGATATACTCGAATCCTTTAATGGAAAAATTGAGGAAAACTTAATATGGATAGATGCGTTTTAGGTGAGGGATAATCTCAAGAGAGATATATAAGGATATGTTTTAGGTATGAAAAACTCAAAGAAAATATACAGTAATACATAGTATATGTATATATTATACTGTGTATAGTACAGTTGTTAATAATAGTTCTTTTTTTTCCAGTTCAATATTTATATACAATATATATATATATATATATATATATATATATATATATATATGAAAATACGTTATTTAAAAACTTGGGAGAAGTAAATACATTTTGCTGATAGAGTGATAAAGAAGAAGCAAATTTGGGGAAACAGATATAATGTATATATGATAAATATATACAATAACACAATATATAGTATATATAATATAAAATAATACATTGTCAAAAAAACTTGGGTAGAGCAATATGTTTTCTATGAATCGGCCTCTACACATATATATTATCTCGATACAAAAAGGAGATATACGTGAGAATCATGGAGAAATCACGCAAAAAGGGGATATGCGTTATGAAATCATGGAGTATATTTTATTTGAGAGATTGGGGGTAAATTGATAATGATAGATACGTGAGAATCAGAAAGAGATATTTTTAAGTGAGAGAGAATATCAAGAGAGATTTTAGGAATTAAAAAGTTGTATATAATTTAATTAAAAAGTGCTCATTTTAAAATAAGTTATACTAAAAGTAATTTTATTAAAGCAGTTGTAAAAAATATAACTAAGTCTTTAAAGAGTTGTATTCTATGTAAATTCCTCATCAATCAATTGGGTCAAAAAGTGTTACTGAATGGGTCGAAATGCAACTGGAACCACATAAATAATGACTTCAAAAAGAGATTTTAGCTTTCTTAGTTACTTTCACTAATCATTTTCTATTGAGAGCAGGGGATTCTTAACCAACTGAAACAAGTTGGCATAGGGATCATAAGATTCATTAGGACAAGATATTAACTTCATTATCAAACTTTCATTAACTCATAATTCATGTTACAAAAATGGAGCATATATATATATATATATATATATATACACACACATTTTTAGACTAAAAATGACGGCTTGAGGGTCAAAATAACAGACTTTTAGGGTCTTAAAATATAAAAATTTAATTGATCTTTAGAATATCTTTAATCCATGTTGGAACAATGTCGTAAAGGAGTTACAAGAAATGGAGATTCTCCGTAATCTTTGCCACTGAAAAGAGAAACTTGGGAATTGGAAGTTCATGGCAATGTTTTTCAAAGTAGTTCATCGTACAATCAGAAAAATTGATCCTTCTCAGAAATTGATGTCTTATTCTATAACTTTTAGGGAACCGTAGGATGATAATAAGTTCGGTCCAATTTGGATGCCCATTTAGGAGGCGCCAAACAGACCCCATCATTGATTTGGGATCATGATAAGGTGAATACTCAGTGTATTCAATGCTAAGCATAATGAGTATAAGGACATAAAAAATAAGTCCATTTATTTAGTTCTACAATTCTACCTTCTTTGCACTAATTATACATACTCAGTTAGATTTAGATATATAGATACTTAGATCTATACTAAGAATTTCAAATTCTATTAATAATAAATAATATCTTATTTCTAATCATTAATTAGTAATTAAAGTTCAAATAGAATTCAAATTCTTAATTTATTGCAATTATTACAAGATAGTAGCGTGTGGAGGTTGCGAATTAGGGTAGAAGGTTAGTAAGTAGTCAAGTGCGTCCTTTGTATATACCAGTAGTATTAACATTATTCTCATATTTTCTCACTCCTAATTTTTACCACTAAATGTTGCTTCTTTCGTCTTTGTTTATATATCTTGCCATCTTGTCTTGTTGTTGTGATTACCTATGTTACTACCTCTTTTTGCTTCTTTCCTTGAGTCGAGAGTCTATCGGAAACGATTTCTCAATCTTTCCAAAGGTAGAAGTAAGATCTGCGTGCACACTATCCTCCCCAGACCGTACTTGTTGTGGAATTTGACTGGGTTTATTGTTGTTGTTGTATCTTTATTTATATAATAACAAAATAACATATACAAATAGTAAATCGAGGTACCTTTTCTATCACAAATTAAAACTTGGGATTTGGAATTTACTCGAGAAAAATAAAAAAGGAGATGAGTTACGTCATGTTGGGCGGATTGGGTTATGTCCAATTGTTTGATCCAAACAAACTTTGAACGAGTTGGTTATGACCTGTTCATTAATTCAACCTATTCTGACCCAATCCACCATTTGCTACCTCTTGAATATGTTGGTCTTTCGGGGATTTAGAATAAGAGGGTCAAATCATGTAAAAAAAAATTCAATTCAGACATGATTCTTCTAATTTTAAAATAGAGTTTCGTATTGAAAAACCTACATAAAAGGTTTGTGAGCCATTATTTACTAACATATGCAACTAGTGATTGAATAACTAGAATTGACTCAGCCATGGCAACAGTTGGTCTTAGTTCTAGCAAAACTTTTTTTTTTTTTTTTGGCGTTTCCCCTTGTTTATGTTCTCTCTCCAGGTTCAATATCCTGCTTCTTATTTTTGTCTCAGATTTATGAATGGATTGACAACTCCGAGCATCCTTATCTATTACCTGGGGATGTTGCAGTCCGACAGTATTTGGTATCAAAAGCTCATGGATTGGAAGCAGCAGAGAAGTATTTCTTTAGCATCCCAGAAAATCTGAGAGCTTCTTGTGTGTATGTCGCTCTTTTGAATTGCTATACTAATGCAAAATCATTGAGAAAAGCAGAAGGTACAATGCAAAAGATGAGGGATCCGGGGAATGCTAATGTAGAGGCATACAATATTATGATGAACCTTTATGTTAAAATGGGAGACCTTCAGAAACTACACTCATTGGTGCTAGAGATGGAAGATAAGGGAATTACTGGTGATGCATTCTCCTATACTATCTGCTTGAATGCTTATGCATCTGTTCCAGATATTAAGGAGATGGAGAAGCCTTTGATGAAGATGGAAGTAGATCCTCGGCTGATTGAATGGAATGCTTATACAGTCGCTGTTGGAAATAATAGACCCGCAAAAATAATATTCATGGTATTAGTGATAAACGCGGAACACTAATTTATGGTTAAATCAGCAAGAATAGAAATGCAGCAATAATGACACCAAGATTTTACGTGAAAACCCTTCTGAATAAGGAAAAAACCACGGCTCTGAGAGGAGCAACTGATATCACTATAGTAAGGAATTTTACACTTTGTAGGTCCGAGTAAAATACTCCAAAGACCACTACAACACTCAAAAGAAATAACCCTCTTTTGATATTCCCACCTCACTACAATATCGTTCGCTCTTTATTTTCCTCTGCATAGTCTATTTCTCACAATGCCTGAGAAATACTCTCTGCAACTATTGTGTTGCTTCTCTTTCTGTGTGGTGTATTACAAATGGCTCAGAAGCTCTCTATTTATAGAGATTGTATATCCCTACAGATGTAATCAGTGACATCAAAAGAAAGAAATATTCAAACTCTTCAATTTGAGCAATTCAACAAAAACAGTGGTTGCCAAAAATGACTTAGAAGTCTTTATCACATCTATTTTTCTTCTTCTTTATTTATGGGGATGGACCCCACAAATCTCCCCCTCCAGACACATTCACCTGAAGGAAGTAACACCGGACTTCTAGTTTGAGCGTATGCCGACAAGTTTTTTGCAAAGCTCGAACTTGTCTCTTGGTACTATCTTGGTTAGCATATCCGTAGGATTTTCACTCGTGTGAATCGTTTTGACCTGTAAGGATTCGTTCTCCACCTGCTCACGAATCCAATGATATCTCACGTCTATATGCTTTGTTCTTGCATGGTACATGGAGTTCTTGCTCAAGTCTATTGCACTTTGAATGTCACAATAGACGACACACTCCCTTTGATGCAATTTCAGCTCTTGAAAAAACCGCTTGAGCCATATCATCTCCTTGTCAGCTTCTGTAGCAGCAATGTACTTTGCTTCAGTTGTTGAAAGTGCAACACACTTCTGCAACTTAGATTGCCATGATATAGCTCCCCTGAAAATGTAAACAAATATCCAGTAGTGGATTTTCTGTTATCAATGTCACCTGTCATATCAGCATCTGTATAGCCTTTCAAGATTGGATCAGATCCTTCAAAGCACAAACATTCTCCTACAGTACCTCTTAGATACCTGAGTATCCACTTGACTGATTCTCAATATTCCTTTCTGGAATTTTCAAGAAACCTGATCACAACACCAACTGCGTGAGCAATATCAGGTCGAGTGCATGCCATTGCATACATCAAACTTCCGACAACAGAGGAATAAGAAATCTTGGCCATTCTCTCTTTTTCCTCCATTATTGTAGGACACATCTTCTTGCTCAACTTCAGATGACCTGGAAGGGGTGTGCGAACCAACTTAGCACTTTTCATATTAAAGCGCTCCAGTACACGTTCTATGTACTTCTCCTGTGACAAGTAAAGCTTTCTTTCGTTTCTCGAACGAGTAATTCTCATGCCCAAAATCTGCTTAGCATAACCCAAATCTTTCATTGCAAAAGACTTATTCAACTGTTTCTTCAACTCGTCAATCTTGGAAGCATTCCTGCCCACAATCAACATATCATCCACATATAGTAAGAGGATGATAAAATCATTATCAGAAAATCTTTGTACAAACACACAGTTATTTGAAAAAGTCTTCTTGTAGCCTTGCTCCCCCATAACAGACTCAAACTTCTTGTACCACTGTCTGGGAGCTTGCTTCAATCCATATAGACTCTTCTTAAGTTTGCATACAAGATTTTTTTTACCTTTTGCCTTGAAACCTTCAGGTTGTTCTATATAAATCTCCTCTTCTATGTCACCGTGAAGAAAAGCAGTCTTCACATCCATCTGCTCAATCTCCAAATCAAGACTGGTAGTCAAACCAAGAACTGTCCGAATGGAGGACATTTTCATGACAGGAGAAAATATTTCATCAAAGTCAATACCTTTCCTTTGACCAAATCCCTTGACAACCAATCTAGCTTTGTATGTGGGTTTCAAACTATGTTCTTTAGCTTTAACTTTGAACACCCACTTGTTCTTCAAAGCTCTCATGCCCTTAGGCAATTTCACTAACTCATAAGTATGGTTCTCATGCAGAGATTTCATCTCATCTTGCATGGCTTTAATCCATTGATCCTTGTGCTCATCTTCTATGGCCTCCGCATAACATTCAGGTTCTCCCCCATCAGTGAGTAATACATACTCATTGGGTGAATAACGGAAGGAAGGAGTACGAGGTCTAGAAGATCTCCTGAGTAGAATATCTAACTCATCCACAGCTTCGTGAGTAGGAGCATTTACCTCATCAGCATTAGCATTGTTATCACCATCACCATCAATATGCTGATCTAGAGTATGGTTCTGGGCATCACCATCATCATTGAGCCCACCAACGTCATCCACATTTGTATGAGGAACTTGATTAAGATTAACTAAACCTTCAGAAATTGGAGATTTTAGCTTCTCCGCTTTGTTAATATCTTCAATGGTTTGATCCTCCATGAAGATAACATCACGGCTTCTCATGACCTTCTTCTCAATTGGATCATATAGCATGTAACCAAACTCATCAAGGCCATAACCAATGAAGATGCACTGCCTTGTCTTGGCAGTTAATTTTGACCTCTCATCTTTAGGTACATGTACAAAAGCTTTGCAACCAAACACTTTCAAGTGGTCATAGGAAACATCCTTGCCTTACCAAACTCTATTTGGAACATCACTTTTCAAAGCAACCACATGGGATAGATTCATAACATGTGCGGCGGTCAATAAAGCCTCACCCCAAAAGGAATTCGGCAACTTTGCTTCAGAAAGCAAACATCTGACTCTTTTCATCAAGGTCCTTTTTATCCTTTCTGCTAAACTATTAAGCTGAGGAGTCTTAGGAGGAGTCTTTTGGTGTCTGATACCCTGTTGCTTCCAATATTCGTCAAACGGTCCACAATATTCACCACCATTATCAGTACGAATACACTTCAGCTTCTTTCCTGTTTCTCTTTCAACTAAAGCCTGAAACTGCTTAAAGACACCCAATACTTGGTCTTTAATCTTCAAGATGTAGACCCAAACTTTCCTTGAGCAATCATCATTAAAGGTAGCAAAATAAAGTGCACCACCCAAAGTCCTTGTCTTCATTGGACCACATAAATCTGAATGCACCAACTCAAGCAACTCTGTCTTTCTTGAAGGAGGATGAGACTGGAACGAAACTCTTTTTTTGTTTTCCAGCCAAGCATTGCTCACATTTTTCTAATTTTGCACTTTCAAAATTTGACAATAATTTCTTCTTGGCCAGAATATTTAGTCCTTTTTCGCTAATGTGGCTAAGCTTTTTATGCCATAATGTTGAAGAGCTATTGCTCTCAACGACATTCACCATATCAACATAGGTAGAGGCCGTAGTCCAGTATAGATCACGACGTTTTTCCCCACGAGCCACAATTATGGAACCCTTAGTGAGCTTCTACTTTCCACCACCATTGGTACTGACATATCCGTCATCATCCAAAATACCAACAGATCAAGTGCAAACGAACATCAAGTGCATGCTTTACATTGTTTAAAATTAGTTTAGTTCTAATACTAGTTTTCAAACAAATCGTTCCAACACCAGCCACCCTAGATACAGTCTCATTACCCATACTCAAAGTTCCAAAGTCACCCTGAGTATAGGATGAGAAAAATTCCTTCGTTGATGTTACATGAGATGCGGAACCATTGTCTACAACCCAGCTTGACTCATCACAAGCAATATTTATCAGATCCACATCAAGGACAGTAACAAGATCTTCTGTAGTGACGGTGGCCACACGATTGCAATTTTTTTTTGTTTTCCTTGTTCTATTCTCCTTTTTCAAAATCCGACATAACTTCTTTGTGTGCCCTTTCTTCCCGCAATGATAGCACTCAATATCTTTAAGTCTGTTTCTGGATTTGTTTATATTATATTCTCTATTTTGAGAACCCCAATTCTTGCTTCTCCTCCTAGAGTCATTCACCAAAACATCTAATGGGGAGGAACCCTTAGATTTTCTTCTCATTTCTTCATTTAAAAGGCTGCTCTTGGCAAAATCCATAGAGATCACACCGCCCTGAGCAGAATTTGATAATGAAGTTCTAAGAATTTTCCAAGAATCTGGTAGGGAACCAAGTAGAAACAGGCCTTGAATTTTTTCATCAAATTTAATGCCCATAGCAGATAACTAGTTTATGATCCCCTGAAAATTATTCAGATGATCTGTCATCGGGGAACCATCATGGTATTTTAAATCCAACATCTGCTTTATCAGAAACATCTTGTTGTTTCCAGTTTTCTGAGCATACAGACTTTCAAGGTGCTCCCATAGGGTCCGAGCATGTGTCTTCCCAGAAATATGGTTCAAAACATTATCGTCAACCCACTGTCTAATAAAGCCGCAAACCTGCCTATGTAACAAATTCCACTCTTCATCTGATTTATTATCAGGCTTTATAGTGGTGAAGGCAAGTTGATGAAAATTCTTGACATAGAGCAAATCTTCCATTTTGCCCTTCCAAATGACATAATTTGTGTCATTCAAAGTAATCATTCTACTAGTGTTGGCTTCCATCATTTATCACAAATATAAATACTATATATTAGGAGACCAAAGTAATTCTTTTCTGATGTGGAAGTTCAAACTGTGCTGCAACCACAGAGCATACTCAGACAGAACCTTGGCTCTGATACTACTTATTGGGAATAATAGACCCGCAAAAATAATATTCACGATATTAGTGATAAACGCGAAACACTAAGTTATGGTTAAATCAACAAGAATAGAAATGCAGCAATAATGACACCAAGATTTTACGTGGAAATCCTTCTGAATAAGGGAAAAACCACGGCCCCGAGAGGAGCAACTGATATAACTATAGTAAAAAATTTTACACTTTGTAGGTCAGAATAAAATACTCCAAAGACCACTACAACACTCAAAAGAAATAACCCTCTTTTGATATTCTCACCTCACTACAATATCGCTCACTCTCTATTTTCCTCCACACAGTCTATTTCTCACAATGCCTGAGAAATACTCTCTGCAACTATTGTGTTGCTTCCCCTTCTATGTGGTGTATTACAAATGGCTCAGAAGCTCTCTATTTATAGAGATTCTATATCCCTACAAATATCATCAGTGACATCAAAAGAAAGAAATATTCAAACTCTTCATTTGAGTGATTCAACAAAAATGGTGGCTGCCAAAAATGACTTAGAAGTCTTTATCACAATTATTTTTCTTCTTCTTCTTCATTTATGGGAATGGACCCCACTGCCAAGGGTTACATTTAAGTTGGCGATGTAGAAATTCAAAGGTATTGAAAAAGTGCGAGCACCTAAGTAAGTGGAAAAGTGCACGGCTTGCTAATGAAATCGTTCTTTCCGTGTATGCTAGTATGGGAAAGAAAAATGATGTCTATCGTATATGGAACAAATTAAAGAATAGAGGTAAGGTCAACAGTTCAAGTTATCTTTCCATGATATGTGGACTGGAAAAGTTAGATGATATTGATGGTGCAGAGAAGATATTTGCCGAGTGGGAAGTGAACCATATATATTTTGACATTAGAATTCCAAATTTGCTCATAGCCATTTACTGCAGAAAGGGTGATTTGGAAAAGGCTGAATCGATCATAAAAAGACTCTTGGAGAGTGGGAAGAGGCCAAACTTTAGAACATGGGATCATCTGGCAGTCGGATATTGTTCACACGATCAGATGGAGAAGGCAGTTGAAGCATTGAAGAAAGTGATCTTGGCATGTGAGCCAAGGTTGAAGACACACATTTACAGTTTGGCTTCCTGTGTTGATTACTTGCAGTCGAATGGAGACGCTGAAAGAGAACAAGAGATTAAAAGATTGCTTGCCTCTTCTCAGCAGAGTATGAAAAGTTTGAAAACTGCATTAGAAGTGTAAAACATGGGTCTGAAGAACTTGATAAAACAGAAGAACGTAACGTGAGGAGACCGGATCATGACTATTGTAGGAACATCTCTAAGGTACTGGATGGAGGATTATTTGTGTTAGAATGTTAGCTTTTGCTTATATTTATTGAGTTCAGAAACAGCTTCAAAGGCGAGTAAAATAACTCTTCAAGTGTAGATTAATTTAACCTGTTAACTCTTACTCAACACCACTGCGTCAACCAATGTTATTCTTAAACTAGTTAATTTACCCGCGCTACGCCCAGTCGTTAATCAAAATTAAAATATGACTAAATAATTTTTATAATTAAAAGAATTAGACGTTACTCTTTGTTCATTTTATCTTCTCCGATCAAAATATTACAATTATAATTTTATATGTTTATTTAAGAATTCCAAAAACAAAGAGATATGTGAAATAAATAAATAAAAAAAATATAAAACAAATAGATTTGTACTTTTTTCATTCTGTGTTAAGGGCGACATGTAAAAATTCATGGCATTTAACACCATTTATTTGAAACAACATAATTCAAAATATGTAAATGCAATACCATATTATTTGTACATATACAAATATATCTGCAGCCATTCTTTACATGCATATGATATAGTTAAACTCTTTTATATAGTTGGGTTCTCCATCGTACTTGCTCATTTTTCAAATACTCAATCTGCATTTGTGAGATTTTTGTATACTTCACATCTCTGAAAACTTCATATTCTTTAATTGCATATGTAATGAGAGATAAATTTAATGTTAAAATATAAAGAACAACTACGTAACGAAAGTGTTAAATATAGTATAAACAACTTACCTCGATAAATATTCATAGGAATTTGATATGCATGATCTATAATCTTTTTATCCAGCCTAGAAATTCCATATGATAAAAGATAGCTATATTTTAAAGATATAAGCATTTATATGATTACATTAATCCGTTTAACTTTAACATCAAAAATAGAATTAATACTGGTACCTTTTACCAAACCATATTATATACTGTAATATGTTTTCTAACTCTGGCATGTGCATAAACAAACATGCCTCCGGGCTTCGTACTTAGAGAACTTTTTTTACGCAATATCCAACAGGCTTGTTCGGGCTAACATAAGAAAGATTAGTTAGAATAAAAGATGACTATCGATAAGAGAATATTAAAAGGTGACTGATCATATAACTTTTCTTAAATGGGTTACCATTTTTTTCTTCATAATCACGCATTCATTTATTTTTTAAATAAAATTTAAAACTTTTGAAACTGTATAAAATATAAGGCAAGTCCATGGAAGATGACAAAATTGGCAAAAGGGTTTTATGAGAAAAAGGAGAAAAGGGAAGTAAAGAGGTGTTGATATGATGAGAGTTTTTCCTATACCTCTTTCCATAACGACTTTTTAATCTTTTTGTTTGTTATTTGCCTTTGATTTTTTCTTTTCATAACGCCCCTGCCGAAACTTCTCATCCAAATTTTTATTACAAAATATCCACTTCTTGCTCCTAATACTTGTACCATCTATTTACACCATCAATTCTTTTATAAATTGATCAGAAGAGAGACCATAAGGATTTTTTTTAAAAATTTTCCAAAAGTCTGCTTCTCTCTCTTAGTATCTACTTTTACCATCTCAAAACACCATCAAATCTTCTATAAACGACAGGAGAGATTACACAAGGAAAATAATAAGATAAAAATGAATAGGTCATTCGCAAACAGTAAAATTTAATGAGAAACCAAAAAGAAACTCACCAAATCCTTATTTGGAATCCCAATTGAACAGACAATTCTATTTTACCATGCCCATGCATTTCGAAAAACTACATTGTTGTTATTATAGCGGGGACCCGAAAGCAAAATACCAAATATATCAGTAAAATAGTTTTTCAAGAATTTGGATTTATGAGGTGTGGATATGAAAGAATAGGCAATGGTGAAGAAAAAGATTTCAATGTGGTTATTTATAAGTATATAACAGTTACAATTATTAAATCATAACTGATGTGGAGTTGAAGGGGTAAATTAAAATAATACTTAGTAGCAACAACATTTTTGATATACACAATTCGTCTTACCATTTGATTTCCGTTACCAATTTTTCTAGTAAGACTTTTCTTCTCCATTAATAAGTTAAAATGTTGGGTTGCTTGAACGGATGCTTCTTAGGTGACCGTTGCTTCTTTCTAAGATGTCATCGAATGGACGCTTCTTCAATATGAAGATAGTTTTTTCTTTCCTATAAGGACTTTTGAGCTTCTAATAAATAAGATAAAGCAAAAAAATTGGAAGAAGAATCCAAAAAAGAAGAAAATAGATAAATAGTAATCTTAGTCTTTAAGAGGTGCCACATCACTTTTTTGTCCCTCCTTTATACATACACTAGTGAATTAGCCGAGCTTATATAATTAGTTCAAACATCTATATTATGAGTCTTTTTAATAATCTTAAAATTATTTGAAATGGTAAAATTAAAAAAACAAGTATATAAAGCTATAAATAAAAAACATATATATATATATATATATATATATATATATATATATATATATATATATATATATACATAAGAAGAAAGACACGCATGAACAAACTAAAATAGGAAATAAACAAAAACAGGAAACAAATATCCTTTTATAGTTCTTATCAACAATATAAAAATGATTGTATAGCGCATGAAGTTGTATTGAGTAAACGATATTTATAAGAAGTTTGTAGAAATTAATACATATTATTCAAATTAATTAGGTAAAAGAAACAGTCAGGAATAGAAAAAGAATCGATACAATACAACATTACAAATCAATTAAATATATCGGTTTAATCTTTTCAAATTCCATCTTGAATGCATGCAATATAGCATATCAGTGGAAAAATGATTGCTAAAGCAAAAAGGAAAAATGAGAACAAAAGATAAAATATCTTTTTCATTTTTATATCTTTTGGCAGTATGATTCAAATGTTTTACATCAAATAAAATGGGAAAACGGCTATTTTAACTCTAATCTACAAAGTGATTCCAAATTACTGTTATACATGGATACATCTACTCCACCTGCATTGCAGAAAGGATTACATTTAAGAAAAAATATTTTCTAATTGGATTAGGACAATATTCCTAATCATAACAAAAACAGAGTAGAGCATAAATAAGCATGTAGCATTACAATCAAATAGCTACAAAACAATTAAAGGATTAACTTTGTCAAAGCTAATTTTGAGTCTTTAAACTCCTTGAATAATTATTTCAGTTGCCGATATTGATCTCCACAAACATGTCCATATAATCAATCATACAACTTATTATATATGTTCAAATAAACTCACTGGAGTTAGTATAGAACATGTTGTTTTGAAACTAACACCTCACTTTAAGTACTCGTAGTAACTTCTTGATGTCAGTAAGATAACATCTTACTTCATCAATTAAAAAAAAAAAGGAGCATCCTTTTGGTAACTATTTTTTCTTTCAATCTTTTTCTCTTAACATAAATCCCATTCTCAAGACAAACACGGCGAAAGCCAAATGGAAAGAAAGAAGAAGAGAAACAGCTTGGACTCATAATCCGCCAAAACCTAATGTAAAAAGGAAAAAAAAGAAAAGAACAGATCAAGAAAGTCAATCATATGTAGGTACCTCAAAACAGCAGACAATAAACGAACGATACATGTAATACAAACCCCCCAAGTTATACCATGAAAATTCAAGTGTATTAGTGCCATAACAGTAGCTAAAAGATTTGATACATAATTAATTTCGATATAGGATAGAAGAAACCCAAGCTTAATAAATTGAGTTATAGTTCTCGGGCTCTTTTTAGTCCTCACCACCAAACCTTTTCGGCTCCTCCATATTTGTAGGAGTGGGGAAAGATAAAAACAAACCATAAAAACCAAAGTACAATGTGGAAACACCAACAAGATCGGACAGAGCAATGTGGAACCCACTATAGCACCAAATCACAACAGATAGACCAAAAATTGAACAAATCAAACCAACATTTCATGCAAAACTATAACGTAGGAAAAGATTATGAGAAGTCCAATAACAACAACAAATCGTTCTAATTACAAAAAGACCTCTTTTGGAATAATATAAAGATTGACAATACTTCAGCCAACAATGCTCTATGTGAGTTTCAATATTTATAGTAGTCATAGCATTCTCTCAAATTGTTCCGAAAATAAATAACAACAAAATTGAGTAAAAACAGTTAGGACAACCTAGAAACCAAAAAGAAAAAAAATACCTGCAAAGTCATGAAGTATCCGCTGATTTCTTCGAACTCCGATTGCTACCAGTGGCTCCAATTTGGCTTCTTGTGTTTGTCGTCTTCTATTTGGGGGAAAATAGTGTAATGAAGAAAAGAGATCCAACGAACGTCTCTTTTATTGGGCTTTGAGTTAATGTTTTGGACTCCACAGTAAAAGACATAATGGTTGTTCATTATTTAATGTACAGAATTTTAGACTTTTTAAAAGTAATAATTGAATGAGAAAGGCAGTTAAAATGCCAAAAAAGGAGAAAAAAGATAATTATAATTGCTGTGCAGATAAAGGTGCCACATCACCTTGCTAATTCCAAGCTTTATATTTATATATAGATACATATATATTAATCCTCCAGTACCACCAGCTTTAAGGATTACGGAGAAACATTAAGTAACACCAATTTCAGCTTAAACTAAATAAAAAAAAAGATATTGCACCCATAAAATAATGCAAAAGGAAAAAAATGGAACAAAATTTTACCATATATACATTAGGGTTGTTCTTCTTTAGTATGTCCATATATAGCCCTTGAGGCCTTGATATAGATGTAACCCAAATGATTGTAAGCAGAATAAAGTTCCATTCTACTGCACACCTCTTAGGAAATTTGTCTACTAACATCACAAGTGTACTCCGAGTTTAAATCCTGCTTAGGAAAGTAAAAAAGCACTCACTTTAGATATTTGATAGTGATTAATGAGAAGCATCTGACTTATCTTTTTCAACATCATATACATGAAGAATCTTGCATATGCAATTTTAATTTGCAATAGAAGCATTAATGATTTGAATATAGTGCCAATACCCAAGAAGATGTGAACTTATTTTAAGAACACAAAACTGCATTGAAGAAGCGTTTTCCTTTTCTGATCTTTCCTAAGGAACGCAAATTAGTCAAATCTATGAAGAAAATGAAGCATATTTTTTAAACAGAAATTGAATTGAGTTTTATATAAATAATAAGGAGAAAATTACAAATAAATGAGAAAAAGGATAAATAGGTTTCTTGGCATTTGAGATATGGGGATTACATAAGCTGTAAATATCAGTTAGTAGAAATAGAATAGGAGTAGAATATTTGTTATTATATTTTGTTAAATAGGATATATATTTGTACACGTGTGAGTTAGTGAGTTAGTTAGAAAGTGATGTGTATATAGGCGGTTAGTTAGGCAATGTAACAATAGCCTTTCTTTGTTAATCTCAGAAATACAGAGCAAAGCTATTTCTTCCTCTCTTCTCTCATCTCTGTCTAACTGTCGTTCTCCATTTGATTCACGCAAATCATCATGGTATCAGAGCTCCAGATCATGACTGCAATTCAAATCTGAAGATCCTGGTGAATCCATAGTAATCGCAACCTCAAATCACAGCTTGAGAGTAAGAGTTAGGAATGGCGGTAAAAACAGATCTCAACCACAATCATCCTCTTTTTCTTCACCCATCGGACACCACCGGAGCTCCGATTATCTCGATTCAGTTGATTGGTTCTGAAAATTACTCCACATGGAGTCGTGCGATGGAGATCCGGCTATTAGGAAATAACAAGCTAGGTTTGATCGACGGTACTCTGAAAAAGGGGAGTTTTGATGCAGAACTAGGCCATCAATGGGATAGGTGCAATGCAATTGTCCTAGGGTGGATCATGAGCTCAGTATCAAGAGAATTGATTACTGGCATACTGTATGCGAGGGATGCAAGAAAAGTGTGGGAAGATCTGAAAGAGCGATTCGATAAGGTAAACACATCGCGAGTCTATCAATTGTAAAAAGCCATAGCAACAATAAGTCAAGGAACAGACAGTGTCTCAGTATATTTTTCTAAACTCAAAAATCTGTGGGATGAATTTGATAGCATGGTTCCTCCTCCGTGTGGATGTGCTAGATCGAAGAATTTCATTGAGTTTATGGAAAAGCAGAAGGTGCTGAAGTTTCTAATGGGTCTAAACGACAATTATGAACAAGCTCGTAGTCAGATTCTTATGACTAGCCCAACACCAAGCATCAATAAGGCATATGAAATGCTTATTGAAATGGAGAGTCAAAGATCTGTGACTAATACTTCTACTGTGGGTGAAGGAGTCGACTTAGCTGCCATGCTAGCTGGTAAAGGAGGAAATTATCAGAACTATCAAAAGCAAAAGAGAAACTGGAATGTGCAATGTGATTTTTGTCACATGAAAGGCCACACAAAACAGGGATGCTACAAGATAATTGGTTATCCTCAAGACTTCAAAAATAAGAAGAAAGGGAACACAAATACTGCATATAATGTCCAAGTTGAAAATTTTAATCCTAACCTTGCAGGTGTTGATGAAAGAAGAGGAGAGATACCAGAAGCAATCAAGAAATAAAATTGGCAAAAAGCACCACAACTTACATCGGATCAGTATGATCAGATTGTGAAGTTACTCAGCAAAGACACTCAAAAAGATATGATGGAAAACATGGTAGGTACAGCTCATTCCTTTATGGCTAAGATGTCAAAATGGAGTTGGATAGTTGATACAGGGGCAACAAATCATATGGTAGCAGATTTAGGGATGTTAATAAATATTAAGAATATTAGTCCTACTAGAGACAAAAGAGTCCATTTACCTAATGGAGAGTGTACAATTGTATCACATGTTGGGAATTGTAAAATCACAGAAACAGGGGAAATGCAAGATGTATTGTATGTCCCAGAAATTGTATACAATCTTTTTTCAGTATCAAAGATAACAAGGGACCTACATTGTTTTGTCTCTTTCTATCCTGACTTTTGCTTGTTCCAGGACCTCTCAAATGGGAAAGTGAGGGGGATTGGTAAGGAAAAAGATGGACTCTATCTGCTAGTACCAAGAGCTTCCTTAAACACTTATAACAATGTACCAACAGTCAAAGGGCTGAATGTTCAGGCAGCTAAGGAGGACATATCTCTATGGCACAAAAGATTAGGACATGCATCTGGAGGATCATTGAAAGAACTTCTGGGATATAAATTGGAGGATTGCAAGTGTGTAATAGATAATTGTAATATTTGTCCTATGGCCAGACATGTGAGACAGTCTTTTCCATTGAGTAGTACTAGAACTACTAAAATCCTTCAATTACTGCAGTTAGATGTATTGGAACCTTGTGGTGTTCCAACCTTTGATGGAAATAAGTTCTTTCTCATAGTTGTAGATGATTACTCTTGTATAACCTAGATCTTTCTCCTGTAATTTAAGAATGATGTCATTATTGTTTTTAAGTCATTCCTTAAGTTGATACAGACACAATTTAATGGAGAAGTACAAACAATTAGAAATGATAATGGTAGAGAGTTTGTAAACTCAGCTATGCAGGATTTATGTACATATATGGGGATAGTTCACCAGAGAATATGTGGCTACACACCACAGCAAAATAGTGTGGCAGAGAGAAAACATAGACACTTGCTTGAAGTTGCAAGAGCTTTCAAATTTCAAGGTCATATCCATATGAAGTTTTGGGGCCATTGTGTTCTGGCTGCAACTTATGTTATTAACAGGCTTCCATTACAAGCACTCAGCGGTAAGTCACCATATGAATTGTTCTTTGGTAGGAAGCCCTTCATATCTCACTTGAAAACATTAGGATGTCTTTGTTTTGCAAGTGCACTACCCAGAACAAACAAGTTTGCTAGTAAAGCCGTCAGAGTTGTGTTTATGGGATATTCTGATGTCACTAAAGGGTACATACTGTATGACTTGGATAAGGACAAGTTCTTTATCAATAGGGATGTGGTGTCTAAGGAGTCCATATTTCCCTTTTCAGGATACAGTTGATGGTGCTAGAGACAAAATTATGCCTTGCATTCCTAATGCTGCTAATGATGTTTGTAATTTTGAAGGTGAAAACATAAAAGGCCCTGCAGCAGGAACAAAACAGCTGGATATCTCTGATGATAATGTAAAAGACCTTATACAACATGTAGAGGATTTACAGGATTCAGACAGTTCTACACAAGAATTACGAGGTTTGGACAACATGTTGCATGATGCAAATCAACACAGTGTCACTGAAGTCCAAGACTCATAGGCCATCACCTTGGAGATCCCTAATCCTTATATAGTACAGATACCTACTAACACTCTCAGAAGATCACAGAGGGAACTTAAAAAACCAGTCTGGTTGACAGATTATGTAACCACAAGGAAGGCAGACAACATTGCCTTATACCCCATCTACAATTATGTCATATATGCTAATCTCTCTACTTCTTATCAGGCATACTTGGGTATATTCTCCTCAGTTGTTGAGCCTAGAACTTTTCAGGAAGCTTCTAAGGATCCAAGGTGGGTAGATACTATGCATACTAAAATTCAAGCTCTGCAGGCCAACAACACTTGGGAGTTGGTCCCACTGCCTTATAAAAAAATAACTATAGGTTGTAAATGGGTTTACAAGGTCAAGCTTAAGGCCAATGGTGATGTAGAGAGATTCAAGGCAAGGTTGGTAGCCAAAGGATACAATCAGAGAGAGGGCCTTGAATACAATGAGACCTTCTCACCTGTAGTGAAAATCACCACTGTGAGGACAGTCCTTTCTTTGGTGTCTATGCATAATTGGCCAGTCCAAAATTGGATGTCTACAATGCATTCTTGCAAGGAGACTTACATGATGAGGTCTATATACATCTACCACAGGGTTTTACAAGTCAGGGGGAGTCAAAATTGGTTTGTCGACTTGTAAAATCTCTGTATGGTCTAAAACAGGCAAGTAGACAATGGAACTTAAAGCTGATAGAGGCATTGGTGCAAGCTGAGTTCAAACAAAGCTGTTTAGATCATTCATTATTCATCAAGAAGAAAGGAGCAGATATAGTGGTAATACTGATATATGTTGATGACATGTTAGTTACAACAAAAAATTTGAAGTTGATTGAAGCTACCAAAGCCTTCTTGTAGCAGGCTTTTAAGATCAAGGATTTGGGAGAGCTAAAGTTTTTTCTTGGCATGGAGTTCAGCAGATCCAACAAGGGTATTTTGATCAATCAGAGAAAGTATGCATTGGAAATAATTTCAGACATGAGACTAAGTGGAGCAAAACCAGCCTGGACACCATTAGAGACAAATGTCAAACTGACAGCTCTAGAATTGGACAAGCTAATGGGCACAACAGAAGATCAAATGTTGGAGGATGTAGGCCAATATCAGAAGCTTATTGAGAAGTTGTTGTACTTGACTATGTACATGCCAGATATTGCATTCTCAGTACAAACCCTCAGCCAATTTATGTAGCAGCCAAAGAAATCTCATTGGGATGCAGCCATAAGAGTAGTGAAGTATATCAAAAGGGAAACAGGATTGGGAATCCTGCTGAGCAGTCAAAGTTCAAGTAAAATCAATGTTTTCTGTGATGCTGATTGGGCCTCATGTCCTAACACTAGGAAGTCAGTATCAGGTTACTTGATCAAACTTGGAGCATCACCAGTTTCATGGAAATCAAAAAAGCAAAACACAGTTTCAAAAAGCTCAGCTGAAGCTGAATATAGAAGCATGTCAAGTGCAGTTTCAGAAGTGGTCTGGCTAACAACATTACTGAGGGAGTTGGGAATAGAAGTGGATCTACCAGTATGTGTGCACAGTGACAGCAAAGCTGCAATGCAAATATCAGCAAATCCAGTGTTTCGCAAAAGAACAAAGCATATAGAGATCGACTGTCATTTCATTAGACAGAAGATACAGGAGGGACTGGTGAAAACTCAATATATTCCTTCAAAAGAGCAGCTGGCAGATATTCTAACGAAGGGATTAGGAAGACCACAACATGAGTATCTAGTTGACAAGCTGGGAGTGCTCAATGTCTTTGCACCTACCAGCTTGAGGGGGAGTGATGAAATGGGGATTACATGAGCTGTAAGTATCAGTTAGTAGAAATAGAATAGGAGTAGAATATTTGTTATTACATTTTGTTAAATAGGATATATATTTGTACACATGTGAGTTAGTGAGTTAGTTAGAAGGTGATTTGTATATAGGCGGTTAGTTAGGCAATGTAACAGTAGTCTTTCTTTGTTAATCTCAGAAATATAGAGCAAAGCTCTTTCTTCCTCTCTTCTCTCATCTCTGTCTAACTGTCGTTCTCCATTTGATTCACGCAAATCTTCAAAACATTGCTCTATGCAACCATCCCCATGTTCTTTTATTAGTACAAGTTTTTTATACGATAGTATCTAGACTAACTTTTGCATATTCCATCAAACACTTTTTGTTTCCCATCAATATGTGTATCAGATGCTTTAATTTGCTCACCACAATTTAAGCAGATAAAAAAAATTATTCAATGATTTTTGCCTCTGCTTGAATTTCTCTGCTATTCTCTCATTGTTTTTTCTAGTTTCTTTGGATGTTATGTTGTACCTTCAGGTATAGATGTCAAATAATTCTTTGAAAATCGACTGACCTACCAAAGCAAAACTTACCGAATCGATTGTTCTAGTTTTCTTAGTAAAATCACACATTTCGTTATAAATTTATGATCATACTGAATAATAGGGGCATGTTTTTATTTTTCTAAGACATAAAAAAAAATAATGAACTAAAATGCATAAATTATATGTATAAAATATAGTATTACATATGTTATGCTTAAAAATAACAAAGCATTAAAAATTTTGACCTCGAACCGTGGGATGGATTCAGATGACAACGGCTATACACATCACTCAAACCTGCGCAATTTTCAGAAGCTTTGTGATATTTGCGTCAAAAGTCAAGTCTATACTTTTGTTACAAATGATAATTTATGTCTTTTACACTGCAAATTTTCATATAGCAACCATTAACTGCTCTAAAATAGAATAATATGTATTTTTGGTATGGAAGTGTACAACCTGCGTTGTTGTAATCGGTGTTTTAAAAGGCGTGAGCGTAAGTCGAGCTGTTTTATATATGCCTCAGCGAGGTATAAGCCCCGAGGCACAGAGCATATATAAGCCCCATAAATAATTAATTTTTAATATTTCATAAAATAATATAATTACAGTACATATTTTTAAGTAGGTAAAATTGCATAAGAATTGAAGAAAACTATAAATAAGTAAAATATATATGTAGCTATGCTCTATCCCTATAAAAAATTAGTTAAATCAATCCATTATACGCTATTTACAAGCACAAGTTGCTTAAAAAAGTTCAGCATAATTACATAAACTCTCATTTGGGAACAAAATGAATAATTCAACATTAGGTGTCAAAAAATATTTTCACTTTATCTAGGTTCTTTTCTTGAGTTGGAAATAAAAAAAAATTCTACATGAAGGAACAAATGGGACGACTAACCTACAACTTGAACTTTTGAACTTTTTTCTATGGATGAGATTGAAGTTTTCTTTGTATTTGCAAAAGAAGAAGAAGAAGTGATTGTTCGTTACTTTTGGGTGATAGTAGCACAAGATAAAAAATTGAGAAATATCATAAATTAAGGCTTCTAGCAATAAAAAAAAGGTCTTGATTTTTAAATTTAATGTATCAGTTTCTTTTTAAAACTTTTGAGTAATTACAAGTTAACTTTTAAGAATTTTGGGTATTATATTAAGGTCTTATTCAACAAGTTTTATTTTGATTTGAAGAAGTCTCTCGGGCATACGCCTCACTACAAAAAAATGCGCCTCTATGCTCCGGATTGTTGGGCGTACGCCTTTCGCCCCACCATCGCCTCCGGGTATTTTTAATGCGCCTCACTGCTTGTAACCACTGTAATGTAAATTAAAATCTACCTTGTCCACTACAAGTATATCGTATACTTTATATGTTATATTAAAGTTTGTTATTGTCTTACACTCTTACACATAACAATTGACACATCTAATAGCAATACAACTCTTACATGACATTTTAAAAATAATTTACGAAAAAAATAAACTTATATTGATTCCAAAAAGAATCAAGATAATTAAGACACTCCCAAAAAGTCCAATTATTAGGTACTATAAGATTAAGAGGGTGTTTGGCTAAGCTTATAAGTTGGTCAAACTGGATTATAAATATTTTTTGGCTTATCTACGCGTTTGGTAAAATTAAAAGTGCGTATAAGCCAAAAGCCATAAGTTGGTCTCCCCCAACTTATCAAATTTCAGCTTATAAGCACTTTAGGTTTGACCAAAATATTTACTATTCTATCCCTAAAATACTTCTTTTTAAAACAAAACTATTAGTATACCCAGTTCTTTAACTGCTTATTATTAATTTCGGCACTTTTATACTGCTTTTTAAAAGTGATACTGTAAATTAGCTAAGCCAAACGGGCTCTAACTCGAAAATGTAATTGATCGAATCCAACCATTGGCACCTTCACGAGCAAAATCAGCATGTGAGAAAGAAGCAGCTCTCCATATACGACCTGCAAATTCCATCTCGTTTGGGTCCAATCCGTCTTCCTTTCATTTGCTCGCTCTTGAAATACACGGAAAAGTAGTAATCAGTGAGAAATTTACACTCTCTATTCTCCTGTAATATGGTGAAGAATCTCCAGCAAAGTATTACTGGTCTGAAATTATTATGGTCGAAATGCAGCCCTACTTCTCTTATGGTTCTTCGATTTTCGTCATACGGTACCAATTCTGGAACCCTAGCCTCTTCCTCAGCAGCTCAAAAGGAGAAGGACGATCTGTACCAAAGGTTGTTACCATATGCGCCCTCTACTGTGTCCATGACTCCAATTATTAACCAATGGGTTCGCGAAGGGAAGACCGTGGAGTATGCAGTCCTCAAAAAAGCTATCAAACAGCTTAGGGCATATCGGCGTTTCAAGCATGCTCTCCAGGTTCCACCCTCCTCTATCTCAGGATTGCTGTTTATTTTGTATGTTTCTATTAATAAGAATGAATTGCGTTCTTTATTCAGTTTAATTTTGAAACGGGTCGAGAGCTAACTGTAGGGAGTATTGATGTCCCTGAGCCCTAAGGGACTTTCTTGGTCGTTCAATTTGGGCAAAGTGCACAATAGCCGTTTTAGGACCCTATTTAAAGAATAACTAAAATTTATAAAGTTTTTAAGTTTACTCGCCTCAGAATCAACTTCACATATGCGGGTCTGAGGATGGAATTGGACTCTGCCAAAGCTTAACCTCAGACCTAAAGTTTGAGCTTTCAAATTTAGACCTGGGATTTGAAGTTAGGCTTTGTCCGAGCCCAACTTTAGACCCGTATATCTGAATTTGAACTTTGGTTTTTCAAACGTCGGACCTTCTAGTATGAAATTAGGCTTTGGCAAAGCCCAACTTCAGAACCGGAGCTAAGAAGCAGCAACAGCAAGAGGTTCAGTCTGAAGTAGCCAAAGCTGGCTAAATTTTAATTAATTTTTAAAACTGGATATATGCTTTAAATACGGGTGCTACAAGAAGCTACTTGATGTTATTCCTACGTTTCAATTTTGAATTGTTTAGATTGGATAGTGAGAACATGAAATACTTGAATCAACTGATTTTTAATAACCCGCCCAAGCTTAAAAATGGGTGGGGTCATGATCCCTTCGTTGTCTTGATCTGTGACTGAATGGGATGGGTTTAACTCAAAATGATCCATCAAGCAAAAGAGGTCTAAATAGTGTAACTGAATGGGTAAAAAAATGCAACACGAACCACATAAAATGACTTCGAAAAGAGAAAGTAATATTTTAGCTTTCTTGGATACATATCATTTCTATATGAGAGGAGGAAGATTCCTAAGCGACTTCAACAATTTGGCACAAAGATCAATAGATTCACCAGGACAAAATATAAATTTCGTTATTAAAACTTCATCAACTTATAATTTCATGTTACATAAATGGAGCATATATTACTTAAATATACTCATGTCTGAACTCTGAACTAAGATTAACGGCTTGGGGGTCAAAACAATATACAGTTAAAGTCTTAGAATATTTAAATCTAATGCATCTTTAGCATGCCTGTAATACATTTTCGTACATATTGTAAAAGTATTACAATAATGGAGATTCTCCAGAATCTTGGCCACTGAAAAGCGAATAGAGAAATTTGGGAATTGGAAGTTCATAAAGAAAACGTGGGATTTGGAAGTTAGCTCTCTATAAATTACTCTACTCACAGAAGTTATTTCATTTGCAGGGGTTTCTATAAGTTTTTGAAGAGAAATAACGGAAGGGAGGTTAGATCACGTTGGATGGATTGGGTCATGACCAGTTATTTGACCCAAAAATACTTTGGTCGGGTTGGTTATGACCTGTTCTTTATTTTGAATCATTTTGAGTTTTGATCCAATCGGCACGTTTGCTACCGCTACTTGCATATTTTAGTCTCTCAGGGGTTTGGAGTAAAAGGGTCAAATCATGTCATTTTTATTTCAATCAGGACATGAGTCTTCTAACTTTTTTTTTTGAATTGATAACTTTTGTATATATTAATAACATCAGTACATAGGTTGTACTGAAAACCAGATTTACAAGTAAGTGGTAAGTAGATGTGCTGGTGTGCAACCTAGCAAGATCCTAGTATGTCTACGATTGTCAATGTATCTTCTGTGTAAATCTGTTTATACCAAAAACAAAAAAGAAGAATACAATTGAGTTTGATCTTCTGTACTGGGTTGCTTGTATCTTTAAAACATCTAGCATTCCTTTCCCTCCAAACTGTCCACCAGATACAAGGCGGGATAGTCCTCCATCTATCTCTGTTAGTTGCTTCAGCACCAGCTTCTTCCCAACTATAAAGAACTTCATTAATCCTGCATGGCATTGTCCATGAAATACCCCTAAGACTAACAAAGATTTTCCATAGTTGGTCTGTTATCTTGCAATGTAGAAATAAATGGCTAACAGTCTCAGCGTTTTCCCCACATAGGAAACATCTTAAACACAGAGAAATTCCTCTTTTTATGAGATTATCTTGGGTTAATACAAGCTCCTTTGCTAGTAGCCAAGAGAAACATGCTACCTTATATGAAATCTTTGTTTTCCATATATGCTTCCATGGCCAAGCACTATGTGAAGATCATTTTGATTCAAAATCTTATATGCATCCTTCACCTGATAGACCCCTCTGTTGTGCCTCTACCACCAAAGTGAATCCACCCCTTCCTGTAATCCTTTAAATGCTTCCAGCTCTTTGTAGAGGTTAGTTAATCTTGTTATCTCCCAATCATTCAGCTGTCTTCTAAGAGTGAGTTCCCATCCTTGATAACTCCACATATCAACTACTGTCCTATGCTGGTTTTGTGCTAAACCAAACATATCGGGGTATCTTTCCTTTAGACTTCCATGTCCCAACCAATTATCATTCCAGAATGATGTGTTCCTTCCGTTGTTCACTCTTATGGAAGAGTGAATCTTCATTATAGGCCAAAGTTTTCTGATGGATTTTCACACACTAACTCCATATAATGTGCTTACTTTGTTTGACACCCAGTTATTTTCCTCACCGTACTTAGCTTTGATCACTTTGCTCCATAAAGTTTGAGGTTCTTGAGAATATTTCCATAGCCATTTCATTCTAAGAGCCTTGCTTTGATTCTTCAAATTTCTTATTCCTAAACCACCTTGTTTTTTGGCCATTGTGAGGGTCTTCCATTTAGTTAAATGGAAGACCTTTTTCTCCTTATTCCCTTGCCAAAGGAAGGATCTTTGGAGTTTGTCCAGTCTCTGTATGATTCCGGCAGGAATTGGGAACAAAGACATCATGTAAGTAGGAAGTGAGTCTAATACTGAGTTGATTAAAACTAGCCTGCCCCCATTGATAGGTATTGCGATTTCCATCTTGACAGCTTCTTCTCACACTTTTCAATGACTGAATTCCAGATCTCTTTGGATTTGGATCTTGCACGTTGGTAGGGACCCTACTTCTCCTCCCATTATCTGTATCAGTTGCTCCATGTTATTAACTTCATTAATGGGATAAATATGGCTCTTTCTCCAGTTGATGTGTAGTCCCGAAATTCCCTCAAATAAGACCAAGATGATCCTTAGAAACCTAAGTTGCTCCTCTTCAGCGTCACAGAAGACTAGAGTATCATCAGCATATTGAAGATGTGATCTCTAGACTGTTTGCCCCATTCCTGTGAACCTCGAAACCTTTAACCTATCCATTGACTTTGGCCGTTTTAATCATGTTGTTCAGTCCTTCCATGGCTATAATGAATAGAAAGAGAGATAAAGGATCACCTTGTCTTAGACCTCTGTGTGCATGGAAGAAATCTTTAGGAGATCCATTTATGAGAATGAAGAATGTAACAGTAGATATGCAAAATTTCATCCAACTGATCCATTTCTGCCCAAAACCCATTTGTTCTAACAATTTCAGTAGAAAGCTCCAGTTGACATGATCATAAGCCTTCTCAATATCTAGTTTGCATAGGATTCCGGGTTCTTTCTTTTTGATTCTTGAATCCACAGCTTCATTAGCAATCAACACTGCATCTATTATTTGTTTTCCTCTGATGAAAGCCATTTGTTGAGCATCTACTAGTTTTCCTACCACCATCTTAAGTCTTTCAGTCAAGACTTTTAAGAGCAGTTTGTAGAAACTCTCTATCAAATTGATTGGCCTGAAATCTCTCAATTCTTTCACACCTGTCTTCTTTGGAATCAAGGCTATGTATGTTGCATTGAAGCTTTTCTCAAACATCTCCTGGGAATGGAAGTTGTTGAAGGCCTCCATGATGTCGTGCTTCAAAATATCCCAGCACTTAATGAAAAAACCCATTGTGTATCCATCTGGACCTGGGGCCATGTCAGTTGCACACATCTTCAGACAACTCAAGACTTCTTGTTCCTCAAATTTACTCTGTAAAGACTCTTTCTCTGATTCAGAGATTTTTGGACTGTTTTCGAAATTGACTGTCGGTCTCCACTCTTCAGGTTCTGTGTATAACCCCTTGTAGAATTCAATGATCACATTCTTTATTCTGTCTGGCTCCTCAACTGCTTCATCTTGAATCATTAGTTGATCAATATTGTTGTTTCTCTTGTGTGCATTGGCAGTACGATGGAAAAACTTTGTATTCCTATCCCCTTCTTTGAGCCACAGAGCTCTTGATTTCTGTCTCCATGCACTTTCTTCGTTCTTGAGATGATCTTCGAACTCCATAAGGGTAGCTACCTTCCTCACTGATTCCTCCTCTCTAAGAGCTCTTAATTATTGTGTTGCCTCAAAACCTGCCAATTGACTCAACAATTTTGATTTTTGCAATCCCAGATTTCCTTTACAACTTCTGCTCCATTCTTTTAGCTTGCCTTTGAGAGCTTTTAATTTGCAAGCTAAAATATAGTCTGGTCTTCCTGAAAATTCAAAAGATGTCCACCATTTTCTAATTCTGTCGTCAAAACCTTCCATGTTCAACCACCAATTTTCAAACTTAAAGTATGATTTAGCTTGTTCCCAGGCACCACAGCATAGAGCCACTGGTGAATGGTCAACAATCAGCCTTTGTTGGAGAGTTTGCTTGATATTTCTGAAGCTTTCATCCCATTCTTCTGAAATGAGAAATCTATCAATTCTAGACGCGGTTGTATGATTATCCCCTTTGAACCAAGTATAGGAGCCTCCTTCGAGTTGAAGATCTATCAACTCCGTGTATTCTATAAAATCCGAGAATTCCACCATCTCTATGGACCTCCTCGAGCATTCCCGTTTTTCAGAAGGGTACCTTGTGACGTTAAAATCACCACAGACTACCCAAGGGCCTTCCATCAATCCCCTCACTACACCAATTTCTCTCCATACTGTTCTTCTTTCTATTCTGCAATTTGGAGCATACACTCCTGTTATATGACATTGAAAATTTTGTAAAAGAGCCTCGAACTTGCATGTCAAAGTGTATGCACCAGTCTGTAACACTTCCCTTTTCCATACTCTGCAATCCCATAGTAACAAAATCCCCCCTCTCGTGCCGCTAGCTTCTAAACATGCGTACCTCACCCATCTCCCACCCCAAATTTGATTGACTATTTCATTGATATCCCCCTCCACTTTTGTCTCTTGCATAGAGATAATGTCTGCTTCCAATTCAGCACTTGACTTTTTATGATCACCCTTTTCTTCTTGTCATTTAATCCCCTAACATTCCATGAAATTAAATTGATCTTCATATTGCAATAATAGATAGATCTCTTCCCCTACTCCTTTTTCCATCACTCTTGAATTTGACATCAAACGAGGTTAATCCTTTTATCCAGTTAGCCTTTGAACCTTTGTTTCTTCACCTCCATCTCTGTCTCCACTCTTCTAACTTGTCTGCAACTGTCAATTTGCATTAGTAACTCCAATGCTTCTTCTTCGTGGCCTTGAAAATCTACTCCAAACATTTTCCCCAATTTGATCATATTTTGATGGACCCACAGTGTTGCATCCATCTCTTTATCCATTACTTGATTGTGTTGTTGTACTGATATAGGAGTAACCTCCTCGATTTCCCAATCTTGGATACAGTTGAAGTGCTTTAGCTGTTGTTGATGGTCCAATGCATTTTTAACTTGATCTTCCCGCATCTTTTTGTTTATGGTATGCTCCCCTGCCTTCTGTCCCAGTATTCCTATCTCTGCTTCACCTTCTGGCTGATCACAACTCATATGTGTTGCATGTGGTATTATTTCAAGGTTTGCAATGGGAATTGGATCCCCTGGATTGGATTCTTTGACTTTCTAAGTAATAGGTGCACCCCAATTCCTCAAAATAAGGCGTCGGCCTAATTTCTTCAGTGGCCTCACACGCGACATCATTAAAAATGACTTGTGCAGCCAAATCAGACTCATATGATTTCAGCTCATTATTCGCCGTATTAATGCTCAGATTTGTCGAACTTGGACCTTGCGTATGTTGCACCCGTGCCTTTCCCTTATTACTATTTTGCAATATGGTGCATCCCACTTGGTCGCCCATGTTTCTCTCTGCTCCAAAGCTATGTGTGTTTTCCAACGACTTCAGCTCAAATCTTGCCTGTTTTTCAGCCCAGATTGGGATGAAAAATTTGATCCCTTCTCTTTCAATCCCAATCTCATTAGGAATCTTTCTGCCATCACCAACAATTTGAATTCTAGCCCACTTAAGGTGATTTTTGAGATCAGTTTCTTCTTCGGTAGCTATCCATCTCCCACAAAGATCTCCTAGTTCTTTGAAGATCTTTTGTGACCACAGATGTAAAGGAATCCCCATGGCTCTAATCCAGCATGTTTCCACAATTTGAGAGTTTGGAATGCATCCAGCAGTGTAGTTCCACCATTCCAGATGAAGCTTGAACTTTTTCCATCTCCAATGTCCTTGCAGAATCTGCTCAGCCATGTATCTGTTCGGAAACTCAAATAGAAACACGTTGCCAGTCATGTCATACATGTTGACTCCACATGCTTTGTTCCATTCCATGAAGCAGTAGCCCATCGCCTTATGTCTGCTAAAGTGGGTCTCTCAGTGATTTCTTTCCCAAAATACCCAATAATGCATCTTTTTAGTAAACCTGTGTCCTCCGCTCCTGAAGGTTCCAAAACAGAGATATCTCTATTGTTTGTACTGACATTTGCCTCTCGAAGGGTATTGGATTGCCATTTACTCTCCTTAACTGCTTTGACATAAGGATAGTTGTCCATAGTGTTTCTGGGTGGTACTGTGGTATTCAGCTTGGGGACATGACTGATGAATCTTTCTATCTTAGCTGCTATGTCTTTCCAGCCTGCATTCAAAGCTAACTCTGGGATTATAATAACTGACCTCCCTTCTCCCTTTAGTGACAGAATATTCATATATCTTCCATGAGCGTTAAATTTCCTAGTGCACCTAGTGCAGAAATGTTCTGTCATTTGTTCCTTATACTTCCATCTCTTCACTAAATTCTTTTGATCTGTCGAGGTTTCTTTAAGTACAAAGCAAATCCATTCCATTGTCTTTCTACCCATGGATAAGCGTCTCATCATGTTGCGGCTTCTCTCCACCCATTCAAACCATATATTTTTGTTGGAGTTCCATCTGGTGATGTCGAAAGATTTGAATCCGGCGTTGAAGTATATCTTGCTATCTTCCATATTGTACTAACCAACTGCTCAGGTTATGAAAATTATAGAGGGTGTTTGGTAGTAATCACAGTGGGTGAATACTGATTCCGAAGAAGGAGATGTTTGGCTCCGTTGAGAAGCTCGCCGTAATGGTATTCTGCAGACTTGAGAAGAAGAAGAAGAGAGAATTTTGTTTTGCAGCTGAATGAAAAATGATTACAAAATGGCCAGAAAAAAGTTCCCGTCGCCGGAGAAAAGTAAAAGTGGTCGGAATCTAGAACTGCCAGGATGGGTTGGGTCGGAATAGGGTGCTGAAGAGGCTGTCCTGAAGAAAAAAGTTGAAAAGTTGCCCGGAGTAGGCTCACGCACCGGCGCGTGGTGGAGTGCTCGCCGGCGCTTGGCCGCGCGTGGCGGCGCGTAGGAGATCTGATGGCGGAGCTGTCTGCAGGGGTCGGCTCGCGTCACTAGTGGCTCTCCGATGGTGTTTGTATGAACTCAAAATTCCAGGTTCTCAGGCTCCTCGGGGAGTGTGCATGAGAGCAGATTTTTCACTACTGTAGAAACTGAATTTTTCTACTTCGCACTACTTTTTAGCAACACTTGCATTTCATACAATTGATCGAACATTTTCTACGGCAATTAGGAAAGGGATAGGCGAGTCTTCTAACTTTTTAAAAATAAAATGTATTTAAAAACTACATAAAGGGTTTGTGAGTCACTGTTTTTTATTATTACATATTTTTGGAAGGCACTGGGTTATACCAAAGACAATAAAAGGAGCTTCTATGCAGGAAAGGATCAGACTGATTTCATTTAGTGAAAGGAATCCCTAAACTTGTCATACACTATGAAATCCATATTAATCTGGTTTTTAGAGCTATTTTTCTTTTCAAAGCTCTAATAATTTGTGTCGAAGGAGAAAATGATTGGTATTTGGTTGCTTGGGTTGTTTTAATTCTTTTTCCCATGGAGGTTCCTTAGCTGATCTTGGTGTAGAGACAGACACCAACCAACCTCCTGCTGCCACCTGTCTCCTGGAGTGACGATATCTTTGAGACGAACCATACTTTTGTCTTAACTAAACAGCTAAACCAACATAATAAAACAAGAGCTGCACAAGTTTACTCTATGAGACGACTCTTAGGATAACCTATATATATATATATATTAAAGCAAGAAAGTTACCATATATAATTGACATTATGGTTAAGCCAAGTGGCAAGCTAATACATGTCAATAGTATATGGTAATTTTATTCTATATACGGAATTTGAATTAAAAGATAATTTTAAATTTATAGATAAAGTTCTAAAATTCGAATTTAAATTAAAAATAAAATTTATCTTTTTTTTTTTTATCATGTTATCATACTTAATTCAGTTAATGATCATATGTAATCATGTTAGGAACTTTTGTTATTTTTTATAATTATTTAAATACTACTTCGCCTCTAGCAAAAAAAAAAAACTACTCCATATAACTATAAAACTCTTTCACATTTAAAATCCTATAAGTATAGTTCTTTGAAACACCGTAGCTAGATTTGAATAAAACGAAATTCTTTTAAAATAAATGTAATATATAGGGTACACGTCTATGTTTATCTAAATAACAAAAAAGAGTTTACAAAATCAAATAAAAGTTTACTTGCATATATAATAAAGTAAACATACATGCTGGAGAAAGAAACATCACAAAATCAGTCAATATTAAAAAAAAATTGTTTCTTTTTTCTTCTTGAAGAATATTTGTTTGAAGAGTCAATTTGCATCAATGAACATCAAGCAAATAACAAAACTTTGGCTATACAATTGCTATCATTAATTTCAATTTAGCATATTCAAGGAATTGAAGGGTATAAGCTGAAATCCCTTCATTTAGCTGTAGTCAAGCCAGTATTGCAAGGGTATAATATTTTTTTCGTTGAAGAATATTAGTTTTGAATCATTAGATTGTGTGAAAGGGTTTTGTTTTTGTCAAACTCAACAAGTGATAAATTGGTTTTTAATTGATAGTTTCTATAGCGACTTTTAAGTATAACAAAGAGTATATATAAAGCAAAAATTCGTATGACGTGAAATATTTTTTTTTAAATGTAAACAAATTATTTCGAAAAAACTCTTTACTTTTTTTAATTCAAAGATAATAAAAAGATAAGATATTTTTGAACATTAGTAGAGAGTTTTAAAATTATTATAATAGAAGTTATATCATGGATAAACTCAAAAAATCGAAATCTTATGGAATATTTACATAATATCCGGCCATATTTATTGTTTACTTTTTATAGTTAATATAAATAGATGATACACCGACAACACACGATTATACACATATTATATATGGATTATATATAAATTATACTTCATTCAATTTTTTAATTTAAGTGGTCGGGTGAGCACCTATTTAGGCTGATTAGATAAAGCCAAAAGAAAAATATGAAATAATTTCAACCAAAGACTAAAAATATAATTAAAGTTCATATGTAGACAATTTTTATTAAAAACTCATCCTTTTATAGTGAAAATAAATTAGTTTTTTGTAACAAAAGAAATAATGACATAAAAAATAAGATAAAAGAAAATAAATATTGAAAAAAATGTTAGAAAGATCTAAAAACAAGAAATAAAAGATGACAACAAATTTCTTATTATGTTTCATCTTTGTTGAGTATAAAAAATTTGAAAGTTAATCTCATCGATTTCAAATATATTTTTTTCAACTCAAATACATAGATTATAAGATAGGGATATCTTCGAATACCTTTTTTAATTTACATTATGTGTCGTTTTTAAAAAATCACTATTAATAACAAACTGATATGATATTCGAATTTGAACTGGATGCAATTTGAGTAGCTTGCATTGAGGTTAAGCCAAGTATGGTGTCGAAAAATAAATTACTCGACAATTTTAAGACAATATATGCAATGTTTTATAATAAACATTTAATGATTCAAAGAACAAAATTTTTGTATATATAGGATATTAAAAATTCAAATTCTGGGGCTAGAGATATCGATAAACTTAAAGTGGAGTCATACTGAATAAATGCGGCCAAATAATCATTTAAATTTTTAGATAGCCGATTAAATTGAATTTTAAATTAAGGATAATATCTTCACTTGCATCATTATAAAGATAATCATTATTATAATATATATAAAGTTTTAGAAATCGAAATTTCAAAATAAAAATATTTTTTGAAAGATAAAATCATATCAAATAAGAGTTCAAGTCATAATATAAGAGTCACGTCTTAATCAAAGAATCGTTTATATTGTGTCAACCTTTGTGCTTTGTCATAAATATGAGTTATTATTTCACTTTGTGGCTATTTTTAGGTTCCAATGATACCTATGAGAATAGTGCAAAAATAAAATTATCACTACGAGAATTGAGAAAATATTAGTCTTTTTTCATGTAGTGTTTCTTAATTAATATGCGACGATTATCTATAACTATTTAGAAGGTTTAAATGTTAAGGTTATTTACATATAATTCAAATAACTCAGATATTTAATATGGTTAATGTCAGATATCAAAATGGAGTAAAAACAATTCACTAGCTAAAGAATTTTTTATATTTTTAGATAGCCAACTAAAATGAGTTTTGAATTAAGAATAATATTTTCAATTACATTATTATAAAAATAATTATTATTTAAAAATAATGTTTTAGAAACTGAAATTTTAAGAAAGAAATATTTTTTAAGAGATATCAACGCACCAAATAAGAGTTCAAGTACCAGTAAAAGAGTTAAGTCTTATCCAAAGAGTCATACATTGTCTCAACATTTAATTGTTTTGCCATAAATATCAGTTATTATTTTGCTTCCTGACTATTTTTAGGATCCAATGACACCGACAAGAATGGTATCAAAAAAGAAAAATAGAAGAAATGGTTAATTTTTTTTCATGTAGTTAATATCCAATGATTATCTATATTTACTGAGAAAGTGTAAATGTTAAAATTATATACATACAATCCAAAACTTAAATATTTGACATGATTAGTGTCCGCGCATCTGCGCGGGTACTAATACTAGTATTTAATTTATTGGCTTAGCTTTTTACACTGATATGATTCTTTTGATTATTTAACACTAGAAAAAGGGTAAAATTTCTGACATAACAGTTTTATCTTATTAGGCATAAATTTATCCCAGCAGTCAGCTGAAAAGATGAAAAAGATCTCCAATATTTAAGATCTGCTTGTGAAGTGAACTAAAAGTAGTCCAAACACTGAGGGGTCATTTGGTTGGGAAATAAGTTATCCCAGGATTAATTATTTCGGGATTAGTTATTCGGGGATTGTTACCCCACCCTCCCATAGGGATAAAAATAACACTACAATCCTGGGATAACTAATTCCGGGATTAGTTATACTGTAATTTTAGTCCGGGGATAAACTCATCCCAAATTTAATCCCTAGATTAATTATCCCTTATTACTAGTACCAAACGAGGAATGAGTGTTTACTTCATGATCATTGACTCAATAATGCCTTGGCAATGAAATTCATTGACACTAATGCAAAGATATTCTTAAAAATCTGAAGCAAACTATGCAACATAAAATAATACTTTAAGAAGGAAAATAAAATTCAAGCATGCAACTGAGGATTGAACAACTAGAGTTGATTCAGCCACGGCTGCACTCACTTCAAAAATTAAGTGCCATGTTGGTCTAAGTTCCAGCAAAACTTTTTGTTCCCCCCCTTGTTTCTATGTTGAGTCAGAGATTCATTTTCTGCTTCTTATTTCTGTGTCAGATTTATGAATGGATTGACAACTCGAAGCATCTTCGTATAACACCTGGAGATGTGGCAGTCCGACTGGATTTGATATCAAAAGCTCATGGTCTGGAAGCAGCAGAGGAGTATTTCGCTAGCATTCCAGATAATCTGAGATCTTCTTATGTATATGGCGCTCTTTTGAACTGCTATGCTGATGCAAAATCATTGATGAAAGCAGAAGGTACAATGCAAAAGATGAGGGATCTGGGGAATACTGACTTAGTGACTTACAATGTTATGATGAACCTATATGCTAAAATGGGAGACCTTGAGAAACTACAGTCGTTAGTGCAAGAGATGGAAGATAAGGGAATTGCTGGTAATGTAATCTCCTATACTATCCGCTTAAATGCATATGTATCTGTTCCTGATGTAAAGGAGATGGAGAAACTTTTGATGAAGATGGAAGAGGATTCTTTGCTGATTGATTGGAATGCTTATGCAGTCACTGCCAATGGATACATGAAAGCTGGAGATGTAGAAAAGGCTTCAAAGGTATTAAGAAAATGTGAGCTCCTAGGTAAGGGGAAAAATGCAAGGGTTGCTAATGAAAGCATGCTATGCCTCTACGCTAGTATGGGCAAGAAGAATGATGTCTATCGTATATGGAAGAAATTAAAGAATAGAGGTAAGGTCTACAGTTCAAGTTATCTTTCCATGATAAGTGGACTGGAAAAGTTAGATGATATTGATGGTGCAGAGAAGATATTTGCCGAGTGGGAAGTGAAAGAGGTATATTTTGATGCTAGAATTCCAAATTTGCTCATAGCCGTTTACTGCAGAAAGGGTCATTTAGAAAAGGCTGAATCTATTATAGAAAGACTCTTGGAGAGTGGGAAGAGGCCAAACTATAGGACATGGGATCGTCTGGCACTCGGATATTATTCACACAATCAGATGGAGAAGGCAGTTGAAACATTGAAGAAGGCGATCTTGGCAAGTATGCCCCTGCGGACACCAAATATTCACAGTTGGGCTCCGTGCATTGATTACTTCCAGTCGAATGGAGATACTGTAAGAGCAGAAGAGATTAAAAGATTGCTCAAGGAGCGAGGCATGTTCTCAGCAGGGTAGGAAAAGGTTGGAGAACTACAATAGAAATGGAAAATGTGGGTCTGAAGAACTTGACTAAATGGAAGAAGAACTTGGAGAGACTGGATAATGGTTGTTGTAGGAATATCTCTAGAGTACTGGATGGAGGATTAATTGTGTTTTGATGTTAGACTAGAATATTAGAACTGTTAAGTTCTTAAATATCATATTGTTCACATTTGACAAATACCATATGTATATAGGTGGATGTATATAAAACAGGTGCGTCTTGTATTCATCAAAATTACCTTTCAATCAATATAATCTTACAAATTATTTCCCTCAATCTGATTGTTCTAAATTAAGATTTTGTTCCCTGGAAAACACTGGGTGAAGTGTTTATGAGGTAGATAATATGACAGTTAATCGTTTTATTATTTGTTCTTGCATTTTTCTTTTAATTTTTGTGTTCTCCAACACAGGTTGAGGAAAGAGGATTATATAAAACTGGGAAAATACATTTCTGATGTTGTTTTCGGTAGCTATCCAAGGGGGTGGTTTATGTTTGGTTTGATCTATTTTCAGCATAGTAAGGTCCTCTCAAGATTATTTTCTTCATAATGAAATTAATAGCAGCTCCTGTGTTTTACTAACAGGACATATCTGATTCAATTCTTCGTCCGTCCTCTCTTTTGCAGCGTAGGAATACATATTGATTAGCTGAAGACTTATGTAAGTGCTTTTTATTAAGCACACCTGAAGCAGCTCCCATTAGCTTTGGTCTACCAATCAAACTACTATGGCCCAGAACATTTCCAGGCAAAACTTTAGGTTAGAAACAGAAGCCTAGTTTCCTTAAAAAAATATGTAAAATTGTTTCTCTTTTCATTTGCATTTAATTTTGAAGTAAAGTTGTGTGACAGTTGAAGTTCACATATCTGTTCAGGCTATAATAAAGCAAATATGGAAGAGTATTATGAAGCAGGCTTGTCGCTTTAACTTTATTTTTTAAAATTGTTAGTTAAAGGTGTAAGATATTTTTTCCAGTACTTTGTGAAAGAAGAGACAACCAATAATATAGTGAACCTTTTTTTTCGAATTCATCGGTTAGAAGTGTTTGACTAAATAAGTGTAAACCCGTTTGTCGAACTAAATATTGATAATAAAAAAGGTAAATCTTAGCCAAACATAATTAATTCAAGATCCAAACATACAGAGTGCGAAATAGAAGAAGAATAAGAGCATGTAAGATTTCTTAATGTAATAATCGTACATCAAACATGAGAGTTGGGCTTACATCTAGGGCATATATGCATCATAATCATGGGAGCAAGGAAGGGGAAGAGAGGTAACTGTTGATGATGAAGAGATTCCTCTTGTCTTGTTTACTCTATTGTGGTAGCTATCTCCTAGAGAATCCCCCCTCTTTGTCTGAGCCTCCCCCCATATATATAGTTCCTTTCCCTTTTATCCAATGGTCTTTGACCGGCATACTTTCTTACGACTGTACCTTTCGTCGTTTGCTTGAACACCACGCTTGTTCTGTTATGTATGCTTTCCGATGATTTGACCCCGGCGATGGCCGAGGTGCTCTTTGCTATCTCGCCCAGTGGGCATGATTACGACTTAGTCGACACCTTATCATTCCTCTTAAGGACGACCATTCCAGTCAGATTTTGACCCATACAGTTAGTCCCTTTGTCCGTCGAGGTCGCCTCTTAGCGGGCTCAACGGACGGACTTTGTCGATTTGAAAGTTAGAAGAAATCTGAATGTTACGCATTGAGCGGGATCCTTAGGTCGAGATGGCGACGTGACGCTTCAATGGTACCATCGGACCGTTACGTCTGTTCAGAGTTGAATCGTTGTATTGATTCAATGCATCATGAATAGCCACTATCATTATGGCGCACGTTTCCCAGGCACTGTATTGTTTCTTGTGCCCTATCAATTTTGATTGACGACTCTTGGGTTTCCCACTCAGGACATTTGTGTTCTTACAAATAGGGGGAAATCACCATTCGATTGCTACACTTTTCGATTTATCTAAAGAATTTTGCAAGCCTTTACCTTCTTCAATACTTCATACTTCTGATTCATTCTCCTGTTAGTCAGAACTTGGCACTACCATCTTCTTTTTTCCTTCATCATACTCATTTATTCCGATCAATCCAGACAAATGGCTGGTATTTCTTCCCAGACGAACAGGCTCATCGAAGCTCCGGTGCCGAAAAATGATGCACCGATTCTCGGAGAAGGAGCAGAGGCGGCGGAAGATGAGGGAGTTCCAACAACGGCCGAAATAACAGCCTCGCCGGAGAAGAACCTGATCCTGCATCCTCTACATGGATGAGTCGGCAATTGCGGCGCTCAAGACCAAGTGGGGAATTCCAAACAATATTGAAATGGTGCCAGCAACGGGGACGGACATTGTACATCTGCACCGCCCATGGTACTGCACATTCTACGCATACCCTTTTGTTTTCGGGTATACGCTTCCTCTCCCCTCCCCAGTGATAGACTTCTGCCGCTTCTATGAAGTGTGCCCGGCTCAGCTTTCACCGTACGTGTACAAACTCTTCCTCATGCTGCTCAAGTACGCAGAGCTCACCGGTCAAGAGGTCACTTTGGGGCATATGCTTAATATTTTGCCCCTCAACTTATTCGAGGCACGATGATCCACATGCTCCACAGAGGAACAAAAAGTTTGGTGGTGAAGATGGACGACAAGGATAATCGCCATTTCTGGGAAAGCTGTTTCTACGTGCGGACCGAGCACCTTGCGGACCTAGCAGGGTTTCTCGAGATATGGAACTTCGCCCGTAAGTTTTCCTTTGTTTATTTTATGACTCCTCTCAAGGTGGCGGCAGACCATTCCTTTTTAGGTGGCATTGCTGATTTGTTTTTTTTGCTTTCGCAGCTGAGAGATTGCCTCCCCCGCCAATTGACGACATCCACGAGTGGGTTAATGTTATTCTCCCCCATACCGTGAGGGTCCGCGTGTAAGCATCCTTCTACAAGAGATACATGCATATGCCTCTCACTCGTGAGTCGGCCCGTTGCAATTTCCTTGTTCTTTGCCTTGTAATTTGATCTTGTCGCTATATAATCATTTTTCTTTGTTGGCAGGGAGAGTGCGAAGGGCGAGGACTCTTCTGCTCACGTTCTGTCAACCAGCTCCTTCTACCCGGCCCGCACTGAGGTCTGCTGCCCGACCTACATAGAGATCTACTCAATCGGCACCTGCGGTCGGGGCCGTGTGCATGGGAATTACTCCTCAACCTGAGACTCCAGCTCCTACCACCCGCTCAACGGGAGAATCTTCCCGCGCTGGTAGCGGAGAGGGTCCGTCGAAGAGATGGCGAGTGGAGTCTGAAGTGGCTCTTTTAGTCGAAGCATCTTCGAGGGGCGACCCTCCCTTAGCGGTATCTGAAATTGGCAGTGGTGCTAACCCGGCCGTAGAGGCGAACCCGGTGGCAGAGGCTTCGGCCGTTATGAACGATCAATAGGATATTGCGACGGACATACGGGGTTTCGAGGCTGTTGTTGCCGTTTTGGATGGCCTTTCATCATCCGGACCAAATCACAGCTTCTTCTTCAGTCGCAGAGAGGGGAAAGGGTGTCGTGGTTGATGACTGCCAGTCTGACTCCAACCTCGATCCTGATGATGTTAGGATGTTCGAGGAGGGCTTTACCCGTACTGTGGTAAAAGCGAGAGGTCCTTCCCAAATACTTGAGATTCCATCGGATCTCAATCTTCTGCGGGACACGGAGGGTTTGGTACCGCAGTTCGACCTTCTATGCTCTGTCGCAGAGTGTGAGGCTCTTCGGGACGTTAGCAGCGTCGAATTATCGCATGAAATGGACGCTATGGGCCTGAAGGTAAGTTTGTTCTCTTTGTTTTTTTGTCCCCCTTTCGTTTTTGGAGGCCTTGGCCTTTACCGACTTTTTTCTTTACTTTCAATCTGACATGCTGGAGATCGAGAGTGCTCGCATGGCCGAAACTCGGGCCAAGATTTTTCTGATGATGCTAGAAAAGTATCGATGCTATTGCAATAAATGCCGTGAGATAAGATGCATGAGCGGCTCAGGGCGAGCACAAGTAATCAATCTCTCGGGGAGGAGCTGGAAAATAGGGATCAGGAGCTGATGCAGTCTATTTGCAGGAATAATGAGCTCGAGGAGCTACTTCGTGCAAAGGCCAAAGAACTTGAGTTGGGAAAGGGGGTCGCTGCAGAGTGTGAGCATCTTCAGGCGAAGGTGTTGTCGTTGCAATCTAAACTTGATCAAAATGCTGCCAGATTTGAAGTTTTGAGTGCTGAATGGATGGGGAAGTTGGCCGAGCTAGAGAGGAAGGTGTTCGAGTTAGAGAATGCCGAGAATGCTGAGAATGCTCGGGCCTCGGCTTTGGCAAGGGCAACGGTGTTGGAGGACACTATCCACGTCCTTCAATTTGAGCAGGAATTTGAGAGGGCAACGACCACGTTAAGGGAGGCGAGGCTTGAAGAGCGCATTGGCGAAATTGACTAGGAAGCTTCGAACTTGGGAGATCAGGTTGCTGTCGTCGAGGCTGAAAAGGTGCAATTGTTGTCCCAAGTTGAATCTGCCTCTGCCTCTACCGCTGTTCCTCGCCACTTGCATGAGCTTTGGGTTCATGCCGAGGCCCAACGAGACATATACCGGAGTTTGTGGGAGGCGAGCAATGTTTTTGAAGCTACTTATGAAGGAGCCCGGGTGAAGGCACGAGAGGCTCGTGTCAACTACGGCTATTACCCCGCGACACCGGAGGCTGGCGAAGACGCTGATGCTGAGAAGGAGTTTCTTGGAGACAATGATGGGGAGGATGGCGGTGATGACGCCGAATGAAAAGTTGATACTACTTTAGTATATATACTTATATATTTTTTTGCATTTCATTTTTGTCTCTTTTTTTAATTGGGCCTATTTTGGCCTTGTGTAAGGTGCGACCATTGCACACGTATATATGAATATAAGAGTTGTTTCACCTTAGTATATCCTTTGATTTTCTTTCCCCTCCCCTTGTTTGTTACATCTTTTTGTTTTGGAGTTAACCTTCGGATTTTTTTATGGCGAATCCCTAGTTTTTTATTTGGGAATCCGGCCTTGACCGGTCGAGTAGGGTCTCATCGTGTGAGTCCAAATGGAGTTTCTTCGGATTTGCACATTCGGGTGAGATTGACTTTTGACTTGTCGCTTTTGGAAGAATCATCTTTGATTCAAACGAGGTCAACTTTTTCATATGTATTCGAGCGGGGTCGAACTTGGAATCAGGAGAAAAGTCAGTTTCTGACTTATTTGAACAAGTTCGAGAAACAAAAAAAAAATTATTTGACGATGGCCAGTGTCCGTAAAGGTGTCAAACTAAGGTCGAAATGTCAACCCATTGTGATTCGAGCGAGGTCGAATCCTTCTTTTGGCAATGGCCTTTGGCCGTAGGGGTGTTATTTCGAACTAAGGTCGAAATGTTAACCCGTTGTGATTCGAGCTAGGTCGAATCCTTCTTTGGGCGATGGTCCTTTGGCCGTAGGGGTGTTATTTCGAGCTAAGGTCGAAATGTTAACCCATTGTGATTCGAGTAAGGTTGAATCCTTCTTTTGGCGATGGCCTTTGGCTGTAGAGGTGTTATTTCGAACTAAGGTCGAAATGTTAACCCGTTGTGATTCGAGCGAGGTTGAATCCTTCTTTTAGCGATGCCCTTGGCCGTAAGGGTGTTATTTCGAGATAAGGTCGAAATGTTAACCCGTTATGAATCGAGCGAGGTTGAATCCTTCTTTTGGCGATGGCCTTTTGCCATGAGGGTGTTATTTCGAACTAAGGTCAAAAATGTTAACCCGTTGTGATTCGAGCGAGGTCGAATCCTTCTTTTGGTGATGTACCTTGGCCGTAGGGGTGTTATTTCGAGCTAAGGTCGAAATGTTAACTCGTTGTGATTCGAGCGAGGTCGAATCCTTCTTTTGGCGATGGACCTTTGCCGTAGGGATGTTATTTCGAGCTAAGGTCGAAATGTTAACCTGTTGTGACTCGAGCGAGGTTGAATCCTTCTTTTGGCGATGGCCTTTGGCCATAGGAGTGTTATTTCAAACTAAGGTCGAAATGTTAACCTGTTCTGACTCGAGTGAGGTCAAATCCTTCTTTTGGCGATGGCCCTTGGCCGTAGGGGTGTTATTTCGAGCTATGGTTGAAATGTTAACCCGTTGTTTCCTTGTCAGATTTTGGAGAATTTTACAGGTCACCATACTGTTTGTGCATATGTGGGGGTGAATCCTGGTGCGGCTCGATTTTGTTTTTACTAGAGAATATTGGGTGTTCCCCGAGGGAGTCCCAGTTTTGCTTAGCTTCTGTGTTTCCTGGGTGAGTCCCAGTTTGCTTAATTTTGCTTGCATTGGAGAATACGATGTGTTTCCTGGGTGAGTCCCAATTTGCTTAATTTTACTCACATTGGAGACTACCTTAATGGGGAGTACAAAATGTTGCTCTATTTCCCTCATTGGAGAATGCTACACATGTTCGTTTCATACATATATTGGTGAAGTTTCCATGTATCTAGTCCCTTCATCGCCTGGTCTGGGGAAGTAGTTGACATGCAGGGTGATGAATCATAGTTGGACTTCGAGACACCCCTTTCGTCGCCTTGTTAGAAATCTCCCCGAGAGGACCCAACTAGGACGAGACCCGGGTGAAGGAAAAAGGATACGACTTGAGGGGTGTCCATTCATAGGGGTTTGGGCGACATTCCAATTATTTTATAGTAGCTTTCCGTCCATTGTTTCTAGTTGGAATGCTCCTTTGCTTGCTTGCCCATGCGAGTGCTCGCATTCCTGCTTAAATCAACAACAGAGGATAAACTAAAATGAAATTTTCCGTACCTCGATCCAACGGGTTAGTGAAAAGAGTGGCGTTGTAGTGTTACGCGCTCCGCCAGGTGTTCGAATAGTGGTTTTAAATTTGGCGGCCGTGTTCAGCTCCGTTTTAAACAGCGTCTAGGCTTCATGCTGGTTGGGCCTACCTCACTTGCTGAAATGTTGAAATGGAGTCCCGGTCCGATCTCGTTTGATTTGTACCCATAACAAGGGAAATATGTCATACTTAGTTCATGGACCATCCAATGCGTGGGGGAATATGAAAGTAGGGCAGGATGTGCCTATTCTTTCAAAGGATCGCGCATCAAGCTGCCGTCCTCTCATAAAGGGTGGGAACGCGGGTTAATATATAAGGTAAATATGTTAAATGAGGATGTGGTCACACCATGTGACCATGATCCTATTTTAAACGTGCGTACATCGTGCTAAACCTATCGCTACTGGCGAGATCTGGGTTTTGCATAGTTATTTTTCATAACTTTTACTTTTATGTAGCAGCCTGATCTAGATTAGTACAGTTGTCTCGAAGGTTTATTTATTGCTCTTTCGAGTGGGTGGTGACATTTCGCCGGTTTTAGATTTGAAGGAAACTAAGAAATTTGGCTAAGAGATCCCTACAGACAGCGCCAAATTGTTTGACTGAAAAAGTGTAAACCCTTTTGTCGAAATAATTATTGATAATAAAGAAGGTAAATCTTAGCCGAACAAAATTAATTCCAGATCCAAACATACAAAGTGCGAAATAGAAGAAGAATAAGAGAACGTAATATTTCTTAATGTAATAATCGTACATCAAACATGACAGATGGGCTTACATCTAGGGGAGATATGCATCATAATCATGGGAGCAAGGAAGGGGAAGAGAGGTGACTGTTGATGATGAAGAGATTCCTCTTGTTTACTCTATTGTGGTAGCTATCTCCCAGAGAAACCCCCCTCTTTGTCTAAGCCTCCCCCATATATATAGTTCCTTTCCCTTTTATCTAATGGTCTTTGACCAACGTACTTTCTTACGACTGTACCTTTCATTGTTTGCTCGAACACCACACTTGTTCAGTGATGTATGCTTTCCGACGATTTGACCTTGGCGATGGCCAAGGTGCTCTTTGTTATCTCGCCCTGTGGGCATGATTACGGCTTAGTCGACCCCTTATCATTCCTCTTAAGGACGAACATTCCAGTCAAATTTTGACCCATACAACAAGGCAACTTACACGTGCTGATACAACATTGCTCTTTTTTTGTTTGTTTTATTTTTTGATACACATGGTCAATTTGAATAGAGCATTCAACGTAGTTGATAGGTCATGCATCCTGTTATGTTTTGATGATCTAACAAACTTAATGTTAAGAACCAAATAAGGAACCTGTTACACATCCTCAAGTACTCAAAAACAACAAGTCTCAAGCCGGGGACATGGTTCAACATTTCAGAGTCAAAGAAACAACAGAGGGAACAAATGGACATTAGTTCCCTTGCTAACTATACCAGTCAGCCCCCCACAATTGTAAAGTCGCTGCAACTGTTTCTCTGCACACGCAACAGTGGAAACAATGCAACAATCACTTTATGGGGAATTCCCTTTTACCAAACATGCTTGCATCATTCAAGTGATTTCACCTATGTAATATTAACATGAAGCAAAGGAAAAACATCACACTCAAGTGTGTGTTGATCTGGAAAGTGACTTTAAAGGGAATCAAGAACATAACAAAGGACCAGTTTCCTGCATCGAGTCATTATATGTCCTTAGTTGTGTTGCACCTTTGTTAAAGTGTTTTATTTGTAATTCCTACTCAGCTTAGTTAGAAGCATTATGTAGGAAATCTGTTGTAAAACCATAAACCTTGTGTTTGTGTCTTAGCTAGAGTTAGTCGAGTTGTAAAACTTTGTAATAGAGTATTACAAAGGGGCTTGTGATAAAGTTATCACAATTTAGTGAGGGATTAATAGGTTAATTCCTAGGTTACAATAGTTTGTAATCTGAAAGTTTGCTCAGTAGTGAAGTTGAAATCTTACAAGGGTAGTGTTGATTCCCAAGTTTTCCCTATATATTTTTCAATATGCAAAATACCTTCAAAATAGCATATGTATGCATACATAAGCATGTTCAAGTGTTTTATTATTTTTCCATAATTTTAAAGGTTTTTAAATTGATTTATTTTCCCCCTTTTTATCCATAAAATCCCCAATAATTATTTCTAAAATTATTATTTTGATAATTCATCTATTGGATTTTATATTTATGCTAAAATATAGCTAAAGTAATTTTTACATATTCTTACAATTTCATTTAGTATTTTTAAAGCTAAATTGCACATAATTGCAATATTAGCCTTTTAAGGTTTAATTAGGTTTTATATTCATAAAATTGGGTACTGTATTTTTATATTATTAATTATGTGTTATAAATAATTTAAGTACTTTAATTTATTTTTCAGAAACTGTTTACTATTTTTTATAAATTAAAAAGGGAAAACTGGCTATTTAAATAACAACCCCTTTTGCATTTCAATTATAACCAAAATGGGACCCCAATTCCCCAGCCCAATTTTGATTTAAACCCGACTCTAACCCTTTTAAACCCTACCTAAACCCGGATTCCTACCTACCCCGTTTAATCTAGACCGTTGATCATTCAGATCAACGATTCCTATTCACCCTTCCATAATTAAACCCAAACGACCCCTTAACCTACTTCATTTCCACCAAACCGCCGACCTTGAATCCCCTTCCTCTCCAATTCTCTCTACAACCCCACTCAAACCCTAGCCGCCGCCACCCAAACTAACCTTAATCCCCTTCGATTCTCACCCAATCCATGGACTCCCATAACTGTTTGAGACGTGTACCTGTCTCCTATGTCCCGGTTGCCTGTTTCGTGATTTCATGGAAGGATCACAAAGAGATATAATCCAGTCTTTGCTCAATTTCTATCTATGGGTCAGATCCACGGCTTTTCCGGCTAGATCGCTAACTTTTCAAAGTCTTTCCCATTTTTCTGGGTTCTCCGAAACCCTAACTTTAAAGGGCTTTCCGATTTTCTTTCAGGTCTGTCTTAGATCTGTGTTTGTTATGAACCTCTTAAGTGTTTTCCTTAAAAGTTTTCCGATTTTGTCAAAACGATTCTTAATTTTCAATGATTAGGGTTTTCTTAATCTCTTTTAAAAGATCTCTTCTCCGATTTTCCGTGTTATTTTATGATTTTACTATGTTTAAACAATTTGTTTGTGTTTTTCTTCTACCTAGTTCATCGTGTTAAAACCCTAAGTATCTTTGGTTTTATCCGGGGTTTTGAAATCATCTTTTATTTTGTATACTTGTTTCGACTGAGTTCTTTGTGTTTAGATACTTTTTTTTGTTTAACTTGACTGATTCTGAGTTCTTACCTTTTTTTAACTCAGCTCTGTTAAAACCTTAATTTCTTAAAACTTTCCTCACCTGTTGCTATGAGCTTTTGAAGACTTCCTTTACTTATTTCGGTGTGTTGGTATGATCTCCTCTACCTGTTGCTATGTGTTAGTCTGTTTCCTTCATTTTTGGTTCTATGTGACTACTTGACTTTGTTGACTACCATGCTTCGAGTAGGTCCTTTACTGCTGAGTCCTAGCCTACTCCTATTATTGTTTTATGTTTGTGTTCATCTAGTTGCTTCCTTTGTCAATATGGTTGGCCTTGCATGTCTGATATTCTTATTCATTCTTCTCTATTATATGGCGAAGTGCAGAATCATGATTCTTTCTTGATTGATCTTGATTTCCTCAAGTTACGACTGATTACAAGGGTTTTCTTATAAACCCTTAATTTTACTCATTTGTTTAAATTGATCGATTCCCTTTCTTTATTTGTTGTGATGTTTCACCCCTGCTGAATCCCTTCCCCAATTAAGTATATTCTGTACCTAGACTCAATTATATACTCTATATTCTTACTATCCCTTATATGGTCAGAAATCAATCTTCCTCAAATTGATTTTCTTTCCTTAATTATCCCTGTTAGTATCCGTTAAGCATTAATTCCTTGATTAAAGGGAAGTACTTGTATTAATTGATTCTGATTGTGATTACTTCCATATTTGTGCTAAACTTTACTTGTTACCTTATTTTCTACTCATTTTCAAAGCTATAAATACCCTACCTTCTCTTCTCAAAAGGACACGAACAACTGCGTTCAAAAACACGCACTTACACATTCAAACTCTCTTTCTTTCTCTACTACTTGTGCTACTGCCTTGTCTAGCCAGCTGAAAGCCAAGGCTAGACTTTGGAATTCTGATTGCTTTACTTTTTCTGCACTTTGCTCCTTCAACTGGTATGTTCTTAATTTAAATTCTGAAACTCAACTCTATGCGTTCCCTTGTTTGTCAATCCTTGTCTCTTTCTGCACTAACTTAATGGCTCATGCTATTGAGTTGTACTGTTTGTTTATTACTTTACTCAGAATGCTTAAAATTCTGCCCTCCTTTGTTCAAATGTGATCAACATATTTACTTGTTCCTGTTTATGTCCTTCAACTAGCATGTCTATAATGTACCTAATTCATGACTAATTGTGTGTTTCTGATTTGGGTCCTCTATGTCCCCAACCCCTACTCCCCTGTTTGTAATTACTGAAACATGTAATTCTCTCTGAACTTGTTCTGTGTGTGTTGTTGTTGCTCCTACCCCCTTTCCCTTTCAAAAACTATTTTATTAGGAAATTCTTCTGCTGTTTTACAAATTCATTTCAAACATGTTGTTACTAATATTATTTTCCAACTCAACTCCTTTGAGTCTATGTCCAGCACTCTCACATGCACTCTTAGATCATTAGGTTCTGCCCCTCTTGTATGAGCCTTCCTTTGGGACCCTTGAGCTTCCTCTGAACCTGGACATATAAGAGTTTGCCCTTCCACACTGCACCTATTCTTGGTTATGCAATCTGGGTGTGAGCACTGCCTGGGATCCCTTGAGGTCCTTAGGGAACTCTGACATACCCAGATATGAGAAAGGTTTTGGAACAATATTGGCTTTTAAGGTGGTTTATCACATAACTCAGAGAGGAAGTTAGGATCATGCTTCCTATGGTTGTAACTTCTTATTTTTGCATTTTTCTTATGTAATTCAATCACATGGTCTGTAATAATTTGTAAACAAATATTGGGGTGGTTAGTGAAAAGGGATAGGGAAATATGCATGCTATAGCTAAAGGGTAGAAAATATGTTATTAGGTTTATATTCCAAGTTGTGCAATAGAAATCATGTTTAGGACTCATACAATGCATTAGAAATCATGTTCTTAGGATTCATGTTTCCTGCTTCAGCATCTCATTGATTAATCCATGTTTCATGTCCAACACTTAGAAATCCTGCCTCTAGGACGAATAAATAAAAATTGTTACTCATGAAGTCGTTTCTTAATAATTCTGCAACTCTTTCGTATATTTAAAAATCATGCCTTAGGAACTCTACCATCTGCATGTGCATATTAGATATCATGTTCTAGGATCCTATTTGCATTTTGTTTAAAACGCCTAATTAATTACTGATTCATGAAAAAGGTAATAAGGTAATAGTTTTCACATTGTGAAGTTTCTGAATAACTGGTAATAATATCTGCAACTAGAACAACATGTCTTAGGTAATAATAAGCTCGAAACTGTCTTAGCAATTCTGAATAACTATGTCATGTGATAAATCTTGTTCTGACTTAAACACCCTACTTTAGGATTATAAATTCAGACCTTAATTGTGTATAAGTCATGCTGCCTACGTGCACTATTTGCGGAGGTATAAATGAGCCTTCTATTTGCTTATATGTTTCCCCCTAATTGCAGTCTTACATGTTTTGTATGCCACTTTAGAATTTTTGCCTTTAAACCTGAGGGTCTGCCTAGAACCTCCTTCTTATAGGAATAGGAGTCCTAAAATTCCCCCGGGACTGATAGGAAGGGACGGGTAACAGCATGCAATAGTGGTCGAGACCAACCCTCGCTTTAATTACCTTCATGGGGTGGGAAGAGTAGATATGGATATGATGACCGGTGCACTAATACCATATGTATACCCTCTTCTAAAGAGTGTCATACCGGGTATTGCATTGCTTTGATCCATATTACAAACAAACCTAGGACCCCTTTACATTCATAAGCATGCTTAGATTATAACTCTTTTTCAAAACCCTGCTTTTATTAATTGTTTTCAATTGCATGTGTATTTAAATCCCCTATTATTTGAGCCCTACTTGTTTGTTTGCTAATTGCACAAATTCACAAAACTATCTGGTCGGGAACCACACTAGTGGATCCTGAGGGGTGCCTAACACCTTCTCCTTAGGATAATTTCCAGCCCTTACCCTATCTCTGGTTATCAAAACGTAGTTGTAGATAAACCCTGTAGGTGCCCTAACGCACCTTAAAAATCGTTAGGTGGCAACTCTTCAAAAATAAAATACCCAATTCCCAAAAGGAAATGAGTCATTACACCACATGAATGTCGAAAACCGGACCCCTCTCCGCAGAGGGAAAAAGGGGGCGCGACAGGTTGGTCGTGGTTTTTAATCTCGTGAGCTGGGAGTTTTCCACGTAAAACTCTATTGTGTCATTTACTTATTGCTCTCTGTGTGCATTCTGTGGGAAATAATAGATAACCATGTTCTCTATATAGTTTGGTAGACCCTTAGTTCCTATCAATTGGTATCAGAGCAGGTTCTTTATATTAGGCTAACACCTAGAAAGGATCCTCATGGTTGCTCCACCAAACCTTGAAGAAGGTCAATCTACCTACAGACCACCAAGATTCAACGACCAATACTATGGATGGTGGAAGATAAGGATGCATGATTTATCATGGTTGAATATTCAGAGCTTTGGGATGTTATCTATGATGGACCCTTCATTCCTACGAAGACCATTGGTGACCTAGTCGTGATAGTTCCCAAAACAAGAAAGGAATACAACGATGCTGACCACACGGCTAATAGAGAAGAACTTTCGAGCAAAAAAATCCTTATATGTGGTATTAGACCAGATGAATATAACAGAATTTTAGCATGTCAATCTGCTAAGGAGATCTGAGAAGCTCTCCAAACAGCTTATGAAGGGACAACTCAAGTCAAGCAGTCGAAGATTGATATGCTAACCATAAAGTATGATCTTTTCAGGATGAAGGATGATGAGTCCATTCAGGATACACACACTTGCTTCACCTCTATCAATGAGCTTCACTATCTGGGAGAAATCATTCCCAGGAACAAACTTGTCAGGAAAATACTTAGTGTATTACCTAGTTCTTGGGAAAGCAAAGTAAATGTTATCACAGGGTCAAAGGATCTGTAGAAGCTGACCATTGATGAACATTGGCAATCTGAAAACTTATGATATGAAGAAGAAGAATGATAATGAGAGAAAAGAGCCCAAAAAGGAGAAGAACCTGGTCCTCAAGACAGACAATAATGACTTAGGTGGTGAGGATACTGATATGGCTTACCTACCAAAGAGATTTCAGAAAATGGTTCGCAGAAATGGAGGTATTCCAAAAAATCTCAGCTCCAACAAGCCAAGAGGCTATGACCTGTGTCATAAGTGCGGGAAGTCAAGATATTTAATCAAGGATTTCCCTCTCCTCAAGCAAGATCACTACAAACACAACACAGACAAAGCATCCAAGAGGAACCTGGTTCCTGACAAATGATTCAAGAGAAAAGATGCCACTGACAACGTTGTGAAATAAGCTCTTGTTGCATGGGGAGACTCTTCCAGCGAATCAGGAGAGGATGACGAACAAGGTGACATCTCCATGATGGGGGTAGAAAGTGAAACAATTGAATATGACTCTATCTTTGCCCTAATGGCAATGTCTGATGATGATGAGGTGAACTTTCTAGATGTTCAAAAAAATTTAAAGTCTTACTCTCCGAATAAACTTTTGTCTTTGGCAAATGTTTTAATTGATGCTTATCATAGTCTTATAAATGATAAAAATGCATTAACTGTGGAACTAGGAGAAGTAGAACATGAGAGATATGATCTAGTAGTTGTTGTGGTTGATTTAAGAGAAACCATTGAGAGTTTGAAGAAAGAAAAAAGATGCCTTAACTAAAAAAATTGCAAACATAGAACATGAGAGAGATGATTTAGTGGTTGTTGTGGTCGATCAAAAAGAGACCATTAAGTGTTTTAAAAAGGAGAAAGAAGGTTTAACTGAAAAGATTGCTAACATAGAGCAGGTGAGAAATGACTTATTATTAGTAGTTATGGACCTAAAAGAAACAATTAAGGAACTAAAAGGAGAATGTAGGCGTGAGATCACTCAAAAGGGGAAGGACGTTGCAAATGAGGCACAACTTAGGCTTGAATATGAGCTAAAATCAGTGAAATCTAGTCTGTGTGCTGAACTTGAGAGACACAAACAACTTTAGAAAGATCTAGGAAGAGTTAAGAGTGATCTAGAAAAATCACTTCAGTGGATCTGGTTCTCTGATGCTATCACTGCCATGTATAAGAACAATGGGGGTAACGAGCAAGGAATTGGGTTCCAAAGGGAAAAGACTCCTTACAACCCTCATAGCATGTATGTTACTGTCCCTGATAACTGGCTCTGCACTCACTGTGACACTGGACATTTTAAAGAAACCTGTAAGGCCAGAATTCAGTCTCAACAGAAAAACAAAGATTTTGCTAAAAAGGTAACTACTACTAAAGAACCTGGTCCCGCATATAAAATCGATTCATGCTTGGACCAAAAGAATCCTGATTCACCCCTTTCCTCACTACAAGGAACCCAAACTTGTTTGGGTTCCTAAGTCTAACCTATGATTTCCTTATGCAGGGAGCAGTGAAAGGGAGAAACCAATAATGATACATGGATAGTGGCTTCTCAAAGCACATGACTAGAAGTACAAATGATTTCCAAGGCCTTGCAAGGAGGGAGTGTGTCCTTTAAAAATGGCAAAAGGGATACATTCTGAAAGTTGGAAGGATTGGGAAGTCTCTCACTCACTCAATTGAAAATCTGTATATGTGAGCGGGTTGAATTACAACTTACTGAGTGTTTCCCAAATTTGTGAAAAGAGAAACAAAGTGGAATTTGTGTCAAAAATATGCACGGTCACAAATCTTGTGACTGGTAAAGTTGTTCTGGTGGCTAAAAGATACAAAAATATTTATGTTGTTGCTTTTGAGTGCTTGCAAAATGGGATCTAAAATGTATGAGTGTTGTTGATGATGATGTTGAACTATAGCTGAAAGACTGGGTCATGCAAGCTTTACATTGCTGAACAAATTGGTCAAGAAGGACCTGGTTCGTGGCCTACCCAAGTCAAGCTTCAAGGACCACAAGGTATGTGATGCATGTGTAAAAGGAAAGCTAGTAAGATCCTCTTTCAAGCCCAAAAAAGAATTTAGTACCTCAAGGCCACTTGATCTCCTCCATATAGATCTATGTGGACCTATGAAGGTGCCAAGTAGAGGAGGAAAGAAGTACATCTTTATTATAGTGGACGACTATTCCAGAATCACCTGGACTCTGTATCTCAGAACCAAGGATGAAACTTTTCAAATATTTGCTACATTTGTGAAGAAGATCCAGGTGAAGATGAGCCATAGTGTTGTATGTATAAGGTCTGATCACGACACAGAATTTGACAATGCCAAATTCGACGAATTATGTGCTAAAAATGGCATTACTCATAATTTTTCAACTTCAAGAACACCTCAACAAAATGGTGATATGGAGAGGAAGAATAGGACTCTTGAATACATGGCAAGAACAATGTTGATTGGCAGTGGCATTGCAAAAAGTTTCTAGGCAGAAGCAGTTAACACTGCATGCTACTTGGTGAACATGTGCATGATCAGGTCCCTTCTGAACAAAACCCCATATGAACTGCTGGACGGGAGGAAGCCCAAGCTAACACATTTAAGGACATTTGGCTGTAAATGTTTTATCCTCAACAATGGCAAGGATGCACTTGGAAAATTCGATGCCAAAAGTGATGAAGGATTCTTTCTAGGCTATTCATCACAAAGCAAAACCTACAAAGTATACAACAAAAGAACTGAATGTGTTGAAGAAATTATACATTTGATATTTGATGAATCTCATCACCCATGTGGGAAAGATTCACATGATAATATTGATCAAGACGGAGAACAATCAACTGTCCCTGGTGAAGTCATTGACATGGCAAATGGAAAGGCTGACATGATGAGTCACGTCAAGGAATCAAATGATGATGGTGCAGCCATATCTCCAATTGATGGGGAGGAACCTTGTTCCTCAATCACAACAAATGAAGCTGAGAACAGAGTTGTCGATGCTGTCCAAGGCACCCCACATGCTGAGCTGAGAAGCGAAACTCACGACAACCAAGGATCACATTCAGAAATACCTAGACCCTCTCACAATGAGATTCGGGTGTCTAACTAGAAGCATAAAAGTTCACACATTTTTGAAAATGTGCACTCCTCTTATCTCAGGGATTCTAACCAGATCAAAATTAAGAAATTCACTTGCCTTTTCAGCCTTTCATTCTAAAATTGAACCCAAACATAACAAAAAAGCATTGAAAGATGCTAATTAGATTACGGCTATGCAATAAGAACTCCATCAATTTGAGAGGAACAATGTATGGCACCTGATTCCTTGACCTGTCGATAGAACTGTTATAGGAACCAAGTGGGTATTCAGAAACAAACTTGATGAGTTTGGAAACACAACAAGGAACAAGGCAAGGCTAGTAGCTCAAGGCTATAATCAGGAAGAAGGGATTGACTATGATGAAACTTTTGCTCCAGTTACTCGAATGGAGTCCATCAGAATCCTCATTGCCTTTGTATCTCATATGGAATTCAAATTGTTTTAAATGGATGTCAAAAGTGCCTTTCTGAATGGTTTTCTAAAAGAAGAAGTCTTCATCAAGCAACCACCTGGATTTGAGTGTCATGAGCATCTTGAGCATGTTTTTAAACTCGACAAGTCAGCTAAAGCAGGCTTCTCGTGCTTGGTATGAAAGGTTGTCCAAATTGCTTCTATAAAATGGCTTTGCAAGAGGAAAAATTGACAACACCTTATTTATGAAGAAACGAAGGAGGAACCTGCTCATTGTGCAAGTCTATGTTGATGATATCATCTTCGAAGCAACAAATGATTCTTTGTATGAGGAATTTGCAAAACTCATGGGAAGTGAGTTTGAAATGAGCATGATGGGGAAAATGAATTTTTTCTTCGGTTTACAAGTCAAGCAAACTCCTAAGGGGACAATGATTAGTCAGCAGAAGTACATCAAAGAGCTTCTGAAGAGATTTGAAATGGAAGGCTAAAAAATCATTGATACTCCCATTGACACTACTACTCGTCTGGACATAGATGAACCTGGTTCTCCTGTAAATAAGACCATGTATAAAGGTATCATCAGGTCACTCCTCTATCTCACAACAAGTAGACCAGGTATTATTTTCAGTGTAGGACTTTGTTCCAAGCTTCAATCTAATCCAAAGGAATCTCATCTGAAGGTTACCAAGAGAATCCTAAGGTATCTCAAAGGAACGTAGGATCTGGTTCTTTTACTATCCCTCAGGAGATAATTTTGATTTAATCAGGTATGCTGATGCTGATTATGCTGGTTATCTGGTGGATAGGAAAATCACTTCTGGCATGGCACCTTTTATAGGTTCATGTCTAATCTCATGGGGTACAAGAAAACAAAACTCAGTGGTTCTTTCAACTGCAGAAGCTGAATATGTGGCGGCTACCTCTTGTTGTGCTCATGCTATGGATTAAGCAGTAGCTGGAAGATTTTGGTGTGTTTTCTGATTGCATGCCCTTACTATGTGACAACACTAGTGCTCTCAACATGGTCAAGAATCCAGTTCAACATAAGAGAACAAAGCACATTGATGTGCGATATCACTTCCTCAAAGACAATGTTGAAAAAGGGCTTATCTGTATGAAATTTTGTAGCACAAAAGATCAAATTGCATATATCTTCACCAAAGCACTGAGCAGAGAGAACTTTGAAAACAATCGCTTGGTACTAGGGTTGATAAAATCAAGCTAAGGACTCGGTCCCTCGATGATTGACTATGAAAGAAATGAACAGGTAAAATGGCTAAAAAGTATTTTTCTGGTAATTTCTAACTCATCTCTATACCATTACAGGTAGACATGCATAAGGATTACATAGCAAAGAAGTAGCTAATGGTATTGCACGTTGGTCAAAGTATGAAATTCACTTTTACAAAATCTGTCAGGGAACTTGGTTCCCTTGACACATATTAGTAGTTCCTCTATACTCTCATCTACAACTTTTTAACGGCTAAAACGGTGCCATGTCATTAAAATGTCAGTTTGTCTGATTTCGTTTTGTTTGAACCCAAGTGTCCTACCTGTTATGAAACGACCTGTCTATCCAAAATTGATACCTGTTCCTAATCGGTCCCTCATTCCTTTTACTTGTTATGAAACGACATGCATAAGGATTACATAGCAAAAAAGTATCTAATGGTATTGCACGTTGGTCAAAGGATGAAATTCACTTTTACAAAATCTGTCAGGGAACTTGGTTCCCTTGACACATATTAGTAGTTCCTCTATACTCTCATCTACAACTTTTTAACGGCTAAAACGATGCCATGTCATTAAAATGTCAGTTTGTCTGATTTCGTTTTGTTTGAACCCAAGTGTCCTACCTGTTATGAAACGACCTGTCTATCCAAAATTGATACCTGTTCCTAATCGGTCTCTCATTCCTTTTAGATAAATCCACACACGGTCAATTTCATAACTATTCACATAACAAGCCAAAAATCCCTCTTTTTCTTCAAACCAAACACTCTCTTCTTCCATCAATTCTCACTCCACTCAACCATGTCTGGAAACTAAGAATGTTCCAAGCATCGTCCTCACTGCATTTTCACATGTCGAAGCACTAGTGCTAGAGCCTATGATCATCATGCCACCTAGTCCAAACACTAAGCTAGAGTCACAACCACCCACAGTTTCCTATCCAACCCAGTCGAGTATTGGTTCTCATCGGAGATACAAAACCTCAACTCCCAAGAAGCTTGTGGCAACGACCTCTCCTTCTGCCATACTGGAAAAAATGGTTGAAGAAGATACAGTTGAGAGAGAAGAAAATTAGGAAATTTTGAGTCTTCTAGTGGAAGAAAGTTCTAAGATACAACAGGGCATGGGTCGTAATAGTGATGAATCAATAATGACTACCCCAGGCCTTGATTTGAATGTTACCAATTTCACAGGTAATGCTCTTCTTATGTCTTCTGAGTTTTCTTTGGGTTTCAAGAACAAGAAAATGTCGAAAATAAGTTGTCAATAGCTGCTGAGGGAATTCTGGTTGGTAACTATGATGGTGTGTCTGAACCTCATGGGTCTCAAGGGGAAGACAATAGTATACATGTAGAGGGTAGGGAATTGGTGCCTGTCGAAACTTTGGCACCTGACAGTACCACTGGGGAACCAACAGAGAGACCTGATCCCTCAACCCAAGAGGAGCCCTTTGCTCTTACTTTGGATGAAACCCCTATTCCTCAAAAGAACCCCTAGTCAGTATTGATCCCGCTCTCTCTCCTCACTTCTATGCTGAACCATTGACTATTATTCCCCATACGATGAGATCTTTGTCTAAGGAAGAAAATGATGGTAGTGAGGAAGACTATGACAATGTGGCTTTTGCAAGGTTCATTAGCTCTAGGAGTAGAAAAGTACCTCCCAAAGATCCCACCCCCAAAAGGCCTACTACTAGGTTGCAAAATAAGGAGGCTCTTGAATCAGTTCTGAAGAAAAACAAAGAAGAGAAGAAGAAAAGGAGATTGGTGAAGGCTGGAAAGCATATGAATGAGAAAGAAGTGCCTCCAACACTTGTTATTGACATTGATGATGAAGTGAATGAGGAACCTGGTTCCTTAGTTTGTAATCCCTCAAAGAAACCTACAGTTACAAAACCCATGAAAGAGTCATTTGTGAGTGTGATGGATGTTAGCAACATTGAGGTGGACTTGTCTGGTGAGAAAGTAGCTGAAGAGTTTACTGGACAATTGTCTGAGAAGGTGTCTAAGGGGTCTGTGTCTGAGAAGAAGGTGTTTGAGAAATCTTTTGAGAAACAAAAGTGTAAGAAATTCAGTGAGAAGGAAGGCTGGTGCCAGTGAGGAACATGTTTCCTCCAAGAAGGCCAATGTTGGTACAACCAAAGAGGTTGGAAGGAAATATTGGAGAAATCAGAAGGTGTTGTGGGGCAGAACATTTGCCCCTGATATTCTTGACATGACATGAATGCGCCAACTGGTAGAGATCTGTGAATTTCAACAGTGGACTCATTTTTTCACAAATGAAAGTCCTAAAGTGTATAAGGCAGAAATGCGCAGTTTTTATGCTGACTTTTTCACAGTAGAGGATGAAAATATCTGCATGAAAATGAATGGCGTTGACTTTGTGATGGATGAAGTTGTACTGGGAACCATTTTGGGAGTGCCTACTGCTGACATATCCTCCATTGAGGGAACCTGCTCTCCAAATTTTCGAAATGCTATCTTGAAAGATAATGCAGTGCAGCAAGGGGAACGACTACACAAGAAGGCCCTTCTTCCAGTGTGCCAACTGATGTTTGAAATGGTAAAAAAAAGTCTTGCTCCTACGCACAGAAATACGTTCCACGTCAATAGTAGACTTGTTTCTCATGGAAGCAGTAGATGCCTTCACTACTACAAACCCGCCTGGTCTCATGATAAAACATATGTAGAAGGTGGCAGATTTTAAGGATGGTAATCATGGGTTTCCTTACGTGTTCCTACTCACCAAAGTATTTGAATTCTTCAAAGTCCCTCTGGGAAAGGTTAGAGTGGGTACTTGCAAGCAAACATTCTCCAAGACCACCTTAGAAGAATGTAAGTGCATCGATAAGGGGGGGGGGGTTGGTAGAAATTCTACTATCTCTCAACTGATAGAATCTTAGAACATTGCCATAGAAGAGATAAGGAAGCTGAAGGCAAGGAATGTCATTCTCGAAGGTCAGATCAGTCAGGACCAGGAGGCACCAGGTTCCAAAAGCTCATAAGGTACAAAGGTTGCCCGTCTGACCAAGAAAAATGTTGATCTCCAGAAACAGGTTGAGGACCTGAAGGAGAGGTTGCTAAATGAGTAGGTGTCAGCAAATGCTCAAATAAACATCCTCCATAGAACCCTTACTTCTTCCTCTTCCTCCACTGATTCCCCTTCCAGCGCTCCTTAAAGTCGTTCCCTTCGCAGTGTCAAGTTCAAAGTGTCTGTCCTCTATTTTGGTTTCTTGTGTTTAGAAATATTTATGATTGGTACCTTTTTATTGTTTTTCTTTTGTCGGTGATTTGGTAACAATGGAACTGCTCCCTGTTTATTTCCAAAATTAATGAATATTTTGTCCTTTTTGCTATGCATACCTTGCTCTTCTAATGTGTTTATCATGTTTGTGTGCACACATGTGACATGAGTTAACTAAGTTAGACCTCTTTTTGCTTATTGATGTCAAAAGGGGAAAAATTAATTGAGGGGGAACAAGATGGGGGACAGGTTCAGGGGGAATACATGAAATACGTATGCCATTCTGGTTCTTAGGGGGAACTTCAATTATAAGTTTGTTATCATCAAAAATGGGAAAATTGATAGGTTATGCATCCTGTTACGTTTTGATGATCTAACAAAATTAATGTTAAGAACCGATAAGGAACCTGTTACACATCCTCAAGTATTCAAGAACAACAAGTCTCAATCCAGGGACGTGGTTCAACATTTCAGAGTCAAAGAAATAACAGAGGGGATAAATGGACACCGGTTCCCTTGCTAAATATACCAGTCAACCCCCCACAGTTGTAACGTCGCTGCAACTATTTCTCTACACACGCAACAATGCAAACAGTGCAACAACCACTTTTTGGGGAATGCCCTTTTACCAAACATGCTTACATCATTCAAGTGATGTCACCTATGTAATATTAACATGAAGCGAAGGAAAAACATCACACTTGCACACCCTAGAATTCATCAAGAATTCTCTCAAGTGTGTGTTGATCTGGCAAGTAACTTTAAAGGGCATCAAGAACATAACGAAGGCCCAGTTTCCTGCATCGAGTCATTATATGTCCTTAGTTGTGTTGCACCTTTGTTAAAGTGTTTTATTTGTAATTCCTACTCAAATTAGTTAGAAGTATTGCTGATACCCAATTTTTTCCAAAAATATTTTTAAATTGCATATATACCTTCAAAATCATGCACTAATAGCAATTGGTATTTTTTCATAATTTTCCTACATTTTTATTAATTTGTCCAGTATTTTGTTTCCAATTAATAATTATAAAATTGCATCACAAATGATTTCAAAAAGCATTTCTTGATTTAATTTATTGTTTATGGTCCTACTGAGGCCAAATTATTCCATAAATAGCCAATTTGGCACCTTTTGGTTATAATTGCAATAACTTTGCAATTATAGCCCATGCATATAATTTTATGCTATTTTCACCAGAAATTAGTCATTTGTATTTTAAATACTAAATAAACATTTTAAAACTATTTTCTATGCATAAAATTTATTTTTATAATTATTAGCTATTTTATTTATTATTTTAACTAATTTGAATTGGGCATTTAACAAATAGCCTATTCTATTTCAATTTTAGCCTAATTAGACCAGCCAAAACACCTAATCATACTCAGCCCAATACCCAAAGCCCAATTCCTAAATTTACCCGACCCAATCTGATTAAATCTAGGTCGTTGATCAATTTTGATTAACGGCCCAGATTCATTCTTACCTAATTTAACCTAAATGACCTACCACCAAACCATCATTCTCTCATCCTCACCCGTTGTCACTCCTCTCATTCTCTCTCAATCTCCCTCTACCCCAACCATGGCTTCCACCCGCCGTTATTTACTCGCTGTTGATTATGGTGGTTCACCACCACTTCTAGCCCTAATGGTTCCCTCCCCATGACCGGAACTCTTGCTATCCTGAGGTACTCAAGGGACTAGTGGCCGTTCACTCACCCCTGGGCTTGTCCTTACCATTCTCAGGCCACCATGGCCTAATTGAGTAAGATCTTTTTATTTTTCGGCTACATCTATGGTTTCTAAGCCGGCATCTCTATTTTCGAGTTATTTTTCTAGAGAACCATAATCTCTTCTCCTATACCTCTTAGATCTGTAGCAGATCTGAGGTTTTCTGAACTATTTTTTGTTTGTTTTATGAAAAACCTTTCGATTTCTTGAAGCATCGCTTTATTTTCCCATTAGGGTTTCTGGAACTTTTGTTCAAAACATATCTCTGGTCTTTTAATGTTGTTTTCTGATTCTCATATGTATAAATGACTTTCTATTAAAATTGCTTTAATCACATTTTGTTATGTTAAAACCCTAGTTTTAACACTATGTTATAATCCTGAGTCTGTCTTTGCTGATTTGTTCATTCGATTCGTCTGAATATCTGTTTCTCATGAATATGTTTCTAGTTTCCGTAATTTTACCCTATTGTGCTTATTAGGGTTTCTGACTTGATTCTTCTTACTATATTATGTCTATTTTTGTTTATTCACAAAAATTTATATTAATTTCCCTTAATTAGTACTACTTTTATTTGAATCCTTGATTTCCTGTGATTGATACCCTTTACTGATTTCATGTGATGATATTCGTTGTTGATTTCCGACTTCTAAATTATCTTCCTGCCTTATTGTGTGGTTGACTACATTATTTACTGATTCTTAATAATGTTTCCTTAATTAGGACTTTCTGAACCTAGCCCTTATTACTTGTTCTATACTTGCACTATTTGAAGTCTTTCCTTATTTGTTATACTTTAGCTATGTATGATTTCTTTCCTTACTTGTCACCCGCTCTTTACCATTTAAACTAATTCCCTTAATTAAGGGAAAACTTGGACTGATTTTACTCTGAGTTCAATAATTACTGAACAATTTTGATTCTTACCTTATTTACCTAGCTTTCAAACTACTATATATATTGCTCTCTTCTACAGTCTTACAAACATACAAACACACATTAGTTCACATCTCTCATACACTCAAAAGCTCTTCTGCTTTCTTTTGTTACTTACTATTGTTACTAAATTAGCCGGCTGCATGCCAAGGCTAATTATTACACTCTCCTATTCTTCACCTTGTGTTTACTCTCTTTACTGGTATGTTCTGATTTTAAATTCAAGCTCTCAAACCAATGTGTTTCCTACTGCTTTAGTTTATCATATTCCTAATCTGTTTCTATCTATTGTTTTGTTGTTCAACATGTAATTGACATATTGCTCTACCTAGCTTGTTAGTTATGTCCTACCCCTTTATAGGATCATCATGTCTTATGAACTTGTAGTCTGTTTAAATTTGACTCTACCCTATTTTTGAATGTTGGTTTACTTGCTATTTAGTCTCTAGTATGAACCTTTCTTTGCAAAGCAATTTTTGTTACCCTAAGTTGTCTGATTCTATGTTGGTTTTGAAATTCTTATTGTGTTGTATCATTAGCTATCCCTCATCCCATGAACCCCCTAAAGGACCTCTAATTCTATAACTATGTTCTAATTAGCACCCCCGAATCCATGTCTTACTGTTTGCACTATTAGCTACCCCCTTAATTGCAAAGACTTCTATTTACGTGTATTATGTATTCCCAACCCCAATTACCCCTGTGTGAAGGGTTGTTATTTGAGTGTTGCTGAACCTGTTTTGGCTCTATGTTTGATCTGCTATTTGTGTAATTACACAACTCTTGTCAAAAACTGTTTTACTGAACAATTCTCTTATTTTATAAAACTACTTCAACTGAGTCTTTTTCAAATATTGCTTTCCTATTAAAACCTTTTCAAAACTATGTCAAACACTCTCACTCTACTCTTAGGTCCTTAAGTTCTGCCCTTCCAGTGTGTGACTGCCTTGGGATCCCTGTGAGATCCCTCTAAACTCTGATGCACTGAAGCTGGCTCTTCCATACTGCACTTACTCAGTTCTGGTTATGAAGTCTGGGTGTGAGCACTGCCCGAGATCCTTGGGGTCCTTAGGGAACTCTGACACACCCAGACATAAGAAAGGGTATGAACTTTGGCATATGAGGCTATAGGCAGTTTGGTATATTTGGGCCTGCTTCAGGCTCCCTATAGTGCAACTTCTTCTTTTCCTTTATCTATTTATGTAATTTATTCAGCTGGTCTGTAATAATTATTTGTAAACGAATATTGGGGATGACTAGTGAAATGGGGAGGGTAGTTATATATTTCTATCAATATCATTAGGGTAGAAAGCATGTTATAGGTTTTACCTTATTTATGCTTGCATTAGAATCCCTACTTTAGGACCAATACATTCAAATCGTGTCATGTACTAGATATCATGCTCTTAGGTTTCACGTATACTGCTTCAACATCTCATTTGACACTAATATATGTTTATCACTTAGAAATCCTGCTCCTAGGTTAATAAAAAACATTAACATAAAAGCTGTTACTCCTGCACATCCTGAAATCATGTCATAACAATCCTGTAACTCTTTTTGTGCATTTATAGATCATGCTTTAGGGATTCTGTTAATTCAAAGATCATTTCAATCTTTGTTCCTATTTGTTTATCCATCGTAATAGTGCGCTTATAGTTGTAGAGTGTCTTTGTTTAACTTGATCCGTTGCCTTGTGTGTGTTAGTGATTCCCCTTAGTCTGTCGTAGGTATAGTGGTTGTGGTCTGGGATGGTCGAGTGAGGTCATGTCCTCAGGGGGAGCAGAGGGTGGGGCGGGAGGTAGGGCAGGGGTTAGGGGATGGGTCGAGAGGCAAGGAGGTAAAGGGAACAAGGGTGCTTATAGGTTAAGAATCGGGTCATGGAACGTAGGCACATTGACGAGTAAGTCTATAGAGTTGGAAAAGATTCTCCAGAAAAGGAGGGTCAATATAGCATGTATCGAGGAGATAAGGTGGGTAGGACCGAGTGCGAAGGATACGGACAGGTATAAACTTTGGTACTCAGGGGTCGAGAGAGGTAAGAATGGAGTGGGTATCTTGGTGGATAGGAAACTTAGAGAGTCTTTGGTTGAAGTTAGATGAGTGAATGATAGATTGATGGTTATTAAGTTGGTAGTTGGTAAGTACACCCTAAAAGTCATTAGCCCCTATGTGCCGCATGTGGGCCTAGATGATGAAGTTAAATGACACTTTTGGGAGGGGATAAATGAGATTGTGCGCCAGGTTCCGCTTGCCGAGAAGCTATTAATAATAGGGGATTTCAATGGTTATATTGGGGCTACTATAGGTGGTTATGACGAGGTGTATGGAGGCTTTGGTTTTGGGGAGAGGAACGGAAGAGGTACCATGCTGTTGGACTTTGCTAAGGCTTTCGGGTTGGTGATTGCGAACTATAGATTTCCAAAGAGGAATGAGCATTTGGTTACTTTTCAAAATGCGGTAGTGAAGACTCAGATTGACTATATCCTCTTCAGGAGGTGTGACAACAGTCTATTCAAGGACTGTAAGGTAATTTCGAGTGAGACACTCACGGCGCAGCATAGACTTTTAGTGATAGACGTTGGTGTTAGGTTAAAGAGGAGGAAACAGACTGCTCGGGGAATACCGAGAATCAAGTGGGGAGCCTTGACTAAGGATAAATCCCAAGAGTTGGAGTAGCGGCTATCGTCTATGGGTGTTTGGAGGAGAAGTGGGGACGCAAACACTATGTGGTCAGCAACAACAGACTGTATAAGGGCGTCTATGAGAGAGGTATCAGGGGTCTCGATCGGTGTCTCTGGTGGGCATAAAGGAGACTGGTGGTGGAATGAAGTGGTCCAAGGTAAAGTGGAAGCGAAGAAGGAAGCATACATGAAGTTAGTAAGGAGCATAGGTGAGGAGGAGAGGTGAGCGTGCATGGAGAGATATAAGGTAGCTAGGAAGGAAGCTAAACTGTCAGTCACGGAGGCTAAGACTGTGGCTTATGGTCGTATATACGAGGAATTAGGGTAGGAGAAGAAGTTATTCTGGCTGGCCAAGTTGAGAGAGAGGAAGACTTGGGATTTGGACCAAGTGAGATGCATCAAGGATGAAGATGGTAGGATACTGATGGAAGATGCCCAGATTAAGAGGAGATGACAGACTTACTTCCATAAACTTCTGAATGAAAAAGGGGATCGGGATATTGTGCTAGGTGAATTGGAGCATTTCGAGAGTCACCGTGACTTCGGGCATTGCAGGCGTATCGAGGTTGAGGAGGTTGTGGGGGTTATGTGTAAGATGAGTAGGGGTAGAGCAACCAGGCCAGACAAGATTCCGGTGGAATTTTGGAAATGTGTAGGGAGAGCAGGTTTGGAGTGGTTGACTGGGTTGTTTAATATTATTTTTAAGGTGGAGAGGATGTCGGCTGAGTGGAGGTGGAGTGCGATGCCTCCATCGTATAAGAACAAAGGTGATATACAAAGTTGTAACAATTATAGGGGTATTAAATTACTGAGTCATACCATGAAAGTATGGGAGAGGGTCATTGAAGCGAGGGTGAGGATAACAGTATTTGTATCTAACAACCAGTTCGGGTTCATGCCGGGTCGTTCTACCACAGAAGCTATACACCTTGTTAGGAGGTTGGTGGAACTGTACAGAGAGAGAAAGAAGGATCTGCACATGGTGTTTATTGACCTAGAGAAAGCGTATGACAAGGTTCCTAGAGAAGTTCTCTGGAGATGCTTGGAGACAAAAGGTGTGTCGGTTCCCTATATTATGGCGATTAGGGACATATATGATGGGGCTAAGACTCGGGTTAATACAGTAGGAGGCGACTCTAAGCATTTTTCGATTGAAATGGAGTTACACCAAGGCTCTACGCTCAGTCTGTTCTTATTCGCCCTGGTGATGGATTCATTACCAAACCATATTCAAGGGGAGGTGCCATGGTGCATGTTATTTGCCGATGACATAATTCTGATTTGATGAGTCATGAACCGGTGTTACCGAGATACTAGAAGTTTGGAGATAGACTCTTGAGTCTAAAGGTTTCAAGCTGAGCAGAACGAAGACGGAATACCTGGAGTGTAAGTTCAGCACTAAGCCTAGGGAAGTGGGCATGGATGTGAGGCTTGAATCACAGGTTATCCCAAGTAGAGGCAACTTCAAGTACCTTGGTTCGGTTATCCACGGGGGAGGGGAGATCGATGAGGATGTCGCACACCGTATTGGGGTAGGATGGATGAAGTGGAGGTTAGCATCCGGAGTTTTGTGTGACAAGAGAGTGCCAACGATACTCAAAGGTAAGGTCTATAAAGCGGTGGTTAGACCGGCCATGATATATGGGGCTGAGTGTTGGCCTATTAAGAACTCACATATCCAAAAGATGAAAGTAGAAAAATGAGGATGTTGAGGTGGATGTGCGGGCACACTAGGATGGACAAGATTAGAAATGATGATATTCGGGAGAAGGTGCACATGGCTCCTATTGATGACAAGATGCGAGAAGCGAGACTCAGATGGTTCGGACATGTACAAAGGAGAAGCCCAGATGCTCCAGTAAGGAGGTGTGAGCGACTGGTTGTGGATGACATAAGAAGAGGTAGAGGGCGACCTAAGAAGTATTAGGGAGAAGTGATCAGGCAGGATATGTCGAGGCTTCAGATTTCCGAGGATATGACACTTGATAGGAAGTTATGGAGGTCGAGTATTATGGTTGTGGGCTAGGAGGTAGCTGAGTCTTGTGTTACCTTGTACTGTTGTGAGCCTAGTCTGGTAAGGTTTTTGTCTAAAATAGCTAGGGGCATTATCATGTCTTACTATTTTCTCTTTTCTGTGCAGGACCTCTTTACTAGCTATCATTTTTGTTTTGCATTTTCCTTTTACATTTTATGTTCCTATTTTTTCTATGATCTCTGTGGTGAAACTAATATTCTCTCCTTTTTTATCCTTATTATCTTGAGCCGAGGGTCTTCCGAAAATAGCCTCTCTACTCCTTCGGGGTAGGGGTAAGGTCTGCGTACATACTATCCTCCCCAGACCCCACTAGTGGGATTTTACTGGGTTATTGTTGTCATAAAACCTGTCATTTCTGTACATTTAGAAATCATGTATTAGGCACTTTGTTTGCATTTGCTTAGCCACACCTAGTTAAACTACAGATTATGAAAGGATGTAAAAATAGTCTCACATATGATCGTCTTGTTTCAAATAAAACTGGTAACAATCCTTGTATTCTCAGCATACTTTAGGCAAGAAACAACTCTTGAACTGTTAATGATTCTGTAACTATTATGCATGATCCCACGACTAGGCAAGCCTTAGGTAATCAATCTGTGTAAAACTGGAGAACTATTTTCGTTTATGTTTACTGCTTAACGACTTACAGGTTTAAAATCAGTAGGCAAACTGATTAGGACCTTCCTGTTGAGGTTATAAAAACAAAGTTGCATATTTCCGTGCATTGACGTCCACTTAGATAACTTATTTAGGTCTTTTCTCTAATAAATACTACTATTGTTTGTGTTTGAGACATGCTGCTTATGTGCGTTACTTGTGGAGGTAAACCTGGACCTCTTAACTGCTTGTTTCTGCATTTATCTGTTAAGTCCTATGTGTTCTTGCCGGTTGCCTAGAATTTTCTCCTTTTAAAACACCTTAGGGGTTGTCTAGAACTGCCCATATTTAGAGGTCCTAAACTCATCCAGGACCACAAGGAAAGGACGAGTAACAACACACTTAGAGTTCGTTAAATAAAAAACTCGCTTGATAACCACTAATGGGTGGGGTAATGGGTAGAAAGGGACGCGCTAATGTCACGTGTAGCCCCTCATTGAGGAGTGTTTACTGGGCATTGCGTGGAGTGTTCAAGTCTTTCCTTTGTCTCATTATTTGAGTCATGTAATGTCTAAAACCTGCTCTTATTTGTAATTATATGTTTAAACTATTTATTTGTTAAAGGACTAGTTCATAATATAAGTTTGGCCGGGACCCACCGTTGTGGACCGAGAGGGGTGCCTAACACCTTCCCCTCAAGGTTATTTCGAGCCCTTACCCTAAATCTCTGGTAATGCAAACCAATCTAAGAGTTAATCAATCTAGGTGCCCTAACGCACCATAATCCGTTAGGTGGCAACTCTTCAAATACCCAAATCCCAAAAGGAAATAAGTTATTACCCCATGAACGTCGGAACTCGAACTTTCTCCGCGGTGGAAAAAAGGGGGCGCGACAGCATGACGACTCTACTGGGGATACCTTTAGGATCTTACTATAACGAGCTTGTCTTTTGTGAATTAGTCCAAGCATGTTTTATTCCGTACCTTTTCCCCTTATTTGGATTTAACTGTCTATTTTCTTTTAAGCATTTATGATTCTTTTATTCCCAAAATTGACTTGTCTCTTTGTTTACCTTTTCCATAACTGTATTTCAATTATTTAAATACTGTATTTATTTTTTTCTACGTGCAAATACTTGCCTACATGCTATAATTGCTACATAAATCATGCTCCACATAATATTCCACTCGTGCGTATCAAATCCTATAGAAACACTTGATGAGTGGTTGTGCTCTTCCTATTTATTGCCCTTAAATTCGGAAAGGCTTATTTGCAGTAAAACTAGTCGATCAGCGGTGTAGTCGACGGTTCCGTGCCTTTCCACCTCAAGTTGTCTGCTTGAGGGTACCGGTCTAGACCCCCATAGTAACCTTACTCTGATTATAATTGTGCATGCATCATGGTTAAACCTAGTCGGATTAATATATTGTCCACATAATAATCCTTTAAGACAAACCTTATGCAAAGTACACCGGGGTTCCATAATCCCAACGGACACAACCATGTTCTGTGCATTAATTTGGAGAACTAAATGCCAATATGCTAATTATGAATTTATAAATAGTCGAGTCTGGTAGGGGAGAAGGCCTAACCCTTTTTGTTTTACAGAAAATGAGGAACGAGGTCCCCAGCCTTGGTATGGTTAGAACACCCTCACTCTTACTAAACTGGTGGAGGAATCTTCCATCAAGTGACCAAATCAATAAATGGAAAGAGAGGGCCGTCAAATCTAGCGAAAAGCTGGAATTTCTGGAATACAGTCTAATGGAATTGGAAGGAAAAGTGAGAAAGAGAGTCACCGACTACCAGAACGCTGAGGGGAACGAAGGAGGACATTAATGAACCTACACGAGCTAGAGGATTTGATTCACAAGAGCATTCAGCCTGGGGAGGGTCCTTCTGGGACCAAATAGGCTAGATTTACTTGTTTTCCCAAAATGTAATAAGGCCAGATGCCAGTAGTGACTTATTTTTTTATTATCTTAGTGGTGTTTGGGATTTGTCTATTTTTAAATTATGAAATGAAGTATTTATTGGCATCTAAAGTTCTCCAAATCTGTTTGTCGCTAGGCCTACCTCGGGCACAACGAGGCTCCCCAAATTAGGACACGAATTTACATTCCGCAATATGTGTTTAAATACTGCAAACATTTCAGAATACTCACTAACTTGTTACCTTTTTGTTTTTGCTTATTTTGATTATTCCCATCCCCTTAGGTTGGTTCACTCATACTGGTCTCATCAGTGTATAATACCAGATCTAGAGGCCCTCCACCTTCTCCTCCTCCAAGCAATACAAAAGGCAAAGAAAAAATGGACGACTTAAGTGGCATCCGAAAGGAGAATGTTGAGGACGCAGAAACCTCAGCTGGCCATAGTACTCCGGCCCCAAATGATCTAGTCTTGAGATTAGAACAAAAGATACTAGAACTACAATGAGAACTTGAGCAGGTTCGCAGCTTGGCAAACTTGTCACTCACATTAAACGTCCCTGACATCCACCAACAAAACACAAAGAACCCAGTACCTCCCCAAAACACACAAAACCAACATCCACAAAATCCTCCCGCACCAAATCAATACGCAACTCCACCCCAAAATCTCAATCCATTGCCAATACCAACTCTGCCACAACATCACCATCAACCAATTCAGTACCCACCAATCGCCACTTACCACACTCCCCAAAACACACCACCACCCATTCCCGATCCCTAAAACTCCACCAATGACCATCATTACACCCAAGTCCCTGGAACCCATCAGAGCAAACCAATATATGTAGAAACTATGCCTCACTCTATCCAACCAATCTCCTATACACCGTAATCCTCCGAGAAAGATTTGCTCATTAAAAACATGGTTGAAGAACTCAAGAGGTTAACAAGCCGAGTTCAGGGTGTTGAAGGCGACAAAGGAATAGAAGGTTTGAACTATGAAGACCTATGCATACAACCAGATGTGGAACTGCTAGATGGGTATAAACCTCCCAAGTTTGAGATGTTCGACGACACAGGTGATCCTAGGGTTCATCTAAGGACCTATTGTGACAAGCTTGTCGGGGTCGGGAAAGATGAAAAGATCTGGATGAAACTCTTTATGAGGAGTCTTACTGGAGATGCTTTGTCCTGGTATATTAGCCAAGATCCCAAGAAATGGTCCAATTGGGTAACTATGCGTCGAATTTCATGGACCGGTTTAGGTTCAATACAGAGAATGCACCGGATGTTTTCTACATTCAGAATTTTAAGAAGAAACCTACTAAGACTTTCCGCGAGTATGCTACTCGTTGGAGGTCAGAAGCAAACAAGGTCAAGCCATCTTTGGACAAGGAACAGATGAACAAAATCTTTGTCAGAGCACAGGATCCGCAATATTATGAAAGGTTGATGGTTATTGAAAATCACAAATTCTCTGATATCATCAAACTTGGGGAAAGAATTGAAGAGGGAATCAAGAGAGGGATGATAACAAATTTTAAGGAACTACAGGCCACAAATAAGGTATTACAATCAGGCGACATGTCAAAGAAGAGAGATGTTGGGGCAGTAATGGTGGCTCAGGGCCCGAAATCCCCACTCACATACCAAACACCACCACCCACATACCAAACACATGCACCCACATACCAAGCACCACCACCTACATATCAACATTTATCTCCCAGATACTCCCAAACAACCACTGTCCATCACACCTATAACTCCCAACCATCCCACTTCCAGTCACCACCAACTAGCCAAAATTATCCAAGACCAAGACCCAACTTCGACCGCAAGCCACCCAGCCAATACACCGCCATTGCTGAGCCCATCGACCAGTTGTATGAAAGGTTGAAAGCCACGGGTTACGTCACTCTTGTTCCCATTGTGGCATTAGAAAACCCATCTCAATGGGTCAATCAGAACAAAACTTGTGCGTACTATTCCGGTATGAAGGGGCATACCACTGCTGAGTGTCGAACATTGATCCAGATGCTAATTGACAACAAGGTCATACAGTCAAAGGAAGTCGCGCCTAATGTCCGCAACAACACCCTCCATGATCATAGAGGTGATGGTATACAAGTGATAGAGACAAATGAAAAATGGGACCCTGAGGGGTCGATTGGGCTTATTCGAGAAGGCTATGACTTTAAAGTTGTAGTCACACTTACTCCTATCGTGGTACTGACTCAATCACCAATCAAGGTTGAGGTAACTGCATCAGTTCTATTCGAAGTAGATGTGGCTCCACCTGCGGGCACCCCCGCTCTATTTGAAGTAGAAGTGGTCACACCTTTCACTATGACAATATCAACCACACCTCCATTCAACTCAAAAGCAATACCCTAGGATTACATTTCCGAGGCTCGGCGAAAAGGAAAGGCTAAGGTAGAGGAATCTGATGCTGCATAAGGAATGACCAGAATTGGAAGAGTCTATACATCCGAACATTTGGGAGGTTCAAGTAAGGATGCCACTACCATGCAGTCTATCATTGAGACAGGGCCAGATGACCAATGGAGGAAAGTACAAGCAAAAAAGTATTTTGTTGTTGACCATTTGAACAAAATCCCTGCTCAGATATTTATCCTGTCACTGTTGCAAAATTTAGAGGCACACAAGAACGCTTTAATGAAAGTTCTGAGCGAGGCTTATGTACCCAATAACATCACTGGCGGAGAAATGGCCAATATAGTGGGGCAAGTACTGGAAAGTCATAAGATTATCTTCCACGAAGATGAGCTACCGCCTGAGGGGTTGAATCACAATCGAGCATTGCATATCACAGTGCAATTTGAAGACAAGTTCATTGACAGGGTCTTGGTTGACAGAGGTTCAAGCCTAAATATTTGTCCGTAGGACACTCTGAAGAGGTTGGGCAAAGGTTTTCATGAAATACGGGTAGGAAGCATGAACGTGAAAGCTTTCGATGGGTCCCAAAGGGCCACAATCGGGGAAATCAACCTTTGCTTACAAATGGGGCCAACTTGGTTTGACGTCGAGTTTTAGGTGCTCGACATACTAGCCTTATATAATCTTTTGTTGGGCCGACCATGGATCTATGCCGCTGGGGCTATACCTTCCACACTACATCAAGCCGTGAAATTCGAATGGAACCATCAGGAGGTGATCATCCACGGAGATGGAAGTAACCTCATCTACACCAGTCAAACCATCCCTGTCATTGGACATAGAAGAAGGTTAGAAGGGGAAACCTATCATCACATTGAATGGGTCAACGCCGTTGAGAAGGATAAATGGTGGAGTGGTAAAATAGAAAGCATATTGGTCTGGTCTGGATATGAACCCAGCAGAGGGTTGGGAAAGAACCTCCAAGGTATCACTAAAACAATATAGCTGAAAAATCATGGTACCACATTTGGGCTCAGATACCAGTACACATGGCAAGAATATAGAAATTGGTTGCCTCCATGGCGTGGACCGTACTACCCTCTCGGGTAACTAGTGCCACGCTTGGAACAAGCTTTTCACCAAGATGATACGATATGGGGGACTGCAGAAGAGGAAGCACTATCTAGGTTGAAGAATTTTTTCTTGGAATACGAAGACATGGACTGCAGTGCCATAATTGAGGAGGAGGGGGAGAAAGAAGGCTTCACTATTCAGATCGTAAAAAGGGGAGTCGTTCTTAGGAACTGGACCGCCATACCATCCCGAGCCTGTCGAGTCCCTAGGTAGCTTGGCAGAGTTTACTTCTATAGCCATTCTAGGCATTTAAGATTTTCAGTAATTTTGTTTTAAGATTTACTTGTTTCAAAATAAATGCTCGATTCACCGAGCCGTACTTGTCTAAATGATTTTTCGGTTTTAATCAAATGCATTTACTCTTTATTATTCATTACTATTTCTACACTTTTTCTTTCTACAATATTATTATTACTTTTTCTGATGAACTAGTGACTGTGACATGTAATAAGGCAACGCAACATGAGAATAGTGATTCAGATGAAGAAGATGAGAGACCCGAGGAAATTGTCAGGGAGGTTGAAAACTTTGAGAATAAGCCTAAGTTCAATATGGACGAGACCAAAGCAGTAAATTTGGGAGACGCCAAGACCGTCAAGGAGACTCGCATCAGCATTCACTTGTTACCAACAAAGAAGGAAGAGTACATTCGCTTCCTAAAAGAATATGAGGATATTTTTGCATGATCATATGATGACATGAACGGTTTGAGCACGTCCATAGTGTCTCACAAGCTGCCCACTAATCCCACGTGTCCACCAGTAAAGCAGAAACTCAGAAAGTTCAAACTAGACATGAGCCTGAAAATCAAGGAGGAAGTTACCAAGCAGATCAAAGCCAAAGTTCTCAGGGTGGTTGAGTACCCAACCTGGTTAGCTAACATTGTGCCAGTTCTGAAGAAGGATGGGAAGGTCATAGTATGTGTTGACTATCGGGATTTAAGCAGAGCAAGTCCCAATGACGACTTTCCACTACCAAATATACACATGCTGATTGATAATTGCGCTAAGCATGAACTCCAATCCTTTGTAGATTGCTTCGCGGGCTATCACCAGATCTGGATGGACTAAGAAGATGTAGAGAAGATAACTTTTATTATGCCTTGGGGTGTATACTGTTACAAGATGATGCCATTTGGTCTGAAGAATGCTGGTGCTACTTACATGAGAGCCATGACAACCATCTTCCATGATATGATACACAAGGAAATAGAGCTGTATGTGGACGGAGTCATTATCAAATCCAAGAGGGCTGCAGATCACATAGCGAACCTGAGAAAGTTCTTTGACAGGCTACGAAGGTACAACTTGAAGTTGAACCCCGTAAAATATGCATTCGGGGTTCCCGCATAAAAATTATTGGGATTCATCGTCAGTCGTCGAGGGATCAAGCTGAAGCTAAGGCTATTCAGGAGTTACCACCGTCTAAGAGCAAAAAGGACGTGATGAGCTTCCTAGGACATCTCCACTATATCAGTCGCTTCATAGCACAGTCCACAGTCATATGTGAACCCATCTTCAAAATGCTGAGGAAAGATACTGAAACAAGATGGACAAAGAATTGTCAGAAAGCTTTTGACAAGATCAAGGAGTACCTGTCTACACAACCAGTTCTGGTCCCACCAGAACCAAGACGACCTTTGCTACTCTATCTATCTATATTAGATAGAGCCTTCGGATGTGTTTTGGGACAACATGACGAGATATGAAGAAAGGATCAAGCCATATATTACTTGAGTAAGAAGTTCACACCTTATGAAGCACGGTACTCTCTGCTTGAACACACTTGCTATGCTTTGACCTGGACAGCTCAGAAATTGAGACATTACTTTTGTGCCTATACTACATACCCCATATCCAGGATGGACCCTTTGAAGTACATATTCCAGGAACCCATGCCGACTGGAAAGTTGGCCAAATGGCAGATACTGTTGAGTGGGTTCAACATCGTCTGCGTAACTCAAAAGGCGATCAAGGGACAAGCATTGGCAGACCACCTTGCTAAAAATCCAGTGGGAGGAGAATACGAACCCTTGAAAACGTATTTTCCTGATGAAGAAGTATCATTCCTATGAGAAGGTAATACCGAAGAATACGACTGTTGGAGGATGTTCTTTGATGGAGCAACAAATTTCAAAGGAGTAGGTATTGGAGCATTTTTGGTATCAGAAACGGGTCAACATTATCCGGTATCTACTAAACTCTGATTTCCTTGCACCAACAACATGGTGAAGTATGAAGCTTGCATATTAGGGCTCAACATGGCAGTCGACATGAATATTCAGGAGTTATTGATAATCGGTGATTCAGATTTGCTTGTGCTCCAGGTACAAGGATAGTGGGCCACTAAGAATTCCAAGATATTGCTATATCTGCACCATGTACAAGAATTGAGAAAGAGGTTCACGAAGATAGAGTTTCGACATGTACCCAGAATTCAGAATGAGTTTGCCGATGCATTGGCTACCTTGTCATCTATGATACAACATCCAGATAAGAATTATATTGATCCCATTTAGGTGAGGATTCATAATCAGCCGACATATTGTGCTCATATTGAAGAAGAAATAGATGGAAAGCCTTGGTTTCATGACATCAAGGAGTATTTGTCAAAGGGAGAATATCCGGAGCATGCAGACCACACTCAGAAATGCACACTCCGGAGATTGTCCAATCATTTATTCCACAACGGAGGAATCTTGTATAGGAGAACTCCTAATTTAGGTTCACTAAGATGTGTCGACGCAAAAGAAGCTTCTAAACTACTTGAGGACGTACATGCTGGGACCTACAACCCACAAATGAATGGTTTTGTCTTAGATAAGAAGATACTTAGGGACGGTTACTTTTGGATAACCATGGAAACAGATTGCATCCAGTATGTCCGCAAATGCTTTCAATGCCAAGTGCATGCCGATATGATAAAAGTGCCGCCAAACGAGCTCAATGCAACAAGCTCACATTGTCCATTCGTCGCTTGGGGAATGGATGCTATTGGTCTGATTGAGCCCACTGTTTCAAACAGACACAGGTTTATTATGGTAGCCATTGATTACTTCACAAAATGGGTAGAAGTTGCATCTTATAAAGCTATAACCAAGAAAGTCGTCGCAGACTTTGTCAGGGATCAAATTGTTTGCCGAATCGAGGTCCCCGAGTCCATTGTTACTGATAATGCCGCCAATCTCAACAGTGATCTGACGAAAGCTATGTGTGAAACTTTCAAAATCAAGCACAAGAATTCTACAGCCTACAGACCTCAAATGAATGGAGTCATAGAAAACCACAATCAATGGCACGAGAAGCTACATTTTGCTTTGTTGGGATACCGCACTACGGTTCGCACATCAACCGGGGCAACTCCTTACATGTTGGTTTATGGTACCGAAGTTGTCATCCCAGCCGAAGTAGAGATTCCTTTTTTAAAAGTCATACAAGAAGCTGAACTCAGCGATGCAGAGTGGATAATGAGTCGCTATGAACAATTGGCCCTCATCGATGGAAAGAGGATGAATGCAGTGTGTCGTGGCCAACTTTATCAAAATAGAATGTCCAGAGATTTCAACAAAAGGGTCAAACCAAGACAATTTGTACCAGGACAGCTGGTGCTAAAGAAGATCTTCCCACATCAAGATGAAGCCAAAGGGAAATTTTCTCCCAAATAGCAAGGTCCGTACATGATTCACAAGGTGCTGACAGGAGGAGCACTCATACTTGCAGAAATGGATGGAGAAATCTGGCCAGAACCAATCAATGCAGACGCAGTCAAGAGATACTATGCTTAGATTATTTACATTTCCTCACTTGATATATTTGAACTACGATTGACCTGATTCCCGTTTAAGAGGGTATACTTAGGAAGCCTTATGGGTTCGGTCATATCATAATAAAATTTCCATTTCCCCTCCCAAGATCAGAAACTAGGGCAGAATTTTGAGGAGGACCCTCAAAATTCCGGAGCAAGTCCAGCCGACACCATCACATGCCAGAAAGTCAATAATCAGTTAAGAAACTGGGGCAGAATTTTGAAAAGGATTCTCAAAATTCCAAAGAAGGTTCAGCAAGGCCTATTTCCGCAAACAGCCGAAGGATCATTTACTAAACTAGGGGCACCCTCAAAATTCTGACATAAGAGAGCTGCAATGCCTTTGAGATGTGTTGCAGTCACTAGTTCATCAAAATTACTTGATATATCAATACGTTTCTAAAACAACTCTATTTTTATCAATAATTGCATAATTTCAAAAACTCGATTTCCATAACAGTCAGGTGTCACCCAGGGGAACTCGAAAAGGCTTTCAGAATGGAGCAAAGCAAAGCCAGCCGACAGAAGCACGAACCAACTTTCCCCCCACAAAACTTACAATTTTTCTTTGAATGCAGGCACGTCTGACGTAGCAATAACATCCACAAATATATACACATAACAAATTCGCTATCAAATAGGCCATCAGACACCGAATATATCTCCATCTAAGAAACATACTACTCTTATTTGCTACTCGTTTTTTGCATGGGACTAAGCCCTGTCCAACATATTTGTATGAGGCTAATCCTTGCCTCCATACTTGTATGAGGCTAATCCATGCCTCCATATTTGCATGAAGCTAATCCTTGTCTCCTTATCTACATGAGGCTAATCCTTACCTCCATATCTGCATGAGGCTAATCCTTGCCTCCATATCTGCATGAGGCTAATCCCTGCCTCTATATTTGCATGAGGCTAATCCTTGCCTCCCTATCTACATGAGGCTAATCCTTGCCTCCATATCTGTATGAGGCTAATCCCTGCCTCCATACTTGCATGAGGTTAATCCCTGCCTCCATCTGTATGAGGCTAATCCTTGCCTCCCTATTTGCATGAGGCTAATCCCTGCCTCCCTATTTGTATGAGGCTAATTGTTAGTTTGTATGGGTCCACCAAATTGTAGAGTACCTGGTCCTCTACAAGATTCTGCTGAGAATGCTAATAAAACAGTATGTAAATAAGGTAGAGGATTTCTACGTGGAAAAATCCCACACAAGGGGATCAAAAACCTACGACCTACACTTGTAGGCTTTTAACTTCACTAACTTGAAATCTAACTACAAGCCACTTTACAATGATTCCTATTGCAAAGGATTTACTCAAATAACTTGTGGTACTCTTACCACAAGCCACTTTGTGACTTCCTAGTTACAAAGGCTTTTTCTAACTTTTGATGCTCTCACCACAAGCCATTTAGTAACTCTACAATTACAAAGACTTTTCCTTATGACTAAATCTAGTCACAACATAAAATCAAGGAGTTTACGGATTTACAAGAGGATTCCTAATCAGAATGCTTCTAGGTAAGCAATTTAGGAGATACAATAAGTACAACAACAAGGTTACAACTCAACTAGGACAACAATAGGCTATCTTTTAGGAACTGGTCCATAGTTGCATTCAACCTTGCTCTTCAAGCTTGTGAGGATTGATTTCTCTAGTTTTGCAAGAATCTTGAATAAGAAACAGAAACCTTCCAGTGATGTTTTATATAAAGCTCATTATGGGTACATCTTGATTACATCACTTGAAAATATGTGAGTACTTTGTTTGGTTAGAGAATGAGTAGGCAGACAGTGTAGTGCGGCAGAAATAGTGTCGTCAGTCACTTCATTTCCAACCGTGTCCCATTGACTTTGTACTGCTATGAGGAAGCCACAAGGGTATCAGGTACTTGTGTGGGTTCCTAGCTCTTGAAGCTGTCACAGTTCACCTTTAGCTAGAATCCGTTAAAGCTTGCAGCAGTCCAAGTAGGTCAGGTTCCTTGTCTGGTTCTTAACAGTAAGTTTGTTAGATCATCAAAACATAAGGCAAGAGTATTTAAAATCTATAAATTTCTCCCTTTTTGATGATGACAAACTTAACATTTATAGGGTGGAATTTGGGCAGTAAGAACCAGTTTTAAAGTGAAGGGAACATAGGGGAACACAGAGTTCCCTTTGAGACTATGCCTTATCGTAACAATAGTTTACATGGTTAGAGCAGTAAGAACACCAGTTACCCCATCTATTCCCCCTAAGTCCTATTTTCCGCCTTTTGACATCATTAAAAAGAACAACAACACAAAAATGTCCAGCTAAGCTAACTCATGCCACATATGTGCACATAATCATGATAGACAATAGAACACACAGAGAGAGAGAGTACTGACATAATAAAATGCGGATTTATATTAATATCGATTTACTATGCCTCTGCCTTTTAAAAAAGAAAGAGGCAACATTGGACTTGTTAACAGGAGCAGTAGTGTTTCATCCCAACCATCAAAAAAAATAAAACAAAAAAAACATCCGCCAAACCATCAACAAAGAAACAAAAACATAAGAAACATATCCAGAAATCTGGTCACTGAAGGGGTATTTAGGGGGTACTAGGAGTAAAAGGCTTGGTAGTTGCAGGAAGTGTCTGGAGAATAAGGTCTATTCGGGCATTTGCCGACTTTTTCTCATTGAGCAGTTCTGCTTTCAAGTTCTCTACTTGCGCCCTAAGATCAACATTCTCCTGTGTCAAATGAGCCACTTCATCGTTCGACATGGGAACCCATCGGGCTTGCTGACCTTCCAACATAGCATTCCTGGCCTTTAACCGACAAATTTCCTCGGTTGCACTATTTTGGGCATTGATAAGCTGAGAAATGGTTGATGTACTTCCTACCCCCCTCCATACTTTTCCACACACTCACACTCATCCAAAGTTGTCTGTGAGAAGGTTTGCTTTCGAGTCCCCACTTTACCTATTCCTAGTGGGACTTTAAAGAATTTGAACACTGGGGTAAGCAAGAATCCATAAGGAAGGCCATGATTACCGTCCTTGAAGGTGGCAACCTTTTGCATGTGTTTAATCATAATAGCAGGCAGACTCACAGGATTGAAACCGTCTAGTTGCTCCATTAGGAATAGGTCAGACTTAGAAGTCACTGACCTCCTTTCAGCTCGAGGCAATAGGACTTTGTTAACCAATTTGAACAACAACTGGTAAACCGGAAATAGGGCTTTCTTATGGATCTGGTCCCCTTTTCGGTTTGGATTGTCTTTTACCACTACATTTCTGAAGTTATACTAACATACATCTCTTACACTCGACACACCAACTGTAGGAACTTTTAAGATCTCTCCAGGCAATTTTACATAAAAACGATGTCCACCCCATTGACCAAGGCACAAACATGGTCAGTATCAACTAGAAAGAGACTAGCAAAGAAACTTTATACCTCCTCCTCATACACCTTAGGTGCATCAATGTAAAATAGATGCACCCAATGATGAACCACAACCATTTCTAGAATTTGGCACATTCCAACCATCTCAGAGATTGTTGGGTCAAACGTATGACCCAGCAGAACCTTTTGATGCCTCAGGCGCTTAGAGCTAAGGCTGACTTCACTTCTCATTTTCTTCATAGAACTAGGTTCTTCAACAGATTCAGACTTGCGATTCCCAAACTTCTCTCCACTGACTTTGCCTTTTCCCTTGGACTTGACTAGTACATCCTCATCAGGCATGGAAAACTCACTCGCTACTCCTTCATCTTAGACTTAGATGTTGACCCCTTCTCTATTGAAACAAGCTTTGCCTTTTGTGAGGACCGCCTAACAAGTGAACCAGGTTCCTCAGGGGTTCCTTCTTCCACCTCGACTACATAGATCGCTTCATCCCTTACAGGTATACCATCATTCACCAACTTTTTTCTTTTCTTCTTACTACTTTTCTTGCTCTTTTGGAGAGCAGAGTCTTAGGCCACTTTGACTTGAAGCCTGGTAGTAGGTCATTTGATTTCAGACTCAGGGGTGGACACAACCCTTCGCTTACTTATGAATGCATCAAGAGCCACATTATCTAGGTTTTCTTCATCAATGGATCTCATTTTAGGTGCTTGAATTTCCAGGGGCACAACATTGAATGCAGGAACAACACTGTCCTAGGGATGAGATCCCTGACCTGGGTCCTCCGGAAAGGGATCAGGTTCCTCATGTGATGCCCCAGTAGTATCTGCTACTGCATCCTGTTCAGCAGCCACAATGGCCCCTTCTTCCTCCAGACTGTGTGTCTTATTTTTGTGGGATGTAATTTCATGCAATACACCATCAGAGGATACTACAAACATAGTTACAACATCTTTTTCTTCCTCAACTGGTGCTTTCACAACCATGAAATCGGTAGCAACGATGGTAGAACCCTTTGTGACCTCAGTATTTTGACCTTGTTCTCCACTTAATGTTTGACTGGTGGGAACATTAGACGATGGGGAGAACGGAGCAGTAGTTTCAAGGGTTTTGGAATTGGGAAGAGATTGGGAAACTGGGAAAGGTGTGACTGCAGCAACAGGAGTGATAGAGGATGAGGAAGGCTCAGTGAGAACGAAATGTTACATAGATTGATCGGTGGTAGTTACAACTGAGGCAGGGAGATCGGAAGTCTTCTCAGCCATGAAAAAGGTGGTGTGATGATCCTTCATTTTGGGTGATTCTAGTGTAGGACTTATGGTTGAGAAGAGCAGAAGAGAGGGTTTTTAAAAGGAGAGGATAATTATGAAGAGAGAGGAATATGCACCGATTCTGAAACGACAGTTGGGCGTGGAGAATTGCAATGTTTCAGAGGGACATGGAACATTTTGAAATGAAGGGACATGACAGCAGCATCTGAAAAGTTGATGACATGGCAGTTGTATTTTGTACCCTTTTTAAGACGTGTATTAAAAAGATGCACAGAACTACTAACCTTTAGTACAAGAACCTGGTTCTTGAATTTTTTTATTTTTTTTTTGTCCTTTTTTTGAAAAGAATCAATACTCTTTTATCATTCATGCACTACATCTATCGCCTCTATGCTCATCATGCGTGTTTACCTGCAACAGTATTGAAGTGAGTTAGACATGACCAGAAAACACTTTGAGCCAGTTACTTCTTAGGGGTAAGAGTCGGCCAAAGAGGAATAAGGTTCTTAATTTGGCTTCAACAGTCCCAGCTTTATTCTATTTCTTTCAAACTGTTCCCTACTTAGTGCCTTGGTGAAAATGTCTGCAATTTGATCTTCTGTGCTGTAGAACTTCATACATATCAACCCTTTCTCCACATTGTCTCTCAGAAAATGATGCCTCACATCAATATATTTTGTCCTTTTATGTTGAACTGGATTCTTGGCCATGTTGAGTGCACTGGTGTTGTCACATAGAAGGGGAACACTATCAGTGAGTACCCCAAAGTCCTCCAGTTTCTGCTTGATCCATAGAATTTGAGCACAGTAGGATACTGCAGCTACATATTCAGCTTCAGCTATTGAAAGAGCCACTGAATTCTGCTTCCGTGTACCCCAAGATATAAGATATGAACCTAAGAAGTGAGCCATTCCAGAAGTGCTTTTTCTGTCCATAAGATAACTTGTATAATCTGCATCAGCATATCTAATCAGATTCAAACTGTCACTTGATGGATAGTACAACACCAGGCCCTGTGTTCCTTTGAGATATCTCAGTATTCTTTTGGCAGCCTTCAAGTGAGATTCCTTTGGATTTGATTGAAACCTCGCACACAGCCCCACACTGAAAACAGTATTAGGTCGACTGGCAGTGAGATAGAGGAGAGACCCAATAATGCCTTTATACATTATTTGATTCACAAGAGATCCAGTTTCATCCATGTCCAATCGAGTGGCAGTTGCAATGGGAATGTCTATCACATTTGATGCTTCCATGTCAAACCTCTTCAAGAGTTCCCTGATGTATTTTTGCTGATAAATGGAAATACCCTTTGGGGACTGTTTTACTTGAAGACCCAAGAAGAAGTTTAATTCTCCCATCATGCTCATTTCAAATTCACTTCCCATAAGTTTTGCAAGTTCTACACACAGAGAGTCAGTTGTTGCTCCAAAAATGATATCATCAACATAAACCTGAACAATGGGCAGGTTCCTTCCTCGTTTCTTTAAGAAAAGAGTATTTTCAATTTTCCCTCTCTTAAAACCATTTTCTAAGAGGAACTTTGATAGTCTTTCATACCAAGCTCGAGGAGCCTACTTTAGCCCGTACAGAGCTTTGTCCAGTTTGAACACATATTCAGGGTTCTCATGACATTCAAACCCTGGGGGTTGCTTCACATAGACTTATTCCTTAAGTATTCCATTCGAAAATGCACTCTTGACATCCATTTGGAACAAGGTGAATTCCATATGAGATGCAAAATCGATTAGAATTCTGATAGCTTCCATGCAAGCCACTAGAGCAAACGTTTCATCATAGTCAATCCCTTTCTCTTGATTGTAGCCTTGGACCACTAGCCTAGCCTTGTTCCTTGTGGTAATTCCATGTTCATCAAGCTTGTTTCTAAATACCCACCTGGTTCCTACAATGGTTCGATCTGGGGGTCTAGGTACCAGGTGCCACACATTGTTTCTCTTAAAATGATACAGCTCCTCTTGCATGGCTGTAATCCAATCTGTATCTTTTAATACTTCCTTGATGTTTTTGGGTTCTATCTGGGAGAGAAAGGCTAAGAAGGCAAGTGAATTTCTAGCTCTTGACCTGGTTTGTACTCTGGAATCTAGAGGAGTGATGATGTTGTCTATAGGGTGAGATCTTTGGTGTCTCTAGTTAGACGCCTGAGGTTCATTCTGAGAGGAGGAAGGTATGTTTGGCTGATTTTCCTCTATCCTTCTCTCGATGCTAGTGGAGTTCCCTGAACTACATCAACCACCCTTTATTCAGCTTTAGTAGTTGTAATTGAAGTGCTTGGTTCTGTTAATAATGAGGCAGCGTTGTCTTCATTTGGCTCCTTTATATGTGACTTTCCGTTTGTCATGTTAATGACTTCACCAGGAATGAGCAAGGGTTCTCCATATTGATCTTCCTCAGCACTCTTCTCAAATGCTGGATAAGATTCATCAAAAATAACATTGACACTTTCCTAAACACATTGAGTCCGCTTGTTATATATCTTGTAAGCCTTGCTTTGAGAAGAGTAACCAAGAAATATTCCTTTGTCACTTTTGGCATCGAATTTACCAAGATGATCCTTCCATTGTTGAGAACATAGCATTTGTATCCAAATGTTCTTAGGTGAGTCAGCTTGGGTTTTCTACCATTCAACAATTCATACGGGGTCTTGTTAAAAAGTGATCTAATCATGCACCTGTTCACTAAGTAGCAGGCAGTGTTGACAGCTTCAACCCAGAAGTTCTTTGCAATTCCACTGTCAATCAGCATTGTTCTTGCCATTTCTTCCAGAGTTCTGTTCTTCCTTTCTACTACTCCATTTTGCTGGGGAGTTTTGGGAGCTGAGAAGTTGTGAGTGATGCCATTTTCATTACAGAATTCATCAAATTTGACATTGTCAAATTCTGTCCCATGATCTGATCTAATGCACACAACTCTAGACTCCATCTTCACCTGGATTTTCTTTACAAAGGCCACAAACACTTCAACAGTTTCGTCTTTTGTTATGAGAAATAGAGTCTATGTGAATCTGGAATAGTCATCCACGATTATGAAAATTTATCTTTTTCCTCCTCTGCTTTGCACCCTCATAGGTCTACACAGATCCATATGTAGAAGCTCAAGCGGCTTTGAGGTGCTCACATCTCTTTTAGACTTAAAAGACGACTTCACATGTTTTCCTCTAGCACAGGCATCACAAACTTTTGCATCTTGAATTGTGACATAGGTAGTCCATGGACCAGGTCCTTCTGAATTAGTTTGTTCAGAAGGGAAAAGCTTGCAGGGCCCAGTCTTTTGTGCCATAGTTCAGCATCATCGTCAATAGCTTTCAAACAACTAGATCACCATTCTGTAAAGATACGAAATCAGCACCATAGATGTTCTTGTATCTTTTGGCCACCTGTGAGCACGTGATTTTTGTTTCGCGAGACAATTGCTCCAAAAGAAATAAAAAATAACAACAATTGATCCCGTTGTACAATTTTGAGATTTTTACATGGCACTTCATTAATTGTTTATGACTTTGGCCCATTTTTACTTTATTAAAACAAAATACAAAAAATGTACGTGTCATGCATGATCTGAACTGTAACATGATTGTTAAATAGAAAAGCATGAACGGGCATCTTTGCCTTTGATTTTGTTCTGTTTAATTTTTACCTGTTTTGAGTCATTTTAATGTGTGTGCAAATAATTGTGTTAGGTGTTTATTTTAATTTGATTTTACTTAGTTTTGTATTTTTATAATAAAAGAAAAAAAAAAAAAAAAAGACCCCTTCCGGACTTGGGCCAATTTGTTAAATTGGCCCAACAAACTCAGCCCAAAACCTAGGCCTGCCCGGTCCAGTCCAGATGATGCCCAGAGAGAGTCCAAACGACGTCGTATGGATACAGTTTGATCTGGGCCGTTGATCTCAGATTGATCAACGGCCAAGATCACATTTCCTATACCCACGAACAGAACCCGACCCGTTTCCACCCGGACCGACCCAAACCCCTTCAGGTTGAAACGACACCGTTACCCATTAGCATAATGCCCTTCATCGCAGCTCATCCAACGGCCAAGAATCGACCCCTCACTAACTATATAAGCCTAGGCCTTTACCCTGCCCCCCTATCCTAACCCCCAGGCCTTAGTCGTCCCCTCCACAGACCTCAGTCCTCCAAACCCTAGCCGCCCCTGTATACTTTCGCCATTAAAGCCGGCGGCATGGATGCCGGTGACCTTCCCCTGAACACCATAGAACCCCCATGCCATCCTGAACCTAAATCTACCAACCACACACTTCGAATCACCCCAGGTCCTCGAATCTTCATTTGAAGATTCGAGTCAAAACTCGATCTACACCAACCAACCCCAGCTTCATACCAGACACTCCCCAGACCCCTCGTGACCAAACCATACTTGGTTTGGTCCGAATCTGATCAGGGAAGCCTGAATCCCAGATCTAAGTTTGAAAGTTTTGTGTCCTTCATCACTGGCCCATGCCAGTCCGAGCCAAAGAGATTAAGGTCTAATGGACCTTAATCGAAGTGTTTCTCATCTGAGAAACACTTCGATTAAAGTCCGTTCAGCCTTAAGAGAGGTCTGTCCAAATCCGAGTTCAAATTTTTAACTTTGCAAGCTTTAAGGTGAGTTTGTTTTCTTTCCTTTATTTGTTTTAGTCCGTGTGATTTGTTTTAAATATCTGGTCATGTTTTGTTTCAATTTGTGTCTTTAAATTTTACCACCTTCTGATTGACCACTTTGCCTGAACCACTGTGTTTTGTTTGAACCCCTCCTATTCTGATAAGACATGTGTATTGGTTGTATCCCAAATTTGTACTGACTTACTGATTCCTCAAAGTATAATCCTGCTTAATCAGTATAAGTCGAGTCATGTGTCCCATGCTTTTGAATGTCTGATTTGGCTACGTTTGTGTATGTTAATGCTAATATAGTCGAGTCGACATGTGTCGTCAATTAGTTTCAACTGTCTGAACAAAGTTAAATCGATTTGCTTCTATTGAACATTTGCCTGAATCAATTAAGAGCCAGTTTAGTTCACTTATAGCTGTTGGATTGTTTGTGCTTAGATTCTGAATTGGAAGGCATGTGCACTCGTGCACAGCATGTGCATTGGTGCATCTCATGTGCTTTGTGCACAGCCTGTGGCCTGCATAAAGGTCCTTTGTTTAATTTTAAAAATGGTTTGACAGCATATGCTGTCAACATATTCTACTGCCCATACCCTGCTTTAAGTTTAAAAAGTATTAAACCCTTTAAAAGTAAGTCTGCCAGGGAATGTTGATGGGAGTTATATACTTAAATAACTAATTGGGATCTGAAAAGGAAAAAGACACATGGGAGGGGTACGGTGACATTTTGAAAAACAGGCTGTTAAAAGAGATGGTGTTGAGGCTATAAAAGGAGGAGGACCAGACAAAAAAAAGAAGACAGAATTAGAGGAAGGGAAGAGAAAAACAGATAGACTGTGAGGAATTCTTTGAAAAAGAGAGTTGGAATACACACTAATTAGAGACACACAGATAGAGCACACAGAGATAGGGAGAGATACTAAGAGGGAATATCTTGAAGTTCAAATTTTTGAATCCAGAAAACTGGAAAAGAATCTGTCTGATAACTCAGACAAACAAAACCAGAAATTGCTTCCTTTCCTTTTGTTTCTGACTTCAACTAAATCCGGACCTATTCTGTGCAATACTGAGTTCTCACAAAAACTGAGTCTGCTTGTTTATTGTTTGTTCTACTCGAAAGTTTAGTTTAGTTGAGGTTGATCTCACTCCAATTGTTTGAGAGTTGTAGTTGCTACTCTACTGTTTCTTGTTGCTGTTGCTATACTGCCCTGCTGCTACTGTTGGTGCTGTTACTGCTGCTGCATTTGTTCATTGTTACTCTACTAATTGCCCCTTTCTTCAATTGCAAATATTCCCAGGTACACAATCTTTGAACCTTGTATTGTTGAAAGTTTGAAGTTGAAGCAGAAATAAAGAAATGAATACCAGTTTATGTTATAGCATTGGTGTAAAAAGATAGTTCGAATGTTAGTTGGGCCTGTATTTTTACTGCGAACTGCAAATATTCTGTATAAACTAGCATACATTCTGTTTAAGATGAACTGTTAGATAGCATGGCTCAACAGTAATGATAGTATGACATAGACAGCATGTTTTGATTTAGTATACATTCAGTTCAGTATAACACTTGTTTGATTTAGTATGACTGTATAGCATAGAGTCATGGTAGCACTTGTATGCATTTTGCCTAGACCACTGAATTGACAAAACTGTGGTACTGGGTCCGGAATAAATGTATCCCAAACAAACTCCCATACAGTCACATTAAGAGTCTGGCTATGAATGCCAGTTCTCCTGTCAGTTTATTCGTTCCAATGCAGGTTCGATACTGGGTTTCGGTATAGATTCTTTTGATGATTGTTGAGAAAAACTAATAATCCTTTTTGAGTTCAATTAGTAGTAATTTTCATAATAAAACAGCCGATTTCTTTTATCAATTTCAAATAGTTTAGAGTGTTAAGAATAGAACTTGGAGGTCGTTAAACATAACTCAATATATGTTGTTAGTTTGTTTGCAATCTCACTTAGCGAATTAATAAGCATATTCACTTGTTGAAGACAAAGCATGCGGTAACCCTCACCTCATGAACAATCAATCAGGTAATCAAACAAGTTTAGGTTCGGCAAACATAATAAGGATTCAGTCCGTATTTGTCCAAACCAGCAAAATTCGGCATCATCCTTTTCTTTAAAGATAAATGTAGTAAAGACGTAGTCATTGTAGGGTACCCTTCTAAAATAATGAGACGAGCCTCGCCGAATAAAAAGGCAAATTGCGGGGCCCTCAATAATTGGTCATAATAAATACTTAGAATTTGGGATGGACTGTTTAGTGAATTCCACTGCCTTCCCCAAAGATAATAACGCGTTAGACTTTTTAGGCGCGACTTAATTAAATTACATTCTTAAATTCGGGTGCGCATTTATGTGACCCAAATTCAAATCTCAACGGAGTCGAAATGTGTTAACAACTACGGGTGCATTGATTGTGACGTGGTTCGAGATGCATTTTCATGACGTTGCAATTCTATAAAAATAAATGATAATAATAAAAGCGGTTTAAACTTAATAAAAGCACGTAAGTCATAACATGTATTTAAATCAGATATTTAGCCATTATAACAATTTAAGCGACCGTGCTAGAACCACGGGATTCGAGGGTGCCTAACACCTTCCCTCGAGTCAACAGAATTCCTTACTTAGAATTTCTGGTTCGCAGACTTCATTTGGAAAAGTCAAAAATTTCCTCGATTTGGGATTCAAGATAAACCGGTGACTTGGGACACCAAAAGCTAAACCTTTCCCAAGTGGCGACTCTGAATTAAATAAATAATCTCATTTCGAATATTGTCACTTAAATTGGAAAAACTCCCTCGCGCATTTAACCCTTCGGGGCGGGCGCGCAAAAAGGAGGTGTGACAGCTCTGGCGACTCTGCTGGGGAAGAAACCCAGAACCACTGGTTCAGGGTTCAAGAATTCGAGCTTAGAATAATTGTTATATTTGGCTTTATTATCTGATCTTTATTACATATTTTTGCATAACGTGCTAAATATTGTCTTTTACCGCTTTGATATTATCTGAACTGTATATAAACTGTGCCGAAACCCTTCTCTCTTCACCTCCGGGGAGAAGCTCGCTGGTCGAGACTCCCTATTCTGTTAGTGTCAATACCCGAAATAAGAAAGAGGACGGATAAGTTACGAAGCCGGACGGCCTTTTGGTTCCCGGTAAGTTGCCCCTCCTCGACTCGAGTTGTCCGCTCGGGTACACAGTCTAGAACAAATACCAAGGTTTAAACCTAGTATAACTCGACTTCATGCCGGATCCCTAGTAGGAACGCTTATTTGCATCATGTTGCATTTGACTTAGGGGGCTCAACACAGGGGTTGGGTCCGTCTAGGACAAGCAACCAGAAATGAAAAGGCCACCCTGCTGCATCTTATTTGTTTTGCGCATTTATTTGCTTCGGTTCCGCATGTTGATCGGTTTCTAAAAAAAAAAGAAAATAGCAGCGTAGGGAGATAATTACTTATTTTGGAAAAATAAAACCAATGTCCAAGTAGTGTCGAAACCTCGTCGGAATTTTTCTAAAAAAAATAATATAAAACCAAAAGTTGTCTTTTAGTTTGATTCATTAAAAAAAAATATAAAATTGTTCTGTTCTTTTTAAGAAAGGGTATTTATTTTTGAAAAAAAAAATAATAATAATAAAAAAAGTATAATAAAAAAATCTGGAAAACTCATAATTCAAAAAATGTGTTGTTTCTTTTTTAGCACCCTTTTATAAATTCGGACTAATAGTCCAAATATTGCAAAAAAAAATAATATATTTTTAGTATTTATCTTTCTCCAAAAATAATAAAAATGCTTATTCTTGATTACTAGGTTTATTTAATTTTCTCTATGACCGAACTACGCCGGTTTGATTCTCGCACGGGGTGAGATACGTAGGCAACCCTCGGCGGGTCCAACCTCCCGTTTTCAAAAAATCAAACAAACAAAAAAAAAAATCTAAATAAATTTTAATTTTTGAGTCTAATAAAGTTTATCGCCTTAAATAAATGTGCAGGATGAGCACGATACAAAATGAATCATTTTCAATAATGACCAAGATCCCTTTTGAGTTGCGATTATGGTGGAACGACTTAGGCAAAGAAGGGCAAGGCAAAGTGAGGAAATATCTGAAAAATCTCCCGGATTTACTAGACATTCAGCCTCGGGGTGATATTATCAGATCATTGGTCACTTACTGGGATTCGGCGCACAATGTATTCCATTTTTCAGACTTCGAACTCACCCCGACGTTGGAGGAAATAGCGGGATACATTGGGGGTGATGAAGCTCCGTTAAGGTTCAAGTACTTGATTGCACCTAGGGCCGTCACGGTACACCGATTTTTGGATTTTCTGAAAATACCCCGAACATTTCACCATCCAGATCTTGCCAAAGGTTTCTGCAGTCTCCATCTCATGTATGCTAGATACGGTCATGAGGGTGGGTTCAATAAGCCGGATTTCAAACTATGTAGTAAAGGCAACCGGCAAAAATGGGACGAACACAGGCAATTGGCTTTCATGACGGCTTTCTTAGGTCTTATAGTGTTCCCAAGGAAGGACGGCAACATCGATCTAAGAATAACTGGGGTTGTCAGTACTTTGCTTACCCAAGATAAAAGTACTCTGGCGCCTATGATTATGGCTGACATTTTCCGGGCTCTCACTGTTTGTCGAGCCAGGGGTGACTTTTTCGAAGGATGTAACCTACTGTTGCAAGTGTGGATGACCGATCATTTATGTCATCGCTCCTCACTTTTGGGTTATGGTTCGCCAGAGAAAACTTGTATTGGAGAATTCTACACAAGAATCAAAGGGCTCAATTTACCTGAGGGAGTCACATCATGGACCTCATTTCTCCGAACTCTCACCGCCAGCCAAATCCAATGGACGCTCGGATGGTCACCTATCGAGGAAATCATATACATGCCGGCAACCCGGCCTCACTTTCTGTTGATGGGACTGAAAAGTATCCAACCCTATGCACCGTATCGGGTTTTGAGGCAACTTGGGAGGTACCAAGTGGTACCGAAAGATGAAGATTTGAGTACCCAAGTGATTGAAATCAGTCCGAACGGTCATTTCCCTGAAGAAGAAGTTCGCCAAATCTGGAGTGAATGCCAACATCTGACAGCAAACACTTGTGTGATCGATACGGCAAAAGGGGAAGTCGCCCCAGGATATCACGCTTGGTTTAGAGGTAGCCTGTCTTACGAAAGACCGGCTAAGAGGCCGCATCTCAAAGATTTCGTAGAATCATCCCAAGGGCAATGGAACTGGTTAGCAAAAGAGAAGGGTTATCGAGCAGAGATTGGCGATTTGAAGCTACAAATAGATAGTTTGAAATTCGATAACAGCGTACAAATCGCGGCGGATCGAAGCGAAAAGAATAGGTTGATCCAAGAGAATGAAGAACTTAAGGCCCAAGTCCAAAAATTGAGATTGTCTCTTGATGAGCAACCCAGAAGTCAATCAGACCAGCGGTTGATAAAGGGTTTGAAAAGAGAGATCACGGAATGGCGAGACAGGTTAGAAGAATCCGAAAAGGTCATGACAGAGTTCAAGGCACGGTGGGAAACAAGAGTAGATAAGCATCGCCGATGTTTGAACCAATTGAAACGTGACCACGAGAAGGCTGTTTCCAAAATAAAGAGGGAGATGGCTACACTTGAGTTTAAAGCAGTTAAGCAGGCCAGGGATTTCCAAATGGAGAGTAGATACTGTTACGACTTGTTGGCCCAAATGAAGGAAGAAGTGCGGCAGTTGAGGGATCAGCACATACAGGACTCACAGGTATTCAAGACGAGCAGTGATCAGATAAGGCACCTACTCATAGAGAAGAAGCAAACCAGAGATAGGATCAAGGCCATTGCCCATGCCATCACCAGACGATGTCTACGATGTGAGAACATGTCCAGCGCTACCGTCCTCTCGGCAGTAATGGGTTATGTCAAGCAGACTATGCACGAGCTGGAGCAACTTGAGAGGGATCTCACGCCTAGGACCGCGGCGAGGCCGAACGATGCCCCGCGGAAACCAATTTTTAAAACCATAATGCATTCATAGGTCAAATCTGTATTTTAGCATCTTCTGCCTGTTTTTTCATCAAGGTGATTTTCAGTCTATTTTGAGTCTAGGTTCATTTTCCAAGTTTGCTTTTTCTTTTGCAGAATGTAGCTTGTAATAGAACATTTCAACAATGAAGAGGTTGTTTCTTTTACGTCCATTTGTGTTTTTCGAACTACGTAATGATCTGATTCACGTAGGCATCGTGATACGTAGGCAATCCTCATCGGATCCGGTCGCATTTCTTTTACTACAAAAATAAAATATATATATATATATATATAATAAATAAAATAAAAGGAAAACAAAAGAGAAAAAGAAAAGAAAAAAAAAGGGAAAAACTAATAAGAGAAAAATGCCGGAATGACGCATGCTCTCGTAGCAAACATATAGTAATCCACTTAACTGTATAGGTGCATCATGCCCAACGTGAGATTAACTATCTATTATTTGCTGCAAAATTAACCGTGCGTTTGTCATTGAGCATTTTTCCCAGGGTTTTTGAAAAGACGGTTGGTTTGGTGAAAGTCTGGCCTCGCACTCATACTTCACGAGGTCAAGGAGAGGTGTTCAACTACCTGTTGTTAGGACCAGAAGCAGTACTCACACTTACTTCACCAGGTCAAAAGGAAGTGTGGAAATGTCTTCGGAAATTCCATTGCAAACAGTCCCCGTCTCTGAGGAGAGCTCAATCTCAGCCGTCCTCACACCTGAATCCGCAACTGCGGAGGAAAATAGGATCCTACGGCTCCGCATGTTGGAAATGCTGGATGACTGGAACAATGGGAAAGAGCCGCCAAGTGTCGTCCCCGGATTCCCTGAACTATTCTCCAGGTCAAGTGGGACTTCTAATGTCCCCATAAATTACCCTGCTACCCCATTTGGGTACCCAGCCACCTCCGTCTTCTCTGCAGGATCACCTTCTGAGCCTCGTCCCCGAATGTCGGCCACTGATGCAAGCGTGAACATCTTTACTGCATCACCTTGCCCAGCTACGGCACAGCCTGCCACGTACAAGCCAAGCCTTGACTCATCCTCTTTTACATTCCAAGCACCGTCGTTCTCAATGGAACCAACTAGGTTCGCCACCAGTACTAATCCTCTACCGCCTCAGTGCGAGCTTGTACTAGGGCAGGATCAGAACCCCAGAGTTGTAGAACAAAATGAGATGGCCAAAAGGATGAGAAGCCTTGAGCAAAGTCTGAAGAATATGCAAGGATTGAGCGGGCAGAAGAGCGTCTCTTACGCCGACCTATGCATGTTTCCTCACGTACACCTGCCAACAGGTTTCAAGACCCCCAAGTTTGAGAAATACGATGGGCACGGTGACCCATTGCACATCTTAAGAAATACTGCAACCAATTGCGGGGAGCCGGCGGAAAAGAAGAACTGCTAATGGCATATTTTGGGGAAAGTTTAGTAGGGATAGCTTCGGAATGGTATATGGATCAGGAAATGTCCCGATGGCATATATGGGATGATCTCGCTAGAGATTTTGTAAAACAATTCCAGTATAACATCGACATTGCGCCAGACCGAAACTCTCTGTCAAATTTAAAGAAGAAGCCTTCGGAAAGCTTTAGAGAGTATGCTATTAAGTGGCGTGAACAGGCGTCGAGAGTGAAGCCTCCCATGGATGAAGTGGAAATGGTCACTACCTTTCTCCAGGCTCAAGAGTCTGACTATTTCCAAAACATGATGTCGGCCATGGGTAAGCCATTCGCGGAAGCGATCAAGATTGGAGAGATGGTGGAAAATGGGTTGAAAACGGGAAGGATTTTGAGTCAAGCAGCCATAAGGGCAACCTCCCAGGCCGTCCAAAGCGGGTCTGGAGGAACAACAAGGGGGAAGAAGAAAGAAGAAACGACTATGGCAGCCTCTGAAGCAAGGGAGTATCGTCATCCCAGGCCCCATTTTCCGGAAAGAGCCCCACAACACTATTACCCCCATTCAAATTCGGCATATGCTCATCAACCTTATATGGTCATGAATGCCCAACCTTATAACCATCCACCACAACAAGCCAACCGAGGCCCAGCTCCACCTCCCAGAAATCAGCCTCCTTACCGCAACCACTATAACCCACAACCCCCGCAGAATAACTACCGCCCCCAAGAGCCACCTCGACGGCGGACTTTCACACCCATCGGTGAGCCATACTCAACTTTGTTCCCAAAGTTGGTCCAGTTGGGTTTCTTGCAACCCATCCCTCAAACAAGGCAAAACCCGACATCTCCTTCTTACAAAGCCGGAGTCAGATGCGCCTATCATTCAGGGGCCGAGGGACATGATACAAACGACTGCTGGTCATTGAAAAGAGTGGTCGAAAATTTGATAGAGCAGGGGAAAATAGTGCTAAGGGACGAGGAGATCCCGAATGTAACAAACAATCCACTGCCCGCTCACAATAATGGGCCGCTGATCGGCATGATTTGTGAAGACAAAGAGTTCGACCCTGCTTTGAAAGCCATAATTGCCATTGTCGACACGGGGAAGAGGCCTGAAATAGACCAAAAATCAGAAAAGGGGGAGGAGGCCAAGGTTGCAGAGAGCAAGTCTGAAAAGAAGGTGGAAAAGAAAGTGGTACCAGCAAAGGGCGGAGTTCTTTACGTACCGCGAGGTCAAGCTGAGAAGACGCAGAAATCCGGGATCAAAAAGACAAAACCTATGTACGTGCCAAAAGGGGCCTATGTGGTCCGGGGGACGATTCAACCACCTCGGCTGAATGAGCCAGTGGTTATCGGACGCGTGCCACAAAAGCCAATGACCAACCCGACCACAGTGCCGTGGAATTATCAAAAGACCTTGGTGATGTACAAAGGAAAAGAGGTCGTGGGAGAACTTCCAGAAAATACTTTCATTAGAGGGTACTCAAATACCCAAGAACTGAACAACGCCACACAAAGGCGCTTTCCTCCAAAGAAGCCTGTGAGTGTTGAAGAGGCGGAAGTGTTCTTCCAACAAATGAAGATGCCGGATTACGAAGTGATAGATCAGTTGCGCAAGCACCCTGAGCAGGTGTCCATGCTATCATTATTGACAAGGTCGGCCGAGCATCAAAAGATCTTACTGAAGACCCTGAATGAGGCATATGTGCCGGTTGAAACCTCGGTGGAGCAATTAGAGCGGATGACAGAAAGATTCTTCGCCGTCAACCAAATCTCCTTCAGCAAGAACGATCTACCCCCGGAAGGAGCAGCACACAACAAGGCATTGCATTTAACAGTCAAATGTGAGGACTACTATGTCAAGCGGGTAATGCTGGATGGGGGATCAGGTGTTGACATTTGCCCGCTCTCCACGCTGCAAAGAATGGAAATTGAGACCGGAAGAATCCGACCCAACAACGTCTGCGTAAGAGCTTTCGACGGCATCAAGAGAGACACCATGGGAGAAATAGACCTGCTGCTGGTCATAGGACCAGTCGAATTTCGAGTCACTTTCCAAGTGATCGACATGGACACATCCTACAATTTCCTCCTTGGCAGGCCTTGGATCCATGCGGCAGGAGCCGTGCCTTCCACTCTTCACCAGATGGTGAAGTTCGAGTACGAAGACCAAGAGATCGTGGTCCATGGGGAAGACGAACATGCCATTTATCGGGACCCATCCATCCCGTATCTTGAACCGAGAGAAGGGAGCGAACATACGGTCTATCAAGCTTTCGAAGTGGTACTGGCAGAGCAGCACGAAGAGGGAGTACCTTGCCCCCAGCCTTTCTTGTCTAACGATTCAGTTATGGTGGCCAAAGAGATGATCCGACACGGATTTAGGCCGGGGAAGGGGCTTGGATGAACCCTTCAGGGAATGACAGAACCCATTACTTTACCAGTCATCAAGAAACCTTTTGGACTAGGTTTCAAACCTACTCCAGCAGACGAAAAATGGGCAAAGAAAAGGAGAAATGAGGGCTGGAAGTTGCCTCAACCACTGCCGGATTTATATGCGACTTTCGTCAGGCCAAGGTACGCTGAAGAAGAAGATGATGAGGTCTTCACAGCTGAGGAAATCGAGGAAATATGTGGGGCGATGAGAGAAATGCTCTACGAGGTCCACATGGTTCAACCAGGTGAAGGCACAAGCACTGCTGAGATGCTGTACATGGGACCGAACGCCCAACTTCAAAACTGGAAGGCCACGTCATTCCCGACTAGACGGAAGTCCGGGTAGACCTGCCCTACCACCTTTCCTGTATCACAAGTTATCCCCGGGACATAACTTGAACGTTTTCTTCTTTTCGATTGTTGTTTTGAATTCCTAGTTGTAAACATTGTTGTCTTCCAACTTTCCAAAAGAAATATACAAAAATACAAAAAATCATCATTGCTTTCCTATTCTTTCTCTTGTTCTGATTTTTATTACTTTTCCTCTTATCTTCCTTTTCAGTCCTAATAATGCGGCTTTAAATATGACATGCTTGCGGACTTCACGCCCAGATCACAATGAGCTATTTAACTGCGAATTAATGAACCCAGAACCAGAATATGATGCGGAAGAGGCTTTTAAGGAGATAAACCGAGAGTTGGAATATTTCGAGAATAAACCTAAGCCAAATCTGAATGACACTGAACCGGTAAACTTAGGAACCCCGGAAGAAGTCCGGGAGACCAAGATAAGCATTCACACGGACAAGAAAACGCGAGAGGCGATAATTCAACTTCTTCTTGAATTCAAAGACGTGTTTGCCTGGTCATATGATGACATGCCGGGACTAGGTGTCGATCTAGTGGTTCACAAATTGCCGATTCATCCTGATTGTCCTCCGGTTCAACAAAAGCAACGAAAGTTCAAAACCGAGGTCAGTGACAAAATTAAAGAGGAGATCACCAAGCAACTGAAAACAGGAGTGATCCGGGTAGTCCAATATACAACATGGTTGGCGAATGTGGTTCCAGTACCGAAAAAGGACGGGAAAACTCGGGTATGTGTAGATTACCGAGATCTGAACAGAGCAAGTCCCAAAGATAATTTCCCGCTGCCCAACATCCACATCCTCGTTGATAATTGTGCCAAACACGAGATACAGTCTTTTGTAGATTGTTATGCTGGGTATCATCAGGTACTGATGGATGAAGAGGACGCCGAGAAAACCGCTTTCACCACGCCTTGGGGCACCTACTGTTATCGGGTCATGCCATTTGGTCTAAAGAATGCTGGGGCTACTTACATGAGGGCCATGACCGCCATTTTCCATGACATGATGCATCAGGAAATAGAGGTGTACGTGGACGATGTAATAGTCAAGTCCAGGACGCAGGATAATCACATCCAAGACTTGAGGAAATTCTTCGAGAGGCTAAGGAAGTATGACTTGAAGCTAAATCCAGCCAAATGCGCTTTCGGAGTTCCGTCGGGTAAACTTTTGGGTTTCATCGTAAGCAGGAGAGGTATCGAGCTAGATCCGACTAAGATAAAATCTATCAAAGATCTACCTCCCCCAAGAACGAAGAAAGACGTGATGAGTCTTTTGGGCAGGCTGAACTACATCAGTCGGTTTATTGCCCAGCTGACAAGCACGTGTGAGCCCATATTCAAGTTGTTAAGAAAAGATGCGGCGATTAAGTGGACAACGGAGTGTCAAGAAGCCTTTGATAAAGTCAAAGAGTACCTTTCGAATCCCCCAGTCTTGGTCCCTCCAGAACCAGGGAGGCCACTTTTCTTGTATCTGACAGTCTTGGAGAACTCTTTTGGCTGCGTCCTCGGGCAACACGACGTAACCGGGAAAAGGGAGCAGGCGATCTACTACCTGAGCAAGAAATTCACCAGCTACGAGGCCAAATACACTCTGTTGGAAAAGACATGCTGCGCTCTCACATGGGTTGCTCAAAAGCTGAGGCATTATCTCCAAGCCCACACTACATTCCTCATAAGCAGGTTGGATCCCTTGAAATATATATTTCAGAAACCAATGCCTACTGGGAGACTGGCTAAATGGCAAATCTTGCTTACGGAATTCGACATAGTTTATGTCACTCGCACGGCAATGAAAGCCCAGGCGTTAGCAGATCATTTGGCCGAAAACCCGGTCGATGAGGAATACCAGCCATTAGATACCTACTTTCCAGATGAAGAGGTAAACACCGTAGAAGTGATCTCGGAGGAAGCTCATGTTTGGAAGATGTTCTTTGACGGAGCCGTGAACGCCAAGGGTATAGGGATTGGGGCAATTTTGATCTCACCTGCCGGTCAGCATTATCCCGCCACAGCTAGACTTCGTTTCTTCTGCACAAATAATACAGCTGAATATGAAGCCTGCATTATGGGCATACATATGGCAATCGATCAGGATGTCAAAGACTTACTGATTATGGGAGATTCTGACCTGATCATCCGGCAAGTTCAAGGCGAGTGGGAAACTCGGGATGTCAAGCTTATCCCATACCGACAACATGTAGAGGACCTCAGCAAGCGCTTTACCTCAATAGAGTTCAGGTATATTCCGAGGTGTCACAATGAACTGGCAGATGCACTTGCTACTCTGGCTTCTATGCTACCCTACCCGGGCAACGCCCACGTCGATCCTTTGGAAATCCAAATCAAGGAAAGACACGGTTACTGCAGTGTAATCGAGGCGGGATCAAATACGCAGCCTTGGTACCATGACATCAAGAGGTTCCTGAAGACGCAAGAATACCCCGAGCACGCTACTGGAGATCAAAAGAGGACCATTAGGCGACATGCAAGTGGTTTCTTTTTGAGCGGTGAATTGTTATATAAGAGGACTCCGGACCTCAATCTCTTAAGATGTGTCGATATCGAGGAAGCAAGAAAGATCATGCACGAAGTACACGCAGGTGTGTGTGGACCTCACATGAACGGGTATGTCTTAGCGAAGAAGATCCTTAGAGCAGGTTATTACTGGATGACCATGGAAAAGGATTGCTTTAGCTTTGTCCGGAAGTGTCATCAGTGTCAGGTGCACGGTAATTTGATTCATGCACCTCCCACGGAACTGCATCCCATGTCCGCACCTTGGCCATTTGTCGCTTGGGGCATGGACGTCATTGGACCAATTGAACCAAAGGCTTCGAATGGACACAGGTTTATACTGGTTGCCATCGATTACTTCACAAAATGGGTAGAAGCTGTCACTCTCAAGTCGGTCACCAAGAAAGCTGTGGCGGATTTTGTACACTCAAATCTTATATGTCGCTTCGGTATTCCTGCGACTATCATTACGGATAACGCAGCAAACTTGAATAGTCACTTGATGGGAGATGTGTGTGAGCAATTCAAGATAACACACAGGAATTCCACTCCTTATCGGCCAAAAGCCAATGGTGCTGTGGAAGCTGCAAATAAAAACATCAAGAAGATTTTGAGGAAAACAATACAAAGTTCCCGACAGTGGCATGAACAGTTACCTTTTGCATTATTGGGGTACCGCACTACGGTACGCACATCGGTGGGAGCGAACTCCTTATCTTTTGGTTTATGGGACCGAGGCTGTAATACCGGCAGAGGTAGAAATCCCTTCGCTTCGAATCATTGTCGAAGCAGAAATCGAGGACAGCGAGTGGGTTAAGACTCGGTTAGAGCAATTGACGTTGATTGATGAAAAGCGGATGGCTGCAGTTTGTCACGGACAGTTATACCAACGAAGGATGGCCCGTGCTTACAACAAGAAAGTCCGACCCCGGAATTTCGAAGTAGGACAATTGGTACTGAGGCGTATTCTGCCGCATCATGAAGAAGCAAAAGGAAAGTTTGCCCCAAATTGGAAAGGCCCATACATCGTAAGGAAAATATTGCCAAGAGGAGCATTGTATTTAGGTGATATCGAAGGAAATGACCCCGACACAGCAGTAAATGCAGATGCAGTCAAGAGGTACTACGTCTAAATCATACTCCAGTGGTCCTGACACGTTTGAGAATGGCGAAGGTTTTATCCCCCACTACTCCCAAACACTACCCAATCCTCTCTACAAAAAGAAAAAAAGAGAAACAAAAAAAAAGAAAAAAAAAACAAAACAAAACAAAATTTGATTGAGGCCTGAACTACGTTTGACTTGATTCCGAAAGGATACGTAGGCAGCCTCTCCCTGAGGTTCAGTCACACCAACAATAAAATCCCATCCACCCTGAAATTGAAAACCGGGGCACGTCGAGCAGTTGAGAAGTTAGTATCACTACCTCTCTTTACCAAGCACAAGCCTTCAAATCAATTACCAAATATGGTGGGGAATCAATAAGCGTCACAAACGAAGACCATCACACTCTGAAATTGAGAGAGATAAAATGAGAGAGTCTCGGCGGTGAAAACCTTCGGGCACCACGAGGCGACGGGAGTAGAGAAACCAAAATGAGAGAGCTTGTTTAGTAAAAACTCGCAAAGAGTGCTATCAAGCGATGACAAGAAGAGAAATGAGAGAGGTCAGCCAGCGAAAACCCGCAAAGGACGCTGTTGGCCGAAAAAGAATGACGCCACCCCAAGAAAGTTTTGGCAGAGTGCCACCAGTTTGGAATCATAGATCCGTTCTGGTTTAGGAAAACTCAAGCTCTTAGAAGATCAGACGTCCAGTCCAAAGAGCATGTCATGTCATTTAAAGCCAGCGTTATCTTCCTCAGATAAGTCTTTCTCGTCCCAAAAAGGGTATTCCTTTTTTGATTTGTTTTCCCCTTCCTTTGTGTCTTTTCGAATCCCTTTTGCATTTTTAACCCCGAGTTCAGGACACACCGAAAAGGACATGTGGCATGGTTTGTTTGCACGGAATCCCGTCTCATGGAGGAAAGCACCTCATCTCGTTGGTATGATTGCCCAAGCATGATTGAATCATGACGTTTGATGGTGTTTCAGAGTAAAGAGGAAAGAGAGAAATCTTGAAATCCTCCCCAGCAAGGCCGCCTTCGGACAAATCCCCACAGAATCTCCCCCTGTACAAATCCCCACAGAGTCTTTCCTTTTATGCAAACTCCCACAGAGTTTCCCCCAAAAAAAGAAAAAAAGAAAAAAAATGGAATCTCCCCAGCACGCCCCAGCGAGTTCTTTTGTAAATATTCCCCACAGAGCTTCCTTTTGTACAAATTCCCACAAATTACCCCCAATAAAATCCCCGTTGATAACCTCCAATCAAAACGGGACAAAAGAAAAAAGAGGCCTTACGAGGCAAGTCATCACAGAATCTGGAAATACAAGCCTGAGTAGTCTAAAGGTTTCTCCATTCGAATCAAATCAATGGAGGAATTTCGCAACAGAAATAAAGACGCAAGAAAGCAATTGGGAACGATCAAGGTCACCAAACCGACCATCATTTCCAAACTAACAAATGATTCTTTGTCTGAAAGTTTGAAACAGGTCCGATCCAAGACAACCGTGCAAGAAGCAGGTGTCGCCCAAAGAAGAAGGTGCACGGGTACAGGAAGTACTTCGGCAATGATGAATTCACTCGAAAGGTAAGCTTCCACGAAACTCCCTTTTATCTTCTATTTAAAACAGGAAAACTCAAAAAAAAAAAAAATAGATCGGTAGTATTCTCGAGCTTCTTCAGCCAATCAGCATTAGGGTTTTAAACCCTAAACTGAATTTTCCTTTCAGCCAGCATTAGAGTTTTAAACTTTAAACTGAGCTCTTCCATGCAATCAGCGTTAGGGTTTTAAACCCTAAACTGAATTTTCCTTTCAGCCAGCATTAGAGTTTTAAACTCTAAACTGAGCTTTTCCATGCAATCAGCATTAGGATTTTAAACCCTAAACTGAATTTTCCTTTCAGCCAGCATTAGAGTTTTAAACTCTAAAATGAGCTTTTCCATGCAATCAGCATTAGGGTTTTAAACTCTAAACTGAATTTTCCTTTCAGCCATCATTAGAGTTTTAAACTTTAAACTGAGCTTTTCCATGCAATCAGCATTAGGGTTTTAAACCCTAAACTGAATTTTCCTTTCAGCCAGCATTAGAGTTTTAAACTTTAAACTGAGCTTTTCCATGCAATCAGCATTAGGGTTTTAAACCCTAAACTGAATTTTCCTTTCAGCCAGCATTAGAGTTTTAAACTTTAAACTGAGCTTTTCCATGCAATCAGCATTAGGGTTTTAAACCCTAAACTGAATTTTCCTTTCAGCCAGCATTAGAGTTTTAAACTCTAAACTGAGCTTTTCCATGCAATCAGCATTAGGGTTTTAAACCCTAAACTGAATTTTCCTTTCAGCCAGCATTAGAGTTTTAAACTCTAAACTGAGCTTTTCCATGCAATCAGCATTAGGGTTTTAAACCCTAAACTGAATTTTCCTTTCAGCCAGCATTAGAGTTTTAAACTTTAAACTGAGCTTTTCCATGCAATCAGCATTAGGGTTTTAAACCCTAAACTGAATTTTCCTTTCAGCCAGCATTAGAGTTTTAAACTCTAAACTGAGCTTTTCCATGCAATCAGCATTAGGGTTTTAAACCCTAAACTGAATTTTCCTTTCAGCCAGCATTAGAGTTTTAAACTCTAAACTGAGCTTTTCCATGCAATCAGCATTAGGGTTTTAAACCCTAAACTGAATTTTCCTTTCAGCCAGCATTAGAGTTTTAAACTCTAAACTGAGCTTTTCCATGCAATCAGCATTAGGGTTTTAAACCCTAAACTGAATTTTCCTTTCAGCCAGCATTAGAGTTTTAAACTTTAAACTGAGCTTTTCCATGCAATCAGCATTAGGGTTTTAAACCCTAAACTGAATTTTCCTTTCAGCCAGCATTAGAGTTTTAAACTCTAAACTGAGCTTTTCCATGCAATCAACATTAGGGTTTTAAACCCTAAACTGAATTTTCCTTTCAGCCAGCATTAGAGTTTTAAACTTTAAACTGAGCTTTTCCATGCAATCAACATTAGGGTTTTAAACCCTAAACTGAATTTTCCTTTCAGCCAACATTAGAGTTTTAAACTCTAAACTGAGCTTTTTCCATGCAATCAGCATTAGGGTTTTAAACCCTAAACTGAATTTTCCTTTCAGCCAGCATTAGAGTTTTAAACTCTAAACTGAGCTTTTTCCATGCAATCAGCATTAGGGTTTTAAACCCTAAACTGAATTTTCCTTTCAGCCAGCATTAGAGTTTTAAACTCTAAACTGAGCTTTTCCATGCAATCAGCATTAGGGTTTTAAACCCTAAACTGAATTTTCCTTTTAGTCAGCATTAGGGTTTTAAACCCTAAACTGAAATTTTCCTTTTAGTCAGCATTAGGGTTTTAAACCCTAAACTGAACTTTTTCTTCCAGCCAGCATTAGGGTTTTGAACCCTAAACTGGATTCTTCCTTTGTTCGGCATTAGGGTTTTAAAACCCCAAACCGAACCTCTCCCCAGCTAGCCGGTGTTAGGGCTCCAACCCTGAACTGAGCATGCGTATCCTCTTTCATCAATTTTATGAATTTCCTGGTGAATAATTAACGAAATTTTCCTAGTGAAACTGGGGCAGAAAATTTCGTTCGTTTGTTTGTTTTTTCCCGCAGGTCTAACCTCGAGCCACACGGATCGAAATGACCTACGAGATGAGTCTCAACTCAGAATCAAAGAAGAAAAAGACAAAAAGAAGACATTCCGAGATATCAGAGTGAATGGAGGGCGGATTGACTCCAACGTTTAATTAAGGGCCTGAACCTTGCCAATCGCGTCTCACTCAGTATCCCAGAGGTTACACAAGTCGCCGCAACTCGCAAGCATCAAGATTCAGATCAGAGTCTACAAGCAGAATCAGCTAAGACCCAAGATCAAGTCGTAAAAGAATCATAGATAGGAATCTTGTAACTAGCAGTTGACATACATATAAGTAGTTAGTTCAGTTTCTAATTTTCGTTTGGTTGTAATAAGGCGGTCAGTGACGTAGCAGTGACAACAGCAGCAGCAGTAGCAGCAAGCATTGCAATCCCATGGTAGTCCCAGCTACCAAAACTTCCCGAACTACATTGACCTGATTCCTGTTTAGCCCAGGATATGTAGGAAATCTTTGAAGCAAGATTCGGTCAGATCTTTCAAAAAAAACGCTTCATACGGAGTAGTCCATAGGCAAAAATCGCTCACGCACGCTCACTTTATCTTTGCACGAAAACTCTTCGTGTTTCCGAACAAAGAGGGGCAGCTGTGAGCACGTGATTTTTGTTTCGCGAGACAATCGCTCCAAAAGAAATAAAAAATAACAACAATTGATCCCGTTGTACAATTTTGAGATTTTTACATGGCACTTCATTAATTGTTTATGACTTTGGCCCATTTTTACTTTATTAAAACAAAATACAAAAAATGTACGTGTCATGCATGATCTGAACTGTAACATGATTGTTAAATAGAAAAGCATGAACGGGCATCTTTGCCTTTGATTTTGTTCTGTTTAATTTTTACCTGTTTTGAGTCATTTTAATGTGTGTGCAAATAATTGTGTTAGGTGTTTATTTTAATTTGATTTTACTTAGTTTTGTATTTTTATAATAAAAGAAAAGAAAAAAAAAGAAAAAAGAAAAGAAAAGACCCTTTCCGGACTTGGGCCAATTTGTTAAATTGGCCCAACAAACTCAGCCCAAAACCTAGGCCTGCCCGGTCCATTCCAGATGATGCCCAGAGAGAGTCCAAACGACGTCGTATGGATACAGTTTGATCTGGGCCGTTGATTTCAGATTGATCAACGGCCAAGATCACATTTCCTATACCCACGAATAGAACCCGACCCGTTTCCACCCGGACCGACCCAAACCCCTTCAGGTTGAAACGACACCGTTACCCATCAGCATAAAAATCCTGGCCCTTCATCGCAGCTCATCCAACGGCCAAGAATCGACCCCTCACTAACTATATAAGCCTAGGCCTTTACCCTGCCCCCCTATCCTAACCCCCAGGCCTTAGTCGTCCCCTCCACAGACCTCAATCCTCCAAACCCTAGCCGCCCCTGTATACTTTCGCCATTAAAGCCGGCGGCATGGATGCCGGTGACCTTCCCCTGAACACCATAGAACCCCCATGCCATCCTGAACCTAAATCTACCAACCACACACTTCGAATCACCCCCCAGGTCCTCGAATCTTCATTTGAAGATTCGAGTCAAAACTCGATCTACACCAACCAACCCCAGCTTCATACCAGACACTCCCCAGACCCCTTCGTGACCAAACCATACTTGGTTTGGTCCGAATCTGATCAGGGAAGCCTGAATCCCAGATCTAAGTTTGAAAGTTTTGTGTCCTTCATCACTGGCCCATGCCAGTCCGAGCCAAAGAGATTAAGGTCTAATGGACCTTAATCGAAGTGTTTCTCATCTGAGAAACACTTCGATTAAAGTCCGTTCAGCCTTAAGAGAGGTCTGTCCAAATCCGAGTTCAAATTTTTAACTTTGCAAGCTTTAAGGTGAGTTTGTTTTCTTTCCTTTATTTGTTTTAGTCCGTGTGATTTGTTTTAAATATCTGGTCATGTTTTGTTTCAATTTGTGTCTTTAAATTTTACCACCTTCTGATTGACCACTTTGCCTGAACCACTGTGTTTTGTTTGAACCCCTCCTATTCTGATAAGACATGTGTATTGGTTGTATCCCAAATTTGTACTGACTTACTGATTCCTCAAAGTATAATCCTGCTTAATCAGTATAAGTCGAGTCATGTGTCCCATGCTTTTGAATGTCTGATTTGGCTACGTTTGTGTATGTTAATGCTAATATAGTCGAGTCGACATGTGTCGTCAATTAGTTTCAACTGTCTGAACAAAGTTAAATCGATTTGCTTCTATTGAACATTTGCCTGAATCAATTAAGAGCCAGTTTAGTTCACTTATAGCTGTTGGATTGTTTGTGCTTAGATTCTGAATTGGAAGGCATGTGCACTCGTGCACAGCATGTGCATTGGTGCATCTCATGTGCTTTGTGCACAGCCTGTGGCCTGCATAAAGGTCCTTTGTTTAATTTTAAAAATGGTTTGACAGCATATGCTGTCAACATATTCTACTGCCCATACCCTGCTTTAAGTTTAAAAAGTATTAAACCCTTTAAAAGTAAGTCTGCCAGGGAATGTTGATGGGAGTTATATACTTAAATAACTAATTGGGATCTGAAAAGGAAAAAGACACATGGGAGAGGTACGGTGACATTTTGAAAAACAGGCTGTTAAAAGAGATAGTGTTGAGGCTATAAAAGGAGAAAGGAAAAAGGGATAGAAGACCCAGAGAATTAGAGGAAGGGAAGAGAAAAACAGATAGACTGTGAGGAATTCTTTGAAAAAGAGAGTTGGAATACACACTAATTAGAGACACACAGATAGAGCACACAGAGATAGGGAGAGATACTAAGAGGGAATATCTTGAAGTTCAAATTTTTGAATCCAGAAAACTGGAAAAGAATCTGTCTGATAACTCAGACAAACAAAACCAGAAATTGCTTCCTTTCCTTTTGTTTCTGACTTCAACTAAATCCGGACCTATTCTGTGCAATATTGAGTTCTCACAAAAACTGAGTCTGCTTGTTTATTGTTTGTTCTACTCGAAAGTTTAGTTTAGTTGAGGTTGATCTCACTCCAATTGTTTGAGAGTTGTAGTTGCTACTCTACTGTTTCTTGTTGCTGTTGCTATACTGCCCTGCTGCTACTGTTGGTGCTGTTACTGCTGCTGCATTTGTTCATTGTTACTCTACTAATTGCCCCTTTCTTCAATTGCAAATATTCCCAGGTACACAATCTTTGAACCTTGTATTGTTGAAAGTTTGAAGTTGAAGCAGAAATAAAGAAATGAATACCAGTTTATGTTATAGCATTGGTGTAAAAAGATAGTTCGAATGTTAGTTGGGCCTGTATTTTTACTGCGAACTGCAAATATTCTGTATAAACTAGCATACATTCTGTTTAAGATGAACTGTTAGATAGCATGGCTCAACAGTAATGATAGTATGACATAGACAGCATGTTTTGATTTAGTATACATTCAGTTCAGTATAACACTTGTTTGATTTAGTATGACTGTATAGCATAGAGTCATGGTAGCACTTGTATGCATTTTGCCTAGACCACTGAATTGACAAAACTGTGGTACTGGGTCCGGAATAAATGTATCCCAAACAAACTCCCATACAGTCACATTAAGAGTCTGGCTATGAATGCCAGTTCTCCTGTCAGTTTATTCGTTCCAATGCAGGTTCGATACTGGGTTTCGGTATAGATTCTTTTGATGATTGTTGAGAAAAACTAATAATCCTTTTTGAGTTCAATTAGTAGTAATTTTCATAATAAAACAGCCGATTTCTTTTATCAATTTCAAATAGTTTAGAGTGTTAAGAATAGAACTTGGAGGTCGTTAAACATAACTCAATATATGTTGTTAGTTTGTTTGCAATCTCACTTAGCGAATTAATAAGCATATTCACTTGTTGAAGACAAAGCATGCGGTAACCCTCACCTCATGAACAATCAATCAGGTAATCAAACAAGTTTAGGTTCGGCAAACATAATAAGGATTCAGTCCGTATTTGTCCAAACCAGCAAAATTCGGCATCATCCTTTTCTTTAAAGATAAATGTAGTAAAGACGTAGTCATTGTAGGGTACCCTTCTAAAATAATGAGACGAGCCTCGCCGAATAAAAAGGCAAATTGCGGGGCCCTCAATAATTGGTCATAATAAATACTTAGAATTTGGGATGGACTGTTTAGTGAATTCCACTGCCTTCCCCAAAGATAATAATGCGTTAGACTTTTTAGGCACGACTTAATTAAATTACATTCTTAAATTCGGGTGCGCATTTATGTGACCCAAATTCAAATCTCAACGGAGTCGAAATGTGTTAACAACTACGGGTGCATTGATTGTGACGTGGTTCGAGATGCATTTTCACGACGTTGCAATTCTATAAAAATAAATGATAATAATAAAAGCGGTTTAAACTTAATAAAAGCACGTAAGTCATAACATGTATTTAAATCAGATATTTAGCCATTATAACAATTTAAGCGACCGTGCTAGAACCACGGGATTCGAGGGTGCCTAACACCTTCCCTCGAGTCAACAGAATTCCTTACTTAGAATTTCTGGTTCGCAGACTTCATTTGGAAAAGTCGAAAATTTCCTCGATTTGGGATTCAAGATAAACCGGTGACTTGGGACACCAAAAGCTAAACCTTTCCCAAGTGGCGACTCTGAATTAAATAAATAATCCCATTTCGAATATTGTCACTTAAATTGGAAAAACTCCCTTGCGCATTTAACCCTTCGGGGCGGGCGCGCAAAAAGGAGGTGTGACACCACCAGTACTATTTCATCGGTCACAAGTGACTGTACATATTTTGGACAAGAATTCCACCTTGTTTCCTTTATCACAGATTTGAGAAACACTCGGGAGACTGTACTTAAGCCCATTGACATAGTACACATTTTCAATAGAATGAGTGAGTGACTTCCCAACTTTTCCAAATCCAAGAATGTATCCCTTTTTACCATTACCAAAGGATACACTCACTCCTTGCAGGGCTTTTAGTGAAAGAAAGTCTGTGGTGTTCCAAGTCATGTGTTTCGAACACCTACTATCCATGAACCATTGTTGACTGTTTCCTTTCATTGTTCCATGCACAAGAGATTAGGAGTTAGTTTTAGGAACCCAAACAAGTTTCTGAGGACCAGGTCCACTTTAGAGACTTTTCAAGATCATTCATTACTCTTTCTAGATTGGTTTGGAGAAGCTCGTTTTTCTCAATTTCAGCACACATCCTAAATCTCAAAGCTTTCACCTCATTTTCAAGCCTAATGTGTTCCTCACTTGCTATCTCCTTTCCTTTTTTAGCACTTTCAGGTTTTGACTTAGTCTATGGTTTCACTATTGTTTCCCTTTGGTCTGCAATTTCTGCCAACAGATCACTCTTTTCTTTTTTGAGGATTTCAATGGTTTTCTTATGGTCAGTAATTACAGCCACTAAGTCGTCACTAGTATGTTCAGATTCTCCTAATTCTAAGATCGAAGAATCCCTATCCTCCGAAAGACTATGAAAGGCAGTGATTAAAACATCAGCTAAAGACATGAGTTTTTTTGGAGAATAGGATTTCAGATTTCTCTGAACATCCCTGAAGTTTACCTCTTTGTTGTCATTGTCTTCATCATTATCTGATTGAGCCATCAGAGCAAAAGTTGAGTCATATCCAATCTCTTCGCCTTCAACTACCATCATGGAACTATCACCAGTTTAGGTTTATCTTCAAACTGCTTTACTTGTGTAGTTCCCTCATGAGCTATTTTGCAAAGCTTCCCATATTTCCTTTGCAGTGTCGCAGGTAGAGATTCTATTGTACTCTTTAGGTCCCATTCCATACACTAGAATTTTCCTGGCACGAAAATTCTTCTCCACAGCTTTCTTGTCTGCTTCAGTGTATTCTTTGCTGGTTTTTTCCATTGAAAATGAAAATTTATCTAGTACCTTGATTGGAACATAAGGACCATCGCAAATGATATCCCATAGCTCACAATCCTCAGCCATGATGAAATCTTATATTCTAGCTTTCCACCACCAATAGCATTGTCCATTAAACTTGGGGGGTCGGTATATGGATTGACCTTCTTCAAAATTTGGTGGAGCCGCCATGAGGATTCTTCCTAGGTGTTAGCCTGATAGGAGCCTCCTGCTCTGATACTAATTGTTAGTTTGTATGGGTCTACCAAACTGTAGAGTACATGGTCCTCTACAAGATTCTGCTGAGAATGCTAATAAAATAGTATGTAAATAAGACAGAGAATTTCTACATGAAAAAATCCCACACAAGGGGATCAAAAAATCACGACCTACACCTATAGGCTTTTAACTTCACTAACTTGCAATCTACCTATTACAAGACACTTTACAATGATTCATATTGCAAAGGATTTACTCAACTAACTTGTGGTACTCTTACCACAAGCCACTTTGTGACTTCCTAGTTACAAAGACTTTTTCTAACTTGTGATGATCTCACCACAAGCCACTTTGTAACTCTACAATTACAAAGACTTTTCCTTATGACTAAATCTAGTTACAATATAAACTCAAGGAGTTTACGGATTTACAAGAGGATTCCTAATCAGAATGCTTCTAGGTAAGCAGTTTATGAGATACAATAAGTACAACAAAAAGGTTACAACTCAACTAGGGCAAAAACAAGCTATATTCTAGGAACTAGTTCTTAGTTGCGTTCAACCTTGTTCTTTAAGCTTGTGAGGATTGATTTTTCTGTTTTTGCAAGAAGCTTGAATGAGAAACAGAAACCTTCTAGTGGCATTTTGTATAAAGCTCATTATGGGTACATCTTGATCACATCACTTAAAAAGATGTGAGTACTTTGTTTGGTTAGAGAATGAGTAGGTAGATAGTGTAGTGCAGCAGAAACAATGCCGTCAGTCACTTTATTTCCAGCTGTGTCCCATTGACTTTGTACTGCTATGAGGAAACCATAAGGGTTTCAGGTACTTGTGTGGGTTCCTAGCTCCTAAAGCTGTCGCAGTTCACCTTTAGTTGGAATCCGTTAAAGCTTGCAGCAGTCCAAGTAGGTCAGGTTCCCTATTTGGTTTTTAACAGTAAGTTTGTTAGATCATCAAAACATAAGGCAAGAGTATTTAAAGTCTATCACTAATCTCTGCCTCCCTATTTACATGAGGCTAATCCATGCCTCCCTATTTGCATGAGGCTAATCCCCGCCTCTCTATCTGTGTGAGGCTAATCTTTGCATCCATACTTGCATGAGGCTAATCCTTGCCTCCATACTTGCATGAGGCTAATCCTTGCCTCCATACCTACATGAGGCTAATCCTTGCCTCCATATTTGCATGAGACTAATCTCTACCTCCCTATTTGCATGATATTAATCCCTACCTCCATATTTGCATGAGGATAATCCCTACCTCCCTATCTGCATGAGGCTAATCCTTGCCTCCATACTTGCGTGAGGCTAATCCTTGCCTCCATATTTTCATGAGGCTATTCCTTGCCTCCATATCTGCATGAGGCTAATCCCTGCCTCCATACTTGTATGCGTCTAATCCCTGCCTCCCTACTTGCATGAGGATAATCCTTGCCTCCATATCCGCATGAGGCTAATCCCTGCCTCCATACTTGCATGAGGCTAATCTCTGCCTCCACATTCGCATGGGACTAAGCACTGTCCCTTTTCGCACAAATATTACTCTATTTCTAGTACTATTTATTTGCTTTTCGATAAGTCTAAGCTCTGTGATCAAGACCAACCCTGCACTACTATTGAGTAGCGAGAGAGGTCGAAACAGCTTTTACCCGATAAGGTCGGGATCAATTTCCACAGGGAGCTAGATATTGGAGTTGAGTGTCTATCTAAAGTGGAGTTGTATATTTGTTCCAAATTACACTTCTAAACATTTTGGGTTTTGATTTTACTTCTAATTGTGTAATACTGCGATGCTACATTATGCTAAAATAAGCTTAAGGTTAAACTATCGCGAGTTGTTCAAATAGGTAAAAGGCACTAGGGTGGTGACTTTCTCCTAGGTGGTTAATTAACGGATTCTTGAGTCTAAGGCTAGATTGTCATGTTTGGGGAGTATGTATAACCATTGCATGATTCTACTCACTCTACAAGCATGTATAACCATTGCATGATTCTACTCACTCTACACCTCTCGGTGGTTCAAATGATTTTGCCCTAATTGACTTTCTCAAGTCCAATTGGGTATGCAAACTTGTGCAAGAAATTGAGGTTCAAGTCGGGTATTACTATCTCTAGGTTTAACCCTTTAATTAGGGATATCAATCTCTTGAGTATACCCCAATTCCTTGTTGGATCAATTTCAGAGACTTGGGCTCTCTTCCTCAAGAAGAGCCAAAGTCATCTAAACAATAACTAGTGTTTGTAACTACTAATTCAACATTAAACATAAAATTAGCCCAAATATCAAACACTCATAGTCAATCAAGCCCTAAAACACAAGACCCATCAATTACCCACACTAGAGTTGAGCCGCAACCCTAGCTTATGGGTCTAACTACTCATAATTAGAGAAGAAAACAAAGAAATAAATGAAGAAAAACTCATAATAGTTAATTGCTAAATTAAACTTGAAGATTCAATGTTGAAATTAAGCTAAAATTACTCAAAATAGCAAAAGGAACGAAGTCACGAGCGCAGCTCTCAGTACAAAACTATCTGATAACCTAAAAATGGGAAAAGAATCTATTTATACTAGGCTAAAAATTCTTGACAAAAATACCTCTGCGGGGATAGTGCGGACCGCACAAAATCGAGTGCGGCAGCACTAAGGCGCTGGGTTTGAATAATCAGCTCTCTGAACTTGGGCAATGCGGACCGCACAAAGTCGAGTGCGGCCGCGGTGGCTTCTATTGCGGTCCGCACAAAATGGACCGCGGACCGCATTGGGCTTCAACCTTCAAACTAGCAACTCTCTCAACCATGGCTCTGCGGACTGCACGAAATCGAGTGCGGTCGCGATGAACCCAATGCGGACTGCACAAAACCCTTTGCGGCCGCATTGCCTTATGGCCTGAAAAGAAACCTCTCTAAACTTCACTTTTGCGGACCGCATAGAATGGTGTGCGGCCGCACTAGCCCTGTTTTGAATGAACTTTGTCTTGTCTTGGTAGTTGTGCAAGTTTCACTCCTTTTTGAGCTGGATTTTGACACCTTGTCACCTTATTGATCAAACTTGCAATCAAGCACAACTTGTGAGCCTTTAGAACTATTTTGTACACATTTCTAATCAAAACTTAAGCAAGGAGGAGTGTAAAATGCATCATATTCCGTAGTTATCACTCTGCCCTCCATTTCACAAGACGGAGCCCTGTCTTGTTAACATCATGTTATTGCATATCGTGGGCTGAAATATCGCCAATCTATCCAATGACATCATAGTCTAAAAGGCATCATCCTCATAGCCGGAAGACACCATGCCATGGCATGAGGATCCCTCAATTTCGCATATCATTATTCAAAGGCGTCATGGTTCGGAGACACCATTTGTCATGGCCCGAGAACGTCATTTCATAGCCTGCGAATCCCTCGCTAAACAATTCATGGCCCAGGACATCATGGTCGAAGGATGTCATCCATAACCGCCCGAGGACAACTTTCATAGTCTAATGGGAACCTGCATCATGTTTAAATTTTATGCACAATATATGCTTTTAGTATTTTTATTTGCTGGTAACCCAGCAAGCAACGACTATCCCAGTGGGAGCGATCCCGTTCTAGTTCCCTCAACTATATCAAACCTGATCTCCCCCATAAACCGTTCATAAGCCCATCCTTAGATGTTGCATCCGTTCTTGTGATGATTTCACCGGTATACTTCACCTATGAATCTAGAACTACATATGTCCTGATTCCTGTAAAACCAGGGATATATAGGCAGCTTAGAAGCCAGGGTGCGGCCTAAATCTCCCAAACCGTCTCGCTCGATCAAAAATTGACCGTCATATCTTTACCCGACAACTCTTTCATCCTTTCTGGGTAAAGAGGGACATCTGTTGATACCCAATTTTTTCCAAAAATATTTTTAAATTGCATATATACCTTTAAAATCATGCACTAATAGCAATTGGTATTTTTCCATAATTTCCCTACACTTTTATTAATTTGTCCAGTATTTTGTTTCCAATAAATAATTATAAAATTGCATCACAAATGATTTCAAAAGGCATTTCTCGATTTAATTTATTGTTTATGGCCCTACTGCGGCCAAATTATTCTATAAATAGCCAATTTGGCACCTTTTGGGTATAATTGCAATAACTTTGCAATTATAGCCCGTGCATATAATGTTATACTATTTTTCACCAGATATTAGTCATTTGTATTTTTAAATACTAAATAATCATTTTAAAACTATTTTCTATGCATGAAATTTATTTTTATAAATTATTTTAACTAATTTAAATAGGGCATTTAACGAATAGCCTATTCTATTTAAATTTTAGCCTAATTAGACCAGCCCAAACACCTAATCATACTCAGTCCAATACCCCAAGCCCAATTCCTAAATCTACCCGACCCAATCTGATTAAATCTTGACCGTTGATCAATTTTGATTAACGGCCCAGATTCGTTCTTACCTAATTTAACCTAAACGACCTACCCCCCAAACCCTCATTCTCTCCGTCACTCCTCTCATTCTCTCTCAAGCTCCCTCTGCCCCAACCATGGCTTCCACCCCCCGTTGCTTGCTCGCTGCTGATTATGGTGGTTCACCACCACTCCTATCCCTAATGGCTCCCTCCCCATGACTGGAAGTCTTGCTATCCTGAAGTCCTCAAGGGACCAGTGGCCATTCACTCACCCCTGGGCTTGTCCTCACCATTCTCAGACCACGATGGCCCGATTGCGTAAGATCTTTTTATTTTCCGGCTAAACCTATGGGTTTCTAAGACGGTCTCTCTATTTTTGGGTTATTTTTCTAGAGAACCCTAATCTCTTCTCCTGTACCTCTTAGATCTGTAATAGATCTGAGGTTTTCTGAACTATATTTTGTTTGTTTTATGAAAAACCTTTCAATTTATTGAAGCGTCGCTTTATTTTCCTATTAGGATTTCTAGAACTTTTCTTCAAAACATATCTCTGGTCTATTAATGTTGTTCTCTAATTTTCATATATTTAAACGACTTTCTATTAAAATTGCTTTTAAATCATATTTTGTTATGTTAAAAAACTATGTAATAATCCTGAGTCTGTCTTTGCTGATTTGTTCATTCGATTCGTCTGAATATATATTTCTCATGAATATGTTTCTCGTCTCCGTAATTTTACCCTATTATGCTTATTAGGGTTTCTGACTTGATTCTTCTTGCCTATATTAAGTCTATTTTTGTTTATTCACAGAAATTTATATTAATTTCCCTTAATCAGTACTATATTTATTTGAATCCCTGATTTCCTATGATTGATACCCTTTACTGATTTCATGTGATGATATTCTGTGTTGATTTCCGACTTCTAAATTATCTTCTTGCCTTATTGTGTGGTTGAATACATTATTTACTGATTCTTATAATTGTTTCCTTAATTAGGACTTTCTGAACCTAGCTCTAATAACATGTTCTATACTTGCACTGTTTAAAGTCTTTCCTTATTTGTTATACTCCAGCTATGTATGATTTCTTTCCTTACTTGTCACCTGCTCTTTACCGTTTGAACTAATTCCCTTAATTAAGGGAAGACTTGGACTGATTTTACTCTGAGTTCTATAATTACTGAACAATTTTGATTCTAACCTTATTTACCTAGCTTTCAAACTACTATATATATATATATATTGCTCTCTTCTACAGTTTTACAGACACACAAACTCACATTAGTTCACATCTCTCATACACTCAAAAGCTCTTTTACTTTTTTTGTTACTTACTATTGTTACTAAATTAGTCGGATGTAAGTCAAGGCTAATTATTACACTCCCATGTTCTTCACCTTGTGTTTGCTCTCTTTACTGGTATGTTCTGATTTTAAATTCAAGCTCTCAAACCAATGTGTTTCCTACTGCTTCAGTTTATCATATTCCTAATCTGTTTCTATCTATTGTTTTGTTGTTCAACATGTAATTGACCTATTGCTCCACCTAGCTTGTTAGTTATGTCCTACCATTTTCTAAGACCAGCATGTCTTATGAACTTGTAGTTTGTCTAAATTTGACTCTACCCTGTTTTTGGAATGTTGGTTTACTTGCTATTTAGTCTCTAGTGTGAACCTTTCTTTGCCAAGCAATTTTTGTTACCCTAAGTTGTCTGATTCTATGTTGGTTATGAAATTCTTACTGTATTGTATCATTAGCTATCCCCATCCCATGAACCCCCTAAAGCACCTCTGATTCTATAACTATGTTCTAATTAGCACCCCTGAATCCATGTCTTACTATTTGCACTATTAGCTACCCCCTTAATTGCAAAGACTTCTGTTTACGTGTATTATATGTTCCCAGCCCCAATTACCCCTATGTGAAGGGTTGTTATTTGAGTGTTGCTGAACCTGTTTTGGCTCTATGTTTGATCTGCTGTTTGTGTGATTACACAACTCTTGTCAAAAACTATTTTATTGAACAATTCTCCTATTTTATAAAACTATTTCAACTCAGTCTTTTTCAAATACAGCTTTCCTATTAAAGCCTTTTCAAAACTATGTCAAGCACTCTCACTCTACTCTTAAGTCCTTAAGTTCTGCCCCTCCAGTGTGTGACTGGCTTGGGATCCCTGTGAGATCCCTCTGAACTCTGATGCACTAGAGTTGGCTCTTCCACATTGCACTTAATCAGTTCTGGTTATGAAGTCTGTGTGTGAGCACTGCGCGGGATCATTGGGGTCCTTAGGGAATTCTGACACACCCAGACATAAGAAAGGGTATGAAACTTTGGCATATGAGGCTATGGACAGTTTGGTATATTTGGGCCTGCTTCAGGCTCCCTATAGTGTAACTTCTTTTTTTCCTTTATCTATTTATGTAATTTATTCAGCTGGTATGTAATAATTATTTGTAAACGAATATTGGGGATGACTAGTGAAATGGGGAGGGTAGTTATATATTTCTATCAATATCATTGGGGTAGAAAGCATGTTATAGACTTTACCTTATTTATGCTTGCATTAGAATCCCTACTTTAGGACCAATACATTCAAATCGTGTCATGCACTAGATATCATGCTCTTAGGTTTCACGTATACTGCTTCAGCATCTCATGTGACACTAATACATGTTTATCACTTAGAAATCATGCTCCTAGGTTAATAAACAACATTAAAATAAAAGCTTTTATTCCTGCACATCCTAAAATCATGTCTTAACAATTCTGTAACTCTCTTTGTGCATTTATAGATCATGCTTTAGGAATTTTGTTAATTTAAAGATCATTGTCATAAAAACTGTCATTTTGTGCATTTAGAAATCATGTATTAGGCACTCTGTTTGCATTTTCTTAGCCATGCTTAGTTAAACTACTGATTATGAAAGGATGTAAAAATAGTCTCACATATGACCGTCTTGTTTCAAATAAAACTGGTAACAATCCATGTATTCTCAGCATGCTTTAAGCAAGAAACAACTCTTGAACTATTAATGATTTTGTAACTATTATGCATGATCCCACACCTAGGCAAGCCTTAGGTAATCAATCTGTGTAAAACTGGAGAACTATTTTTGCTTGTGTTTACTGTTTAACGATTTACAGGTTTAAAATCAGTAGGCAAACTGATTAGGACCTTGCTGTCGAGTTTATAAAAAACAAAGTTGCATATTTCTGTGAATTGACATCCACTTACATATCCTGTTTAGGTCTTTTCTCTAATAAAAATTGCTCTTGTTTGTGTTTGAGACGTGCTGCTTATATGCATTACTTGTGGAGGTAAACCTGGGCCTCTTAACTGCTTCTTTCTGCATTTATTTGTTAAGTCCTATTTGTTCTTGCTTGTCGCCTAGAATTTTCACCTTTTAAAACACTTTAGGGGTTGTCTAGAACTGCCCAAATTTAGAGGTCCTAAACTCCTCCAGGACCACAAGGAAGGGACAAGTAACAACACACTTAGAGTTCGTTAAATTAAAAACTCGCTTGATAACCACTAAGGGGTGGGGTAATGGGTAGAAAGGGATATGATGACTACGCGTTAATGTCACGTGTAACCCCTCATTGAGGAGTATTTACCGGGCATTGCATGGGGTGATCCTATAAGCTAACCAACCTAGGACCTCTCCTTCCCAAATTCCCTTTGCTTAAACTTTACTTTTCTATATGTACACGGTTTGTTCAAGTCTTTCCTTTGTCTCATTATTTGAGTCATGCAATGTCCAAAATCTGCTCTTATTTGTAATTATGTGTTTAAACTATTTATTTGTTAAAGGACTAATTCATAAGTATAAGTTCGGTCGGGACCCACCGTGGTGGACCGAGAGTGGTGCCTAACACCTTCCCTTCAAGGTTATTTCGAGCCTTTATCCTAAATATCTGGTAATGCAAACCAATCTAAGAGTTAATCAATCTAGGAGCCCTAACGCACCATAATCTGTTAGGTAGCGACTCTTCAAATACTCAAATCCTAAAAGGAAATGAGTTATTACCCCCATGAACGTTAGAACCCGGACTTTCTCCGCGGCAGAAAAAAGGGGGCGCGACAGGTATTGTGTAGGAAATCTATTGTAAAATCATAAACCTTACATTTATGTATTGGATAGATTTAGTCGAATTGTAAAGATTTGTAATAGATTATTACAAAGGGGCTCGTGATAGAGCTATCGCAAGTTAGTTGGGCATTAAGAGGTTAATTCCTAGGTTACAATAGTTTGTAATCTAAAAGTTTGCTCAGTAGTGAAGTTAAAATCTTGCAAGGGTAGGTCGTGATTTTTAATCCCATGAGCTGGGAGTTTTCCACGCAAAACTCTATTGTGTCATTTACTTACTACTGTGTGTACGCATTTTATAGGAACTAATAGAGAACCAGGTTCTCTATTTAGTTTGGTGGACCCTTAGTTCCTATCAATGGTGCTTTCATAAATGTTTTTTTCTTTCTTTTTGTTTTCTTACTCTTCTTTCTTGAATGAGATTTTACGAAGAGATAATTACAGTGATAAGAGACTCATGAATATACCAAAAAGGTAAGGGACTAATGAGATAATATAATTATTAATTTAATTAACTTTGACAAAAGACTCACTATGTTAACCCAAATTCAGATGCAGTCTATATACTTTTTGTTGGCAAGTCAGGGGATGCTAAATTCCAAATCATGTTCTCCTTAAATTAAATATTATGCTGTGTGATTACCTTAACTTGCTCACGTGTTTTTCCAACGTTATTCTCAATGTCTACTACTTAAAATTGGTATGAAACCATCTCATATTCTACTGGTATTAGTATTTCTTTTTCAACTTTCTAGTAGTATTAGTGTTAGTTTATATGAGTTTACCAAACTATAGAGTACCTGGTCCTCTATGAGTTTCTACTGAGAATACTAATGAAACAGAAAGTAAATGAGACACGAGATTTTTACGTGGAAAAATCCCACTCAAGAGGACAAAAACCACGACCTACACTTGTAGGATTTCAACTTTACTAACTTGTAAATACTCTATTACAAGCCACTTTGTAATGACTCTATTACAAAGACTTCAATTCGACTAACTTGTGATACTCTTACCACAAGCCACTTTGTCACTCACTAGTTACAATGACTTTAACTTATGACTAACTCTAGTCACAACACAAATTCAGAGAGTTTATGGTTTTACAAAGGGGTTCCTAAGCAACGCTTCTAAATAAGCAATTTAGGAATTACAATAAGAACAATCACAAAGTCACGACTCAACTAAGGACAACAAAATACTAGATTTAGGAACTGGTCTGTAGTAGCGTTTAACTTTGTTCTTCAAGCTCTTGAGAATTGAGTTCAGTGTTTGCAGAAGACTTGAATGCTTGAAGTGAATTCTCAAGTGTGAAAGTGATGTTTTGTCATAATGCTCTTGTTAATACACCCTTGATGATATCACTTGAATGATGTAAGCACTTGGTAGGTCAAAGGCAAGTGACTGCAAAACTGCTGCACTGTATGCACTATTTCTGTGGCAGTCACTTTCCAACTATGCATAGTTGACTTTCGTACTATTGTCAGGGAAACACAAGGGATCAGGTCCTTGTCTTGTTTCTCCATTTTCTACACTTACAGCAGTTCACATTAGCTGGAGTCTAGGCTGGAATCCGTTTATTTGTAATGTGTACCAAGTGTGTCAGGTTCCCTATCTGGTTCTTGATAGTAAGTTTGTTAGATCATCAAAACATAAGGCAAAGACATTGAAAACCCATCAATTTCCCCCTTTTTGATGATTACAAAGTTAGACATTGATAATATGTATTTATAGCAAAGATAACCAGATGAAGTAACAAGAACTTCACAAGTTCCCCCTAACTTTATACTTCCCCCTTAATCTGATCCCTGTTTCAATTATACTTCCCCCTTTTGGAATCATTAAAAATACACAAGTAAGCAAACAACATAAAGAAGTCTAGCCTAGCTAACTCATGCCACATATGTGCACATAACATGATAGAGAAGAGAAACAGAGAATACAAGCAATGAGATAATAAAAGAGGGTAGATTTTATTATATATATAAAACATATGCCTTCGCTTAAAAAGCAAAGGCAGAATTGAACTATTGAAAATGGGAGTAGTACTGATACATCCCAACCACATCAAAACAAAAGAAACAAAAAAACATCTGCCAAGTCATAAAAACTAAAAGAGACAATCTAGAAACTGGTCACTGAAGGGGGTACTTAAGGGGCACTAGGAGTAGAGGGCTTGGAAGTTGCAGCAAGAGTTTGGAGAACTAGGTCTATTCGGGCATGGGCCGACTTTTGCCCATTGAGCAGTTCTGCTTTTAGGTTCTCCACTTACGCTCTGAGATCAATATTTTTTTTTTGTCAAACGAGCCACTTCCTCATTTGACTCTAGAGCCCCTTGGGCCTGCTGACCTTCCAGGATAGCATTCCTAGCCTTCAACCTTCGAATCTCCTCAGTTGCATTATTTTGAGCATTAATGAGCTGTGAGATTATTGATTTACTGCCTAACCCCCCATTCTTCTTGATGCACTCACATTCTTCCAACGTTGTTTGTGAGAAGGTCTGCTTCTTGGTTCCTACCTTGCCTTGCCCCAGCGAAACCTTGAAGAACTTAAACACTTGCGTATGTAGAAATTCATATGGAAGACCATGATTATCATCCTTGAAGGTGGCTACTTTTTTGCATGAGTTCTATCATGATAGCAGGTAGGTTGACAGGGTTAAAGCCATCCAGTTGCTCCATTAGAAACAGGTCAGACTTAGAAGTCATGGACCTCCTCTTAGCACGAGGCAATAGAACTTTGTTAACCAACTCGAAGAGCAACTGATAAACAAAGAGTAATGCCTTCTTGTGAATCTAGTCTCCCTTTTGGTTTGCATTATCCTTTACCACAACATTTCGGAAATTATACTGACACGTCTCTTTCACACTAGACACACCATTCGTAGGGACCTTTAGAATATCCCCAAGCAAACTCACGTCAAACATAATGTCCACCTCATTCACCAAGGCACATATATAGTCAGTATCAACGGGAAAGAGGCTGGCATAAAAGCTTTGAACCTCATCCTCATACACTTTGGGTGCATCCATTTGGAACAGATTCCCCAAACATAGAAACTCAACCATTTCAAGAACTTGACGCATACCAGCCATATCAAAAATTGCTGGTTCAAAAGTGCAACCCAGCAAGTCCTTTTGGTGCCTTAATCATTCTGAAGCAGAACTAGTTTCACTCCTTATCTTTTTCACAGAACCAGGTTCCTTAACGGTTTCAGACTTCCGTTTGCCAGACTTCATACCACTTGATTTTGCTTTTCCCTTAGACTTGACTAACACATCCTCATCAGAAGCGGAGGGCTCACTCACAACATCCTTCAACTTAGAACTGGGGGTTGTAACATTCTCTATAGAAGTAGATTCCTTCTTCTTCTGGGACCTTCTCACTAGGGAACTAGGTTCCTCTATTGTTTCCTCCCCAACCTCCACCACAAGAACAACCTTATCACACACTATAACATTGTCTTTCACTAGTCTCCTCTTTTTTTTCTTACTGCTTTTTCTGCTCTTTTGAAGGGCAGAGTCATAGGCTACCTTTCATTGCAACCTAGTAGTAGGTCGCTTTAGTAGAAGACTCAGGAGTGGACACTACCCTCTGCTTGACTATGAAAGCATCAAGAGAAATGTTATCTAAATCCTCCTCATCACTAGACCTCATCTCATGGACTTGAATGTCCACGGGCGCAACAGTAAATGGAAGAGCAGAACTGGCCTAAGAGTGAGAACCCTGACCCGTTTCCTCCGGAGAGGGGTCAGGTTCCTCACGAGAGGGCCCGGTAGTTTCTGTTAGTGCAGAGCCCTCAACCGCCACTATGGATCCTTCTTCCTCCATACCCTGTATCTTGTTCCTTTGAGAAATTATCTCATGTAAGACACCATCATCAGATACCACAAAGATGGTCGCAATATTTTCTTCCTTAATAGACTCCATGGCCACCATGAAATCTGAAGCAATAATGGAGGAAGCATCTACGACCTCAGTACTTTTACTTTGTTCTCCACTTTTTCCTTGATCAATGGGAAACTCAAAAGATAGAGAAGAAGGATCAACAATTTTTGGGGTTTCTAGGATAGCCAACTTAGAACTGGAGGGAGACGGGGAATCTGGGTTATGAATGATTTTATAGATAAGAACAAGAGTGGTTATAGAAGACTCATTGGGGACGGAGGACTCAATGAGTTTTTCAGTATTAGAGACGACTCAGGCAAGAATTTTGGAGTTTGTGTCAGCCATTAAAGAGATAGAGAGAAAGTTCTTTGGAGAAGTTCTAATGGAGGACCGTGGTTTGTGAAGAAAGGATGGGGGTTTAATGAGAGTGGATAATTATGAAGAGAATGATAAGAACCGATTCTGAAATGGCGGTTGTGCTTGGAGAAATGCAACGTTTCAGAGAGAGATGGAATGATTTTAAGTGAAGGGACGTGACAGCAGGGTCTGAAAAGGTGGATGACATGGTAGTTGATATTTGTACCTTTTCAAGACGTGTATTAAAGAATTCATAGAACTACTAACCTTTGGTACAAGAACCAGGTTCTTGACCTGTTATTTAAAATTTCAATCCTCTTTTATCATCCATGCAATGCATCTACAGCTTCTATACTTATCATGCGTGTTTTCCTGCAATGGTATTGAAGTGAGTTAGACTTGGCTAGAAAACACTTTAGCTAATTTTACCTGAAGGTGATTTTCATAGCCAATTGATGAGGAATCTGGTTCTCGAATAGGCTTCAATAGCCCCAGCTTCACCCTGTTTCTTTCAAAATGTTCTCTACTCAATGCTTTGGTGAAGATATCTACAATTTGGTCTTCTGTGCTGCAGAACTTCATACATATCAGCCCTATCTCCACATTGTCCCTCAGAAAATAAGGTCTCACATTAATGTGCTTGGTTCTTTTGTGTTGAACTGGATTCTTGGCCATGTTGAGTGCACTGGTGTCATCACAAAGAAGAGGCACACACTTAGTAAATACCCTAAAATCCTCCAGTTGATGCTTAATCCATAGAAGTTGAGCACATCATGATGCTGCAGATACATATTCTGCTTCAGTTGTTGAAAGAGCCACTGAGTTTGCTTCCTTGTCTTCCAAGAGATGAGACATGATCCTAGAAAGTGAGCCATTCCAAAAGTGCTTTTTTGTCCACAAGATAACCTGTATAGTCAACATCAACATACCCAATGAGATTAAAACTGTCACTTGAAGGGTAATACAGGACCAGGTCCTGTGTTCCCTTAAAGTATCTCAAAATACTTTTGGCAGCCTTCAAATGAGATTCCTTGGGATTTGATTGAAACCTTGCTCGTAGCCCCACACAATGAAGAAATATCGGATTTGGTGGCATCAAATTTACCAAGTTAGATCCTTTTCATTGTTGAAAACATAGCATATGCACCCAAATGTTCTTAGGTGAGTCAGCTTGGGTTTCCTTCCATTCAGCAACTCATAGGGGGTTTTGTTCAGGAGAGATCTGATCATGCACCTGTTCACCAAGTAGCAGGCAGTGTTGACAGCTTCAGCCCAGAAGTTCTTTGCAATCCCACTATCGATCAGCATTATTCTCGCCATTTCTTCAAGAGTTCTATTCTTCCTTTCCACTACTCCATTTTGCCCGGGGGTTCTTGGAGCTGAGAAGTTGTGAGTAATGCCATTTTCATTGTAGAACTTATCAAATTTGGCATTGTCAAATTCTGTTCCATGATCTGATCTAATACATGCGACTCTAGACTCCATCTTCACCTGAATTTTCTTCACAAAAGCCACAAACACCTCAAAGGTTTCATCTTTATTTCCTTCCTTTTTACTCATAAAAACCCCAATAATTTATTATTGGGATAATTTAATCATCTAAATTCTATATTTATGCCAAAATATTGTTAAAATATTTTTAGTGCATTTTTATAATTGCATTTGACATTTTTAAAGCTAAATTGCATATAATTGCAATATTAGCCTTATTAATGTATAATTACATTTATATGCATAAAATTGATGTTCTATATTTTTAAAATATTAAATATCTATTTTAAATCATTTTAGTATACAAAATTATTTTCCAAAAATTATCTGTTATTTATTATTAATTATATAGGGATAAATTGGCTATTTAAAATATAGCCAGATTGCATTTCAATCATAGCCTCAATTAAACCCAATACCTAGCCCAATTTCAGGCTAAAATACCCGACCCAAACTCTAAACCCGCCTACCCAACCCAAAACCAATTAAATCATGGCCGTTGATCTGAGAGATCAACGACCCGTATTAACCCTTGCCTTTTTTTAACTCTAAACGACCCCTAACCCTAACTCATTCTCCCAAACCCGCCACCTCTATATTCTCTCATCTCTTCTCCTCACCCTCAAACCCTAGCCTTTCAACCGCCGATCTCTCTTCTCCGGTCTTCTCCGGTGATCTCTCATCGACTCCAAAGCCTCCAATGGCTTCTCTCATGCCATGTCTGCCTTCTCTAAGGTCTTCAAGGGCCCAGAGCCACGCCTACTTGCATCTAGGGTTCGTCACTTGTTCGTTCTTGGCTACTCCAGTGTGATTTCGAGCAAAATCATGTTATATTTGTTACGATCCTTGGGATTCTAGACAAGTTCTTTCATCCCTATATGGATTTCTTCCGAAACCCTAATTTCTTCCTGTATCTCTTAGATCTGTACAGATCTAGGACGATTCGAGTTGGTTTTTTTAGTGTTTTACACTGTCATTAGAACTCTTTACGAGAATCATGTGATTTCAAGTGTTTTTGTCTTCTTCTAAAAATTAGGGTTTCGAAACTTCTTTTAAAACTTTGTTTAAACTGATTCTTTATGTTTAAACTTCTATTTCTTGCATATTTCGACTGATTTTGTGATTTTACTACCTCTTCAACTCGCCTATGTTGAAAGCCCTAATTTTCTAGATTTTCTTCATTTGGTTATGTGTGTTAACATGACTGATCGTTGCTTGTTTGAATTTTTGTGACTATCTTGCTTCGAATATGTTCCTATTGAGTTTTCAGCCTAACTTATATCACCTCTATGTGTTTGTGTTCATCTTGACTGGTCAATACTTGCCTCTTTGCTTGCTATGTTTGGTTACTTCTATCCCACTCTATTTATATGCTAAAACTCTTTCTTTGATTGACTCTGAATTCCCTATTTTTTGGCTTGATTTGAAAACTTCCCTTTAGACCTTCGATTCTCCTGTTTAAACTTGGTTTATTTGCTTATTCATGGGAACCCATGTTACTCTCCTTAAATTAGTAATTTCGAGTCCTTGATTCACTGATTTACTATATGCTGATTTTCGATTATTTCCATATTCTGCAACTTTATTTTGTTTCCTTACCTTATTGGTTAACCGAGTATTTTACTGATTCTTCACTAGCCGTTTTCTTAATTGAACCCTTACGTACTTACCCCTAATTGTCTATTTTATACCTGATGCCTTACTTGATTTCTTTCCTTAAACATTTTCTGCCCATTACCGTTGGTTGATTACCCCTTAATTAAAGGAGTACTTGCATTGATTTGATTCTGATTAGTACTTGGTTCCATAATTACTATACTACTGTGATTATTACCTTATTTTACATAATTTTCAAACTACTATATATACACACTCTCTCATTAACACAAACAGACGAACACATTGGTTAAAAACTCTCTCACACAAAAACTCTCTTCTGCTCTCTTTTCTCTGGTTACTTGCTACTGTTCTAAGTCAGTCGGCTGCAAGCCAAGGCTGATTACTCTACTCTCTTGCTCCTCACTTTGTGTTTACTACCTTCTTTACTAGTATGTTCTGACTTCAATTCAAGTTCCGAAAATAATATGGTCCTTTTATTACTTCAATTCATCATGTTTCTAGTCTGCTTTTACTTATGGTTTTACTATGAAACTTGTAGTTGATATGTTTACATTATTAGCATGTTATGTACTCTCCTTCCTTAGGATCAGTATGAACATGTTACCCTCTCTATGTAGATTGTCTCCATGTAATCTTGCTTTATCTGATTTCTGGTATGAATCTCTTCGCAAAGTAGTCTGAACTCTTATACTTTTATGGTTCTGGGATTGATTTTAAATCATGTTGATCCTATACTGAACCCCTTAAGCATTGCTGATTCTTTGACTATGTCTAATCAGTCTTTCTCAGCATATCTGTACCAGTTCCAAAGACTTCTGCCTGCTATGTGTTTACCATTATGTGTTTCACCCGTCCCCAATTCCCATTTACCCCTGTGTCATGGCTTGTGGTGCTAAACCTGTCTTGGTTCTTTGTTCTATGTGTGATGCTGAACCTGTTTTGGTTTTAAGGTTGGTCTATTGTTTGTTAATTGCCCTACTCTTTTCAAAACTGTCTTATTGAATAACTCCTTTGTTGTTTTACTAAATTATTTCAAGCAAATCTCTTTTAAACATTATTTTCCCACTAAAACCTTTCCAACTGTGTCAAGCACTCTCACTCTACTCCTAAGACATTAGGTTCTGCCCCCTCAGTGTGTATACTGCCTTGGGATCCTCTTGAGAACCCTCTAAACTCTGGCACACTGCACTTACTCAATTTGGTTACCAAGTCTAGGTGTGAGCACTGCCCGGGATCCTTGAGATCCTTAGGGAACTCTGACGTACCTAGGCAATGGCATTGTTTATGGAATTTGGGCATTTGAGGCTATTGGAGGCTTTGTAAATGTGGGCCTATTTGTAGGCTCCCCATAGAATAACTTCTTATTTTCTTATCTACTTATGTAATTCATTCATATGGTCTGTAATAATTTGTAAACGAATATTGGGGAAACTAGTGAAATTGGTGGATAGTTACATATTTGTGGGGTAATACGGGTAGAAACCATGCCTATAGGACTTTATATTTTGCTATATTTGTCTTACCATGTTAGAAATCATGCCTATAGGTCTCAAGTGGTTCCAATAATAGAAATCATGTTTATAGGTCTTAAATCCAACTCCACAAGTAGAAACCATGCCTATAGAACTTTATATTTTGCTATGTTTGCCTTCCTATGTTAGAAATCATGCCTATAGGTCTCAAGTGGTTCCAATAATAGAAATCATGCTTATAGGTCTTAAAATCAACTTCACAAGTAGATGTCATGCCTATAAGATATAATCCAATCCAACTTCTATTATAACGGGTATTTACATGTGTTTTCATTTGTTATCATGCCTACCAGTTTCTAACATCAGTTTTTAAACAATTAGATATCATGCCTATAGGGAACAAAACCAGAAATTTTGCCTATAGATTTAAACCAGTTTGGTTTAAATAAGTCAATCCAGTCCACAATTAGTACTCTTCGAGACTAGTTTAATTAGTGTTTTATTTTCCCTGAAATGATTTTTTTTCAAAAACTGCCTTAATCTGTCATTAGACAACATGCCTATAGAGATTCAAGAAGTCTATTTTAAAATCTGCCCTGTTTTTACTATATAAACATAATTATCATTATTCCACGTGTAGCAAGCCTACAGGGCATTTTCAAATCCTGTAACTCTAAAACTGTTTCTGATACTTAATGTCGTTCTGATTTTAACATGCTTTTAAAATTAGTAGGCAAACTGATAGGACCATTACTTCTGAGTTTTTAAAATAAACTGCCTACCTTCTGTGTCTTGATATTCACTTAAACATCATGCATTAGGATACTGTTTAACAAAAGGCCCTTATTTGTGTTTGAGTCGTGCTACTTATATGTATTGTTTGAGGAGGTAAACTTGAGCCTAAAATTGCTCTCTTTTATCTTATGTGCTAAGGTCCTAATTGTTCTTGCCTGTCACCTTAGTATTTTCACCTTTAAACCTTAGGGGTCTGTCTAGAACTACCTATAGGTAGAGGTCCTAAATTTCCTCCAGGACCATTAAGAAGGGACGGGTAATAGCACGCAATAGAGATCGCTGACCAACACTCGCTTTAGTGACCACTAAGGGGATGGGAAGGGTAGGTATGGGATATAATGACTACGCGCTAATGTCACGTGTAGCCCCTCATTGAGGAGTATTTACCGGACATTGTGTGGGGTGATCCTATAGGCTAACCAACCTAGGACTCCCCCTTTCCCAAATTTTCTTTTGTTTAAACTTTGTTTTATATGCATACAACTTGTTCAAAATCCTTGCCTTGTTATTTGAGTTATACAACGTCCAATGTGCTTTACTTGCAAATTATTTGATTCAAACTATTTACTTGTTAATGGACTAATTCGTAAATATAAGTTCAGCCATGACCCACAGTTGTGGACCAAGAGGGGTGCCTAACACCTTCCCTTCGAGGTCATTTCGAGCCCTTACCCTAATCTATGGTAATGCAAACCAATCCAAGAGTTAATCGCTCTAGGTGCCCTAACGCACCATAACCCGTTAGGTGGCGACTCTTTAAATACCCAATTCCCAAAAGGAAATGAGTTATTACCCCCCATGAATGTCGAAACCCGGACTTCTCTTCGCGGAAGGAAAAAAGGGGGCACGACACAAACCATGGACCAGTCCTTCTGAATTAATTTGTTCAAAAGAGAGAAACTTGTGTGCCCTAATCTTCTGTGCTAGAGTTCAGCATCATCATCAACAGCTTTCAGACAGCTCAGATCACCACTTTGTATGGACTCGAAATCAGCAACATAGATGTTCTTGTATCTCTTGGCCACAAGTACCACTTCACCAGTTATCAGATTAGTAACTATACATATCTTGGACAAGAACTCCACCTTGTTTCCTTTATCAAAAATCTGAGAGACACTTAAGAGACTGTACTTAAGACCATTGACATAGTACACATTCTCAATAGAGTGAGTGAGTGATTTCCCGACTTTTCAAACTCCAAGAATGTACCCCTTTTTCCCATTGCCAAAGGATACACTCCCTCATTGTAGGGCTTTTAGAGAAAGAAAGTCCATGGTGTTCCCAGTAATGTACTTTGAGCATCTACTATCCATGAACCATTGTTGACTGCTTCCTTTCACTGTTCCCTACACAAGGAGATCAAGAGTTAGTTTTAGGAACCCAAACAAGTTTGGGTCCCTTGTATTAGGAAAGAGGATGAATAATAGCTCTCTTAGTCCATGCAGGTAATATGTGCTTTTTGTGGGTGGAACCTGGTCCGTTTTTAGTAGTTACATTTTCAGCAAACACTTTATTTTTCTGAAAGGACTAGACCTAGCTTAGTAATTTTCCTTGAAATGCCCATTGTTCCCACAGTGGGTACACAACTAGTTATCTGGTACAGTAACATACTTGCTATAGGGGTTTTAAGGAGTTTTCTCCCTTTGGAACCCTATTCCCTGCCTGTTTCCACCATTATTAACATACATGGCAGTGATAGCTTATCAAGATCCAATTTCGGGACTTTTCAAGATCATTTTTTATTCTTTTCAGTTCAGTCTGGAGATGCTTGGTTTTCTTAGATTCAACACACAAACTAGTTCTAACAGCTTTCAACTCGTTTTCAAGTCTAATGTGTTCCTCACTTGCTACCTCTTTTCCTTTTCCAGAATTTCCAGGTTTTGACTTAGTCCTTAGTCCCTCTATTGTTTCCCTTAGGTTTGCAATCACTATCAAGAGATCATCTATTTCTTCCTCAATCTCAGTCACTCTTTTAATCAAGGATTCTCTTTCTTTTTTTGAAGTTTTCAATAGTTTTCTTATGGTCAACAACTACAACCACTAAGTCATCTCTTTCATGTTCTATGTAAGCAAATTTTTTTGGTTAAAACAAATTTTTCTTTCTCCACCTCACAAATGGTTTCCTTCAGATCAACTACATACACTACCAGATCATCTCTAGTTTGTTCAGCTTCTCCTAGCTCTAAGGTCAAGGCATCCTTATCCTCCACAAGACTATGATAGGTATCAATCAATACACTAGCTAAACACATGAGTTTCTTAGGAGAGTAGAATTTCAGATTTCTCTGAACATCCCTGAAATTTACCTCACTGTTGTCATCGGCCTTATGATCATCTGATTAGGCCATCAAAGCAAATATTGAATAATATTAATTTTCCTCACTTTCAACTACCATCATGGAGCTGTCACCTGCATCGGTTTCATCTTCAGACTCACTAGAGGAGTCTCCCCACGCTGCAAGAGCCTGTTTCACCACATTGTCAACTGATCTCTTCCTCTTGTAGTCCTAGTTAGGAACCGGGTTCCTCTTAGTTGCTTTCTCAGGGTTGTACTTGGAGTACTCTTGCTTAAGGAGAGGATAGTCTTTAATGAAGTGCACAGGCTTTCCACACTTATAGCAGAGATCATAGTTCTTTGGTTTGCTAGAGCTGCCCCTTTTAAGTATTCCTCCATTTCTTCTGACCATCTTCTGAAATCTTTTGGTTAGTAAGCCATGTCACTATCCTCCTCACTCGAGTCATTGCTATCAACTTTGAGTACCAGGTTCTTTTCTTTCTTTGGTTCTCTTCTTTCACTGTCTATCTTCCTCTTCATCTCGTAGGTCTTCAGATTTCCAACCAACTCGTCTATGGTCAGCTCTTGCAGGTCCTTTACTTCAATAATAGCATTCTCCTTGCTTTCCTAAGAACTGGGCAGGATACTGAGAATTTTCCTCACTAGGTTGTTCCTAGGAATGGTTTTACCAAGTGAGTGTAACTCATTTATAATGGAGGTGAATCTTGTGTGTATATCTTGAATAGATTCATCGTCCTTCATCCTAAAGAGTTCATATTTGGTAGAGAGCATATCAATATTAGATTGCTTTACTGGAGTGGTTCCCTCATGTGCTATTTTCAGAGCTTCCCATATCTCCTTGCAATTTCACAAGCAGAAATTCTATTGTATTCATCAGGTCCTATTCCACATACCAAAATTTTTTTGGCACGAAAATTTTTCTCCACAGCTTCCTGTCTGCGTTAGTGTATTCTTTTCTAGCTTTTGGCATTGAGAATGGAAGTTCTACAAGTGCCTTTGTTGGGATGTAAGGACCATCACATATGACATCCTACAACTCAGAATCTTCAGCAATGCTAAAATCATGCATTCTTGTCTTCCACCACCTATAGTATTTCCCATTGAACCTGGGTGGTCTGTACGTAGATTGACCTTCTTCAAAATTTGGTGGAGCAGTCATACGGATCCTTCCTAGGTGTTAGTCTGATAGGAGGAACCCGCTATGATACCAATTATTAGTTTATATGAGTCCACCAAACTATAGAGTACCTAGTCCTCTATGAGCTTCTACTGAGAAAAATAATGAAATAGTAAGTAAATAAGAGATTTTTACGTAGAAAAATCCCACTTAAGGGGACAAAAACTATGACCTACACTTGTAGGCTTTCAACTTCACTAACTTGTAAATACTCTATTACAAGCCACTTTGTAATGCCTCTATTACAAAGACTTCAACTCGACTAACTTGTGATACTCTTACCACAAGCCACAACTCACTAGTTACAAAGACTTTAACTTATGACTAACTCTAGTCACAACACAAACTCAGAAAGTTTATGGTTTTACAAAGGGGTTCCTAAGCAACGCTTCTAGCTAAGCAATTTAGGAATTATAATAAGAACAATCACAAAGTTACAACTCAACTAAGGACAACAGAATACTAGATTTAGGAACTGGTCCGTAGTAGCGTTTAACTTTGATCTTCATGCTCTTGAGAATTGAGTTCACTATTTGCAGAGGACTTGAATGCTTGACGTGAATTCTCAAGTGTTCAAGTGATGTTTTGTTATAATGCTCTTGTTAATACACCCTTGATGACATCACTTGAATGATGTAAGCACTTGGTAGGTCAAAGGCAAGTGACTGCAAAACTGCTACACTGTGTGCACTATTTCTGTGGCAACTTTCCAGCTGCGCACAGTTGACTTTCGTACTGCTGTCAAGGAAACACAAGGGATGAGGTCCCTATCTTGTTTCTCCATTTTCTACACTTGCAGCAGTTTACATCAGTTGGAGTCCCGGCTGGAATCCGTTCATTTGTAATGTGTACCAGGTGTGTCAGGTTCCCTATCTGGTTCTTGACAGTAAGTTTGTTAGATCATCAAAACATAAGGCAAAGATATTGAAAACCCATCAATTAGTATATAAGTAATCTCTTTTTTTTTCACCATCTACTTTTTTGTTTTATATAACGACCATGTCTAGATTAGCTTAGGCTTACTTCGACTATTTCAACAAGTATTTGATATCTTTCAAAAACACAAATATCAAGTAATTCTGCCCAGAGGCGGATCCAGTATTTTAGGAAAATAGGTACACTATTACAAAGAGGTGGATCCAGGATTCAACCTTTAGTTCTTACAATTGACACATTACACTTTTGGAATTATAAGTTCAAAATTAATTTTTGTTCGATAGTAATTTTCTTTACATCTATATCTATATTTCATATCCAAAATATTGGGATCAGTTGGACCCATTGACTATATGCTACATCATCCACTACTATTAATTTTAATATACTCATTTCATTTAATCATATAAGATTTTACAGTAAAAAGAAGGATAATAATTTTAATGTGCGAAAATTTTGCATGAATAAACTAAAGAAAGAAAAAGAAAAAGTACTTAGTTAATACGCATATCTCCCTTGGACACCTAGTTCTACAAAAAAGAAGAAGATAAAAATAACAAAATTAACATAAGATTTAAACTCGCAATCTCACTTAGAGAGGTGCATCTAGAGCTATCAAAACGGGCTAGCCCAGCCCAAGCCTCATGGGCTTTTAAATTTGGTAGGCTAGGGCGGGCCGACCCTCCATCTATATGGGTCTTAAAATGGCCAGCCCAGCCCAGCCCTAAGAGGGCCGCGGACTAAGGGCGGGCCGACCCTTCAATTTTTTTAGAAAAAAATATTTCTCCAAATATTTCTTCAAATCTTTAGATATTTTTTCGTGATATAATCTCTTGATCATATGAATGACTTCTATTTATTTAGAGTGTACAAGAATCTTGATATTGGACAAGGAATCTCGTAATTGAAATGTAATTTTTTTATATCTCTAGCTCTTCTTTTTTTGACGTTACATGAATATTTTTTAGTGCTTTTCTTTTACTTTTCTGAGGTTCAGGAATTGCTTCAATAAGTTTGTATATTAAGAATTTTTAATTTAGGTTTAACATTATTTGTCGATTTCATCATTATGGTCCATAAAATTTTTAAAATTCATGAAATTTGCTAGTATTGTCACTTTTCTTTGGATATTAAAACTTGACCTTTTTCTATACTGAAGAGCAATTTAATAATTAATAATATATTAAAGTAACCAAACTGATCATTGGCCACTTAAAATAATATTTTCTTTTGAAAAAAATATTATTGGCTACAAAAAACTTTCTTAGTTCGTTGTTAATTAAGCAAAAGAAAAACTAATATTGTCATACTACATGCATATCAAAAATATAAATTCTAGTTGATATGGATTGGTAAATGAGCAATCTAAGGTTGGAAAATGGGAATTATATTTAATATTCTTTTAGTTTTTACTTTTGTAAATATTTAAATTTGAATATAATTATTTTTCGGCCCATGGGCCGGCCCAGGCCCAACCTCGGTCAAGCCTCAAGGGCCAGCGGATTGATTTGGGCAGCGCTTATAAGCCTCAATTTTAAATGGGCTGAAAAAATCCCAACCAACCCGACCCAAGTAGCGAGCTGGATCGAGCTGGCCTCACGGGCCAAGCCCATTTTGACGGCTGTAGGTGCATCCATTAACCATTGTATATTCAACTTGGATACACACATATATTTATAAGTATTTTTCAAAAATATAACACTACTATATATGATCTAGGAAGAGGAAAATGGGTTCATGTGCCTTATGGAACCCCTCCCCCTAGATATGCCCCTGATTTTGCCCCCAAGGCTTAAGCATATTGAAATAAATTACCTTATGCATTTTATCTTTGTTGAAACTTATACCCTAATAGAACATTAAAGAAATTGTCTTAAATTTAATTTAACCACAATTTAAATACTTAATCAAACACCAATATATATATATATATATATATATATATATATAAAGTAGTCTTACAAAAATATTTACTAGTATATAAAATAGAAAAAGTTGTCTCCGTTGACTTATAAATCATGGATTCGAATCGTAGAAGCAGTTTCTAGTGCTTTCATTAGTATAAGATGTCTACATCACACCCTTAGAGGTACGACCTTCTCCCGACCCTATGAATACGAAATGCTTTTTGCACTAAGCTGTCCTCTTTTTTACAAAATGAAGGAATTTTACTCACTAAAAAACTCCAAAAAAAAAATTTCAATCTCCAAATGTATGAAAACGTTAAAATAAACAACATATGACATGTACAACTAATGTTTAAAAGGTATTTTGGAAGCGAGTTTCTAGGCAAGCCTCGGGCGAGGGCACCAGTGGACAATCTTCAGGGCGTTCGATTAGGCGTAAGTCCTACCTTTTAGGCGTTCATTTGAGTGGGGTTTGGGGGGGGGGGGGGGAGGGTTAAGCTTATAGAGCTTTTCCAAATTGGAGCCAAAATTTCTTAATAAATCCCTTCTTATACCTAAATGCTTAAAATTTAACTCAATAAAATTCTCAAACTAAAAAAAAAAAAACTCAAAAGTCAAATGCCTTCTCTTATTGTTTACCAATTCATAATCTTTTCTCTTTGTCGTTTATTTTTGCTATCATGAATATTTATGATTTATTTTCTTGGTTTAGATTTTTACAATAATTCTTTTTTACAACTTTACTAAGTTCCATCATAATCTTGTTATTGATGTAATGCGACGACGACAACGACAACGACCCAGTATAATCCCACAAGTGGGGTCTGAGGAGGGTAATATGTACGCAGACCTTACCCCTACCCCGAAGGGTAGAGAGGCTGTTTCCAGGAGACCCTCGGCTCAAAAAAGCAATAGGAGATGATATATTAGTACCATAGAAATGCGTAATAAAAATAACAACAATAACAACAACAATATATAAGAGATACGAAATATGAAATACATGATACAAAATACGAAATACGAAATAGATGGCTGGTATAGTACAACTAGAAGGGAAAGCCCTGCATCAATAGACGACCAATGACATTCCTAGTCTAACTCCTAACTGGATAGTCTCCCTCTATTGCACTGTAGAAATATTCACACTCTCCCCTAACCTACAACCTTAATGCTCGACCTCCATAATTCCCTATCAAGGGTCATGTCCTCCCCAATGCATTCAGAGGAGGAGTACTGATGCACCGGTGAAGAGGTGTGAGCGACTGGCTGTAGTGGGCACGCGGCCATGCATCTTCGCATTTTTCACTTTTTCAAGTACGAAAATAAATCTTTTATAGTGTTCAAGTACAGTTTAGCATGTTTATATATATATATATATATTTTCTAATAATTTTATAATTCTCTTAAATTTTCTATAATTTTGTAATGTATTTTGTACTAGTTATATATTTATCTTATTAATTTATTAAATTTTTAAATTTGAATGTCAGGGGGCTTACGCTGGCGCCTCGGGCGATACAGTACATATAAAACCCTCGTTTACGCCTGGGCCTTTTAAAACACTGTGTACAGTGTGCAAAATTCCATTTTCCTTTCTTTTGCTCGCTCGGGAAAAGTTGTGATCAGTGAGAAATTTACAATCTCTAAATATGGTGAAGCTTCTCCAGCAGAGTGTTGCTGGTCTGAAATCATGGTATAAATGTAACCCTACTTCACTTATGGTATTCAGATTTTCTACCAATTCTCAAACCCTAGCATCTTCTTCAGAGGAAGACAATCTCAGAAAGCTAGTACGTTATACACCCTCTACTGTGTCCGTTATACCAATAATTAACCAGTGGGTTAATGAAGGGAAGACCGTGGATTATGAGGACCTCAAGAAAGCTATCAAGTATCTCCGGGCAGTCAGGCGCTTCAACCATGCTCTCCAAGTATTTCTCTCTCCCTCTAAATTGCTTTGTTTATTTAGTTTAATTTTGAAACGGGTCGACAGGGATGTGGTAGGATGTCCCTGAACCCGGTCAATGACACAAATGAGCTTCAAAGGAGCTAGTCGTGAACTTGTGACCTGTAGGTTAAACGGACCAATTGGCAAAAATTTTGACTTTTGATCGAGGTTTGCCCATTGGTAAGATAACCTGCCCCAAATGCCAAAAGTTAAAGACCACCTCTTATGGTGTCCTATTTTTGCCATTTTTTGAACCCTACCCATTTAATTCTAGAAGAGGACCAAGTGCACAAATAGCCAAAACTTACAAATTGTTTAAAATATAGCCAGAAAAACTTCAAACTCGACCTTCACGCAGAAGTTAGGATCTGGAAATTCAAAACTGTCTGAAGTTTGATTTTCGTAGTTCAAGCTTCATACCTTGGAGTGAGACGACTGACGAGGGTCTTTCGGAAACACCCTCCCTACCTTCACAAGGTAGGGGTAATGACTGAGTACATACTACCCTCCCCAGACCCCACTTATGGAAATATACTCGGTATGTTGTTGTTGTTGTTGTTGTAAGCTTCACACCTTGGAGTTTGAAGTTAGACTCTGCATTTCAAAATTTAGACCAGAGTGTCTTAAGAGGAGGGAGAGGTCTGAAGTTTGCCAAAGCTTGCTAAACTTTCATTAGTTTTTAAAAAGCTGGATATGTGGAGGGAGAGGTCTGAAGTTTGCCAAAGCTTGCTAAACTTTCATTAGTTTTTAAAAAGCTGGATATGTTTTATATCTACTGAGTGCTTTTCTTTCATTATATCATAGAGTTTACTTCATGATCACTGTGTCAAGAACGCTTTGCCAATGAAAGGTTTAGATTTGATTTTTTGTTCATTGACGCTATCGTAAAAATATTCTCAATAATCTGAAGCAAACTATGTAACATAAAATAATATTTTAAGAAGGAAAACTAAATTCAAGCATGCAAATTAGGATTGAACAACCAGAGCTGACTCAGCCATGACTGCACTCACTTAAATTTAAGTGCCAAGTTGGTCTTAGTTCCGACAGAACCCTTTTTCCACCCTTTCCCCCTTGTTTATGTGTTGTGTCCAAATTCAGTTTTCTGCTTCTTATTTTTTATCTCAGATTTATGAATGGATTAACAACTCAGAGCATCCTCATTTATCATCTAGAGATGTTGCAGTCCGACTGGATTTGATATCAAAAGCTCGTGGATTGGAAGCAGCAGAGGAGTATTTCGCCAGCATTCCAGATACTCTTAGAGCTTCTTGTGTGTATATCGCTCTTTTGAACTGCTATGCTGATGCAAAATCATTGATAAAAGCGGAAGATACAATGCAAAAGATGAGGGATCTGGGGAATGCTGACTTAGTGACTTACAATGTTATGATGAACCTTTATGCTAAAATGGGAGACCTTAAGAAACTACACTCGTTAGTGCAAGAGATGGAAGATAAGGGAATTGCCGGTAATGCATTCTCCTATACTATCCGCTTAAATGCGTATGCATCTGTTCCCGATATTAAGGAGATGGAGAAACTTTTGATGAAGATGGAAGAAGATCCGCTGCTGATTGAATGGAATGGTTATGCAGTCGCTGCCAAGGGCTACATGAGAGCTGGTGATGTAGAAAAGGCTTCAGAGGTATTGAATAAATGCGAGCATCTAAGTAAGGAGAAAAATGCAAGGCTTGCTAATGAAGTCATTCTTTCCCTCTATGCTAGTATGGGAAAGAAAAATGATGTCTATCGTATTTGGAACAAATTAAAGAATAGACGTAAGGTCTGCAGTTCAAGTTATCTTTCCATGATAAGTGGACTGGAAAAGTTAGATGATATTGATGGTGCAGAGAAGATATTTGCCGAGTGCGAAGCGAAAGAGGTATATTTTGACATTAGAATTCCAAATTTGCTCATAGCCATCTACTGCAGAAAGGGTCAATTGGGAAAGGCTGAATCCATTATGGAAAGACTCTTGGAGAGTGGGAAGAGGCCAAACTATAGAACGTGGGATCATCTGGCGCTCGGATATTGTTTACACCATCAGACGGAGAAGGCAGTTGAAACATTGAAGAAAGCAATCTTCGCAAGTGACCCACTACAGAAGCCAAATATTCACAGTTGGCCTTCGTGTGTTGATTACTTGCAGTCAAATGGAGATACTGAAAGAGCAGAAGAGATTAAAAAATGGCTTGAGGAGCGAGGTCTCTTCTCAGCAGAGTGTGAAAGGTCTGATAACTGTATTAGAAATGGAAATTGTGGGTCTGAAGAACTTTATGAAACAGAAGAACTTGAGGAGACTGGGTGACGACAATAGGAACATCTCTAGGGTACTTGATGGAGAATTACTTGTTTGAGGGTGTTAGATTAGAATATTAGAACTGTTAATTTCTTAAATATGATAAAATATACTTTGGACAAATACCATATGTACATGGTTGATATCTAGGAATAGGTGCATCTTATATTTATCAAATTATCAATTAATCAATATTATAAATCTTCTCTGTTATTTTCTCACAATCTGTCTGCTCTAAATTAAGATATTGTTCCCTGGGAAACATGCTAGCTTTTAGATGGTTTTCTTTAGCTACATCGTTCTATTGAAGTGTTTAGAGTTGTGAAATATGATATAATAATTGTTTTGTTATCTATTCTTGCATTTTTCTATTAGTTTTTCTGTTCAGCACAGGTTGAGGAAAGAGGATAATATAAACTGGACACTACAAATCTGACGGTGTTTTTGTTAGCAGTCCAAGGAGTTGGTTTACTTTTGGATTGTTATTTTTGTTTTGCTCTTTTTTCAGCCTAGTAAGGTCCTTTCAAGATTATTTTCTTCATACTTAATCAATAGCAGCTCCAGTTTTTTTTACTAACAGGACATTTCTGATTCAATTCTTCGTCTGCCCTTTCTTTGCAGCATAGGAATACATATTAAAGTTTAAGACTTATGTAAGTGCTTTTAAATAAGTATACTTGAAGCAACTTCATCAGCTTTGGGCTACCAATCACATTATTATGGCCCTGAACTCCCAGGAAATACTTCAGGTTTGTAACTGGAAGCCTAGTTTCCTTAAATGATATGTAGAATTGTTTCTCTTTTCTTTTTTATTTAATTTTGAAGTAAAGTTGTTTGACAGTTGAGGGGGGGGGGTGTATAAGGAGGAAGAAGAGGTAAAATAAGGTTTAAGGCTCCAGATTGTTGGGGTTTTTGCTGATAATTAACGACTTTCCTAATCTAGTTTAATTGACAGAATTGTTTTTCTTTAAGCTCCAGTTTTTGTTTTTTTGGTTTCTCGAGGTGTTCAGTACCTGCATTAAGCTCCAGCTTTTGAAATTCACAAGGCAAAGCTCCATTTCTGAAATTCACATGCGATTGTTTATCTTTAAGCACTCGATATCTGAAACTTGATAAAGTATTGTTTTTGGCAATAATTTGGATTAATGAAGAAAAATACTCTCTATTGTATGATTTTTAATTTCAGCGAACCTAAATTATTGTGATCATTGAAAATATTACTCCTAAAATATTGGTGAAGCTTCTCCAGCAGAGTGTGGCTGCTTTGATATCACGGTGTAAATATAGCCCTACATCTCTTATGGCTCTTCAGTTTCCGTCGCACGATAGCAATTCTGAAACCCTAGCATCTTTCTCAGCAGCTCCAATTCCAAAGGAGGAAGACAATCTCTACCAAAGGCTGATACTGCATGCACCTTCTACTGTCCCCATTCTTCCAATAATTAAGCAGTGGGTTAGTGAAGGAAAGTCCGTGAAGTATGTGGACCTAAAGAAATCTGTCCATACAGCTCTGGGCATTACGGCGCTTCAAGCATGCCCTCCAGGTAGCTCTTTCTATCTCTCTCCTCTCTCTCTAAATTGTTTCTTTATTTAGTTTAACATTGAGAGGGGTTGGCAGTGGCAGTAGCGGGTAGTAATGTCCCTGAGCCGGTGGTGAGCCTTATCGATCTAAAATCCTAGAAGGTCCTGCCTTGGCCGCATTCTCAATTTAGAATTGTGCGGCAAGTGCACAAATAGCCACTTGGAGCACTGCTGTTTAAAGAATAGCCTAAATTACAAAGTATTTAATATTTAGCCGTCTCAGGATCAACTTCAGGTCTGAGACTGGTAAGAAGTTTCAAACTTCAGACATACTCGGGTCTAAAGTTGGGGTCTGAAGTCAGGGACTACCAAGTCTAATGTCACAACCAAATGTGGGTTAGATTGTTTCTTCGACCTGTAACTCAATCATGCCCTTTAGAACATCAATTTCGTCATTTCTCTATAATCTTTGGAACAGCTGCCTTCTCACATCCTCAGTGGGCGCTTTCTTCACTGAACTTTCAATCTCTTTCTCTGCTCCTCTTCCACCCCTTAGATTCCTTTGCTCCATCTTCATCCACCAGCCACCCCTTATAAAATGGCTATAATTTGAAAGGGAGAGGACAACAATTACGGCGGTTCCAAACTGCCACAATAAGCAAAGTAAACAACCGTACTTAAAAATGCATATTGTGGTGGTTCTATCTGCATATTGCGGTGGTTAGACGAAAACCACCGTATTACACCTTTTGGCGGAAGCGATTATGGCTGTTGAGTAGGACGCCATTAATAACAATTGCAGTGGTTCTGAACCGCCACTATAAGCAAATGAAACCGTCGCAATTACCCCAGCTTTTTTGTAGTGAAGCATAGTTTCCTTTAAAAGAAATGTAATATTGTTTCTCTTTTCTTTTGCATTTAATTTTGAACTAGGTTGGATATGCTTTGTTGATAATTCAGATCTAAACTCTTTCACTTAAAACCATTTTTACTATTCTAAACCTTTCACTTCCCAACTTTAAATTAATTGAATTTGATGAGTTACAATCGTTCTTCTCTTCTTTGGACAAATAACTGTAGAGACATGATGTAGCTAGGTTAAATTACCTTGGTCTTGTTCAAATAAGTCTGCCCTTTATAATATAGGCTTATCTTGTCTTTCTGCCGAACTTTAATATATGAATTATGATGTAGGAGAAGGATTCTTTGGAGGGGAGGGAATGGGGACAGAATATAAAAGAAATATATTTTAGAAGCCATCACTGGCCGATATGCAATGATAGGGAAATATGACAATAATTTTGTGATTGGTAAAAGAATGTAAAAAGCATGGGAATGATGAAAATGTGATGCTACATGACATTATCAAGAGAACAAAAAGTTATTTTTGTATTTGAAAAAGAAAAGTTGGTCGGATGACCCAGTTGGTTTGGAGGGGAAGTCCGAAAATTTTTTGATGATTTTTTGGACAAAAAATACGTTTCTAATGCTAAAAAAAGGTTACGTAATTACGTAAAACGCAATATTATACTGCGTATTATTTTTTTTTTTTTTACTAATTCGCAATACTATACTGCGTTTTACTTATAAGCAGTACAACACATTTGTTTTTTTTGTAAAATGCAGTATAATAATGCGTTTTACCTGAAACGTACTATTATACTGCGTTTTACTCATATTTTTGGCCCTACCAATTAACTGACATAACAATAATTTAAATATATAAAACGTAGTATTGTACTGCATTTTACATAGAAAAATTCTACACCCCAAGCTCGGACTTGCCTTATTTAAAGGCGTTTAAATTTTATGAAAATCCATTCAATACTTTACTTCAAACTTACGTTCATACTTCTCTCTTCTTCTTATCAATCATTTTTTTTACAATGTATGAAGTGCCAAAAATAAGGGTTTCACTATATTGGGGGGGGGGGGTTGTGCTGGAGAATAACTCTGTGAGGTATAGCTCACCTCCACAGTGTCATGTTAAATTGCCGCTTACTATGGAGTACGATAAATTGGTATCGTTGTTACGTAAAAAAATGAGTGATAGGAGGTGTTCGGTTAACCTTAAAGTAACCGGTAGATTTCTATATTTAGTGACTCCGCAGGGGTTTGCCTATTATTCTGAGTTTAACATCGAGGATGATGAAACTCTTAGAGATTTTTTGCGGATTCCGGATGAATATAGGGAATTTATTGCAATAAAATTATTGAAAATGTACGTCAAGGTGGAAGACGTTCCCAATAATGAGGGCGTGCATGGTAGGGATAACCCCCAGTCATCGGGTGGTTATTCTGGAGCAGTTTTTGCCGGACAGATTGGTGATGAAAGAGCTTGCCTTGATTTAAACTTGTCACCACCGGCGAATGAGCAGCCACAAAATAATTTTTCGACTTTAGATAATCAACAAGACGACTGGTAAACTTCAATTTTACTACGCTTTAGCGATGTTTAATTTATGTTTTAATTGGATTTGTATTAACACTCATATTTTTCATAGGGGGTACCGTCCGGATATGAATTTTACAAGTTATGACCCTGCCCCTAGTTGGAATATGCGTAGTTCTGGAGTATTGGACCATGGTGGTCCATCTGGGAGTCATCACCAACAAGAAAATATCCATCATGAAACGTCAAGACAGTACGACTTGTAAGTAAAGTGATATAGCTATATCTAAAGTATTTATCTAGTTGGGTAACTTATCATTTTGTTCTTTATGTGCAGTGAAAACGAGCTTCTTGAAGCTCCTGACCTCACACAGTTGCCCATAGACGACGTATTTACTCGTGATTTGGCAGATGCGCAAAGTCAGGAAGATGATAGTGATTATGACAACAATACGGATGAGTCTGGGGATGACACATCCTTCCATGATGAGGGTGATGATGAGGAGGAAGTGAATGTTGAACCTGAGCTGACGAGGGAGCATGTTCCTCCACCTCCCGCTAGACCAAGAGTGTACAAGTCCCACGTGCTATTTCATGAGCGGAATATTCCCTACCTTGATAATTTTCCAAGCATGCCGAACGTGGATGCCCTCACAAGGGATGATGATGAATTTCGGTCAGCGATGTGGGATGAGTCTAGACCAGCTGTTCTGACAAAGGGCATGTATTTCCCCGATAAAGCTCGCCTAATTAGGGATGTAGAAATCTACAGTATAAGAGAGTGCCATGAGATGACGGTAAATGAGTCAACTACGGAGAAATACAAGGCTGTATGCCGTAGAGACTTTATGGGTTGTCACTGGATGTTGCGTGCCACCAAGAAGAAATCAGGTCTATGGAAAGTATGATATTAAGCTTTTGATTGCAGTTGCAGTAGATGCCAACGGGCAAATATTTCCATAGCTTTTGCCATATGTGCCAACGAAAGCGAAGAGACGTGGACGCTTTTTTGAACCACTTGAAGCAGCACGTTGTCAAACAACGTTCAGGTATTTGTCTAATATCTGATCGGCATGGTGGTATTTTAAGTTCTGTACGTCACTTGCCTGAATGGCAGGAACCATATGCATACCACCGTTACTGTGTGCGTCACCTGAAGGCCAATTTCCAGAAGAAATATCCTGACAAGGCATTGCATGACTTAATGTGGCTGGCTGCAACTGAGCACCAGTAGTGCAAATTCACGAGGCGCATGGAAGCGATCCGGCAGTTAGAACCACGAGCCTATACTTGGTTGATGGGGCATGAGCTTCACATGTAGACATTGCATGCTGATGGCGGCAGACGATGGGGAGCCCTCACTACAAACGTGTCGGAGTCATTCAACGGCTTGTTGAAGTCTGCCCGTGGTCTGCCTGTCACTGCCATGGTCCGCATGACATTCAAACAAAGTGCGGAGAGGTTTGTTGAAAGGCATGCAGCTGCATCAGCATTGATGGACATGGGTGTTCAATTTATGTCAATACCCATGAGAAGATTTGAAAGGTCCAGGAGGCGAGCACAGTGGTATTCATTTCTTCAGTACGATCATGAACGGGGTGTTTTTGAAGTTAAGACCGCTATCCGCGGACACCGTGGGAATAATCTACAGACGGTGAATGAAAATAGAAGGTTATGTTCATGTGGGAAATGGACCATATACCACATGCCGTGCGCACATGCATTGAAGTGCTTTCAACAAGTTGGATATGGGGCAACAAACTATATTGATAGTCAATACAGTGTTGCTGCATACGTAGACACATATAGTGGGAAGTTGCAGCCATTAGGTGCTGAGCATTATTGGCCGTCAGAACCTTTTAAGATGGTATGTAACAAGGACTATTTGCGCAAGCTGCAAGTGCAAAAGAGAACGCGTATATGGAACCAAATGGATGTTGGTGACACCGTTTATGCGCGTAAATGTGGCATATGCTCGCAAACAGGACACAACCGTCGTAAATGTCATTCAGGTGGTATGCGTGGCAGTAGTAATACAGCTCCTGGTGCAAGTTCGTTGAATGTACCCAACTATCAATGATACCCCTAGTCTTTTGTTTTGGTATTGTTTTTTGTAATACGTGTTTGTACTTGTATATGTTGCAATATACATCAAATAAAATTATGTTCCACAATCTGGAATGAGTGAAAGAAAAGCTGTTTAATTGTAGGAAAATGTAATATGTAAAGCGTGGTTTGATAGTTTCATATAACAACACAAGCACTTAAACTTAACTTCCACTTCAATTAAAATAAAATTTAGTACACATACATGCCAATACATGCCATACATGCCACTTCAATTAAAATAAAACATTACTACAGCACAAACACAAACATAACAGGCCAACATAATAAAAATACATGAAATATGAAAAATACACTAAACACATATATGCCAATGTTTAGTGCCGGTTTCCATTTATTCTCCGCTCCAACCACTTAAATCGTTCTCCCATTTGTTCTTTTTCTTCTTCTACCTCTTTCAGTTTCGCCTTCACCTCCGCAAGTTCCCGTTTATATTTTTTTACGTTCCTTTTGTGCTTCACAATTCCATTGTGCTTTCCATTTTTCTTCTCCCACCTCCTTCAGTTTCGCCCTCATTTCTACAATAAAGACATATTATGAAGAAACACATTTCTACATTTCGCCCTCATTTCTATAGCTTTCTCTTTGTGTTTCCCGTTGGCATAAACACATATTATGAAGAAACTGCAGTTGTTCTCTGTAGCATTCCTGATACCATGGTTCATCAACCCATTCCTCAAAATCACAAATAGGTTCGCCGGGAACATTGTATAACTGGTTCATACAGTACCAGTAGCGGCGTCCAACTTCACCACCGTCCCAACATTTTTGCATCGAGCATTCTTTTCCACAGTTGCACTTTGGTGGATGAAGAGGTTGAGCCATTTAATGAAATATTTGCTTTTAGTAAAAAAAACCTTACTTTTAGTGAAATATTTGCTTTTACTAATTTTTGAGCACACAAATTAACTACAATGAGGCCGTTATTTATAGGCGAGACAAAATACATAAAGCGTGGTATAGTACTGTATTTTAGGGAGTTGTCTTGTCTTTCTGAAAAAGATGAAAACCATGTGAAAAAAGCTGCTTTATTGCAGAAAATTTAATATATAAAGCGTGGTATAGTACTGCGTTTTATGGAGTTGTCTTGTTGTTCTGAAAAAGATGAAAACCATGTGAAAAAAGCTACTTTATTGCAGAAAATTTAATATATAAAGCGAGGTATAGTACTGCGTTTTATGAAGTTGTCTTGTCGTTTTGAAAAAGATAAAAACTATGTGAAAAAGCTAGTTTATTACAGAAAAATTTAATGTAACGCGTGGTATAGTACTGTGTTTTATGGTTTTAGTTATCCTTTGTGCAGTGATGGTTTTAGTTCTACTATTTGTTTTTGTGTTACATTTGCAATGTTTGTGTTTCTTGTGTACTTTTTAAGTAAAATTGCTGTTCAAACGCAATTAAAATAAAAATGTTGTTAAAAGATAATTGTTACCATTATTTACATAATGCACTATTTACACAAACTAAGAACATAAGTAAATCAGTGAGTCCCGCAGCCTGTGTGCTTCAGTGCTGCTGCCGGCCTAAGTCGCATCCCCTGCCGCCCGGGTACACTATCTGGATCATCGTCATCAAGCCGCCTCTTTATGTGAGGATGTGCAGCAGCATCGACACCACAGCTGGCAGGATCGGAAGAATATGTCGTCGGGCCGTCAGCAACCTACAAAACAAGTAGTAATCTTAGCATATGAAAAAGTATATTTGTATTGTACGTGTTGAGTCAAAAAATATTTTCTCACCGTGGTCTCGTCGGCCGCCTGAGTATATGCATCCGTGGTGTCCTCATCAAAACATGTAGTGGCCTCAAAGATGGGCTGGGACAAAACTTACATAAGAAAGTTAAAAATTAATTAATGTCAGCTCATTAAGGAAAAGAAAACAAATTGAAATTTTAAAGTAATACGAACATACCTGCGCCTGTGGTAGATCCGCATCAACCGCCGGGGATGAGGCATAACTCAACCTGCGCCCGCCATCTACGTCCCGGGTGGGCCGATCCTCAGCTGCGGTAGATGGGCATGCAAAGTACTGGTCTACATCCCCGTCGAATGTACCCGTGATCGACAATGCTCCTGATGGGGTGACCTGCGATGCTGGCAGATATAGCTGAAGGTTGTACGAAGGCATGCTGCTGGAAGGCTCATCTACCCGAGGTATATAACCCGGCTAATCATCTCGAAGCGCCTCAACTCCAAAGTCCTCATCATGTCCCTCAACAGGTGGGTTGACAGGTGCCTCAATGCCCCCTTGCTGGGGACCACCTCCTCGCCGTCCCCCGCGACCCCCGCGACCCCGTGGGGCACCCCTACCTCGTGGGGCACCCCTCCCTCATGCCCTACCCCTGCCTTGTGGGACACCCCTACCCCGATGGTAGTCCTCTGGCACCGCATACTGAGCCTTGTGGTCCAACCTCGCGGCATCTCTCGCCTGAAATAGGGTCCGACGAGCCAACTGTGCCACTCGCCGGCCATAGTCAACGACTGCAGGGATGTCGGTATGCTGCTGCATCTCCTGTCCCAACTGGTAGAGGTGATGATGCCCAATAGCCTGTGAAACATTTAAAATATTAATTAAATAACACTATATCACAATTATACGATATTAATAAGCCAAAAAACATACCAGTGCCTCGTGCCTCCCAGCATATGGTCTGTAGCGCTCGCCAAGTACATGAATGGGGTTCCTGATAATCAGTCGGATGTGACGGCGATACCATGACGCATATAGATGAATAGTGGCCTCCTGGGTAAATGTAGGTGCTGGTGGAATACGGTCAGCTCGCTGCTCCTCCCAAATATGGACCTGCTACTCTAGCCATCCCATATATATATATCGTCCAGCCTGGCACGGTCATCTCGCTGATAGTGTGTAGCCACCCATCCAGGCTCCCCCGATATAGGTTGGGGATGGTGAAACTGGCGAAGCACACGCTCTGTGGCATGATACTCAACCATATCGAAGAAGATCATCGGGACAGAGGTGCTCCAAAGTAATCGATCGACTGAGCAATAAATGGGCAGCTGAACTAGCAACTCGTCGCTGTATGGCGTCCAGATGAACTACCAAATAATAATATAAAAGTGAGTATGCGCAACACAACTCAATTTAAAACAAGTAAGTATAGGTACATATTTACCTGTCTGTCCACCAGCATATCTAGCACATCCCTGATAAGGGGGAGATTATGATGAGCATCGGTCCCTCGGTAGTTCCCACGCCGGAGAATCCACCAAGAAGCTAGAGGGAGAAATGGATAAGCCTCACCGGGCGCAAGTGGTGGTAGAGGTGGCTGCAACGGCATGATCCGCTACCAGGCCCAAACCTAAGATAAAAGGTTGATGTAAAATTTATGAGTTATTTCGACCATATAGAATTCGGAATAATGAACAGAGTATTCGAAAATGTTGTCACCTGTAGGAGGGGCAGAAAACCACATATGTCCACCGCTGGGCCTATGCTTGACCGACACATGATCCTATACAGGTATGCGAGAACAACAACACCCCAGCTATACTGGGGTAAAGCATCAAGCTGCTGAAGATGATGGAGAAAGCGCATACTCACGAGACTCCCCGAAGTGTTCGGGAACAAAACACAGCCGAAAAACAGGAGCAGCGTGTCACGACCCAACCCCAGTCATGATGGAACCCAACACACTGCTAGGCAAGCCTGACCAACTAACAACCCTTTCTGTTTTCTTATGAAAATCATTATCAGTTAACACAGTTAAATTGCTAAATTACTCCAATAAGAGTTTAAGGCAACGAGTTAAATATGTGGAAAGTCAGATGATAATACCACTACATAGCCCATACAGAACCGGTGTCACAAGTCTCGAGCCTCTAGTACAAGTTTAACAACCTCATACATGTCCATCTAGGGAATACTAATTAATAACAAGGATATTAGGGAGAGATCAGGGCTGCGGACGCCATGCAGCTACCTCGATGCTCCCGGATATGCGCTGCTTAACTGAAATAATCCTCACTCAGCCTCAGATGCACCAGGATCTGCATGCAAGGTGCAGGGAGTAATGTGAGTACTCCGACCCAGTGAGTAATAAGCATAAATAATGATTGAGAACAAGAAATCACGGAAAACACAGAGCAATCTACACTGCGACAGTTTAAAAACAAGTAATATAAGAGTAATAAACCAATGGAAGCGAAATGTAGAAATACTACAACAAATAAGCAGTTAAGTGACAGACATATAAAGAGAAATCAACACATAGAACAGTACCCTATAGTACTCGCTGCGGCGTGTAGCCCGCTCCATTTATTTATCGTCGACGGTGCTCACTGGGGGTGTGCAGACTCCGGGAGGGGCCCCTTGCGGCCCAAGCGCTATATCAAGCCATCTCATGGCATCAAATCTAGGCCCTCAACCTCATATTAATATCAGTATAACACTGCTGCGGCGCGTAACCCGATCTTATAGTATCCTCACATCTGGCCCTTGGCCGTACTCAGTCCAGAAATCATATAAGCTCCTCGGGCAATAGTAAAATAGTAGTTCTTAGCCCAAAACATCATTTAATATATCTTTTAGTTTCAAAAATCGAGTAAAAGTGGCTGAGTTGTAAGACAGTAGAAAACGGTACGACTGAGTTCAAGTAGTAAGTCAAACAGTGAGGAAATAGTAAATAAACTCCCCGGAGGGTTCAAAGAATTGGCAAGAAACCCAAATATGACAATCAGTCCAAATAATGATGATAACAAATAAGCTTTAATCAAATACGCAGTAGAAGAATCACTCGGGACGGACCAAGTCACAATCCCCAATAGTAAACGACCCGCTCTCATCATCAAGCGCGTGTCTCACCTCAATATAGCACTATGATGTGCAAATCCGGGGTTTCAAACCCTCAGGACATTATTTACATTCATTACTCACCTCGAGCCGGTGAAATCTCTAGCTCGCAACGCCTTTGCCCCTCAAATCGGCCTCCACGCGTGTCGAATCTAACCAAAATCAGAGCGAATACATCACAATATGCTAAGGGAACAATGCCCAATCGAAAACAATCGAAAAATATTAAAATCTCAAAATTAGAAAAACCCAAGCCCCGGGCCCACTTCTCGGAAATCAGAAAATTTAACATCAATGGATTCCTCATCTTCTCACGAGTTCATACATACCAAGAACTCTCAAATCCGAGCTCAAATGACCCATCAAATCCCAATTGGAATATCAAAAACTCAAGCCCTAGTTCATCAATATTTTTGCTTAATTTCCATGAATTTCTAGGCCAATTGCACAATATAATCGAGTATTGAGACCAAGATTCTTACCTCAAGTCAATTCCTCTTGAATCCCTCTCTCATTTCCTCCAAGAATCTCCAAAAACGGGCAATCATGGGTGAAAATAGACCCAAAAGCGCGAACAAGATGACTTAAAACATTCTGCTCAGCTACAGTAAAACCTTCTATGCGATCGCGGCCCCAGGCTCGCGATCGCGATGAGTAAAATTTCTAAAGCCTCAAAAAGCACTATGCGAACGCGGTCAAGCTCATGCGAACGTGATGCCTTACCCGAGAACCTTCTGCGATCGCGTTCGACTCAATGCGAACGCATTGAACAAAACTCCTGCCTCACAAACTACTTCTATGCGATCACGACATAACCCCCGTGATCGCAATGACCAAAATCTCTGCAACAAAATGACTAGAAAATCTGCAACTTCCAAATGCCGGAATTGGTCCGATTGGCCATCCGAAATCACCCTGAGGCCCCCGGGACCTCAACCAAAAGCACCAACATAACCCAAGACATCATACAAACTTGTTCCAATCATCAAAATACCTCGACTAACACCAAAATCATCAAATTACATTGAATTCAAGCCTAAGTTCTTCAAAAACTTCCGAAACACGCATTCGATCAAAAACCCGACCAAACGACGTCCGAATAACCTGAAATTTTGCACACATATCCAAAATCACCTAACGAAGCCACAACAACTCTCGGAATTCCATTCCGACCCTCGGATCAAAATCTCACCCATCAACCGGAATTCGCCAAAATACTAACTTCGCCAATTCAAGCCTAATTCTACACCGGACCTCTAAAATCAATTCCGATCAAGCTCCTAAGTCACAAATCATCCCCCGAAGCTAACCGAAACACCGGAAATCACATCCGAGCCCTATAACTCATAAGTACCAAGCCTTCCTTAAAGAGACTAAGTGTCTCATTTCCTATCAAAACCAGTCCGATTTAACTCTACACACTGAATACCGATAACGAAACATGAAGAAGCATAAAATGGGAGAAACGGGGCAGTAACTCACGTGACGACGGGTCGGGTCGTCACATCCTCCCCAACTAAAACAAACGCTCATCCTCGAGCGGGTCAAGAAACATACCTGGAGCCTCAAACAGATGAGGATATCTGCTCCGTATCTCCCGCTCGGTCTCCCAGGTAGCCTCCTCCACGGGCCGACCTCTCCACTGCACTTTCACCGAAGTTATATCCTTTGACCTCAACTTCCGAACCTGGCGACCCAAAATAGCTACTGGCTCCACATCAAAGGTCAAACCATCATCCAACTGAACCGTGCTGAAGTCCAAAACATGAGACGGATCCCCAATATACTTCCGGAGCATAGAAACATGAATTACCGGATGCACACTCGACATGCTGGGTGGAAAAGCAAGCTCATAAGCCACCTCCCCAATCCTTCGAAGCACCTCAAAAGGCCCATGAACCGCGGAGTCAACTTTCCTTTCTTCCCAAACCTCATAACACCTTTCATGGGCGAAACCTTCAGCAAGACCTTCTCGCCAATCATGTAGGATACATCTCGAACCTTCCGGTCCGCATAGCTCTTCTGACGCGACTGTGCTGTACGAAGCCTCTCTTGAATCACCTTCACCTTCTGTAAGGCGTCCTGAACCAAATCTGTCCCCACTAGCCTAGCCTCGTCGGGCTCGAACCAACCAACGGGAGATCTACACCGCCTCCCATACAAAACCTCATACAGAGCCATTTGAATACTCGACTGGTAGCTGTTGTTGTAAGAAAACTCTACAAGTGGCAAAAACTCATCCCATGAACCTCTAAAATCAATAACACAAGCACGCAACATGTCTTCCAATATCTGGATAGTACACTCGGACTGTCCGTTTGTCTGAAGATGAAATGTTGTGCTCAACTCCACCTAAGTATCTAACTCCCTCTGCACGACCCTCCAAAATTGCGAAGTAAACTGAGTACCTCTATCTGAGATGATGGAAATCGGAATACCATGCAACCGAACAATCTCCCGGATATAAATCCCTGCCAACCGCTCTGAAGAATAGGTAGTACACACAGGAATGAAGTGCGCAAACTTGGTCAGCCGATCCACAATCACCCAAATCGCATCAAACCTCTTCAAAGTCCGTGGAAGTCCAACAACAAAGTCCATAGTAATCTTCTACCACTTCCACTCGGGAATAACCATCTGCTGAAGCAAGCCACTCGGTCTCTGATGCTTATACTTCACCTGCTGACAGTTGAGACACCGAGCTACAAATCCCACGATATCTTTCTTCATTCTTCTCCACCAATAGTGCTGCCTCAAATCCTGATACATCTTCGCGGCACGCGGATGAATGGAATACCGCGAGCTATGGGCCTTCTCCAGAATCAACTCTCTAAGCCCATCCACATTGGGCACACAAATCCGGCCCTACATCTTCAACACACCATCATCACCGATGGTCACCCCTCTGGCGTCATCATGCTGAACTCTATCCTTAAGGACAAGCAAATGTGGATCATTATACTGGCGCTCTTTGATGCGATCAAATAAGGAAGACCGAGAAACCACACAAGCCAACACCCGACTAGGCTCCGAAATATCTCGTCTCACAAACCGATTGGCCAAGGCCTGAACATCAACTGCAAGGGGTCTCTTCCCAACTGGAATATATGCCAAACTCCCCATACTCACTGTCTTTCGGCTCAAGGCATCGGCCACCACATTGGACTTCCCCGGGTGCTACAATATGGTAATATCATAATCTTTAAGCAACTCTAACCATATTCGCTACCTCAAATTAAGATCTTTTTGCTTGAACAAATGTTGAAGACTGCGATGATCAGTGAACACCTCACAAGATACGCCATACAAGTAATGCCTCCAAATCTTCAATGCATGAACTATGGCAACTAACTCCAAATCATGAACGAGGTAGTTCTTCTCATGGGGCTTCAACTAACGAGAATCATAAGCAATAACTCTACCCTCCTGCATCAACACACAACCAATCCCAACTCTCGAAGCATCACAATACACAGTATATGAACCTGAAGCTGATGGCAAAACCAACACTGGAGCTGTGGTCAAGGTTGTCTTGAGCTTCTAAAAGCTCTCCTCACACTCGTCCGACCATACAAATGGAGCACCCTTCTGAGTCAACTTGGTCAAGGGCGATGCAATGGATGAAAATCCCTGAATAAACCGGCGATAATAGCCTGCTAACCCAAGAAATCTACGAATCTCTGTGGCTGAGGACGGTCTAGGCCAACCCTGAACCGCCTCTATCTTCTTTGGATCAACCTGAATACCCTCGCTGGACACCACGTGCCCCAAGAAAGCCACTGAATTGAGCCAAAACTCACACTTGGAGAATTTTGCATAAAGCTTCTCCTCTCTCAACCTCTGCAATACAACTCTCAAATACTCCGCGTGCTCATCCTGACTACGCGAATACACTAGAATATCGTCAATGAAGACTATGACGAATGAATCAAGATAAGGCCGGAATACGCTGTTCATCAAATGCATGAATTCTGCTGGAGCATTGGTTAGCCCGAAAGACATAACAAGAAACTCATAATGACCATATCTGGTCCTGAAAGCAGTCTTAAGAATATCTGAATCCCTGATCATCTGCTAGTGATAGCCCGAACGGAGATCAATCTTGGAGAACACTCTCGCTCCCTGAAGCTGATCAAATAAATCATCAATGCGAGGCAAATGATACTTGTTCTTAATTGTTACTTTGTTCAATTGCCTATAATCGATGCACATTCTCATTGTGCCATCCTTCTTCTTCACAAACAGAACGTGCGCACCCCAAGGTGGCACACTAGGCCGAATGAACCCCTTATCTATGAGTTCCTGAAGCTGTTCTTTCAATTCCTTCAACTCTACTGGTGCCATACGATACGGCAGAATAGAAATGGGCTGAGAGCCCGACACCAGGTCAATACCAAAATCAATATCCCTGTCCGGTGGCGTGCCCGATAGGTCTGCAGGAAAAACATCGGGAAAGTCCCTCACAACTGGAACATAATCAATACTAGGAGTCTCGGCTCCAACATTCCTCACAAATGCTAGATATGAAAGGCAACCCTTCCCAACCATACATTGGGCCTTTAAGAAGGATATCACTCTACTAGGAACATAATCAGTCACACCACGCCACTCGATTCGCGGTACACCCGACATAGCCAAAGTGACTGTCTTAGCATGACAGTCTAGAATAGCACGACACGGGGATAGCCAATCCATGCCCAAATTGACATCAAAATCCACCATGCTCAATAGCAATAGATCTACTCGGGTCTCCAGACCCCCAATAGTCACCACACATGACCGGTACACACGGTCTACAACAACAGTATCGCCCACCGGGGTAGATACATGAATAGGTAAAGCAAGAAACTCATGGGGCGTACCCAAATAATGAGCAAAGTACGATGACACATAAGAAAAGGTGGAACCGGGATCAAATAATGCAAAGGCATCTCTGTGGCAGACTGAAACAATACCTGTAATGACAACATCCGAAGCAATGGCGTCAAGTTTGCCTGGGAGTGCATAGAAACGGGCCTGACCTCCCCCTGATCGACCTCCCCCTCTAGGGCGACCCCTGGCTGCCTGACCTCCACCCCTAGCTGGCTGGGCGGGTGGTGAAGTAACTGGAGCAGAAGTCGAGGGCTGACCCCTTTGCTGATACTGACCACCGCAAAGTCGAGGACACTGCCTCCTTATATGACCAAACTCACCGCACTCATAACAACTACCCGGTGCTGGAGATGGGGACTGAAGGGAACCTCTCACACCGGAGTCACTAGCTGATGCACTCGGCGCAGAAGAACCCTGAGCTGATGGGGCATGAGACGAACTCTGAGCTAGAAGGGCGCTGAGTGAAGGCTGGCCCTGCTGAGACCCATGATGACCACGACTGGAAAATGCCCCACGATACTCTGGACGGGCCGAATGAGCAGGCCTAAAAGAATGACCTATACCATGCTGGAACTGGCCTCTTGAGGGAGCACCACTGTAACTGCCCGATCCTCGAGGCCTCTTGGCCTCTCTCTCCTCTCGCTCCCGATGGCGAACCGTCTCAATCTCACGAGCGATATCAACCACCTCCTCGAACATAGCACCCAATACTCTCTCTCTAGTCATCAGAATATGGAGATGGTAGTTAAGGCCATCCATAAATCTCCTAATCCTCTCACAATCTGTCGGAATACACCAAATGGCATGACGAGCCAACTCAGAAAACCTCATCTCATACTGGGTCACAGTCATATCCCCCTGCGTCAACCACTCAAACTGCCTACGCAACTCCTCTCTGTGGGACTGTGGTACATACTTCTCTAAGAAGAGAGCAGAGAACTGCTGCCAAGAAAGGGGTGCTGCACCAACCGGCCTACGCCTCTCAAAATCTTCCCACCAAGTAAAGGCATCCCCCGAGAACTGAAAGGTGGTAAATGCCAAACCACTAGACTCAAGAATCCCTGCTGTACGGAGCATCCGCTGGCACTTGTCAAGAAAACCCTGGGCATCCTCGCCCTCAGCACCACTAAACGACGGAGGCTGGAGCCTACCAAACCTCTCAAGACGACGTTGCTCATCGTCCGACATAGCTGGTACTACGAACTCCTAAACTGGTATAACCGGCTGAGCTGGAGGTGCCCCCGGCGTCTGTAGTCCCTGCACTACCTGCTCAGGTGTGCGAGCAGCGGGGGTCTAATTGCCTCCCCCGACCTGTGAAGTAGCTACTGCTGTGGTGGTTGAAACTGCCCGAGCCAGGCCTGTGCAAACTGTCAAGATCTGTGCCAAGGCCTCCTGGAGACCCGGTATCACAATGGGCACAACTGGTGCCTGCACTGGTACTGCTGGAGCCTGGTCCTGAGCTGGGGCAACTAAAGGATCCATAGGTGCTGCCCCTGCTGCTCTTCCTCTACCACAACCACGACCGCGTCCACGGGCTTTAGTAGCCTCAGTAGGTAGCTCGAGTCCTCACCATCTATGAGAGAATGGAATAAAGGGAAATTTAGTATTCGGAGCAACAAGTTTGCACGACAAGAATTTCAAGAATGTGGAATTTTCCTAACAGGTTCTGTAGCCTCCCGAGGATAAGTACAGACGTCTCCGTACCAATCCGCGAGACTCTACTAAACCGGCTCCAGCCTCGCGATACCTAGTAACCTAGGCTCTGATACCAGCTTGTCACGACCCCAACCCCAGTCGTGATGGCGCCCAACACACTGCTAGGAAAGCCTGACCAACTAACAACCCTTTCTATTTTCTTATGAAAATCATTATCAGTTAACACAGTTAAATTGCTAAATTACTCCAATAAGAGTTTAAGGCAACGAGTTAAATATGCGGAAAGTCAGATGATAATACCACTACATAGCCCATACAGATCCGGTGTCACAAGTTTTGAGCCTCTAGTACAAGTTTAACAACCTCATACATGTCCATCTAGGGCTAATTAATAACAAGGATAGAAGGGAGAGATCAGGGCTGCAGACGCCATGCAGCTACCTCAATGCTCCCGGATATGCGCTGCTCAACTGAAATAATCCTCACTCAGCCTCAGATGCACCTGGATCTGCACGCAAGGTGCAGGGAGTAGTATGAGTACTCCGACCCAGTGAGTAATAAGCATAAATAATGACTGAGAACAAGAAATCACGGAAAACACAGAGCAATCTACACTGCGGTAGTTTAAAGACAAGTAATATAAGAGTAATAAACCAATGGAAGCGAAATGTAGAAATACTACAACAAATAAGCAGTTAAGTGACAGACATATAAAGAGAAATCAACACATAGAACGGTACCCTATAATACCCGCTTTGGCGTGCAACCCGCTCAATTTATTTATCGTCGACGGTGCTAACTAGGGGTGTGCATACTCCGGGAGGGGACCCTTGAGGCCCAAGCGCAATATCAAGCCATCTCGTGGCATCAAATCTAGGCCCTCAGCCTCATATCAATATCAGTATAACACTGCTGTGACGCGCAGCCCGATCCCATAGTATCCTCACATCTGGCCCTTGGCCGTACTCAGTCTAGAAATCATATAAGCTACTCGGGCAATAGTAAAATAGTAGTTCTCAGCCCAAAACATCATTTAATATATCTTTTAGTTTCAAAAATCGAGTAAAAGTGGCGGAGTTGTAAGGCAATAGAAAACGGTACAACTGAGTTCAAGTAGTAAGTCAAACAGTGAGGAAATAGTAAACAAACTCCCCGGATGGTTCAAAGAATTGGCAAGAAACCCAAATATGACAATCAGTCCAAATAATGACGATAACAGATAAACTTTAATCAAATACGCAGTAGAAGCATCACTCGGGATGGACCAAGTCACAATCCCCAATAGTAAACGACTCGCGCTCATCATCAAGTGTGTGTCTCACCTCAATATAGCACTACGATGTGCAAATCCGGGGTTTCAAACCCTCAGGACATCATTTACATTCATTACTCACCTCGAACCGGTGAAATCTCTAGCTCGCGACGCCTTTGCCCCTCAAATCGGCCTCCACGCGCGTCGAATCTAGCCAAAATCAGAGCGAATACATCACAATATGCTAAAGGAACAATACCCAATCGAAAACAATCAAAAAATATCAAGAATCTCGAAATTAGCAAAACCCGAGTCCCGGGCCCACTTCTCGAAAATCAGAAAATTTAACATCAATGGATTCCTCATCTTATCATGAGTTCATACATACCAAGAACTCTCAAATCCGAGCTCAAATGACCCATCAAATCCCAATTGGAATATCAAAAACTCAAGCCCTAGTTCATCAATTTTTTTGTTTAATTTCCATGAATTTCTAGGCCAATTGCACAATATAATCGAGTATTGAGACCAAGATTCTTACCTCAAGTCATTCCTCTTGAATCCCTCTCTCATTTCCTCCAAGAATCTCCAAAAACGGGCAGTCATGGGTGAAAATAGACCCAAAAACGCGAACAAGATGACTTATAACATTCTGCCCAGCTACAGTAAAACCTTCTATGCGATCGCGGCCCAAGGCTCGCGATCGCGATGAGTAAAATTTCCAAAGCCTCAAAAAGCACTATGCGAACGTGATGCCTTACCCGAGAACCTTCTGCGATCGCGTTCGACTCAATGCGAACGCATTGCACAAAACTCCTGCCTCACAAACTACTTCTATGCGATCGCGACATAACCCCTGTGATCGCAATGACCAAAATCTCTGCAACAAAATGACTGGAAAATCTGCAACTTCCAAATGCCGGAATTGGTCCGATTGACCATCCGAAATCACCCCGAGGCCCTTCGGACCTTAACCATAAGCACCAACATAACCCAAGACATCATACAAACTTGTTGCAATCATCAAAACACCTCGACTAACACCAAAATCATCAAATTACATTGAATTCAAGCCTAAGTTCTTCAAAAACTTCCGAAACACGCATTCGATCAAAAACCCGACCAAACAACGTCCGAATAACCTGAAATTTTGCACACATATCCAAAATCACCTAACAAAGCCACAACAACTCTCGGAATTCCATTCCGACCCTCGGATCAAAATCTCACTCATCGACCGGAATTCGCCAAAATACTAACTTCGCCAATTCAAGCCTAATTCTACACCAGACCTCCAAAATAAATTCCGATCACGCTCCTAAGTCACAAATCATCCCCCGAAGCTAAACGAAACACCAGAAATCACATCTGATCCCTATAACTCATAAGTCAACCTCTAGTTGACTTCTCCAAACCAAGCCTTCCTTAAAGAGACTAAGTGTCTCATTTCCTATCAAAACCAATCCGATTTAACTCTACACACCGAATACCGATAACGAAACATGAAGAAGCATAAAATGGGGGAAACGGGGCAGTAACTCACGTGACGACGGGCCGGGTCGTCACACAGCGCCAACCGCGTGTACCTCTCAATACGGAAATCCTCTGTCTCATCGGTAATGTCTAGGTGCAAAACAGTCATATGATCTTTGATGGCTGACAAAGCAACGTGACTGCCCCCAGCGTCACCCTGAGGTCTATAACAAGTAAAATACTCCATCATATCCAAAAACTGTGCACGCGTTATGGATCTAATGTACTGGGGCAGTGCCACGGCCCATCCATCTACGCGCAGCCCGTATAAAAGTTGAACATCCTCCAGCGTGATGGTGGCCTCTCCAGTGGGCAAGTGAAAAGTGTGCGTCTCCGGTCGCCACCGCTGTACCAAGGCCGTGATGAGAGACCAATCAAGCTGCATCCGTCCAAGCTCAAAAATCGTATAGAAGCTCGTAGCCTGTAGGCGTGCGACTACTCGGGCATGGAAAGGATGCTCTACGATGAACTTCCGCAAATCGTCAGGTCTCCTGGGGCGGAGAACCTGCATCGATAGCTGTCCCTCCCATACAAAGGAGGACCTATGGTCGCCCTGCAACACTAGTAGCTGATCCTCGACAGGTCCAGGATGCGCAGGCGGAGGAAAGCCCATGTCGTCTACTATAATTTAAACAAAATTAATTGTTTGTGTTAGTTTAAGGAATTAAATAATTAATTATGTTTAATATTGGACTGAATAATTATGTATGGATTCCAGGCTCGATATTTGAGGCCCGACAACACCAAGTTATCCTTAATTATTATGCGTGATTAAATAATTAATTATATTTAATATTGGACTGAATAATTATGTATGGGTTCCAGGCTCGATATTTGAGGCCCGGTAGCACCAAGTTATCCTTAATTATTATGCGTGATTAAATAATTAATTATATTTAATATTGGACTGAATAATTATGTATGGGTTCCAGGCTCGATATTTGAGGCCCAACAACACCAAGTTATCCTTAATTATTATGCGTGATTAAATAATTAATTATGTTTAATATTGGACTGAATAATTATGTATGGGTTCCAGGCTCGATATTTGAGGCCCAACAGCACCAAGTTATCCTTAATTATTATGCGTGTCAATTTCAACTTTTTTAGAATTTTGTTAGCTTAATAAATTAAATAATTAATTATGTTTAATATTGGATTGAATAATTATGTATGGGTTCTAGACTCGATATTGGAGTTAATTTTACAACATATATTAATTTGTTACTTTTGTAAATTTTTTATTATAAATTAAATAATTAATTTTGTAAAGTGTAATTGGATAGAGTTTGCAGTTACTATATACTTAAACTACATAGACTCTACGCTAAAAGGTTCTACATTTTACTACGCTAAAAGGCTCTATATTTTACTACGCTAAAAGGCTCTATATTTTACTACGCTAAAAGACTCTATATTTTACTACACTAAAAGGCTCTACATTTTACTACGCTAAAAGACTATTTATTTTACTACGCTAAAAGGTCACTATTACATATAAAAACAACTAACATAAAATATAAATATGAACAACAAACAAAATAAATAATACTAATTTTTGAACAATACAAATAATTTATCAAATTTTAACAATTTTTTGTACCAAAGCTAATAAATCAATCCGGGTATAAGATACAAATTTAAACACAAACATAACACAAATTAACATGGAAACACATTAAACAATACAAATATGTATGTACTATACGAGTTTCTACATAAACAAAATCGAAATACCTCGATTTAAGTTTTTTGAATTTGATTGAAATCGATTTTTTGCGCCCGAAAGAAGGAATCCAAAGCTTGTCTTGTGTGTGGGACCTACACTCCTTGCTCTTTAGGTGACGGGTGGGGCCCAAATTTTTTTTTTTTTACTTTTACGCGGGGGGAGGGGTGGGGGCAGCAGAATCCAAAATTTTTTAATGGGGTTCGTCGGTTATGTGGTCCAAGGAAGAAGAAGGGGCTTTATTTTATTAAAGCAATTCGCAGTATTATACTGCGTTTTAGTTAAAACGCAGTATAATACTGCGAATTGCTTTAATAAAATAAAGTTGGGCCCAGATTTTAAGTAAAACGTAGTATAGTACTGCGAATTAGTAAAAAAAAAGTTAAATAATACGCAATACTATACTGTGTTTTACTTTAACAGCCAACTTTCCATTAAGTAAAACGCAGTATAGTACTGCGTTTTACGTAATTACGTAACCTTTTTTTAACATTAGAAATGTGTTTTTTGTCCAAAAAAGCATCAAAAAAATTTCGGACTCTTTGGAGGGGTCATGCATAGTGATGACTTAGGATTGATTCACCTTTAATGTTTTCTGGGTCTGAGTCTGTCGCACATGGCTTACCTAGTGCGGTTTATATTTCCTGTGTGGTTTGCAAGCTATTATATAATAGGAAATTTATTCAGTGCGCATAGAGTGCTTACCATATAATGCTCACCCGAAGGATAGTGATTGTGGTAGAGGTTGCAGCGGGTGCGAGTTTTTTTGGGTTTAAAAAAAAGAAGGAAAGTTGCATAATAATTGGGATGACTTTGATGTGTATGGTTCAAATGATAGGTGACAAAGTCATGTTGATGCATAAAATAATCTATAAAAGAAAGTTCATTGAAATTTATGGTTGATAATATGGTCCACAACTTGTGGAAAGTAGATACGGCTCCGCATTTTCTACGTGAAATCAGAGTGGCCCTAACATAGTTTATACCTACCATATTTGTCTTGGATTCAGCACTAATTTGTCAACTTGTTTCTTTGTTTATTTTGGAGCAAGACAATCCTATTTATCCAATTTATGTGGGGTGGCCATTATGCAAACATAGCTCCTAAAAGTGTTGTAACAAAGTTATATCCTCTCTTTCCAATAGAAGGATCTCTCAGTGTAGCTATGTGCAATAGTCCCCAAAAAGGGTCGGACTATATTAGATTTATCATACGCACCTTTACTTTACATATTGCATTAGGCTGTTTTCATAGATTGAACTTATGATGTCCTGATCTTACGACGGTAGCTCTATTGTTGTGCCAAAATTCTCCTTTTCAATTTACTTCATTTAATATTGTCGACCCTAACTTATTTGAGAGTCCAGAATCAAAATGTGGTTCTTTTGGACTCAAAATATACAAATGGGTGGTAAAAAAAATTATATTTTTATATATAGCGCCACAACACCTGGCGCTATACATTAACAGTAACGACACCGTTAATGTATAGCGCCAGGTATTGTGGCGCTATACTGTAAAATATGACACGCCCAGGTATAGCGCCACAATACCTGGCGCTATACATATATCATTAATGTATAACGCCAGGTATTGTGGTGCTATACATATATTTTTTAAAGGCGTAATACATACGGAGACACCTAAAGTTGGCACAATCTTTCACTTAGACACTTAAACTAGGCCTCTTTCCAATTAGACACGTTTCTTAGGCAATTCTCATACCAATTAGACACGTTTTTTGCTGGCTTATTAATTAACCAAGCGCGTGTTCTGCAATCTCCGTCTACGTGGCAAAAGTAACCATTAAAAATCGTGTAACATCATTTTTTGTCCACCTCACTGTCCACCTCAGCTATATAGTGTTATTTCCACTAAAATTCAGCTCCGGCAACATGGTTAGAGGCACTTCTCGAATCCGATACCGAAAAAGAAGTGGTTCTTAACCCTTCTTCTCCCATTTTACACTCACCTAACAAACCACCACCCCACCCATCAACTACTCAGTAGCAGCTTCCGAAGCTTGTTAAGCTGGAAACTAGGTTCACCGGCGATCCGGGTCTGTTTGAATCCGACGGTAGTAATAATTTTCTCCGGCAGCAGAGTTCGTCGGCGGAGTTTCTTTCATATATTAACTCAGATGGTTACTTCTCAGGGGTAGCCATTGGAGGGGAGCAAAGAAGCTGTCGTAGGTGGCAACGGGTCAAACTCAAAGAGATAGATAGTGAGATAATAAAAAGGGTAAAAAGAATAGTTGGCGAACCTTTTAGATTTAAGTGTGAAAACAAGAAAAATGAATAAAAGAAAAGTTTCATATGGAAAAATGAAAAGGCAAAAAAATAAATGTACTATACGATAGTGGGGGAGCTGATATGGTGGGAAAATAAAGAAGATGATGGAACACAGTTTGGGGTTGGGGGGGGGGGGGAGGGGATGGGGGATTTAGTGAAAATAGGGTTTTTTGTGGTCAAATATATTTTTAATATTTAATTAATTGGAAAATTCCATGTTTATTTCATTCACGCGCTCAAGGAGACTAAGAAATACTTTCTTTGCCATGTCATAGTTTTGTGTTTAATTGGTACAGTTTGAAATGAATTCTTGTGTCTAATTGGAAAGAGGCCTAATTTAAGTGTCTAAGTAAAAGATTGTGCCAACTTTAGGTGTCTCCGTATGTATTACGCCTTTTTTAAACCCTCCGTCTTCTTCGTCGATTCATCCTTCATTATTTTAACCTTCCCCTCTCTTCTTGGTCCCCCACCCCATACCTTCTTCTGCCCTCATTTTAAAATAAAAAGTAAAAATTTGGGTCCCTCCGACACATAAAACTTGAAGAACGTAGGTTCCACATTCGAGGAGAGCTTCGTGTTATTGTTGATTCACACTTCCGGAGTCAAAATTTCAATCTTTTTGCTTTCCGAAAATTCTAAATCGAAGTATTTCGATTTATTTTAAGTTGAAACATTTATAATAATGCATATTATTTGATTTGTATGTGTTCTATTTCGGTTTGTGTTTTTTTTTTCCGAAACTAGCATGTTAAATTTATCCGGATTTAATATTAGTGTTTTCTAAAAAATATAAATTTGTAAAATAAATTTATCTGTTAATATCCTGATTTATATATGTGTGTTTTCATGCCGTTTTGTGTTTCATTTGCAATTAAATTTATTTGTTGTTTATGGTTAGTTTAGATTATTTTTTAGCGTAGTAAAATCTAGACCTTTTTAGCGTAATAAAACGTAGACCCTTTTAGCGTAGTAAAATTTAGAGCCTTGTAGCATAGTAATGTGTAGTATTTTAGCTTAGAATTCCTTTTGTTTAAGTATCTTATACTGGTTGTTGAAAATGCAAACTTTGTATAATTAAGTTAATAATTGTATAAAAACCCATACATACATACCATACATACATACATACATACAAATATATATATATATATATAAACACACACACATACACACACATATATATATATATATATATATATATATAATTTGTACAATTAAGTTATTAAAAAATATGAATTTAATTATAATAAAAACACATAATTATTAATGATAGTTTGGTGTCACTGGTCCTCAAAATATTGAGCCCTGAACCCATATATATATATATATATATATATATATATGTACAATTAAGTTATTAAAATATATGAATTTAAATTATAATAAAAATACATAATTATTAATGATAGTTTGGTGTCACTGGTCCTCAAAATTTTGAGCCCTGAACCCATATATATATATATATATTTTGTACAATTAAATTATTAAAAAATATGAATTTACAGTTGACGACATGGACGCGACTATACATTCCGGCCCTCGGACGTTGGATCTATTAGCCCTACAGCCCAAGCATAGATCCGAGTATATATGGGACGGACAGTTGCTTACGCAGACTTTTCGGGCTAGGAGAGTGGATCTATTGTGGGAGTTTTTGAGTCCTCCCCGCGTTCTACATCCCCGCGTGGTCCATTACCGGGAGGAGATGAGATTATATAGGATTATTAGGATTGTCCGGATACAGCTCGACTATGCTTTGATCATGGCCTTGATTGAGCGGTGGCAACCGGAGACGCACACTTTCCATTTGCCCATCGGTGAGGCCACCATCACACTCCAGGATGCTGAGATTTTATATGGCCTGTCCACTGATGGCTTGCCAGTTTTACTGCCTGCGACCATGAGATATTATTCGCGGCAGGCATATTGGGATATGCTGCACATGCTTACGGGTTTCATGCCGGAGGACGAGGCAGTAGCGTCTGGGTCCAGTCGTATACAGTTGGTCCCCATTAGAGACCACCTGGTGCAGATCCACCATACTATCACCGACGAGTCAGCGGAGGTAGATGTACATCGATATACGAGGCTGTTGTTGCTCCTTCTATTTGGGGGGTCTTGTTCCCGAACACTTCGGGGAACTTAGTGAGCCTCCGTTTTCTGCATCATATTGCCCGGTTCGAGGATATAGCCATCTACAGTTGGGGTGGTGCTGTCATCTCATATTTGTACACACAGATGTGCCGGGCTTGCATCGGCACACAGAGAGACGTTGGTGGCTTTCTGCCACTTCTACAGGTGACAACATATTCAAATAATATGTCCATTAGTTACAATTCTACCTAGTTATAGTTAATCTTATACTTTACGTCAACTTTGTATGTTAGGTTTGGGTCTGGGAGCGATTTCTGCAGTTTCAACCACCTCTACCACAACTACCGGCTAATGTAGAAATTCCGCAACTCCCTCTAGCCTGTAGGTGGGTTATCCGTCATACTCTTGCACGAGAGTATGATGCCCATCATAATCTCCCCCTCTGCAGGGATGTGTTGGATCTGCTGGAGGACACACAGGTGAATATCTAACTAAACATACTTGTTATAGATTAACTTAGTGTTGTGCATACTAACGGTTTGTGTTATTATTTGATAGTTCATCTGGACGCCGTACAACGATGAAGTGATAGGTACCCTGCCAGCGTATTGCACGTTCGGCCGACATATTTGGAGGGCTTCTGTCCCGCTCATATGCCTCGATATTGTCGAGCACCATGCCTCCGAGCAGGTATTTTGTCAGTTTGGCCTGCCGCAACCTATACCGACTCTGCCTGCATGACATGATTTACATTATGAGAGGGATGATCGGTCCAGGGTGGACAACACATTTATGTCATGGCTTAACGAGCAGTTGGGTACTTGGGAAAGGTGAGGGGACTTGACCCCACCCCCGTAGCACTTTCCTATTCAACGTTATATGGCATGGTACCACACTATTTCCCGACTTTTTATCGGGAACCCAGTTCATCAGGCACACGGTCGGTACGTCCCATACGCTGGGAGACACAAGGCCCTGGTATGTTTTCTGTTATTATTAGTTATATACCTGTAATTTACTGCCAAATATGTAGTTTATATTTTTTACTTTGTGCAGGCGATTGGATTGCATACCGTCTATCATATGGGGCAGCAGATGCAGAGTTATGTCCATGATCCTGTAGCCATACAGGAGTATAGTCGTCGATTAATGGATGTGGCTGCCCAGACACTGCAGTGATCCCGATCGGATCAACGTTTGGCACACGAGGCTGATTATATGGACCCAACGTAATACCATCGAGGTCGTGGTATCCCACGAGCTGGTGGTGGTCGACGAGCTGGTGGTGCCGGACGACGTGGTCGTGGGCAGAGAGGAGATGGTCCCCAGCAAGGGGGCGTTGAGGCTCCTGCTGATGATGTTGCTGTTGATATGGCAGGTGGCATGTATGAGACGGACATGCCGTCTTACAGCCTTGGAATTTATCGCACTCTACTGCCATCGCAGGTGACCCCATCGGGTCAATTATTGATCATGGGCTCGGATATTCAAGGAGTGGATTGGGGTAGATACTTCCTAAGCTCGTCTACTACTGTTGAGGATTGACCGACCCGAGATTTTTATAGTGGGTGCCGACTGAGTTATGGCTCCACATCACATGCGCATGTATGAGTTTATTAGTATTGAATTTGAATTTGTTTTAACTGTAACTTATTTATTTTCTTTAACTTTATTAATTTCCTTTTTAAGGCTTCATGCGATGCATCAATAGATGACTACATTCAAGATCTAGAGACGATGATGGTAAGACAATATAAATTGTTGTGAATTGTTATGTAGTTTTCTATACTAAGTTTCATATTATTATGTAGCCTTCTACTGGAGCTGACAGCACCACCGATACATGTCATCCTGCGCCGCATTCGGCTATAAGGAGATGACTTGATGATGATGATCCTGATAGCGTACCTGGGCGGGAGGGGTTGCGCCTCAGGCCAGCGGCTGCATTGAGACATACCGAATGCGGGACACATTGACATGGTGTAAATAATATTTTTGTATACATTAACAACAATATTTAATCAAATATGCGCATTACTTTTTTTAGTTCTCCATTCGTTTGATAGTTTCATAAAATAAAATTTAGTACAACACAAGCACTTAAAACTTAACTTCCACTTCAATTAAAATAAAATGTAGTACAACACAAGCACTTAAACTTAACTTCTACTTCAATTAAAATAAAATTTAGTACAACAAACAAGGAAAACATTACTACAACACAAACACAATCACAAACACAAATATAGCAGGCCAACATAATAAAAATACATGAAATATGAAAAATACACTAAACACATACATGCCAATGTTTAGCCCCAGTTGCTATTTATTCTCCGCTCCAACCACTTAAATCGTTCTTCCAGTTGTTCTTTTTCTTCTTCTACCTTTTTTTGTTTCGCCTTCACCTCCGCAAGTTCCAGTTTATATTTTTTTTACGATTCTTTTGTGCTTCACAATTCCATTGTATTTTCCATTTTTCTTCTCCCACCTTATTCAGGTTCGCCCTCAAGTATGTAATAATTCTATTTCTTTCTTTTTCATGTTCCTGTTGTCTTAAACACATATTATAAAGAAAATGCAGTTGTTCTCTGTAACATTCCTGATAACATGGTTCATCAACCCATTCCTGAAAATCACAAATAGGTTCACCGGGAACCTTGTAAAATCGGTTCATACAGTGCCAGTAGCGGCGTCCAACTTCACCACCGTCCCAACAATTTTGTATCAAGCATGTTTTTCCACAATTGCATTTTGGGGGACGAAGAGGTTGAGCCATTTGTGTAATATTTGATTTTAGTAAAAAAAACCTTACTTTTAATAAAATATTTGCTTTTAGTAAATTTTGAGCACACAACATAACTACAATGAGTCCGTTATTTATAGGCGAGACAACACACACATAACGTACTATCTAATGGCGCTATACTTTGCGTGTTAAATATCATGATGTTGACAAGACAACTTTATGTCAGCTGGTCAGTTTTTCAGTTCGACAAGACAACACACACATAACGTACTATCTAATGGCGCTATATTTTGCATGTTAAATATCATGATGTTGACAAAACAACTTTATGTCAGCTGGTCAGCTTTTTCAGTTCGACAAGATAACACACACATAACGTACTATCTAATGGCGCTATATTTTGTGTGTTAAATATCATGATGTTGACAAGATAACTTTATGTCAGCTGGTCAGTTTTTTCAGTTCGACAAGACAACACACACATAACATACTATCTAATGGCGCTATACTTTGCGTGTTAAATATCATGATGTTGACAAGACAACTTTATGTCAACTGGTCAGGTTTTTCAGTTCGACAAGACAACACACACATAATAAATATACAGATAATTTTATTAAATTATTATTTAAATAGGTAAAATGGGAAAGTACAGATCATAGTTAACAAGCATAATTTTATTTCATAAATCTTGCAACATAGACATAACAACTAATTATTACAACAACTCATGGGTAGTTAGGTATACTAGAAGAACACCCACCACGAGCTTGATTAGTTTTGCCACCCAAACCAGCTGGAGGACATTTATGACGGTCGTGTCCTGTTTGCGAGCATATATCACATTTGCGCGCATAAACGGTGTCACTAACATCCATTTGGTTCTGTATATGTGTTCTCTTCTGTACCTATCTTTTACGCAAATAGGACTTGATACACACCATTTTAAATGGTTCTGGAGGCCAATAATGCTCAGCACCCACTAGCTGCAACTGACCACTATATGTGTTTAGGTACTTGGAAACACTATATTGTTGATCAACATAGTTGGTCTCCGCATAACCAATACGTTGAAAACACTTGATGGCATGTGAGCAAGGCATGTGAGCAAGGCATGTAGTAGATGGACCATTTCCCACAGGAGCATAACCTTGCTAATTCATTTAGGGTATGTACATTATTACCCCGATTATTATGGATAGCGGTGCGAACTTCAAAAATACCTCTTTCATTATCATACTGCAAAAATGAATGCCAATGTGCTCGTCGTCTGTATTTCTCAAATCTCTGCATCAGCACTGGCATAAATTCAACACCCCTCTCCATTAATTCCGTTGCAGCTGCAGATCGTTCAACAAACCTCTTCGCCATCTGCTTGAATGACATCCGCACCATGGCTGTGACGGGCAATCCTCTTGCCGACTTCAATAACCTGTTGAAGGACTCTGACACATTTGTAGTAAGAATTCCCCATCGTCTACCACCATCCGCATGCAACGTCCACTTTTCAGGGTCATGTCCCATTAACCAACGATAGGCTGCCTCGTCTTCTTGCCTGATAGAATCCATATGCCTCCGAAATTTATGCTGTTGGTGGTCTGTTGCTGCCATCCACATCAAATCATGTAGATCCTTGTTGGGATGTGCCTTCTAGAAATTGGCCTTAAAGTGCCTCACACAGTAACGGTGGTATGCATAAGGTTCTTGCCATGCAGGCAAGTTCTCCACAGAACTTAATATACCACCGTGCCGATCAGATATTAGACAAATACCTGAACGTTGTTTGACAACGTGCTCTTTCAGGTGGTTCAAAAACAGCGTCCACGTCTCCATGCTTTCATTGGCACAAACAACAAAAGCTAGAGGAAATATCTGTCCATTAGCATCCACTGCCACATCTATCAATAGCTTGATATCGTACTTTCCATAGACATGAGTTCCGTCTATGGATATTACGGGCTAGCAATGCGAAAAACCATCAATTGCTGGCTTAAAGGCCCAGAACACGTAATTGAATATGTATTCTGGTGTTCTCGAACTCTGCTCAAGCTTCCATTCAACAACTGTCCCGGGGATAAAGTGCTGCAGTGCGGCCATGTACTTTGACAGAGATGCAAAAGACTTATCCCAATTACCGTACACAATTTCAAACGCTCGTTTGCGCCCGAAAATGCCTTTCTTTTCGTAATGGTATGGCCATATTCCTGGTGGACTAATGTAATGCACTCTTTGATTGTATACCTTATGGACGCTTCGAGGTGCGGAATGAGTACAAGAGAAATCAAGTCAATATCCAAGTTGAAGTGATTCCCGTTGAATGTGTCCATTTCACATGTGTGGGTGGGAATGTATTTACCCACTTTCCACATACCTGTCTTCTTCTTGGTCGCACACAACATCCAATTACATGGCCAAAACCACCTGCGACAAACAACCTTGTATACCATCGGACTTGACTCCCATACCTGCATCTCACGACACTCTTTTACGTTTTTCATTTTACAAGCCTTGCTTAAGCGCGCTTTATCGGAAAAAAGCATCCCCTTTGCAAGCACTGTTGGTCTAGAATCATCCCACATTGCTATTCAAATTTCATCAAAATCCCTTGTGAGAGCTTCCACATCCGGCATAGTTGGCAAGTTATCAATGTAAGGAGTCTCCCTTGAATGAAACAGCACTTCGGACTCGTACACTCTTAGTCTAGGGGGGTCTCTCTTCAAATCAGGTCCTTCCTCCTCATCCTGCTCATCACCATCCTCACGAAAAAAGGGTGTCTCGTCTTCGGATTCATCGACATTGTTATCATAATCACTATTCTGTTCCTCACTCTGTGCATCTGCCAGATCCCGATGTAATACGTCATTTTCGGTCAATTGAGTGAGTACGAATGGTTAAACTTGCTCGTTTTCACTACACAACCAACAAAAATATAAGCTACTGAATTAATAAATGTTTTCCATATGGCTATATCACTTCACTTACAAGTCGTAATGTGATGAAATTCTATGATGGATATTTTCAATTAGGTGATGATTACCGGATGAGCCACGTGTAAAATTCATATCCGGCCGGTACCCCCTATTAAATATATGAGCGTTAATATAAATTCAATATGCCAAAAATATACATAATTAACACAAATGAAAATTGAAGTTTACCACTCGTCTTGTGAATTATGAAAAGCAGAGTATAAATTTTTTTCTCGCAGCTCATTCGTCGCGGTGATAAGTTTAAATCAAGGAAAACTCTTTCATCCGGAACCTGTCCGGCAAAAACTGCTCCAGAATAACCACCTGATGACTGGAGGTTATCTCTACTATGCACAACCTCATTTTTTGGAACGGCTTCAACCTTCATGTACATCTCCAACATTGTGATTACAAGAAATTCCCGACATTCGTCCGAAGTCCTCAGAAAATCACTCAAAGTTTCATCATCGTCGATGTTAAACTCCGAGTAAAAAGTAACCCCTTGCGGAGTGACGGAATACAGATATCTTCCAGTTACTTTAAGTATCACTGAACGTTTCCTCACACTCATCTTTTTGCATAACAACGATATCAATTTATCGTACTCTATTGTAAGTGGCAATTTAACATGACACTGAGCAGGTAAACTGTAGCCCATGGAGTTATTCTCCATCACAACCTCACCCCCCCCCCCAATATAATGAAACTCTTATTCTACGCTCTTCAGACATAATAAAAAAATGTTGGAGAATTTAACAACAATAAACGTTTCAACAAGAGTTAAATTTTTTTTTGAATGAATTTCTATACAATCCTAACCTCTTTATATAGGAAATGGGTAGCCGGGAATTTTTTTAATATATATATATAGCGCCCAAAATCAACACTATATGCTTTTGAATTATTGAAGTCAGGAATTGCTGGTGGGACCAAGAAAAAGGAGTATAACGCCACAATACCTGACGCTATACATTAACGGTGTCGTTACTGTTAATGTATAGCGCCAAGTTTTGTGACGCTATATATAAAAATGTAACTTTTTTTTTCTCACCTATTTTGAGTCCAAAATAATCACAATTGGGCATAGTTATAGGATGTTGAAATGCTAACAATTCCTTTCTTTATTGAAAGTGATGCTGGATTAGGTGGACATCAACTTATCAAAGTAGACGCCAAAAGGTAAGATGCTTTCCTTAGTGTTACACTAACTTTAAGAAGTGGAAATCCTTAGGTAATTGTTGAAGGTCTGCCATATTTGAAAAAGAACACAGCGAGTGTTTGCTTCATAAATCATCAACCAACCAAATAATTTCAGTTCTCTTTTAAGGGAAAGATATAATTATGAGTTTGAAGAAACCATAGGCTTTATTACTTTAAAAATTGCTTTAATGGGATATAAGTCCATTGATAATCAAGAGGATAAGTTAAAAGTAAAGTACTGATGTATAACACCTTAGGCGAATTTCATATCGACAAAACACGAGAGAGATGCTGGATATATAAGTAGATAAATTTTGGATTAAAGTGACGCGTTTTAAAGTCGTGCGGACCTAGGTCCAAAGAAACAATATCACTTGTGAGATGGATTGTTACAAAGTGTTAGCTAGTCTTAATTATGCCAAGTTACTGGATATATGTACTAACGGAAGATAGCAATATCAATAAAGTAATTGAGGTATGCACTAGCTGAAATAGGCGTATAAAAAAAAGTATTAGCTAGTCTCAGCTTGCTTTTTTTCCATTTCCTTTCTTCTTTTCTAAGTCCTAGGATTGTCTGCAAACAGAGAAAAAACAAACAGTCATGATCTGAGTTAACCATTTAGTTGCCTATGGCCAGAAAGGGGAGGAAAAACATGATTTTTGTCACTTATGGAGATCGTCATTTCTCTTTACGAATTTCCCAAATCTTATTCTATTTTAACTTCCATATTGTTGTTGACTATTGTACTAGTTTAAAAAGTATAAATAACAAATACTACTATTCTTAAGCATATCCTCTATCTTGTAAGATTATCATCATATGTTCTCGGTCGACACTAGAAAATTATTTGATATACCAAAATATAATATTTTTAATGATAAATAATCTTTATATTTCGTCATACCAAACACATTATTTTAAAAGCCACGTCTGCTGCATCCGCAATCACCATCCAACAGCACTTGCCGGTGTTAACCTAACCAAAGATAAGGACAAATGTATGAGAGGCGGCAATTTCGTTTCGAGATGTTGATGCCTTGATTTTGACATGGTGTAATGCATGCCATTTTTTTCCAATCCACATGCCCCTAGTGCGTTGAAAATTCAATACATGCGAAAACTATTAACTTTGTTTGTTTGTTTGTGTTCACGGCGAAGCTAGAGCGCTGGAACCGGTTTGGCGAACTCTGTGATTTTGATTCAAACTTTGTATTTATCTTAATATATTAATTAAATATATATAAATTATTAATTTATAATCCAATAACTTAAAAGGATTAGAATTCTAAACACATAAACTTCAAATTCTAGCTCAGCTTTTATTTGTGGTTCACCTGAATACCCTGCTCTTCTTTTACTATAGACAACCCCATACTTTGTTGATGGAAGAGCCATAGAATAAGAAGGGACCAAACCATGGTTGTAATAAACAAAAGGAAAGGAACCATCCATGAATGGGATGTAAAAAAAATTGACCAATTAAATGTTTTCTGCCAATCTCTTCTATTGGTTTCTTTACTAGGATTTTGCTTTAAAATGATATAAGGAAACCAAGCTTCGGCTCTTTAATGAACGAGACATTAAAATTGACAATTCCATAATTAATACAATATACCAGATAATCAATAAAAAATAATACCAACATAACTAATTTCAATATAATTTGTCTTCAAATCAAATGACCTCTAAAAGACCTCAAGCAAAAAGGTTATATCCTTGAGTGCCTTCCACACTTGGATTTGCTCTAGGATGTCTATTAAATTCTTCCTTTCTAACTTGGATTCTTACAAGGCCAAGACTAGTAGATACGAATAGAAGACAGGGAACACTTAGTCAAAGGTTAAGAATAGTAACGAGGTGAAGGTGGATTTCATTCATTAAGAGCTTGGTTAAGTGCCCAAGACTGCGCTCAACAAATTAACAAGGGTCTACGTGCTAGAGCCGATGTAACAAGAAACTTTTCAGTAAATAAAAGAAAGACAATAAGATTAACAAAGAAAAAATGACAGACATATTAAAAAAGTCCGTAAATAAAAGAAAGACATAACTTCTTATCATAAAGATAGTGAACTAGAAACGGTATTTAAATTTGTTTGAGAATTTCAAAGTTTGCTCTTTCCTCTCTGCTATATGGCAGGGAGTCCCTCCAGCTTGTCAGGTTTACAAGTACTAAAAGGCCTGGTGATTTGTTGCATTGAGCAAAGTCGTATATTCATCATCTATTACAATAACTAAGTATTTTTACAAAGTATGAACCAGCGGAGAAGGTGGTCAGAACAAGAGAAGACATGTCACTAAACAACAACATAGGAAAAAACAGATTCTGCTAAGCGATCTATCAGCCTGTACTAGTTGCCTTCTTAGCCTTGGACTACTGCTGCCAGCTAGATTATATGAGCTCGGATATGTATACAAAGTAGTCGATGAGTTCCCAAACATCCGCGCATAAACCAATTCTCCTGTTGTCGTGCCACCAGGACTTAGCATAGGTTCGGACATGTAGCTAGAAGAATAAGGTTGATGTGTTGGAGATTGCTGAGGATAATTTCGATTGTGAAGTTGCTGCGATGGATGTGATTCGTTAGTTGCTATCAGTGTGTGATGACCCCCACATCTCGGACTAGGAGGCCTTTGTGGAATGACTATGCCAAGATTCAGGGCCTTTCCTTCGGATGGTTTTGTAGTTTGGCCGCGACCATATAGTGGAATCAAAGTTTTCTGCGAGATTTCAGCTTTGCAAACAGGACATTGTGGCTGTTGGTAATCAGTATTTTCAGACGATTTACTCTGAAAATGAATCCATTTATAGATGCAAGGCCAACAATAAAGGTGACCACAGAAGGTAATAACAGGATCATGTACAAGATCCAAGCATATGTTACACTCAAAACCTCCAGAGACATTGTCGTCAAGCTCATCATCAACTGTCTTACACTTCTCCAACGAAATATCGCGTTCGTCAAAGTTGATGTCTGTTATTTGCTCCTGGAAAAGCTGCTCTAAGGCCATAGTATGCTTCTTGATGTAATTCTCTGTTTGCTAATATATGCCTGTAAAAAATATGCCAAGATGAACAAGGTTAGATTCCAGGATAAGACAGCTGCAACCTGGAAAAAGGGGGAAAGCTATAAAAACAAGAACTAGAATAGAATTCTGCAGACAAGAAACTTGTGAACTATATAAGGCAATATTTCTTTTCTCAGACCAAACTGGAAAGTGATTCTAAGATTGACCAAAACCAAACTATTAAAGGGGGTTAGGCCATAAAGAAAAGGCCCTACACAATATTAAATATATGAGGACCTTATTAATTCTAATCCATCAATCAAAAGAAACTATGTTGTCCACAAACTCTCCAAATATAGGTTGCTGAGAAACATCTACGTGGCAAGATCTAGTTCCATTGAAGAGGATTTAATTTCATACATCTAAACTCAAGACTCTCTATAACAAATCCTTATATAACAAGGATTCACTATAAAAGTCATGTTTTTATAGAAATCAACTTTTATGTTATGTTATAATATATATCCTTTGTGACAACAATTCATTATAGCAGCCAAAGAATGTCAGAACAAATGAGGCTGTTATAGAGAGGTGTCACTGTGTATCAATCGAAGCTAATACCATATGCCTCCAGGCACCAATGATTCTTGATTATCTAGTGAAGCAACAACTATGCATAGATATAATCTTTTGTCCTATTAAGATCAAAATTTGTCAGAATACATGAAACTACAAAATTAGGTGGAAAATACAAAGAAGCACATTTAAAGGTTGCTAGCTATGCCTGTGCAGCTGTAAATAAGGACATAGAAAATAAAGGGTCAAGCCAAGAAATTGGTATTTCTATTCTTACACATCTAAATTTATCTCTCTATTCAAAAGATACATATTTCAACCCAAATCTTTAATTTTTCCAAGAAAATTACCTAGTATTTTTGTCTCCGAGAAGACAAAAAACTAAGTGTTTTCAAATAAACACATGAAAATAAAATTAAAAGAAACAAAGATAAAGACACAGAGAAAGAAAGAAGATACATACCCAATTATGTAATATCAAGAACTTCCAGAAACTGGATATAAATATCAGAATGTTCAATCCAAACACTTGGTCTTGTTAGATAATGTGAAAGATGAAGTTTTATAGGGAGAGAACAAGGAGTAATAATCTGTATATTCTTTGGAAACAGAGGTGAAAGTAGAAGGTGGAAAGATAAAAGTAGCGTTGAAGAGGAGATGAGGGAAGAGGTTTGAGTTGAGGTCTATATATATACTGCTTTTTCAATACGCGCCTATAGATACAAGTGTTTTGTATGTATAGTCAATTTAGCGTGTACAATATACATATAAAATTATAATAAGGGTACTTTTTAAAAATAAATTAATGGTCACACTTCGTCTGGATTGCTAAGGCCAAAAATAAAAATAAATTAACGATTCCCCATTTATGAATATTAAATTTTTAAATATAAAGTTAATTACTTTATCTATCTCAATTTATATGACATATTTTTCTTTTTGGCCAATCCCAGAGAAAAAGTCATCTTTTTCTATTTTGAAACAATTTATCTTTATAATGTATACTTGAATTAATTTACAACCATATAAATTTCTATGGTTTAATTTAAATCAAAAGTTTCAATTTTTTTTTAAAAAAAATTCCGTGTCGTATCTATGGTTTTCTATATTTATTGCTCTCAAACGCACACGCAAGTATATGTGGTCGACAAGTAATATAGGATTGTAAGTCCAGATATCGTATCCACAAGGACTTATGATTAATGTCACACCTCCTTTTTGCGCGCCCGCCCCCGAAGGGTTAAATGCGCGAGGGGAGTTTTTCCAATTTAAGTGACAATATTCGAAATGTGATTATTTATTTAATTCAGAGTCGCCACTTGAGAAAGGTTTGGTTTTTGGTGTCCCAAGTCACCGGTTTATCTTGAATCCCAAATCGAGGAAAATTTTCGACTTTTCTAAATGATGTCTGCGAACCAGAAATTCTAAGTAAGGAATTCTGTTGACCCGAGGGAATGTGTTAGGCACCCTCGAATCCCGTGGTTCTAGCACGGTCGCTTAAATTGTTATAATGGCTAAATATCTGATTTAAATATATGTTATGACTTACGTGCTTTTATTAAGTTTAAACCGCTTTTATCATTATCATTTATTTTTATAGAATTGCAACGTCGTAAAAATGCATCTCGAACCACGTCACAATCAATGCGCCCGTGATTGTCAACACATTTTGACTTCGTTGAGATTTTGATTTGGGTCACATCAATGCACACCCGAATTTAAGAATGTAATTTAATTAAACCGTACCTAAAGAGTCTAACGTATTATTATCCTTGGGGAAGGCCGTAAAATTCGCTAAACGGCCTGTCCCGAATTCTAAGTATTTTTTATGGTTAATTATTGAGGGCTCCGCAATTCGCATTTTTTTATTTGGCGAGACTCATCTCATTTTTTAGAAGGGTATCCTAAAGTGACTACATTTCTATTACGTTTGTCTCTAAAATAATAAAAAAAAGGAAGATGCCAAACTTACTTGTTTAGACAAGTACATACTGAATTTTTACTATGTCTGCCGAATCCGAATTTTGTTCGATTACCTGATTGATTGTTTATGCGGTGAGAGTTACCTCATACCTTGTCTTCATCGAGTGAATACGCTTATTAATTTGCTAAGTGAGATTGCAAGCAAACTAATAACATATACTAAACTCATGTAGACGACCTCCAAGTTTGATTTTTAAAACTAGCCTATTTGGACTTGATAAATGAAATTGGCTGTTTAATAAGAAAACTACTACTTATTGAACTAAAAAATGCCTGCTAGTTTTCCTCAAAAAGTCATCGTTATTTCGAAACAGTGAATCTATACCGAAGCCCAATATCGAACCTGTATCGGATCAAGTAATCTGACAAAAGAGTTGGCGTACATGGCCAAAATCTTAATGTGACCGCATGAGAGTTTATTCGGGGTACATTTGTCCCGGACCAAATACAACAGATTTGGACAATTCAGTGGTCTAGACAAAATACATGCAGATGCTTGCCAATGATTCTATGTTATACTGTCATAACTAAATCAAGACCCCAATGATTATATACATTAAAACACACCTGATCTAATAAACAATGCTATCTAATATTTCATCTCAAACAGAATGTATGTTAATTTATACAGAGCAATTGCTGTTGGAACGAACTTAAACAAATGCGGACCGACTACCATTCAACCTATGGCCATGTTTTGAACATAGGTATTGTGAAGGAATCAACATTCATTTCTTTTATTTCTGCTTCAAAGCTTCAAGCTTTCAACAACAAGTAATTTCAGAAGTGTGTACCTGGAAGTGTTTACAGTTGAAGAAGAATAGGAGTCAGCAGAGTAACAATAGGAGCAACACCAAACAGCAGCAGTAACAGCAGGTAACAAACAAGGCAGTGGAAATAGAAACCCCAGATAGATCAAACTTCAGGAAATAAACCAATGCAAACTACAACCAGTGAGCTCAGTTTAAACTTGGAAGGATCAGAATCGATTGAACAAGTAGAAGAACAAATGAAATCCGACAACAATGTGAAGAAAATAGTTCCTGATTTTTCTATATCCTTTCTCTCTTGTATCTGTGTGTGTGTATATCAAAAAATCTGTCCTATCGGTTTGTATGCCTGTCCCTTTTATAAGCCTTCACATCACCCCCTTAACAGCCTGTTAGACCAAGAGAATACCCCTCTCATGTGCTATCTCCTTTTCAGTTTCCACTTAGCTATTTAAGTATTAACCCCCCATCACATTCCCTGGCAGACTTACTCTTTTAAATGGGATTTAATACTTCTTAAACTAAAGCAGGGTAATGGGCAGCAGAATATGTCTGACATCATATGCTGTCAAACTATTTTTAAATCAAAAAGCCCTTTATGCAGGAACCAGGCTGTGCACAAATGCACCTGTGGTGCACAAATGCACATGTTGTGCACAAGTGCACATGCCCTCCAATTCAGAACTTAAACAAAACATTCCTTTTACATTTCTGATTCAAATCAACAATTATAAGTACTATACTCAGTTCCTAATCGATTCAAACAAATGTGTCCAGAAGCAAATCGATTTGTTATTGTTCAGGCAGTTGAAAACTAATTGACGACACATGTCGACTCGACTATACTAGTTATAACACATACAATCGAAACCAAAATCAGACATTTAACAGTGTCGAACACATGATTCGAATTATACTGACTAAGCAAAATTGTACTCGAGGAATCAGTTGGTCAGTTCACATTTGAAATTCAACTAATTGCACAACAAATACATACATACACATTATCAGAACAATTAGAAGAAGGACTCAATCAAACAACAGAGGTTCAGGCAAGGTGGACAGGACACAGTTGGTAAAATTCGAAACACAAATTTCACAATAACATGAACAGCCTTTTAAACAAGCATGGACTAAAAGAATAAAGAAAAAGGAAAACAGAAACTCACCTTAAATCCGAAAAATCAAAAGCCTTAGCCTGGATTTGAACAGACCTTTCTTAAGGCTGAACGGACTTTAATCGAAGTGTTTCTCAGATGAGAAACACTTCGATTAAGGTCCATTAGACCTTAATCTCTTGGTTTAAACGAGATACGGGCCAGTGACGAGGAACCCTAAGGTTCCAAAAATTAGATCTGGGATTCATGCTTCCCTGGTCAGATTCGGACCAAACCAAGCATGGTTTGGTCACGAGGGGGTCTGGGAGTGTCTGGTGTGAAGTTGAGGTCGATTGATGTAAGTCAGGTTCCGACTCGAATCTTCAAATGAAGATTCGAGACGGTGGGAGGGGATTTGAGCTAAGTGGTTAACGGATCCATGTTCAGGATGGCAAGGGGGTTCTATGGTGTTAAGGGTAGGGTCACCGGCGTCCATGCCGCCGGCTTTCATGGTGAAAGTATACAGGGGCGGCTAGGGTTTGAAGGGGAAGGGTCTGGTGAAGACGAAGGCTGGGGTATTGGATAGGGGGCAGGGTATGGTTGTAGGTTTATATAGTTAGTGGATAGGTGAATCCTGGCCGTTGGATGAGACATGATGAAGGGCCAGGATCCTTCGACTAACAGGGAACGGCGTCGTTTCAAGGGTAAAGGGTCGAGGTCGGTCCGGGTGAGACGGGTCGGGTCTGTTAGTGGGTTCGGGGTGAGAGATCTTGGCCGTTGATCTTTCAGAGATCAACGGCTCAGATCGGCCTGGATTAAAACGGCGTCGTTTGGACGTTGTCGAAGTAGGCTGGTCACGGACCGGGCAAGCATGGGTTTTGGGCTGAGTTTGTTTGGGCCAATTTGTTTAAAATTGGCCCAAGTCCGAGAATTTTTTTTATTATTATTTTATTTTCTTCTTTATTTTAAAAACAAAACCTAAGTAAATCAAATTAAAATTAAATAAACACTTAATACAATTATTTGCACACACATTAAAATATTTAAAACAGGTAAAATCAAACAAAACAAAATCACGGACAAAGATGTCTATTTATGATTTTCTATTTAACGAACGGATCCCGGTTCAAATTACGCATGACACATACATTTTTTGTATTTGCTTTAATAAAAATAAAATGGGAAAAATTATAAATAATTAACAAAGTGCCATGTAAAATCCAAAAATTATACAATAGGACCATTTGTTATTATTTTTATTTCTTTTTTGGAGCGATTGTCGCGTAAAAACAAAAATCACGTGCTCACAGTTGCCCCTCTTTGTTCGGAAACATGAAGAGTTTTCGTGCAAAGATAAAGTGAGCGGATATAAGCGATTTTTGCCTATGGACTACTCCGTGTGAAGCATGTTTTGAAAGTTTTGACCGAATCTTGCTTCAAAGATTTCCTACATATCCCGGGCTAAACAGGAATCAGGTCAATGTAGTTCGGGAAGTTTCGGTAGCTGGGACTACTATGGGATCGCAATGCTTGCTGTTACTGCTGTCGCTGTTGTCACCTGCTTTACTAACCGCCTTATTACAACCAAAGAAAAATTGAAACTGAACTAAATACTTATATGCATGTCAACTGCTAGTTACAAGATCCCTATCTATGATTCTTCTGCGACTTGATCATGGGTCTTAGCTGATTTTGCTTGGAGACTTCGATCCGAATCTTGATGCTTGCGAGTTGTAGGTTCTTGTTTAACCTCTAAGATACTCAGTGAGACGCGATTGGCAGAGTTCTGGACCTTAATCAAATCTTGGAATGATCCGCCTTCCATTTTCTCCAGTATCTCGGGACATCTTTTTTCTTTTCTTTTTTTTTTGGATTCTGAGTTGAGACTCATCTCGTGGGTCATTTCGATCCGTGTGGCTCGAGGTTAGACCTGCGGGAGAAAACAAACAAATGAACGAAATTTTCTGCCCCAGTTTCACTAGGAAAATTTCGTGAATTATTCGCCAGGAAGTTCATAAAATTGATGAAGGAAGATAAAAATGTTCAGTTCAGGGTTGGAGCCCTAATACCGACTAGCTGGGGAGAAGTTCAGTTTTAGAGTTGAAACTCTAATACTGACCAACTGGGGAAAAGTTCAGTTTAGGGTTTAAAACCCTAATGCTGACTGAAGGAAAAATTCAGTTTAGGGTTTAAAACCCCAATGCTGATTGCATGGAAAAGCTCAGTTTAGGGTTTAAAACCCTAATGCTGGTTGAATGAAAAAAAGTTCAGTTTAGGGTTTAAAACCCTAATGCTGACTAAAGGAAAAATTCAGTTCAGGGTTTAAAACCCTAATGCTGATTGCATGGAAAAGCTCAGTTTAGGGTTTAAAACCCTAATGCTGGCTGAATGGAAAAAAGTTCAGTTTAGGGTTTAAAACCCTAATGCTGACTAAAGGAAAAATTCAGTTCAGGGTTTAAAACCCTAATGCTGATTGCATGGAAAAGCTCAGTTTAGGGTTTAAAACCCTAATGCTGGCTGAATGGAAAAAAGTTCAGTTTAGGGTTTAAAACCCTAATGCTGACTAAAGGAAAAATTCAGTTTAGGGTTTAAAACCTTAATGCTGATTGCATGGAAAAGCTCAGTTTAGGGTTTAAAACCCTAATGCTGGCTGAATGGAAAAAAGTTCAGTTTAGGGTTTAAAACCCTAATGCTGACTAAAGGAAAAATTCAGTTTAGGGTTTAAAACCCTAATGCTGATTGCATGGAAAAGCTCAGTTTAGGGTTTAAAACCCTAATGCTGGCTGAATGGAAAAAATTTTAGTTTAGGGTTTAAAACCCTAATGCTGACTAAAGGAAAAATTCAGTTCAGGGTTTAAAACCCTAATGCTGATTGCATGGAAAAGCTCAGTTTAGGGTTTAAAACCCTAATGCTGGCTGAATGGAAAAAAGTTCAGTTTAGGGTTTAAAACCCTAATGCTGACTAAAGGAAAAATTCAGTTTAGGGTTTAAAACCTTAATGCTGATTGCATGGAAAAGCTCAGTTTAGGGTTTAAAACCCTAATGCTGGCTGAATGGAAAAAAGTTCAGTTTAGGGTTTAAAACCCTAATGCTGACTAAAGGAAAAATTCAGTTTAGGGTTTAAAACCCTAATGCTGATTGCATGGAAAAGCTCAGTTTAGGGTTTAAAACCCTAATGCTGGCTAAATGGAAAAAGTTCAGTTTAGGGTTTAAAACCCTAATGCTGGCTGAAAGGAAAAAGTTCAGTTTAGGGTTTAAAACCCTAATGCTGACTAAAAGAAAAATTCAGTTTAGGGTTTAAAACCCTAATGCTGATTGCATGGAAAAGCTCAGTTTAGGGTTTAAAACCCTAATGCTGGCTGAATGGAAAAAGTTCAGTTTAGGGTTTAAAACCCTAATGCTGACTGAATGGAAAAAAGTTCAGTTTAGGGTTTAAAACCCTAATGCTGACTAAAGGAAAAATTCAGTTTAGGGTTTAAAACCCTAATGTTGATTGCATGGAAAAGCTCAGTTTAAGGTTTAAAACCCTAATGCTGGCTGAATGGAAAAAAGTTCAGTTTAGGGTTTAAAACCTTAATGCTGACTAAAGGAAAAATTCAGTTTAGGGTTTAAAACCCTAATGCTGATTGCATGGAAAAGCTCAGTTTAGGGTTTAAAACCCTAATGCTGGCTGAATGGAAAAAATTCAGTTTAGGGTTTAAAACCCTAATGCTGACTAAAGGAAAAATTCAGTTTAGGGTTTAAAACCCTAATGCTGATTGCATGGAAAAGCTCAGTTTAAGGTTTAAAACCCTAATGCTGGCTGAATGGAAAAAAGTTCAGTTTAGGGTTTAAAACCCTAATGCTGACTAAAGGAAAAAATTCAGTTTAGGGTTTAAAACCCTAATGCTGACTAAAAGAAAAATTCAGTTTAGGATTTAAAAACCCTAATGCTGGCTGAAAGGGAAAAGAGTTCAGTTTAGGGTTTAAAACCCTAATGCTGACTAAAAGAAAAATCCAGTTTAGGGTTTAAAACCCTAATGCTGATTGCATGGAAAAGCTCAGTTTAGGGTTTAAAAACCTAATGCTGGATGCATGGAAAAGCTCAGTTTAGGGTTTAAAACCCTAATGCTGGCTGGCTGGGGACAAAGTTCGAGAATACTAAACGATCTCTTTTTTTTGAATTTTCTTGTTTTAGTAGAAGATAAAAGGGAGTTTCGTGGAAACTTACCTTTCGAGTGAATTCATCATTGCCAAGGTATTTCTTGTACCCGCGTACCTTCTTCTTTGGGCGACACCTGCTTCTTGCACGGTTATCTTGGATTATACCTGTTTCAACTTTTCAGACAAAGAACAATTGTTAGTTCGGAAATGACGGTCAGTTTGGTGACCTTGACCGTTCCTGTTGCTTTGTTGCGTCCTTATTTCTGTCGCGAAGTCCTGCCGTTGATTGGATTCAAATGGCGAAACTCTTTTGACTGCTCAGGCTTTGTATTTCCAGATTCTGTGATGATTTGCCTAGCAAGGCTCTCTTTTATTTTTCTCTTTTTTTTGTGTCCCGTTTTGCTTGGAGGTTCTCAACGGGGATTTTATTGGAGGTATTCTGTGGGGATTGGTACAACAGGAAGCTCTGTGGGGGGGAATATTTACAAAGTGGATTCTTTATGGGGATTTTGTACAACGAGGCATGCTGGGGATTTGTTTCAAAGCGGGCTTTCTAGGGTTTGTTGGGGTAAGCTTGTTGGGGAATATTTACAAAGGGACTCGCTGGGGATGTGCTAGGGAAATTCCAACGGGGATTTTTTTTTTATATTGGGGAGACTCTATGGGGGATTGTACAAGGAGAGACTCTGTGGGGATTTGTACAAGGAGAGACTCTGTGGGGATTCGTCCGAAGGCGGACTTGCTGGGGGAAATTTCTCTTTTTCCTCTTTACTTTGAACACCATCAAACATCATGATTCATCAGGCTTGGACGAACGTACCAACGAAACGAGGCGTTTCCTTCATGAAACGGAATTCCGTGCACCCAAACCTGCCACCTGTCCTTTCCGGTACATTTAGGACTTGGGCTTAAACATAAAAGGGATTCGAAGAGAAACAAAGAAAGGAGAAAACAAATTTCAGGAAGGGAGTGTCCCTTTTGGGACGAGAAAGACTTATCTGAGGAAGATAACGCTGGCTTTAAATGACATGACATGCTCTTTGGACTGGACGCCTGACCTTCCATGAACTTGCGTTTCCCTGAACCAGAACGGATCTGTGATTCCAAACCGGTGGAGCTTTGCCGAGACCTCCTTGGGGTGGAGTCATTCTTTTCGGCCAACAGCGCCCTTTGCGGGTTTTCGCTGGCTGACCTCTCTCATTTCTCTTCCTGTCATCGCTTGATAGCACTCTTTGTGAGTTTTTAACTAAACAAGCTCTCTCATTTTGGTTTCTCTACTCCCGTCGCCTCGTGGTGCCCGAAGGTTTTCACCGATGAGACTCTCTCATTTTATCTCTCTCAATTCAGAGTGTGCCGGTCTCCATTTGTGACGCTTATTGGTTTCCCACTATCTTTGGTAATTGATCTGAAGGCTTGTGCTTGGTAAAGAGAGGTAGATGATACTAACTTCTAAACTGCTCGACGTGCCCCAGTTTCAATTTCAGGGTGAATGGGATTTTATTGTTGGTGTGACTGAACCTCAGGGAGAGGCTGCCTACGTATCCTTTTGGAATTAAGTCAAACGTAGTTCAGGCTCAATCAATGCTTTGTTTTTTCTTTTTTTGTTTTGTTTTTTTGTTTGTTTTTGTTTTGTAAGCGGCCCAAAGGCTTGTAGAGAGAATTGGGTAGTGTTTGGGAGTAGTGGGGAATAAGACCTTCGTCATTTTCAAATGTGTCAGGACCACTGGAGTATAATTTAGACGTAGTATCTCTTGACTACATCTGCATTTACTGCTGTTTCGGGGTCATTTCCTTCGATATCACCTAAATACAACGCTCCTCTTGGCAATATCTTCCTTATGATGTATGAGCCTTTCCAATTTGGAGCAAACTTCCCTTTGGCTTCCTCATGATGCGGCAGAATACGCCTCAGTACCAGCTGACCTACTTCGAAATTCCTGGGCCGGACTTTCTTGTTGTAAGCACGGGCCATTCTTTGTTGGTACAACTGTCCGTGACAAACCGCGGCCATTCGCTTTTCATCAATCAAAGTCAATTGCTCTAACCGAGTCTTGACCCACTCGCTGTCTTCGATTTCCGCTTCGACAATGGTTCGAAGCGAAGGAATTTCTACCTCTGCCGGTATTATAGCCTCGGTCCCATAAACCAAAAGATAAGGAGTCGCTCCCACCGATGTGCGTACCGTAGTGCGATACCCCAATAATGCAAATGGTAACTGCTCATGCCACTGTCGGGAACTTTGGATCGTTTTCCTCAAAATCTTCTTGATGTTTTTGTTTGCCGCTTCTACAGCGCCATTGGCCTTTGGCCGATAAGGAGTAGAATTCCTATGCGTTATTTTGAATTGCTCGCATACATCTCCCATCAAGTGACTGTTCAAGTTTGCTGCGTTATCTGTAATGATAGTCGCAGGAATACCGAAACGACAGATAAGATTTGAGTGTACAAAATCCACTACAGCTTTTTTAGTGACCGACTTGAGAGTGACAGCCTCTACCCATTTTGTGAAGTAGTCTATGGCAACTAGTATAAACCTGTGTCCATTCGAAGCCTTTGGTTTGATTGGTCTAATGACGTCCATGCCCCAGGCGACAAATGGCCAAGGCGCAGACATGGGATGCAGTTCTGTGGGAGGTGCATGAATCAGATCACCGTGCACCTGACACTGATGACACTTCCGAACAAAGCTAAAGCAATCCTTTTCCATGGTTATCCAGTAATAACCTGCTCGAAGGATTTTCTTCGCTAAGACATACCCGTTCATGTGAGGTCCGCACACACCTGCGTGTACTTCGTGCATGATCTTCCTCGCTTCCTCGATATCAACACATCTTAGGAGATTGAGGTCCGGGGTCCTCTTATATAACACTTCACCGCTCAGAAAGAAACCACTTGCATGTCGCCTAATGGTCCTCTTTTGATCTCCAATAGCGTGCTCGGGGTATTCTTGTGTCTTCAGGAACCTCTTGATGTTCTGGTACCAAGGCTGCGTATTTGATCCTGCCTCGATTACATTGCAGTAACCGTGTCTTTCCTTGATTTGGATTTCCAAAGGATCGACGTGGGCGTTGCCCGGGTAGGGTAGCATTGAAGCCAAAGTAGCAAGTGCATCTGCCAGTTCATTGTGACACCTCGGGATATACCTGAACTCTATTGATGTAAAGCGCTTGCTGAGGTCCTCCACATGCTGTCGGTATGGGATAAGTTTGACATCCCGAGTTTCCCATTCACCTTGGACTTGTCGGATAATTAGGTCAGAATCTCCCATAATCAATAAATCTTCGACATCCTGATCGATTGCCATATGCATGCCCATGATGCAGGCTTCATACTCAGCTGTATTATTTGTGCAAAAAAAACGCAGTCTAGCTGTGGCGGGATAATGCTGACCGGAGGGCGAGATCAAAATTGCCCCAATTCCTACACCTTTGGCATTCACGGCTCCATCAAAGAACATCCTCCAAACATGAGCGTCCTCCGAGATCACCTCTACGGCGTTTACTTCTTCATCTGGAAAGTAGGTACTCAATGGCTGGTATTCCTCATCGACCGGATTTTCGGCCAAATGATCTGCTAGCGCCTGGGCTTTCATTGCCGTGCGAGTGACATAGACTATGTCGAATTCCGTAAGCAAGATTTGCCATTTAGCCAGTCTCCCAGTAGGCATTGGTTTCTGAAATATATACTTCAAAGGATCCAGCCTGCTTATGAGGAAAGTAGTGTGGGCTTGGAGATAATGTCTCAGCTTTTGAGCAACCCACGTCAGAGCGCAACATGTCCTTTCCAGCAGAGTGTATTTGGCCTCGTAGCCGGTGAATTTCTTGCTCAAGTAGTAGATTGCTTGCTCCTTCTTTCCGGTTATGTCGTGTTGCCCGAGGACGCAACCGAAAGAGTTCTCCAGGACTGTTAGATACAAGAAAAGTGGCCTCCCTGGTTCTGGAGGGACCAAGACTGGGGGATTCGAAAGGTATTCTTTGACTTTATCAAAGGCTTCTTGACACTCAGTTGTCCATTTAATCGCCGCATCTTTCCTTAACAGCTTGAATATGGGCTCACACGTGCTTGTCAGCTGGGCAATAAACCGACTGATGTAGTTCAACCTGCCCAAAAGACTCATCACGTCTTTCTTTGTTCTTGGGGGAGGCAGATCTCTGATGGATTTTATCTTAGTTGGATCTAGCTCGATACCTCTCCTGCTTACGATGAAGCCCAAAAGTTTGCCCGACGGAACTCCGAAAGCACATTTGGCTGGGTTTAGCTTCAAGTCATACTTCCTTAGTCTCTCGAAGAATTTCCTCAAGTCTTGGATGTGATTATCCTGCGTCCTGGACTTGACTATCACGTCATCCACGTACACCTCTATTTCCTGATGCATCATGTCATGAAAAATGGCAGTCATGGCCCTCATGTAAGTAGCCCCAGCATTCTTCAAACCGAATGGCATAACCCGATAACAGTAGGTGCCCCAAGGCGTGGTGAAGGCAGTTTTCTCGGCATCCTCTTCATCCATCAGTACCTGATGATACCCAGCGTAACAATCTACGAAAGACTGTATCTCGTGTTTGGCGCAATTATCAACGAGGATGTGGATGTTGGGAAGTGGGAAATTATCTTTGGGACTTGCTCTATTCAAATCTCGGTAATCTACACATACCCGAGTCTTCCCGTCCTTTTTCGGTACCGGAACCACATTCGCCAACCATGTTGTATATTGGACTACCCGAATCACTCCCGTTTTCAGTTGTTTAGTGATCTCCTCTTTAATCTTGTCGCTGACCTCAGTTTTGAACTTTCGTTGCTTTTGTTGAACTGGAGGACAATCAGGATGAATCGGCAATTTATGAACCACTAGATCAACACCTAGACCCGGCATGTCATCATATGACCAAGCAAACACGTCTTTAAATTCAAAAAGAAGTTGAATTATCGCCTCTCGCGTTTTCTTGTCCGTGTGAATGCTTATTTTGGTCTCCCGGATTTCTTCAGGAGTTCCTAAATTAACCGGTTCGGTGTCATTCAGATTTGGCTTAGGTTTATTCTCAAAATATTCCAACTCTCGGTTTATTTCCCTAAAAGCTTCTTCCGCATCATATTCTGGTTCTGGGTTCATTAATTCGCAGCTAAATAGCTCATTGTGATCTGGGCGTGAAGTCCGCAAGCATGTCATATTTAAAGCCGCATTATTATAACTGAAAAGAAAGATAAAAGGAAAAATAACAAAAATCAGAACAAAAGAAAGAATGGGAAAGCAATGATGATTTTTTTATTTTCTTTGGAAAGTTGGAAGACAACAATGTTTACAACTCAGGAGTACAAAACAAACAATGGAAAGGAAGAAAAGGTTCAAGTTATGTCCTGGAGATAACTTGTGACACAGGAAAGGTGGCAGGACAGGTCTACCCGGCCTTCCGTCTAGTCGGGAATGGCGTGGCCTCCCAGTTTTGAAGTTCGGCGTTCGGCCCCATGTACATCATCTCAGCAGTGCTTGTGCCTTCACCTGGTTGAACCATGTGGATCTCGTAGAGCATCTCTCTCATCGCTCCACATATCTCCTCGATTTCCTCAGCTGTGAAGACCTCATCATCTTCTTCTTCGGCGTACCTTGGCCTGATGAAAGTTGCATATAAATCTGGCAGTGGTCGAGGTAACTTCCAACCCTCATTTTTTCTTTTCTTTGCCCACTCTTCGTCTGCTGAAGTAGGTTTGAAACCTAGTCCAAAAGGTTTCTTGGTGACTGGCAAGGTAATGGGTTCTGTTATTCCCTGAAGGGTTCGTCCAAGCCCCTTCCCTGGCCTAAATCTGTGCCGGATCATCTCTTTGGCCACCATAACCGAGGCGTTAGACAAGAAAGGCTGGGGGTAGGGTATCCCCTCTTCGTGCTGCTCTGCCAGTACAATCTCAAAAGCTTGATAGACCGTATGTTCGCTCCCTTCTCTCGGTTCCAGATATGGAATGGATGGGTCCCAATAAATAGCATGCTCATCTTCCCCATGGACCACGATCTCTCGGTCTTCGTGCTCGAACTTCACCATCTGGTGAAGAGTGGAAGGCACGGCTCCTGCCGCATGGATCCAAGGTCTGCCAAGGAGAAAATTGTAGGATGTATCCATGTCGAGCACCTGGAAGGTTACTTGAAATTCGACTGGTCCTATGACCAACAATAGGTCTATTTCTCCCATGGTATCTCTCTTGATGCCGTCGAAAGCCCTTACGCAGACATTGTTGGGTCGGATTCTTCCGGTCCCAATTTCCATTCTTTGTAGCGTGGAGAGCGGGCAAATGTCAACGCCTGAGCCCCCATCCAACATTACCCGCTTGACATAATAGTCTTCACATTTAACTGTTAGATGCAAAGCCTTGTTGTGTGCCGCTCCTTCCGGGGGTAGATCGTTCTTGCTGAAAGAGATTTGGTTAACGGCGAAGAATCTTTCTGTCATCCGCTCTAATTGTTCTACCGAGGTTTCAACTGGCACATATGCTTCATTCAGGGTCTTCAGTAAGATCTTTTGATGCTCGGTCGACCTCATTAACAATGACAGCATGGACACTTGCTCGGGGTACTTGCGCAGTTGATCTATCACTTCGTAATCCGGCATTTTCATTTGTTGGAAGAACACTTCCGCTTCTTCAACACTTACGGGCTTCTTTGGCGGGAAGCGCCTTTGTGTGGCGTTGTTCAGTTCTTGGGTATTTGAATACCTTCCAATGAAAGTATTTTCTGGAAGTTCTCCCATGACCTCTTTACCTTTGTACATTACCAAAGTCTTTTGATAATTCCACGGCACTGTGGACGGGTTGGTCATTGGCTTTTGTGGCACGCGTCCGATAACCACTGGCTCATTCAGCCGAGGTGGTTGAATCGTCCCCCGGACCACATAGGCCCCTTTCGGCACGTACATAGGTTTTGTCTTTTTGATTCCGAAGTTCTGCGTCTTCTCAGCTCGACCTCGTGGTATGTAAAGAACTCCACCCTTTACCGGTACCACTTTCTTCTCCACCTTCTTCTCAGGCACTTTCTTTATAGCTTTGGCCTCCTTCCCCTTTTCTGGTTTCTGGTCTGCTTCGGGCCTCTTCCCCATGTCGACAATGGCAATTATGGCTTTCAGAGCGGGGTCGAACTCTTTGTCTTCACAAATCATTCCGATCAGCGGCCCATTATTGTGAGCAGGTAATGGATTGTTAGTTACATTCGGGATCTCCTCGTCCCTTAGCACTATTTTCCCTTGCTCTATCAAATTTTCGACCACTCTTTTCAACGACCAGCAGTCATTTGTATCATGTCCCTCGGCCCCTGAATGATAGGCGCATCTGACTCCAGCTTTGTAAGAAGGTGACGTCGGGTTTTGCCTTGTTTGAGGGATTGGTTGCAAGAAACCCAACTGGACCAGCTTTGGGAACAAAGTTGAGTATGGTTCACCGATGGGCGTGAAAGTCCGCCTTCTGGGTGGCTCCTGAGGGCGGAAGTTATTCTGCGGGGGTTGTGGGTTATAGTGGTTGCGGTAAGGAAGCTGATTTCTGGGAGGTGGAGCTGGGCCTCGGTTGGCTTGTTGTGGTGGATGGGTATAAGGTTGGGCATTCATGACCATATAAGGTTGATGAGCATATGCCAAATTTGAGTGGGGGTAGTAGTGTTGTGGGGTTCTTTCCGGAAAACGGGGCCTGGGATGACGATACTCCCTTGCTTCCGAGGCTGCCATAGTCGTTTCTTCCTTCTTTTTCCCTCTTGTCGTTCCTCCGGACCCGCTTTGGACGGCCTGGGAGGTCGCCCTTATGGCTGCTTGACTCAGAATCCTACCTGTTTTCAAACCATTTTCCACCATCTCTCCAATCTTGATCGCTTCCGCGAATGGCTTACCCATGGCTGACATCATGTTTTGGAAATAGTCAGACTCTTGAGCCTGGAGAAAGGTAGTGACCATTTCCACTTCATCCATGGGAGGCTTTACTCTTGACGCCTGTTCACGCCACTTAATAGCATATTCTCTGAAGCTTTCTGAAGGTTTCTTCTTCAAATTCGACAGAGAATTTCGGTCTGGCGCAATGTCGATGTTATACTGGAATTGTTTCACAAAATCTCTGGCGAGATCATCCCATATATGCCATCGGGACATTTCCTGGTCCATATACCATTCCGAGGCTATCCCTACTAGACTTTCCCCAAAATATGCCATTAGCAGTTCTTCTTTTCCGCCGGCTCCCCGCAATTGGTTGCAGTATTTCTTAAGATGTGCAATGGGGTCACCGTGCCCATCGTATTTCTCGAACTTTGGGGTCTTGAAACCCGTTGGCAGGTGCACGTGAGGGAACATGCACAGGTCGGCGTAAGAGACGCTCTTCTGTCCGCTCAATCCTTGCATATTCTTCAAACTTTGTTCAAGGCTTCTCATTCTCTTGGCAATCTCATTTTGTTCTGCAATTCTGGGGTTCTGATCCTGCCCGGGTGCAAGCTCGCACTGAGGCGGTAGAGGATTAGTGCTGGTAGCGAACCTAGTTGGTTCCATTGAGAACGATGGTGCTTGGAATGTAAAAGAGGATGAGTCAAAGCTTGGCTTGTACGTGGTAGGCTGTGCCGTAATCGGGCAAGGCGATGCAGTAAAGATGTTCATGCTTGCATCAGTGGATGACATTCGGGGATGAGGCTCAGAAGGCGATCCAGCAGAGAAGGCTGAGGTGGCTGGGTACCCGAATGGGGTAGCAGGATAATTTATGGGGACATTAGAAGTCCCACTCGACCTGGAGAATAATTCAGGGAATCCGGGGACGACACTTGGCGGTTCTTTCCCATTATTCCAGTCGTCCAACATTTCCAACATGCGGAGCCGTAGGATTCTATTTTCCTCCGCAGTTGCGGATTCAGGTGTGAGGACGGCTGAGATTGAGCTCTCCTCAGAAACAGGGATTGTTTGCAATGGAATTTCTGAAGACATTTCCACACTTCCTTTTGACCTGGTGAAGTAAGTGTGAGTACTGCTTCTGGTCCTAACAACAGGTAGTTGAACACTTCTCCTTGACCTCATGAAGTATGAGTGCGAGGCCAGACTTTCACCAAACCAACCGTCTTCTCAAAACCCTGGAAGTACTCAACGACAAACGCACTGTTAATTTGCAGCAAATAACATATAGTCAATCTCACGTTGGGCATGATGCACCTATACAGTTAAGTGGATTACTACATGTTTTCTACGAGAGCATGCGTCATTCCGGCATTTTCTTCTTATTAGTTTTTCCCTTTTTTTATTATTATTTTTATTATTTTGCAGTAAAAGAAATGCGACCGGATCCGATGAGGATTGCCTACGTATCACGATGCCTACGTGAATCAGATCATTACGTAGTTCGAAAAACACAAATGAGCGTAAAGGAAGCAACCTCTTTATTGTTGAAATGGTCTATTACAAACTACATTTTGCAAAAGAAAGAGCAAACTTTGAAAATAAACCTAGACTCAAAATAGACTAAAAATCACCCTGATGGGAAAAACAGGCAGAAGATGCTAAGATACAGGCTTGACTTATGAGTGCATTATGGTTTTGAAAATTGGTGTCCGCGGGGCATCGTTCGGCCTCGCCGCGGTCCTAGGCGTGAGATCCCTCTCAAGTTGCTCCAGCTCATGCATAGTCTGCTTGACATAACCCATCACTGCCGAGAGGACGGTAACGCTGGACATGTTCTCACATCGTAGACATCGTCTGGTGATGGCATGGGCAATGGCCTTGATCCTATCTCTGGTTTGCTTCTTCTCTACGAGTAGGCGTTTTATCTGATCGCTACATATCTTGAATACTTGGGCATCCTGTATATGCCTGTCGCACCTCATTTTTACATACCCGAGAGGGTACAAGGGAGTTTTCTCCAATTAAAGGACAGTCGAAACAGGATTTGTTTGTTTGTTTCAGAGTCGCCACTTGGGAATTTTAAGGCGTCCCAAGTCACCGGTTTTAATCCCTGAATCGAGGAGAATATGACTCTGTCTATTTAACAGTCTGCGCACCAGAAATCCGGATAAGGAATTCTGTTAACCCGGGAGAAGGTGTTAGGCATTCCCGAGTTCCGTGGTTCTAGCACGGTCGCTCAACTGTTATATTCGGCTTGATTATTTTGATTTGTAAAATACATTTTTATTGCATGATTTTATTGTTACCGCTTCTATTTATATTTAAAGACCCTTCTTTGAATCGAATCACGCATACGTATATTCGTGTTATAAATTATATTTTTTTAAAAACATGCGGAGTTGTGTCACGCGCACGTGTACACAATAATATAGATAATATATTTATTAAAACAATTAATTTCGAAATTGTGCTTAAATAAAATCAAAAACATTCGCCCTTTTTGTATAATTAAGTAGTGAACCTCACATCTCGGGTTTTTATGAAATTAATAAGGATATTCTCCGAGGAATCCCTTTTATTAAATATTCGATCGAAGTTGCGCGAACGCATAATCCGAATTGCTTTTAGAAATATAATCAGTTTACGATCCCTAATCACAAAAATATTCTTGATAAGGTTCTCTAAAATCACGCGTACGTATATTCGTGTTATAAATTATATTTTTTAAAAAAACATGCGGAGTTGTGTCACGCGCACGTGTACACGATAATATAGATAATATATTTATTAAAACAATTATTTTCGAAATTGTGCTTAAATAAAATCAAAAACATTCGCCCTTTTTGTATAATTAAGTAGTGAACCTCACATCTCGGGGTTTTATGAAATTAATAATGATATTCTCCGAGGAATCCCTTTTATTAAATATTCGATCGAAGTTGCGCGAACGCATAATCCGAATTGCTTTTAGAAATATAATCAGGTTACGCGAACGTATCCCTAATCACAAAAATATTCTTGATAAGGTTCTCTACAAATTGTTATTACGTGTTGACCGCGAGCCTTATTTTACACATATGAATCATATATCTCAAATTTTAAAGAATTAATGGCGTGAAGAAGAAAACAGACAATATGTATCTAAAACTAACATTTTTTGTGGATACAACATTTGGATGTCCATAAATCGAATGGTGTATAAAATTGGGAAAGAACTTAAAATGATAAACAAATTAATAATTTCCGCAGAATCTTCATTGTTTCATTTAAGGCGAACTCTTCTTCTATATATCTTTTACATAAAATGCCACGATTTATTTATAAATCTCATGTCCTTCTCATGTATTTGTTTTAATCCAAAGTTGTAATTATTTAGTTGATTTTTTGATTACGAAGATTGAGTTTGAGATAAATAAACCAATTCTTATTCTCTGCCTTTGCGAATATTTGCAAACACTAACTCTATATTTTGTAAAAAAAAAAAATCATCGACATTATTTCATACATTAAAAGAAATGAGTTGATTTAACTACGCCATTTGTTATTAAGAAAGAGAATTAATCTACCAATTGATTTAATAAAACGACATCAGCTAGCCTTAAACAAAATTGGATATTTGACAAAATAAGCTAGTAATGTAATTTCTGAGTATTTCCGTACTATTCTTTACTTAGCTAACAATATCACAAGATTTAATTAATGGCCAATTTTCTGCAATGTTCCCTATCAATTCAAACAGTAAATGTCATCACTAGTCCTCAAAACATATAAGATTATCATGGAATTTACTACTCCAGAAGGTTAATTAGTTAACAGTTTATCATGTCAAGTATAATACTATACTAACCAATTAAAACAAAACTGAAACTTAAACTAATAAAATTTAAATGAGTAGAAGACATCCTTATAATTCCAAACTTCATTTACTTGCCATGTTGAAGCTTTTCATGACATGAATTTACAGATATGTACCTGATATTGGAAGCAAAAGAAAATGATGATGAGAATCAGCAGCAATAATAACAGTACAATAGCAACAACTGCCCAGCAACAGTAACAACCCAGTAACAGACCGGTGGAGTAGTAATCCCAAAAACAAAAGCTTTAAGCTTTAAATGAAACAACAACCATTAATACTAATTTCAAACAAAGAAAGAAAGCAGTAGATTTTTTAGCTTTTATTTTTATTTTGAAAGCTTAAATATTTTTCGGAATTTTTCTCTCTTCTATTCTCTGTCCGTTTTTTCTCTCTATCTGTGTGTGTATTTTTTTTCCGTATCTCTCTCTATTTCTGTTCTCTTCTGTTTTTTTTCTTATGTCTTGTGTTCAAGACTTCACATATATAACACATCCCATAAACCTTTCAATTAATTAAAATCCATACTTTTTCTCTACCCAACCCATTATCTTTCCACTCATCCCCATTACATTAAATAAACATATCACACCACCCCATTTCATTTTGTCCCCCATGCTTCATTTAAAATAATGCAAGATTCCCCCTTTAAATTAAATCTTGTCCCCCCTTTATATTAAATAATCATATCACAACCCACCCCATTTCATTTTGTCCCCCATGCTTCAAATAAACAATTACAAAATGTACAATTCCTAAACTACCCCTTCCGACCTTACTGAAATTACCAAACTACCCCTAAACGTACTACAAATTTACCAAACTACCCATCAGCTATAACACATCAATTAATCAAACTTAACCAAAATATAGACAATATGATCAATTTCTAACAATGTTCAAACAACAATATGAACACGGATGAACATCATAACAACAATATCACATGAACATGATTTTAACAACATTTCAACAACAAATCACATGAACACAAATTGAACAACCAAGAACAACTAAAATTTGATTGAACAATATCAATTCTAACAACATTACAACCAACAATTCCTATATTAAACTTTATGAGACAAATTCAAGAAATAATCACAAATGGTAAACAAGAAATCAAGCTATACAAATTTCGGATTCAAGAACAATCAAACAAAGTATGAACATGAATTAAATCTATTTTAAACAACAAACATGATGGATTTAAACGATTAAACCAACATATTTCTCTAACACAACTAAATTCTTTAGACAAATAACAAGATCGACGAATAAACAATTATGAACTTAAGCTTGAACTTAACAATATTAACAATTTCTAACAATACATAAACACATGAAACAAATTGAAGAAATAGTTAATTAAATTTCAATTTGAATCTAACAAACATCATACTAACAAATATTCACTTAAACAATAATACAAACATGAAATGAATATGAAAACAACTAATTAAACTTCTATTTTGAAATCTGAAAATTAATTTAACAAACAACATGAACATGAACAAAACCAAAAATCAAATATCTAACCATAGACATGAATAAAACAAACATTTGCCGATTTTAAATTCGAAAAATATCAAAACAAAATACGGACAAAATAAAACTCAAAAACTACTAACCGGATCGAAAGACGAACAACGACCAAACAAACAACGAACTTGACGATGAACTCACGACGTATAGGATCTTCACTTGACGAAAAGAAAAGACGTGGCAGCTGGGGGGGCTTCGAACTGGACGATGAACTTGGCCATGAAAGCAGCTGGTCGCGACAGAAGGCGATGGACAGTGATGACGCGACGGAAGGAGCTGGGTTGGGTGGTTGTCGGAACTGTGGTGTTTGGGTGTTACTGGTTTTGGACGAAGGAGAAGTGATGAACGGAAGCCAGCTGGAAGTGAAGAAGAAGGTGGAACGGGAAGCAGCTGGTCGACGTTTGGACGCCATGGACGTGAAGCAAAAGCAGCAGCTCGGAGACGGCTTCCATGGCGACGCTCAAGCTGAAGAAGACGAAGAAGAACAGCAGCAGCTGAGGCTTGTTTTGGCCTCAAGTTGCTCGACGGAAGCAGCTGGTCGACGCTCATCCATGGCGGACTGAGCTGGACGACGAGGGCAGCGACCGGAGGGGGGGGTCCGGCGGTTCAGGCGTCCATGGTTGTTTGTTTAGGGTGGTGTTGATGACGGACAACGACGACGAGGGGTTTTGTCGAAGGTCTGGACGACGCCATGGGAGGCAGCCATGGTTATCTTGAGGAAGAAGAAGAAGATAGGAGGGGTGGGGGCGGATTGGTTTAGTGTTTAGGGTTTCTTGTCTTTTAATTTTTGTTTTGTTTTGTAAAATGTAAGACAAAGGGGTTTGGGTCTTTTGGGTTATGGACTGGGTCGACCCAATTCGAAATGGACTGGGTCGTAGGGAAGATTGGGCCATTTTTTGGGCCTGTGGCTTGAAATTGAAGAAGAGGCCCAATTCCGACTTTCTTTATATTTTCGCTTTCTTTTCTTCTTTTATTTTTCTAAAACTAAATTATAAAAATACTTAAACTATTATTAAGAACTAAATTAAGTTATAAAAGCGCAAATTAACTCCCAATAACAATTAACGCACAATTAAGTATTAATTAAGCATAAAATTGTATATTTGGACATTAAATGCTAAAAATGCAAACGATGCCTATTTTTGTAATTTTTAATTTTTGTAAAACAAATTCAATTACTAACAATTGTAGAATTAAATCCTACATGCAAAATGCGACATATTTTTGTATTTTTTATTAATTTAGCAAATAAACATGCACAGACAAATACAAATAATTATTCAAAATATCACAAAAATTGCACACCAAAGAAAAATCATTTTATTTTTGAATTTTTTGGGAGTAATTCTCATATTGGGCAAAAATCACGTGCTTACAGCTGCCCCTCTTTGCCCGAAGACACGAAGGGTTTTCGTGCAAAGATAAAGCGAGCGATTTTTGCCCATCCGAGTACTCCGTTGAAGCATTATTTTTTTGAAAAAGATTTGACCGAACCTTTGCTTCAAAGGTTTCCTACATATCCTGGGCTAAACAGGAATCAGGTCAATGTAGTTCGGAAACTTTGGTAGCTGGGACTACCGTTGGACTGCACTGTTACTGTTGTTGCATGCTATTACTACTGCTTACCGATCTCCTTGTTACACCATGCTTAAAAGAAAACAAGAAGCTAGGCTAGAGTACAATTTGTTTTTGTTGCCTTGCTTCCTTGTCTGCTTGCATTTCTTCCGGTACTTTTCTTCTTTTGACACATGCACTTGAGTTTGTGCTGTGACCTCTTGTTGCAACCTTCTGCTTCCCGGTGCCGGGGAATTTTATTGTTTCCTGCTGGGGATTCCTATTGTAACCCTCTGTTTTATTGTCCTCTGACTTGATCTTGAAATGTATGCCTCTGTTATCTGGGCGGGCTCCCAACTTCAATACTTGAAAATTAAAGACTTGAAATGTATGCCTCTGTTATCTGGGCGGGCTCCCAACTTCAATGCTTGAAATGTAAACGTCATTCCTTTCTTCAAGCGGGCTCCTGACTTCAACAACAACTTCTAAAATAAAATGCCTTTCCTCTCTTCAGGCGGACTCCTGATTTCAACAACAACTTTGAAAATAATCGCCATTACTCTTTTCAGGCGGGCTCCTGATTTCAACAACAACTTTGAAAATAATCGCCATTACTCTTTTCAGGCGGGCTCCTGACTTCAACAACTTTTAAAATAAAATCCTATTCGAGGGCGGATGAACCCGAAATATCCTATTTGAGGGCGGATGAACCCAACAATATCCTATTTGAGGGCGGATGAACCCAAAATATCCTATTCGAGGGCGGATGAACCCAAAATATCCTATTCGAGGGCGGATGAACCCAACAATATCCTATTCGAGGGAGGATGAACCCAAAATATCCTATTCGAGGGCGGATGAACCCATTATATCCTATTCGAGGGCGGATGAACCCAAAAATATCCTATTCGAGGGCGGATGAACCCAAAATATCCTATTCGAGGGCGGATGAACCCAAAGTATCCTATTCGAGGGCGGATGAACCCATTATATCCTATTCGAGGGCGGATGAACCCAACAATATCCTATTCGAGGGCAGATGAACCCGAAATATCCTATTCGAGGGCGGACGAACCCAAAGTATCCTATTCGAGGGCGGATGAACCCAAAATATCCTATTCGAGGGCGGATGAACCCAACAATATCCTATTCGAGGGCAGATGAACCCAACAATATCCTATTCGAGGGCAGATGAATCCAACAATATCCTATTCGAGGGCGGATGAACCCAAAATATCCTATTCGAGGGCGGATGAACCCAAAAATATCCTATTCGAGGGCGGATGAACCCAAAATATCCTATTCGAGGGCGGATGATCCCATTATATCCTATTCGAGGGCGGATGAACCCAAATATCCTATTCGAGGGCGGATGAACCCAAAATATCCTATTCGAGGGCGGATGAACCCATAATATCCTATTCGAGGGCGGATGAACCCAAAATATCCTATTCGAGGGCGGATGAACCCAAAATATCCTATTCGAGGGCGGATGAACCCAACAATATCCTATTCGAGGGAGGATGAACCCAAAATATCCTATTCGAGGGCGGATGAACCCATTATATCCTATTCGAGGGCGGATGAACCCAAAAATATCCTATTCGAGGGCGGATGAACCCAAAATATCCTATTCGAGGGCGGATGAACCCATTATATCCTATTCGAGGGCGGATGAACCCAACAATATCCTATTCGAGGGCAGAGGAACCCGAAATATCCCATTCGAGGGCGGACGAACCCAAAGTATCCTATTCGAGGGCGGATGAACCCAAAATATCCTATTCGAGGGCGGATGAACCCAACAATATCCTATTCGAGGGCGGATGAACCCAACAATATCCTATTCGAGGGCGGATGAACCCAAAATATCCTATTCGAGGGCGGATGAACCCAAAAATATCCTATTCGAGGGCGGATGAACCCAAAATATCCTATTCGAGGGCGGATGATCCCATTATATCCTATTCGAGGGCGGATGAACCCAAAAATATCCTATTCGAGGGCGGATGAACCCAAAATATCCTATTCGAGGGCGGATGAACCCATAATATCCTATTCGAGGGCGGATGAACCCAATATATCCTATTCGAGGGCGGATGAACCCAATATATCCTATTCGAGGGCGGATGAACCCAAAATATCCTATTCGAGGGCGGATGAACCCAGAATATACTATTCGAGGGCGGATGATCCCAAAATATCCTATTCGAGGGTGGATGAACCCAAATATCCTATTCGAGGGCGGATGATCCCATTTTCAACATCTTGGAATTGTCTTACCTCTGACTGTTTTTCTCCAAATCTTGTTGTCTTGCTATCTCTTAATTCAATTCTTCATCCTTGTTCTCCAGATGATTGCTATTTCTTTTCTTCATCCTTGTTCTCCAGGTGGACGCCTGATTGTTGTTTCTTTCATTGCTCTTCCTTGTTCTCCAGGTGGACGCCTGATTTCTGATATTTCATTGCTCTTCCTTGTTCTCCAGGTGGATGCCTGATTACTAATACTTCAACTACTCATCCTTGTTCTCCAGGTGGATGCCTGATTGCTGTTTCTTTCATTGCTCTTCCTTGTTCTCCAGGTGGACCCCTGATTGTTAATACTTCCATTACTCATCCTTGTTCTCCAAGTGGACACCTGACTTCTAATACTTCCGTTGCTCTTCCTTGTTCTCCAGGTGGACGCCTGATTGCTGGGGATAATACCACTGGGGGAGTCTCCTTTCTTTCCCTCCTTCAAATTCAATTTTTTATTTTTTTTAATTTTTTTTTTGTTGTTTTTTTTTCTTAACACTGCTGGGGATAAAAGTATTATCTTCTTGGGATAACGTTGTTGAGGATAACGTTGCTGGGGAATTTTATCCCTTCGAATCGATGCTTCATTCTTCTGGAAGCTGCTGGGGAGGATAATGGCTCTTTGCTTTTCTGAGCACAAATGTCATCTCTTTGTTCTGTCTGCTGGGGATCAACTTCCTCCATTGGAAGCTTATTATGTTGGGGGAAACCCTGGTTCAAAGACCACTTCCTTGGTGCTATCTTTATTCTTCCCCAAATGGGTACCTGATTTCCAGAAAATTTTCTAACTGAAAAGAAAATTTTCTGCCCCAGTTTGCATTTTCCCTTATGGTCTTCACTGCCATTCCATTTACCTGTTTCAAACCAAACAAAATTTGTTAGTTTAAAAACCCGGTGGTTGGTTATGATACTCCTACTGGGATGGTTTTTTCCCTTTCTCCCTTCCCCACTCTATATTGTCCGACCCTCTTGGAACTTGGTCGAAAATCTGTCGGGGATGCTCCTACATCTCGATGATCTGCCGGGGGCCCTCTTGGAATTAGGTCCACAATTTTCTCAACTGTTTTTTTGCTGTTTTCTCCAACCTCCCCTGGAAATTCGGTCCTATTGGGATCTAGGCCCCTTTCATCATTTGGTCTTGCGACCAATATTCTTTTCTCTTTATCGCCTTATCTTTGGCGTGTCCTATTCGCATTTTGCTTTGCATCATTTTGGCAGCTGGTAGTAAGCTCTGAAAATCCTTTTCAAAAACAAACTGCTGGGAAGGTAAAGTCTTTTAAACCAAGAAATGAAAAAGTGATGATTTCAAAAAATAGAAAAAGAAGAAGTCTTTCTGAACAAATGCTAGGGAAAAGGAAAGAAAAGAACTTATCTGAATGATATAACCGATTCCAACGATCATGTCGCGCATTCCGGATTAATCAACCCAGTCTATTTGTATCAATCAACCTTCCAGACGGCCTCATGTTGCTGGGGATAAACAGGCACTCAACTCTTTGCGGATCCTTCCCGCCAATCTTGTTTTGTCGCCTCATAGTGCCCTTCGAGGGGTTTTCACTAATAAGACTCTCTCATTTCTCTCAACTCCCGTCGCCTTATGGTGCCTGTGAAGGTTTTCACCGATAAGACTCTCTCATTTTATTTTATTTTTCAGCTGGGAATTGGAGTGTTGCCGATATGACTCTCTCTGTTGGGGATTCTTTCGGCTATCAATTCAGTTCCAGCTTATGATCTTCTTCTTTGCTGGGGATCAGAGTGTTATTCCCGACTTCCATTTGCATTGACTTAGCACTTCTCAGATACTGATCGGGAGGTCTTTTTTGGACATCAATAGGGATTTTTGTGTATGGCTGAAAGGAGAAGGGGGTATCAAAAGTTCAAAAATAATTTTTAGGGGTAAAATAGTACAACTCTTGGAATCAAACTTTCTTGCCAAAATTACAAGCGCCAACTTCTGCCCCAGTTTTTCTTGCTTGGGGATTTTTATTTTGTCACAATATGTTACCTTATGCACACTATCACACCTCCTTTTTCCGCACCCGAGGGGCGCAAGGGAGTTTTTTCCAATTAAAGGACAATCGAAACGGGATTTGTTTATTTATTTCAGAGTCGCCACTTGGGAGATTTAGGGTGTCCCAAGTCACCAATTTTAATCCCGAATCGAGGAAAATAATGACTCTATATTACAGTCTGCGTACCAGAAATCCGGATAAGGAATTCTGTTAACCCGGGAGAAGGTGTTAGGCATTCCCGAGTTCCGTGGTTCTAGCACGGTCGCTCAACTGTCATATTCGGCTTGATTATCTGATTTTGTACAAGTGTGAACTTATGTGCAAAATTTGACTTTTAGACCGCTTTTGTCATTTTACTGTTATTTTATCAAGAATTGCAACATCGTGAAAACATATCTCGAACCACGTTACATCAATGCACCCATGGTTGTTGACATATTTTGACTCGGTTGAGATTTGGATTTGGGTCGCATAAATGCGCACCCGAATTAAGGAGAATAAATAATTAAGACGTGCCTAAAGCAACTAGCGTATTGTTGTTTTGGGTAAGGCCGAAAAATTCGCTAAATGGCCTGTCCCGAATTATAAGTGTTGTAATGTATATACAGTTAGAGGGCCCTGCAGCTGTGTCTATTTTTATTTGACGAGGCTCGTCTCGTTCTACTTTTAAAAGGAATTCGCGACGTCATGGATATGCCTCTCGGATCACGTCACAATCAATATACCCGTGATTAGAAATACATTTCGAATCCGTCGAGATTGGGATTTGGGTCACATAAATGTGCACCCGAGTTTAAGAAGGTAAGGTTTATTAAAGCGTATCCTAAAGAGACTGACGTGTTGTTATTTTAGGAGGGTTGTGAGATTTGCTAAGCAACCCGTCCTGGAAACTAAATGCTTCAATAATATACATTTAACGAGGGCCCCGCACCTGCGCGTTTTGTTTATTTTCATCGAGGCTCGTCTCGTCCTTATTTTAAAAGGATATCCTATAGCAACTACGTTTCTTGTGGTGTTTGTCTCTACTAATTGAAAGCAGTAAATAGCCTTAATCGATTACATGCTTGCAAGCTTACTTATAACAAGATTTTAAAATGCTTTTACAGAGTAATAAAACGTGACTGCGCTTATGGACAACTAGTCGAAAATTATGGGCCCAAACCTAGCTCATGCGAGATGGCCAGACTTGGGCCCCTGTCTTTCCGATATGGGCCTAACTGATCTGTTTCGACTTGGGCTCGGCCTTTATGGGGTTTATATTACAAATTTATGTTCTTTGTCTTAACAGGTAGTTTACTAGTTATATGAGACCATTAATCAGGAAAGGAAGAACTGAACCCCTTGTGTACAGTTTTCATGTTTGGCATACGTTACAGCATATATGGCAAAGTAAACTAAATCTGAGATGCAAACTAATTCATTGAGACCACCTTTATCTAACAACATACATATACAATTATCATTCGATACCCTACATTGACATCTACTATGCTTGCAAGCTAACTTCAGTATCCTAAAATATGAGCTATTAGACATTACTTGACATTCAACACAACAGTACATATATATAAACAACATCTGCAGATCTTCTCTTTATACTCATTGCTCAAACTTTCGAGTTACATTGGTAGTGTAATTGTGTACCTGGTATGGAGGACAAAGAAGAAAGGAATGATCAGCTGGGCAGTATGCAGTAAATACAGCAACAACAGGTACACAGCAACAACACAGCAACAAAATCAACCAACAAAGATGAAGCTCCCGAGTAGTCGAGCAACAAACAACAATCCCAGAAACAGAGTATGAACCAGCAGAGACAGCAGAGTATTCAATGTAAACACCCCAGCAATTCAACAACCACAAGCAGCTCAAACAGGCAACCAACAGTAATTGGCCAAGACAGCTAAACCAACATAAACTCTTATGTAATTTTCAGACAGTGTTTGGTTACAATATTCTGAGACTTTATGTTTCTTGTTTTTCTTTTCTGAAGACTAAGAAATGTCCAGCCCCTTTTTAAGTTTTCGAATGGCCTATTTATAAGCCAAAGTGACCAAGTGCAGCTAAGCTGCCCTCATCTGCAACTTGCAGTCTGCCCATACCCCTTAAACCCATGCCTGAGCAATCTTTTGTGCCAGCCATTGGTTCCCCACGCCTGGTTTTGTTTAATCAAGAGTGATGGGCTCATTTTATTATTCATTTTAAGCCCCATACCCTTGTGTCTTGTTCCCCATTAGTATTAGTTTAATCTTAATTAGTATCCTACTTGTCAGCTTCATTTAAACTAACCTTTTCTGCCCTTTTCAAACCCCAGGTTACCCCGTTTAACCTTGATTATTACTGCCCTGCCTATTGCAGCATCAGGGCACTTTGGGGCTTTGATTATTCGATTTCAGAACTGCCCCATCCTGGCCTTTTTTAATTGTTTACAATGTAGTCACAAACTAATATTCATAGGTAATGCCCAACATTCAAATCACAATACAGGCCCATTCAGAATATTTGAATATTCAGTCGTAGGAAACTAATCGACGACATTTATCAGGTCGACTACACTAATTATAACAGGTAATAATCAGTCGCTCATATAAACAATACGTTCAGGGACCTAAAGGGCATCAAACAACTTTTGTTCAATTACTGGGGGGGCCTATATGAATTAACTCATTTGACGACTAATCTAATTGACGCACATGTATGTCACAGAGTACATTTAGAACACAGACAGAAAACCAACTGACCAAATAAGAGGCCTTTGACAGAGATGGAAGAAATTCGAATGAAAATAACCAAATAACAAACAAACACAAAGAAGCATGCTGACAACTTAATTAGAACCAAACAAAGAGAAAAGGAAACTTACTGAAAAAGTTTGAAATCAAAACGGACCCAAATCAAACTCAACTTCGAACTCTTGAGGCCGAACAAACTTTAATCAGGGTGTTCTCACATGAGAACACCTTGATTAAGGTCTATTAGACCTCAAACCCTTGTCCAGACCGGCCGAATTCCCCAGGTGCATGTGTTCTAAGGTCTGGATTTCCAGATCTGATTTTTAGGGAGTTGTGGGTAGATTTGGACCAAACCAAGCTTGGTTTGGTCACGAGGAAGGTCAGGGGAGTGTCTGATACAAAGATGGTGAGGTTTGGTGTAGATCGAGTTTTGTCTCGAATCTTCAAATCCAGATTCGAGACGATAGGAGATGATTCGAGGTTCGTGGTTAGCAGATTCGTGTTCAGGGGAGTGAGGGGGTCTTAGGGTGTTCGGGAGGTGGCCACCGGCGTTCATGCCGCCGGGTTTTGGTGGAAGGGAAACCAGGGCGGCTTGCTAGGGTTTGGGGTTTCAGCTTGGGGAAGGAGACGAGTGAGGGGTGGGGTTCGGATAGGGGGCGTGGGGTGAAGGGTTGAGTTTATGTATGGGGAAGTGATTGGATCTGAGCCGTTAGATCAGATGATCTCAACGGCTTGGATCTGATGCTGAGAAATGAGACGGGGTCGTTTGGTAGTTAAACGGGGTCGTTTGGTTTAAGTGAGGGGTTGGATCGGATTGGTTCCTGGGTCGGGTTTTGAAGCGGGTTACTGATAGAGGTCCTGAGCCGTTGGATCGAGAGTTTGAACGGCCCAGATCAGACGCATGATGCGGCGTCGTTTCGGGAGGTGGTCAGGGCAGGCCTGGTTTGGACCGGGTCAGATCGTTGGTTTGGGCCTGTTTTTGTCTTATTTTTTGGGCCCAAATTGATTTCAGCTTTCTTTTGTTTTCCAATTTAAAGAAAAATAAAAATAACTAATAAAACAAATGAAATTAAAACAAATAACAATATAGCACTTCAACATAATTATCATACCAAATAAAAATGTTTAAGTAAGTTAAATCACAACCTAAAACGGACGATGCACACATATATATTTTGAATTTTCTTTTAATGACACATATTTTTTGTATTTTGTTTGATAATGATTAAAATTCAAAATGGACAGACCTACAAACGACTAATAACACATGTCACGGAGAAAAAAAAAATCGAAAAATTGTACAGCGAAATCATTCGTCACTATTTTTATTTTTTTGTTTTCCTTTTGGAGTGATTGCTCGTGAAGCAAAAATCACGTGCTTACAGCTGCCCCTCTTTGCACGAAGACACTAAGGGTTTTCGCGCAAAGATAAAGCGAGCGATTTTTGCCTGTCCGAATACTCCGTGTGAAGCATTTTTGAAAAGGATTTGACCGAACCTTTGCTTCAGAGGTTTCCTACATATCCTGGGCTGAACAGGAATCAGGTCAATGTAGTTCGGGAAATTTTTGGTAGCTGGGACTACCGTGTGACTGTAGTGTTTGCTGTTGTTGTGCGCTGTTGTATGCTGCTGTAGGATGCTACTGCTCAACCGATCTCCATGTTACATTGCTCAAAAAGGAAAACAAGAAGCTAAGCTAGACTGAGGATCATGAAATCTTGTCCATCTTCAACTTGTTCTTGCTGCCTTGCTTTCTTGTCGGCTAACGCTTTCCTCTGATGCCTTTATCTTGTGACTTTGGGAGATGACGCCGGTCCTTCGCTGACGTTTGAATGCCAGTTTTCATCACTTTGCTTGATTCGTTGGGAACATGGCTTTCTTCTTTAAATCTTCCACTGGTTTCTTCAGTGGTATGACTCTTCATCAGTATTGTCCTACTGGGCATGTTACAATGTTTCCGAACTGCTTCTTCTGAGACGCCTTCTTTCTTCCTTTTGAATGTGCGCTTGCTTTGGCAGACTTCTGCTTCTTGGCGCTGGGGATTTTATTGTTTTTTCCTGCTTGGGGCTCTCTGTTGTAACCTTCCGTCTTCAGGTGGGGCTACTGATTCCAAACTCTAGAGCTAGAAGTATTCCCGCATTATACTGGTGGGCGACCTAGAACTTAAATGTATTCCCGCATTATACTGGTGGGCGACCTAGAGCTTAAAAGTATTCCCGCATTATACTGGTGGGCGACCTAGAGCTTAAAAGTATTCCCGCATTATACTGGTGGGCGACCTAGAACTTAAAAGTATTCCCGCATTATACTGGTGGGCGACCTAGAACTTAAAAGTATTCCCGCATTATACTGGTGGGCGACCTAGAACTTAAATGTATTCCCGCATTATACTGGTGGGCGACCTAGAGCTTAAAAGTATTCCCGCATTATACTGGTGGGCGACCTAGAGCTTAAAAGTATTCCCGCATTATACTGGTGGGCGACCTAGAGCTTAAAAGTATTCCCGCATTATACTGGTGGGCGACCTAGAGCTTAAAAGTATTCCCGCATTATACTGGTGGGCGACCTAGAACTTAAAAGTATTCCCGCATTATACTGGTGGGCGACCTAGAACTTAAAAGTATTCCCGCATTATACTGGTGGGCGACCTAGAACTTAAATGTATTCCCGCATTATACTGGTGGGCGACCTAGAGCTTAAAAGTATTCCCGCATTATACTGGTGGGTGACCTAGAGCTTAAAAGTATTCCCGCATTATACTGGTGGGCGACCTAGAACTTAAATTATTCCCGCATTATACTGGTGGGCGACCTAGAACTTAAAAGTATTCCCGCATTATACTGGTGGGCGACCTAGAACTTAAAAGTATTCCCGCATTATACTGGTGGGCGACCTAGAACTTAAAAGTATTCCCGCATTATACTGGTGGGCGACCTAGAACTTAAAAGTATTCCCGCATTATACTGGTGGGCGACCTAGAGCTTAAAAGTATTCCCGCATTATACTGGTGGGCGACCTAGAACTTAAAAGTATTCCCGCATTATACTGGTGGGCGACCTAGAGCTTAAAAGTATTCCCGCATTATACTGGTGGGCGACCTAGAACTCAAAAGTATTCCCGCATTATACTGGTGGGCGACCTAGAACTTAAAAGTATTCCCGCATTATACTGGTGGGCGACCTAGAACTTAAAAGTATTCCCGCATTATACTGGTGGGCGACCTAGAACTTAAAAGTATTGAAATTGCTTCCCCGTTCTTCCGAGAAAATTTTCGACAATTGGCAGAAAATTTTCTGCCCCGGTTTTTGGTGACTTCCCTGGCGTTGCATCTTGCTGCCATTGTCAATTCTTTGTTCTCCTGCAATAGACAAAAGGATTTAGTCAGTTTTAATCGTGGTGGTAGAGGGTGCCTTTTCGGCGAGCGATTTTTCTCTCTTCCCCTTTTCTTGCTCTATGTCCCCATAATCGATTAACGGGCAGAGTTGCCTGCTGGGGGGGGGGTCTCTAGCTTGCTGGGGATTGGCTTTCAATTTATCCCCTTTTCTTCTTTCTCTTTAAACGCGTGATGTGGGAGTCTGCTTCTAACTCCCGAAACCACTCCCTTTTGGAGCTTACTTCTTCCAACATTTCCGGGCACAATCCCTGCATTGCCCGGGACCGGCCTTCAAGACTGTTTGTATTATCCTGCATTGGGATGAATTCCCCTTCGGTTTCTGGTAGTAAGCTTTGAAAAATCCTTTCAAGACACATTTTAGGAAAAGAAATAAAGATATGGAAAAGGAGAAGATCTTTCTGAACGAATATTTTGGTGGGAGAAGAAACTCAAAAGAACTTATCTGGAGGATACGACTGGTCCCCGTGATCATGACGTGCACCATAGATTCCCGACCCAGTCTATTTGTATCAATAGATTTGCCCGATGGTCTGACTTGCTGGGGATGATAAAGTAGTGTCCGTTTCGGATGTTGTAGCTTTTGCTGATCTGTCTTGTCGCCTCATAGTGCCCTTCGAGGGGTTTTCACTAATGAGACTCTCTCTTTTCTCTCATCTCCCGGCGCCTTATGGTGCCTGTGAAGGTTTTCACCAATAAGACTCTCTCATTTCATATCCCTCATCTTACATCGCCTCTCGGTGCCTGTGAAGGTTTTCACCGATAAGACTCTCTCATTTTATTTCTTTCGAGGATCCGGGGTGTTGTAGATACGACCCTCTCTTCCGGGGATTCTTTTGACTATCAACTCATTCCCAGTCTTACGATCCTCTTCTTTGCTGGGGATCAGTGTATTATTCTCGGCCTTATTTGCCGGATTTGGCATCTCTCGAACATTGATCGGGAGGTCTTTTGGATGTTGATGTTGGTTTTGGTGTGGGATTGAAGAAAGGCTATAAAAATGAAAACAACTTGAAGGGTGATGTGCTACAACTTTTGGAATCAAACCTTTGTTGGAACTTAAAACATAACCTCTGCCCCAGTTTTCTTGCTTGGGGAATTTATTTTTTACGCTTATGTTGAGTTACGTGCGTTACGCACATTGTGCTATATTGTGCACACTATGTACATTATGCATCCTATATTTGCTATGATGCATACTATGACCGAGCCGTGAGGCGCCTACGTATCCTCTTTGAGGAATCAGGTCAAACGTAGTTCCCACGGTTTTATATTCCTTGATTTTTCTTTTCTTTCTTTTCATTTTCTTTTCTTTTCTTTTCCCTTTTCTTTTCCTTTCTTTTCTTCTCTTTTCTTTTTCATATCTTTCCCATTAGTGATTCCAAAAGAGGGGTATGAAAGAATAACTTAAGGCTCAAAAGGGGGAAGCAAGGGTTAAACAGTGTTTGGGTATAAGAAAGAATTGCCTCCGTCATCTCATTATTCAACAAATGCCAAATACAAACAAATAAACCAAAAATTGCCATAATTAAAGAAATTACGCATAATATCTCTTGACTGCATCTGAATTGATAGCCATGTCGACACATCTACCTTCGACATCTGTCAAACACAAAGCACCATTGGCCAATACTCTGGTCACGATATAAGGCCCTTGCCAATTTGGGGCGAATTTGCCTTTTGCCTCGACCTGATGTGGGAGGATCTTCTTCAATACCAGCTGCCCTACTTCAAACTTCCTGGGGCGCACCTTTTTATTATACGCTCTTGCCATTCTCTTCTGGTACAGCTGACCATGGCACACTGCTGCCAATCTTTTCTCATCTATCAGGCTCAACTGTTCCAATCGAGCCTTGACCCATTCATCATCATCAATCCCGGCTTCAGCGACAATTCGGAGGGACGGAATTTCGACCTCCGCTGGTATCACGGCCTCAGTTCCATACACCAACAAATAAGGAGTTGTGCCTATGGAAGTCCGGACGGTAGTGCGGTAACCCAACAAGGCAAAGGGTAATTTCTCGTGCCATTGTCTGGACCCTTCCACCATTTTTCGCAGTATCTTCTTGATATTCTTATTGGCTGCTTCGACTGCTCCATTTGCCTTAGGACGATATGGGGTGGAATTGCGGTGTGTAATCTTGAATTGTTGGCATACCTCTCTCATCAAGCTGCTATTAAGATTCGCACCGTTATCCGTGATGATCACTTTTGGGATCCCAAATCTGCAGATGATATGGGAGTGAACAAAGTCCACCACTGCCTTCTTGGTTACTGATTTGAAGGTTTTAGCCTCAACCCATTTGGTGAAGTAATCAATGGTCACTAGAATGAACCTATGACCGTTGGACGCTGCTGGCTCGATGGGCCCAATGACATCCATGCCCCATGCTACAAACGGCCAGGGTGCTGACATCGTATGTAACTCTGTTGGCGGAGAATGAATCAAGTCTCCATGTATCTGGCACTGATGGCATTTCCTCACGAAAGTGATACAGTCGTGTTCCATGGTGAGCCAATAACACCCTGTTCGAAGGATTTTTCTTGCCAATACATATCCACTCATGTGTGGCCCACAAACTCCAGCATGTACTTCTGCCATAACCGTTGTTGCCTGCCTGGCATCTATGCATCTCAACAATCCCAGATCCGGGGTTCTTTTGTACAATATTCCCCCACTGAGGAAGAAACCATTCGACAACCGCCGGAGGGCTCTTTTTTGGTCTCCAGAGGCATGTTCTGGATATATCCCCATCCTGAGGTATTCCTTGATATCATGAAACCAGGGTTCGCCATCTGCTTCTTCTTCTATGGCATTGCAGTAGGCGTGCTGATCACGGACCTGGATGTGTAGAGGATCAACATACATTTTGTCAGGGTGGTGCAGCATTGATGCCAAGGTGGCCAAGGCATCCGCAACCTCATTGTGAACTCTCGGGATGTGTTTGAACTTTACCGATCGAAATTGCTTGCTCAGATCATGCAAGCATTGTCGGTATGGTATGAGCTTTAGATCTCGTGTTTCCCATTCACCCTGAATTTGATGTACCAAGAGGTCCGAGTCTCCCAAGACCAAGACGTCTTGGACATCCATGTCAGCAGCCAAGCGCAGACCCAGAATGCAAGCCTCATATTCGGCCATATTGTTGGTGCAATAGAAGCGTAGTTGAGCCGTAACAGGATAATGCCGTCCTGTTTCAGAAATGAGTACTGCTCCTATTCCAACCCCTTTTGCGTTTGCAGCTCCATCGAAGAAAAGCTTCCAACCCGGTTCCTCGGGTAATTCCAACTCATTCGTATGCATCACCTCTTCGTCAGGAAAATACGTTCTTAAGGGCTCGTATTTTTCATCAACGGGATTCTCTGCCAAATGGTCTGCCAGTGCCTGGGCTTTCATGGCCGTCCTTGTCACGTAGATGATATCAAATTCTGTGAGCAGAATTTGCCATTTTGCCAACCTCCCCGTGGGCATAGGTTTCTGAAAGATATACTTCAATGGGTCCAAGCGGGATATGAGATAAGTAGTATATGAAGACAGGTAGTGTTTCAACTTCTGAGCTACCCAAGTTAGGGCGCAGCATGTTTTCTCGAGTTGAGTGTACTTGACCTCATGCACTGTGAATTTCTTGCTAAGATAGTAGATGGCCTGTTCCTTCCTTCCTGTGTCGTCATGTTGCCCCAGTACACAACCAAATGAATTTTCCAAGACTGTCAGGTAAAGGATTAGGGGTTTCCCGGGCTTAGGCGGGACCAATACGGGTGGATTAGACAGATACCCTTTGATTTGGTCGAAGGCTTCCTGACACTCTGCTGTCCAACCTACTGCAGCGTCCTTTCTCAGCAGCCGAAATATGGGCTCACAAGTTGCTGTGAGTTGAGCGATGAACCTGCTGATATAATTGAGTCTACCCAGCAAACTCATTACCTCTGTTTTGTTCCTTGGCGGTGGCAAATCTCGGATGGATTCAATTTTGGATGGGTCTAACTCAATCCCCCGTCGACTGACGATGAATCCTAGCAACTTTCCTGATGGAACCCCGAATGCGCATTTGGCCGGGTTAAGCTTGATATCATACCTCCGGAGTCTTTGGAAAAATCTCCTTAGGTCTGCTACATGGTCCTCCTGACGCCAAGATTTGATGATCACATCATCGACGTACACCTCAATTTCCTTGTGTATCATGTCATGAAACACCGCAGTCATTGCTCGCATGTATGTTGCCCCAGCGTTCTTTAACCCGAACGGCATTACCCGATAGCAGTAGGTTCCCCATGGCGTAATAAACACTGTCTTCTCAGCATCCTCCTCATCCATTAGGATCTGATGATAACCTGCATAGCAATCCACAAAGGATCCGATCTCGCGCCCTGCGCAATTGTCGATCAAGATATGAATGTTGGGTAGCGGAAAATTGTCTTTGGGACTTGCTTTGTTGAGGTTGCGGTAGTCAACGCACACCCTGATTTTTCCATCCTTCTTTGGGACTGGTACCACATTGGCCAACCACTCGGGATACCGAGTGACCCGAATGACCTTCGATTGCAATTGCTTAATCACTTCTTCTTTGATCTTCACGCTCATTTCTGTTTTAAATTTCCTTAGTTTTTGCTTGACCGGAGGGTATGCCGGGTCAGTGGGTAATTTGTGAACCACTAAATTGGTGCTTAATCCAGGCATATCATCATATGACCAGGCAAAAACATCTTTGAATTCCCTGAGAGTTTTGATCAATTCTGTTCTGACATTCGGCTCAATGTGGATGCTAATTTTGGTCTCTTGGACGTTATCAGCGTCTCCTAGATTCACAGCCTCGGTGTCATTTAAGTTAGGCTTGGGTTTCTCTTCAAATTGGCACAGTTCTCTGTTTATTTCTTCGAAGGCTTCACCTTCGTCACATTCAGATTCATCGTCACAAACGACCTTTTGCATCATTGAGTCGGTTTCAGATTGATTTATTAGACTAGGTCGAAGATCCGCTGTGCATGCCATGTCATTAGAACCAGTAAAAAGAGAACTGTTCAGAAAGAAAAAGAACAAGACAAAAATTAAAATGAGACAAAAGAAGAGAACTTTATTAAATTTGCGGGATAAAAGGGTTCACACTTTTACAAAACGAAAGTAAAATTTGGATTACACCCTTGAATAATCCGATCAAACAAATAAACAAACAAAACATTAATCAAAGCCTACTACCAAGACTCCCCTCGGACAGGAAGAGGAGTAACCGTCCAATTGTTGGTCTTGGCCTCAGGCCCCACAAATTGTATCTCTGCTCTGCTGGAACCTTCTCCAGCTTCCACCATACTGACATCCGCGAATAGCCTCTCAAAACTCTGATTCAGGTCTTCATTTATACCGATCAAAGGTCCTCGAATCTTTGGGATCGCTGACCCCTTGGCACTTGCTTTAACAAAAGACCTTGAGAGGCGTGGCACTGGTTTAGGCAGAAACCAGACCCTCTTCTTCATTTTTCGCGCTTGCTTCCTGTCTGCTGCGGTTGGTTTGAACCCCAACCCGAAAGTTTCCAGATTCTTAGGAAGGGAGACAGGTTGGACTATCCCTTGAAGTTCAACTCCCAGGCCTTTTCCCGGCACAAACCCATTACCCAGCATTTCTGATACCATCATGACTGTTGCGGCAGCTACCCTAGGGTGCGGGATGATTTCTCCCTCAGAAATTTTGTTGGCCGACCCTGTATCGAGAATCTGATAGACCCAGGGACCCTTGTCATCAGTGGTCTCTATGAAAGGCACAATGGTTCCGCTCATGGTGCATGTTGTATCCTCGCCGTGCAACACGACCTCTTGTCTTTCCCACTCGAACTTCACTGTCTGATGTAGGGTGGAAGGCACCGCTTTAGCTGCATGAATCCAGGGTCGTCCTAACAGCAAGTTGTAAGATACCGTGGCGTCCAATACCTGGAATTCCATGGTAAACAGGACCGGACCAATGGTCAGTTCAAGTACAACATCCCCCACAGTGGCTGTTCCGTTTCCGTCAAACCCCCGGACACAGATGCTATTCTCCCGGATTCTTCCACGGTCAATCTTTAACTGGTCCAGGGTGGATAATGGACAAATATTGGCGCTTGAGCCGTTATCCACCAATACTCGGGTTACCACCGAGTCTTCACATTTGACAGCTAGGTATAGAGCTTTATTGTGCTCTGTTCCTTCCACCGGCAGGTCATCATCTGAGAATGTCACTCTGTTCACCTCGAAAATCTTGCTGGCAATGGTTTCCAGGTGGTTTACAGAAATCTCACTGGGTACGTGAGCCTCGTTCAATATCTTCAACAGGGCCCGACGATGTTCCTCAGAATGGAGGAGTAATGACAATAGTGAGATCTGGGCCGGTGTTTTTCTCAGCTGCTCAACCACAGAATAATCTTGTACCTTCATCTTCCTCAGGAATTCTTCAGCCTCTTCTTCAGACACTGGCTTCTTGGTTGCCACTGGGTTGGTTTTTCTTAGCTCCACCGGAGCAAAACATCGACCTGATCGAGTCAGCCCTTGCGCTTCACAACTGACTTCTTCCACCTGTTTTCCTTGATACGTCACCACTGCCTTTTCATATTTCCAAGGCACAGCCTTGCTGTCAATCATCGGTAGTTGGACCACAGGCTTTATGGTCACCCGTTCTCTACATACCCCTTTCAACATGACTGCCGGTGTGGGCAGGATCCCTGGTATTACCAACTTGCTTGGCTCGGGTTTGCTTGCTATGACGGACGGGCTCTTCCCCAATATCACTACCGGCTTGACGCCTTCTCCCTGCGACTGTACACTCGTTCCTCCACTGGTTAAGACTTCTTTCGGGGCGGCTTGGATCATCATCACTGTTTGTGAGGGTTTTCTTAATTCTCCTCCCTCACACACCAACTCAATCATGTGAGTTTCGTGGTGCGCTGGCAGTGGGTTTTGGTTGATGTTAGGAGCCTCCGGTGTCTGGACCTCGATCTTATTGGTGTCAATAAGATCCTGTATGGCATGCCTTAACTTCCAGCACTTCTCGGTATCGTGCCCGAGCATCCCTGAACAGTATTCACAACTGATTGAACGATCCAAATTCTGAGGCGGGGGATTTGGTTCCCGAGTATGGACAGGACTAACCAAACCCAATTGCCGCAGCTTGTGGAACACAGCGGTGTAGGTTTCTCCCAGTTCGGTGAAGGTTCTTTGCTTCCGCAACCTGTCATTCCTAGCATCTGGATTTCCCCGGAAACCTGCCCCTGAAGGGTTTCTATATGCCCTTGGTGGAGGGTAGGTGTTTTGTGGTGGTGCATATATGTTCTGGGGAGCCGGTGCGCGCCATTGTGGGCGAACCGGAGGCTGAGTGTATACCTGGGCTTGGTGTACGGAACAATGTGGTTCTCGAGGTGGATAGAAATTTTGTGGTGGGTTGTATGGGTAGTTTGACCTGTGAGGCCTGGGTTGGTTGTAATGTGGCCTGCCAGCCCTGGACCAACTGCCTGCCTCGATCGTGGCAACCTCTTCTTTCTTTCTTCTCAACGCACCTCCCGTGCCGCTTTGAATAGCCTGGGTTGTGGCTTTAAGTGCCGAATAGTTCAAGATCTTGTCCGACCTCAAACCTTCTTCTATCATGACCCCAATTTTGACCACCTCGTTGAAAGATTTTCCAACCGTCGTCACCAAGTGACCAAAGTAGGTTGGATCCAATGTCTGCAAAAAATAGTCCACCATCTCTCCCTCTCTCATGGGAGGATCGACTCTAGCTGCTTGTTCTCTCCAGCGGAATCCGAACTCGCGAAAACTTTCCCCGGGTTTCTTCCCAGTTCTCAATAACGTGAGACGGTCAGGGACTATCTCTAGATTGTACTGGAAATGACCTGCAAAAGCCTGTGCCAGATCATCCCACGTGTACCACCTGCTGAAATCCTGCCTGGTATACCATTCCAGTGCAGATCCGCTCAGACTTTGGCCGAAATAAGCTATCAAAAGCTCATCCTTGCCTCCTGCCCCTCTCATTTTGCTACAGAATCCCCGCAAATGTGCCATGGGATCACCGTGCCCTTCATATAAATCAAACTTGGGCATCTTGAACCCAGCCGGGAGTTGGACATCTGGGAAAGGGCACAGATCTTTGTATGCCACGCTGACTTGATTGCCCAGCCCGTGCAAGTTCCTGAAGGATTGCTCCAGGCTTTTGAACTTTCTCAACACTTCATCCTGTTCAGGGGCCTTAACCGGCTTCTCAACCTCTGCCGGTACTTCCAAATGGGGATTGTAAGCCTGTGGTTCCGGTGCGTGGAATGTAGGCTCCGGGGGATAGTATTGGGTGTCGTGAGCCTGAAACAATGGCTCACTAGTCGTTCGCTGCAAAGGGGCTGAGGTAGGTCCCACGAAAATGGGAATGTTGGGTGTTGGGAGAGGTTGATGGGGTGGTGGAGCTTGGGAATCGTGAGGGCTTCTTTCTTGATGATAGAGAGGATTTGGGCGGCTTGTGGAAGGGCCAGAGTGAGGGTATTCCGGCATGTGTCCCAGTGTCTCAGGGCTCTTTTGTGTTTTGGCTAGGGCTAGCTGCATTGCATGCATCTCTAGTCCCATCCTTTCAATCTTTTCCATTGCTTCTTTTAGCAATTGGCTCATCGGCCTTTCTTCTTCATTGCTATTCTCCGAAGTAGTCATGCTTGATGTTATCGGTCCTTTGGATCTGGTTTGGTATGAATGTGTTGCCAGAATTCTTTAACAACTAACTGTCTGGTATCAGACAACCATAAACTTTGTTAGTGTTAGAGCTTAACAGATTTGATCATAACACATAGAGGATGCAATGCACCTAGGCAGTTAACCGTTTCTACATGCTTTGCTTCAAACCACATGCGTCATCCCGGCTTGTTCATTCGTCTCTTTTAAAGTATTTTGCGAAACTCTGCGTTTTATTTTATTTACATTTTCTTTTCTTTATTTATTAAAAGCGGTCGAATCTTATGGGGATTGCCTACGTATCACGTCCCCGCGTGAATCAGACCAGGCGTAGTTCTGCCTCAAAGTAAAGACACATAGAAATTCTTCCGGAGTCACTTAATTTCATTATCAAAATTTGCTATTACACATTGCTTCAAACAAAATAGCAACAGTACAGACTCCACGGTTCTTTGACCCTATTTGATTGAAGGAAAAATGGAAAACAACATATGGGAAAACATCAAAGCTCAACTAAAACAAGACTCGACCAGAGGTTAATTTTCCAACTTAGGGACCCGCGAGGCATCGTTCGGCCTTTTCGCGGTTCTAGGTGCGAGATCCCTTTCGAGCTGCTCCAACTCGTGCATGGTCTGTTTGACATAACCCATCACTGCTGGGAGAACGGTAACGCAGGTCATGTTTTCACACCGCCGACACCTTCTGATGATGGCATGGGCAATGGCCCTGATCTTGTCTCTGGTTTTTTTCTTCTCTATGAGTAGGTGTCTTATCTGATCACTGCACGTCTTGAATACCTGTGAGTCCTGTATATGCTGATCCCTCAGCTGCCGCACTTCTTCCTTCATTTGGGCCAACAAGTCGTAACAGTATCTACTCTCCGATTGGAAATCCCCGGCCTGCTTAACTGCTTTAAACTCAAGTGTAGCCATCTCCCTCTTTATTTTGGCCACAGTCTTCTCGTGGTCACGTTTCAATTGGTTCAAACATCGGCGATGCTTATCTACTCTTGTTCCCCACCGTGCCTTGAACTCTGTCATGACCTTTTCGGATTCTTCTAACCTGTCTCGCCATTCCGTGATCTCTCTTTTCAAACCCTTTATCAACCGCTGGTCTGATCGACTTCTGGGCTGCTCATCGAGAGACAATCTCAATTTTTGGACTTGGGCCTTAAGCTCTTCATTCTCTTGGATCAATCTATTCTTTTCGCTTCGATCCGCCGCGATTTGTACGCTGTTATCGAATTTCAGACTGTCCATTTGTAGCTTCAAATCGCCAATCTCTGCCCGATAACCCTTCTCTTTTGCTAACCAGTTCCATTGCCCTTGGGATGATTCTACGAAATCTTTGAGATGCGGCCTCTTAGCCGGTCTTTCGTAGGACAGGCTACCTCTAAACCAAGCGTGATATTCTGGGGCGACTTCCCCTTGTGCCGTATTAATCACACAAGTGTTTGCTGTCAGATGTTGGCATTCACTCCATATTTGGCGGACTTCTTCTTCAGGGAAATGACCGTTCGGACTGATTTCAATCACTTGGGTACTCAAATCTTCATCTTTCGGTACCACTTGGTACCTCCCAAGTTGCCTCAAAACCCGATACGGTGCATAGGGTTGGATACTTTTCAGTCCCATCAACAGAAAGTGAGGCCGGGTTGCCGGCATGTATATGATTTCCTCGATAGGTGACCATCCGAGTGTCCATTGGATTTGGCTGGCAGTGAGAGTTCGGAGAAATGAGGTCCATGATGTGACTCCCTCAGGTAAATTGAGCCCTTTGATTCTCGTGTAGAATTCTCCAATACAAGTTTTCTCTGGCGAACCATAACCCAAAAGTGAGGAGCGATGGCATAAATGATCGGTCATCCACATTTGCAACAGTAGGTTACATCCTTCGAAAAAGTCGCCCCTGGCTCGACAAGCAGTGAGAGCCCGGAAAATGTCAGCCATAATCATAGGCGCCAGAGTACTTTTATCTTGGGTAAGCAAAGTATTGACGACCCCGGTTATCTTTAGATCAATGTTTCCATCTTTCCTAGGGAACACTATAAGACCCAGAAAGGCTGTCATAAAAGCCACTAGCCTGTGTTCGTCCCACTTTTGTCGGTTGCCTCTACTGCATAGTTTGAAATCCGGCTTATTGAACCCGCCCACGTGACCGTATCTAGCATATATGAGGTGGAGACTGCAGAATCCTTTGGCAAGATCTGGATGGTGGAATGTCCGAGGTATTTTTAGGAAATCCAGAAACCTGTGTACCGTGACAGCTCTAGGTGCAATCAAGTATTTGAACCTAAAAGGGGCTTCATCAATCCCGATGTACCCTGCTATTTCTTCCAACGTCGGGGTGAGCTCGAAGTCCGAAAAATGGAACACGTTGTGTGCGGAATCCCAACAAGTGACCAATGATCTGATGATATCACCCCGAGGCTGAACGTTTAGTAGGTCCGGGAGACCTTTCAGATATTTCCTTACTTTGTCTTGCCCTTCTTTGCCTAAGTCGTTCCACCATAACCGCAATTCAAACGGGATCTTGGTCATTACTGAAAAAGGTTCGTTTTGTACCGTGCTCATCCTGCACATTTATTAGGGTGATTATGCCAAGTGAATAAAAAATAAAACTTTATTTAGACGTATACTTTTTATAAAACTTTATGAAAAACCCTGCACATTTATTACTGTGCTCATCCTGCACATTTATTACTTTTTTTTTTGAAAATTAAGGGTCTAAAAACTTTCATGACTTTTGGCAAAACAAGTATTTTTTGCCACAAATAAAGACATATATTTATATTTATATATATATATATATATATGTAGAGATATATATATATCAAAAATAAGACTCTTTTCCATCTTCATTTTTGTGACAGGACAAACTATATATATATATATATATATATATATATATATATATATATATATATATATATATATATTTATAAAAAGTATATAAAAGCAGAACGACGACCCCTTTTTTCTCTTCTTTTCTATTTTTCCTTTGCATTTAATAAAACAAAACTAATAAGACATTTTCTTTTCATTTTCTCAAAATTTCGGCAGAGTTTTGACGGTATTTTGGCATTGGCCTTTTTTTCAAAAATAAACAATTAACTCCTTAACCGCTATTCCTTCCTTTTTTTTTCTTTTTTTTTCAATTTCACATTATTCAAACACTGGTCAGCATGCGGGCTCGAGACAAATAAATGCACGGAAAACAAATGGGATGCATTAGGATGGTCCTTTCATATCAGGTTGCTAGTCCTAGACGGACCCAACCCCTGTGTTGAGTCCCCTAAGTCATATGCAACATGATGCAAATAAGCGTTCCTACTAGGGATCCGGCATGAAGTCACGTTATTCTATGTTCAAAACCTGGGTCAGTGTTCTAGACAGTGTACCCGAGCGGACAACTCGAGCCGAGGAGGGGCAACTTACCGGGAACCAAAAGGCCGTCCGGCTTCGTAACTTATCCGTCCTCTTTCTTATTTCGGGTATTGACACTAACAGAATAGGGAGTCTCGACCAGCGAGCCTTTCCCCGGAGGAAAGAAGAGATGGGTTTCGGCACAGTTTATATACAGTTCAGATAATATCAAAGCGGTAAAAGCAACATTTAGCACATTAGGCTCAAACATGTGAACATCAGATATAACCAAATATAACAATTTATCTAAGCTCGAATTTCTAACCCTGAACCAGTGGTTCTGGGTCAAGATATCCCCAGCAGAGTCGCCAGAGCTGTCACACCTCCTTTTTCCGCACCCGCGGGGCGCAAGGGAGTTTTTTCCAATTAAAGGACAATCGAAACGGGATTTGTTTATTTATTTCAGAATCGCCACTTGGGAGATTTAGGGTGTCCCAAGTCACCAATTTTAATCCCGAATCGAGGAAAATAATGACTCTATATTACAGTCTGCGTACCAGAAATCCGGATAAGGAATTCTATTAACCCGGGAGAAGGTGTTAGGCATTCCCGAGTTCCGTGGTTCTAGCACGGTTGCTCAACTGTCATATTCGGCTTGATTATTTGATTTTGTACAAGTGTGAACTTATGTGCAAAATTTGACTTTTAGACCGCTTTTGTCATTTTACTGTTATTTTATCAAGAATTGCAACATCGTGAAAACATATCTCGAACCACGTTACATCAATGCACCCATGGTTGTTGACATATTTCGACTCGGTTGAGAATTTGGATTTGGGTCGCATAAATGCGCACCCGAATTAAGGAGAATAAATTATTAAGACGTGCCTAAAGCAACTAGCGTATTGTTGTTTTGGGTAAGGCCGAAAAATTCGCTAAATGGCCTGTCCCGAATTATAAGTGTTGTAATGTATATACAGTTAGAGGGCCCCGCAGCTGTGTCTATTTTTATTTGACGAGGCTCGTCTCGTTCTACTTTTAAAAGGAATTCGCGACGTCATGGATATGCCTCTCGGATCACGTCACAATCAATATACCCGTGATTAGAAATACATTTCGAATCCGTCGAGATTGGGATTTGGGTCACATAAATGTGCACCCGAGTTTAAGAAGGTAAGGTTTATTAAAGCGTATCCTAAAGAGACTGACGTGTTGTTATTTTAGGAGGGTTGTGAGATTTGCTAAGCAACCCGTCCTGGAAACTAAATGCTTCAATAATATACATTTAACGAGGGCCCCGCACCTGCGCGTTTTGTTTATTTTCATCGAGGCTCGTCTCGTCCTTATTTTAAAAGGATATCCTATAGCAACTATGTTTCTTGTGGTGTTTGTCTCTACTAATTGAAAACAGTAAATAGCCTTAATCGATTACATGCTTGCAAGCTTACTTATAACAGGATTTTAAAATGCTTTTACAGAGTAATAAAACGTGACTGCGCTTATGGACAACTAGTCGAAAATTATGGGCCCAAACCTAGCTCATGCGAGATGGCCAGACTTGGGCCCCTGTCTTTCCGATATGGGCCTAACTGATCTGTTTCGACTTGGGCTCGGCCTTTATGGGGTTTATATTACAAATTTATGTTCTTTGTCTTAACAGGTAGTTTACTAGTTATATGAGACCATTAATCAGGAAAGGAAGAACTGAACCCCTTGTGTACAGTTTTCATGTTTGGCATACGTTACAGCATATATGGCAAAGTAAACTAAATCTGAGATGCAAACTAATTCATTGAGACCACCTTTATCTAACAACATACATATACAATTATCATTCGATACCCTACATTGACATCTACTATGCTTGCAAGCTAACTTCAGTATCCTAAAATATGAGCTATTAGACATTACTTGACATTCAACACAACAGTACATATATATAAACAACATCTGCAGATCTTCTCTTTATACTCATTGCTCAAACTTTCGAGTTACATTGGTAGTGTAATTGTGTACCTGGTATGGAGGACAAAGAAGAAAGGAATGATCAGCTGGGCAGTATGCAGTAAATACAGCAACAACAGGTACACAGCAACAACACAGCAACAAAATCAACCAACAAAGATGAAGCTCCCGAGTAGTCGAGCAACAAACAACAATCCCAGAAACAGAGTATGAACCAGCAGAGACAGCAGAGTATTCAATGTAAACACCCCAGCAATTCAACAACCACAAGCAGCTCAAACAGGCAACCAACAGTAATTGGCCAAGACAGCTAAACCAACATAAACTCTTATGTAATTTTCAGACAGTGTTTGGTTACAATATTCTGAGACTTTATGTTTCTTGTTTTTCTTTTCTGAAGACTAAGAAATGTCCATCCCCTTTTTAAGTTTTCGAATGGCCTATTTATAAGCCAAAGTGACCAAGTGCAGCTAAGCTGCCCTCATCTGCAACTTGCAGTCTGCCCATACCCCTTAAACCCATGCCTGAGCATCTTTTGTGCCAGCCATTGGTTCCCCACGCCTGGTTTTGTTTAATCAAGAGTGATGGGCTCATTTTATTATTCATTTTAAGCCCCATACCCTTGTGTCTTGTTCCCCATTAGTATTAGTTTAATCTTAATTAGTATCCTACTTGTCAGCTTCATTTAAACTAACCTTTTCTGCCCTTTTCAAACCCCAGGTTACCCCGTTTAACCTTGATTATTACTGCCCTGCCTATTGCAGCATCAGGGCACTTTGGGGCTTTGATTATTCGATTTCAGAACTGCCCCAGCCTGGCCTTTTTTAATTGTTTACAATGTAGTCACAAACTAATATTCATAGGTAATGCCCAACATTCAAATCACAATACAGGCCCATTCAGAATATTTGAACATTCAGTCGTAGGAAACTAATCGACGACATTTATCAGGTCGACTACACTAATTATAACAGGTAATAATCAGTCGCTCATATAAACAATACGTTCAGGGACCTAAAGGGCATCAAACAACTTTTGTTCAATTACTGGGGGGCCTATATGAATTAACTCATTTGACGACTAATCTAATTGACGCACATGTATGTCACAGAGTACATTTAGAACACAGACAGAAAACCAACTGACCAAATAAGAGGCCTTTGACAGAGATGGAAGAAATTCGAATGAAAATAACCAAATAACAAACAAACACAAAGAAGCATGCTGACAACTTAATTAGAACCAAACAAAGAGAAAAGGAAACTTACTGAAAAAGTTTGAAATCAAAACGGACCCAAATCAAACTCAACTTCGAACTCTTGAGGCCGAACAAACTTTAATCAGGGTGTTCTCACATGAGAACACCTTGATTAAGGTCTATTAGACCTCAAACCCTTGTCCAGACCGGCCGAATTCCCCAGGTGCATGTGTTCTAAGGTCTGGATTTCCAGATCTGAATTTTTAGGGAGTTGTGGGTAGATTTGGACCAAACCAAGCTTGGTTTGGTCACGAGGAAGGTCAGGGGAGTGTCTGATACAAAGATGGTGAGGTTTGGTGTAGATCGAGTTTTGTCTCGAATCTTCAAATCCAGATTCGAGACGATAGGAGATGATTCGAGGTTCGTGGTTAGCAGATTCGTGTTCAGGGGAGTGAGGGGGTCTTAGGGTGTTCGGGAGGTGGCCACCGGCGTTCATGCCGCCGGGTTTTGGTTGAAGGGAAACCAGGGCGGCTTGCTAGGGTTTGGGGTTTCAGCTTGGGGAAGGAGACGAGTGAGGGGTGGGGTTCGGATAGGGGGCGTAGGGTGAAGGGTTGAGTTTATGTATGGGGAAGGGATTGGATCTGAGCCGTTAGATCAGATGATCTCAACGGCTTGGATCTGATGCTGAGAAATGAGACGGGGTCGTTTGGTAGTTAAACGGGGTCGTTTGGTTTAAGTGAGGGGTTGGATCGGATTGGTTCCTGGGTCGGGTTTTGAAGCGGGTTACTGATAGAGGTCCTGAGCCGTTGGATCGAGAGTTTGAACGGCCCAGATCAGACGCATGATGCGGCGTCGTTTCGGGAGGTGGTCAGGGCAGGCCTGGTTTGGACCGGGTCAGATCGTTGGTTTGGGCCTGTTTTTGTCTTATTTTTTGGGCCCAAATTGATTTCAACTTTCTTTTGTTTTCCAATTTAAAGAAAAATAAAAATAACTAATAAAACAAATGAAATTAAAACAAATAACAATATAGCACTTCAACATAATTATCATACCAAATAAAAATGTTTAAGTAAGTTAAATCACAACCTAAAACGGACGATGCACACATATATATTTTGAATTTTCTTTTAATGACACATATTTTTTGTATTTTGTTTGATAATGATTAAAATGCAAAATGGACAGACCTACAAACGACTAATAACACATGTCACGGAGAAAAAAAAATCGAAAAATTGTACAGCGAAATCATTCGTCACTATTTTTATTTTTTTGTTTTCCTTTTGGAGTGATTGCTCGTGAAGCAAAAATCACGTGCTTACACACACTATGTTACACTATGACCGAACCGTGAGGCGCCTACGTATCCTTCTTTGAGGAATCAGGTCCAACGTAGTTCCCATTCCTTTGTTTTTTTTCTTGACTTTTCTTTTGTTCTTATTATCATTACTTTTTTCGTTTTCATTACTGATTCCAAAAGAGGGGTATGAAAGAGTAAATAAGGCTCAAAAGGGGAAGCAAAGGTCAAAGTGTTTGGATAGAAGAAAGAATTGCCTCCGTCATTTCATTCTCTGATAAATGCTAAGTACAAACAAACAACAATTACAATTACCAGAAATCATAATATCTCTTAACTGCGTCAGAATTGATAGCCATGTCGACGCATTTCCCTTCGATATCTGTGGATCATAAAGCGTCATCGGGCTTGCTCTGTTTAGATTGCGATGATCAACACATACCTCGGATTTTCCTTTTTTTTTTTCTGGCACCACATTAGCCCACCAATAAGGATATCGAGCGGCCCGAATAACCTTAGTATTCAGCTGTTTGGTCACTTCTTCCTTAATCTTCCCACTCACGTTGGTTTTGATCTTCCTGAATTTTGCTGGACGGGGGGTAATGCCGGGTCAGTGGGCAATTTTTGAACCACTAGATTGGTGCTTAAGCCTGGCATGTCGTCGTATGACCATGCAAAATGTTTTGAATTCTGTAAGTGCTTTGATTAGTTCTTCCCTGATGTTTGGTTCCATGTGGATGCTTATCATAGCTTCCCTGATGTCATCCGCATCCCCTAGATTGACGACTTTCGTGTCATTTGAGTGGGGCTTTTTTTTCAAATTGGCTCAACTCTCTGTTAATTTCTTCGAAGGCTTCATCCTTATCGTATTCCGACTTATCATCACAATCTTGTACTATAAGTTCGAAATCAGATTGATTTTTTTAGACTAGGTTGAAGATCCGTCGTGCATGCCATGTCATTAGAACCAGTAGAAAGAGAACTGTTCAGAAGAGAAAAATAAGAAGAAAAATTAAAACAAAATAAGGAATGAGGAAAGAAAAAAAAACTTTCACTTTATTAAAATACGATATAGCAAGGTTTCACACTTTGGCGAGCATAGGAAAGATCTGGATTACAACCCTGGAATAATCCAGACAACAAAAAGAAAATCAGAGCGCACTACCAAGACTCCCTTCGTATAGGAAGAGGAGTAGCCATTCAATTGTTGATTTTTGCTTTCAACCCCACAAACTGCACATCTGCCTCGTTGGACCCTTTTCCCAACACCATAATTGGCTTGGCATCCACCTTTTCCAACTATACCACCGCTTTTCCACTGGTTAACATTTCTTTTGAACCGACACGGATCATCATCACTGTTTGTGAGGGTTTCTTTGGCTTCCCTCCTTCGTGCATTAGCTCAATCATGTGGGTTTCAAGGTGTGCTGGCAACGGGTTCTGATTGATGTTGGGTGCCTCTGGTGTCTGAACCTCAATCTTGTTGGTGTCAATAAGATTCTGTACTGCATGTTTCAACTTCCAACATTTCTCGGTATCATGTCCGGGAGCCCCCGAACAATACTCACAGCTTACCGAGTGGTCCATATTTTTGGGAAAGGGATTTGGCAATCTGGGCTCAACAGGACTCAACAAGCCTAACTGCCTTAATTTGTGGAACACGGCAGTATAGGTTTCCCCCAACTCAGTGAATGTTCTTTGTATTTTTTCATTTCTGAAAGCCTGATTTCCCCGGAAACCTGCCCCTGAAGGGTTCTTGTAGGCTCTTGGTGGTGAATAGGTGTTTTGCAGTGGTGTATGTGTGTTCTGGGGAGCCGGTGCGCGCCATTGCGAGCGAACCGGAGGCTGAGTGTATGTTTGGGCTTGGTTAATAGAAGAATGAGGCTCCGAAGGGTGATAGTAGTGTTGGGATGAATTGTGGTGGTAAGTTGATTGGCGAGGTCGTTGTTGATTATAGTAAGGCGGTGAACCTCTGGGTCCTGACCAAATTCCTGAATCAACTACCGCTGCTTCCTCTCTCTTCTTTCTTCCGATTTCTCCTACCCCGCCTTGAATAGCTTGAGTAGCTGCCTTAATTGCTGAATAGCTCATAATTTTATTTGTCTTGAGGCCTTCTTCCACCATACCTCCCATCTTCACTACCTCGTTGAATGATTTCCCTACCGCTGAAACCAAATGGGCATAGTAAGTTGGTTCCAAGGCTTGGAGGAAGTAGTCTACCATTTCACTCTCCTTCATAGGAGGATCCACTCTTGCTGCCTGTTCTCTCCACCGGAAGCCATACTCTCTGAAACTTTCATTGTGTTTCTTCTCAAATTTTGTCAAAGATAGTCGATCTGGGATGATTTCCAGATTGTATTGGAAATGGTGTGTGAATGCCTGTGCTAGGTCATCCCAGGTGTACCATCTCCCATGGTCCTGGCGTGTATACCACTCCAAAGCTGATCCGCTTAAACTTTGACTGAAGTAAGCCATCAATAATTCGTCCTTTCCCCCAGCTCCTCGCATCTTGCTGCAGAAACCCCTTAAGTGGGTTACTGGGTCGCCGTGCCCATTGTATAGGTCAAATTTAGGCATCTTGAAACCAACTGGTAATTGTACATTTGGGAACAAGCACAAATCCTTGTAAGCTACACTGACTTGCCCACCTAATCCCCGCATGTCTCGGAATGATTGTTCTAGACTTTTGACCTTCCTGAACATTTCTTCTTGTTCAGCATTTTTGGCTGGCTTGTCAATTTCGGTTGGGATATCAAAACGAGGAGCAGTTGAATGGATTTCGGAGGCTTTGAGGGTGGGCTCCGGGGGGTAATATTGGTTGTCCTGGGCCTGGAATGTAGGCTCACTAGGAGATTTGTGGAATGTAGCCGGGGGAGGTGCTACGAAAACAGGAGTCACAGGTGGAGGAAAGTATGAAACTGGTTTTGGAGGTGGAGACTGCGGTGTTTGAGAGGTGGTTCCTCGGTAGTGTTGGTAAATGGGGAAATTTGGGGATAATTCAGTGGTAATATTATCCTGAGTTTGGGTCATTGATGGAGCAGGGTTAGTTGGGTAAGATAGGGGTAACTGCCCTGTAGACCAAGCCTGGTACATTTCAGCCATTTGCTGTTTGAGTTTAAACATCTCTTCTTTCATTTTCCCGACATCCATCTCCTCTAGCTCAATACCTGTGTCAACATCTGGGATAGACATACTTTCGGGTATTGGTCCTTTTGATCTCGTGTGATAATGATAATATGCCAGTATACTCTTTAGAGAAACTAACTGCTTGAATTCTGGAAATGAACAAACTTGTTAGTTTTGAGAATTTAACACATATATAATTACACGTTGAGATGCAATGCTCCTAGACAAATATCCCCTTTCTATTATGCATTTGCTCGACTGCTTGTGTCGTCCCAGTTTTCTTGAAAATTTTATTCACTTATATTTTATTTTATTTTATTATATATATTTTATTGTGGTGGTCGAATCTTATGGAGATTGCCTACGTATCATGACCCCGCATGAATCAGACCTTGCGTAGTTCGGACCAATAAAAGATGAACAATACTAATCATTTTTTTTTCAATTTTCATATTAAAATAAACTGGGTTTCAATGGTTTGAAGATGACCTACAAACTCGAAAATCAAACAACCCACATATTTTAATCAAAAGATTTACAAACTCAAAAACAAACGGCCAGCTTCCTTTCCCCGTTTGACAAATGCAACCAAACGACTATTTTTGCAAATGTGGCCCCTTCCAAATTTTGAGGCCGGAGAGGATTATTTTATGACACTTTAAAAACTTGTCCATTCTTTTACGAAAATAGCCTTTCGACAACTGAAAGATACTCTAGGGCTATTTCGGCAAGAACGGTTTAAGACACTGTCGAAGCTAGCTCGGCTTATTTTTGACTAAAGAAAAAAAATTCACCTGACCGTTGACTCTTTGTTTTTTTTTTCAAATTACAATAAAAACCAGGTGTTGCAACACGGCCCTTCAGCGCCTCGGGGACGAAGATTTTTTAAGGCTGTGTGGGTCAACTGAACCAAATTTTTAAAAAATGACCCAAAGGTGGCTGTTTATGCAAAGTCAGCCTTCCGGCGCCCCTTTCGGGAACATTCGGCTATGTCTTGATAAAACAGCGTCACCCGACTTCTTTATGACAAAACTAAAATTTGACATATTTTTTTTGGCTATTTTGTTTTAGCAAAAAGTGGAGGCTGGACACTGCCCGGCTTATTTATAAAAAAATTAAAATTTTGACATGTTTTTTATTTATTTATTTATTGGTTTTTGGCTTATTTTAGCAAAAAGGGGTTGGACCCGATGAGGGTTGCCTACGTATCTCACATCCGGTGAGAATCAAACCCGCGTAGTTCGGGCAGGTCAGGAATAAAGTAATTTTAAATTATTATTTTTTTGAATTTGTAAAAGAACTGCTTTAAAAGAAGAAATGAAATATATATATATACTTTTTGTTTTTGGATTTATATATATATATATATATATATATATATATATATATATATATATATATATATATATATATATATATATATATATATATATATATATATATATATATATATATATATATATATATATATATATATATATATATATATATATATATATATATATATATATATATATATATATATATATATATATATATATATATATATATATATATATATATATATATATATATATATATATATATATATATATATATATATATATATATATATATATATATATATATATATATATATATATATATATATATATATATATATATATATATATATATATATATATATATATATATATATATATATATATATATATATATATATATATATATATATATATATATATATATATATATATATATATATATATATATATATATATATATATATATATATATATATATATATATATATATATATATATATATATATATATATATATATATATATATATATATATATATATATATATATATATATATATATATATATATATATATATATATATATATATATATATATATATATATATATATATATATATATATATATATATATATATATATATATATATATATATATATATGACTCTTTTTATTTTATTATTTTGAATTTTTCAGAAACGAAAAAAAAAACTATTTTAAAAGTAAGACTCTTTTTCATTGTCATTTTCAGGGGAAGACAAACTATTTTCCTTTATATATATATATATATATATATATATATATATATTTTGAAAAATAAGACAGAACAACGATTTTTTTTTCTTTCTATTTTTTCTTTGGTTTTAATAAAACAAACTAATAAGACATTTTTTTTCATTTTCTCAAAATTTCAGCAGAGTTTTGACAGTATTTGGGCATTGGTTTTTTTTTCAAAAATAAACAGTCAATTCCCTAACCGCTATTTCTTTTTTTCAATTTTAAAATATTATTCATGATATTCAAAAGTCAGTCAACACACAAATCCGGATCAAATAAATGCGCAAGTAGCAGCAAGTAAGATGCATCAGGATGGTCATTTTTTTGGTACACCTGTCCTAGACAGACCCAACCCCTGTGTTGAGTCTCCAAAGTCAAATGCACTTGATGCAAACAATCGCTCCTACTAGGGATCCGGCATGAAGCTGAGTTATTCTAAGTGAAAAAACCTGAGGCATATTGATCTAGCCCTGGCTTACCCAAACGGACAGTTTGAGCCGAAGCGGGGGCAACGTACCGGGAGCACGAAAGTCTACCCGGCCTAGTTACTTGTCCCAACTTCGTCTTATTTGGTATGACTTTAACAGAAAGGTGGGCCACGCGCACGTGTGCACCATAAATTTAGAAGACTCAGAAAGAAGGGGGTTTCGTAGCAGTTGTATATATTCATAATTCAAATAATATTAAAGCGGTAAAAGTGTCATTTAGCACATTGGGCATATATCATGTAAAAAAATCAGATAATAAATAAAGCCAACTATAACAATTATTTTAAGCTCGAATTCTTGAACCCTGAACCAGTGATTCTGGGTAAAGTCCCCAGCAGAGTCGCCAGAGCTGTCGCACCTCATTTTTATATACCCGAGAGGGTACAAGGGAGTTTTCTCCAATTAAAGGACAGTCGAAACGGGATTTGTTTGTTTGTTTCAGAGTCGCCACTTGGGAATTTTAAGGCGTCCCAAGTCACCGGTTTTAATCCCTGAATCGAGGAGAATATGACTCTGTCTATTTAACAGTCTGCGCACCAGAAATCCGGATAAGGAATTCTGTTAACCCGGGAGAAGGTGTTAGGCATTCCCGAGTTCCGTGGTTCTAGCACGGTCGCTCAACTGTTATATTCGGCTTGATTATTTTGATTTGTAAAATACATTTTTATTGCATGATTTTATTGTTACCGCTTCTATTTATATTTAAAGACCCTTCTTTGAATCGAATCACGCGTACGTATATTCGTGTTATAAATTATATTTTTCTAAAAACATGCGGAGTTGTGTCACGCGCACGTGTACACGATAATATAGATAATATATTTATTAAAACAATTATTTTCGAAATTGTGCTTAAATAAAATCAAAAACATTCGCCCTTTTTGTATAATTAAGTAGTGAACCTCACATCTCGGGTTTTTATGAAATTAATAATGATATTCTCCGAGGAATCCCTTTTATTAAATATTCGATCGAAGTTGCGCGAACGCATAATCCGAATTGCTTTTAGAAATATAATCAGGTTACGCGAACGTATCCCTAATCACAAAAATATTCTTGATAAGGTTCTCTACAAATTGTTATTACGTGTTGACCGCGAGCCTTATTTTACACATATGAATCATATATCTCAAATTTTAAAGAATTAATGGCGTGAAGAAGAAAACAGACAATATGTATCTAAAACTAACATTTTTTGTGCTTAAATAAAATCAAAAACATTCGCCCTTTTTGTATAATTAAGTAGTGAACCTCACATCTCGGGGTTTTATGAAATTAATAATGATATTCTCCGAGGAATCCCTTTTATTAAATATTCGATCGAAGTTGCGCGAACGCATAATCCGAATTGCTTTTAGAAATATAATCAGGTTACGCGAACGTATCCCTAATCACAAAAATATTCTTGATAAGGTTCTCTACAAATTGTTATTACGTGTTGACCGCGAGCCTTATTTTACACATATGAATCATATATCTCAAATTTTAAAGAATTAATGGCGTGAAGAAGAAAACAGACAATATGTATCTAAAACTAACATTTTTTGTGGATACAACATTTGGATGTCCATAAATCGAATGGTGTATAAAATTGGGAAAGAACTTAAAATGATAAACAAATTAATAGTTTCCGCAGAATCTTCATTGTTTCATTTAAGGCGAACTCTTCTTCTATATATCTTTTACATAAAATGCCACGATTTGTTTATAAATCCCATGTCCTTCTCATGTATTTGTTTTAGTCCAAAGTTATAATTATTTAGTTGATTTTTTGATTACGAAGATTGAGTTTGAGATAAATAAACCAATTCTTATTCTCTGCCTATGCGAATATTTGCAAACACTAACTCTATATTTTGTAAAAAAAAAATCATCGACATTATTTCATACATTAAAAGAAATGAGTTGATTTAACTACGCCATTTGTTATTAAGAAAGAGAATTAATCTACCAATTGATTTAATAAGACGACATCATCTAGCCTTAAACAAAATTGGATATTTGACAAAATAAGCTAGTAATGTAATTTCTGGGTATTTCCGTACTATTCTTTACTTAGATAACAATATCACAAGATTTAATTAATGGCCAATTTTCTGCAATGTTCCCTATCAATTCAAACAGTAAATGTCATCACTAGTCCTCAAAACATATAAGATTATCATGGAATTTACTACTCCAGAAGGTTAATTAGTTAACAGTTTATCATGTCAAGTATAATACTATACTAACCAATTAAAACAAAACTGAAACTTAAACTAATAAAATTTAAATGAGTAGAAGACATCCTTATAATTCCAAACTTCATTTACTTGTCATGTTGAAGCTTTTCATGACATGAATTTACAGATATGTACCTGATATTGGAAGCAAAAGAAAATGATGATGAGAATCAGCAGCAATAATAACAGTACAATAGCAACAACTGCCCAGCAACAGTAACAACCCAGTAACAGACCGGTGGAGTAGTAATCCCAAAAACAAAAGCTTTAAGCTTTAAATGAAACAACAACCATTAATACTAATTTCAAACAAAGAAAGAAAGCAGTAGATTTTTTAGTTTTATTTTTATTTTGAAAGCTTAAATATTTTTCGAAATTTTTCTCTCTTCTATTCTCTGTCCGTTTTTTCTCTCTATCTGTGTGTGTATTTTTTTCGTATCTCTCTCTCTATTTCTGTTCTCTTCTGTTTTTTTTCTTATGTCTTGTGTTCAAGACTTCATCTTATAACCCATCCCATAAACCTTTCAATTAATTAAAATCCATACTTTTTCTCTACCCAACCCATTATCTTTCCACTCATCCCCATTACATTAAATAAACATATCACACCACCCCATTTCATTTTGTCCCCCATGCTTCATTTAAAATAATGCAAGATTCCCCCTTTAAATTAAATCTTGTCCCCCCTTTATATTAAATAATCATATCACAACCCACCCCATTTCATTTTGTCCCCCATGCTTCAAATAAACAATTACAAAATGTACAATTCCTAAACTACCCCTTCCGACCTTACTGAAATTACCAAACTACCCCTAAACGTACTACAAATTTACCAAACTACCCATCAGCTATAACACATCAATTAATCAAACTTAACCAAAATATAGACAATATGATCAATTTCTAACAATGTTCAAACAACAATATGAACACGGATGAACATCATAACAACAATATCACATGAACATGATTTTAACAACATTTCAACAACAAATCACATGAACACTACAACAAACAAGTATATTTAGATTTCTAACTTCAATCATATTGAACTTAAAATCAATTCTAACAACATTACAACCAACAATTCCTATATTAAACTTTATGAGACAAATTCAAGAAATAATCACAAATGGTAAACAAGAAATCAAGCTATACAAATTTCGGATTCAAGAACAATCAAACAAAGTATGAACATGAATTAAATCTATTTTAAACAACAAACATGATGGATTTAAACGATTAAACCAACATATTTCTCTAACACAACTAAATTCTTTAGACAAATAACAAGATCGACGAATAAACAATTATGAACTTAAGCTTGAACTTAACAATATTAACAATTTCTAACAATACATAAACACATGAAACAAATTGAAGAAATAGTTAATTAAATTTCAATTTGAATCTAACAAACATCATACTAACAAATATTCACTTAAACAATAATACAAACATGAAATGAATATGAAAACAACTAATTAAACTTCTATTTTGAAATCTGAAAATTAATTTAACAAACAACATGAACATGAACAAAACCAAAAAATCAAATATCTAACCATAGACATGAACAAAGCAAACATTCGCCGATTTTAGATTCGAAAAATATCAAAACAAAATAACGGACGAAATAAAATTTAAAAACTACTAACCGGATTGAAACGACAAACAACGACCAAACAAACAACGAATCTTGATGAGCCTCGACCAAAGCTCGAACCAACGATGACTAACACGAGCAGAAAAGACGTGGCAGCTGGGGGGCTTCGAACTGGACGATGAACTTGGCCATGGAAGCAGCTGGTCGCGACAGAAGGCGATGGACAGTGATGACGCGACGGAAGGAGCTGGGTTGGGTGGTTGTCGGAACTGTGGTGTTTGGGTGTTACTGGTTTTGGACGAAGGAGAAGTGATGAACGGAAGCAGCTGGAAGTGAAGAAGAAGGTAGAACGGGAAGCAGCTGGTCGACGTTTGGACGCCATGGACGTGAAGCAAAAGCAGCAGCTCGGAGACGGCTTCCATGTCGACGCTCAAGCTGAAGAAGACGAAGAAGAACAGCAGCAGTTGAGTCTTGTTTTGGCCTCAAGCTGCTCGACGGAAGCAGCTGGTCGACGCTCATCCATGGCGGACTGAGCTGGACGACGAGGGCAGCGACGGGGGGGTCCAGCGGTTCAGGCGTCCATGGTTGTTTGTTTAGGGTGGTGTTGATGACGGACAACGACGACGAGGGAGGGGACTGTTTGGTCGAAGGTCTGGACGACGCCATGGGAGGCAGCCATGGTTATCTTGAGGAAGAAGAAGAAGATAGGAGGGGTGGGGGCGGATTGGTTTAGTGTTTAGGGTTTCTTGTCTTTTAATTTTTGTTTTGTTTTGTAAAATGTAAGACAAAGGGGTTTGGGTCTTTTGGGTTATGGACTGGGTCGACCCAATTCGAAATGTACTGGGTCGTAGGGAAGATTGGGCCATTTTTTGGGCCTGTGGCTTGAAATTTAAGAGGCCCAATTCCGACTTTCTTTATATTTTCGCTTTCTTTTCTTCTTTTATTTTTCTAAAACTAAATTATAAAAATACTTAAACTATTATTAAGAACTAAATTAAGTTATAAAAGCGCAAATTAACTCCCAATAACAATTAACGCACAATTAAGTATTAATTAAGCATAAAATTGTATATTTGGACATTAAATGCTAAAAATGCAAACGATGCCTATTTTTGTAATTTTTAATTTTTGTAAAACAAATTTAATTACTAACAATTGTAGAATTAAATCCTACATGCAAAATGCGACATATTTTTGTATTTTTTATTAATTTAGCAAATAAACATGCACAGACAAATACAAATAATTATTCAAAATATCACAAAAATTGCACACCAAAGAAAAATCATTTTATTTTTGAATTTTTGGGAGTAATTCTCATATTGGGCAAAAATCACGTGCTTACAATGCCGATGCTTCAGTCGCCGTACTTCCAACTTCATCTGGGCTATTGAGTCGTACCAGTATCTGCTCTCAATTTGGAAATCCTTTGCCTGATTAGCTGCTTTGATCTCAAGTGCAGCCATCTCTCTCTTTATTTTAGCAACAGTTTTCTCGTGGTCGCCTTCCAATTGATTCAAGTATCGGCGATGCTTATCTGTTCTCGTATCCCACTGTGCCCTGAGCTCCGCTATGACGTTTTCAGATTTCTCCAAACCATCTTGCCATTCCCTGATTTCACTTTTTAACCTTTTTATCAGCTGCTCGTCTGATCGACGCCTTGACTGTTTATCTGCATCCACCCTTATCTGTTTGATCTGGGATCTGAGCATTTCGTTTTCCTGAATTAACCTGTTCCGCTCTCCCAGATCGGTAGCAACTTGCACGTTGTGCTCATATTTCAAGCTTTCCACTTGTTGCTTTAACCTGCTGATTTCGGCGCAATAGCCTCTTTCCTTCGCTAACCAATCCCACTGCCTTTGCGATGATTCGGTGAAATTCCGGATGTGGGGTCTCTTAGCCGGCCATTCATGCTCAAATTCCCTTCTATACCATGCAAGGTATCCTGGCGCCGTCTCTCCTTTGGCTCGATCCCGCACGCAAGTATCTGATTTCAAATATTGACACTCACTCCAGATTTGGCGAATCTTCGCTTCTGGGAATTGTCCGTTAGGACTTATCTCAACTGCTTGAGTGCTAAGATCTTCCTCATGAGGTACTGTCTGGCATCTTCCGAACTGTCTCAAAACTCGGCAGGGTGCGTAAGGTTGAATGCTCTTAAGCCCCATTAATAAAAAATGAGTTTTGGCTGCCGACATATATAGGATCTCATCAACAGGCAACCATCCTAACGTCCATTGTATTTGGCTGGCAGTAAGAGCTTGAAAGAACGAGGTCCATGCCAGGACTCCTTTGGGCAAACTGATCTCTTTGGTTCTCGTGTAAGATTCTTCTATGCAAGTCTTTTCCGGGGAACCATGGCTCAAAATTTCGGAATGATGGCAGAGGTGCTCGGTCATCCATATCTGTAGGAGCAAGTTACAACCTTCGAAGAAATTTCCCCCAGCTTTACAAGCTGTAAGAGTTCGAAAGATGTCAGATACCACCATAGGCGCGAGAGTACTATCACTTTGCGTGAGTAAAGTGCTGACGACCCCGGATATCTTCAAATCAATGTTTCCTTCTTTCCTTGGAAATACCAGAAGGCCCAGGAACATCACCATGAACGCTACCCGTCTGTGTTTGTCCCACTTCTGACGAACACCTTTGCTGCACAGTTTGTTGATTGGATTATTGAATCCCCCTCATGACCGTACCTATCATATATGAAGCATGGAGTACAAAATCCGGCTGCCAGACCCGGGTTGTGGACTGTTCTGGGTATCTTCAATGAATCTAGGAACCGATGTACCGTGACAACTCTTGGGGCGACCAAGTATTTTTGCCTCAACGGAAGTTCAGCATTCCCGATGTACCCGGCCATTTCTTCCAAAGTCGGGGTGAGTTCAAAATCAGAGAAATGGAAAACATTGTGCGCCGGGTCCCAGTAGGTAACCAAAGCTCTTATGATATCTCCCCGAGGCTGGATTTCCAACAAACCCACGAGACCTTTCAGATATTTCTTGACCTCATTTTGTCCTTCAACACCTAGATCATTCCACCATAGCCGTAACTTGACAGGGATTTTGGTCATTATTGAAAAATGTTCATTTTGCATCGTGCTCATCCTGCACATTTATTAAGGTGATTTTAACAAAAATGACTTGACTCAAAAATATTTTACAAAGGGGATCAAGTTTTGAACACGGCCTTTAAACACTTTGAGGACGAAGATTTTAAGGCTGTGTGGGTCAACTGGACAAAAATGCTAAACAAAACCCAAAGGTGGCTGTTTATGCAAAGTCAGCCTTCCGGCGTCCCTTTTCGGGAACATTCTGCTATTTATGACAAAACAGCATCACCTGACTTATTTATGACTCTTTTTAAAATTTTGACACATCTTTTTTTTTCTTTTTTTTTATTTATTTATTGATTTTGGCTATTTTAGCAAAATGGGGTTGAACCCGACGAGGGTTGCCTACGTATCTCACATCCGGTGAGAATCAAACCGGCGTAGTTCGGGAATATCGTGAATAGAGAAAATCAAATAAACCTAGAAAAAAAGAATATATTTTTTTTATTATTTTTTTGAAAAGAGATAAAGACTAAAGAAAATATATATATATATATATATATATATATATATATATATATATATATTATTTTTTTAAGGAAATATTTGGACTATTAGTCTGATTTTATAAAAGGGGTATTACGAAAGAAACAACATTTTTTGAATTATGAATTTTCCGTTTTTTTTTACTTTTAAATAAATACCTTCTTTTTTTTCATTTTGAAAGTGATAAAAAAAATTCATATTTTTTTTTAACAACTCAATCTAAGAAGACAAATTTTGTTTTTATTCTCTCTTTTTTTTTTAGAAAAATTCCGGCGAGGTTTTGACACTACTTGGACATTGGTTTTATTTTTCCAAAATAAGTAATTATCTCCCTACGCTGCTATTTTCTTTTTTAGAAACCGGTCAGCATGCGGAACTGAAGCAAATAAATGCGCAACACATATAGGAATGCAGCAGGATGGTCTTTTCATTTCAGGTTGCCTGTCCTAGACGGACCCAACCCCTGTGTTGAGCCCCCTAAGTCAAATGCAACATGATGCAAATAAACGTTCCTACTAGGGATCCGGCATGAAGTTTCGTTATACTAGGTTTATACCCTGGGTATTTGTTCTAGACTGTGTACCCGAGCGGACAACTCGAGTCGAGGAGGGGGCTACGTACCGGGGACCCGCGAGATCGTCCGGCTTTGTAACTTGTCCGACCTCTTTCTTATTTCAGGTATCGACACTAACAGAATAGGGAGTCTCGACCAGCGAGCTTCTCCCCGGAGGTAAGAAGAGAAGGGTTTCGGCACAGTTTATATACAGTTCAGATAATATCAAAGCGGTAAAAGACAAAATTTAGCACGTTATGCAAAAACATGTAATAAAGATCAGATAATAAAGCCAAATATAACAATTATTCTAAGCTCGAATTCTTGTACCCTGAACCAGTGGTTCTGGGTTTGTACAAGTCCCCAGCGGAGTCACCAGAGCTGTCACACCTCCTTTTTGCGCGCCCGCCCCCGAAGGGTTAAATGCGCGAGGGGAGTTTTTTCAATTTAAGTGACAATATTCGAAATGGGATTATTTATTTAATTCAGAGTCGCCACTTGGGAAAGGTTTGGTTTTTGGTGTCCAAAGTCACCGGTTTATCTTGAATCCCAAATCGAGGAAAATTTTCGACTTTTCTAAATGAAGTCTGCGAACCAGAAATTCTAAGTAAGGAATTCTGTTGACCCGAGGGAAGGTGTTAGGCACCTTCGAATCCCGTGGTTCTAGCACGGTCGCTTAAATTGTTATAATGGCTAAATATCTGATTTAAATATATGTTATGACTTACGTGCTTTTATTAAGTTTAAACCGCTTTTATCATTATCATTTATTTTTATAGAATTGCAACGTCGTAAAAATGCATCTCGAACCACATCACAATCAATGCGCCCGTGATTGTCAACACATTTTGACTTCGTTGAGATTTTGATTTGGGTCACATCAATGCACACCTGAATTTAAGAATGTAATTTAATTAAACCGTACCTAAAGAGTCTAACGTATTATTATCCTTGGGGAAGGCCGTAAAATTCGCTAAACGGCCTGTCCCGAATTCTAAGTATTTTTTATGGTTAATTATTGAGGGCTCCGCAATTCGCATTTTTTTATTTGGCGAGGCTCATCTCATTTTTTAGAAGGGTATCCTAAAGTCCCTACATTTCTATTACGTTTGTCTCTAAAATAATAAAAAAAAGGAAGATACCAAACTTACTTGTTTAGACAAGTATATACTGAATTTTTACTATGTCTGCCGAATCCGAATTTTGTTCGATTACCTGATTGATTGTTTATGCGGTGAGAGTTACCTCATACCTTGTCTTCATCGAGTGAATACGCTTATTAATTTGCTAAGTGAGATTGCAAGCAAACTAATAACATATACTAAACTCATGTTGACGACCTCCAAGTTTGATTTTTAAAACTAGCCTATTTGGACTTGATAAATGAAATTGGCTGTTTAATAAGAAAACTACTACTTATTGAACTAAAAAACGCCTGCTAGTTTTCCTCAAAAAGTCATCGCATTATTTCGAAATAGTGAATCTATACCGAAGCCCAATATCGAACCTGTATCGGATCAAGTAATCTGACAAAAGAGTTGGCGTACATGGCCAAAATCTTAATGTGACCGCATGAGAGTTTATTCGGGGTACATTTGTCCCGGACCAAATACAACAGATTTGGACAATTCAGTGGTCTAGACAAAATACATGCAGATGCTTGCCAATGATTCTATGTTATACTGTCATAACTAAATCAAGACCCCAATGATTATATACATTAAAACACACCTGATCTAATAAACAATGCTATCTAATATTTCATCTCAAACAGAATGTATGTTAATTTATACAGAGCAATTGCTGTTGGAACGAACTTAAACAAATGCGGACCGACTACCATTCAACCTATGGCCATGTTTTGAACATAGGTATTGTGAAGGAATCAACATTCATTTCTTTTATTTCTGCTTCAAAGCTTCAAGCTTTCAACAACAAGTAATTTCAGAAGTGTGTACCTGGAAGTGTTTACAGTTGAAGAAGAATAGAAGTCAGCAGAGTAACAATAGGAGCAACACCAAACAGCAGCAGTAACAGCAGGTAACAAACAAGGCAGTGGAAATAGAAACCCCAGATAGACCAAACTTCAGGAAATAAACCAATGCAAACTACAACCAGTGAGCTCAGTTTAAACTTGGAAGGATCAGAATCGATTGAACAAGTAGAAGAACAAATGAAATCCGACAACAATGTGAAGAAAACAGTTCCTGATTTTTCTATATCCTTTCTCTCTTGTATCTGTGTGTGTGTATATCAAAAAATCTATCCTATCGGTTTGTATGCATGTCCCTTTTATAAGCCTTCACATCACCCCCTTAACAGCCTGTTAGACCAAGAGAATACCCCTCCCATGTGCTATCTCCTTTTCAGTTTCCACTTAGCTATTTAAGTATTAACCCCCCCCATCACATTCCCTGGCAGACTTACTCTTTTAAATGGGGTTTAATACTTCTTAAACTAAAGCAGGATAATGGGCAGCAGAATATGTCTGACAGCATATGCTGTCAAACTATTTTTAAATCAAAAAGCCCTTTATGCAGGAACCAGGCTGTGCACAAATGCACCTGTGGTGCACAAATGCACATGTTGTGCACAAGTGCACATGCCCTCCAATTCAGAACTTAAACAAAACATTCCTTTTACATTTCTGATTCAAATCAACAATTATAAGTACTAAACTCAGTTCCTAATCGATTCAAACAAATGTGTCCAGAAGCAAATCGATTTGTTATTGTTCAGGCAGTTGAAAACTAATTGACGACACATGTCGACTCGACTATACTAGTTATAACACATACAATCGAAACCAAAATCACATTTAACAGTGTCGAACACATGATTCGAATTGTACTGACTAAGCAAAATTGTACTCGAGGAATCAGTTGGTCAGTTCACATTTGAAATTCAACTAATTGCACAACAAATACATACATACACATTATCAGAACAATTAGAAGAAGGACTCAATCAAACAACAGAGGTTCAGGCAAGGTGGACAGGACACAGTTGGTAAAATTCGAAACACAAATTTCACAATAACATGAACAGCCTTTTAAACAAGCATGGACTAAAAGAATAAAGAAAAAGGAAAACAGAAACTCACCTTAAATCCCGAAAAATCAAAAGCCTTAACTTGGATTCGAACAGACCTTTCTTAAGGCTGAACGGACTTTAATCGAAGTGTTTCTCAGATGAGAAACACTTCGATTAAGGTCCATTAGACCTTAATCTCTTGGTTTAAACGAGATACGGGCCAGTGACGAGGAACCCTAAGGTTCCAAAAATTAGATCTGGGATTCATGCTTCCCTGGTCAGATTCGGACCAAACCAAGCATGGTTTGGTCACGAGGGGGTCTGGGGAGTGTCTGGTGTGAAGTTGAGGTCGATTGATGTAAGTCAGGTTCCGACTCGAATCTTCAAATGAAGATTCGAGACGGTGGGAGGGGATTTGAGCTAAGTGGTTAACGGATCCATGTTCAGGATGGCAAGGGGGTTCTATGGTTTTAAGGGTAGGGTCACCGGCGTCCATGCCGCCGGCTCTTATGGTGAAAGTATACAGGGACGGCTAGGGTTTGAAGGGGAAGGGTCTGGTGAAGACGAAGGCTGGGGTATTGGATAGGGGGCAGGGTATGGTTGTAGGTTTATATAGTTAGTGGATAGGTGAATCCTGGCCGTTGGATGAGACATGATGAAGGGCCAGGATCCTTCGACTAACAGGGAAAGGCGTCGTTTCAAGGGTAAAGGGTCGAGGTCGGTCCGGGTGAGACGGGTCGGGTCTGTTAGTGGGTTCGGGGTGAGAGATCTTGGTCGTTGATCTTTCAGAGATCAACGGCTCAGATCAGCCTGGATTAAAACGGCGTCGTTTGGACGTTCTCGAAGTAGGCTGGTCACGAACCGGGCAAGCATGGGTTTTGGGCTGAGTTTGTTTGGGCCAATTTGTTTAAAATTGGCCCAAGTCCGAGAATTTTTTTTATTATTATTATTTTATTTTCTTCTTTATTTTAAAAACAAAACCTAAGTAAATCAAATTAAAATTAAATAAACACTTAATACAATTATTTGCACACACATTAAAATATTTAAAACAGGTAAAATCAAACAAAACAAAATCACGGACAAAGATGCCTATTTATGATTTTCTATTTAACGAACGGATCCCGGTTCAAATTACGCATGATACATACATTTTTTGTATTTGCTTTAATAAAAATAAAATTGGCAAAATTATAAATAATTAACAAAGTGCCATGTAAAATCCAAAAATTGTACAATAGGACCATTTGTTATTATTTTTATTTCTTTTTTGGAGCGATTGTCGCGTAAAAACAAAAATCACGTGCTCACAATTAACTATCAACTAAATTAAACCAAACAATTAATCTATTCAAGCAAATCCTAACGTATGAATATTTAACTAAAATTAATCTAGAGTAACAAATTAAGAGATCAAAGAAAACAAGTTGGCGAATTATAGAGACGAATTTAATGATAGAGAATATTCTAAAGTTATGGGTTAGCTAACAATCCCGTTGAGTTTTCCACTTAAATCGTCTAATTAATTTATCTGGTTTATTAGTTGACAAGGTTAATATTGCTCGTAGCCTTCTCTCGAAGTACAACTCGCCTATTCAAGTTAACCTAACGCCTATATTCCTATGGAATTAGGATTAACAAGAACGCATTAATATACCTGTATAGTAACCAAGCAAGGCGATTAGGTATATTCCTATCCTAACCGCAAATCCGCTCCCCCTCAGAGTTAAGATCTTACTCTACTCAATCTTATATGCAATCTAGAATTCTCTCTCCCGTGTTCAATCCTAGATTCGTAGATAGTATTCAATTGGTGATCAAGCAATCAAAAAATTAAGCGCAAGATTGAATAAATAAACCAATATGATAAAATAATAAGAATGATTCAAGCTTCAAACCACAACGTTCATGTAGCACCCAAAACTCTAGAACTAATAAACTATGAGATTAAAGGAAGAGAAGCGAAAAAAACTAGTTAGAAGCCTCCTCCAAGCGTGGTGTGTGTTCCTCCACGTGAATTACCCTTCAAAATATGTTCCCTAGGTCTAAGATGTGTCAAAAGTCACCAAAATAATGTTTTTTCATGTATATATACCAAGTAGGGTCGGGCCTAGACGAAAACACCTTCTCCCGCGTGAAATAGGACAGTTACTCTGTAAAATTTGCACTACCGCGCCGCATCCTGCGGCATCCCATGCGGCGCGGTAATGGAGATTATCAATAGCCTTGCATTTTTCTTGTCACGCTAGTTTTTACACTGCTACGCCGCATCCTGCGGCATCCCATGCGGTGCGATAGTGAGTATTTGAGAGTATGCAAAACATGAAAGTTGTAGCCCTTTCAAATAGCTTTCCAACGATATATTGTGGAACCCAAACAGAGGTCGGAGCAAAAAGTTATGTGTATTTTACTAGACAATGCACCGTATGCCCGCTCGATTCTCCGTTTCGTTCTTAACTATCATTCGTTGATCTCGGACACGATCCCGGCTTAATTACTTGGGCTTTTACTCAGACTTCAAAGCTCTAAATCACTTGAATTCATTCCATAACTCCTACATAGATCGGAATCACTCCTACAAGGCATAAAACATATATTTAGTGGAAAATACTAGCGATTAAAGTTCAAACTCAATTAAACTGCAGTAAATTAGAGTGTAATAAGCGACTAAAATATACAATTATAGCCTATCATCAATATTCATCCCAATTTATTTAGCATGCTTTCCTTTTTGGTCATTCCTAGAAAGAAACTATATATCTTTCTCTATTTTGAAATAATTTATCTTTAGAATTCTACTTGAATTAATTTACAATTATATAAATATTTATAGTTTTTTAAATCACAAATTATATAAATAGTCTTTATTTTTTTAAAAATTTTTTGTATCGTATCAAATACCGTCATATAAATTGAGATGGAGGGAGTAATTAATTTGAACTAAGAAGAGGATATATTATACCCTTTCCACTCCAGGATAGTCATATCACTCTTAATGTATTGCATCAAAGTCATAAATTTAATATTTTTTATTTTCTGTGATATATAAGCATAATACAATTAGTTTTTTATTACAAAAATTAATATATAATTTTAATAAAGTAAACTAAAAGTTGAGTAACCATTCGCAAAATTAACTTATGAATCTTCGATTGCTCATGAATTAGATATATATTTTGCTACGTTCAGAATAAAAGAAAGAGATGAAATAAGTCAATCAAGTTTTGCCAAAAGTAAGTAGCAGTTTGACAAAAGCATGAAGTTCCCACTACTCATTTCACCACCATTCTGTTAAAAAAATAGAATTGGGAATTAAAGTTATAAATAGAAAAAATTAAGAGTAAGAACACGTTTCCATTGGATTGTAATTGTTGAGACAATTAAGTGATACTCTCCTAAAGGTACATTAGTCATTTACTTATACACTAAGCTAAATCAGTTAGTGTTAAATACTTTATATATACATATGTAAAGAGGTGATAAAAAAGAAGAAATGAAAATAACAGACATACGTTCTTTTCTTTCTCTCTTCTTATTTTTTCTTTCTGCTAGTCTCTTCTATTCTATCTTCTGCTTCTAACTAGGCTTCATCCCATTCACCTTCTATCAAATTATCTCATGGTATCAGAGCCATCTCGCTAGATATTCTAGTCAAAGAATTGGCATTTAATGTTTGTTAAAATTGCATGTTGCTAATCTTGAAATTCTGAAATTCTTGTGCTTTTCTTGAATTGAAATGGGTTCCATCGGAGAACAATCTTCAGATGGTACAACTACAGGAGATCGTCAAAATCTGGGTATTGGAGTTTCAAACCCAGGAAATGCAGGAATTGCAGGAATCGATTACAACCATCCTCTGTTTCTTTCTCCAGCTGATGTTAGTGGCATACAAATAATTTCGTTCCCGTTGACAGGTATTGAAAATTACTCCATCAGGTTTAGACCTATGCGTGTAGCTTTATTGGGTAGAAACAAATTGGGGATAGTAGATGGTATATGCAAGAAAGAATCATTTCCTGAATTCATGTGGAATCACTGGGAAAGAGTTAATGCAATAGTTCTTTCTTGGATTATGAATTCTGTAACTAAAGGTCTGCTTGGGGGGATAATGTATGCGTCAGGTGCACAAGCAGTCTGGGAAGAACTAGCTGAAAGATTTAACAAGGTTGATGGGTCAAGAACCTTCAACCTGCATAAAGAAATTGCAACCTTGGCCCAAGGAACTTTATCTATATCAGTCTATTATTCACGACTGAAAGATTTGTGGGAAGAATTTGAGTCGTTGGTTCCTGCCCCAGGTTGTGATTGTGCAAAATCAAGGGAATTTATGATCTATCTGCAAAAATTGAAGTTATACCAATTTCTAATGGGACTAAACGATTCTTATGCACAAGCTAGAAGTCATATACTTATGCGAAGTCTTGTACCAAATGTGAATCAAGCATATGCTATAATAGTATGTGATGAAAGTCAAAAGGCTATAGCTTCTACATCAGGGGTGTTAGGAGCTAATCTTAGTGTGGTTACTGTCACACCTCCTTTTTTACCTACACCCCCGGAAGGGTCTAAATAAAGGGAGTTTTTCCAATTAAAGGACAATCGAAACGGGATTTATTATAAAGATTTAGAGTCGCCACTTGGGAGATTTATGGTGTCCCAAGTCACCGATTGAATCCCGAATCGAGGAAAAGATTGACTCTGTTTAACAGTCCGCGAACCAGAAATCCGAGTAAAGAATTTTGTTAACCCGCGAGAATGTGTTAGGCATTCCCGAGTTTCGTGGTTCTAGCACGGTCGCTCAACTGTTATATTCGGCTTAATAATCTGATTTTAGAACATTTTGAACCTATGTGCCAATTTAACCTTTTAACCGCTTTTACTTATTTAAAGAATTAATTCAAAGTCATTTAAAACATATCGCAAGCCACACTACATGAAATGCACCGGTGGTTCACGACACGCTCTATTTAACCTTGTTGGAAATTAGAACTGGGTCACATGAAATGCACCCCCGGGTTTTAACATGTTCACTTCTACTATCATTATTCAAAATTATGGTAGGGTCACATGAAATGCACACCCGAGTTTAGGAAAGTAAAATTATTAAAAACGCGCTTAAAGCAACTAGCGCAATTAATTATTCTTCTGAAACTTTGAGATTATAGTAAGGCCATAGATCATAAATATAGTGCGTGAGAGAAAAATGTGACCTTCAACTTCCATGAATTTCCAGCAAACACGGTCATATTCACCCAAAAGAGAACTTAACGACTTATTAACGTTCTGCTAGAATTTAGCAAACCAAACTGACCCTTAGCTCGTATACAATCAAAACCAAACAAATATCCTTAAAAGCAAAAAAAAACACTAATTTTAGTTTTATGTCCAATAACCCAAATGGCTCAACTTCGAATTAATCCACACGGTGAACTTTTCATTTTACAAGACAACTTTCTACACGACTCGAACTCACAAACGACTCCGAAACTTCAGCTGCCTTATGCTCGCTCCCTCACTCCGTTCATGTGCATGACTGTGTGTGTGCGTGTGTTCGCCGGCTTCAATGGTGGTCGTCGGTGACGTCGTGCCTCTGGTTTCCGACGAACAGCGGCTAGTTTAAGTTGTTTGGTCTCTGGTTTGTGTTGTCATTTGCCAGTGAGGCAGTAACGGAACGAGAGGGGTGGGGTGAGTGAGGTCGCCGTATTTCCGACGAAGCTTGGTGGCGTCGCTGATTCTTCTTCAGGCTCCTAGGGTTTTCTCCTATCGTTCTAGCGAAGAAGATTATGAAAGCTACGTGGGGGGGGGGGTCGTTCGATGAAGAAGAAGACGCGGGGAGGGTGCTTGTATCGTTCTCCTTTTATGGTTTTTTGAAGGAAAATTAAAATGAGGCCAGGGGTAGTCTCGTGAAGACGACGATCCAAAAGGGGGGTCGGGTCGTTTTTTGTCTGCGCAGCTTTTTGCTTTTCAGCCCTTCTTCGTTATCATCCCCTTCTTTTGTTATCCATGCGCAGCTGCCTTCTTTTTTTCCCAGCCTCTTTCTCGTTTCAGTTTTCGTTATTTTTTCTTTTTTCTTTTTATTTATATAGTCTAGGTTTAGGTAGGGTTTTAGGTTAAGGGGTATGGGCCTAGGAATTATGGGCTTGGCAATTATGGGCTAGGTCTAAAATTAGGCCTAAAGATAGGTTGCTCGAGCCCAAGCTCTATTCTTTCGCTGCGAACGAGATTAAAAATACGGGCTCATTTGTTAATTATTCCTACTATTCAAATAATTATTAAAATAAAACTAACCATAAAAACAAATCTATTTTTGGTATTTTCAAATAACATATTAAAATAAAAATACGATACTATTGTTGTATATATTTTTTTTAAAGATTTTTTTGTTTAGATTAAAAATGACTACAAAATATTAATGAACCTATTTTTGTGATTTTTTGTTTTCTTGTAATAAAATAAAGTAAAATAGTCAAAATTACTCAAAATATCTATATTATGCCTAAATTAAATATTTTACGCTAATATATAAAAAATCTTGGGGGGGGGGTCAAAAATCACATGTCTACAGCTGCCCCTCTTTGACTGGAAACGTATAGAGTATTCAGACAAAGACTGACTAGACAGGTTTTTGACCCGACCCTTTTTGGAGAGACTAAAGCTAAGAGAGAAGGGAGTGTGACCGAGCCCTGGTATCTGGGCTGCCTACATATCCTTGACTATAAAGGAATCAGGCCACGTGTAGTTTAGAAATGAGTGAGATGACAGAGTATGCCGAGGTGGAGATCCGATCGAGGTGCCGTTCCGCCGAGGTTCCGATCCGCAGTCCTATTGTTAAATCAAAAATCAAAACATGAAAAAGACTAGCTAAGCCTTGTCACACCTCCTTTTTCCGCACCCGATGGGGTGCAAGGGAGTTTTTTCCAATTAAAGGACAATCGAAACGGGATTTGTTTATTTATTTCAGAGTCGCCACTTGGGAGATTTAGGGTGTCCCAAGTCACCAATTTTAATCCCGAATCGAGGAAAAGAATGACTCCATATTACAGTCTGCGCACCAGAAATCCGGATAAGGAATTCTGTTAACCCGGGAGAAGGTGTTAGGCATTCCCGAGTTCCGTGGTTCTAGCACGGTCGCTCAACTGTCATATTTGGCTTGATTATCTGATTTAATACAAATATGAACTTATGTGCAAATTTTAACTTTTTACCGCTTTCATAATTATTATTATTATTTTTTACAAGGAATTGCAACGTTGTGAAAATGTATCTCGAACCGCGTTACAATCAATGTACCCGTGGTCGTCGACACACTTTGACTCCGTTGAGATTTGGATTTGGGTCACATCAATGTGCACCCGAGTTTAAGAAAATTAAATTATTAAAGGCGCGCCTAAAGCGACTAGCGTATCATCTACTTTGGGTAGGGCCGTGGAATTTTGCTAAACGGTCCATCCCGAAGTCTAAGCAATATAAAGCAAATATTTACTGAGGGCCCCGCAATTTTGTATTTTTATTTGGCGAGGCTCATCTCATTCTTATTTTTAAAGATAAACCTATAGTGACTACATTTCTTCTATTAAGTTTGTCTCTAAAAATAAAAGAAAATTTCTCAATTAATTACATGCTGAAAAAAAAAATAACTTATTAGTTATTAGTTTACGGCTAATGTGAATGGAAAATTGCGATCGAGTTTGTACAAAGAAAAATTGCTTTCATTCTATATTCTATTATTCAATAATACTGGAACATGAGATTGACACACCATAATATCAAAAACAAATTAACTAGTATTTGATTAATTTAAACTAAAATTATTAGATGAAGAAGTTATACATATGCAAGCCCATTACTCATTAATTAATCGACTACATTTTTATACAAAGAAAGGAAAATTATATTCAAACACAAATCTAAACAGGAGGGATTCAACAGGAACAAAGCTTGATTAATATTTCATTTCGCTTCAAACCGAGAGTGTACAAATGTGTACCTGGAAATGACAGTACAAGAAGAAGAAGATCAGCAAAGTAGTATGTAACACAGCAACATACAGCAGCAGAAAGCCCAACACAGTAGCTTCAACACCTCAGTCCAGAAATCCCAGCAACACGGAGAAAACTAGTAAAAATGGAGAAGACAAATAGTGCGGAAATCTCTCTTTATTTTAGTTCGGGATCAGGTCAATGTAGTTCGGGAAGCTTTGGTAGCTGGGACTACCGTGGGACTGCAATGTTACTGTTGTTGCATGCTGTTATCACTGCTTACCGATCTCCTTGTTACACCGTGCTTAAAAGAAAACAAGAAGCTAGGCTAGACTAAAATTTGTTCTTGTTGCCTTGCTTTCTTGTCGGCTTGTGTTTCCTCCGGTGCTTTTCTTTCTTGAATTTGGGCGTGATACTGGCCTTTTGCTTTTCTGAATACCAGTTTTCATCATTTTGCTCGGTCCGCTAGGGACATGGCTTTCTTCATCAAGCTTTTTGGCGGTTCCTCTGGTGGGTACGACTCTCTTCATCAGACTTGTTATGCTTGGGCATGATTTAATGTTCACCAGCTGCTTCTTTCAAGACGCCTCTTTTCTTCCTTTTGACTCATGCGCCTGAATTTGTGCTGGGACCTCTTGTTGCAACCTTCTGTTTCCGGTGCTGAGATTTTATTGTTTCCTGCTGGAGATTCTTGTTGTAACCCTCTGTTTTATTGTCTTCTGACTTGATCTTGAAATGTATGCCTCTGTTATTATGGGCGGGCTCCCAACTTCAACACTTGAAAAGTAAAGACTGGAATGTATTCTTCTGTTATTATGGGCGGGCGCCTGGCTTCATCATCTTGAATTTAACAACCTCTATTCTCCAGGTGGGATCCTACAACCAAAACAAACAAAACAAACGAGAATTTCCTAACCTAGTTTGCACTGGGAAGATTTGTGAGTCGTTTAGCAAAATTGTAACCTATTTATACTACTGATGCAATGATGAGAGTAAACTAAAGACTAGGCTAGGATGTGCATCTCCTACGAGTAAAACCAAAACTCTTGCTAGCAAATGTGTCTGCTAAAAAAACCTCAATGACTCAAACTAGAAAGTGCTTCTTCTATAGTTGAATCGGAATGAGCTAAACTAGGAAGTGCGTCTCCTAAGGGTGAAAACTTCAAAGAACTAGACTAGGAATTGTGTTTCTTATGGTCGAACTCAAAATGAATCAAACTACGAAGTGCATCTCCTAAGGGTGAAATCTCAATTCCGGAAGTGCGTCTCCTAAAATAAAGTATAACCTGAAAAAGCCAAACTAGGAAGTGCATCTCCTAAAGTAAAAGTATAACCTGAAAAAGCCAAACTAGGAAGTGTGTCTCCTAAAGTAAACTTAATTCAGGAAGTGCGTTTCCTATGCACGAAATTAAACTTAGGAAGTGCGTCTCCTAGGGGTTAAATAGTCTTAGGATGTGCGTCTCCTATGGGTGAAACCTTAATGATTTTGAACTAGGAAGTGTGTCTCCTATGAATGAAAATAATTTAGGAAATGCGTCTCCTATGCGTGAAATCTTAATTTAGGAAGTGCGTCTCCTATGGGATAAAAGTAAACTTAGGAAGTGCGTCTCCTATGGGCAAAACTAAACTTTAAGGAAGTGCGTCTCCTATTGGGTACAATAAACTTAGGAAGTGCGTCTCCTGTGGGTACAATAAACTTAGGAAGTGCGTCTCCTATTGGTAGAACTGAACTTGGGAAGTGCGTCTCCTATGGTAAAACTGAACTTTAGGAAGTGCGTCTCCTATGGTAAAACTGAACTTAGGAAGTGCGTTTCCTATTGGGTACAATAAACTTAGGAAGTGCGTCTCCTATTGGGAAAAACTAAACTTAGGAAGTGCATCTCCTATTGGTAAAACTTACTTAGGAAGTGCATCTCCTATGGGTACAACTATACTTAGGAAGTGCGTCTCCTGTTGGTGAAATAAACTTAGGAAGTGCGTCTCCTATTGGTGAAATAAACTTAGGAAGTGCGTCTCCTATTGGTGAAACTTTTCTTAGGAAGTGCGTCTCCTATTGGGTAAAACTAACTTAGGAAGTGCGTCTCCTATTGGGTGAAATAACTTAGGAAGTGCGTCTCCTATTGGTAAAACTTGGCTTAGGAAGTGCGTCTCCTACTGGTGAAACTATTCTTAGGAAGTGCGTCTCCTATAGGTGAAACTATTCTTAGGAAGTGCGTCTCCTCTTGGTGAAACTTATCTTAGGACTAACTTAGGATGTGCGTCTCCTCTTGGTGAAACTATTCTTAGGAAGTGCGTCTCCTCTTGGTGAAACTATTCTTAGGAAGTGCGTCTCCTTAGGATGTGCGTCTCCTATTGGTGAAACTTAGCTTAGGAAGTGCGTCTCCTATTGGTGAAACTTAGCTTAGGAAGTGCGTCTCCTATTGGTGAAACTATTCTTAGGAAGTGCGTCTCCTATTGATGAAACTATTCTTAGGATGTGCGTCTCCTATTGGTGAAACTGACTTAGGATGTGCGTCTCCTCTTGGTGAAACTTACTTAGGAAGTGCGTCTCCTCTTGGTGAAACTTAACTTAGGATGTGCGTCTCCTGTTGGTGAAACTAACTTAGGATGTGCGTCTCCTCTTGGTGAAACTATTTTTAGGAAGTGCGTCTCCTTAGGACGTGCGTCTCCTATTGGTGAAATTTTTCTTAGGAAGTGCGTCTCCTCTTGGTGAAACTAACTTAGGATGTGCGTCTCCTCTTGGTGGAACTTACTTAGGATGTGCGTCTCCTATTGGTGAAATTGACTTAGGAAGTGCGTCTCCTAATGGTGAAACTTATCTTAGGATGTGCGTCTCCTATTGGTGAAACTTAACTTAGGATGTGCGTCTCCTATTGGTAAAAATAAACTTTAGGAGGAAATACATCTCCTATGGGTAAAAAACAAACTTAGGAGGAAATGCATCTCCTAAGGGTGAAACTAAAACAAACTTAGGAGGAAATGCATCTCCTATGGGTGGACCAAAACAAACTTAGGAGGAAATGCATCTCCTATGGGTGGAACTAAAACAAACTTAGGAGGAAATGCATCTCCTATGGGTGGACTAAAACAAACTTAGGAGGAAATGCATCTCCTATGGGTGAAACTAAAACAAACTTAGGAGGAAATGCATCTCCTATGGGTGGACTAAAACAAACTTAGGAGGAAATGCATCTCCTATGGGTGAAACTAAAACAAACTTAGGAGGAAATGCATCTCCTATGGGTGGACTAAAACAAACTTAGGAGGAAATGCATCTCCTATGGGTGAAACTAAAACAAACTTAGGAGGAAATGCATCTCCTATGGGTAAAAATAAACTTAGGAGGAAATGCATCTCCTATGGGTGAAATAACTTAGGAAGTGCGTCTCCTATGGGTAAAGCTTAGGAAGTGCGTCTCCTATTGGCAAAACTAGACTTAGGAAGTGCGTCTCCTATTGGTAAAGGCTAGGCTTAGGAAGTGCGTCTCCTATTGGTAAAGGCTAGGCTTAGGAAGTGCGTCTCCTATTGGAACAGACGTGGAATGTATTCCCTTGTTATACAGGTGGGCGCCTAATGGTAAAGACATGAAATGTATTCCCTTGTTATACAGGTGGGTGCCTGAAATATGAAATGCACAGACAAAAAGTATTCCTCTCGTTATTCAGGTGGGCGCCTGTCTATACTAAGACATAAAAGTATTCCTCTCGTTATTCAGGTGGGCGCCTGTCTTCGAGAAAATTTTCACAATGAGAAAATTTTCTGCCCCGGTTTGATGATTTTCTTTATGGCCTGTCTTTCCGCCATCAATAACGTTCATTTTCCCTGTTTCTAAATCAAAGAAAAATTTGTTAGTTTAAAAACATGGTAAGCGGTCATGCCACTCTTGTTGGGGATGGTTTCCTCTTTCTCCTTTCCCAGCTTTGTGTTCCATTATGCTATCAAACTTGCTGGGGATGATATTAATTGCTGACACTGGCCCATCCCTTTTATCAATCTCATCTTGATAGGGATACCCTTCTTGACACGGGTTTTGCGCCTGTTCCTTGTACCACTTGGATGTACTAGTTGATGGCCTATTTTGAAGTCATTTCCCACTGGTTCCGACCAAACAGACTCTACTAGGGAATTTTCCTATGAAAGGAAAAAAATAAAAAGAAACAAAATAAAGACAAAGGAAAAGATGACTCTTTAACAAAAGAAACTATAAATAAAAATCTATCAAACGCAGATACCGACTCTAATGGCCATGACATGCGTATGTGGCCTATCCTCTGCCGTCAATCGTCTCTCAAGACCTTCCCTTGACGATTCCCCATCTGATTCCCAATCTTATTCGACTTGTAGTGCCCGAAGGGTTTTTTCACTATCAAGCCTCTCTCATTTTGGTTTTCTCTCAGCTTTCATCGCCTTATGGTGCCTGTGAAGGTTTTCACCGATAAGACTCTCTCATTTGTATTACTTTCCAGCTGGGGATTTGGAGTGTCGCCGGTATGACTCTTTCTGTTGGAGATTAGAGTCCTTTCTGCTGTGGAACAGAATGTTATGTTCGCCGGTAAGACTCTCATTTGTCTGACTTGGCATCTTTTGAAGACTGGTCAGAAGGTCTTTCTTTGGACCGTAATGTGGGTTTTGGATAGGCTAGAAAGAAAGGGTATAAAAGGCTCAAAAAAATACATTAATTTTGGGTTATTAGTTACAACCTTCGGAATTAGATTTATTCACAATAAACGCAACCTTTGCCCCAGTTTCTTGCTTGGGGATATCCTAACTGATTTTTTTTTTTCATTTTTCAAAAATATGACCGAGCCGTGAAGCGCCTACGTATCCTCTTTGAGGAATCAGGTCAAACGTAGTTCCCAATTCCTCTTTTTTCATTTGACATTCTTTTTTTTTCTTTTCTTTTATGCTATCATTTTTCTTTTCTTTTCTTTTCTTTTTTTTCTTTTTTTCGTTTTGTTGTTTTCTTTCTTTCTCTTTTTCTCTTCGTTGCTACTGATTCCGAACGAGGGTTATGAAAGAAAATAAATAAAGCTCAAAAGGGGTAACGAAGGATAAAGTGTTTGGGTAGCAGAACAAAATGCCTTCGTCATTCCAGTCTTCAAAACATGCCAAGTGCAAACAACACAATTAAACAATAGATTTATAGTCTCTTCCGATGGTGCTGGACTTTGACAATTATGTTAAACATTTTATTTTTCCTTTGTCATTTCTAAGGCATCGTTGGGTGACACTCTCATTCTCATGCCAATTTGGCGAATCTTGATTTTAACGGTTTTCTTTATATTTTACTTGCCCCAGTTCCATATGACTCGAGCTCTGAATAATCTCAACCGTCCTTATTTCCTTTAAATGGTCTGATCGCCTTTCCAGGGTTTTATGATTAACTTTTAAGGTTAGGCCCAAACTGTGTGCGCATGTCATGTCACTAGAATCGGCGCTGAACAAAAATGATAAAAGGACTAAACAAAAAGATGACTGGAAATAATAAAAGACTGGATTTGCTTTAGACTACCGGTGGAATGGTTTGAACAACAAGACAAGCGAAACAAACCAAAATAAAATCCTAAAACAACCTGGACAAACTTAAACAAACCGCTGTGACAAAACGGAAAGATAAGCGGAAAGATATTGACACAAAACAAAATCCGAATTACAATCCTAATAATCCGAACAAACAGAAATGACAACAAATAAGCCACCAAATGCTTCTTTCTTGTTAACCAAGGAACGGAGCGTCCTCCCACTTTAGCGAAACTGGCATCTTAGCCACTGAGCTTTGCATCAGTATTGCCAGACCATTGCCAACTTCAATATCATCACCCTTAGTCAACAAGTTCCCAATAGGACTCGAATGCTTCTGTCATCACGCCTGATCCCCGCAAAGCGTGCTTTTGGATCTTGTATTTCCGGCTTACCACAAACCAACCACCTTCTTTCTTTGTGATTCAAAACAAAACAGGTTAGAATGGACTCAGTCGGTCCTCATTATTGACAACATCTTTTTTTCTTTTTCTTTTTTTTCGATTTTTTTTTTCATTTTTCCCTTTTTCATTTCTTTTTTTTCTTTTTCTTTTTCATTCTCTTTTTTTTTTGCTTTTTTTTTTGTTGCGGTCGAATCTTATGGAGATTGCCTACGTATCATGACCCGGCATGAATCAGACCTTGCGTAGTTCGGACCAATAAAGATAAACAATACTCAACATTTTTTTTTAATTTTCATATTAAAACAAACTGGGTTTCAAAGGTTTAAAGATGACCTACAAACTTGAAAATCAAACAACCCGCATATTCTAATCAAAAGATTTACAAACTCAAAAACAAACGGCCAGCTTTCTTTCCCCGTTTGTCAAATGCAACCAAATGGTTATTTTTGCAAATGTGGCCCCTTCCAAATTTCACATGAATTTTGAGGCCGGGGAGGATTATTTTATGACACTTTACAAACTTGTCTATTCTTTTACGAAAATAGCCTTTCGACAACTGAAAGATACTCTAAGGCTATTTCGACAAGAACGGTTTAAGACGCGGCCGAAGTTGGCTTGGCTTATTTTTGACAAAACCCAAAGGTATTCACCTGACCGCTGACTCTTTTTTTTTCAAATTACAATAAAAACGTGGTGTTGCAAACATGGCCCTTCAGCGCCTCGGGGACGAAGATTTTTTAAGGCTGTGTGGGTCAACTGGACCAAAATCCTAAACATGACCCAAAAGGTGGTTGTTTATGCAAAGTCAGCCTTCCGGCGTCTCTTTCGGGAACATTCGACTATTTTTGACAAAAACAGCATCACCCTTACTTATTTATGACTCTTTTCTATCATTTTTCAAAAATAGAAAACTCAACATTGCAAACACGGCCTTTCAACGCCTCGGGGACGAAGATTTTTAAGGCTGTGTGGGTCAACTGGACCAAATCTTAAAAATGATCCGAAGGTGGCTGTTTATGCAAAGTCAGCCTTACGGCGTCCCTTTCGGGAACATTCGGCTATGTTTTGACAAAACAGCGTCACCCGACCTCTTTATGACAGAATTAAAAATTTGAATGTTTTTTTTATTTATTTATTTGCTTTTGGCTATTTTAGAAAAAGGTGGGGTTGGACATCACCCGACTTATTTATGACATGTTTTTTTTATTTATTTATTTATTTGTTTTTGGCTTTTTAACAAAAGGGGGTTGGACCCGATGAGGGTTGCCTACGTATCTCACATCCGGTGAGAATCAAACCCGCGTAGTTCGGGTCTCGTGAATAAGTAAATGAACTAATATTTTTTTTATTGGAACTGTGAAAGAACTGCTCAAAGGAAGTATATATATTTTTTTGATTGATTTCTTTTTGAAAGAAAAACTTGTAAAAAATTCCTTTTCTTTTGATTTGAACTTTGAAAATTTCAAAAGTAAAAGGAAGTTTTTGTTTATTCTAAAGAAAAAAAAATATTTTTGGAATTTTACTTTTGATAAAAGAAATGCTCCTAAAAAATATTTTTTGAATTTTGAATTTTCTTTTCAATTTTGAAAGAAGAATCAAAATATTTTCGAATTTTTTTTTCTTAAAAGAAAACATTTTTATTATTTTTGTTTTATCAACAATGGAAAATAAAGATATTTATATTATTTTTTGCAAGACATATCTTTTTGGAATTTTATTTTGAATTTTCTTGGCAAGACAAATACTCTTTGCAACAAATAAAGATATATATATCTTTTGGAAATAAAAACTTTTCGGATATATATATATATATATATATATATATATATATTTGCGACAAATAATAAAAGACTTTTTTTTTTTTTGCATTTTCATAAGCTAATAAATAATAAAAAAAACCATTTTAAAAGTAAGACTCTTTTTTTTATTTTCATTTTCATGGCAAGACAAACTATATATTTTTTCTATTTTTTATTTTTGAAAAACAAAAACAGAACGACGACTTTTATTTTCTTAGCTTTTAATAAAACAAACTAATAAGACATTTTTTTTCATTTTCTTAAAATTTCGGCAGAGTTTTGACAGTATTTGGGCATTTGTTTTCTTTTCAAAAATAAACAATCAATTCCCTAACCGCTATTTCATTTTTTTTTCCAATTTCACAATATTCATAATATTCAAACACCGGTCAGCGAGACAAAATAAATGCACGGAAAACAAATAGGATGCATCAGGATGGTCTTTTCATATCAGGTTGCTAGTCCTAGACGGACCCAACCCCTGTGTTGAGTCCCCTAAGTCAAATGCAACGTGATGCAAATAAGCGTTCCTACTAGGGATCCGGCATGAAGTCACGTTATTCTATGTTCAAAACCTGGGTCGGTGTTCTAGACAGTGTACCCGAGCGGACAACTCGAGCTGAGGAAGGAGCTCCTTTCCGGGAACCAAAAGGCCAGCCGGCTTAGAAACTTTCCGAGCCTCTTTTATTTAGGGTACGACACTAACAGAATAGGGAGTCTCAACCAGTAAGCACATCCCAAGAGGTAAGAAGAGAAGGGTTTCGGCACAGTTTATATACAGTTCAAATAATATCAAAGCGGTAAAAGCAGCATTTAGCACATTAGGCTGAAACATGTAAAAATCAGATAAAGCCAAATATAACAATTTATCTAAGCTCGAATTCTTAACCTTGAACCAGTGGTTCTGGGTTTAATCCCCAGCAGAGTCGCCAGAGCTGTCACACCTCCTTTTTCCACACCCGATGGGGTGCAAGGGAGTTTTTTCCAATTAAAGGACAATCGAAACGGGATTTGTTTATTTATTTCAGAGTCGCCACTTGGGAGATTTAGGGTGTCCCAAGTCACCAATTTTAATCCCGAATCGAGGAAAAGAATGACTCCATATTACAGTCTGCGCACCAGAAATCCGGATAAGGAATTCTGTTAACCCGGGAGAAGGTGTTAGGCATTCCCGAGTTCCGTGGTTCTAGCACGGTCGCTCAACTGTCATATTTGGCTTGATTATCTGATTTAATACAAATATGAACTTATGTGCAAATTTTAACTTTTTACCGCTTTCATAATTATTATTATTATTTTTTACAAGGAATTGCAACGTTGTAAAAATGTATCTCGAACCGCGTTACAATCAATGTACCCGTGGTCGTCGACACACTTTGACTCCGTTGAGATTTGGATTTGGGTCACATCAATGTGCACCCGAGTTTAAGAAAATTAAATTATTAAAGGCGCGCCTAAAGCGACTAGCGTATCATCTACTTTGGGTAGGGCCGTGGAATTTTGCTAAACGGTCCATCCCGAAATCTAAGCAATATAAAGCAAATATTTACTGAGGGCCCCGCAATTCTGTATTTTTATTTGGCGAGGCTCATCTCATTCTTATTTTTAAATATAAACCTATAGTGACTACATTTCTTCTATTAAGTTTGTCTCTAAAAATAAAAGAAAACTTCTCAATTAATTACATGCTGGAAAAAAAACTTATTAGTTATTAGCTTACGGCTAATGTGAATGGAAAATTGCGGTCGAGTTTGTACAAAGAAAAATTGCTTTCATTCTATATTCTATTATTCAATAATACTGGAACATGAGATTGACACACCATAATATCAAAAACAAATTAACTAGTATTTGATTAATTTAAACTAAAATTATTAGATGAAGAAGTTATACATATGCAAGCTCATTACTCATTAATTAATCGACTACATTTTTATACAAAGAAAGGAAAATTATATTCAAACACAAATCTAAACAGGAGGGATTCAACAGGAACAAAGCTTGATTAATATTTCATTTCGCTTCAAACCGAGAGTGTACAAATGTGTACCTGGAAATGACAGTACAAGAAGAAGAAGATCAGCAAAGTAGTATGTAACACAGCAACATACAGCAGCAGAAAGCCCAACACAGTAGCTTCAACACCTCAGTCCAGAAATCCCAGCAACACGGAGAAAACTAGTAAAAATGGAGAAGACAAATAGTGCGGAAATCTCTCTTTATTTTTTTCTTTCTAGATTTGAACTCTCTATGGTGTTCTTCCACTCTCAATATTTCAGAAAATTTGTTTCTATCTTTTTTACTCTCTCCAAAATGAATTTTGTCCCTGTATATTCTGTGTATCCAGAGTGTATATCGAGTGTATACTTCTCACTCCGCCCCCTCTTTTTTTCTTCTCTCTATCTAGTTTTTCCTCTCTTTTTTTCCACCCTTCTTCCTAAATTTTCTCTTCTATTTATAGCAAAATTTTCGAAATTTTCAGATTTGTTTTTTATTATTTTATTATTTTTTTAATTAAAAGAAATCCCACTTACAAATTGCTTTTATTTTTTTAGAAAAAGAAATCCCACCTTTATTTACTTTTATTTTTAAAATTCCAACTTTAATTACTTTATCTTATTTAAAATCCCACTTTTTATTTTTTTAAAAGAGAATCTCACTTTATTTAACTTTTCTTTAAAAAACAAACCACTATCTTTTCTTTTTCTTTTAAAAATGCTACTTTCAATTACTTTAAATTTTTTAAATTTTCAGATACCTTTATATTTATTTTTTAATTCCAACCTTATTTTACTTTTAAATTTTTTAAAACTTTTTACTTTTTTTTTAAATTTTCTACATTCTTTTACTTTTTTTATTTTTTTATTTTTTTAAAATCATTTCCGAAATTACTATATATATATATTTTTTAAAATAAAAATAATAAATAAAATAAAATATTTTCGGATTTTTTTTATATATAAAAAAACAAAAAATAAAACTATTAATAGTGATAATTCACTTTTTATTTTTTATTTTTTCGGTTTTGTTTTGTGTTGGACAAAAATGAAGAAGGGGTGTTGGGTTAATGGAGCGGACCGGATCGACCCGGTTTGAAACGGACCGGGTCATGGGGAAAGTTGGGCAATTATTTGGGCCTGTGGTTTGAAATTGAAGAAGTGGCCCAATCCGATTTTTCTTTGTATTTTTGTTCTCTTTTCTTCTTTTATTTTTCTAAAACTAAATTATAAAAGTACTTAAATTATTATTAAGAACTAAATTAAGTTATAAAAGCGCAAATTAACTTCCAATAACAATTAACGCACAATTAAGTAATAATTAAGCATAAAATTGTTCATTTGGACATTAAATGCTAAAAATGCAAAAGATGCCTATTTTTGTATTTTTTATTAATTTAACAAATAAACATGCATAGACAAACATACAAATAGTTACACAAAATATCACAAAAATTGCACACCAAGAAAAATTATTTTATTTTTGAATTTTTTGGGAGTAATTCTCATATAGGGCAAAAATCACGTGCTTACAAGCCTATCAACTACAAGTTACAGGATTCCTATCTATAAGTCTTCTGAAGCTTGATCTTGAGTTTTGAATGGTTATTTATGCAGACTTTAGATTTGAACCTTGACGCTTGCTAGTTGCAGGTGCTAGCTCGTTCTTCTTCAGAGTTTCGGACCAAGACCGGACATGTAGTGCTTGTGACCTCGGCCATGTCTTGAGCAGCTCACATCCTTCATCAACTTCTACATTTGGATTAACTTGTTGCCTTTCTCTCTTTTCCTTTATTGTGACTAACTTCTATTGATCATCTAGGACTGCTGATTTGCATTCTTGACGCGAGCTTCTTTTGTTACTGACCTGAATTGCATTCTGAATTGAATTCCCTTTCTTCCAGGTGGGCGCCTGATTGCTGAACTTGAACCATCTTCTCTTGTTACTTGTCACTGTTTTCCCTTGCACCTTGGACTATTTTCCCCTGAAATTTGAACTGTCTTCCTTCGAAACTGCTTTCCCTTGAAACTCGAGTTGTCTTCTTTCGACACTGCTTTCCATAGAAACTTGAGTTGTCTCCCCTTGTTCTCCATGTGGGCGCCTGATTACAACAAAACAGACAAAACAAAGAAATTTTTCTGCCCCAGTTTGCACTAGGAAGACTTGTGATTTGTTAGCAAAATTGTAAACCACTTGTACTATTGATGCAATGATGAAAGTAAACTAAAGAATAGACTAGGAAAACTATAAACTAAGCTTGACTAAAGTAAAAACTGACCCTATTCTCCAGGCGGGGCTCCCTGACTGCTTACTTGAAATGTATTCCCTGCTCTCCAGGCGGGCTCCTAACTTCAACAAAATAGACAAAATACAGAAAATTTTCTATCCCGGTTTGGTGGCTGGGCACAGATATAAGTGTAAAATGGATCACATTACCAAATATCAATAAAAACTTGAAAGCTAAAACTTGAATTGTACTCCCTTGTTCTCCAGACGGGCTCCTGATTGCTGACTTGAAAGTATTCCCTGCTTTCCAGGGGGCTCTTGACTTCAACTTGAAAGTGCTCCCTGCTCTCCAGGCGGGCTCCTGACTTCAAGATAGACAACACAAAGAATTTGAAAGCTAAAATTTAAATTGTACTCCCTTGTTCTCCATGCGGGCTCCTGACATGCTACGCTTGAAAGTATTCCCTGCTCTCCAGGCGGGCTCCTGACTGCTGACTTGAAATGTATTCCCTGCTCTCCAGGCGGGCTCCTAACTTCAAAACAAAGCAAAGAATTTGAAAACTAAAACATTAAATTGTACTCCCTTGTTCTCCAGGCGGGCTCCTGACTGCTACGCTTGAAAGTATTCCCTGCTCTCCAGGCGGGCTCCTGACTTCAACTTGAAATTTATTCCCTGCTCTCCAGGCGGGCTCCTGACTTCAAGATAGACAAAACAAAGAAAATTTTCTGCCCCAATTTGGTAACTAGGCAATTTGTAAGTTGTTAGCAATATTGTAAACCAAAATATAACTTGAAATACCAAGATTAGGAAATGCGTCTCCTAGGGGTGGAACATTAATGACTTAAACTAGGAAGTGCGTCTCCTAGGAATGAATTTAAATGACCGAGATTAAGAAGTGCGTCTCCTAGGGATGAGAACTTCAGTGACTAAAACTCATACGATCCAAACTAGGAAGTGCGTCTCCTGAAAGTGTATCCTAAAAAAAACCCAGACTAGGAAGTGCGTCTCCAAAGGGTATAACTGTAGTGCGTGGAACCAGGAATTGCGTCTCCTAGGGAAAAGCTCAATGTAGGAAGTGCGTCTCCTAAAACAAAAATATAACCTGAAAAACCCAGACTAGGAAGTGCATCTCCTAGGGGTGAAACTTCAATGACTCAAACTAGGAAGTGTGTCTCCCACGAATGAACTTAAATGAACCAGACTAGGAAGTGCGTCTCCTAGGAGAAAATCTCAATTTAGGAAGTGTGTCTCCTAAAACAACAATACAACCTGAACTACCCAGACTAGGAAGTGCGTCTCCTAGGTGGTGAAATCTCAATTTAGGAAGTGCGTCTCCTAAAACAAAAATATAACCTTAACTACCCAGACTAGGAAGTGCGTCTCCTAAGGGTGAAACTTCAATGACTCAAACTAGGAAGTGTGTCTTCCACGAATGAACTTAAATGAACCAGACTAGGAAGTGTGTCTCCTAGGAGTGAACTTAAATGAACCAAATAGGAAGTGCGTCTCATAGTGGTAAAATCTCAATTTAGGAAGTGCGTCTCCTAAAGCAAAAATATAACCCGAAAGACCCAGACTAGGAAGTGCATCTCCTAGGGGTGAAACATCAATGACTCAAACTAGGAAGTGCGTCTCCTAGGAGTGAACTTAAATGAACCAAATAGGAAGTGCGTCTCCTAGTGGTAAAATCTCAATTTAGGAAGTGTGTCTCCTAAAGCAAAAATATAACCCGAAAGACCCAGACTAGGAAGTGTGTCTCCTAGGGGTAAAACATCAATGACTCAAACTAGGAAGTGCGTCTCCTAGGAGTGAACTTAAATGAACCAAATAGGAAGTGCGTCTCCTAGTGGTAAAATCTCAATTTAGGAAGTGCGCCTCCAAAAGCAAAATATAACTTGAAAACCCAGACTAGGAAATGCTTTTCCCGGTGGTGATGTGTGATCTTCTCAATAGCCTTTGAGTAAGCAGAATTGGGACAGTACACCTGAAAATTTCAACCTTCCAAGCTTTGATATGAACGTAGCTTCCATCCCTATTTTAGACAAAGAAAACTTGTGAGTTTAAACATGGTGGTTGGTTTGTGGCCTTGACTTTGCGACGATTGCTCCTTCACTTGCCATGATAACTTTGATTTCACCTTGAAAGACATTGCTTGCTTACTGACTAACCAATTTCTCGGTCACCCTTATCACAGAAAATACCTCTTCTCCGTTCAGACCTAATACCCTCTATCTGTTGCATTGCTCATGAACTGACATTTACTAAACCTTTGTGTTTCACATGAATCCCAAAGCACGTCAATTGCCACCCACTCAGTGCGTATGTTGTTATTTCTTGACTTAAACCACTGGCCTTGACCTTGAGGCCTATTGCTCCTTCACTTGCCACAATAACTTTGATTTCTGCTTGGAAGACCTCGCTTATCACTGGTTAACCACTTTCTCTGTCAACCTCATCACAGAGAATACCTTTTATCCGTTCACCCAACATCCTCTATCTGTTGCATTGTTCATGAATTGATATATACCAAACCTTTGTATTTCGCATGAATCCCAAAGCATGTTGATTGTTAACAACTCAGTGCTCACGTTGTTCTTTCTTGACTTATGCCACTTTGATGTGCTAGACAAATTCTATTCTATACAATTGGAAAGTTGGTAGCAAATTTTGAAGTCATTTCTCACTTGTTCTAACCAAATAGACTCAAGAAGGGGAAGTAAACAAAACAAAAGGAACAAAGTAAGGACAGTGGAAAGAGATGATTCCCAACAAGAAAAACTAAACACTTATCAGATGGCCTAATCTGCCAAGCGAGTCCGATGTTCAACTCTTATTGTACTTCTTCGCCGTGAAACTGGGCTTCAATGCTCTGATTTTCCAATCTGATTCATGGTCCTTACTCGACTTGTAGTGCCCGAAGGGTTTTCACCATCAAGCCTCTCTCATTTTGTTCTTTCTCTCAACTTACTGTCGCCTTACGGTGCCTGCGAGGGTTTTCACCAATAAGACTCTCTCATTTTTATTATTTCTTTCAGCTCCCATCGCCTTACGGTGCCCGTGAAGGTTTTCACCAATAAAACTCTCTCATTTTCAACATTTTCCTGCTTGGACCAAAGTGTTGCCTCTGATATGCATTATCTCTCATTGCTTGACCTGAAATTTCTCGAAGACTAATCGGAAGGTCTTTCTTTGGACCATAATGTGGGCTTTTGGATAGGGTTAGCAAGAAAGGGTATCAAAGGCTCAAAACAATTCAAGTGGATTCAGACTTACAACTTTTGGAATCAGATTTCTTGCAACAACCACAACTTCTACCCCAGTTTCTTGCTTGGGGACTTTTGGATTTTTATTTTTTTGAGACCAAACCGTGAGGCTGCCTACGTATCCTTAAAAGGAATCAGGTCGAACGTAGTTCATGACATAGGAATTGCTTCGTTTTTGTACTTTTCTCTCTTTTTTTTTCTTCTTTTCCTCTTTTTCCTATTTTTCTTTTCTTTTATTTTCTTTTCTTTACTTTTTTTCTCTTTTTGTTGTTTTTTTTCTTTCTTTTTTTTCCTCTTTTTTCTTTCTTTTCTCTTTTTTTTTTCAACTTCATTTTCTTTCTTCTCTCCCTTTTCGTTCTTTTCTTTTCCTTTTCCTTTACTTATCTTTCACGCTTGTGTTTCTGATCTTTGCTACTGATTCAGAACGAGGGGTATGAAAGAAAATAAATGAGGCTCAAAGGGGTAACGAAGGATAAAGTGTTTAGATAGCAGAACAAAATGTCTTCGTCATTCCAATATCCAAAATATGGCAAGTGCAAACTACACAATTAAACAGACCAAAGAGAACATTTGTAAGATCTTTTGATTGTACTAGACTTGATAACCATATCCACACATTCACCTTTTACATCTGTTAGTTACCAAGCCCCATTGGACAACACCCTCACTCTCATTACCACGAACGACCCCCTACAAATTTGGGTCAAACTTGCCATTATCTTCACCCGATGCAGCATGATGCATTTCAATAGTGTATTTTTATGTTCCACCTGCCCCAGTTTCACACAATTTGGGCTTGAAGTGATCTCAAAATGTCTTCACTTATTTCCCTCCATTGTCCCTACATCTTCAATGTTGTTTCATTGCTTCGTGACTAAGTTGACTTTTAAAACCAAGCTCAGAATTACGAGTGCATGTCATGTCACTAGAGTCAACAGGAAAAAGACTATAAAAGGAAAAGAGAACTAAACAAAAATGACTAAGAATAACAGAAAATAGGAAATTGCATTAGACAGATGGTGAAAGGGTTTGAACAACAAAACAAGCAAAATAAACTGGGTTACAACCATGGAACAAACCTAGACAACACTAAACGAGTTACTACGAGAAATAAACTAGGCAAAATAAAAGGATAAAAGGGTTTGAATCACAAGAAAATATCCAGATTACAACCCTGAAAATAACCCGGACAGCAGAAATGACAACAAAATAAACCACCAAGACTCCTCTCCAACTAGCTAAGAGATGAAGCGTCTTTCCAATTACCCAGCACGACATCTTAGCCACTGGGTTCCACATCAATATTGCCAAAACCATTAACAACTTCAATATCACTAACTTCAGTCCACAAGTTTCCAAGAGGATTCACATGCTCCCTGTCACTGTCATTGATCACAATTACCCTTTCTTGAATCATTCTTTCTATTTCTCTTTTCAAAGAATGACAATCTTCATTGCTATGCCCTTGGAAATTAGAGTGGTACATGCATCGTACAGTAGGATCAAAGCCTTTTGCATATGGGTCTGGAGTATAGCCGAGAAGCGGCTCAATCAGGCCAGAATGCTTTAACTTTTCAAACAAGCTTGTGTAGGACTCCCCAATTGGCGTGAAACTATTTCTTTGCCTTTGTTCCGTTCCCTGCCCCTGTTTTCTAGGGTTGTTGGGTGCTCGAAAATGTTGTGAAGGCAAGAATGCATTATGTGGTGCTGGCGCTCGCCATAGGGAGTGACCTGGTGGTTGGACATATGACCAGACATTGTTCGGAGGATAATACTGAGGTGGATTATGTGGAGCTCGGGGACAGGTTTGGGGTTGGAGTTGAGGCTGGGTATATTGGTGAGGCGGACCCTTTGGTCCATGTCGTGACTCTGAAATAACCATGGCAAAATCATCATGTTCCTTCTGACCCAACAAGCTTCCTGTGTCGTTCTGAATTGCTTGTGTTGTGGCTTTTAAAGCAGAATAACTCATGATCTTGCTAGACTTCAACCTATCTTATACCATTTCTCCCATTTTTACCACATCATTAAAAGACCTACACACAGCCATGATCAAATGCCCAAAGTAAATTGGTTCTTAAGCTTGAAGAAAGTACTCGACCATCTCTTTTTCTTCCATGGGAGTATGGACTCTGGCAGCTTGCTCTCTCCATCTGAGCCCGTATTCCCTAAAGCTTTCATAGGCTTCTTTTGTATCTTGGCGAGGGACATGTGATCTGGGACAATTTCTATATTGTACTGAAAGTGCCTGGCAAAGGCCTGAGCCATATCATCCCACGTGTACCACCTGCCAGCATCTTGGCGGGTGTACCACTCCAGGGCTGCCCCACTCAGACTTTGACTAAAATATGCCATCAATAATTTGTCTTTCCCACCGATGCCTCTCATCTTACTGCAGTAACCTCTCAAGTGGACCACGGGATCTTCGTGCCTGTCATACAAATCAAACTTTGGCATCTTAAACCCAACAGACAGTTGGACATCAGGAAACAAACACAAGTCTTTGTAAGACACGCTCATCTGGCTCCCTATCCCTTGCAAGTTTCTTAAAGATTGCTCTAAGATTTTCACCTTCCTGGACATCTCATCTTGCCCCACTGTCTTAGCAAGCTTTTCAGTTTCGTCAGGAGGCTCAAAATGAGGAGCGGGAGAGTATGAATCTGAGACTTTGAAAGTTGGTTCTGGTGCATAGTGTTGGGCATCAGGGACTTTGAACACAACCTCGTTAGAGGATCGAGGAAAAGTAGCTGAGGGAGGAGCTACAAGAGCATGAGTGGCCAAAGGAGCGGGATACGAGGTGGTTTTGGCGGGTAGAGTGTGAAAAGGTTGTGGGGTGATATCAGCAGCAGTGGGAATCTGGATTTGGGATAATGGTGGGATAGTTGTAGGGTTTTCGGTGTAGTTAGTGGGGAATGAAGGCGGAGGATGCCCCCTGATCCAAGACTGATACATTTCTGCCATCTGTTGTTTCACCCTTTGGAACTCCACTTTCAATTCAGACTCTGACTCCACAAACTCCCTTGACGGGTCAACAACTCTCGTGCCCAAGTTTTTGCTAGTCATGGCTACCTTGCCCTTTGGCCTTGTATTGAATGGATGAGTTGTCTTAAGAACCACAAACCAACCACCCTTCTGCTACAATGAGGAGAACAAAAGGAACAAAATGAAGTCATCATGTTAGCGTTAGAGCATTTAACAGCTAAAAATATCACATTTCGTGCCATGCACCTAGCAATAATTTACGGTCCAAGAATGACTTCGAGGGTCACAAGGTCACTTGGAATCATCCCAATTTGTTCATTTCAACCTCTCTTCTCTTTGTTTTTCTGGTACTTGCTGGCTTGCCCATTTTCCTTCATTTCGTTTTCTCTTTTTTTTTTCATCACTCTTTTCTTTCCCTCATATCTCACATCCCACAATTTCACCTTTTTTTTTCGTTTCCCCCTTTTTCTTCATTTGTTTTCTTTTTCCTTTTTTTTCTTGTCTTTTAACGTTAAAAAAATGATTCGATAAAACCTATGTAGGTTGCCTACATATCATGACCCCGCATGAATCAGATCTTTGCGTAGTTTTGGAAGATCGGGAATAAAGTAAACAAACTAACGTTTCCATTTTTCTTTTCTTTTTTTCATTTTTTTCTTCTTTTCTTTTTTGAAACAGGTACTCTATGAGAAATTATCAAGGAAAAACCCTAAAAGAGAAAAATATTTTTTGTTTTTTTTTTGAAGGAAATCTAAGGAATAAATCACAGAAAGACATTTTGAATCCTCATTTGATATCCTGACGCAAGATCTCGAAGCAAGCAATGAAAAAGATAAAACAGAATGTTTTTGGATTTCAATTCTGATTGCCTAAAGGAAAAATTCCAATGATAAACAAAAGATAAAGTATTTTTTTTATGTACAATATCCTAAAGTTCTAATGATAATAAAAGATTTTTTTTTTCATTTTTCACTAGTTTCCCGAAGAAACACTTAAAAGAAGATCTTTTTGGATTTTGGAATTAACACCTTAAAGAAAGCTTTTAAAGAAGTACTATATTTTTTTTCATTTCTAGAATTAGTATTCTAAAGAAAATTTATAACAAAATATAAAATGCAACATCTCTTTTTTTTTTTGGACTTTTACTTGTAACACATTTCCAAATGCAAAATAACAAATACAGTAACAATAGACTATACAAACTTAACTAGACAATACAAACTCTAACATCACCTAAAAGACTAAATACTACTATACAGGACTAAAAAAATAAAACAAAAACGATTGACTCAAAAACATGAAATGGCTCCTCGAGCAGCTCCTGAATGCAGTGATCCTGACTAGATGTCCTAGGGCTCCGTCATGCTCCAACTCTGATAAATAAATCCACACCTATATAAGAAAACTTGAACCAGCACTATGTGAGACAATAATATTCCCTAAGACACATGCAAAACACGATTGAGGCTATTTTTGCAAATTGGCTTATTTGGCCAAAATGTGGCTAGAAGTGCAAAATTTGGCTAAGACCCCGCAAAGCCAAGAACGTAAGATATACTAGGAAGACCGGACCCTATGTGGGTTGACTACGTATCACGCCCCAAAAGACGAGAATCAAGTATGCGTAGTTCGGGCAGATTGGATACGGGCGAGAATAATAAAAAATCACTAATTCATAGAAATCACATTTTTTCTTGCTTTTTCTTGAAAAATGACGAAACATGCAAAATCATTTTGGATTTTCTTTTATTCGATTTTTGAAAAATGATAAAGAGTGCAAAATCTTTTTGAAGTTTCCATGCTTTTTTTTTTCTTAATAAAATGTAACAAAAATATAATTGGGCCCTACTCGCTTCATCCTCACACTTCAGCCTCTCTTTTCTCTTTTTTTTTTCCTTTTTTTTCTCTCTTTTTGTCATTCATCCTCAATTATCATTGGTCCTCCAAATGACCCTTTTACCCTTGAAGAAATGCAACATGTAGCACATAGGATGCATCAAGATGGTCCGTTATTTTGGGTACACCTGTCCTAGATAGACCCAACCCCTGTGTTGAGTCCCCTAAGTCAAATGCACGTGATGCAGACAAACGTTCCTACTAGGGATCCGGCATGAGGCTGTGTTTTTCTAGGTTTAAAAAATCTGGGTTTATTTGTTCTAGACTTGGCTTATCCGAGCGGATAGCTCGAGCCGAGAGGGGGGGGCAGCGCACCGGGAATACAGAAGCTTTGCCGGCTTTGCAACTTGTCTGAACCTCGTTCTATAACTCAGAGAGAAGAGGGATTTCGCAACAATTTATATACAGTTCACGGAATATCAAAGCGGTAAAAGCAATCAATTAGCACATTAGGCCCAAATCATGTAACAAAATCAGATAATGGATAAAGCCAACTATAACAAGTATTCTAAGCTCATATTCTTGAACCCTGAACCAGAGATTCTGGGTTCTGTCCCCAGCATAGTCGCCAGAGCTGTCACACCTCCTTTTTTACCTACACCCCCGGAAGGGTCTAAATAAAGGGAGTTTTTCCAATTAAAGGACAATCGAAACGGGATTTATTATAAAGATTCAGAGTCGCCACTTGGGAGATTTATGGTGTCCCAAGTCACCGATTGAATCCCGAATCGAGGAAAAGATTGACTCTGTTTAACAGTCCGCGAACCAGAAATCCGAGTAAAGAATTTTGTTAACCCGCGAGAAGGTGTTAGGCATTCCCGAGTTTCGTGGTTCTAGCACGGTCGCTCAACTGTTATATTCGGCTTAATAATCTGATTTTAGAACATTTTGAACCTATGTGCCAATTTAACCTTTTAACCGCTTTTACTTATTTAAAGAATTAATTCAAAGTCATTTAAAACATATCGCAAGCCACACCACATGAAATGCACCGGTGGTTCACGACACGCTCTATTTAACCTTGTTGGAAATTAGAACCGGGTCACATGAAATGCACCCCCGGGTTTTAACATGTTCTCTTCTACTATCATTATTCAAAATTATGGTAGGGTCACATGAAATGCACACCCGAGTTTAGGAAAGTAAAATTATTAAAAGAACGCGCCTAAAGCAACTAGCGCAATTAATTATTCTTCCGAAACTTTGAGATTATAGGAAGGCCATAGATCATAAATATAGTGCGTGAGAGAAAAATGTGACCTTCAACTTCCATGAATTTCCAGCAAACACGGTCATATTCACCTAAAAGAGAACTTAACGACTTATTAACGTTCTGCTAGAATTTAGCAAACCAAACCGACCCTTAGCTCGTATACAATCAAAACCAAACAAATATCCTTAAAAGCAAAAAAAAAACTAATTTTAGTTTTATGTCCAATAACCCAAATGGCTCAACTTCGAATTAATCCACACGGTGAACTTTTCATTTTATAAGACTATACAACACATAAATAGTGCGCACTAATTTTTCCATAAACACATAAACATTAACATAAACACATTATCATAAACTTTTCATTTTTACGGCAAATTAACCTTATGTGTTGATGTGTTAATCATCTCATATAGATCTTTGAGATTATAAATTTTCCATAAGAAACGAAAATATGAAACACTCAACAACCAACAAAGTGCTTTCTACAAAGAAACGAAACATATCCTAGTAGCAAACAACTATCCACAAAGTTCCCTGATAAACTTATTCAAGCAACCACATCAATTATACAATGAAAATATCACATCAAGGGATGCCTCCCAGAGCAGAAAATGACAGAAGCTCAAAAACTCATCTATGGAAGTTCAAGATCATCAATAAATTGAAGCAAATAAACTAACTATTCCAAATAAGAAAATTGATCAAACGATGCATTAAACTCATGAATAATACTTGTGAACAAAATAATCAGAGGCAAGAAAAACTGACCAAAAGTAAACAGAACCAGCACCAGAGCTACGAACGTTAACCTCGAAAAATTTACGACCTCGCCGGACCCGAAACCCGCCTCACCTCGATGTACGAACGGAACGCGGCAACTTTCTACACGACTCGAACTCACAAACGATTCCGAAACTTCAGCTGCCTTACGCTCGCTCCCTTACTCCGTTCATATGCGTGACTGTGTGTGTGCATGTGTTCGCCGACTTCAATGGTGGTCGCCGGTGACGTCGTGCCTCTGGTTTTCAACGAATAGCGGCTGGTTTAAGTTGCTTTGTCGCTGGTTTGTGTTGTCATTTGCCGGTGAGGCAGTAACGGAAGGAGAGGGGTGAGGTGAGTGAGGTCACCGGATTTCCGGCGAAGCTGGGTGGCGTCGCTGCTTCTTCTTCAGGCTCCTAGGGTTTTCTCCTATCGTTCCAGCGAAGAAGATGATGAAAGCTACGTGGGGGGCGTGGGGGGGTCGTTCGATGAAGAAGAAGATGCGGGGAGGGTACTTGTATCGTTCTCCTTTTCTGGTTTTCTGAAGGACAATAAAAACGAGGCCAGGGGTAGTCTCGTGAAGATGACGATCCAAAAGGGGGTGGGGTCGTTTTTTGTCTGCGCAGCTTTATGCTTTCCAGCCCTTCTTCGTTATCATCCCCTTCTTTTGTTATCCATGCGCAACTGCCTTCTTTTGTTCCCAGCCTCTTTCTCGTTTCATTTTTTGTTTTTTTGTTTTTTCTTTTTATTTATATAGTCTAGGTTTAGGTAGGGTTTTAGGTTAAGGGGTATGGGCCTAGGAATTATGGGCTTGACAATTATGGGCTAGGTCCAAAATTAGGCCTAAAGATAGGTTGCTCGAGCCCAAGCTCTATTCTTTCGCTGCAAACGAGATTAAAAGTACGGGCCTATTTGTTAATTATTACTACTATTCAAATAATTATTAAAATAAAACTTACCATTAAAACAAATCTATTTTTGGTATTTTCAAATATCATATTGAAATAAAAATACGACACTATTGTTGTATATATTTTTTTTTAAGATTTTTTTTAGATTAAAAATGACTACAAAATATTAATTAACCTATTTTTGTGATTTTTTGTTTTCTTGTAATAAAATTAAGTAAAAGAGTCAAAATTACTTAAAATATCTATATTATGCCTAAGTTAAATATTTTCGCTAATATATAAAAAATCTCGGGGAGGGTCAAAATTCACATGTCTATAGTTACAGGAAATTATGATGCTGCATTATATACTAGAACTGCTGTGGGTAACCAAAGGTTTAAGAAATATTACAACATCTCGTGTGATTTTTGTAAGATGAAGGGGCATAGTAAAGAGAATTGTTACAAGATAGTGGGATATCCTTGTGATTTTAAGTCAAAAAAGAGAGGGGGAGCAGGAAATGGTGCAGCCTACAATGTATTTAGGGAAGGTGTTCCACAGAATGGTATACTGACAAACAATATGACTGCGGGCAATCCAAATACAATTGGAGTAAACCAAACTGCAGGACAAGGGCAAGAGAATATAATGACTCAGCTATCTCAACTTGGAGTGTCTCCATTTACACAAGAACAGTATGATCAGATCCTGCAATTACTCAACAAAAATCCTGCACCAGTTAGCAACAATACATTATCATCTGCAACAAATGTAGCAAGTACAAGTACAAGTACAACTTTACTAGCTTCAGAGGATAGTAAGAAAGAATGGATAGTTGATACAGGAGCTACAAATCATATGGTAGCTGACCTAAAACTGTTAAAAAAATTCATATGTGGTTCAACCTGAAATTCCAAAGAAAGTCTATATGCCTAATGGTGACATTTCATGTGTGACACATATCGGAGCCAGCAAATTACCAAACAAAAATATCATTACTAATGTGTTTCATCTGCCTCAATTCAAGTTCAATTTGTTATTAGTTTCTAAATTGACCAAAGAGCTAAGGTGTTCAGCTACCTTCTTTCCTGGCTTCTTCATTTTCCAGGAACTCTTCAATGGGAAGGTGAATGAGATTGGTAAGGAAGATAATGGTCTTTACATACTTGATGGTCAAACATCTGGAAGTTGCTCAGATGTCTCTTTGGCAGTAAAAAAGAAGAATGTTGAAGGTGAAATAGTTCAGTCAGAAGATATTGAATTGTGGCATAAAAGGTTTGATCATGTATCTACTACAGTTCTTAGACATTTGCTACCTATAAATGTAGAGCTTATAACTGACAAAGTGAATAAGTGTGCAGTATGTCCATGTGCAAAACAAACAAGATTGCATTTTCCTGATAGTAGTATTAAATATGTTGCTTGCTTTGACTTAGTACATATGGACTTATGGGGTCCCTACAAAATAGCAACATATGATGGCAACAAATATTTTTTGACTGTGGTTGATGACTATTCCAGAATGTGTTGGGTGTTCTTACTTAAACTGAAGTCTGATGTGTGTGTGATAATTAAGCAGTTCATCACCTTTGTTAAGACTCAATTTGATAAGGTCATTAGAGTGATCAGGACAGATAATGGAACAGAATTTGTCAACTCTGTTTGCAGTAGTTTGTTTCAACAACTAGGCATAATTCATCAAAAGACATGTGTCTATACTCCTCAGCAAAATGGAGTTGCTGAAATAAAGCATAGACACATACTAGAAGTCACTAGAGCTATTAGGTTTAAGGCAGGGATTCTAATCAAATTTTGGGGTCACTGTATGTTAGCTGCAGTATATCTTATAAATAGGATACCTAGCGCAGTGATCAATAATCAATCTCCCTATGAGAGGTTGTACAGAAGAAGACCATCCTATAATCACATGAAAGTTCTAGGATGTCTATGTTATGCAAAAATGGTTCAACAATATGACAAATTAATGACAAGAACTAGACAAGCAATTCACATGGGATATGCAGAAACACAGAAAGGATATCTACTTTATGATCCCACTAACAGAAGCTTCTTTGTCAATGGAGATGTGATTTTTAGAGAAGATGTATTTCCCTTCAAAGTTAAACAAAAAGTCACCCCACTTATATTTCAAAATTCTGTTCCTGACTCAATGTCATATGATTTATATAGTACCCCTGAAGGTCAACTATCTGGAATCAGAACATTTACTACTCAGACATTAAATACTCAATCTGAAGTAGTTGAACCTCTAGAAGTACAGAGTACTGATATGGATCAAATCAATGAGGTTCAAATAGAACCAGATGAGTCTCAACCTCTTATCAATGCTCAGCACTTTCCTGAACCTCTAGAAAATCAACATCAAGCTAAAGTTGTTGAGATAACTGAATCTTTAGTGAATCAAAACCAACTGGTAGGAGGTGGAATTAGGAGGTCTGGTAGACAAAAAAGGCAACCTATTTGGATGAATGACTTTGTGTCTCTAAACATTCATCATGAGGTTCCTTATGCTATGTCTAAGTATATCACTTACAATAATGTCTCTCCATATTACCAAGCATATATAGAAGCCTCCTCATCTACAACTGAACCCTCAAACTACTTTGAAGCTGTTAAAGACCCCAGGTGGGTAGATGCAATGAAGGCAGAAATTGAAGCCTTAGAAACCAATCATACATGGGACATAGTCTCATTACCTGAGGGCAAAAGTCCTATAGGATGTAAGTAGATTTATAAAATCAAATACAAGGCTTCAGGAGAAATTGAAAGATTCAAGGCGAGACTAGTGGCAAAAGGGTATAGTCAAAAAGAAGGCATTGACTATCAAGAAACATTCTCACCAGTTGTGAAAATGAAAACTATCAGAACTGTCTTGTCTATTGCAGCCGGTAAATAACGGAATATACATCAAATGGATATATACAATGCTTTTCTTCAAGGGAATTTACATGATGAAATATATATGCAATTACCACAAGGATTTAAGAGTCAGGGGGAGAAAAATCCAGTGTGCAGACTCATAAAATCCTTGTATGGGCTAAAACAAGCCCCAAGGCAATGGAATGCCAAACTAACAGAAGCTTTACTAAGTTTTCAATTTCAACAGAGCCAATATGATCATTCTCTCTTTATTAAGAAGACAAGTGAAGGCACAATAATAGTTCTTGTATATGTTGATGACATGCTGATTACAGGTGATAGTCTAAAGCTAATTGAAGACACAAAAACTACTCTACAACAAACCTTTAAGATGAAGGATTTAGGTGAGCTAAAATACTTCCTAGGTATTGAATCTGCAAGATCCAAACAAGGGATCTTAATGCATCAAAGGAAGTACACACTAGAACTCATTTCTGAAACTGGCCTAAGTGCTACAAGGCCAGCTATAACACCTATGGACAGCAATGTCAAGTTAACTACAAAAGAGTATGATGATTATATTGAAGAAACAGGTAAGTCAGAAGATGATTTACTTCCTGATCCAAGCATTTATCAAAGATTAATTGGGAAACTTCTGTACTTAACTATGACAAGACCAGATGTATCATACAGTGTACAAAACTTAAGTCAATTCTTACAGCAACCTAAAAAATCTCACATGGAAGCTGTACTCAGAATTGTGAAATATCTGAAGAATCAGCCGGGGCAAGGAATTCTTCTGTCCAGCAAATACAACAATAATATTTTTGCATATTGTGATGCAGATTGAGCTTCATGTCCACAATCTAGAAAGTCTATAACAGGCTACTTAATTAAACTTGGAGAATCTCTAATTTGTTGGAAGTCAAAGAAACAGACAACTGTTTCAAGAAGCTCGGCATAACCCGAGTACAGAAGTATTGCTGCTACAGTTGCAGAACTGATTTGGTTATTGGGTCTACTTAAGGAAATTGGTATTGAAGTAAAGACACCACTTGACATTTTCAGTGACAGTAAAGCTGCTATGCAAATAGCAGCAAATCCCGTTTATCATGAAAGGACTAAACATATTGAAATCGATTGTCACTTTATAAGGGAAAAAATAGTCCAAGGAGTGGTTACAACAAAGTACATTTCCACAAGGGATCAGCCAGCTGACATCTTAACCAAAAGTCTCAGTAAAGTTCAACATGATTATCTTTGCTCCAAGCTAGGAGTTCTTAACATTCTCTCACTACCTAGTTTGAGGGGGAGTGTTGAGACAATTAAGTGATACTCTCCTAAGGGTACATTAGTCATTTACTTATACACTAAGCTAAATCAGTTAGTGTTAAATACTTTATATATACATATGTAAAGAGTGATAAAAAAGAAGAAATAAAAATAACAGACATACGCTCTTTTCTTTCTCTCTTCTTATTTCTTCTTTCTGCTAGTCTCTGCTATTCTATCTTCTGCTTCTAACTGGGCTTCATCCCATTCACCTTCTATCAAACTATCTCAGTAATCTAATATTTGGTTAGTTGTTACATTGCATCAATAATTAAATGATTAACAAAGTAACCAAAATCTAACAAAGAAGGAAAAGATAGCTTACATTAATTAGCTAAAGCAAGTTGAGGTGACATTGAGCTTGTCCATTACAATAGGTTATTAATTAACGTCAAAGAATGTTTAATCGAAAGCTTCCATATTTTAATCTTACTTAGAAAGACCGGGCATCGAAAAGATGTATAAACTTCATCGATTTTTAATGCTTGAACCATGCTATGAAATAAATCGATAAAGCATAAATTCAATTCGAAAGTAGTAAATGAGCAACATATGATTAAAGATCTTATATGGTTATTAGTTAAATAAAAGTTATTTTATGTATCAATCCTAACAATTCTGACAACTCATAGAGTGACAACTAGTTTTTGGTATATCAAGAGATATCACAATTGCCAAAAATAATACTTACATTACATTTGCAAGTAAAAGAATAATTCAACAAATATGGAATAAAACAATACCGGAAGGTTCACAAGAAGCTTCTATAGCTTCAAGTGATTAATATTTGGGTTGTCACATCTTATTTCAAGTAATTTATAAACAAGTAAACAACTTGACTTAAACACAATCTAATTTGTCTCAACCTTAATCAGTAACAACTAATATACTAAAGTAATAATTAGTGTAGCGGTGACAACTTCCTCTCAAATTCGTACTCCCTTCCTCCAATGTCTCTATTCTACAAAATCTTTCCTTAAAGAGTTTCGTAATCGTACAATCACTTTATTGATGTTCACATGGTGTTTCTTTATGCTTTAGTTTTTCTTTGTTAATATAGAAAACTTGATATATATATATATATATATATATATATATATATATATATATATATATATATATATATAAAAGACTATGTCTTTTTCCCATTCCTTAAACTTAGGAATATGGAACAAGTCTTAATCCGACTTAATGTTACGTCACATCATTGGTTTAAGGTAACCTATAACAATAGGTATTTGTATAAAGACATCATAATTTGGTAATAATCTAGAGGATATAGTGAATAATCTACTATATAATTTGTTAAGAATTAAGATACACCAATAATCGTGTAAAGAATTTTATCCTATAAATCCTTTTCTCCCTCTCCTTCCCTTTCATTTTCATATACAATCAAACCTCTCTATAACAATCTCGTTTGTTCCGAAATTTTTTGGCTGCTATAGTGAAATGTTGTTATAGAGGACTTATATTATAATATAATATAATATAATATAATATAATATAATATAATATAATATAATATAATATAATATAATATATTATAATATAATATAATATTCGGTCCCGAGAATAACTCGACTTTTATAGTAAGTGACCATTATATATGGATGCTACTAGATAGAAAAGTTTGACTGTAATTTGCTAGTCTTTTGGCAGTTCATTAAACATTAGCACAAGTTTGACTGTAATTTACTATTATACACGTTTCTCTGTATTGACAATAACTACGACCCTTGCTAATAATGCAATTAATATTTACACCCTCTTACACAAAATTATCAGACTAAGAACTCTTAAATTAAACTTCAATTTCAAAACAGCTTCCTTCTCTAGAACTAATTACTAGAGGCTTCCTATAAAATGGGATGTTGAGCATCTCTAGAACTAATTGTCAAACTTTAATTCAATGTTTATAATATGTGGCTAGAAAAAGAAAGACCATTAATTTTTCAAGATTTTGTGTGAAAAAATGTTAGCTTTTGTCAAAAAGAAAAGAAAAATGGATCTTATCTGTTTGCCTAGGTGGTTATGCAGAAAGTATAGTGTAATCATCATTAGAGGCGAACTAGAACATTACTAAACTTCAACTAAATTTATTACTTTCGACTCGAATTGTATCGTGAAATTTTCGCCGGTTATCCCTTTTTTATATCAGTTGCTTCCTAATGGTTATTTTTTGCTCTTCCAATTAATGGACCTTTTAGATCACTACCTAAAGATCAAAAACTTATGAATAATATGAAAATCTTATGAGAAAACTTTAGATTACGATTTAAAAAATTTGTAAGTTATTACAAGCGTTAAATTACAATCTAATATTTTATAAGCAAGCTAAAATTATATGCGCAAACATTACATCCGAATCTAATGTTATGAGGATTCAGGGGAAACAATTTTTCAAGAGCTATAGTTGCAGGACTTTTTAAAATAGTGACAAAATGTAAACAATGGCCTAAGAAACAGACATCTGCAAGATCAGCCAATATTATCTACATGTTGACAATTTACCTACACGTGTGAACTCACAATATAAAATAAAGTCAAAATGTCTGCTATTTGACTCCAATAATGATATGATATGCAGCCGCACGTCAAATGCAATAAAACGAGAACAATTAGAAGCATTTCTTGCTTTTGTTTTATTTCTCGTCTTCTCCCAATTAATTGTAATTACATAAGAGATTAGGACGAAGCTTTTGACTAGAATGCCTACTTAAAATTTCCCTATACGTGATACTAAATATACTTAGTTAATACAACAATCTGGAAATTGTTTTGAAAAAATGCAGACTTCGAATTATCTCACCAATGAGGAACTAGATATTTTTCACATAACATAAATTTCAAAGAAAATTGATGAAGAAAAAGGAATATGATTGCGCCGTGGTCGAGGCGGCGATGGATAGATATATGGGTGTAAAAACTTATATGTATAAAATTTTACATTAAATTAATGAATGTAAAGTGTCTCCTTGTACACACATTTATCACTTATTATGATAAATGATATGTACTCTCATTTGAATTATAAGTGCTAAGTGATTACTTAATTTAGTATAAACATTTTATGTGAGATTTGAGAAGTATTGAAGTGCATAGCCCTCCTCTGGAATTATGCTAGGAGATTTTTTCTGATTTTGTTGAATTTAGAGAGATACTATAAGCCTTTCGGCCCATATTCAATTCGAACCTCGAAAGCCAAGAATTTTATGTCTTCCTCGAGCCAATGCAAGATAACATTTTTTCATACTTTTCTTTGACCAAACTCGCTAGGAAATTAATTGATCTTCGTACTTCCATTTAGTTCTTGCATTCTCAATATAGTTAGTTGATTGACTAGCTTCTATTGACTTAACTTAGAGGCATTACTCTGGGGCGGATCCACATGGGTCAAAAGGGTTCAGATGAACCCACTTCGGCGGACAATAATATTGTATTTATAGGCTCTTTTAACCTATGTTGCTTGGATCTTTCAAAATGTCGTTACACACATATCGAATCCTCAAAAGAGGCATTACTTTTGAAGGATCTTGGATATACCTGACAATATTTTGAAGGATCCGACCTCAAATCTCTTTTCAAATCCTTAAAATACGGTCTATGAAATTAATGAATGTAAAGGAAAAGTACTTTTGTTTGTCCTATTCATGTACAAGCAAATATGTTTTTGTTTTACCCTGCAAGAGACTGTTTTTACAGCTTGAACCTATGATCTCCTGGTCACATGATATCAACTTTACCAGTTACGCCAAGATTTCGCTTCTTAATAAATAAAAATAAGCAACTGTCACGATCCTAAACCCGGACCCGGTCGTGATGGCGCCTCTCGTGAAGACAAAGTCATCCGACACTTATCCATTTCAGTTTTAAGCAGTTAACAATGAGAATTAAGTCTAAAACTTGATAATTAATCCAACATTTAAGCAGTCAACAGTACAAATATGTGGAAGAACAACCCAATATAGCCCGATACCGGGGTGTCACAAGTCACGAGCATCTACTAAGGTCTAAAATACAACAGAATTTCTGTAATTGTGCTAAATACAGTCTAATGACATCAAAGGGAGAAAAGCAGTGGTGCGGACGTCGGGCAGCTATCTTGCTAAACTCCAAATACTCTGCCTCTGATCAACTAATATCCACTACCGGGTGCAAAAATACCTAAATCTACACACAAGGTGCAGGGAGTAAAGTGAGTACTCCAACTCAGTGAGTAATAATTATAACTAAGACTGAGTGATAGGAAAACACGAAAAGTACATCAACATGTTGTATAGAAGAAGTACAAAACTAGTAAGAAAGCAATGAAGCTGTGAAATCTCTTAAAGCATCTTAGCTCAGTTTAAACTTCTTTAAAAATGACTTTTCAACAGTTAAACAATTGAATGCAAAGCAATTAGAACAGATAAACACAGAAAATTCGCCCATCGGGCACAAATACACAATAAATGACAGACCAATAAGACAGGTAAGCACATAAAGGATTGGCCCTCAGGCACAATGTCAACAATACCAGCCCCTTGGGCTATATCTCACATCACAATGGATAGCCCCGCTCACTGGGGGTGTGCAAACTCCTGGAGGGACTCCTTACGGCCCAAGCACAATATCAAGCCATCTCGTGGCATCATCACTAGGCCCTCGGCCTTATATCAACAAGACACCTCGTGGCGTACATATCTCAGGCCCTCGGCCTCATAATCAATATCAAATGTTTCCTCACAACATAGGCCCTCGGCCTTACTCAGTCAAAATCCTCACAAGCCACTCGGGCAATAGTAAAACATGATTCTCAGCCCAAAATATCATTTAAAAGATCATTTAAGTGTTAAAACAGAGTAAACATGGCTGAGTACGAAAACAGTGAAATATAACATGACTGAGTTCAAGTATAAAGTCAAAATAGTGAGGAAATATCAATAAAAGTCCCCTAAGGGTTCAAATAGTTGGCACGAGGCCCAAATATGACATTCAACACAAATAATGATGATAGCAAGTAGATTTCAGTCAAATACGCGGCAAAATAGTCATTCGGGACGGACTAAGTCACAATCCCCAATAGTGCATGGCCCCACGCTCGTCATCTAGCATGTGCGTCACATCAATATAGCACAACGATGTGCAAATCCGGGGTTTCATACCCTCAAAACATCATTTACAATCATTACTCACCTCGATCCAGTCCAAACTCTAGCCCGTGATGCCTTTGCTCGTACGAATCGACCTCCAGATGCTCCAAATCTAGCCACAATAAGTACATTATCATTAAACTATGCTAAGAGAACGAAGCCCACTCAAAAATATCCAATTTATATCAAAAATCCCGAAATTGCTCAAACCCGACCCCCATGCCCACGTCTCGAAATCCGATAAAAGTCATATCAATATAATCCTCATCCTCTCACGAGTCTATACATACCAAGAACATCAAAATCGGACCTCAATTGTCCCTTCAAATTCCCAATTTACACTCTCCAAAGTCAAGCCCTAATTTCCCAATTTTTAGGCTTTAATTTCCATATTTTTCACGATTAAACAAGTAAAAATCAACATAGTATCGAGTATTGAGTTCAAAAATCTTACCTCCAGGTGTTATCTCTTGAATCCCTCTTCAAATCCTTTCAAAAAGCTCCAAAATCGCCCAAAAATGGTGAAAGTTAGCCCCAAAATCGCGAAGGGTGAAATATATACATTCTGATCTAGGCATTTTCGCACTTGTGGCCAACCCACCGCATTTGTGGTGCCGCTTTTGCGGTCCAAGAGCCGCTTCTGTAGTCTTTCACTTAAGTTACCAATACCGCATCTGCGATGCCTTGCCCGCACCTGTGCCTTCGCAAGTGCAGCTCCAAAACCGTTTCTACAGCCACATCATTCCCAGCCTATTTCCGCTTCTGCGACCAATCTTCCGCATTTGCGGCGTCGCACCTACGGTCCTAAATCCGCAGGTGCAGAAACAATAGAAACAACAAATCTACAGCATTCACCAAACTCCCAATCTCTCCATCGACCATCCGAAATCACCTCGAGGCCCCCAGAACCTTAACCAAAAGCACAAACATAACCCGTAACCTTATTCAAACTCGTCCCAACCTTCGGAACGCTCAAAACAACATTAAAAACTCAAAATCACATCAAATTCAAGCCTAGGATTCCAAAATCTTCCGAATTCTATTTTTGATCAAAAACCCAACCAAACCACATCCGAATGACCTGAAATTTTGCACACACATACCAAATGTCACAACGGAACTACTGCAACTTCCGGAATTCCATTCCGACCTCTATATCAAAATCTCACCAATCAACCGGAAAATGCCAAAATCTCAATTTCGCCAATTCAAGCCTAAACCTTCCACGGACTTCCAAATTGCATTCCGATCACACTCCTAAGTACCAAATCACCTAACAGAGCTAGCCAAATCATACAAATTCCGATCCGCGATCATATACCAACAAGTCAAATCTTGGTCAAACCTTTCAAATTTTAAGCTTCAAACTGAGAACTGTTCTTCCAAATTCATTATGATTACCCTAAAAATCAAAACCAACGATTTACATAAGTCACAATACATCACACGGGGCAAGTCATGCTCGAGAACTGGTGAGCAAAGTGCAAAAGCTCAAAATGACCGGTAGGGTCGTTACATCCTCCCCACTTAAACATACGTTCGTCCTCGAACGTGCCCAGAGTTGTTCCAAAAGCCAACCAATCGCTGAATAACCTTACGATGAACATACCCGGGGGTGATCCCACGTCATCCTATCTCGTATAGGTCCGATAACACAATGTAACTGAAATTTAAAAATCCAGCCTAGCCCATAAACCTTAGAACCACATTTCCACTTCTGAAATCATCCACCAGATCAGAATCTCACATCTATACTCTGAATAAGCCCGAACAAGCTGTAATAACCCATACCTGCAACCTCAGGTGTAATTACATGATATACCACATAACTCAAATGCTTATAGCGATAATTTCTAATCACAGCAACTACATCCAACAATCGAATAACGATAGAAAACCTCTTATCAACTAAAGTTTCATCCCAACATTTTCATATATTGCCAATGATAAATGAAACACGCAATAAACCAAATCTGTTTGTATTCATTCTATATCCCAACGATCTCATCTAATCCAACACAACTACTCTGGCGACATGACACCTCAATACAGACTAAAGCCATAACTTGCGCAATCCGTGCATCGATAAGCAACAATCCAAACATACTCAAATCATGGAAATGACTCAAATGAAAGAGTTGTACTGCAAGCTCCCTAGTACCATCTCAACACAATGCTGAGAACCCGACACACGTCGTAGAAATAGAATACACGAATCCAATCTGCAGGATCATACCTCCACATAGCTTCGCTCCAATGCGCGACCTCATCCAAACACTGGTCCACACGAAACACCTCAAGTCACTATGCTTAAAATCGACAACCATGCGCAATATGATGTCTAAAACCAAAGCAATCATCATAACCATCGTGAAGAAATTGACATAACATTACAAAACCCGAAAGAACATAACCGATATGCCATCCGCCGAGCAATACCCAATACTCTTCTCGCTCGAATTCCAGTACGAAACTCCAATAGAAATGCACCACATGTGCCTATAACCAACAAATTCCAATGCCTCGCAACACGTAAAGGTAACTTATAGATCCTCTCAGAACACTAATAACTCAATAATAATTGAATCAACACATCCCTCACCAATGGCTACTCGAAGTCAACAAAGCTGTCTCGATGCAAAACATACATCCATATAGGTCTACAAATGAACCCTTATCAAGGAGTTCCTGAAGCTGATCCTTCAACTCCTTTAACCCCGTCGGTGCCATACGCCACGGTGCTCGGCACCAAATCAATACCAAAATCAACCACCCTGCCTATGCTGCCTAAGAGTTGTGACCTTCCTTTCAGAACTGATCTGTGACCTTATTTCTGCAAATCTATGTCTTGTACAACATACCGCATATACCATACCATCCTAAGGTAAACATGAGAACTTCATATCCATTCCGATCCACACGCAACTATGTACTCAACTAACCAAGAATTTTTCCATTGGACCTCATCTGGGAGAAAATCACTATACATCCCATGCCCCTCATGCCCGTGGGAAAATATACACCTCTAACCGTGGTAGAATCATCAAGAACTTTCCGAATTCCATTCGCACAAAACTAAGCCATCAGGACTGAATCCTTCTAACTCAATCAAGCTATGCAAGCCACTAAATACCCAAGAGAATTGCTGCGAAACACCTGCTGAAACTCATTACCTCGTAATCACCCAAAGGACTAATCATATCTTTACCATGCCGATCCGTCCTACTACAAATCTATCTTATTGATCCTAGTTCCTTCTAAATTACCTTCAAATTGATACTTCTCCTTGCCAAAACACCACAATTTCCTCAACCCAGACATCACCACATGAGACCCAAGCATAAAACCACACCGTCTAAGACTCATAAGCTGCCGAAAACTCTCTTAACTATCCCCAAAAGCACCACATTCGAAATACTCTACTATGAAGAGACTTCTTACGAGTCTAAATCCATTACCTTCACCTTCCTAATGCTGATGTACGTAGAATTCCCTAATTGATATCGAAATACCACAAGTCTTGACACCCTCCAATGCAAACTTCAGTTTCTAGCCGAATATACAACTCGAAAATTTCTAATTATTACATGAAAAATCTTGAACCTATTAGAACCATTTTTGAGAATCATCCACTCTACTCAAACTGCAATTAGCCTGACCAAATGAATCGAACAACATGTGCCTCATTAGCACTAGGACACCGCAGAGTGTAACCTCATCCTAAAACAACCAAGCAGCTTCCTGCTCTATGCACCGAGCATCCTTTACCAACAAAAACTCAAGAAATTTTGTGATTCTCACACACCTAGGAAGCATATTATAACCTTTGCCAAGAATTTTCCTTTACTCGAGCCATCTTCGGTCTCAAACTCTGTAGGCCATAACTGATTCTCCTGTACGCCTCAACTGGTACCAATATAGCACATAACCGTGCAGTCAACTAATCAATAGCAGACTCCCCCACTTGGCTCGAAGCCATAGATCAAAACACATATGATAACTTATAATGCATATACTTTATTGCTGCCATAGTACCAAAGTGAGATTAAACTCCATACTTTATGGCTCGTGAAACACAAACCATCTAGTACTTTGAACCTTCTGCAAATCTCGCGTTCACCCTCGTAACAGTCAAGCCCACTCTCTTAAGTGACCCAAATTCAAATTTTAATACATATAATTCACTTGTAAATGAGATCTTCTAACAGACAACATAAGGATCATACAACTTCAGAACACTCCGCAGGAGGTAACCCACCTGCCTTGTCTCAAACCAACATTTCTGTATACCTTCTACCGTCATAGACATTACGCAATAGCTTGATCTCCCTGAGTCTGAACTCATACCGCACCATGAGATTTACCTCACTCCCAGCTAGGAAACATGAAAAGATTCTTCACACACCCACAACTCAGGGCTATACCTCAAATCGAGATGAAAATCAAGTACCTAATATTTTTTGTTGCCCCAAAGCAGACCCTTCTCGCCTCATTCGATTCATATAAACACATCTCACAATCACTTCACCCGCATCACACATCTATTCAATCATTACTTCCCTTAATAGGGATACCATAGAACATATAGATCAAGAAACACACGCTCATGCAATCAACTGCTCATAGATCAAGCTATAGGAAAAAATCCGGCCCCAAGTCTTCCAGACTGGCCCAACATCAACACATAGAGATCACATCGCCCCTCGATTAGGGAATCACAAGCCATCGATGCATATCTGATACTGAGTCCTCATACGCACATACGAACGTGTGGAAGGAATTTAAAGAGTTACCCTTCAAACTGAATCAAGGACGCACGATAAGAATTCAAGAATGTGAAGTTTTTCCTAAAGGTTCTGCAGCCTCTCGAGGATAAATACAGACGTCTCCATACCAATCCGCGAGACTCTACTAAACCTGTTCATGATTCGTGAGACCTATGTAACCTAGGCTCTGATACCAACTTGTCACGACCCTAAACCCGGACCCGGTTGTGATAGCGCCTCTCATGAAGACAAGGCTAGCCGAGACTTAACTATTTCAGTTTTAAGCAGTTAACAATGAGAATTAAGTCTAAAACATGATAATTAATCCAACATTTTAGTAGTAAACAGTACAAATATGCGGAAGAACAACCCAACACATCCCGATACCAGGGTGTCACAAGTCACGAGCATCTACTAAGGTCTAAAATACAACTGCATTTCTGTAAATGTGCTAAATACAGTCTAATGACATCAAAGGACGAAAAGCAGTGCTGCGGACATCGGGCAGCTGCCTTGCTAAACTCCAAAGACTCTGCCTCTAATCAACCAATACCCGCTACCGGGTGCAGAAATACCTGAATCTGCACACAAGGTGCTGTGAGTAAAGTGAGTACTCTAACTTAGTGAGTAACAATCATAACTAAAGACTAAGTGATAAGAAACCATGAAAAGTATATCAACATGTTGTATAGAAGTAGTAGAAAACTAGTAAGAAAGCAATGAAGCTGTGAAATCTCTTAAAGCATCTTAGCTCAATTTAAACTTCTTTAAAAATGACTTTTCAACAGTTAAGCAATTGAATGCAAAGCAATTAGAACAGATAAGCACAAAAAATCCACCCCTTGGGAACAAATACACAATTAAAATGGTAAATGACAGACCAATAAGATAGGTAAGCACATAAAGGATTGCCTTCGGGCAAAATGTCAACAATACCAGCCCCACAGGCTATATCTCACATCACAATGGGTACCCGCGCACACTGGGGTGTGTAGACTCCTGGAGGGGCCCCTTATGGCCCAAGCACAATATCAAGCCATCTTGTGGCATCATCACTAGGCCCTCGGCCTCATATCAACAAGACACCTCGTGGCCTACATTTCTCAGGCCCTCAGCCGCATAATCAATATCAAATGTTTCCTCACAACATAGGCCCTTGGCCTTACTCAGTCAAAATCCTCGAAAGCCACTCGGGCAGTAGTAAAACATGATTCTCGGCCCAAAATATCATTTAAAAGACCATTTAAGTGTTAAAACAGAGTAAACATGGTTGGGTATGAAAATAGTGAAATATAACATGACTGAGTTCAAGTATAAAGTCAAAACAGTGAGGAAATATCAATAAATGTCCCCTAAGGGTTCAAATAGTTGTCACGAAGCCCAAATATTGCATTCAGCCAAAATAATGATGATAACAAATAGATTTCAGTCAAATACGTGGCAAAATAGTCATTCAGGACGGACTAAGTCACAATCCCCAACAGTGCACGACCCCACACTCGTCATCTAGCATGTGCGTCACATCAATATAGCACAACGATGTGCAAATACGGGCTTTCATACCCTCAAAACATAATTTACAATCATTACTCACCTCGATCTAGTTCAAACTCTAGCATGCGATGCCTTTGCCCGCACGAATCGACCTCCGAATGCTCCAAATCTAGCCACAATCAGTACATAATTATTAAAATATGCTAAGGGAACGAAGCCCACTCACAAATATCCAATTTACATCAAAAATCCCGAAATTACTCAAACCCAGCCCCCGGGCCCATGTCTGGGAATCCGATAACAGTCACATCAATACAATCCTCATCCTCTCACAAGTCTATACATACCAAGAACATCAAAATCGGACCTCAATTGCCCCTTCAAATTCCCAATTTACACTCTCCATAGTCAAGCCCAAATTTCCCAATTTTTAGGTTTTAATTTCCACATTTTATAGGATTAAACAAGTAAGAATCAACATAGGATCGAGTATTGAGTTCAAAAATCTTACCTCCAAGTGTTATCTCTTGAATCCCTCTTCAAATCCTCTCAAAAAGCTCCAAAATCAGCCAAAAATGGTAAAAGTTAGCCCCAAAATCGCGAAGGGTGAAATATATACATTATAACCTAGGCATTTTCGCACGTGCGGCCAACACACCGCATCTGCGGTGCCACCTTTGTGATCCAAGAGCCGCTTCTACGGCCTTTCACTTAAGTTACCAAAACCGCATTTGTGATGCCTTGCCCACACTTGCGCCTTCGCAGGTGCAGCTCCACAACCACTTCTATGGCCACAACATTCCCAGCCTATTTCCGCTTCTGCGACCAATCTCCTGCATTTGCGGCGTCGCACCTGCGGTCCTAAATCCGCAGGTGCGGAAACAACAGAAACAACAAATCTGCAGCATTCACCAAACTCTCAATCTCTCCGTCGACCATCCGAAATCACCCTGAGGCCCTTGGGACCTCAACCAAAAGCACAAACATAACCCGTAACCTTATTCAAACTCGTCCCAACCTTTGAAACGCTCAAAACAACAATAAAACACCAAAATCACATCAAATTCAAGCTTAGGACACCAAAATCTTCCGAATTCCGTTTTTGATAAAAAACCCAACCAAACCACGTCCGAATGACTTGAAATTTTGCACACACATCCTAAATGTCACAACGGAACTGTTTCAACTTCCAAAATTCCATTCCGACCTCTATATCAAAATCTCACATATCAACCGGAAAATGCCAAAATCTCAATTTCGCCAATTAAAGCCTAAACCTTCCACGGACTTCCAAAATGCATTCCGATCACGCTCCTAAGTCCCAAATCACCTAACGGAGCTAACCAAATCATTAAAATTCCGATCCGCGATCATATACCAACAAGTCAAATCTTGGTTAAACCTTTCAAATTTCAAGCTTCAAACTGAGAACCGTTCTTCCAAATTCATTCTGATTACTCTGAAAACCAAAACCAACGATTTACATAAGTCACAATACATCACACGGAGCATGTCATACCCGAGAACTGGCGAGCAAAGTGCAAAAGCTCAAAACGACAGGTCGGGTCGTTACAACAACTTCTTTTAAAGAGACCTTTTCATTTTGGGTAAACCATAAAACAGTTGAAGGTTATTTTTAATATTCGTAAAATATATCCCGCTTGATCATAGATTTAGGCAGCTTTTTTTGAAAAATAATTTGAAAACAATGTTTGTTCATAGAATATGATCAGTTTTTGAAAATAAATTTGAAAAACAAAATTCAAGTTTCAAAAACTGGTTTAACGCAGTTTTAAACCTTCAACGAATGTTATGGTCCATGGATCCATATATTGATCTTATGTCAGTTTGTTAATTTGAGTGCCCATATGGATTACTAAAGAACTTGATTATTTACCGTATTCCTTAAGCATAGAGTAAACAAGCAATAAAATAAACACAATAATTTTTACGTGAAAAATCACCCGGCTCAAAATGTGAAAAAATCACGACCTACCACGTAGGATTTTCTACTCCAGCTCCACTAGACCAATGAGCCAAAACGTATCAATTACAAGACTGTAATTAAATATTCTTAAGTACTCCTACTACTCCTATTTGATTCACAAGTTACTCTAACTTGTAAAGCAAAATACTCACTCTAACTCATTAATTGTTTATGACACTTGATTACAACTCAATTTCCTAAAAGACATTCACTAAACTGACTCAGGAAGAATACAAGGCAAGTACTCAACACAAGTGAACGAGTTATGACTCTTTAGTTGATGTGTGAAAGGATAGTTCAGAAGTCCAAAGTCAATCCTATTTAAAACACAACTTGAGATCTTCTAGGAGTCCTCTTCATAGTCAGCTTCCTCTTTGATAGGACTCCTACTGTTTCAAGGATTCCACAAGTATTGGGACTTTTGTCTCTTACTGAATTATTTGTATCTTCTTGAGTAACGACCCTTATCACTTATAGCAGCCTTCTTCCACCAAACTCGGACCTGGATAACTTTGAGATAAAGTTACTGTCTTGTACATGTGTACAAGTATCAATCATAAGGAGCTAATCCTTTGTCTTGAGGAGCTGGCTCTTTAGAACAATTAAGAAACTACGTTGAGGACCTGGTTCATTGAATATTTAGTCATACCTTGTTAATCATAAAAACATCAATACTCAACCAATTGCCCCTTTTTGATGATGACAAACATTTTACATAGCAGAACCGGGTAATCACATCAAAGTACCAGATAATCAGAACAATTGACAAGTACTATTGACAGACATATTCACAATACTCAACCTTCCAACTTTATCTTCCCCCTTTTGGCATCATAAAAAACACACAAAAAATGTGAGACATTAAGCACATATAATGTAAGATTCAAGGCCAAAACAGGCTACAACACAAGCTTAAGAAAAGGCAAATAGATTAGGCTGATGATCCAATATAGTACAAAGCAGTAAAGTAGAGCAAGGGGAGACATTAGATAGTGCCAAAAAAGCCCAGGGCCTTGTCTTTATAATTAGAACAAAATAAACTAAGCATACTATAAACTACTCGGACTAAGACAAAACAAAGAGCAAAAGATAAGGCATCACTGGAATAGCAAAATAACTAAGGACATTGGGAAGGAACAGGTTCATGGGTGAGAAGCAGAGGGGGTCAAAGCTTTCACAAGGGTGGCAATATGTTGGGCATGAGCCTCCCTTTCTCTTCTGAGTTCTTCCCTGAGTTGCTTTGTTTCCTTTCTCAGCTCATCATTGTCTTCACGAAGCTTGGAATTCTCTTCAACAACCAACTCCAACCTCTTCCTGAGCTCTATAGCCCTACTTCTCCCAGGTATAATAGCAGATCATGTGAGTCCTCTAGCCTTGATTTCCTGATACCCACACTGCTTGAGGGTAACATCATTCAAAAAATCATTGTGTATTCCAAACTTAAGGTCAGGTAAGGCAGTGTTGAGCTTGTCAAACAACTTAGTCAACATGAAATTATAAAGCATATCATTCTTGGGTTTGTAAGTATCTGTAGCTCTTTCCATGTGCTGAATCATCAGGCTAGGAAGATTGATAGGTCTACTAGTGTCAAGCAGCTCAATCACAGCCATGTCTAGCAGAGTAGCTTCATGCCTTCTCTCAGACCTCTGAAGAATGTAGGAATTGAAAAAATGAAACAGTAATTTGTGGAAGGGAGTCATATCAGTCTTGTACACTTTCCGGGGAGCATCTAAATCAAACTTTTGGGAGAACTTCCTAGTGACCACAATGCCAGTGTCAACATAATTATCTATGGCTATCCACTTTTTCTTTAACTAATTGTCAAATTCTAAGGAAGAGGTATTCAGAAGCATCTCTAGCTCCTCATCATCAAACTCCATTTCAAAGCCTATTAACTTACTATTAACTACCTTCCCATCAAATTTGAAGTTTCCATAGAACTCCACCACAACAGGAACACATACTGGGTGTTGGGGGAGGGGGAGGGGGAGGAGGGGGAGGGGGAGGGGGGAACCTTTGACAAACATGTGCTTCCACCCCTGTAGCTCATGTTTTTCAACTAGTTGAGCCATCCCCTTCTCTTTACTGTTCGAAAGAATCTTCCTATTGAACACTTTTATGTTCCTGAACTTTATTGTTCGATCAACTACAGCTGGCATATTCTTTCTTCTCTTACCCCTACTGGCCCTTGCAGAAGAGGTAGCATGTTTTGTGACTTTGGCACTCCTTCTCTTTGGTGTAGCAGACTTATCTGGCAGGGCAGATTCAGACTCATCTTCTCCATCTACCTCAACAATAGGTTCCACAATTGAGACATTCTTCTTTGGCTTCTTTGCACTTCTAGGCTCCTTAATGATTTGTGCATCAACATCCTTTCTTTTACTCCTTGTGAGAGGAGTTCTAGCAGGAGGAGCCACCTCTTTCCTTGTTGAGACTACTAACTTTGTAGATTTCACAAGGGTTTTCCTGGATTTCTTCCCTACCTCAGATAGTGGCATATCATCTTCATCACTACTAACTTCCTTATTTCCAGTAAAAGGAGTTAACAGAGACCCAGGTTATTGAGCCCTTGTCTCTTCACCAGTTTCTTTTTAAGGGGCTATGATAGTGTTTCTGATTGTCATGGAACCTTCAGATTCCTCACTCACATTCCCATCTTCTTCCTTACTCTCTTCATCACCTCCATCACTCTCACTTACCTTTTCTTGATCCTCACCCTCACTTTCAGAGTCTTCCTCTTCTTCACTATGAATTTCTTCTTCTGTAGAATCCTTAACCTGTTCACATGTCTTATGATCTGTATCACTCTCCTTATAATCTCCAGATGCTCTCTCATTCTCACTCTCCTTTTCTTCATTGGCTATGTTTTGAGCATCATGCTCCTCATGACTGTTCACGGCTTCTTTTCTTTTTTACCCCCAACATTTTCCTCATCCTCAGTCCAACTAAAAGAAAGTCCATCAGAAGCCTCCTTTTGCACATGTTCATTACTTGCTTCCCCATTAACCACAGGCTCTACAATCGTAGCATCTACCTTCTTCTCCAGATCCCCTTCACTCTTTTCTACAGTGCATTTCTCCATTGGTGGCTTCTCACTAGTGGGTGAGAGAGTATCTAGGGGTGTAACATCTATAACAGATACCAAAACATCTAATTTGGAAGGAGGATGTTGTACCTGATCAGTAGTAACTAGCATTAATTCCCCATGAACCACAGATTCCTTGGCTATAGTGTTACCTGCATAACAGCAACACTTTCTTGACAGATTTTCTTGGAGTAGCTTTGACCTTTGTTGACGTAGATTTATTTTCCGTAGGAAGCTCAGGTGTATGTGTGGTTGTTTTTGGAGAAGGAGATACAGTGTGTAACACCCCAAAAACCGTGGAACGCAACCGGCGCTCAACCGAGTAAATTTGACTGAGCAAGCCTATTAGATTTCATTCTACCCAAACTAGTTCATTAATAAAGAGGAGATGGACTCCATTAATCATACTTTGTACATATATCAATATTTCTAGTTCAATTCCCCATTACCAACTCCACCCACAACCTGTCTACGGAGCCTCTAAATACAACTGAAAAATAATATAGAAATTCCGGCAACAAGGCTCCGGCTATACCTCAACATAAAAAGTACATGATAAACAAATAAAACAGGACCCCGAAATGAAGTGGAGCTCACCATGTCAGCTGAAAGGAAGATGCATCACTCACTTGTTGCGACCAACACTGCCTGCTATGGAAACACTTACATTTATTTAAAGATGTAGCGCCTCCTGCAAAAGGGACTCTAGTGCCGTCGAATAGCACTAGTATGTATAACTAAACACCATCTCAATAGAAAGAACTATCATACAAGAACAAAGAAATCATAAGGATACATCAAAAGCCTTAAAAGATCACCACATCATCAAATAAAAAGGGGTCACATAGCTTTCACATAGTTTGCATACCTCTAGGTTGGGACATTTTAAAACTTTGCATCATCGTTCACAATAATTCAGAATGCCACTGTTCATAATACCATTGTTCACAATATGCACCTCATTACCATTTCCCAGTTTCAATCACAATTTCTGTGCCAATATATATATATATATATATATATATATATATATATATATATATATATATACATATTCCATCGTGAATCTGAGCACGGAGTCCGATCTCGGCCCGATCGGCTAGGCCGTCTTACCAAGACGTTTTCCCTTTTCCATCAATCATCTCATTTCAATATTTATTTCACATATCAATTCATCGGAACTTGGGGCCACAATCATTACATAATACTTGGCACTTGGCCGTATTTCGTAATTCGAGTTCTTTTCACATATTTCACATCAATATCAATCTCAACAACAGGCCATTCAATTCAAGAGGTCAAGTACCCATGAGAGGAAACATGAATCATGGTCATATAGAATATTTCAGAAATAATACACCTCAAGTTCATTATCAATGGAACTTCTTTCAAAATAGAATAACCACATAAGAAAGGAAATCATAGTACGTAACGCAACTATAAAATGTCCAATGGATTTACATTTCAGGTTTTTATTATACTTACCTCACTCTAAACTTCCTTGGGGCCAATTCAATCATATGAACAATACGTGGGATACAAAATATAATGTAATCACAACAACATGTATAAGCAAGGGCAATGAAATAGAAACCACCTACCGTTTGTGTTAAGTAGACAACTCCACAAACCATTCAGTCCTTTCTTGTTATGCACACATACGTTTTAGAGATCGTTAGTAAGGTTCACATATTATATTATACACATATGCATTTCATGGCCCGTCTATAGGGTCCACATATTATATTATACAACTATGCATTTCATAGCACGTCCATAGGATTCACATATTATATTATATACCTATGCATTTCATAGCCCGTCTATGGGGTTCACATATTATATTATACACCTATGCATTTCAAAGCCCATCCATAGGGTTCACATATCATATTATACACCTATGCATTTCATAGCTCGTCCATAGGGTTCACATATCATATTATACACCTATGCGTTTCATAACCCGAACATAGGGTTCACTATATCATATTATACGCCTATGCGTTTCATAGCCCATCCATAGGGTTCACATATCATATTATATGCCTATGCATTTCATAGCCCGTCCATAGGATTCACATATTATATTATACACCTATGCATTTCATAGACCGTCCAGAGGGTTCACATATCATATTATACACCTATGCGTTTCATAGCCTGTCCATAGGATTAACATATTATATTATATACCTATGCATTTCATAGCCCGTCCATAGGGTTCACATATTATACATAATAAACCTTTCATATCGTACTTAGTTTCATTGGTACCTTTAGCTACTCTCAACATCATTAATTTATATTCTGTTTTTGGCCATACATACGATTCTTCTTTCATGGCGCAATGGCTGTATTTCATATTCCACAATGCACTTATTTCACTTCCAAACATCTTTATACATTACCAACAACTAGACACAATCAATCAAATACATTTGGTACACATAAGAACAATTAGGAGGATCAATCATAACGAGTTTTCTCACACAATTTGGTATAACAATCTCGGTTTAAACTTGACTTGAAGTCTAGGCATTTCAACACATGGTTCACATTCTTATCACATCCTTAAATTTCCAAGGATAGCATATTGAACACATTGAGACACACCTTTCACTTATATATTTTTGCAACACTAATTCATATGAAGTAACAATCAATACTTCAATTAAATTTCGGTCTTAAAAACATTTGCTTGGACACCAAAGGAGCTTAATTTCTAAGAAGAGGGGGTTTTAGCCATACATACCTCAAATTCTCCCCTTAATGATACTACAATGATCCAATACACTTAAGCATCATCAATCTATAATACAACATTCAATAGGGCTAATATTAGTAATAAATTCCATAACTTATGCCATTTAGGCATATTATCAAACACCTTGTAGGTATAGATCTTTACATCTCATAACCATAATATTAGTTCATCCAACTATCACTACTAACCAACAATTCATTCCACCATCGTTCCTAACCAATGTATAACTTCCAACAACATATGTATGACCATCCATTCACACCCAACCATCAACCTCCTTAATTAACCCATTTCACAATCTCTAAAACACCAACACAACCTAGGTTAGGCACTTATGGCTTCCAATCACTATTCCATGATTACCTCTTGTAGACCAAATCTTGAAAGACAACTTTTGGGATGTTCTTGAGATTTTGAAGAAATCCTATGAAATTCAATCAAAACCATGTTTTAACTAGTGATTAAGAAGTGAAATCACCATGAAAACACACTTAAAAACTCACTTTAGGTGTGCAATTGGATGCCTTGACCGGATTGGGGATGGAAAGGATACCCTAGTCTTGAAAAATGACTTAGAGACTCTCCATACCCGGTCTTGGGGTATTTATAGAGCTGCTAGGCGTGCGACCGCGGTCAAATCGAGCCCGAGACGTGGTGGGCACGCTCTTACCGCGGTCTGGCCGCGCTCGGAGGCAGAAACTATCAGTATTCCTGCGGTCGCACCGCGGACGCGCATTTGACACATGTCCGGTAAAATAGTCATAACTTTCTATATACAGCTCCAAATGACAAACGATTTGATTCATTGGAAACTAGAGTCAAATAGATTTAATTTGATAGGTTGTGCAGCACACAACTTCTTATATAGATGGAGATATGATTGTCCAAAGTAAGGTCTTGTGCGTACTCATTTATAACTTTAGTCTATTATGAAATTTTCCAACTTTGCTTAGACTTAGGCCTCTTCTACCCAAATCACTTATAATATGACTTATACACTTATTACCATATCCAATGAATATCCATTATATCATTAATCATTGTTTTCACATAAAATAAAATAATTAGCCTACCTCGGCACCACGAAATCTTAAATTACTTAGCAAAATTTTTCGGGGCTTTACATTCTCCCCCGCTTAGGATCATTCGTTCTTGAATGATAAGTGGAGTCAATCTGCAAATACTTACCATAACCTATTTCTTTTCACACACCTCTTTGACTCCCAAATTTTGACTAACTCCCAAATTTCTCAGAAATTTGGGCAGAGTTTCCCTTGTAACTAGGCCTATCCACCTGCTAGAGAACCACCAAAACCATACTAAAAACACATCCACAACGAGACAAAGCACCACAATGTATATATCAACAATACTAATATCACCATTACAAGCACTACATTATCATAAGGGTACATGGACATGAACTGCACATTTCTAAATCATAATACCTAGAAGGTACATTTTAAGTCAAAACCAATTGCTATACAATCAAGAAAAATTACCTTGTTTCCACAACACTCTCGGCCTTCACAGAAATAATCTCCAACCCTAAACTTACCTAACAAGGATGAATAGTTTCATAACAAGTTTTGCCGCACAATCCAGAATATCAAAGAAGGGTGTTATTCCTAAATGCTCAAGTAGCCTCCAACTTATAGATGTGGTCGACAACACACCGATAAGAAGGACTATACTAGACACGGCTCCGAGACATCCTAGGACACTTTAAAACCTTAGGCTCTGATACCAAATTATTCACACCCCAAAAACCGTAGAACGCGACCAGTGCTCAACCGAGTAAACCCGACTGAGCAAGCCTATTAGATTTCATTCTACCCAAACTAGTTCATAAATAAAGAGGAGATGGACTCCATTAATCATACTTTGTACATATATCAATATTTCTAATTCAATTCCCCATTACCAACTCCACCCACAACTTGTCTACGGAGCCTCTAAATACAAATGAAGAATAATATGGAAATACCGGCAACAAGGCTCCGGCTATACCTCAACATACAAAGTACATGATAAACAAATGAAACAGGACCGCGAAATAAAGTGGGGCTCACCAAGTCAGCTGAAAGAAAGATGCATCACTAGCTGCGACCAACACTTCCTGCTATGGAAACACCTACATTCGTTTAAAGATGTAGCGCCCCCTGCAAAAGGGACGTTAGTGCCGTCGAATAGCATTAGTATGTATAACTAAACACCATCTCAATAGAAAAAACTATCATACAAGAACAAAAAAAATCATAAGGATTCAGCAAAAGCCTTAAATGAACACCACATCATCAAATAAAAAGGGGTCACATAGCTTTCACATAATTTCCATACCTCTAGGTTGGGACATTTCAAAACTTTGCATCATCGTTCACAATAATTCACAATGCCACTGTTCATAATACCATTGTTCACAATATGCACCTCATAACCAACTCCCAGTTTCAATCACAATTTCTGTGCCTATATATATACATACATATTCCACCGTGAATCAGAGCACGGAGTCCGATCTCAGCCCGATCGGGTAGGTCGTGTTACCAAGACGTTTTCCCTTTTCCATCAATCATCTCATTTCAATATTTATTTCACATATCAATTCAGCGGCACTTGGGGCTACAATCATTACATAATTCTTGGCACTTGGCCCTATTTTATAATTCGAGTTCTTTTCACATATTTCACATCAATATCAATATCATCAACAAGCCATTCAATTCAAGAGGTCAAGTACCAATGAGAGGAAACATGAATCATGTTCATATAGAATATTTCAGAAATAATACACCTCAAGTTCATTATCAATGGAACTTCTTTTAAAATAGAATAACCACATAGAAAGGAAATCATAGTATGTAACGCAACTATAAAATGTCCCATGGATTTACATTTCAGGTTTTTATTATACTTACCTCACTCTGAACTTTCTTGGGGCCAATTCAACCATATGAACTATACTTGGGATACAAAATATAATGTAATCACAACAACATGTATAAACAAGGGCAACGAAATAGAAACCACCTACCGTTTGTGTTAAATAGGCATCTCCACAAACCATTCGGTTCTTTCTTGTTATGCACACATACGTTTTAGAGACCGTTAGTAAGGTTCACTTATTATAATATACACCTATGCATTTCAGAGCCCGTCCATAGGGTTCACATATTATATTATACACCTATGCCTTTCATAGCCCGTCCATAGGGTTCACATATCATATTATACACCTATGCGTTTCATAGTCTTTCCATAGGCTTCACATATTATATTATATACCTATGCATTTCATAGCCCGTCCATAGGGTTCACATATCATATTATACACCTATGCGTTTCATAGCCCGTCCATAGGATTTACATATTATGTTATATATCTATGCATTTCATAGCCCCTCCATAGAGTTCACATATTATACCCAATAAACCTTTCATATCGTACTTAGTTTCATTGGTACCTTTAGCTACTCTCAACATCATTAATTTATATTCTATTTTTGGCCATACATACGATTCTTCTTTCATGGCGCAATGGCCGTATTTCATCTTCCACAACGCACTTATTTCACTCCCAAACATCTTTATACATTACCAACAACTAGATACAATCAATCAAATACATTTGGTACACATAAGAACAATTAGGAGGATCAACAATAACGAGTTTTCTCACACAATTTGGTATAACAATCTCGGTTTAAACTTGACTTGAAGTCTAGGCATTTCAACACATGGTTCACATTCTTATCACATCCTTAAATTTCCAAGGATAGCATATTGAACACATTGAGACACACCTTTCACTTATATATTTTTGCAACACTAATTCATATGAAGTAACAATCAATACTTCAATTAAATTTCGGTCTTAAAAACATTTGCTTGGACACCAAAGGAGCTTAATTTCTAAGAAGAGGGGGTTTTAGCCATACATACCTCAAATTCTCCCCTTAATGATACTACAATGATCCAATACACTTAAGCAACATCAATCTATAATACAACATTCAATAGGGCTAATATTAGTAATAAATTCCATAACTTATGCCATTTAGGCATATTATCAAACACCTTGTAGGTATAGATCTTTACATCTCATAACCATAATATTAGTTCATCCAACTATCACTACTAACCAACAATTCATTCCACCATCGTTCCTAACCAATGTATAACTTCCAACAACATATGTATGACCATCCATTCACACCCAATCATCAACCTCCTTAATTAACCCATTTCACAATCTCTAAAACACCAACACAACCTAGGTTAGGCACTTATGGCTTCCAATCACTATTCCATGATTACATCTTGTAGACCAAATCTTGAAAGACAACTTTTGGGATGTTCTTGAGATTTTGAAGAAATCCTATGAAATTCAATCAAAACCATGTTTTAACTAGTGATTGAGAAGTGAAATCACCATGAAAACACACTTAAAAACTCACTTTAGGTGTGCAATTGGATGCCTTGACCGGATTGGGGATGGAGAGGATGCCCTAGTCTTGAAAAATGACTTAGAGACTCTCCATACCCGGTCTTGGGGTATTTATAGAGCTGCTAGGCGTGCGACCGCGGTCAAATCGCGCCCGAGACGTGGTGGGCACGCTCTTACCGCGGTCTGGCCGCGCTCGGAGGCAGAAACTATCAGTATTCCTGCGGTCGCGCTGCGGACGCGCATTTGACATATGTCCGGTAAAATAGTCATAACTTTCTATATACAGCTCCAAATGACAAACGATTTGATTCGTTGGAAACTAGACTCAAATATCTTTAATTTAATAGGTTGTGCATCACACAACTCCTTATATATATGGAGATATAATTGTCCAAAGTAAGGTCTTGTGCGTACTCATTTACAACTTTAGTCTATTATGAAATTTCCCAACTTGGCTTAGACTTAGGCCTCTTCTACCCAAATCACTTATAATATGACTTATACACTTATTACCATATCCAATGAATATCCATTATATCATTAATCATTGTTTTCACATAAAATAAAATAATTAGCCTACCTTGGCACCACGAAATCTTAAATTACTTAGCAAAATTTTTCGGGTCTTTACATTCTCCCCCGCTTAGGATCATTCATCCTTGAATGATAAGTGGAGTCAATCTACAAATACTTACCATAACCTATTTCTTTTCACACACCTCTTTGACTCCCAAATTTTGACTAACTCCCAAATTTCTCAGAAATTTGGGCAGAGTTTCCCTTGTAACTAGGCCTATCCACCTGCTAGAGAACCACCAAAACCATACTAAAAACACATCCGGCAACAAGACAAAGCACCACAATGTATATATCAACAATACTAATATCACCATTACAAGCACTACATTATCATAAGGGTACATGGACATGAACTGCACATTTCTAAATCATAATACCTAGAAGGTACATTTTAAGTCAAAACCAATTGCTATACAATCAAGAGAAAATACCTTGTTTCCACAACACTCTCGGCCTTCAATGTGGCCTCTTATACTTACGGATTTTGACATAACACATTCACAGAAATAATCTCCACCCCTAAACTTACCTAACAAGGATGAATAGTTTCATAACAAATTTTGCCGCACGATCCAGAATATCAAAGAAGGGTGTTATTCCTAAATGCTCAAGTAGCCTCCAACTTATAGATGTGGTCGATAACACACCGATAAGAAGGACTATACTAGACACGGCTCCAAGACATTTTAGGACACTTTAAAACCTTAGGCTCTGATACCAAGTTTGTCACACCCCAAAAACCGTAGAACGCGACCAGCGCTTAACCGAGTAAACCCGACTGAGCAAGCCTATTAGATTTCTTTCTACCCAAACTAGTTTATAAATAAAGAGGAGATGGACTCCATTAATCATACTTTGTACATATATCAATATTTCTAATTCAATTCCCCATTACCAACTCCACCCACAACTTGTCTACGGAGCCTCTAAATACAACTGAAGAATAATATTGAAATACCGGCAACAAGGCTCCGACTATACCTCAACATACAAAGTACATGATAAACAAATGAAACAGGACCCCGAAATAAAGTGGGACTCACCAAGTCAGCTGAAAGAAAGATGCATCACTAGCTGTGACCAACACTTCCTGCTATGGAAACACCTACATTCATTTAAAAATGTAGCGCCCCCGGCAAAAGAGGACGTTAGTGTCGTCGAATAGCATTAGTATGTATAACTAAACACCATCTCAATAGAAAGAACTATCATACAAGAACAAAAAAAATCATAAGGATTCAGCAAAAGCCTTAAATGATCACCACATCATCAAATAAAAAAGGGTCACATAGCTTTCACATAATTTCCATACCTCTAGGTTGGGATATTTCAAAACTTTGCATCATCGTTCACAATAATTCACAATGCCATTGTTCATAATACCATTGTTCACAATATGCACCTCATAACCAACTCCCAGTTTCAATCACAATTTTTGTGCCTATATATATACATACATATTCCACCGTGAATCAGAGCACGGAGTCCGATCTCGGTCCGATCGGGTAGGCCGTGTTACCAAGACGTTTTCCCTTTTCCATCAATCATCTCATTTCAATATTTATTTCACATATCAATTCATCGGCACTTAGGGCTACAATCATTACATCATTCTTGTCACTTGGCCCTATTTTATAATTCGAGTTCTTTTCACATATTTCACATCAATATCAATATCATCAACAAGCCATTCAATTCAAGAGGTCAAGTACCCATGAGAGGAAACATGAATCATGGTCATATAGAATATTTCAGAAATAATACACCTCAAGTTCATTATCAATGGAACTTCTTTTAAAATAGAATAACCACATAGAAAGGAAATCATAGTACGTAACGCAACTATAAAATGTCCCATGGATTTACATTTCAGGTTTTTATTATACTTACCTCACTCTGAACTTCCTTGGGGACAATTCAACCATATGAACTATACTTGGGATACAAAATATAATGTAATCACAACAACATGTATAAGCAAGGGCAACGAAATAGAAACCACCTACCGTTTGTGTTAAATAGGCATCTCCACAAACCATTCGGTTCTTTGTTGTTATGCACACATACGTTTTAGAGACCTTTAGTAAGGTTCACATATTATACTATACACCTATGCATTTCAGAGCACGTCCATAGGGTTCACATATTATATTATACACCTATGTCTTTCATAGCCCGTCCGTAGGGTTCACAAATCATATTATACACCTATGCATTTCATAGTCTGTCCATAGGCTTCACATATTATATTATATACCTATGCATTTCATAGCCCGTCCATAGGGTTCACATATCATATTATACACCTATGCGTTTCATAGTCCGTCCATAGAGTTCACATATCATATTATACACCTATGTGTTTCATAGCTCGTCCATAGGATTCACATATTATGTTATATACCTATGCATTTCATAGCCCCTCCATAGGGTTCACATATTATACACAATAAACCTTTCATATCGTACTTAGTTTCATTGGTACCTTTAGCTACTCTCAACATCATTAATTTATATTCTATTTTTGGCCATACATACGTTCTTCTTTCATGGCGCAATGGCCGTATTTCATCTTCCACAACGCACTTATTTCACTCCCAAACATCTTTATACATTACCAACAACTAGATACAATCAATCAAATACATTTGGTACACATAAGAATAATTAGGAGGATCAACAATAATGAGTTTTCTCACACAATTTGGTATAACAATCTCGGTTTAAACTTGACTTGAAGTCTAGGCATTTCAACACATGGTTCACATTCTTATCACATCCTTAAATTTCCAAAGATAGCATATTGAACACGTTGAGACACACCTTTCACTTATATATTTTTGCAACAGTAATTCAAATGAAGTAACATGATACATCAATTAAATTTCGGTCTTAACAACATTTGCATGGACACCAAAGGAGCTTAATTTCTAAGAAGAGGGAGTTTTAGCCATACATACCTCAAATTCGCCCCTTAATGATACTACAATGATCCAATACACTTAAGCAACTTCAATCTACAATACAACATTCAATAGGACCAATATTAGTAATAAATTCCATAACTTATGTCATTTAGGCATATTTTCAAACATCTTGTAGGTATAGATCTTTACATCTCATAACCGTAGTATTAGTTCATCCAACTATCACTACTAACCAACAATTCATTCCACCATCATTCCTAACCAATTTATAACTTCCAACAACATATGTATGACCATCCATTCACACCCAACCATCAACCTTTTTAATTAAACCATTTCACAATCTCTAAAACACCATCACAACCTAGGTTAGGCACTTATGGCTTCCAATCACTATTCCATGAGTTACAATACTTAATTCATACTCATATTTCTATAATAACTCCATATATATAAGTCTAAGGGTAAACGATTACCTCTTGTAGACCAAATATTGAAAGACAACTTTTGGGATGTTCTTGAGATTTTGAAGAAATCCTATGAAATCCAATCAAAACCATGTTTTAACTAGTGATTGAGAAGTGAAATCAACATGAAAACACACTTAAAAACTCACCTTAGGTGTGCAATTGGATGCCTAGACCGGATTGGGGATGGAGAGGATGCCCTAGTCTTGAAAAATGACTTAGAGACTCTCCATACCCGGTCTTGGGGTATTTATAGAGCTGCTAGGCATGCGACCGCGGTCAAACTATGCCTGGGACGTGTGGCTGCGCTCTTACCGAGGTCTGGCTGAGCTCGGAGGCAGAAACTGTCAGTTTTCCTGCGGTCGCACTGCGGACACGCATCTAACATAGGTCCAATAAAAGGGTCATGACTTTTTGTATACAGCTCCAAATGACTAACGGTTTGATGCATTGGAAACTAGAATCAAAGAGCTTTAATTTGATAGGTTGTGCATCATACAACACCTTATATAACCGGAGATAGGATTGACCAAAGTGAGGTCTTGTGCGTACTCAATTACAACTTTAGTCTATTATGAAATTTTCCAACTTACCATATCCAATGGATATCCATTATATCATTAAACATTGTTTTCACATAAAATAAAATAATTAGCCTACCTTGGCTCCACGAAATCTTAAATTACTTAGCAAAATTTTCCGGGGCTTTACACATTGGAGGTGGGAATGATAGGAACAACATGAACAATAGGAACATGGGATGATGATGTAGGTATAATGGAGGATATCGAAAGAGAAGGAGCAGGTGTGGCTTCCCTTGATGGATTTGCATTTTTCTTCAATTTGGGCTTCATGATTTTGGTTTTTGCTTCAGCCTTGGTTGATGATTTGGCTTTAGAGAGTGTTTGACTTGCTTTAGGCATGCTGATAAGATGAGAGACTCGAACAAGAGAAAGAGAGAATTAGTTCTTGATAAATGCTTTCGATTCTTGCTTAGGGTTTGAGAGAAACAGTGAGGTCTAAGAAGCTGATCATAAGAGCCTTTTAAAGGTGTTACTCCTGATTTTACTGGAAGAGAGAAGGTGACCGAATTTGAGTTCTAATGGGAATCTTATAACAATTACTTTGACTGTTAGGATTTCAGAAGTGATTGAGCTCTAATTGCACTAGGATTTGCCCTTACTCTTTGACTAGAAGATGATTGGAAGTGATGCTAACGGAATTAGAAGTCTGAGTATATCATTAATTTTAGAATATAAAGTCCTAGTGACTTTAGACAGTAAGCAAGTGTGTGAGCTTAATACAAGGATAAAGCTGAATCAAACACATTGTACTCTTATTATGCCTTTTCTAGCCAATTATTGGGATTCAACTTAGTGGGAAGAGTTGATTAGACCTAGTTCTAGTATATTCCTTTCAAAGTGATCCCTACTCAGAGCTTTAATAAAAATATCAGTAATTTGATCTTTAGTTTTACAAAAGTTAATTGAGATATTCCCCTTTTCAACATTGTCTCTGAGAAATTTATGTTTAATGTCAATGTGCTTGGTTCTCTTGTGTTGACAAGGATTTTTATCAATGTTTATGGCACTGGTGTTATCACATAAAATGGAAATACAATCAACAAATATACCATAGTCCCTTTGTTATTGTCTTATCCATAGCAACTGAGCACATCAAAATGTTGCTTCCACATATTCAACCTCAGCTGTAGATAGGGCTATTGAGCTTTTCTTCTTTGTTCCCCAAGACACCAAATAAGAACCTAGAAAATGAGCTATTCTTGAAGTGTTTTTCTTGTCAACATGAAAAACTGCATAGTCAGCATCAGCATAACCAACTAGATCAAAGCTATACTCTCTGGGATACCATAGATAGAGGCTAAGGGTCCCCTTGTGATATCTTAGTATCCTTTGACACCCTTCAGGAGATATTCCTTGGGATTTGCGTGAAATCTTACATATAGTCCACACTCACTTAACACTATATCAGGCCTGCTTGCTGTGAGGTACAACAATGACCCAATCATTCCTCTATATAGTTTATGTTCCACACTTTTTTCTTCTTCATCAAGGTCCAGCTTTGTTGAAATTGCAATGGGCGTGTCAATGGACTTAGAGGAATCCATGTTGAGCTTCTTCAATAGTTCTTTGATATATTTCTATTGATGTATCATGGTTCCAGTATGTATTTGCTTGATTTGTAGCCATAGAAAGAAGTTCAATTCACCCACCATGCTCATTTCAAATTCATTTCCCATTATCTCAGTGAATTCCTTGCACATTGCTTCATTGGTAGCCCCAAAGATAATGTCATCCACATATACTTGCCCAATCAGAATATTCTTCCCTCTACTCCTTAGAAATAGAGCATTGTCCACCTTTCCTCTTACAAAGTCTTTGGCTAAGAGGAATTTTGAGAGCCTTTCATACCAAGCTCTAGGAGTCTGTTTCAGTCTATAAAGAGCTTTATCCAGTTTGAACACTTCGTCATAAAATTCTTCACTTTCAAATCTAGGAGGTTGTTTGACAAACACTTTCTCCTTCAGGTAACCATTCAAGAAGGCACTATTTACATCCATCTGATATAAAGTGAACTCTATGTGGGCAGCAAATGCTATCATCATTCTTATAGCCTCCATTATAGCTGCAGGTGCAAATGTCTCATCATAGTCAATGCCCTCCTCTTGATTGTATCCCTGAACTACTAGTTTGGCCTTGTTTCTTGTGATATTTCCTTGTTCATCCAACTTGTTTCTAAACTTCCATCTGGTACCTATGACAGTTGTGTTCTTGGGTCTCTATACCAAGCTAGACCTTGCTTCTCTCAAACAGATTTAGCTCTTCTTGCATGGCTATGATCCAGTCTGGATCCTTTAGAGCTTCTTTGAATGGTCTTAGGTTCAACCTGTGAGAGGAATGTTGTGAGTGCAAATAGATTTCTTAGAGAATACCTGGTTTGCACCCCTGCATTTGGATTAGAGATGATATTCTCAATATGATATGAGCTTTGATGCTTCCATGGTCTGATCTGTATTCCTAGAGAAGATTCCCTCGAGGAGTGACACAAAGGAGCAGGTTCAGTAGGTGTGGCTTCATTAGTCTGGTTAGTAGTTAGAGTGATTCTTCCTTCTTCTTGTCCCTCACGATCACTGTCAATTTCCTTGTGATTTTCATATCCATCTTCATCAAATTCCTTTGTATCTCCATCACTAGTGAATCCTATGTCATAATCTTCATCCTGCAGACCTTTCTCAGTTAAATTGTTAGATTCATAAAAAAATAACATGAATATTTTCTTCCAAACACATAGTTCTTTTATTAAAAACATTATAGGCCTTGCTATGTGGAGAGTAACCCAAGAAAATTCCCTCATCATTTCTATCATCAAACTTACCTAGAGTTTCTTTCCCATTATTTTGCACAAAACATTTACACCCAAAGGCTCTCAGGTGAGTGATGTTGGGTTTTCTTCCTCAAAGTAACTCATAGGGAGTTTTCTAAAGAATGGGTCTGACCATGCATCTATTTAGCAGGTAGCAAGAAGTATTGATTGCCTCAGTCCAGAAACTCTTAGGCAGTCCACTGGCAATAAACATGGTCCTCCCCATATCTTCTAAGGATCTATTTTTTATTTCTACAACTCCATTTTGTTGTGGAGTCCTAGGAGAAGAGAAATTATGATCAATACCCTGTGAGCCATAGAACTCGAGGAATTTTGAATTTTCAAATTTAGTTCCATGGTCAGTTCTTATACTTAAAATATTGCACCCTAGCTTTTGTTGAATCATTCTGACAAATACACAGAAAACATCAAAGGTTTCATCTTTGAATCCCAAAAACAGTGTCCATGTATACCTGAAGAAGTCATCAACAATCACAAACACATACCTCTTACCTTCTTTACTCTTTATTCTTATTGGTCCACATAGGTCTATGTGAAGTAGTTCTAGAGGTTTAGAAGTACTTTCAAACATTTTAGACTTAAAGGATGACCTGATATGTTTCCCTCTAACACATGCATCACATACCTTGTTAGAGGTGAACTCAACTTTAGGTAGCCCAATGACCAAGTCCTTTGCTGCCAACTTGTTGAGTTGAGAGAGACTGGCATGTCCCAGTCTTCTATGTCATACCAGTAGATCATGTTCCACTACACTCAAGCATGTGTTCTCACTCTAGGAAAGTTACATAATTGATATCTTGTAGACATTGTTATGTCTCTTACCCTTTAGCACAATTCATCGGTATCAAGTTTAGTGATAGTGCAAATTTTGGAATTGAATTTTACCTCATTTCCTTTGTCGCACATTTGAGAGATGCTAAGAAGATTGTGTTTAAGACCTACCACATAATACACAACTTCTATAGCATGAGAGTGTGTCTTTCCAACCTTGCCAATACCTGTTATCTGGCCCTTTTCCCATTTTCAAATAACATACTCCCTCCTTAGAAAGCTGTCAGTGAGAGGAAGTGTTTCTTTTCTATAGTTATATGTCTTGAGCATCCACTATCTAGATACCAGTCCTAATTGTTTCCTCTCACCTTATCCTCCACCAAAATTCACAAGTTAGTTTTGGGAACCCACACAAGCTTGGGTCCCTTTTTGTTTGAAAAGGGGTGAATTAGATCTCTTCTTTTCCAAAAGGGGAGATGATTAGAAGCTATTTTCTTATTAACCTTAATTCACTTAGTATGGACATGAGCATTAACCTTTGGATCCTCTTCCTTCTTTACATTTTTAGTAATATCAAAGGCATTTTTAAACTGAGCATGAATTAAGGCAAGACAAGTGTCTCTAAACTGTCCTACTCTTCCATAATGAGTGCACATGTTATTTTCATAAATTCTTACATACTTTGGGTCAAACTTAAGGACAGGTTTTCCGTAGCCAATTCCAAATTTGTTAGAGCTACAATTTTCATTCAGCCAATTCAAGACATCAGAAAATCTATGCCATCTGCTTAGTCTAGAGAATTTATAATTAGCATTTCTAGGTTTTCATACAGGACTTTATTTCTACATTCAACATCACAAATATTATCATTAGCTATTTTTAATTCCTTTTCAAGCTTATCCTGCATATCACTCATTTTTCCTTTGCCATGTATATCAGGAGACTTCTCATTCTCAAAAGTAAGCTCAAGAACCTGGTTCTTAAAATCTTTGACCTGTTTCTCTAAACTAGCTTTGTCAGATTCAAGCTCTTTGATATCAAGTTTGACACAAAAAAGGTTGCTTATTAGCTGATCTTTTCCAGTACTCATTTAATCCATTTCATTCATTAAGGTCACAATTATGGCCATCAATAGTTTTTTGGACATAACATGAATATTTTCTTTCAAGTCAGATATACTTACCTGGTTTGTTTCATCTTCAATTTCTCAATCACTCATGGCCATCGTTCCTATCATTTCTTCCTCAGTTTTGGATTTTTCAATCACCATTAAAGCCACTTCAATGTTTTTATTTCCAAAGTCAGTTTCCAAGGTCCTCCATATATCATCAGCAAGATGCAAGAAGTCACTTTGAGGAGAGTGTTTCTAGACAAGCTTCGGTAGAGCAGATCATTTGCTTTAGCATTTTTTTGAACTAGATGGCGATCTTCTTCATCATATTCCTTTTCTCTTTTGTTGCACTTGTTACCATCACTATCCAATTAGGCTATAAGAATTGGTCCACGACTGACAATTACCCATAGGTCAAACTCAGTAGCCTGAAGAAATGTTTCCATACGCAGCTTCTATTCATCATAGTGGTGTTCATCAAACAAATGAGATCTTTCAATGAGCATTCCAAGCTGTACTGGGGGTTCTGTCTTTACGGCTTGGTGTTCATTAATCACAACATAGAGACTTATAGCCTCATCCTCATCTTCTTCCTCTTGATCACTTCCACTGTCCTCATATGTTGCAAAGAATGCTTGCTTTATTGCTTCAGTAAATCCTTTGCCTAGGATTTTTCCTTTGTTGGAGCCATTTTATCTCATCTTCTCCCGTTTCTCTTTTTTAGCTCGTTATTTCCTCCACTCAATTTGCTACATTGGGCAGTCCTTGACCATGTTATCTAGATTGCCACACTTGTAGCACCCATTATAGTTAGCTTTATCGATCTGTTTGGGCTTATTACTGGTCTCTCTCTTGGATGCATTTTTGGAATTCTTCATGAACTTCTTGAACTTGGCAAACATTGCTACGTCAGGATCATCATAGTCAGATTCATCATCCTTAGATGATTTAAGAACCAAGGCCTTATTCTTCTTTGGTTCTTCCTTGCACAGTTCTATCTTTATCATTTCATGAGTTTTTATGTTTCCAACCAACTCATCAAGTGAGATTTTGTCCAATTCCTTGGCTTCCTAGATTGTAGTGACTTTTGATTCCCATGAAACTGGAAGGATTCGTAGAACTTTGCTAACCAACTCTTCTAAAGTAACACCTTTCCAAGTGATTTCAGTGCATTGGTTATTATAGTGAACCTAGTCATCATACCCTGGACGGGCTCAGATTCCTTCATGGATAAAAGCTCGTAGTTTCTCATGAGTAGCTCAATTCTTGATCTTTTTACTTGGTATGTTCCTTCATGAGTAGTTTTGAGTGCATCCTATATCTACTTTGCATTAGAGCACACATAAATTCTATTGTACTCATTAAGACCAAGTCCACAAATAAAGATTTTCTTAGACTTTGCATTCTTATCCATCAATCTAAAATATGATGCCACGAATTCAGAGGGGTCCTTTGGAACTGTTTTATTATGTGCATTTTGTTTAGTAGGAATCAAAGGACCTTGGTTCAGTATGGTCCATAGTTCATAGTATTCAGTTGTCAGAAAGTCTTCTATTCTTGTTTTCCACCAACTGTAATATTTTCCATTGAACAAGGGTAGCCTGGTAGTTGATTGTCCTTCATTAATTTCGGGTGGAACACTCTTCTTGCTTCCAAGATATCTCTAGGTGTTAGCCGTGTAAATGAGAGAACCTGCTCTGATAATAATTTTTTATTTGAGTGCCCGTATGGATTACTAAAGAACTTGGTTTTTTACCGTGTTCCTTAAGCATAGAGTAAACAAGAAATAAAATGAACACAACGAGTTTTATATGAAAAATCACCAGGCTCAAAAGATGCAAAAAACATGACCTACCACATAGAATTTTCTACTCCAACTCCACTAGAACAATGAGCCAAAATATATCAATTACAAGACTGTAATTAAATACTATCCAGTACTCCTACTTCTCTTATTTGATTCACAAGTTACTCTAACTTGTAAAGCAAAATGCTCACTCCAACTCAGTAATTGTTTATGATAATTGATTATAACTCAATTTCCTAAAACATATTGGCTTAACTCACTTAGGAAGAATACAAGGCAAGTAGTCAACACAAGTGAACGACTTATGACTCTTTAATTGCTGTGTGAAAGGATAGTTCAGAATTCCAAAGTCGATCCTATTTAAAACGCAACTTGAGATCTTCTAGGATTCCTATTCATAGTCAGTTTCCTCTTTGATAGGACTCCTACTATTTCAAGGATTCCACAAACTTTGAGACTTTCGTCTCTGACTGAATTATCCGTATCTTCTTGAGCAATGACCCTTATCACTTATAGCATCCTTCATCTACCAAACTCGGACCTGGGTAACTTTGAGATAAAGTTACTATCTTGTTCAGACATATAAGTAAAGGTAGCATGTGCGCCGGTCTCGGGCCTAAGTGGGCCGGTCCAAACAGTCCCAGTCCCAGGCCGATCCCAATTTAAACGGACCAAACGATCCCGATTCTGGTGGTCTTTTTATAGGAACAGACCCAAGATCGGGCACACAATAAATGGTTCCAAGCTAAGTGGGTCGGTCCCGGGCCTTAGTGGGCCCAACAGATACTTTTTTTAAATTGTGTTATAGAAATTAGAGAAAAAAAGATGGTAATAAAATATCTAAGGCACTTTCTTGTAAATTATATATATAATTGTGACCTAAATTTTTTAACTCAAATTTAAAGATAAAAATATTTGAAGAGATATTCAAAGAAATGCATTATAATTTTATTATAGCATTAAAAAAAATATGACAATATCTTTATTAGTTTTCCTCCCCCCTATGGAATGAGCATAACAAGGTGCTAATACCACCATTGAGAAAAAAAGAAACTAATCAAGATGTGCCAAAATACAAGTTACATAATACATACTAATTTTTGTTCATACAAGTTACATGGTATCTCTTACAAACTTCATAAATCCATTAAGGTCCGGAGAAATTTTCGTTGGTGGTGGCGGAAAAGAAGCTTGGTCATTACCGCTTCCGGGCGAAGCAGAATCCTCCACAAGTTCACCTAGCATTTCTTCGTAATCTTCATCTACCTCTGGTTGTGATTCAGCAAGTCCAAAATTTCTTCTTTCTGAACAGATCTAATCTCTAAAAAGTACTGATTTTCCAAGCTCTCCCTCATAGACGCTCTATAATCACCGAGTTGAAGTCTTACTTGACTGAAAGTGCTCTCCGATGCCACTGGCGAAGCTTTTGAATAGTTAAAATATATTGGGTCATCCTTGAAAGAACATGAAAGTATTTTTCTTTGTCCTTCCACTATTCCAAATGATTAAAGGAGCCGTCGGGATTCACTTCCTCAATTCCCTATAACAAAAAAACTTAAAGCTCATTTAGTTGTGAAAAATCACTAGTAGTAGAACCTTGAGAACCCCTAAACCCCACCCAATCACTAAGTTCTCTTACTCCCACAGTTCTTTTATATGATTGAGAATTAGAAGAAAAAGGAGTTGGAACATTTGGTCTAGCATGATCTAATGCAACTTGATAAATGTAACGACCCGACTGGTCGTTTTGCTTTTTAGAAACCCGTCCCCATAAATAAAACTTCTCGCGCTTGCGTTAACCAATTTATGACCTGCGGGATGGTTGGTTCGGGATTTGGAGGAATTTGGGTTGAAATATGCTTATTTGATTCCTTAGGATTTTCTTAAAATGCTAAGTTTGACTTTGGTCAACATTTTTAACAAACGGACTCAGATTTTTGACGATCCCGGAGGGTCCATAGGAAAGTATGGGACCTGGCCGTGTGGCCGAAATCGAATTTCGAGGTCCCTAGCTCGAGTAATGAATTTTTATTAGAAATTATTAAACAAAAATTCTAAGGATTTAAAGAAACTAAATAATGATTGATCCTGTTGGTATTGGGCTCGTATGTTGGTTCTAGAGCCCAGTACATGTCTAATATAACATTTAATACTTGCCCGTAAAATTTGGTATCAATCCGAGTAGTATAAGTACGTTTCGGCACGTTAGAAGTGAATTGGAGAACTTGAAGTTCATAAGTTTGATTCAATTGGTATTAGGGGTGATTCCTAGATTTAGCGTTGTTTTGGGAATTCCGAAGGTTCGAGCAGGTCCGTTTCATGATTTTAAACTTGTCGATATGTTTGGGCAGGGCCCGGGAGCCCCGAGCGTCAATCGAACGAGGCTCGAGTGAAGTTGGAAAATTTGAGAAGAGCTAAAGCTTTAGGTTGCTGTCATAACTGCATCTGCAATTGGTCAGCCGCCGGTGCGAGACTGCATAAGCGCTCGTCCTCTCATAGATGCGGCCAAGGCAGGCCAGGTCCAAAACCGTAGAAGTGACTCCATAGCCGTAGAAGTGACTGTGCAGAAGCAGCTTCAAGACCGCAGAAACGGTCCTAGCCCGCTTGGCCAATCCCACAGATGCGGCCTCTTTCTCGAAGAAGCGGGATCGCAGATGTGGAAATCACTGAAGCAGTGAGCTTCATTTATTTCGGGCTCTAAGTTATTTTGGCCATTTTTCACTCACCCATTGGGTGATTTTGGAGCTCTTGAGAGAAGACCTTCACCTAACATCTTGAGGTAAGTTTATCCCACCTATTTCTAGTTTAATACTTGAGTCTTGAGTAGATTAACACACAAAGATTAAGGTAAAATTATGGGGTTAGAGCAAAACCGCAAAACCTAGGGCTTTGACAAAAGTTAGATTTGACCACGAAATGTGTTATGAAACGAATTAGAAATCATATATTATTGATCCTTGGGTTTTAAAGAACAACTTTCTTCGAAATTTTTTGGAATTCGGGCACGTGGGCCCGGGGTCGGATTTTAGAAAACTTGTGTTTAAGGTTGGGAAATTGCTTAAATAGTTAGAATGCAATCATGTGAGCTTGTATTGACTAGTTCCTACCTCGTTTATCTAGTTTTGAATCGTTCGGCTCCAAATTGAGAGCTTGAGCTTGTTCTTGGTATTGGGAGTACGCTTTGGAGCGAGGTGAGTCTCCTATCTAACCTTGTAAGAGGGAATTGTCCCCATAGGTGATGTAATCGAATAATTTGCCATTAAATGCGGGGGCTACGTACGCACTAGGTGACGAGAGTCCGTGCGTAGCTACTATTATGCTTAGTTCGGGTAGTTTAGGACCCAAAAACATGCTTTATGTGATATTCTTGCAATGTTATATTTAATTTGGATTGTTTAAATCATGGTGATTATGGTAAATGAGACTAATAAGAGGAACATTATCTTTCTTGGCCTTTTTAAAGAGAAATTGATATTTCAGTGAATAATTGCTCCCCAGTTATTTATTCCTATCTGCCTATTGCCGTGTTTAATTACATTTGACTGTGTCGCATGGTTGATTCGCGGGTGAGGTAATAGATGCATCTATGGTTCGTGTCGTTCGACCCTCGGTAGTGCACAATTTATTTTTTATGTTGGATCAGGCCGTACGACCTTGGCACTACTTGCGCATGCTTTACTCAGTATTTTTCTATGAATTGAGCTTTATTATTTGTCCTGGAATGAAAGTTTCCAACTGTGACATTATCTAGGAGAGGACCTATTATTTCTTGCTATACACTGCTAATTATTTGTTCTATCCATGCTCAGTATAATTCATTTCTCATATTATTTGACCCTAGAAGTGTCAAGTTGACCTCAACTTCTCTTTAAAAAGGCCAAGAAAGATAACGTTCCTCTTACTAGTCTCATTTACCATAATCACCATGATTTACACAATCCAAATTAAACATAACATTGCAAGAATATCACATAAAGCATACTTTTGGGTCCTAAACTACTCGGACTTAGCATAATAGTAGCTACGCATGGACTCTCGTCACCTAGTGCGTACGTAGCCCCTGCATTTAATGGAAAATTATTTGATTACATCACCTATGGGGACAATTCCCTCTTACAAGGTTAGATAGGAAACTCACCTCACTCCAAAGCGTACTCCCAATACCAAGAACGAGCTCAAACTCTCAATTTGGAGCCGAACGATTCAAAACTAGATAAACGAGGTAGGAACTAGTTAATACAAGCTCACAAGATCGCATTCTAACTATTTAAGCAATTTCCCAACCTTAAACACAAGTTTCCTAAAATCCGACCCCAGACCCACGTGCCCGAATTCCGAAATTTTTCGAAGAAAGTTGTTCTTTATAACCCAAGGATCAATAATATATGATTTCTAATTCATTTTATAACAAATTTTGTGGTCAAATCTAACTTTTGTCAAAACCCTAGGTTTTGCTCTGACCCCATAATTTTACCTTAATCTTTGTGTGTTAATCTACCCAAGACTCAAGTATTAAACTAGAAATAGGTGGGATAAACTTATCTTAAGATGCTAGGTGAAAGTCTCCTCTCAAGAGCTCCAAAATCACCCAATGAGTGAGTGAAAAATGGCCAAAATGACTTAGAGCCCGAAATAAATGAAGCTCACTACTTCAGTGATTTCCGCCTGCGGTCAAAGGACCGCATCTGCAAGAAAGACGCCGCATCTGCAGAATTGGCCAAGCGGGCTAGGACTGCTTCTGCGGTCTAGAAGCCGCTTTTACGGCTATGGAGCCGCTTCTGCGGTTTTGGGCCTAGCTTGCCTTGGCCGCATCCGCCAGAGGATTACCGCTTCTGCGGTCTCGCACCTGCGGCTGACCAACCATAGGTCAGCTCTTCTCAAATTTTCCAACTTCACTCGAGCCTCGTCCGATTGACGCTCGGGGATCCCGGGCCCCGCCCGAACATAAATCAACTATGGAACCCTTCCACTCTAATCTTGGTAACCCTTCCATTGTTAATGTAACAGCCTTGGCATGGAAATCTAGGACGACATGATATGGAGATAACCAGTCCATGCCCAGGATGATCTCAAAGTCGATCATATCAAGCAATAGGAGATCCGCTCTATTCTCGAAACCACAGAATGTGACCACACAAGGCCAGTAGATTTGATCTACAACCACAGAATCACCCACAGGAGTGGACATGTGAATAGGAGTGCCCAAAGGTGCAAGAGGAATAACCAGGAAACGAGCAAATAGAGATGACACATATGAATAGGTGGACCGTGGATCAAACAATACCGAAGCATCTCTACCGCAGACGGAAATAATACCTGTGATGACGGCATCTAAGGCCAATGAATCTGGCCTAGCTGGAAGGGCATAGAATCTGGTTGGAGCGACGGCTAACTGGCCTCCACCTTACTGAGAAGTAGCTAGCTGACCTCTCCCTGCCTAGCCTCTACCTCTAGGATAACCTCTACCGGTCTGTCCCCCGCCTCTGGGAGGCTGAGTAACCGGTGCTGAAATCATAGGCTGCTGACCCTGTTGTACTGCCTTGCACCGAAGTCTGGGGCAGGTCCTCTTCATGTGACCCGGATCTCCACACTCGTAGCAACCCCTCGTCACCATAGCTTGCTGCCCTAAAGTCTGAGCCTGCTGACCCGAATATGAATTAGAAGAACCCTAAATGACTGGTGGGCGATATGAACTCTTTGGCATGGTACCGAAGTAAGCACTGGAAGAACCCTGATGACTAGAATACCCGCAGGAGGAACCCCGAATAGCTGGTGGGTGGCAAGAACTCTCCGGCATCGCACTAAAATAAGGTCTCACTGGAGCACCTCGGGGAGGTGGTGGTGGTGCTGAATACGGGGGCCTGCTGGGCTGGCCCCTCCCTGTGTGCCCCCTGCCCCTAGCTAGGGAACCTCTAAACTCTCTAGAAAACCGGGCCCTCTTGTCCTGCTGAAACTGCTCTTTACCCCTCTGGCGATAACCCTCAATCCTGCAAGCAATCTCTACCACTAGCTGATACTCAGTACCCATCTCCACCTCTCGGGCCATGCTAGCTCGAATATCGGGGTACAACCACGTAACAAATCTCTACACTCTCTCTGCATCCGTGGGAAGTATCATGAGTGCATGACAAGACAACTTAGAAAACCTCGCCTCATAATCGGTCACGGACATCTGACCCTACTCAAGATACTCAAACTGATACCGCAGCTCTTCCATCTCAGGGGGTGGAATATACCTATCCAAGAATAAATGTGTGAACTGACCCCAAGTGAGGGGAGGAGAACCTGTTGGCCTTCCAAGAACATAGGACTGCCACCATCTACGGGCCCTGCCCTCTAGCTGAAAAGTAGTAAAGTTAATCCCATGCGACTCCAATATCCTCATGTTGTGCAGTCTGTCCCTGCACCTATCAATGAAATCCTGCGCATTCTCATGATGCTCACCCCCGAAGACAGGAGGGTGAAGTCTTGTCCATCTATCCAATAACTTATGCGGGTCACAATTCGCAGATGGTCTGGGCCTGGGCATTACTGCAGCAAGTGGCTGAGCCCTATCCAGGGGTAGTGCACCCGGAGTCTGATACACTGCAGCTGCGTGACCAGGAGCTTGAGCAGTAGGGGTCTGTGCTCCCCCACCTTCCTGTGATGCAGCTGGATCCATTGGAAATAAACTAGCATGAGTCATGGTGTCCATGAACTGCAACATATGACCCATGATCTCCTAGAAACCCGGTGTTGTCATAAAGTTCGCTGGGGTAGGCTCGACTGCGGGCACCTCGCCCTGCTCCTCAACGATAGGATCTCCCACAAGATCTTCTGGTGGTGCTATTGGGACCGCTTTGGGACGCCCTCGTCCCCTACCCTGGGCCGGTGCCCTCCCCTGGCCTCTAGCAACGAGGGGAGCAGCTCCTCCCGGGACTAGAACATCAGTCGTGCGTGTCCTCACCATCTATGAAAGAATAGAAGAGAGAAATTTAGTATACCAACCACTGCACAATAGGAAATGAATAAAGAGTAGTTTTCCTAATACTTTATAGCCTCTCGAAGATAAATACAGACGCCTCTGTACCAATCCGCATGACTCTATTAGGTTTGCCCATGACTTGTGAGACCTACGTGAACCTAGTGCTCTGATACCATGTTGTCATGACCCATTTCCATTATAGGTCATGATGGCCCCCAACACCATTGTCGAGCAAGCCAACGCAGAATTATAAATAAGCTCTCATTTTACTTTTACCGAAATAAACGCAGTAATTTCTTAAGTTAATGTTAAAATAAGTAATAACCAGTAATGTACCAAATATAATTATACAATTCCCAAAAGAATAGTCTACTAATGTGTGTGCCAAGACCTGGTATCACAAGTTGTGGTCATCTAGTAGAATATACAAAAAAATAAATCTATCCTATTGTCCAAAATAGAATAGACAGCAAAAAAATAAATAAAGAGAGAGAATTCATCAAGCTGCTGAACGGCACAAGAAGGGAGCAGGTCACCGTGGAAGCCTCAGAATATGCTCAGGGATGCGCACTAGACTAATAGCCAGTACCTGCCTCTGATCATGTACAATTAAGTACAAAAGTGTAGTATGAGTACATAAACAATATGTACCAGTAAGTATCCTGTCTAATCTCAAAGAAGTAGAGAGTAATTGCTCCCCAATTATATATTCATGTCTGCCTATTGCTGTCTTTAATTACATTTGACCTCATCGCATGGTTGATTCGCGAGCGGGGTAATAGATGCATCTATGGTTCGTGTCGTTCGACCCTCGGCAGTACATAATTTACTTTTTATGTTGGATCGGGCCGTACGACCTCGACACTACTTGCGCATGCTTTACTCAGTATTTTTCTATGAATTGATCTTCATTATTTTTCCTGGAATGAAAGTTGCCAACTGTGACATTATCTAAGAGAAGACATATTATTTCTTGCTATACATTGCTAATTATTTGTTCTATCCATGCTCAGTATAATTCATTTCTCATATTATTGACCCTAGTAAGTGTCAAGTCGACCTCTCGTCTTTACTTCTTTGAGATTAGACATGATACTTACTGGGTACATATTATTTATGTACTCATACTATACTTCTGTACTTAATTGTACAGGATATGAGGTAGGTACATCTTCCTATTAGTCTGGTGCGCATCCCCGAGCACATTCTGAGGCTTCTACGGTGAGCTGCTCCCTTCCTGTGTCATTTAGCAGCTTGATGGAGTCTCTCTCTTTATTTATTTTTTTGTTGTCTATTCTATTTCAGAAACTAGGATAGATTTATTCTTTTGTATATTCTACTAGATGCTCACAACTTGTGACACCAGGTCTTGTCATGCACATTAGTAGACTATTCTTTCGGGAATTGTATAATTATTTTTGGTACATTACAGGTTATTACTTGTTTTAACTTTAATTTAAGAAATTACTGCATTTATTTCAGTAAAAGTAAAATGAGAGCTTATTTATAATTCTGCGTTGGCTTGCCCGGCAATGGTGTTGGGCGTCATCAAGACCTATAATGGAAATGGATCGTGACAATAAGCATTATAAATAGTTTGAGCATTTATTCAAATTGAGGCTATTTCTTCCGAAAGTTTAGACAACTCCTCATCTTCAAGTGCTAAACCTTTATAAACAGTTTCATACCAAAATTGAGGACCTCCTAAATTTATAGTAGGATTTAACAAGGCAGCAACACCATAAATAAGGAAAATAGTGAAAAAATATTTTTTAAACTTTTTTCTCATAGAATCACTAGTTGGGTTAATTTCATAACCAGGACTAGTGGGTGCATCGTAATTCGGTTGAGTTTCATCAAAATCTATTTCCTCATCATCATTTTAATCAATAGTTGGATTAGAATAAAGAACATTCATTAATTTATGGTCTAATTGTTCACCAACTCCAATATTATGGCAAAATTAACTCCCATTAAATTTTAATAAACTATTATCGCTATCAAGAATAGGAGGTGTACGATGGATATGGGGTTTGGGTCGGGGAGCCGGGGCAGTGGAGGAGGAACATATTGGCCATTAGATTCGCCACTCTTGAATTTTTCATTATTTTTACCAAAAAGTTTTTAAAGGAAGCCATGTTAATTAATCAAATAATAGAAAATCGATAAACAAACAAAACTATAATATTAAAAATTAAGAGTTGGAACGAGTTTACCGAATTGATGAATAACTTGTTGAAAATTGATTATCGTTGAAGACTTCAATTCACCAACTTCACAATTTTTTCACAAATTGTAAAAATAAAGTAAACAATAATAGCAATTGTAGAAGAAAATTAGAGAGAGTTCTTTAACTTCGTTGCCGATCATGAAGACTTCCTGGATGTGATAAAGGATGGGTGGATGGAACAAGTAAATGGTATGGGCATGGAAAACATATGGACAAACTTGAAGGTGATTAAACAAGGGCTAAAGAAATTGAATACTATCCATTACCAAGGTATTGATATCAAAGTTAAAGAGATTAGGAGACAGCTTCAAAGCATATAGGAACAAATGAGAGATCATAGACAATCAAATGACTTGTATGAACTGGAGAGAGAGCTTAGGCTGGACCTCGAAAAATGGGGGCTTATAGAAGAAGGTATAGCTACATAGAAATCTAGAAACCAGTGGCTATGACTAGGGGATTCAAATACTTCCTACTTATATTCTTCAATGAAGACAAGAGTAGCACAGAATAGAATAAATAGTTTGGTAAAGGAAAATGGCCAACTAATTCAGAATGAAGAGGCAATCACTAAAGAAATTCTTGGTTTCTACAAGCAACTACTAGGGACAAATGCTACAAGGATCCCTGCTATAAATCCAGAGGTGATGAAGGATGGACAAATTTTAAACAGGGAGCAACAATTGCAGCTTATTGAAACTATAACTAGGCAGGAGATCTGGGAAACTTTAGCAGACATTGATGATTAGAAGGCACCAGGGTGTGATGACTATAATGTTTTATTCTTCAAAAAATCATGGAGCATAACAAGAAGTGAGGTAACAGAAGTTGTTCTCCAGTTTTTTTGATTCAACTAAACTGTATAAGGCCATCAATTTCACCTCATTAACCTTGATCCCAAAGGTTAAGAACCCACCACAATAAAACAGTTTAGGCCTATTTCTTGTTGCACAGTGATTATAAAATTATCTCTAAAGTGCTGACTAGAAGATTACACAGAGTAATGGATATATTGGTAGATAATTGTCAATCTGCATTTTTACATGGGAGGGTCATCAGAGATAATATTATTCTAAGCCATGAGCTTGTAAAAGGATACAATAGGAAAGGAGTGTCTCCCGGGTGTATGATGAAGGTAGATATGCAAAAGGCTTATGATTCCCTAGAATGGCCTTTCTTGGAGCAAATTATTTGTAGCCTAAACTTTCGTGATATTTTTGTTCAATGGGTAATGGCTTGTGTTAGCAGTGTGTCATACTCTATCATAATCAATGGGAAGCCTAGTGTGCCATTTCCAGCTAGGAAGGGGCTACGACAAGGAGATCCCTTGTCTCGTTTTTTGTTTGTTTTGGCCATGGAGTACCTCAATAGGTTGCTGAAGACATTGAGGAGTAATCCAGACTTTAATTTTCCCCCCAAATGCGATAAATTGTAGATATACAGCTTGGGTTTGCTGATGACCTTCTCATGTTCTCTAGAGGGGATGTTATGTCAGCTCAACTTCTTTTCAACTGCTTCAACTATTTCTCTAAGGCTTCAGGACTTAGAGCAAATCTTGATAAGAGCTCAGTGTATTTTGGGGGTATTGGAAGAGATACACAGTTGGAAATTTTAAATGTTCTAGGCTTTACAAAAGGGGAGCTTCCTATTAGATACCTTGGTGTCCCGCTGAGCACTGAACGATTATCTGTGATGTAATGTTACCCTTTGGTTGACAAGATGCTGGGTAGAATAACCTCATGGAATACTAGACACTTATCCTATGCTGGGAGAGTTAAACTAATAAAGAATGTCTTATTTTCCATACAAACCTTTTGGTCCAAAATCTTTATTCTGCTCAAAAAAATTATTCACATGATTGAAGCAACTTGCAGAACATTCTTATGGACGGGGGGTTCTGCATTATCAAAAAAAAAAAACATTGCTAGCATGGGATAAAGTTTGTTGGCCAAAATCACAAGGAGGCTACAATATTCTGAATGTTAGGATGTGGAATAGAGCAGCTATATGCAAATTATTATGGAACTTATGCCGGAAAAAGATAAGTTGTGGGTTCAATGGGTCCACATTTATTACGCTAAGAAGAGAGAAATTTGGAGATAGAACATAAACAAGCCTCTTAGATGTTGTTGAAGATACTGAAAGCTAAACATTACCTTACAGATATTGGTATTGATATTGATGAACTGAGGCGGATGCAAAACTTCTCTATAAAAAAATGTACCAGCTGCTATGTAGTATGTTTGTAAAGGTTCCATGGAGGAAATTGACTTGCAACAACTATGCTTCTCCAAAGTGGATATTCATTCTAAACCTGGCTGCTTGGGGTAGATTGAATACAAAGGACAGGCTGGCCAAATGGGGTATTGTAAGTGAACAGAAGTGTATCTTGTGTAAAGAGCAGAATGAGATCATTACACATCTCTTTTTTGAGTGCAAAATTTCTACTGAATTATGGGGAAAGATGCTTCTATGGCAAGGGATACGAATATCTGTGATGACATGGAAAGAAGAACTACATTGGGCTGTTTCCAAGATGAAAGGCGAGAATGTCAGTGCTGAGATCTATAGAATGGCCTTTGCAGGTTGTGTTTACTATATTTGGCAAGAGAGGAATCTAAGGGTATTTCAGAGTAACCAAAGAAGTGTTGGGATGATTACAAGATAAGTGATTCAAGACATATGCTGTAGAGGGAGCATGAAGCATACGATGGCCAGGAGGCTTGAAAGCTTAAACTTTTATCCATAACATAATTACACCGGTAGGTTATTACAGTAGATTATAGTAGGTGAATATTTCAAAACTCTCACCAACTACATAACTTCTAAAAAATTAGAGAGAGATTGATGATTTTGTTAGAAAAATGAAAGAATGAGGGGATATTTATAGTTGAAAATAGGGAAAAAGTATAATTATAAAAAGTTTGAGGTTAAAATAAAGTTGGGGGAGGGGAGGGTTAAATGGCTATTTTGTAAATAGCCAATAGACCAAACGACTAGTTTTTAAATGCCCAAACGAACAGATATTTTTTAAAAAATTTTGAACGTTGGGACGGTTTGGGCCCGCCAAGGACTGGTCCGGTCTCGGTCCTAAATGGTCCCGGGCGTAGCAGTCCTAAAGTGAAGAACCGGCCTAGAAGATCGGACCAGACCCACATAGCTGGTTCTAACCGGTTCAGGCCCGTTTAGGCCCAGAAGCCCACATGGTCCGCAATCCTGGGCATGCCACCCTTACGTACAAGTATCAATCATAAGGAGCTGACTCTTTGTCCTAAGGAGCTGGTTCTTTAGAACAATTAAGCAACTACGTTGAGGACCTGACTCTTTGAACATTTAGCCATACTTTGTTTCATCAAAACATCAATACTCAACACAGTTTTAAACTATTTCTGGATGCTCATCTTCGTGATCGAGAAAAGTCCCACGCGATCGCGAAAAACAAAAATCACAGACCTCCAAATTTCTCTTCGCGAATGCGAACAAACAGCCGGGAATGCGGTGCATAGAAACTCAAAATCGCACGCCTCCTCACGCGATCTCGATGAACAAACGCGTGGCTTCCAGACCACCCCACATTCCTTCTTCCGAATGCGGTACAACCCACGCGTTCATGTTGTACTGATGACCATAGCTCTGCAATCGCATAGAAAAATTCTCACCGGTCGCCCAAACAACCCTTCGCGATCGCGTATAAGGAAACCAGAAGCACATACGTCAACAACTTCAGCAAATCTTCTAATTTTGTATTTCATCATCATATCGACCTTGAATATGACAAATGTTACCAAATATACTAAAAGCTCAAAACTAAAATTGGAATAAGCCCAACTATGTTGGGCGTGATGGTGCTTGATAAGTTATAGTTTTCTTAGCACGTTATGTTATCCGATTGACGATTTAGTGAATTGGAAGTTTCCAAGTGTATTGTATATATGCTATCTGTTTTTATCTGGAATGCTATAATGGCTATAGAGATTGTTGACTCTTTTCCTCTGCACTGTATATTTGCCTCCTCAAATTTGGACACTTGCTCTTAATGTTTCTTAATGTTCAGTGAGGAGTTTTTTTCTTCTTTTCTTCGTGGTTAGCGGGATCGGATTTTGGTTTCGAAAGTTGGATTAGGTCCATTGTGTCATTTATGACTTGTGTGCAAAATTTGAGGTCAATCGGAGTTGATTTGATAGATTTCGGCATCGGTTGTAGAAGTTGAAAATTCAATAGTTTCATTAGGCTTGAATTGGGGTGCAATTCGTGTTTTTGATGTTGTTTGATGTGATTAGAGGCCTCGACTAAGTTCGTATCGTATTTTAGGACTTGTTGGTAAGTTTGGTTGAGGTCCTAAATGTCTCGAGTGAATTTCGGATGGTTAACGGATCAAAAGTTAGACTTGAAGCATTGCTGACGTCTTACCTTCTGGTGTGATCCTACATGTGAGGGTATCAACCGCAGGTGTGGCTAAAGTGACGCAGGAGCGGAGCTGGGTCTGGCCAAGGGAGTGTCACTAGGCGGGAAGAAGAAGCACTTCTGCGAGTCCGCAAAAGCAGAATGTTTGTCGCAGGGCGAAGTTTTGGAAATTGGCTTGGGCGCGCACGCACGGTCTCGCAGGTGCGATTAATCATATTTTAAACTATTTGGGATTTGGTATGAATATCCTTTTTCCTTTTTTCTTTTTCCACAGCCAGGCAGGAAGTTATATATCATGTCCATTAACTTCAGATTTAGCGTTTACCAGAAAATTAACCTCAATCAGTCAGAGCTATTACTATAGAGATTACTGAAAGAAATTGTTAGGTTACTTTAAATCTAACAATATATCGAGAGACATAACGAACAAATCGATAACTAAATTCAAATCTATAGAGAGCAAAAGATAAACATCATGTACAACCTTAAACTGAGAAACCTTCCATTGTCAGGTTACTGTTATATCCACTCTTTTCAAAAAAAGTAGCTCAGTGCATTATCACTATGTATAAAGTCCAAAAAAGGGTCGAGCCGTATTAGGTTTATTATACGCACATTTACCTTATATTTTTGTAGGAATCTGTCTCAAAGCTTGGATATGTAACCTCTTGATCACTTGTTAGACATTCTATCATTGTGTCAAGGCTCTCTTTTTCAAATTGCTCTTTCTAGTCAATGCTAAAATCTTTATAACAGTGTTCTTTATACTTTGATGTCAAATTCAACTACTTGTGAATTGTGTTTATGTCAAGCTCTTAATTAATGGTAGTTTAACTATACTCAAACAGTTTCTTCTTTTCTTTTTCAAATAAAATTATTTCCATGTATACATATATGATGCTTGTGTCAAGTTTGACAATTATTTGGATATGCAAAAATGTAAGTAGTGCAGAATGCTAGATTAAACCTATATAGGATGTTGAAATGCTAACAATTCCTTTTCGTTAGTGTAAGTGATGCTGGATTAGGTGGACATCAACTTATCAAAGTAGACAACAAAAAGGTAAGATGCTTTCCTTAGTGTTACACTAACTTTAAGAAGTGGAAATCGTTAGGCAATTGTTGGAGGTCTATCATATTTGACAAAGAACACAGAGAATGTTTGCTTCATAAACTATCAACCTTTATTCTGAAAAACTAAGCATCTACCATTTGCGTCTGAGATATGTACTGAATGGACGAGACAATAAGGGGTCGTTTGGTATGATAGATAAGCAATGTGATAAAAACCTAGTATCACCTCATCCCTTGTTTGGTTACCAAGCTTGGGATAAGTTATCCCGCAATTAAAATTAGTACTGGGACCTGCAAGAGGGTGGAATACTAATCCGAGGATAAGTTATCCCAAAATAAAAGCAGTAAAATTGACAATCTCATGATTAATATAATATACCAAACAATTAATAAAAAATAATACCTGAATAACTAATCCTAATATAACTAATCCCAACATAATTTGTCTTCAAACCAAATGACCTCTAAAAGACCTCAAGCAAAAAGGATATACCCTTGAGTGCCTTCTACATTTGGATTTGCTCTAGGATTTTAGGATGCCTATTAAATTCTTCCTTTCTAACTTGGATTCTTACAAGGCTAGGAGTAGCGGATATGAATAGAAGACATGGAACACTTAGTCAAAGGATAAGAATAGTAGCAAGGTGAAGGTGTATTTCATTCATGAAGAGCTTGGTTAAGTGCCCATGACTGCGCTCAGGTGAGAAGCTACATATCCTAATTGGTGGTCAACTGACCACCCTTCCTCGTTACACTGCATATATAGGTAAAAATGATTGACATATAAAAAAGTTCGTAAATAAAAGAAAGACATAACTTCATATCATAAAGATAGTGAACTAGAAACCATATTTTGATTTGTTTGAGAATTTCAAAGATTGCTCTTTCCTCTCTACTATATGGCAGGGAGTCCCTCCAGCTCGTCTGGTTTACAAGTGCATATTCAGTATGCAAACTAAAAGGCCTGGTGATTTGTTGCATTGAGCAAAGTCGTATATTCATCATCTATTACAATAACTAAGTATTTTTACAAAGTATTAGCAAGCGGAGAAGGCAGAGGCGGATCTAGAATTTTTATAATATGGGTGCACCACTAAAAAAAGGAGTAAAAAAAAAGTATTAAGTGGGATTTGATCCCTGCTCCTCTAGATAAATAACTCAGAATTCAATCAAGTGCACCTTTTAGTCTCTTTGGAGCATGGGTGCTAGCAGATAATATTAGACCAATTCTAAAAAATATGTACATAAAATACCTAGTTTAGCGGAGAGATCATGGGTTCACATGCCCCATAGATTTACCTATAAATCCACCCCTGCGAGAAGGTGGTCAGAACAAGAGAAGACACGTCACTAAACAACAACATAGGAAAAAACAGATTCTGCTAAGCGATCTATCAGCCTGTGATAGTTGCCTTCTTAACCTTGGACTACTGCTGCCTGATAAATTATATGAACTTGGATATGTATATAAAGTAGTCGATGAGTTCCCAAACATCCGCGCATAAACCAATTCCCCTGTTGTCGTGCCACCAGGACTTAGCATAGGTTCGGGCATGTAGCTAGAAGTATAAGGTTGATGTGTTGGAGACTGCTGAAGTTGCTGGGATCGATGTGAATCACTAGGTGCTATCAGTGCGTGACCCCCACATCTCGGACTAGGAGGCCTTTGTGGTATGATTATACCAAGATTCGGGGCCTTTCCTTCGGATAGTTTTGTAGCTTGGCCGCGACCATAGAGTGGAATCAACGTTTTCTGTGATACTTCAGCTTTGCAAACAGGACATTGTGGTTGTTGGTGATCAGTATTTTCGGACGATTTGCTCTGAAAATGAATCCATTTATAGATGCAAGGCCAACAATAAAGGTGACCACAGAAGGTAACAACAGGATCATGCACAAGATCCAAGCATATATTACACACAAAGCCTCCAGAGAGAATGTCGTCAAGCTTATCATCAACTGTCTTACACTTCTCCAAATTAATATCGCGTTCGTCAAAGTTGGTGTCTGTTATTTGCTCCTGGAAAACGTGCTCTAAGGCCATAGTATGCTTCTTGATGTAATTCTCTGTTTGCTAATATATGCCTGTTAAACATACGCCAAGATGAACAAGGTTAGATTCCAGGATATAAGACAGCTGCAATTCAGAAAAAGGTGGAGGTTTATAAAAACAAGAACAAACTGGGAACTTTATTAGGCAATATTTCTTTTCTCAGAACAAACTGGAAAATGCTTCTAAGATTGGCCAAAACCAAACTATTAAAGGGGGTTGGGCCAAAAAGGACAGGCCCTACATAATATTAAATATATGAGGACCTTATTAATTCTAATCCATCAAAGGAAACTATGTTATCCACAAACTCTCCAAATATATGTTGCTGAGAAACATCAAGATTTGGTTCCACTGAAGAGGATTTAATTTCATCCATCTACCTCTACAGTCATACCTCTCTATAATAACATCCATATATAACAACCATTCATTATAAAAGCCACATTTTTCTCGGAACCAATTTTTATGTTATGTTGTTATATGTGTGTAACGACACTTTACTATAACATTCAAAATATATCGAAACAAATAAGGTTGTTATAGAGAGGTTTGACTGTATATCAGTCGAAACTAATACCATATGCTTTCAGGCTCCAATGGTTCTTGATTATGTAGTGAAGCAACAATTATCTGTAAGCATAAGAAAATTTGGCAATTTAAACACATACAATTCTAAAAATAGTCTCTAAAAATGTTTTAAATTACTCCTTTTACTCGTTTACCTTCCCATGCACCCCTCCCCCTTACCCTCCCACTCCCTTTGTTTTTACTATTTCTGACTGAAAGTAATATCTGAAAAAGAAATAAATTTATATTCTATGGACTCCTTCCACCAGATTATTTTACTGATCATAATACATTCAAATCGAATAAAGGAACTGGTTTAACAAAAGTACTCTAAAAAGTGACCTGATACAAGTAGAAAGAACTTCAATCTTTCATCATAAGGCAATTAATCAGTATCAAGTACTAGTAATCAACCAATTCACAATTCATAAGAAAATTTCCTCAGTAATCTCAAGGGTGCTCTAGGTAAGGATTTCTACCATTTGCTCAACTGATAATTAACACTACTTAACAAAAAGTAAAAGGGATAACTTGTACCAGTACCACTAAATTAAAGAGTGATATACATAGGTTCATACGTAATTAAGTTGTCAAGAAATTAAAAAAAAAAAATCAGGGGTCATAATTTACAAGGTAAACAGTACTATGGCTCTTTGTACCTAAAAACCAACTCCAGAAAGGTATAATCTTTTTGTCCTATTAAGATCAAAATTCGACATGGATATATAAAAGTAAAAATTAGAAGGAGAATACAAAGCACATTTAAGGTTTGCTAGCTATACAGCTGTAAATAAGGGCATAGAAAAGAAAGGGTTAAAAGATACATATTTTAACACAAATCTTTAATTTTTCCAAGAAAATTACCAAGTATTTTTGCCTCCGAGAAGAGAAAGAGGTAAGTGTTTTCAACTATATATTATACATGAAAAGAAAATTAAAAGAAACAGAGAAAGAAAGAAGATACATACCCAAATACGTAATATCAAGAATGTTCCTGAAACTGGATACAAATATCGGAATGTTCAATCCAAACACTTGGTCTTAGATAAAGTTAAAGATGAAGTTTTTAAAAGGAGAAAGCAAGTAATAATCTGTATACTCTGCGGAAACAGAGGTTAAAGTAGAAGCTGGAAAGATAAAAGTAGCGTTGAAGAGGAGATGAAGGAAGAGGTTTGAGTTAAGGTCTATATATATACTGCTTTTTAAATACGCGCCTATAGATACAGGTGTTTTGTATGTATAGTCAAATTAGCTTGTACAAATAAACTAATACTAGTATTATATTCATATAAAATTATAATAAGGGTACTTAATTTTAATTGTCACACTTCTTCTGGATTGAAAGCGAAAAGAAAAATACATGGAAACCCATGGGCAATTTCACTCGTCATCCAATATTTGTTTTATTTTCTTTTTTAAACTTCCATCCCCCTTACTTTTGGCTTTAACGATTCCCATTTATAAATATTTAAATATATTCATCCTAATTTATTTAACGCTCTTTCTTTTTTGGTCAGTTCTAGAAAAAAAGTATCTTTCTCTATGTTGAAATAATTTATCTTTAGAATTCTACTTGAATTAACTTATAACCATATAAATATTTATGATTTTTTCAACCACAAATTTCAATAATATTTTTTTTTTTAATTTCGTACCGTATCAAATATCGTCACATAAATTAAGATAGAGGCAGTAGTTATTTTGAACTCAGAAGAGGATATATTATATTCTTCCCACTCCAGGATAGTCACATCACTCTTAATGTATCGCATCAAAGTCATGAATTTTGTAGTATTTTATATTGTTTGTGATATATAAGCATAATACAATTAGTTTTTTTTAGTACAAGAATTAGTTTTATAATTTTAATAAAGTAAACTAAAAGTTGAATGATCTTGTGAATCTTCTATTGATGATGAATTAGATAGTATACATTTTGCTACGTGTCACGACCCAAAATTCACTATAGACCGTGATGGCACCCAACATCGTTGTGAGGCAAGTCAACGGTGAACCATCTAAATAATTATTCATTTTGTTACTTTTGAAATCATAAACTTTATTAAATAAGGGAATTAATGCATTTGAAATCATAAGTGCATACAATCTTAGTAAGACATAAATTAAAAGGTGCCAATATTAAAGCAAAACCATTAACATCAACTATAATCTCCCAAAATTCGGCGTCATTAGTGCATGGACATTTACTAAGGAGTACAATAATAATACAACATTGGTCTGAAATAATAATACAACATCTGTCTGGAGTACTAAGGAGTACAATAATAATACAATATCTATGCGCCGCGACACGTAGCCTGGAATGCAACTCACCATAAAGTCTCCTCAGAAGCTGCACCTACGCGCCAAGATGACCATCAAATGAACCTGTCAGATCCTGCACATTTAGTGCAAAAGTGTAGCATGCGTACGTAAATCAACACGTACCAGTAAGCATCTAGACTAACCCTGGAGAAGTAGTGATGAGGGATCGATATCGACATTTACTAGTGGTCCAATAAAATAATATAATAAATTATAAACATATATATATGAAACAAACAATAACAATGAGGTAAAAACTGTAACTCACATAATCCTCCAACATTTTCTTTTGACGATATAAATCTCTCAAATCTCGTATGCTATATCAAAAGATCCGAAATATCAAGTGCAATCACAACGGATAAGGAATATCATATAAATGCCAGGTTTCAATCAAAGAGAAATCTCATGAATATTCGGACTCCTAACGGTATCATGCACGATTATGCCGAGGTCGTACGACCCGATCTAGAGTAGTGTGTGCATCGCCGAAGCTCGACCGACGCAAATCAGAAATGCATCTCAATATATTATAGAGGCGCTCGACCCGATCCACATGAAAGAAAGAAACTTATCGAATTAAAGGCTATATGTTTGCAACATAAAAATAGAAACGTAAATAATCATGACTTTACCAACATTCGAATATCTCGTCAGATAGCTTAAGGTGATGAAACTCGGCCTAACATATTTCCAGTTTAAATTTCAATTATGAAGTCAAGTAATTAAATTAGCAACTTGAGTTCAAATAATTCAAATATTACATGATAATTTAAGTCTACCCGGATATAAATATGCTTTTAGCTACGTACGGACTCTCGTCACCTCATGTATATATAGTATCCACAACTAGTAGCACATAACAATTTAATACCTACGGGGTAGTTTTCCCCCTTACAAGGTTAGACAAGAGACTTACCTCGCTCCAAAGTTCCATAACGGGCTCCAACGTCTCTCTAGTACCTCATACCAATGCCCATCAATCCGAAACTAATCAAAAAACATGCAAACCAATAAAAATATGCTCGAACACTCATAATTAATCAATTTATAATAATTTGCAACTTCGCTCGAAAAGTCAACAAAGTCAACCCTCGGGCCCACGTGCCCGGATTCCTAAGTTTTTGAATATAATCAATACCCATTACACCACGAACTCAAAATATATAATTTATTTCCAATTCATAATCGCGGTCAAACTCAAAAATATCAATTCTAGGGCTTCTACCAAATATCCTATATTTTTAACTTAAATTCTTTAATTTACAAGCCTAAATGCGTGTATTCATCTCACAGCATGTAGAAATCACTTACCTCATGATTGATGATGAAAATGGCACTCCAAAATCATCCCAAAGTCGACTCCTATGGAAAAAATAAGGTGAAAATGAGCCAAACCCCCAATTTAAAACAAGTATGCGCATCAATCCTTCTTCGCGATCGCGAAAATACCCTCGCGATCGCGAAGGCCAAAAAAATTAGCTTCCAACAATCCTCCTTCGCATTCACCATATCGTGTTAGCGATGCCTCCAGGTCCTAATGCTTTGCGTTCGCGGTCAACACGCCGCATTCATGATCAACGCGACGCGTTCGCGAAAGCTTAACGGCTCCAGTTCCCTGGCTCCCCATCCTTCTACATGTTTGTGACTCCCTGTCGCATTCACGGAGGGCAACTCAGATTCTTCTCCGCGTTCGCGACCCCCTGCGTCACGTTCGCTATGAACACTTCCCAGCAGTCTAAAAATCCTTCTTCGTAAACGCGTATATCTTTTCAAGATCGCAAAGCACGACACTAGCACAAGCAGCCAGCACAATCAAAACACTTTAACTTGGTCTGAAACAACCTTGAATCACACCCGAGGCCCCCGAGACCCCATCCAATCATACCAACCAGCCCCAAAACATGACACGGACCTGCTCGAGACCCCAAATCACACCAAAAAATATCCAAACTACGAATCGACGATCAAAATTCTTCTTTTAATTTTTAAACTTTTAAACTTCGACGAACGCATGCGAATCATACTTAAATATTCCGGATTGACGCTAAATTTTATGTACAAGTCACAAATCATGTTACGAACCTATTCCAAAGCTTGGAACCTTAAACGGACATCAATAACACCAAACTTTACTTCAAATCAAACTTAAAAAATTCTAAAATCTTCAAAATGTCAACTTTACACAATAAGCGCCAAAATGCTCCCGGTCCACCTAAAACTCGATCCAAACATACGCCCAACTCCAAAATTATCATAGGAACCGATTGGAACCTTCAAATCCCCATTCCGAGATCGTTTACTCAAAAGTCATATCTTGGTTAATTCTTCCAAGTTAAAGCTTCCTAATTAAGAATTTTCCTTTCCAAATCAACTCCAAACTTCCCGAAATTCAATTCCGATTATACGTATAAGTCGTAATATATAAAGTGAAGCTATCCAAGGCCTCAAACCGGCGAATGCTGCGCTAGAGCTCAAAACGACCGGTCGAGTCGTTACACTAAATTCAGAAAGAAAAAAAAAAGAGATGAAATAATTCAATCAACTTTTGACAAAAGTAAGTAGGTTTGACAAAAAAACATGAAGTTCTCCATTACTCATTTCACCACCATTCGCTAAAAAAATAGGATTGGGAAGTTCTAAAAAGAAAAAATTAAGAGTAGGAACACGTTTCTATCGCATTGTAATTTAATAAGTATTTGGTTAATTGTTTCATTGCTTCAATAATTAAATGATTAACCAAAATCTAACAAAGAAGAATGAAAAGGTAGCTTACATTAATTAGTTAAAGCAAACTGAGGTGAAATTGAACAAATATGGAATAAAACCATACCCGAAGGGCTTCGGCAGCTTCAAGTGATTAATATTTGATTTGTCGCATCTTATTCTATGTAATTTATAACAACTTAACTTAACCACAATCTAAACCTTAATCAGTAACAATTAATATACTAAAGCATAGCAGTGGCAACTTCTTCTCAAATTCGGACTCCCTTCCTCCAATATTGTCTCTATTTTACAAAATCTTTCCTTAAGAGCTTCGTAGTCGTACAATCACTTTCATTTATTGATGTTTCCCACGGTGTTTCTTTATGCTTTTGTGGGATAATATTAAGTATTTTGTTGTTGTTGTTGTTGTTGTAATATAGAAAAGTTGATCCAGTTTCCTGTACCAATCAATGAAGTCCTAGGGATTCTCATGTCGCTCACCTCTAAAGACAGGAGGGTGTAGCCTGGTCCATCTTTCCAATAGATTCTGCGGCTCGCCGGCCACAGCTGGTCTAGGCTGAGGTATAGCTTCTTCCACTGGCTGGGCTCCGCCCACGAGTAGTGCGCCAGGGCTTTGATAGATGGCACCTGCATGCTCGGGAGCCTGAGTTGTAGGGGTCTGTGCTCCCCCTCCCGCCTGAGATGTGGTTGGGTCCACTGGAAATAAAACAGTCTGAGTCATAGTATCCATGAACCGTAGCATATAACCCATGACCTCATGGAATCCCGGTGCGGACATGAAATCCACCGGGGCTGGCTCTGATGCAGGCACCTCACCCTACTCCTCAATAATAGGATCCATCTACTAGATCCACTAGTGGCATAATTGGAGCAACTCTAGGATGCCCTCGTCCTCTACCACGAGCTAGAGCCCTCCCTCGGCCTCTGCTTCGGCCTCTAGCAACAGGGGCGCAGCTCCTCCATTGTCTGGAACATCTGTCGCGCTCGTTTTCACCATCTGTGAGAGAATAAGAGAAAGAAACTTAGCATAACATCAACTGCACGATAGGAGATGGAAAAATAAAGGTTCCATAACACCCTATAGCCTCTCAAAGATAGGTACAGACGTTTCTACACCGATCCGCAAGACTCTACTAAGCATGCTCATAACTTGTGAGACCTACATGAACCTAGTGCTCTATTACCATGTTGCCACGATCCAATTTCTCCTATAGGTCGTGATGACACCCAATGTTACCGCTAGGCAAGCCAACAGTGAACTATCCATGTGAATGTTCCTTTTTAACAATTTAGAAATAGTTGGTTTTTAATTATTAGGTAGGTAAGAAGTGAGAAAGTTAATAAAATAAAGAGTAAATAATTATAAGAACTTTTGATACCCAATATTTCCCTCATATTTTTTTAAATATACATATATATTTCCAAAATAGTGCATATGCATCATCACTTGATTTTAAGACATATACAAGCATTTTTCATAATTATTCATAATTTAAAGAAGTTTTAAATCAATTTATTTCTATAGTTTATTATATAAATATTCATTAATTGCATCACAAATTATTTTTTATCATTTAATTCCATCATTTACACCCAGATTAGGTTTTAAATACTTTAATATATTTATCATGAATACATTTGCATTTTAAAAAGCTAAAATTGCACATTTTGCAATAATAGCCCATATATACTTATATTTGCCATATCTATGTAAAAAATAATTTTCTATAATTTTACAGAGTTAAATAATTGTTGTTACCTATTTTTATGCACAAATAATATTTTTACTATTTTATTTGTCATTTTACATATTATTTTATTAATTAAAAATGGGTATTTAAAATCTGGCCCCGATTTTCAATTAAATTTTCGGACCTAAAGCTACCCAAACCAACCCAATTACCCCCAACCCACCTACTTAATACCTAGCCTAGTTTTGCCCAGCCTAAATCAAATAATACCCTAACTTAGTACCCGTTTTTACTCGACCCAAATTACCCCTTTAATCATGGTCGTTGATCTTGAAAGATCAACGACCCTCATTCGTCCGTCCCTTTTTAATCAACCTACCCTCCCCAAAACCTAGCCATTTTTTACCAAACACCGCACTTAAACTCTCTTCTCTCTTCATCTCTGAAACCCTAACGTCGTCACCTAATTTCCTTCTTCGATTCCAACTGGATATGGAATCCCTTGATGATTTTCTTACCTTATTGGTCCTATCTCGCTACTGGCTACTCGATTATAGTATAACCTAATAGTTTGCCTAACATGGAAAGCCGATTTCCCCATTTTTGGACCAAATCTGGTTCGAATCTTTCCCCTTTCTTCATCTATGTTCATTCTTCATCTTTTCGAGTACGAATCTCCAAGATTTTCTTTAATCTTTGTTTACTCTAAAGCTGGGGTTTAGATCTTTTAAGATTTCGTTCTTTTTTTTTTTGGTTAAAAATATTATCTATATTTCTGCATGTCTATCTATGAATATTTTTCGCGATTTTTGTTAAAACGTTTTCCGCCTAATTTATTTTGCCCTAAAATTAGGGCTTCGATCTTTTAAGATCTGTTCTAGTTCTATTTTGATTGAATATTTTCTATAATGTTTTCGTGTATCTATCTATGTGCATCTCTATATGATTTTTCATAGATATTTCTGACTAATATTTACTTACCCTAGACTTAGGGTTCTCAGATTTTCTTAAATCAGAACAAAATTAGTTTGACTCTCTGATTTTTAGTGCATTTTGGGTCTATATTCATCTTATGTTATTGCTTTTTTGTATATGCTGGTAATATTGTCTTCCTTAAAAATAGGGTTCAAAACCTTTAATGATTTTTCGATGCTCTTTCATTTCTCATATGGGACTAATATTTTCCTTATTTCTGTTCAGTCTACCATGTTTCCTTTATTCCTTTACCTTATTTTTCTTGAAACTGATTGTTAATTGATTCCATATGATATTTTCCTTATTCTAAGTGTTACTCGCCTAATTACACGCCATTATTCCCTGATAATTTACTAAACTCTGTATTATTTGTCCTAAAGCTAGACTTCAATTGATTCTGTGATTGATTTATTTCCTTACTTATATGTGTTTGATTACTTCCTTTATTTGCTCGCCTAATTGAACATTATTTACCCCTCCCTCCCCTCACTCTTTTCCCTTTAGACAGACTTCAACTATGAATACTTTCACTAAAAAATCTAGAGCTTAGTTCTATAATCTTTATGGGCTCTCTCTTATTTACTACTAGTCTTGGCCGGCTGAAAGCCAATGCCAAATATTTTGGACTCTTGACTCTGTGGTATTATTCGGGTTTGCTTGCTTAACTGGTGAGTAACTAACATTTGTCATTTCATCTCTATGCATCCCTGAACTATGTTTACAATCCAGCATGTTTAAAAGTCCATTCTGAGCATGATTCTGCATGTCTATATGATTCTCTTTCATTTCTATAGTTGGTATTGTTAGTGTCACGACACAAATTCCACTTAGGGTCGCTATGGCGCCGGACACCGCTGTCAGGCAAGCCAATCATGTATATTTAATTAAATTTTCATTTAAATAATTGTGAAAACTATGATTTTTCCTTCAATTGCATTAGTAAAATATAACCATATCAAATTAAATAAAAATGTTTGGAATTAATACAGAATAACCTATAATCATCCCAGAACCCGGTGTCACAAGTGCATGAACATCTACTAGTGAATGGAATAAAATACAGTAACTATCCGGAATACAATTGGACAAAAATAAAAATACAATACAACACGCTGAAGGAGACTCTGCTGGTTGTGAGACGTCTCGATAAATGAAACTCACCTAAGTCTCCGTACCAACCATGTCGTTATGCCACTAAGCCACTAGCCACACATGAACCTGTGCAACAAAAATGCACAACAAGTGTAGTATGAGTAGAAACAACGTGTACCCAGTGAATATCCCGTCTAATCTCAAAGAAGTAGAGATGAGAGATCGACTTCGACACTTACTAGTAGTCCAATGATAATATAGTAAAAATGTGAGGAGATCATGAATTTTTATAAAAATAATTATAAACTCATAAAGTCAGATAGCAGGTAAACAACTTCTCAAATAGTAATGGGTTTCCAAAGATTTATTTTTCATCCTCTTTATCAATTTATCTCAGGCTAGGAAAGGCAATTATCAACATCTATAAATCTCAGGCAAGCAATACAAGCATGCATATATCATGTCGAGGTCGTACGGCCCGATCCAACAATATTTAAACTGTGCACTGCCAGAGGGTCGAATGGCGCGAACTATAAATGCATCTATTTAATCAACCAAGGCGTTGGGTCCGTTCCGAAATTAAACACACACACAGACAGTCAATCAAAAAATCAACAAGGAACAATTATCCAAAGAAAAAGCCAATTCTCTTTTAACAATTTAAGAAAATGAAGTTTAATCTTTTTTTTTTAGAAATTCATTTACTTATTCGATGTGATTTAAGCAATTTAAACTGTCAATAAGATTACAAATATTTCCAAGTATAGCATGCTCTTGGGTCCTAGACTACCCGGACTTAAACGTAATAGTAGATACGCACGGACTCTCGTCACCTCGTACATATGTAGTCCCCACAAATAGGAGCACAAATCCCATTAATTCACCTGTGGGGACAATTCCTTCTTACAAGGTTAGAAGGAGACTCACCTCACTCCGAAACTCCAAAACCGGCTTCCAAGCCCTTCCGATGACTCAAACCGATGCTCCAAAACTAGCCAATAATTATGTAAATCCATTAATAGGTGTTCAATTACTCATTATAATCCAATTTATAATAATTCCTAACCCCGATTGAAAAGTTGACAAAATTGCCCTCAGGCACACGTACCCGGATTCCGAAATTTTCGAAGATAAAGGTTACCCATAACTTTACGAATTCAAATATATAATTCTCTTTCATTTTCATGCCCAAATTCGTGGTTAAAATCCAAAATACACATTCTAGATCTTTCTTCAAAAATTTCAAATTTCTACTAATTTCCTTGACCAAATTCACATACAAACTTTGTATTTAGCTTGTAATGAGTAGGAACAACTTACCTTGACATAGATGATGAAAATCCCCACTTGAAGCTCTCCAAAAATCGACCCCCATGAAAGATTTAAGATAAAAATGAGCCAAAACCCGTTTTAAAACACTTCACTGTCCAGGCGACCCTTCTATCCGATCGCATTCCTCCGACCACGATTGCATAAGCCAAATCCCAACGGCCTCCAAAATGCACTATGCAATCGCACACTCTTCCCCGCGATCGCATAAGCCAAATGTCCAATAGCCCCTAAAGTGCACTATGCGATCGCACTTCTCTCCATGCGTTTGCATAAGCCAAAACAACAGCCTCCAAATTTTGCACTATGCGATTGCACTCCTCTCCATGCGATCGCATAGAGTAAAAATCTACTGCACTAACACCAGAAAACCAGCAATCACCCACAAGGCTAAAAATGTTTGTTGAGCATCCGAAACACACCCGAGGCCTCCGAGACCTCAACCAAACCTACCAACCAGTCCTAATACCTCATTCAAACTGAGTCGAGCCTTGAAATCACACCAAATAACATCAAAATCATGAATCGCAACTCGATTCAAGCTTAATGAACTTAGAAATTTCAAACTTCTACATTCGATACCGAAACCTATCAAATCATGTCCGTTTGGCCTCAAATTTTGTACACAAGTCACTTTTGACATTATGGACCCATTCCAAGTTCTGGAATCGAAATCTGCCCCTGATATTAAAAAGTCCACTTCCAGTCAAACTTCTCAAAAACTTTCAAATTTCTATCTTTAGCTAATGACGCCAAAATGGCCCACAGATCTCCGAATTCACTTCAGATCACTCTTAACACCAGAATCACCATACAGAGCTATTCCCAGACTCGGAATCCCAAACGGACATCGATAACACTAAAATGCACTTCAACCCAAACTTATGAAATTCTTCCAAAAATGCTAACTTCTACATTAGGTGCTGAAACGTTCCCGGGTCTTCCAAAACCCGATCCGGACATACGCCCAAGTCTGAAACCATCATACGATCCTGCTGGAACCTTTGAATCCTGATTCCGAGGTCATTTACTAAAAATTCAATCTTAGCCAATTCTTCCAACTTAAAGCTTTCGAAATGAGAATTCTCTTTCCAAATCAATTCTGAACGTCCCGGAATTCAATTCCAACCACGCGTACAAGTCATAATACATGAAGTGAAGTTGCTCATGGCCTCAAACTGTTGAACGACGCACTAGAGCTCAAAAAGACTGGTCGGCTTGTTACATTCTCTCCCACTTAAACATATGTTCGTATTCAAACGTGCTTAGTTTTACGTTGGAGTTGTCCGAAACCACTGTTTAACACCTCGAGCACCTACCTGTGCTACCACAACTCAGCTGAGCATATTAGCTCGATCAAATTTGAAGATATTTTCTTGTATTTAGGCAAATAGGCCTTAGAGCCTAGTCTCTACATCCGAAATTCTCTGTCAGGCCTGCTTCCAACATACGATCATCGTATAATCACCACACGATGTACCAGAACTTGACTGCATACCTTTGCTGAATTCACACCTTACAGCACTTTATTCACAGGACTAAAATTACATTCTCTGATCTTAATAGTCGAAATTCCACGAATCTGATGCTCCCATTGCACCTCATGACATATATAGGTCTTGCTCTAACTCTTACAATACCACCATGACGGAAGATGCAAGAAATTCATAACCAACTGTCGAATCAACATATCATTGGGTCTATACTTATAACAACAACCATCATCTTGTTCTGAACCAAATAATGGTATTTGTTCTTTAATACATTTCATATAGTTCGATTACGCTGATCCTAGATCCAATAATCTTGTCTCACCTGGTATGAACTGCTTAGGCAATAAGCCACCCGGACATAACCAAAAATATCATATGATGCCACAATGTAACAATAGGCTACCAACTCGAACGTGATACATAAGGAAGACGAACTCTGGAAGGGACTACTCAACTCACGCAACTGCTATGAACTTTCCTTAGAAAATGAAAAACAAAACACAAAAAAACAGAATGTAGAAATTGTACTCAACATCACACTGTTGCAGCGTGCAATCCGATCCAAACAACATACCCATGGCGGCGTGCCACTCGATCTACACATAAAATTCACATAAGGTGATACACACCGAGCTAAATTGCTCATTACAACAAAATACCAAATATCGCTCACAAGCACTCTAAGTGAATACTACCATCCCTAGGGAGACACATAGCTCCATAAGCTACAAAACGCAAACACAACTGGGGTACGATATATGATCTGAATCTCAAGAGCCATACTGCTCACATAACACCATCGCTACGCGGAACCTCAACACATAAGAGAATTGTCAAGATGCCTCGCAGCTCATATGGCACAATAATATTACATGAAATAGCCATCGATGAAATCGCATCCAACGTCCGAATACTCCTCCATAAGGAGTGCTATGCTGAAATGAACACATCTGGCCTGATATAGAGCCCACATTCATATTTAAATCCATCCACAGACCTCAAGTTGATTATGATCGTACCAAACTAGGCTAATAACCTTTCATGGGTCCACAATACCCCCTTTTCTCATAACACACGAGATCAACCATCATAATCGGATCAATCCTCCATAGTCCACAACCCAATAAACCAGGTGCACTCCAGGCATAAATTCTCAAATTAATGTTATCACCACTATCTTCATACTTGGTTTAAATTCTTCAATCAATCAAGTGACTACATGCCACATTTATACAATCTTCTCGTGGGACACGCTCCCACAACCTTCCGCACCAGATAACAAGTCTGCACATCCTCACCACCGGCCATACCATGCTATAAAGCAAATCAAGAATCCACAAATCAATACACGAAGCCTCTTGTACAAGGCACTGATCTCTGGTAAAGCTAAAGACAATACCAACTTACTTTAAACTTCAAAACTCCTTTCCTACTCATCCGAGCTCGCGACATTCTTGCCAACACCGAACCGCAACCTTGACCTTCACTTTCAAATTTCATATCGCTCACTGCACCCAATGTGCCAATATGCGGTAGTACAAGAATTTCATCATAACTCTTGGGCCACTAATAGATTAATACCTCATCATATAAAAACTTTTTACTTAGCTCATTTCAGGAGAACCATAGCAACACATGAGTGAATTCTCATAACCGTAGAACATTCAAATCCTCAAGTAGTGGTCTAAACCACCATGACCCTTCCGGGATCCGCCTACACATAACAAGACCATAATACCTGAATACTTCCAAATAAAATCAATTACGACGGTCGTCAAGCCTCGCACGCACCGCCACAAATCACATGCATCACTTAATCACGCTGAATGAACTGATCACCGCCACCATTATGCCAATTCAATAATGGTTAACCAAATCTACTTCTTCTAACTTATCCTCAATTGTCTTAGAAATAATAATAACTCCCTCCAACACATAACAGACTCAATCCGCACTCATCTCGTGTGGTCTTTAAACACGAGACCATGTTGTCTCAAATTCAATGAACCACCCCATACCTTCCTTGTGCGCTTATTCACATCTTAATTGGTATATCTATTCTGATAATTCCTCTATGAACCCGGAGTCTTTTCTCATTTTCCTCCCAACTGCTACACTACAAGTCAAAAATACCATAGAACACTCCAAGCCTCTTATCATAATCTTCTACAAAAGCTCGATCCTTAACCATACAACGGACTCGGAATCCTTAGGCACCACATCTTTAACTATTGAATTTGCTAGGACCATTGTTGAGAGTCACCCACTCTGGCTTGGTCTCGAATACAATCAACTCCGAGGTTCCGTTGGCACATGAACACCCATTTCTATGAAACACTCGACTGAATCGCTTCCCTTGTAAATCACCTCTGTACGGAGCATAAATCCTAAATCTTTCCAAAGCCCAAAACATGAGTCCATAAGGCCAACTACAACACACCTTTGTCAATTCCTTTGCTCAACTTACCACCTATGTTCTTTTCCCTTAGCTGGAATAACCCATCCATATGCTCATAACCTGAAATCCCATAAATAGACGACCATGTAATCAACCATAGGTGGTGGGACTCTCCCACTTAGCTTAAAGACACTATTACATAGCTCTGGAACCCACCAAGACTCTTTATTTCTTATTGATATGACTTTGCACCATCAAACCGCCAGATTCCTTGAAATCCTTCCGTTAGCACTTCATGAACACTCTGAATCCCCATCAATAACCACATATTTGACCTCTTACCGGATGGCCAGTAAAATCCTTTGCAGAAGCTTCGCCAACCACGCGATCGCTAACCTACTCACAGGGGATAAACCACATGTGGAAATTACCTACTACGACATCAATACCCCATCCTGAGCCCGTGTTCATTCACCAGCTGCACAAGTCCATTCACTCCTCGTGGACATCAATTAAATATGCGATAATATCCTTCCATCCCAAGTCATGTTGTATCCTTCTTCATATAGAGCAACTCCCTTCTGTCATATCCAACTTCCCGCTGCATAATCGCCAATACTTCAAATTAAATCAGTAGACCCAATCACTGCCCACTAACATTCCCAAATCATTCCGAACTTTCCTCAAAGGTGCATAGTCATCCTTCCATAAAACCCATATGCAACTCCGCCACTCTCCCACTTTGGCGAAACTCACTCTTTTAATCAGCTACTCGACCCCCGCTTCTTATACCCAGCCTTCTAGAAATTTAACCACCAGCTGACACTCCCCACATGTCCTTCCTCATCCTTGGCTGCCTGGTTGTTGCCTTAATTCAAAATCTATCTCGGTAGCTCTCGAACCAATAGATCACTACTAACTTTAAACCTTTCCAAAGATAATTTTTCTCAAGCCGTCAACATTAGAAACACCGATTCAATCCTGAAACACCACACCCCACGATCTCTGACAACCGTTTTTTCAATACTATTTCATAATATCCTGTCCCAAAGGCGAATTGAAGAAAACCATAACACCGGCGAACCTAACATATTCAATCGAGGACGACGATACCACGCGCAGATGAAAATTTCTCCACACTTGAAAACACTAAGTCTCGTTACCCTATCATCCCAAACCTGAACATTCGTAGGCCAATTGCCTTTCTCCGCCGGAAATGAAATACCAAGTATCTGAATCATGCACTAAGTAGACCTCCTTTTCAAATCCTTCACTGCCCTAACACAAAGGCAAGAACCTTACCAACATGTCCATACTGTATGATAACTGATCATGGGCAATCATAGAAATCTGTGCATAGACTTAAAGCTCTCAAGAATACTGCTACTGAGCTGGAATGACAAGATATCCTTTTGCAAGGCGACGACAATAGCCCAATCAACAATGCAGGGAGAAACATCCCGCACCACATCTATAGTACCATTAAAATTCTTTAATTCTCGATTTATAATAAGCGCTTCACGTCGCATAAAATTGAATAGGAAGGAAATAAAGGCATAAGACTCAAAGGAATCAAACCGCACGATGAGGAATCAAGAAGAGAAGTGCTCCTAACAGCCCTGTAGCCTCTCGAAGATAGGTACAGACATCTCCGTACCAATCTGCAATACTGTACTAGACTCGCTCATGACTCGTCAGACCTAAGGGAACCTAATGCTTAGATACCATATTGTCACGGCCCAAATTCCACTAAGGGTCATGATGGCGCCGGGAACGGCTGTCAGGAAAGCCAATCACGTGTACTTAATTAAATTCTCGTTTAAATAATCACGCCCGATTGACCTCAAATTGTGCACACAAGTCACTTTTGACATTACGGACCTTCTCCAACTTCCGGAATTGGAATCTGACCCCAATATCAAAAAGTCCCCTTCCGGTCAAACTTCTCAAAAATCTTCAAATTTGTATCTTTAGCCAAGTGACTCCAAAATGGGCCACGGATCTCCGAATTCACTTCAGATCGCTCTTAACACCAGAATCACCATACGAAGCTATTTCCAAACTTGGAATCCCAAACGGACATCAATAACACTGAAATGCACTTCAATCGAAACTTATGAAATTCTTCCAAAAATGCTAACTTCTACAATAGGTGCTAAAATGTTCCTGGGTCTTACAAAACCCGATCCGGACATACGCCCAAGTCTGAAATTATCATACGATCGTGTTGGAACCTTCTAATCCTAATTTCGAGGTCGTTTACTCAAAACTTCAATCTTAGTCAATTCTTCCAGCTTAAAGCTTCCGAAATGAGAATTCTCTTTCCAAATCAATTCCGAACGTCCCGAAATTCAATTCCAACCACGCGTACAAGTCATGATACCTGAAGTAAAGCTTCTCATGGCCTTAAACTGATGAACGACATGCTAGAGCTCAAAACAACTAGTCGGATCGTTACAGTTAGTTCCAAGGTTGGCTATCTTTGAATAATGTGAATCCTCTTAAAGGATAGCTTATTGTTTTAACCTGTCCCATACATGCTGCTTGTTGATCCTAAACTTGTTATGAACTTATCATCCTTAGGGTACTACTAGTATAGAATTAGTTCATCAACTTTACGATTTGTATTGTTACTTAATTCATGTGCCCGACCAGTTTGTTTTCTAACTTGTCTTGTATCCCTTTAGATTTATATGATGATCTGACTATTTGCCTTGACACTTGCCTCAATATTTTCTATGATTAAACAAGGTTTTCCTAAATGTTAGCATGCACACTTAGTATAATTAGGTCTTTTCTGACTTGACCATGTTTGAAACTGTGTACTTTGCCACCTTTGCTTGTTTTCTTAATGTCATTATGCCTGTAGGTTCCGTGTTCTAAAATTTTGTTATGGTTGTCTTATTCTGGGAAATCCAAACTGTTAAAGTTGTCCCTTCCCCTATTTATATGCTATTACTCTTAAAAAAAACTCCCAATCTTAGTCCTTTAGGTTCTACTCTCAACCACTCTAGTGTAAGCACTACTCAGAGTCTATATGAGACTCTTGTGGACTCTAACACACTGGGAACTGGTTCCTAATCCCTTTTGAGTCATTTTTGGTATGTGGTTCTGGTGTAAGTATTGCCCTGGGTCCCTGCGGCCCTTGGGAACTTTGACACACTGGAAGCCTAATTTTATATGTGCTATGGGTGACTTACTGTTATATTGTACCTGTGAAATAAGCTTAGAAGCTGATTGGTTTGAAGGCCTGGCTTTTAGGTTTATTTGGGCATGATGAAGGCTCCCTATAGTGTATTCTTATTACTGTTATGTAATTCATTCATTATCTGGTCTGTAATAACTCTGTAATAAACATATTCTGGGGTATTTAGTAAAATCGGGGGGGGGGAATTCTTATTTCCTTTACTTAAACTGGATAGAAATCCTGCCTATAGGGATTCGTCTATGCTATTAATTCTGTTCATTTGTCAAAATTGTTAAGCCCCGTAATGTGTTTTAGAAATCCTGCCTATAGGGATTCATCTATGCTATTAATTCTGCTCATTTATCAAAATTGTTAAGCTCTGCAATGTGTTTTAGAAATCCTGCCTATATGGATTCATCTACGCTATTAATTCTGCTCATTTGTCAAAACTATTAAGTTCTGCAATGTGTTTTAGAAATCCTGCTTATAGGACACATCAATATGTATTAGCAATCATGCCTATAGGACCCCCAATGTTTGATTCAATTATTTGCTAGTAATGGGTACAATTTCTGCCCATATACTATTTAATTAGAAGTCATGCCTATAGGATTAAGGTCAATACAGTGTTAGATATCATGCTTATAGGATCTAAAATCAGTCTAATTTTAGATATAATGCCCATAGAATCTAAAATCAGTGTAATGTTAAAGATCATGCCTATAGGATCTGCACTAGGCGATTAACTGCTTTACTCATTTCTTTAATAGTCATCAACGCTGGTTTAACCATTGTCACTAGAAATCATGCCTATAGAACTCAGTCAACCCATTCTAAAAATGATCCAGTAATCACTACTATTAGTTACTGCACAAGGCGCCTATAGGTTCAAATAACTCTAATTGAAAGCAGTAGTCAGTTATAGAATCACTCAGAAATTACTGCTAGCATGTTTAAAATCCAGACTCATATAGAAATCATGTCTATAGGATCTACAGCCTTAACTGCTAAAACTGTCAATACGTTTGCGTGCATTTGCTGTTTATGTGTGGAGGTCAATATGAGCATGTATCTGTTTGTTATCTGAAAGTCCTAATTGTTTTGCTTGTCGCCTAGTATTTTACTTTGTTTAGCAACTTAGGCTGGGTCTAGAACTATCCCTAATATAGGTCCCAATGCCTCTAAGACCATAGGTGAGGGACGGGTAGTGCACGCATAGGATATAAGTTAGAATTGATTAGAACGCTTTAAGTAAAAACTCAAAGATAGTAATCGGGTAGCAGGATATTGTAATCTGTGCCCGTTGAATAATATGAGTACACCCCGACTCGAGGGAGTTGGGAAATACTATTAATGTTGCACGGGGTGATCCTTTAGGCTAAAAAATTTAGGACCCCCCATCTCTATTAAATAGATTTCTTTTCTTTCCTAGACTAATTCGCTTAATTTAAGTTCGGTCGGGACCCACCGTTGTGGACCTCGGGGGTGCCAAACACCTTTCTCTCAAGCTAATTTTGAGTCCTTACCCGATCTCTGGTGATGTAAACTGGTATAACATGAGTTATCTGCTCTAGGTGCCCTAACACACCTTAATCCGTTAGGTGGCAACTCTAAACCAATTCCTTTCCCTATCCTCTCTCAAAAGGAGTTGTCAGAAATGTCGAAACCCGATTTCACGATAAAAAGGGGGCGAAAAGAACAAATGTGATGAAATAAATACTCAAAAATCATCAAATATCTACTAGCATAATTTTCAAGACCTGGTGTCACAAGTATATGAGATACTAGTAGAATATACAAAAAACTAAGCTACTGTCTGAAATAAAGTAGACAGGAAGTAAATACAAAAGAAATACTTTGGGTGCTGCAGAACGGGCTCGGAAGGCAGCTCACCGCTAAATCTCGGGGTATCAGGAGTGCGTGCCGGGATGACCAGATGCACCTGCCTTAGATCCTGCACGAATAGTGCAGAAGTGTGGCGTGAGTACATAAACAACATGTACACAGTAAGTATCCAGTCTAACCTCAAAGAAATAGTAACGAGGGGTCGACATCAACACTTACTATGGGCCAATAAAGAAAATACAGACATTTTAATTAATCATGGAAAACAATAATAATAACTCAATAACAAGCATCGAATAAATAATCCTTTAACTAAAAGTTACTTCCAACTAATTTATGTAATTAACATAACTATTACTTCTCAAGCCATAACACATATCAAATGGACTTAAGCTCTGAATATTATCACACACGATTTATGCAGAGGTCGTATGGCTCGATCCCAGTAATCTACTGTGTGCAGTGTCGGGGGTCGAACTGTGATGACCTGGCTAGTCGTCTCATGAGTTACCGCTCTGTTTCACCCATTTCTACTTCTTTATGCTTTGTTTATCTATGTTATGTGGTATCGGGTTGGTCGGATCGAATCTGGAATGATTTTGGTAAGGTTTGAGACACTTAGTCTCTTTTAAGGGAGCTTAAGTTGGAAAAGTCAACTGAATGTTGACTTATGTGTTGAGGGCTCAGATGTGAGTTCTAATGGTTCGGTTAGCTTCAAGAGGTGATTTGGGACTTAGGAGCATGATCGGAATGAGTTTTGGAGGTCTGGAGTAGATTTAGGTTTGAATTGGCAAAAGTGGATTTTTGGCGATTTCCGATTGGTAGGTGAGATTTTGATATAGGGGTCGGAATGGAATTCTAAGAGTTGCAATAGCTCCGTTGTGTCATTTGGGACGTGTGTGCAAAATTTCAGGTCATTCAAATGTGGTTTGGTTGGGTTTTTGATCAAAAGCGGAATTCGGAAGATTTTGGGAACATAGGCTTGAATCCGGTGTGTTTTGGTTGATTTGATGTTGTTTGAGGTGTTTTGAAGATTGGTACAAGTTTGAATAAGGTTTTGGGATTTGTTGGTGCTTTTGATTGAGATCCCGGGGGCCTCGAGGTGATTTCGGATGGTTGATGGGGAGTTTGAGGAATTGTTGCAGCTCCAAATTTTGCTGCTTCTGGTATTTCCGCACCTGTGGATTGGGGACCGCAGGTGCGACGCTGCATGTGAGGACGATTGGTCGTAGAAGCGAAAAAGGGCTTGAAGAGAAGGGACCGCAGAAGCAATTAGGAGGATCGCATCTGCGAAGTCGTAGATGCGGGTATAGGACCGCAGATGCGTACAATGGGGAGTTAAGTGATTTTCGCCGAAGTAGATGAAGAACCGCAAATGCGGTACTGCAGAAGCAGTAAATAGGGCCACAAATGCGAAAATGTTTGGGGAGAAGGTATAAATTCTGTCCTTCGCGATTTTGAACTATTTTCACCATTTCTAATTCGGCTTGGGAGCTTTTTGGACGATTTTGAAGAGGGATTTTAAGGGAACTTCAATGAGGTAAGGAATTTGGACCAAAAACTTGTTCATGTGCTATTATTTCACGAATCAGAGTTATGATTGTGAGCACGTGATTTTTGTTTCGCACGACAATCGCTCCAAAAGGAAGTAAAAAATAATAATTGGCCCTGCTGTACAAATTTTGGATTTCTGTGCGGCACCTTGTTAATTTATTTGTGACTTCGGCCCATTTTTATTTATTTACTTTATTAAAACAAAATTCAAAAATATATATGTGTTCTGCATAATTCGAACCGTAATCCGGTCGTTAAATAGAAAATCATAAACGGGCATCTTTGTCCGTGATTTTGTTTTGTTTGATTTTACTTGTCTTGAAATATTTTAGTATATAATTGTGTTGAGTGTGTATTTAATTTTTTGATTTTTGTTTAGTTTTGTTTTTAAATAAATAAAGAAAAGAAATAAAAATAATAAAAAAAAAGAGAGAAAAGGGCCCCTTCTTCTTCCGGATTGGGCCAATTTATTAAATTGGCCCAAAACAAACAACGTCCAAACCAGGCCTGCCCGGTCCAACACCAGTGATGCCCAGGTTGTCTAAACGACACCGTTTTAATCCAGTGTGGTCTGGGCCGTTGATCTCAAATTGATCAACGGCCAAGATCAATTCCCCATAACCCATAAACTAACCCGACCCGTCTTACCCGGACCGAACCCAAACCCTCAACACTTGAAACGACACCGTTCCACTTAACCATCAGATCCAGACCGTAGATCTAAATTGATCTAACGGTTGAGATCCGTCCACCCATTAACTATATAAGTTCATAACCTTACCCTGCCCCCCCTATCCGATACCCAGCCTTCGTCTTCAACCTCATCCCCTTCAAACCCTAGAGCCGCCCCTGTATCCTTCACCATGGAAACCGGCGGCATGAACGCCGGTGACCTTCCCCTTAACACCCTAGAACGCCCTTGCCATCCTGAACCCAAATCTATCAACCATGTAGTTCGAATCCCTCCCTACCTTCTCGAATCTTCATTTAAAGATTCGAGTCAAAACTCGATCTACTCAGTTTAACTCCAGTTTCATACCAGACACTCCCCAGACCCCTTCGTGACCAAACCATACTTGGTTTGGTCCGAATCTGATCAGGGAGGCATGAATCCCAGATCTGAGTTTGGAAATTTTGTGTTCCTCCGTCACTGGTTCAACCGAAGAGATTAAGGTCTAATGGACTTTAATCAAAGTATTTCTCGTCTGAGAAACACTTCGTTTAAAGTCCGTTCAGCCTTAAGAAAGGCCTGACCAAGTCCGAGTTAAGGTTTTGATCTTTTGCGGTTTAAGGTGAGTTTTCTTTCTTTTCTTAGTTGTTTTGGTTCGTTTGATTGTTGTAAGGGTCTGTTCGTTTTCTGTTTATGTCCTTGACCTCTATCAACTGTGCTTCAACCACTTTGCCTGAACCTCTGTTTGTTTGTCTAAATTCCCCCCTCCTATTCTGATAAGGCATTATGTATTTGTTTGTGCAAGTAGCTGATTTTCGAGTTTGGACTGACTAGTTGACTCCTCGAGTGTATTTCTGCTTAGTCAGTATAATTCGAACCATGTATCGATACTGTTTAAATGTCTGATTTTTGGCTACGATTGTGTATGTTAATGCTAATATAGTCGAGTCGACATGTGTCGTCAATTAGTTTCAACTGTCCGAACAATAACAAATCGATTTGCTTCTGTTGAACATTTGCCTGAATCAATTAAGAACCAAGTCCTGTTACTTATAGTCGTTAATATGATTTCAGAAACCTAAGGCTTGGTCTGTAACTGAAATCTGAGTTGATGGCATGTGCACTTGTGCACAGCATGTGCATTGTGCACAGCCTGTTTTCCTGCATAAAAAGGCTTTTGATTTTAAAAATGGTTTGACAGCATATGCTGTCAGATATATTCTATTGCCCATATTTGCTTTTGGTTAATAAAATGGGAAAGTTTAAGGCTGCCAGGGGAATGATGGGGTTTTATACTTAATTAGCTAAAGTGGAACTGAAAAGGAAAAGGCACATGGGAGGGGTGTTTGATATACTCTAAACAGGCTGTTAAAAGGGGAAGGTGAAGGCTTATAAAAGGAGGACCTGGGGACACAGGGGAGAGAGAGAGATATACAGAGGATTGGAGAGATAGGCAGATTTGAGAGAAAGAAAGAGAGATAGAGACTGAACCTTGAAAGCTGAAAAAGAAAAACACACACACAGAGAGAGAACACTGAGAAAGAATTCTTTGATAGCTCAAATAGATTTCAGGACTGAACATTTGAGAGTTCAAATTCTGGAAACAGAAAATTGGAAAAGAATTTTTGTCTGATAACTCAGACAGACAAAAACTAGAAATTGCTTCCTTTCCTTTTGTTTTGATTTCACTAAATCTGGACCTGTTTTTGTGCAACACTAATTTCTCCCAACTGAGTCTGCTTGGTTGTTTGCTTTGTTCTATTCTGAGACTTGGTCTAGCTGGGATCTAGATTCTGCCCCAATTGTTTCGTTTGTTGCTGCTGCTGTTACTCTGATTCCTGTTGCTGCTGACCTTTCTGCTTCACTTCTTCTTTGCATTTCAATATTCAGTGTTCTCCAGGTACACATTCGAGTCCCCATATTGGTGTAACCTAAACAGTTTGAAAGCATGAAATGAAAAAGAGTTGAAGAAGTTCAAAGTTATTTGTCGTAATATTTGTGGTATATTAATGGGCCTGTGTAGTTGTTAGTTTACAATTCAACAGTACGAAAATGTATGTTAACTAACACTCATCTGAGTTTAGTCCTTCATGTTTTAGTTTGTAGTTGTTTTGTTAATACGGGGTATAGATACTCCAAACTTATACTATGCTGCTTTGTTTTATTTTATGTCCTTTTGCTGTGTCTCGTTAGGTAGTGCACAAGATCACATTCAAATCACCTTAGTAACAATGTCTAGTAGTTAATCCCTTTAATCTAGGCCAATTAAGTTCAGTTAAGTTCAACTCAAAAAATGTTCGGATTAGGTATTGCATTTCATCAATCTCATATGTAGTCTTTTTGTTCGACTGAAACATCCTCGCAAGGCATGACGTTTTTACTTTATAAGTAGTTAATCAGAAACTGACAAAAATCCGGATTAGGCCAAAGCCTATAATTGAATTAGCATGTACCTTTTCTTCTAGTTTTAGAGACAAATGCATTAGAAATGTAGCCATTTTAGGATATCCTTTTCTAAAATAGAGATGAGCCTCGCCAAACAAAGATGCAAAATTGCGGGGCCCTCAATAAATAACCATGGTAATTATTTAGAATTCAAGATAGGCCATTTAATAAATTTCATGGCCTTCTACAAAGATAATAACGCGTTTAGATTCTTTAGGCGCGACTTTAGTAAATTATATTCTTAAAAATCGGGTGCACATTGATGTGACCCAAGTCCAAGTCCCAACGGAGTCAAAATATGTTAACAACTACGGGTGCATTGATTGTGACGTGGTTCGAGATGCATTTTCACGACGTTGTAATTCTATAAAATAAATGATAATAATAAAAGCGGTTTAAACTTAATAAAAGCACATAAGTCACAACCTGTATTTAAATCAGATATTTAGCCATTATAACAATTTAAGCGACCGTGCTAGAACCACGGGATTCGAGGGTGCCTAACACCTTCCCTCGGGTCAACAGAATTCCTTACTTAGAATTTCTGGTTCGCAGACTTCATTTGGAAAAGTCTAAAAATTCCTCGATTTGGGATTCAAGATAAACCGGTGACTTGGGACACCAAAAGCCAAACCTTTCCCAAGTGGCGACTCTGAATTAAATAAATAATCTCATTTCGAATATTGTCACTTAAATTGGAAAAACTCCACCCGCGCATCTAACCCTTCGGGACGGGGCGCGCAAAAAGGAGGTGTGACAGCTCTGGCGACTCCGCTGGGGACTAAAACCCAGAACCACTGGTTCAGGGTTCAAGAATTCGAGCTTAGAATAATTGTTATATTTGGCTTTATTATCTGATCTTTATTACATATTTTTGCATAACGTGCTAAATGTTGTCTTTTACCGCTTTGATATTATCTGAACTGTATATAAACTGTGCCGAAACCCTTCTCTCTTCACCTCCGGGGAGAAGCTCGCTGGTCGAGACTCCCTATTCTGTTAGTGTCAATACCCGAAATAAGAAAGAGGACGGATAAGTTACGAAGCCGGACGGCCTTTTGGTTCCCGGTAAGTTGCCCCTCCTCGACTCGAGTTGTCCGCTCGGGTACACAGTCTAGAACAAATACCAAGGTTTAAACCTAGTATAACTCGACTTCATGCCGGATCCCTAGTAGGAACGCTTATTTGCATCATGTTGCATTTGACTTAGGGGGCTCAACACAGGGGTTGGGTCCGTCTAGGACAAGCAACCAGAAATGAAAAGGCCACCCTGCTGCATCTTATTTGTTTTGCGCATTTATTTGCTTCGGTTCCGCATGTTGATCGGTTTCTAAAAAAAAAAATAGCAGCGTAGGGAGATAATTACTTATTTTGAAAAAATAAAACCAATGTCCAAGTAGTGTCGAAACCTCGTCGGAATTTTTCTAAAAAAATATATAAAACCAAAAGTTGTCTTTTAGTTTGATTCATTAAAAAAAATATAAAAATTGTTCTTTTCTTTTTAAGAAAAAAAAGGGATATTTATTTAAAAAAAAAATGGAAAACTCATAATTCAAAAAAAAAAGGTGTTATTTCTTTTGTAGTACCCTTTTATAAATTCGGACTAATAGTCCAAATATTGCAAAAAGAAAAAACAAAAAAAAAATATTTTTTAGTATTTATCTTTCTCCAAAAATAATACTTATTCTTGATTGCTAGGTTTATTTGATTTTCTCTATTCACGATATGACCGAACTACGCGGGTCTGATTCTCACCGGATGTGAGATACGTAGGCAAATCCCATCGGTTCCGGCCCCAATTTTTAAAATCCAAAAAAAAAATATTTTTCCTTAGAAAAAAAAAAGAAATAAAAGATATAGAAGTTTTCTCTAAAATCAAATAAAATAAAAAATAAAAAAAATAAATAGTCTTCTTCTTTCTGAAGTCTTTCATATGAAAAAATGAAATAAGCAGCAACAAAAATCAAAAAAATAATACTCTTTGCTTTCTAGTCTTTTTTTGTAAAATGTCCAAAAAATATATATTTGAAAAATTGAATTTCAAAATATTAGGATTTTTCTTTAGAAGTGCTTTTGTAAATAAATAAAACTCATAATTCCGCATCATTTTCTTAAAAAGTCCCTCTTTCAAAATTCAAGAGGCAACATCATATACATTCTTTCTTCCGTAGAAAAGGTAAAACAAAACAAAAAAAAATCAACCAAACATATTTTTCTTTTTTTTTTTAAATTTTCCAGAATTCCAGTCAAAAGCAAATAAACTTTTAGAAGTCTTTCTTTAAAAATAAAACAAGAATCAGAATAAACAAAATTTTCTTTCTTTTTTTTTTTAAAGAAGTTCTTTCAAAAAATCCAAAAACAAAAATCAAATCTTTTGAGTCCTATGCTAAATGAGCACTTGCTTCTTCATTTTTATATATTTGTTAGTTTCGAACTACGTAATGGTCTGATTCACGTAGGCATCGTGATACGTAGGCAATCCTCATCGGATCCGGTCGCATTTCTTTTACTGCAAAATAAAAAATAATGATAAAAGAAAAACAAAAAAAAATAAAAACAAAAAAAAATAATAATAAAAAAGAAAAGAAAGGGGAAAAACTAATAAAAATGACGGAATGACGCATGCTCTCGTAGCAAACATATAGTAATCCACTTAACTGTATAGGTGCATCATGCCCAACGTGAGATTAACTATCTGTTATTTGCTGCAAATTAACCGTGCGCTTGTCGATGAGTATATCCAGGGTTTTTGAAAGACGGTTGGTTTGGTGAAAGTCTGGCCTCGCACCCATACTTCACAAGGTCAAGGGGAAGTGTTCAGCTGCCTAGGGCCAGAAGCGGTACTCACACTTACTTCACCAGGTCAAAAGGAAGTGTGGGAATGTCTTCAGAAATTCCATTGCAAACAATCCCTGTTTCTGAGGAGAGTTCGATCTCAGCCGTCCTCACGCCTGAATCCGCAACTGCGGAGGAAAATAGAATCCTACGGCTCCGCATGCTGGAAATGCTGGACGACTGGAATAGTGGGAAAGAGCCGCCAAGTGTCATCCCCGGATTCCCTGAATTATTCTCCAGGTCAAGTGGGACTTCAAATGTTCCCATAAATTATCCTGCTACCCCATTCGGGTACCCAGCCACCTCAGCCTTCTCTGCTGGATCGCCTTCTGACCCTCATCCCCGAATGTCAGCCACCGATGCAAGCATGAACATCTTTACTGCATCGCCTTGCCCGATTACGGCACAACCTGCCACGTACAAGCCAAGCTTTGACTCATCCTCTTTTACATTCCAAGCACCATCGTTCTCAATGGAACCAACTAGATTCGCTACCAGCACTAATCCTCTACCGCCTCAGTGCGAGCTTGCGCCCAGGCAGGATCAGAGCCCCAGGATTGCAGAACAAAATGAGATTGCCAAAAGAATGAGAAGCCTTGAACAAAGTTTGAAGAATATGCAAGGACTGAGCGGACAAAAGAGCGTCTCTTACGCCGACTTGTGCATGTTCCCTCATGTGCACCTGCCAACGGGTTTCAAGACCCCAAAATTCGAGAAATACGATGGGCACGGTGACCCCATTGCACATCTTAAAAAATACTGCAATCAATTGCGGGGAGCCGGCGGAAAAGAAGAACTGCTAATGGCATATTTTGGAGAAAGTTTGGTGGGAGTCGCTTCGGAATGGTATATGGACCAGGACATATCTCGCTGGCATATATGGGATGATCTTGCCAGAGACTTCGTAGGGCAGTTTCAATATAATATTGACATCGCACCAGACAGAAATGCTTTGTCAAACTTAAAGAAGAAACCCTCGGAAAGTTTCAGAGAATACGCCATCAAATGGCGTGAGCAAGCGTCAAGGGTAAAACCTTCCATGGACGAGATAGAGATGGTCACTACTTTTCTCCAGGCTCAAGAGTCCGACTATTTCCAAAACATGATGTCGGCCATGGGAAAGCCTTTCGCAGAAGCGATTAAGATTGGAGAGATGGTGGAGAACGGTTTGAAAACGGGAAGAATTTTGAGTCAGGCAGCCATAAGGGCAACCTCCCAAGCCGTCCAAAGCGGGTCTGGAGGAATAGCAAGAGGGAAGAAAAAAGAGGAAACCTCCATGGTAGTGTCAGAGGTGGGAGAATATCATAATCCCGGGCTTTGTTCTCCGGAAAGAACCCCGCAACATCATTTCCCCCACTAAAATGCGACCTACGCTCCTCAGCCTTACATGGTTATGAGCACCCAGCCTTATATCCAGCGGTCACAACCAGTCAATCGGGGGCAGGCCCCACATCCTAGGAATCAGCCTCCTTACCGAAACCACTACAATCCTCGACCTCCTCCAAATAATTTCCGTCCTCGGGAACCACCCAGGAGACCCAACTACACACCAATCGGTGAACCCTATTCCACCCTATTCCCTAAGCTTGTCCAAATGAATTTGTTGCAGCCCATACCACCGAACGGGCAGAACCCGGGGTCACCATCATATCAGCGGGGTGTTAGATGTGCGTACCATTCAGGGGTAGAAGGGCACGACACCAACGACTGTTGGACATTGAAACAAGCTGTAGAGAATCTGTTAGACCAGGGGAAGATTGTGTTGAGAGACGAGGATATCCCAAATGTGACCAATAATCCGTTGCCCGCCCACGACAACGGGCCGATAGTTGGGATGATTTGTGAAGACGAGGAAGTCGATCTGGCACTGAAAGCCATAATTGCTATTGCTGATACAGAAAAGGGACCCAGGGTAACTCCGGAACAAGAAAAGGGAATAAGTGATGTATTCAAGCAGGCCTCCATGGTATGGGGGACGGTCAAAACACCTCGGCCGAACGAGCCAGTGTTTGTCGGACGCATACCACAGGAGCCAAAATACAACAAAGAGGAAGATGATAAGGTGTCCCCGCTCGACGAAAGTGAGGAAATATGTGAGGCAACAAGGGAAAAGCTATGCGAAATGCACATGGTCCAGCCAGGAGAGGGCACTAGCACCGTTGAAGTATCGTACATGGGGCCAAGCACCAAGCTTCAAAACTAGAAGGCTACACCATTCTTGATCAAACGGAAGTCCTAATGAACCTGTCTTGCCACTTTCTCTGCATCACGAGTAACCCCCGAGGGTGACTCAGATGTTTTTCTTCAGTTTCATGTTTTTAATTTCCTGAATGTCGACCTTTTTCCTTATCTTCCCCAAAATGCCAAGAAATGAAATCATGCTTGATTACTCACTTTCTTCTTCTATGTTTTCTTTTGTGTTCTCTTCAATTCTGATAAATGCAGCTTTAAATAACATGACATGTTTGCGGACTTCATGCCCGGATCACGAGAACTCCGATCAGACTTCAAATAATGAGTCAAAATTTGAGATATAAAGAATTTGAAAGTAGGAACAACTAAAGAAAATTGGTTCATGGTTTGGAAAATGTCCGTCACTAAAGCAGAATTTGAGAGCAGTAAATGGGTTTAGACCCGTACAGAATGATAACCTTAATAACTGCGGTTTGTCACGGGCAATTATACCCAGAAAGAATGGTCCATACGTCATTGAAGAACGTTACCAAATGGAGCATTTGTATCTGGGCGACGTCGAAAGAAACGACGTCAGCCTTGCTTGGAAAGCAGGTGCGGTGATATGTCTAAATCACTCTGGCGGTATCTTTGCACAGTTTGAGATGACGAAGGCTTTCATTCTCGCTACCCAAACACTATCAACCCTTTGCAAAACCCATTTGAGCTGGTTACTCTTCTTTGATTACCCTCTTTGGAACCTGAAAATATTGTTGAAAATAAAGTGAAAAAAAACAGAAACAAAACAAAAACAAAAACAAAAACAAAAAAAAAACAAAAACAAAAACAAAAATCCAAAAAAACAAAAGTGTGCCTGAACTACGTTTGACTTGATTCTGAAAGGATACGTAGGCAACCTCTCCGTGGGGTTCAGTCACACCAACAATAAAATCCAGGAATTCCCCCGAAAATAAAACTGGGGCAGAAGTTATAACGATTCAACAATGATCCCACCCAAGAGTTCCAAAGTTGTAGTTCAATCCAAATTCTTTTCACCCCAAACCTTTTTAAGTCCTTCTGATCAATCAGCAAAGCATTTCAAAATAGGAAGATGGAATTATTTGGGTTCGATACAACAAAATGAGGAGAATAAAAAATGAGAGAGTCTTGTCGGTAAAAACCTATTGGGCACCGTGAGGCGACGAGAGAAGAGAAATTGAAATGAGAGAGCTTGTTTAGTAAAAACTCGCAAGGAGTACTAGCAGGCGACAGTAAGAAGAGAAATGAGAGAGGTCGACTAGCGAAAACCCGCAAAGGGCGTTGTTGGCCAAAAAGATGATTCCACCTCAGAAAGTCCTGGCAAGGTTCCCGGGTTTTTTTTTTTAAAAAAAAAAATATAGATCTGTTTTGATTCATGAGGAAATGCAAGTTCTCGGAGGTCGGGCATCCAGTCCAAAAGGCATGTCATGTCAGTTTGAAACTGGCATACACTCCAGATAAGTCCTTCTTTTCTCCCCGAAAGGGGCGTTTCTCTTTAAACTCATATGTTCTCCTTTACATAGTTTTCTTTGAGTTCTTTTTGATCTAACTCTTAATTCCGTAGTAATCGCAAAGAAAGGTGGCAGGACCGGTTTTACAGGGCTCCGTTTGGCGAGAGTCGAATAAAATGTACAACCTCGGTGGCGCGTCAGTCCCATCCCGACTGGCCATGATAGTTGATTTGCTTCCAAAATCGACAAATCCCCACAAGCTATCCCTTGTACAATTCCCCAAAGAAATCCACCCCAGCACATCCCCAGCAAGTTTGCTACAAAAAAAAAAAAAAAAAAAATATCCCCACAGAGTCTCCCTGATAAAATCCCCACCAAAATCCCCAAGCAGAAAGGGACAGAAAAGCCAAAGCCTTATAAGGCAAATCTGGAAACGCAAGTCTGAGTAGTCCAAGAGTTTTCGCATGTGAAATCCAATCAATAGCAGAGTTTCTCAACAAGAATTGGGCCAAGACAAAGCAATTGGAACAGTCAAGGCCCCCAAATCAACCGCCGTTTTCAAACTAATAATCTTTCTTTGTTTAGGAAGATTGAGACATGTGCGACACAAAGCAGTTGTGCAAGAAGTAGGTGTAGCCCAAAAGAGATAAAGCGCGCAAGCATTAAAACAACCCCGCAGCAGAAAACGACCAAAGGTAAGTTTCCCATAATATTTTCATGCATTTCGATGAATCTTCCCGGCATGACCCGATGAATCTTCCCGGCATAACCCGATGAATCTTCCCGGCATAACCCGATGAATCTTCCCGGCATAACCCGATGAATCTTCCCGGCATAACCCGATGAATCTTCCCGGCATAACCCGATGAATCTTCCCGGCATAACCCGATGAATCTTCCCGGCATAACCCGATGAATCTTCCCGGCATAACCCGATGAATCTTCCCGGCATAACCCGATGAATCTTCCCGGCATAACCCGATGAATCTTCCCGGCATAACCCGATGAATCTTCCCGGCATAACCCGATGAATCTTCCCGGCATAACCCGATGAATCTTCCCGGCATAACCCGATGAATCTTCCCGGCATAACCCGATGAATCTTCCCGGCATAACCCGATGAATCTTCCCGGCATAACCCGATGAATCTTCCCGGCATAACCCGATGAATCTTTCCGGTACAACCCGATGAATCTTCCCGGCATAACCCGATGAATCTTCCCGGCATAACCCGATGAATCTTCCCGGCATAACCCGATGAATCTTCCCGGCATAACCCGATGAATCTTCCCGGCATAACCCGATGAATCTTCCCGGCATAACCCGATGAATCTTCCCGGCATAACCCGATGAATCTTCCCGGCATAACCCGATGAATCTTCCCGGCATAACCCGATGAATCTTCCCGGCATAACCCGATGAATCTTCCCGGCATAACCCGATGAATCTTCCCGGCATAACCCGATGAATCTTCCCGGCATAACCCGATGAATCTTCCCGGCATAACCCGATGAATCTTCCCGGCATAACCCGATGAATCTTCCCGGCATAACCCGATGAATCTTCCCGGCATAACCCGATGAATCTTCCCGGCATAACCCGATGAATCTTCCCGGCATAACCCGATGAATCTTCCCGGCATAACCCGATGAATCTTCCCGGCATAACCCGATGAATCTTCCCGGCATAACCCGATGAATCTTCCCGGCATAACCCGATGAGTCCTCCCGGCATAACCCGATGAATCTCCCCGGCATAACCCGATGAACCTTTTCGGCATAACTCGATGAATCTCCCCGGCATAACCCGATGAAGCCTCCCGGCATAACCCGATGAATCCTCCCAGCATAACTCAATAAATCTTTTCGGCATAACCCGAGAACTTTTCCATGCAATCAGCATTAGGGTTTAAAACCCTAAACTGAATTTTCCTTCCAGCCAGCTTTAGAGTTTTAAACTCTAAACTGAGTTTTTCCATGCAATCAGCATTAGGGTTTTAAACCCTAAACTGAATTTTCCTTTTAATCAGCATTAGGGTTTTAAACCCTAAACTGAATTTTCCTTTTAGTCAGCATTAGGGTTTTAAACCCTAAACTGAACTTTTCCCTTTCAGCCAGCATTAGAGTTTTAAACTCTAAACTGAGCTCTTCCATGCAATCAGCATTAGGGTTTTAAACCCTAAACTGAATTTTCCTTTTAGTCAGCATTAGGGTTTTTAACCCTAAACTGAACCTTTCCCCAGCTAGCCGGTATTAGGGCTCCAACCCTGAACTAAGCATGCATATCCTCTTTTATCAATTTTATGAACTTCCTGGTAAATAATTAACGAAATTTTCCTAGTGAAACTGGGGCAGAAAATTTCGTTCGTTTGTTTGTTTTTTCCCGCAGGTCTAACCTCGAGCCACACGGATCGAAATGACCCACGAGATGAGTCTCAACTCAGAATCAAAGAAGAAAAAGACAAAAGAAGACATCCCGAGATATCAGAGTGAATGGAGAGCAGATCGACTCCCAACATTTGACTAAGGCCCTGAACCCTACCAATCGCGTCTCACTCAGTATCCCAGAGATTAAACAAGTCGCCGCAACTCGCAAGCATCAAGATTCAGATCGAAGTCTACAAGCAAAATCAGCTAAGACCCAAGATCAAGTTATAAAAGAATCATAGATAGGAATCTTGTAACTAGCAGTTGACATGCATATAAGTAGTTAGTTCAGTTTCCAATTTTCGTTTGGTTGTAATAAGGCGGTCAGTGACGCAGCATTGACAACAGCAACAGCAGTAGCAGCGAGCATTGCAATACCATGGTAGTCCCAGCTACCAAAACTTCTCGAACTACATTGACCTGATTCCTGTTTAGCCCAGGATATGTAGGAAATCTTTGAAGCAAGATTCGGTCAGATCTTTCAAAAAAGAACATGCTTCATACGGAGTGGTCCATAGGCAAAAATCGCTCATACACGCTCACTTCATCTTTGCACGAAAACTCTTCGTGTTTCCGAACAAAGAGGGGCAGCTGTGAGCACGTGATTTTTGTTTCGCACGACAATCGCTCCAAAAGGAAGTAAAAAATAATAATTGGCCCTGCTGTACAAATTTTGGATTTCTGTGCGGCACCTTGTTAATTTATTTGTGACTTCGGCCCATTTTTATTTATTTACTTTATTAAAACAAAATTCAAAAATATATATGTGTCCTGTATAATTCGAACCGTAATCCGGTCGTTAAATAGAAAATCATAAACGGGCATCTTTGTCCGTGATTTTGTTTTGTTTGATTTTACTTGTCTTGAAATATTTTAGTATATAATTGTGTTGAGTGTGTATTTAATTTTTTGATTTTTGTTTAGTTTTGTTTTTAAATAAATAAAGAAAAGAAATAAAAATAATTAAAAAAAAAGAGAGAAAAGGGCCCCTTCTTCTTCCGGATTGGGCCAATTTATTAAATTGGCCCAAAACAAACAACGTCCAAACCAGGCCTGCCCGGTCCAACACCAGTGATGCCCAGGTTGTCTAAACGACACCGTTTTAATCCAGTGTGGTCTGGGCCGTTGATCTCAAATTGATCAACGGCCAAGATCAATTCCCCATAACCCATAAACTAACCCGACCCGTCTTACCCGGACCGAACCCAAACCCTCAACACTTGAAACGACACCGTTCCACTTAACCATCAGATCCAGACCGTAGATCTAAATTGATCTAACGGTTGAGATCCGTCCACCCATTAACTATATAAGTTCATAACCTTACCCTGCCCCCCCTATCCGATACCCAGCCTTCGTCTTCAACCTCATCCCCTTCAAACCCTAGAGCCGCCCCTGTATCCTTCACCATGGAAACCGGCGGCATGAACGCCGGTGACCTTCCCCTTAACACCCTAGAACGCCCTTGCCATCCTGAACCCAAATCTATCAACCATGTAGTTCGAATCCCTCCCCACCTTCTCGAATCTTCATTTGAAGATTCGAGTCAAAACTCGATCTACTCAGTTTAACCCCAGTTTCATACCAGACACTCCCCAGACCCCCTTCGTGACCAAACCATACTTGGTTTGGTCCGAATCTGATCAGGGAGGCATGAATCCCAGATCTGAGTTTTGGAAATTTTGTGTTCCTCCGTCACTGGTTCAACCGAAGAGATTAAGGTCTAATGGACTTTAATCAAAGTGTTTCTCGTCTGAGAAACACTTCGTTTAAAGTCCGTTCAGCCTTAAGAAAGGCCTGACCAAGTCCGAGTTAAGGTTTTGATCTTTTGCGGTTTAAGGTGAGTTTTCTTTCTTTTCTTAGTTGTTTTGGTTCGTTTGATTGTTGTAAGGGTCTGTTCGTTTTCTGTTTATGTCCTTGACCTCTATCAACTGTGCTTCAACCACTTTGCCTGAACCTCTGTTTGTTTGTCTAAATTCCCCCTCCTATTCTGATAAGGCATTATGTATTAGTTTGTGCAAGTAGCTGATTTTCGAGTTTGGACTGACTAGTTGACTCCTCGAGTGTATTTCTGCTTAGTCAGTATAATTCGAACCATGTATCGATACTGTTTAAATGTCTGATTTTTGGCTACGATTGTGTATGTTAATGCTAATATAGTCGAGTCGACATGTGTCGTCAATTAGTTTCAACTGTCCGAACAATAACAAATCGATTTGCTTCTGTTGAACATTTGCCTGAATCAATTAAGAACCAAGTCCTGTTACTTATAGTCGTTAATATGATTTCAGAAACCTAAGGCTTGGTCTGTAACTGAAATCTGAGTTGATGGCATGTGCACTTGTGCACAGCATGTGCATTGTGCACAGCCTGTTTTCCTGCATAAAAAGGCTTTTGATTTTAAAAATGGTTTGACAGCATATGCTGTCAGATATATTCTACTGCCCATATTTGCTTTTGGTTAATAAAATGGGAAAGTTTAAGGCTGCCAGGGGAATGATGGGGTTTTATACTTAATTAGCTAAAGTGGAACTGAAAAGGAAAAGGCACATGGGAGGGGTGTTTGATATACTCTAAACAGGCTGTTAAAAGGGGAAGGTGAAGGCTTATAAAAGGAGGACCTGGGGACACAGGGGAGAGAGAGAGATATACAGAGGATTGGAGAGATAGGCAGATTTGAGAGAAAGAAAGAGAGATAGAGACTGAACCTTGAAAGCTGAAAAAGAAAAACACACACACAGAGAGAGAACACTGAGAAAGAATTCTTTGATAGCTCAAATAGATTTCAGGACTGAACATTTGAGAGTTCAAATTCTGGAAACAGAAAATTGGAAAAGAATTTTTGTCTGATAACTCAGACAGACAAAAACTAGAAATTGCTTCCTTTCCTTTTGTTTTGATTTCACTAAATCTGGACCTGTTTTTGTGCAACACTAATTTCTCCCAACTGAGTCTGCTTGGTTGTTTGCTTTGTTCTATTCTGAGACTTGGTCTAGCTGGGATCTAGATTCTGCCCCAATTGTTTCGTTTGTTGCTGCTGCTGTTACTCTGATTCCTGTTGCTGCTGACCTTTCTGCTTCACTTCTTCTTTGCATTTCAATATTCAGTGTTCTCCAGGTACACATTCGAGTCCCCATATTGGTGTAACCTAAACAGTTTGAAAGCATGAAATGAAAAAGAGTTGAAGAAGTTCAAAGTTATTTGTCGTAATATTTGTGGTATATTAATGGGCCTGTGTAGTTGTTAGTTTACAATTCAACAGTACGAAAATGTATGTTAACTAACACTCATCTGAGTTTAGTCCTTCATGTTTTAGTTTGTAGTTGTTTTGTTAATACGGGGTATAGATACTCCAAACTTATACTATGCTGCTTTGTTTTATTTTATGTCCTTTTGCTGTGTCTCGTTAGGTAGTGCACAAGATCACATTCAAATCACCTTAGTAACAATGTCTAGTAGTTAATCCCTTTAATCTAGGCCAATTAAGTTCAGTTAAGTTCAACTCAAAAAATGTTCGGATTAGGTATTGCATTTCATCAATCTCATATGTAGTCTTTTTGTTCGACTGAAACATCCTCGCAAGGCATGACGTTTTTACTTTATAAGTAGTTAATCAGAAACTAACAAAAATCCGGATTAGGCCAAAGCCTATAATTGAATTAGCATGTACCTTTTCTTCTAGTTTTAGAGACAAATGCATTAGAAATGTAGCCATTTTAGGATATCCTTTTCTAAAATAGAGATGAGCCTCGCCAAACAAAGATGCAAAATTGCGGGGCCCTCAATAAATAACCATGGTAATTATTTAGAATTCAAGATAGGCCATTTAATAAATTTCATGGCCTTCTACAAAGATAATAACGCGTTTAGATTCTTTAGGCGCGACTTTAGTAAATTATATTCTTAAAAATCGGGTGCACATTGATGTGACCCAAGTCCAAGTCCCAACGGAGTCAAAATATGTTAACAACTACGGGTGCATTGATTGTGACGTGGTTCGAGATGCATTTTCACGACGTTGTAATTCTATAAAATAAATGATAATAATAAAAGCGGTTTAAACTTAATAAAAGCACATAAGTCACAACCTGTATTTAAATCAGATATTTAGCCATTATAACAATTTAAGCGACCGTGCTAGAACCACGGGATTCGAGGGTGCCTAACACCTTCCCTCGGGTCAACAGAATTCCTTACTTAGAATTTCTGGTTCGCAGACTTCATTTGGAAAAGTCTAAAAATTCCTCGATTTGGGATTCAAGATAAACCGGTGACTTGGGACACCAAAAGCCAAACCTTTCCCAAGTGGCGACTCTGAATTAAATAAATAATCTCATTTCGAATATTGTCACTTAAATTGGAAAAACTCCACCCGCGCATCTAACCCTTCGGGACGGGGCGCGCAAAAAGGAGGTGTGACAATGATTAACGAAACTTAAGGGCTAAAATTGGGAAAACTAGGGCTTGGAAACTTAGACCTTTGCTTGAGGATTTGAAAGACCATTTGATGTCCGATTTCAAAACTTTTAATTTGTATGAACTCGTGGGGAGATAAGGAATCTATTGATGTAAAAATTATCGAATTTCGAGATGTGGGCCCGGGGGCCGGGTTTTGGTAATTTCGGGATTTATGTTGTAAATTGATTATTTTCGCTTGGGCTTCGTTGTCTTAGCATATTTTGACGTCCTTGTTCTGATTTTGGATAGATTCGACGCGAATGGAGGCCGATTCGAGGGGAAAAGGCATCACGAGCTAGAGAATTGACCAGTTCGAGGTGAGTAATGATTGTAAATGATGTTCTGAGGGTATGAAACCCCAAACTTGCACATCGTTGTGCTATATTGAGGTGACACACACGCTTGATGACGAGCGTTGGGTCGTGCACTGTTGGGGATTGTGACTTAGTCCATCCCGAATGACTATTTTACCACGTATTTGACTGAAATCTATTTGCTTTCATCATGATTTGGGTTGAATGCCATATTTGGTCCTTGTGCCAACTATTTGAACCCTTCGGGGATTTTTACTGGTATTTACTCACTGTTTTGACTTTATACTTGAACTTAGTCATGTTATATTTCACTGTTTTCGTACTCAGCCATGTTTACTCTGTTTTAACATTTACATGATCTTTTAAATGATATTTTGGGCTGAGAATCATATTTTACTATTGCCCAAGTGGCTTGTGAGGATTTTGACTGAGTAAGGTCGAGGGCCTATGTTGTGAGGAAACATTTGATAGGAATTATGAGGCCGAGGTCCTAAGATATGTACGCCATGAGGTGGCTTGATTGATATGAGGCTGAGGGCCTAGTGATGGTGCCACGAGGTGGCTTGATATTGCGCTTGGGCCGTTAGGGGCCTTTGAGTTTGCACACCCCCAGTGAGCGCGAGTACCCATTGTGATCTGAGATTGAGCCCGAGGGGCTGGTATTGTTCTGAGATGTTGCCCTAGGGGACGGATTTATTGATATTGTACCCTAGGGACGAACCTTTATGTGTTTATATTTTTCTTAATTTCCTGTCAGTTACCATGCTTAATTATTGAAAAAGGCTTTTCATGAAGTTAAATTTGAGAAGGATTTTTACCTATCTTTCACTGGTTTACCATTTTAATGGTTTACTGCTTCATTATAGCATGCTTTTGTGCCTTACGTGATTTCCTGCTTTTAGTCTTTATTTATGATTATTACTCACTGAGTTGGAGTACTCACTTTACTCCCTGCACCCTGTGTGCAGATTCAGGCATATCTGGTCCCACTCCCGAGTACTGAGCATTTCCAGCTCAGGCGGATCCGAGGAGTCTCTAGGTAGTTGTCGGCATTCATAGCCCGAAGCTCTTCCCCATCTTATTTTTTCATGATCTTAGTTTCTGTATTAAACTCTGTAGTTTGATTTGCAGTATTCCGTTTTGTTAGATACTCATGACTAGTGACACCCCGGTATTGGGCTATGTTGGGTTATTTTCCGCGAATTATGCTATTAACTGCTTAAACCTTGTTTTATTTGATCGTGCTTAGACTGTTTCTTAATGCTTAATTGTTAAATACTGAAATGGGTAGTGTCAGCTAGCCTTGTCTTTACGAGAGGCATCATCACGACCGGGTCTGGGTTTAGGGTCGTGACAAGTTGGTATTAGAGCCTAGGTTATATAGGTCTCACGAGTCAAGAGCTGGTTTAGTAGAGTCTCATGGATCGGTACGGAGACGTTTGTATTTATCCTCGAGAGGCTACAGAACCTTTAGGAAAAATTTCACATTCTTGAATTCTTATCGTGCGTCCTTGATTCAGCTTGAAAGGTAACTCTTTGAATTCCTTCCACGCGTTCATATGTGCGCATGAGCGCTCGGTATCGGATATGCATCGATGGCTTATGATTCCCTGATCGAGGGGCGAGATGTAATCTCTGTGCATTGATATTGGGTTAGTCTGGAGGACTCGAGGCCAGATTTTTGCCTATAACTTAAGCCCTGAGCTGTTGATTTTGTGAGCGCATATTTCTGGATCCATATGTTTTGTTGTGTCCCTATTAAGGGAGGTGATGACTGGATAGTTACGTGATGAGTGTGATGTGACTGCGAGATGTATTAATGTGATTTGGAAGCGACGAGAAGGTTTTGTTGGAGGATAGAAGGACTATTAGGTGCTCGATTTTCATCTTGACTTGAGGAATAGCCCCGAGTTATGGGTATGTGAAGAATCTTTCCATATTTCCTAATTTGGAGTGGAGTAAATTTCATATTGCGGTCTGAAGTTAGACTCAAGAAGTTTAAGTGACTGCGTAATGTTTATGACGGTGGAAGGTATATAGAAATGTTAGTTTGAGGCAAAGCAGGTGAGGTTATCTACTGCGGATTGTTCTGAAGTTGACGTAATCCCTTATACCATTTATTGGAAAATCTTTGTTACCAGGGAAATATATGTTTTACAATTTGAATTTGGGTTTCTCAAGAGAGTAGGCTTGACTACTACGAGTGTGAATGCGAGATTTACAGAAGATATAAAGTACCAGATGGTCTGTGTTCCATGATCTTATGAAGGATTGAGTTTAATCTCACTATGGTATTATGGCAGCAATAAAGTATATGCGTTATGAGTTATTGTGTATGTTTTGGTCTATGGCTTCGAGCCAAGTGGGGGAGTCCACTATTAATTAGTCGATTGCACGATTATCTGCTATGTTGGTTCCAATTTGAGACGTGCGAGTGAATCAGTCATCCGCTTCAGTGCCAGTTACTTCACCACCACCTGCCCAGTCAGTTAGGGGTCTCCCTAGAGGGGGAGGTCAATCAGGTGGCGGTCAGCCCGTTTCTATGCACTTCCAGGTAGACCCGATGCTATTGCTTCAGATGTTGTTATTACCGGTATTGTTTTAGTCTGCCACAAAGATGCCTCTGTATTATTTGATCCCGGTTCCACCTTTTCTTTGGTGTCATCATACTTTGCTCGTTATTTGGGTACGCCCCGTGAGTTTCTTGTTTCACCTGTTCACGTATCTACCCCGGTGGGCGATACTGTTGTTGTAGACCGTGTGTACCAGTCGTGTGTGGTGACTATTAGGGGTCTAAAGACCTGTGTGGATCTTTTATTATTGTGTATGGTGGATTTTGATGTCATTTTGGGCATGGATTGGCTATCTCCGTGTCGTGCTATTCTGGACGGTCATGCTAAGACAGTCACATTGGCTATGCCGGGTGTGCCACGGATTGAGTGACGAGGTGTGACTAATTATGTTCCTAGTAGACTGATATCATTATTAAAAGCCCAGCGTATGGTTGGGAAGAGTTTTTTTTCGTATATAGCCTTTTTGATGAAGGTTGGTGCTGAGACTCCCAGTATTGATTCTGTTCCAATTGTGAGGGATTTTCCCGATGTGTTTCCTGTAGACCTGCTGGGCATGCCACCGGACAGGGATATTGATTTTGGTATTGACCTGGTGCCGGGCACTCAGCCCATTTCTATTCTGTCATATCGTATGGCACCAGCGGAGTTGAAGGAATTAAAGAAGCAGCTTTAGGAACTCCTTGATAAAGGGTCCATTCAGCCTAGTATGTTACCTTAGGGTGCGCCGGTTCAATTTGTGAAGAAAAAGGATGTCACTATGAGGATGTTCATTGATTATAGACAATTGAACAAGGTAACAATTAAGAACAAGTATCCTTTGCCTCGCATTGATGATTTATTCGACCAGCTTCAGGGAGCGAGAGTGTTCTCCAAGATTGATCTCTATTCAGGTTATCACCAGTTGAAGATCAGGGACTCGGATATTCTTAAGATAGCTTTCAGGACCTAATATGGTCATTATGAGTTCTTGCTGATGTCTTTTGGGCTATACAATGCCCCAACAACGTTCATGCATTTGATGAACAACGTGTTTCGGCCTTATCTCGACTCATTTGTCATAGTCTTCATTGATGATATTCTGGTGTATTCGTGTAGTCAGGAGGAGCACACAGAGCATTTGAGGGTTGTGTTGCAGAGATTGAGAGAGGAGAAGCTTTATGAAAAATTCTCTAAGTGAGAGTTTTGGCTCAGTTCAGTGGCTTTCTTGGGGCACGTGGTATCCAGCAAGGGTATATAGGTTGATTCGAAGAAGATAGAGGCGGTTCAGAGTTGGCCCAGACCGTCCTCAACCATAGAGATTCGCAACTTTCTTGGTTTGGCGGGTTATTATCGCCGTTTTGTATAGGGATTTTCATCTATCGCATCGCCCTTGACCAAGTTGACTTAGAAGTGTGCTTCATTTGTATGGTCGGACGAGTGTGAGGAGAGCTTTCAAAAGCTTAAGACAACTTTGACCACAACTCCAGTGTTAGTTTTGCCATCAGCTTCAGGTTCATATACTATGTATTGTGATGCTTCGAGAGTTGGTATTGGTTTTGTATTGATGTAGTAGGGTAGAGTTATTGCTTATGCTTCTCGTCAGTTTAAGCCCCATGAGAAGAACTACCCCGTTCATGATTTGGAGTTGGCTACCATAGTTCACGCGTTGAAGATTTGGAGGCATTACTTGTATGGTGTCTTGTGAGGTGTTTACTGATCATCATAGTCTCCAACACTTATTCAAGCAGAAGGATCTTAATTTGAGGCAGCGGAGATGGTTAGAGTTGCTAAAGGATTATGATATCACTATATTGTACCATCCGGAGAAGGCTAATCTGGTGGCCGATGCCTTGAGCCGAAAGGCGGTGAGTATGGGGAGTTTGGCATATATTCCAGTTGGGGAGAGACCTCTTGCGGTTGATGTTCAGGCCTTGGCCAATAGGTTTGCAAGATTAGATATTTCGGAGCCTAGTCGGGTATTGGCTTGTGTGGTTTCTCGGTCTTCCTTATATGATCGCATTATAGAGCATCAGTATGATGATCCACATTTGCTTGTCTTTAAGGGCAGAGTTCAGCACAATGATGCTAGAGATGTGACCATTGGTGATGATGGGGTGTTGAGGATGCAGGTCCGGATTTGTGTGACCAATATAGATAGGCTTCGGGAGTTGATTCTGGAGGAGTCCCATAGCTTGCGGTATTCCATTCATCCGGGTGCCGCGAAGATGTATCAGGATTTAAGGCAACACTATTGGTGGAGGAGAATGAAGAAAGACATTATGGGATTTGTAGCTCGGTGTCTCAATTATCAGCGGGTGAAATATGAGCATCAGAGACCGGGTGGCTTGCTTTAGCGTATAGATATTCTAGAGTGGAAGTGGTAGAGGATCACTATGGACTTTGTAATTGGACTTCCACAAACCTTGAGGAAGTTCGATGCTATTTGGTGATTGTGGATTGGCTGACCAAGTCCGCGCACTTCATTCCCGTGTGTACTACCTATTCTTTAGAGTGGTTGGTAGAGATCTATATTTGGGAGATTGGTCGTTTGCATGGTGTCCCATTTTCCATCATTTCAGATAGGGGAACTCAGTTTACGTTGTAGTTTTGGAGGTCTGTGCAGCGAGAGTTGGGTACTCAGGTTGAGTTGAGCACAACTTTTCACCTTCAGACGGACGGACAGTCTAAGCGAACTATTCAGATATTGGAGGACATGTTGCGTGCTTGTGTCATTGATTTCGGAGGGTCATGGGATCAGCTTCTACCTCTTGCAGAGTTTGCTTATAACAACAGCTACCAGTCGAGTATTCAGATGGCTCCATATGAGGCCTTGTATGGGAGGCGGTGTAGATCTCCAGTTGGTTGGTTCGAGCTGGGTGAGGCTAGACTATTGGGGACAGACTTGGTGCAGGATGCCTTACAAAAGGTGAAGGTGATTTAGGAGAGGCTTCGTACAGCGTAGTCGAGGTAAAAGAGTTATGCGGACAGGAAGGTTAGAGATGTGTCCTACATGGTTGATGAGAAGGTTTTGTTGAAGATTTCGCCCATGAAGGGTGTTATGAGATTTGGGAAGAAAGTTAAATTAAGTCCTCGGTTCATTGGGCCTTTTCAGGTGCTTCGGAGGATTGGGGAGGTGACTTATGAGCTTGCTTTGCCACCCAGCTTGTCGATTGTGCATCTGGTATTCCATGTTTCTATGCTCCGGAAGTATATTGGGGATTTGTCTCATGTTCTGGATTTCAACACAGTTCAGTTGGATGATGATTTGACCTATGATGTGGAGCCAGTAGCTATTTTGGGTTGTTAGGTTCAATAGTTGAGATCAAAGAATATAGCTTCAGTAAAAGTGCAGTGGAGAGGTAGGCCCGTGGAGGAGGCTACCTGGGAGACCAAGCGGGAGATGCGGGGCAGATATCCTCACCTGTTTGAGACTTTAGGTATGTTTCTTGATTGGTTCAAGGACGGACTTTTATTTAAATTGGGGAGGATATGATGACCCAGCCAGTCGTCTCATGAGTTACCACTCCGTTTCCCCCATTTATACTTCTTTATGCTTTGTTTATCCGTGTTATGTGATATCGGGTTGGTTGGATCAAATCCAGAATGATTTTGGTAAGGTTTGAGACACTTAGTCTCTTTTAAGGAAGCTTAAGTTGGAAAAGTCAACCGGATGTTGACTTATGTGTTAGCTTGGATGTGAATTCCGTTGGCTCGGTTAGCTTCGGGAGGTGATTTGGGACTTAGTATCGTGATCAGAATGAGTTTTGGAGGTCCGGAGTAGATTTAGGCTTGAATTGGCAAAAGTGGATTTTTGGCGATTTTCAGTTGGTAGGAGAGATTTTGATATAGGGGTCAGAATGGAATTCCGAGAGTTGTAGTAGCTCCATTGTGTCATTTGGGATGTGTGTGCAAAATTTCAGGTCATTCGGATGTGGTTTGGTTGGGTTTTTGATCAAAAGCGGAATTCGGAAGATTTTGGGAACTTAGGCTTGAATTCGGTCTGTTTTGGTTGATTTGATGTTGTTTGAGGTGTTTTGAAGATTGGTACAAGTTTGTTTAAGGTTTTGGGATATGTTGGTGCTTTTGGTTGAGGTCCCGGGGGCCTTGGGGTGATTTCGGATGGTTGACGGGAAGTTTGAGAAATTGTTGCAGTTGCAGATTTTGCTACTTTTGGTATTTCCACACCTACGGATTGGAGACCACAGGTGCGACGCCGCAGCTGCGACGCCGCATGTGTAGGTGATTGGTCGCAGAAGCAAAAAGGGGCTTGAAGAGCAGGGACCGCAGAAGCGGTTAGCAGGACCGCAAATGCGAACAATGGGGAGTTAAGTGATTTCCGCAAAAGCGGATGAAGAACCGCAAACGCAGTACCACAGAAGCGGTAAATAGGGCCGCATATGCGAAAATGCCTGGATAGAAGGCATAAATTGTGTCCTTCGCGATTTTGAGCTATTTTCACCATTTCTAATTCGGCTTGGGATCTATTTGGACGATTTTGAAGATGGTTTTTAAGGGAACTTCATTGAGGTAAGGAATTTGGACCAAAAACTCGTTCCTATGCTATTATTTCACGGATTAGAGCTATGATTAATGGAATTTAAGGGCTAAAATTGGGGAAACTAGGGCTTGGAAACTTAGACCTTTGCTTGAGGATTTGAAGGACCATTTGAGGTCGGATTTCAGAACTTTTGATATGTATGAACTCGTGGGGAGATAAGGAATCTATAGATGTAAAAATTATCGAATTCCGAGACGAGGGCCCGGGGCTCGGGTTTTGGTAATTTCGGGATTTAAGTTGTTAATTGATTATTTTCGCTTGGGCTTTGTTCCCTTAGAATATTTTGACATCCTCATTCTGATTTTGGATAGATTCGACACAAGTGGAGGCCGATTCAAGGGTCAAAGGCATCGCGAGCTAGAGATTTGACCAGTTCGAGGTGAGTAATGATTGTAAATGATGTTCTGAAGGTATGAAACCCCGTACTTCCACATCGTTGTGCTATTTTGAGGTGACGCACACACTTGATGACGAGCGTGGGGTCGTGCACTGTTGGGGATTGTGACTTAGTCCGTCCTGAATGATTATTTTACCGCTTATTTGACTGAAATCTATTTGCTATCATCATGATTTGGGCTGAATGCCATATTTGGGCCTTGTGCGAACTATTTGAACCCGTCAGGGATTTTTACTGGTATTTCCTCACTGTTTTGACTTTATACTTGAACTCAGTCATGTTATATTTCATTGTTTTCGTACTCAGCCCTGTTTACTCTGTTTTAACACTTACATGGTCTTTTAAATGATATTTTTGGGCTGAGAATCATATTTTACTATTGCTCGAGTGGCTTATGTGGATTTTTACTGAGTAAGCTGAGGGCCTATGTTGTGAGGAAACATTTAATACAGATTATGAGCCGAGGGCCTGAGATATGTACGCCACGAGGTGGCTTGATTGACATGAGGCCGATGGCCTAGTGATGGTGCCACAAGGTGGTTTGATATTGCGCTTGGGCCGTAAGGGGCCCCTCCAGGAGTCTACACACCCCTAGTGAGCGCGGGTACCTATTCTGATCTGAGATTGAGCCCGAGGGGCTGGTACTGTTCTAAGATTGAGCCCGATGGGCTGGTATTGTTCTGAGATGTTGCCCGAGGGGGCGGATTTGTTGATACTGTGCCCGAGGGGCGAACCTTTATGTGTTTATCTTTTTCTTAATTTTTTGTCAATTACCATGCTTAATTGTCAAAAAAGGCTTTTCATGAAGTTAAATTTGAGTTAAAGGATGTTTACCTATCTTTCACTGGTTTACTATTTTAATGGTATTACTGCTTCATTATAGCATGCTTTTGTGCCTTACGTGATTTCCTGCTTTTAGTCTTTATTTATGATTATTACTCACTGAGTTGGAGTACTCACTTTACGCCCTGCACCCTGTGTGCAGATTCAGTAGTATCTGGTCCCGCTCCCGAGTACTGGTCATTTCCAGCTTAGGCGGATCCGAGGAGTCTCTAGGTAGTTGTCGGCGTTCACAGCCCGGAGCTCTTCCCTATCTTATTTCTTCATGTTCTTAGTTTCTGTATTAAACTCTATAGTTTGATTTGGAGTATTTTGTTTTGTTAGATGCTCATGACTAGTGACACCCCGGTATCGGGCTGTGTTGGGTTATTTTTCGCGAATTATGCTATTAACTACTTAAACCTTGGTTTATTTGATCATGCTTAGACTGTTTCTTAATGCTTAACTGTTAAATACTGAAATGGGTAGTGTCAGCTGGTCTTGTCTTCACGAGAGGTGCCATCACGATCGGGTCCGGGTTTAGGGTCGTGACATGAATGGTACAAACCATAGATGCATCTATTAACCTGTTGAGGCGAACGACCCACTCCCATAAAAGTAGAAGAATTTACCTCCTTCGCGAAAATACCTGCGATGCGAGTGGACATGAATATATCAAAATTATTATAAAAAATTTCAATTCTTTCCAAAAATAAGAAATCTAAATTGGACACTTTAAATCTTAATATCCTTATTTCTTAACTCTATTTAAGACATTTAATATGCATGTTCGACATAACAGTGCAAACAAGGCATGATGTGAATCTAAAACTACTCGGACGTCACATAAAATACAGTTATGCATGAACTCTCATCACCTAGTGCGTACGTAGCTCCCCACACAAGTAATTCATAACAAATACACCTAAGGTGATGAGTTCCTTCTTACAAGGTTACGCAAGAGACTTACCTTGTTCTCAAACTCACTTCTGGTCCACAAATACTCTTTAAATCCTCAATTCGGTGCCGAACAATCCGAAACTAGTCAAATGTTTTATAAATTAATCAATATATGTTCAAAATTTCATAATTTAACTACTAGAGTAATTACCCAACCTAAATTGGAAGATTCGTAAAATTCATCCTCAGGCCCACGTGCCCAGATTCCGAAAATTTTCGAATATAAATGTTATCCATAACCTCCCAAACTCAAATATATAATTTTTACCCAATTCAATAACCATTTTAGTGGTTAAATTCCATTTTTATCAAAAGCTAAGTTTTTCAACTAAACCCATAATTTTCACAATTTATATGTTAAAATTTACCCATAATCTATGTATTAAACTAGCATTGGGTAGAAATTACTTACCTTCAAAAGCTAGGCGAAACCCCCTCTTGAAATAGCTCCAAAATCCCCCCAAAAGAATGAAAAATGAGAAGAAATGGCCTATGTACCGTTTTTAAAACAATACACTGCCCAGCTGCCCCTTCTTCGCGAATGCGGAAAGGGCCTCGCATTCACGAAAGCAAAGCTCCCCAAGGCCCAGGAAACCTTCATCGCGAATGCGAGGGAACATGTTCGTGAAGGCTTGTCCCACCTGTTCATCGTGAACACGAAGGGTAATGGGTACTGCCTCCTTCCAGGTCCCTTTATTCCACGCAAACGTAAGAGGGCATTCGTGAACACGTAGACCTAGGACCTCAAACCGTTGTGAAAGTGACCGCTTGCCTACAAATGTGAAGAACAACTCACCTCACTCGGGACCCCTTCCAGGTCCCTTTCTTCCACGCAAACGTGAGAGGTCATTCGTGAACACGTAGACCTAGGACCTCAAACCGTTGTGAAAGTGACCGCTTGCCTACAAATGTGAAGAACAACTCACCTCACTCGGGACCCCATCCAAATGCTCTAGAATTTGAAATCTGGTGTTTTCAACTTAGCTCCAGGTGGTCCAAAACATACCCGAGCCACTCGGGACCCATCCAAACGCACAAAAATAATACGGGCCTGCTCGAACTCACAAAACGCGTTAAGCAACAACAAAACTAAGAATTGTACCCCAAGATCAAATTGAATCCAATTATGAACTTCAAGTTTCCAATTCGCTCCGAACGCGCCGAATCATACTTAAGCTACTCGGAATGATACCAAATTTTGCGTGCAAGTATAAAATCATTATACATAACTATTCCCAAGCTTGAAACCCCAAACAGACCTCGATAACACCAAAACCTACTCCAAACAAAATTTAAAGAACTTAAAAACTTTCAATGAGCCAACTTTCACTATTAAGCACTGAAATGCTCCCAGGCTATCCAAAACCCGATCCGAACATTCGTCCAAGTCCAAAATCATTATACGAACTTATTGGAGCTGTCAAATCCCAATTTTGAGGTTGTTTACTAAAAATGTTGACTCAAGTCAAACTTAGCCCTTTTTAGCCAATATTAAGGAACTAGGTGTTCCGATTTCAACCTGAACCCTTCCGAACCCGAACCAACCATCCCCACAAGTTATAAAACAGTAAAAGCACATGCTGGAGTCTTATTTAGGGTAACCGGGGTCTAAAAAGCAAAACAACTGGTCTGGTCATTACATTCTCCACCTCTTAAACAAATGTTCGTCCTCGAACGGGTCTAGAATCATACCTGGAGTGGCGAATAAGTGTGGATATATGCTCTGTATGTCCTCCTCAATCTCCCAAGTCACCTCCTTGACTGGTTGAACCCTCCACTAAACTTTTACCGCAAAAATCTTCTTGGACCTCAACTGGTGAACCTGCCGATCAATGATGGCAACTGGCTCCTTCTCATAACCCAAGCTCTCATCTAACTAAACTGTGTTGTATTCTAAAACATGTGACCTGTCGGCATGATACCTCCAGAGCATAGACACGTGGAAAATCACATGAACTCTCGATAGGCTGGGAGGCAAAGCAAGCTTATAAACAACCTTCCCGACTAGTCTCAACACATCAAATGGGCCTATAAGCTCTGGGCTCAACTTGCCTTTTTTCCCAAACCTCATGATTCCCTTCATCGGTGAGACTTTCAAGAGAACCTTCTCGCCCACCATAAATGATAAATCACGCGCCTTCTGATCCGCGTAACTCTTCTGTCTGGATTGTGCTATATGAAGTCGCTCCTGAATCAACTTTACCTTTTCCAAGGCATCCTTCACCAAATTAGTACCATATAACTTAGCCTCGCCGGGCTCAAACCATTCGATAAGAAAACAATATTTTCGACCATATAAAGCCTCAAATGGAGGAATCTTGATGCTGGACTGATAACTATTGTATTATGCAAACTCGGCAAAAGACCAGAATCGATCCCACTTCCCTCCGAAGTTGATCACAAATGCTTTGAGAGTATCATCAAAGATTTGAATTGTCTGCTCTGACTGCCCGTCGGTCTGCGCATGAAAAGCTGTGATGAGCTCTACCCGGGTCCCCAACTCAATCAATACTGCTTTCTAGAAATGTGAAGTAAACTGAAGGCCTTTGTCTGAAATGATAGAAACAGGCACACCATGCAACCGAACAATCTCCTGAATGTAACGGTGGGCCAACCTCTCTGAAGAACACATCGTCATAACTAGAATGAAATGTTCCTACTTGGTCAACCTGTCGACAATGATCCAAACTGCATCAAACTTTCACAAAGTCCGCGACAACCCAACTACGAAGTCCATAGTGATGCGCTCTTATTTCCACTCAGGTATAGTCATCTGCTAGAGCAGACCACCTGGATTTTGGTCCACATACTTAACCTGCTAGCAATTTAGACACCTCGTCACATACTAGACTATGTCCTTCTTCATCCACCGCCACCAATCTTGCTGCCTAAGGTCGTGATACATTTTTGTAGCACCTTGATATATAGAATACCGAGAGTTGTGTGCCTCTTCTAGAATCTTTTCCCTCAGCCCATCAATATTAGGAATACATAAACGACCCTGGAGTTGCAGAACACCGTCCTTACCGATAGTAACCTCCTTGGCACCACCCTGTAGTACCGTCTCTCTAAGAACCAACAAGTGTGGATCATCAACTGACAAGCCTAGATATGCCCAAATAGTGAAGACTAGGCAACGACACATACAAGAACTTGGCTAGGCTCTGAAATATCCAACCTCACAAGTCTATTAGCGAAGGATTGAATGTCCAAAGCTAGTGCCCTATCCTCTGCTGCAATGAATGCCAAACTACCCATACTCTCCGCCTTTCTGCTCAAGGCATCCCCGACTATTTTCACCTTTCCTAGATAATAAAGGATGGTAATATCAAATCCCTTATTAACGCAAGCCACCTGTGCTGCCTCAAATTGAGATCCCTCTGCTTGAACAGATGCTGCAAACTGCAATGATTAGTGTAAATTAATGTCGCCCAAACTCACACCACAACTATAGGTAGTGAGGCGATCGAAGTAATAGTAATAACCCAACGTGAGTCGGGGTCGAATCCACAGGGAGTTAGATATGTGATTAGGTATATAAGTAGAGTAGGTGTATGATGTGCCTAAGATTGTACTTCAACATATTCATTAGTTGTATCTATTTCTACTTTAAGTTAATTATTGCAATTGACAATATTTTTGATTTTGGTTGTTTTTCAAATGATAAAAGATCTAGGGTCATGATTTTCACCTAGGTGGTTACCTAACGGGTAGTAAACTCTAGGGAAAATTTGATTTGTTGGGGTTGTAATATAGCAATCACACGCAATTACCGATTCTATACCTCTCGGTAGTTTGAATGATTTTGTCCAATTTGGCTTTCTTAAGTCTAAATGGGTATTGCACAAAACAAGTGATAAATGCTCAAGTCGGATCTTACTATCTCTAGATTCAACCCATTAATTGGGGCTATCAATTTCTTGAGTTCACCCCAATTCCTTGTTAGCCAAGTATTCCTAGACTTAGTCTCTCTTTCTCAAGTAAAGACTAAGTCAAATAGGCATGAATCAATGTTTGCAACCATTAATTCTTGAATTCAAGCATAAACAAGGCTAAATATTACTAACCCAATTACAAACAAGCCCTAAATCAAACATTAATTAAGTACCCACACTAAGGTTGGACCACAACCTTAGCTAGAAATTTAGCTACTCATGAAAAATGAAGAAACAAAAGAAGAAATTAAGATAGAATGCATAATAATTAATTAGGGAAAGAAAATCTAATGTTTAAAAGCTAATATAGTACAAAGTTACTCAAAACAGTCAAGAAAACGGCTCAGGTGCTCTCCCCATACAAAACTTAACCTAAAAATGATAAAAAGTTCTATTTATACTAAGCTGAAAATATCTGACAAAAATGCCCCTGCGGAGGTTGTGCAGACCGCACATTTCTGAGTGCGGCCGCACTCTTTCTTCTGCGGCTGCACAATTATAGTGCGGTCCACACTTTTTGATTTTGAGCTCTAGCTTTGCAGGACTTCAATGGACCGCACAAATCTGAGTGCAGCCACACAAAAATGATGCGGTCTGCACTCCTTGACTTTGGACTTGAACCCAGCTCTTTGATTCTTCACTTGAACCCAACCCTTTGATTCTTCACTTCTACGGACCGCATAATTGTGAGTGCGACCGCACTTGACATTCTAGGCGGCACAATTTTGATGCGGTCTGCACTCTTTCAGCTTGCCCAAAACCACTCTCTGAATCTCTTCTTCTGCAGCAGCATAATATTTGTGTTGTCCGCACTGTTGGCCTTTTTGCCTTGTTTTGGTTCTTGTTAACTTTTGACTCCTTTATGAGTTGATTTTAACTTCTTTGGCTCGTTTCACAGTATTCCTGTACAAAAGCACATTATATTAGTTCTCGGGAATACCTTTAAGCATTTTTGAGCTAAAACGCAAGTAAAAGAGAGCAAATAAGCTGTCAAAATCCCTACTTATCATAAACCTCACAGAACACCCCATAAAGATAATGCCTCTAGATCTTAAGAGCATGAACAATCGCGACCTACTCCAAATCATGGACAGGGTAATTCTTCTCGTGGAGCTTTAGCATATATCCTATGCTCCCGCAAGGTCTGAAGTACTACTCTCAAATGTTGCTCGTGCTCCTCCATGCTACGCGAGTAGATCAGAATGTCATCAATGAAGACAATGACAAACGAATCAATACATTTCATGAACACCTAGTTCATCAAATCCATAAACGTCGCCGGGGCGTTAGTCAAACCGAAGGACATCACTACAAGCTCATAATGGCCATATCTAGTCCGAAAAGCCGTCTTCAGAACATCCGAATCTCGAATCTTCAAATGATGGTATAACCGATCTCAAGTCGATCTTAGAGAACACCTCGGTATCCTGCAACTGGTCAAAAAATATCAATACGCGGCAACAGGTACTTGTTCTTGATGGTAACTTTGTTCAACTAGCGGTAATCAATGCACATCCGCATAATCCCATCTTTCTTCTTCACGAACAACACCGGTGCACCCCAAGGTAACACACTCAGCCTGACGAACCCCTTTGCTAGCAACTCCTCAAGCTGTTCTTTTAATTTCTTCAACTTTTTCGGAGCCATGTGGTATGGTGTAGTGGAGTTAGGTTGGGTACCCGGAGCCAAATCACTACAGAAATCCATATCACGATCTGGTGGAATGCCTAGAAGATTAGAAGAAAACATATCGAAGAACTCCCGGACTATGGGCACTGAAACAATTGCCAGAGTCTCTGTAGTAGTATCCCGAACATAAGCTAGATAACCTTTCTCGACCATGTATCGAGCCTTCGGGAAAGATAAAACCCAACTAGATGCACTGGCAGACGAACCCTTCCACTCCAATCTAGGCAACTCTGGCATCGCCAAGGTAATAGTCTTGGCATGGCAATCAAGGATGGCATGATATGGATACAACCAATCCATGCCCAGGATGATCTTGAAGTCAGTCATATCAAGCAATAGAAGATCTTCTCTAGTCTCATGATCACAGAAATTCACAATACAGGACCGATAGATCCAATCCACAACAATAGAATTGCCCACTGGTATGGACACATATACAGTAGTATCCAAGTACTCGCGAGAAACACCCAGGAAATGAGCAAACAAAGATGACACATATGAATATGTAGATCCTGGATCAAATAGTACTGAAGCTTCCTTACCGCAAATAGAAATATTCAGCGTCTGAGGCCACTGCATCCGGTCTAGCTGGGAAAGCCTAGAACCTAGCAGGAGCATTGACTCGCTGGCCTTCACCTGACTGACCTGCAACTAGCTGGCCTCCACCTGACTAATCTCCGCCTCTAGGACAACCCTTACCTACCTACCCTCTGCCTTTGGGCGGTCGGACAACTAGTGTGGTAGCAGGAGCTATAATCATAGGCTGATGACCCTACTACACTGCCTTGCCCCAAAGCCTGGGGCAAAACCTCTTTATGTGGCCAAGATTCCCGCACTCGTAACAACCCCTCAGAGCGGTGGACTTCTGACATAAAGACTGACCCTGATAGCCTGAATACCCACTGGAGGAGCCCTAAATAGCTGGTGGACGGTAAGAGCTCTCTGGAATGGCACTGACGTAGGGCCGCACTAGAGCACCCCGAGAAGGCGTCGGTGCTGGATATGTTGGCCTGCTAGGCTGACCTCTTCCCCCAGATGTAGCACTATTGAACCCTCCAGAATAACAGAACTGCTTATCCCGAGGCATCTGCTCTCGGCTTGACTAACGAACACCCTCAATCATTTGAGCTATCTCCACAACTAGCTTGTAAGAAGTCCCCATCTCAACCTCTCGGGCCATAATGGCCTAGATACCGGAATGTAAACACGCAACAAACCTCCGCACTATCTCTGCATCACCGGGGAGTATCATAAGTGCATGGCGAGACAACTCAATGAATCTCGCCTCATAAGTCACTGACATTTGACCCTGCTGGAGCTGCTCGAACTGAAACTGCAACTCTTCCCCATGAGAGGGAGGAATATACATATCTAGAAAGATACGTATGAACTGCTCCCAAGTCAAGGGAGGAGAACCTACTGGTCTGCCAAGAAGATAAGATTGTCACCATCTACGGGCCCTGCCCTCCAGTTGGAAAGTAGTGAAGTCCACCCCATAGGACTCCAATATCTTCATGTTGTGCAGTCTGTCCCTGCACCGATCAATGAAGTCTTAGGGATCCTCATGTCACTCACCTCTAAAGACAAGAGGGTGTAGCCTGGTCAATCTGTCCAATAGCTTCTGTGGCTCACCGGCCGCAGCTGGTATGGGTTGCACCCACGGGTAATGCGTCCGGGTTCTGATATACGGCAGCTGCATGCCCCAAAAACCTTCATCGCGGACGCAAGGAAACTCTCACGTTCACAAAGGCTTGTCCCACTTAATCATCGCGAACGCGACTACACCTTCGCAAACGCAAAGGGTAATAGGTATTAACTCCTCCCAGGTCCCTTTCTACTGCGCGAGCACGAGAGGGACTTCGCAAACGCGTAGTCCTAGAACCTCAAACTGCTGCGAACGCGACCGCTTGCCTACGAACGTGAATAGTAATTCACCTCACTTCCCAAATCCTTCATCGCGAACGTCAGGGTCCTCCCGCGTTCGCGAAGAAGGAAACCGGAACTTGAAATCTGGTGTTTTCAAATTGGCTTCGGGTGGTCCGAAACACACTCGAGCAACTCGGGACCCCGTCCAAATACACCAACAAGTACATAAACATATACGGACCTGTTCGAACTCTTGAAATGCGTAAAACAATAACGAAACTAAGAATCGTACCCCAAGATCTAATTGAATCCAATTATGACCTTCAAGTTTTTAATTCGCTCCGAATGCACCGAATCATATTTAAGCTACTCGGAATGACACCAAATTTTGCGTGCAAGTCTGAAATCACCATACGGAACTATTCCTAGGATGTGAATCCCAAACGGGCCTCGATAACACCAAAACCTACTGTAAATCAAATTTAAAGAACTAAAAAACTTTCAATGAGCCAACTTTCACTCTCAAGCGCCGAAACGCTCTCGGGTCATCCAAAACCCGATCCGAACATACGCTCAAGTCCAAAATTATTATACGGACCTATTGGATCCATCAAATCCCGATTCCAAGATCGTTTACTAAAAATGTTGAATCGAGTCAAACTTAGCCCCTTTTAGCCAATATTAAGGAACTAGGTGTTCCGATTTCAACCCGAACCAACTATCTCCTCAAGTCATAAAACAGTAAAAGCACATACAAAGATTCTTATTTAGGGGAACGGGGGTCTAAAAAGCGAAACGACCGATCGGATTGTTACAGTAATAATCTAAAAGATTGAGTGAATAATCTATTATATAATTTATTAAAACACACCAATAATCATGTAAAAATATTTATCCTATCATTATATATTTGGCTTATAAATCCTTTTCCCCCCTCTCCTTCCTTTTGATTTTAAAATTCTTTGCTAGTCTATTGGCAGTTTGTTAAACCTTAGCACACGTTTTGTGATACAGTATTTAATCAGCCACGTGGCACCTTTTACTTCTTTAATGACAATAACTACGACCCTTGCTAATGATGCAATTAATATTTACAAGCTCTTGCACTTAAGAGGTGCTAATGTTTCGGTTTGACCGGTTATTTTATAAAATTTATATCATATCAATTTTCGGTTATTCTATTATGTATAACCAAAATTAAATTTTTCAAAACCATCTCAATCATGTCGGTTTCTCTTCGGCATCGGTACGGTTCGATTAGTTTTCGATATTTTTTTATAATGTTATGTAAAAGTCACTAGTAAAAATAGAATGCAATAACATACATACTTTTATAGAATTAGCAAAACTCTCTAGGCAGTTTTACTGTTTAAATGGTGATGAATTAAGAAAACATGAAAGATGTCCAAAGTACAGATCCATTAACTACTCTACAGATGCGTAAAAGAATCTAAGCAATGACAAGAAAAAGATAAATCACACTAGTAGAAAGATATTAACCAAGTTGGAACTCAGAAATAAAGTCTAGAGAAGATTAAATATTCAAAAAAATAAATCTAAACCATACGAAAGGAAACATACTCAATACATTGTAGTTTGCTACTCATATTCGTTAGAATACTTTGTGTCTTGCTACTGAATATACTGGAAACTATTTAGTTTCAGTAGGAGTGGCATAATAGGTTTGGAAATTAGAATTTTGATTTTAATTACTTATTGGCTTGTAACTATTTTCATAATTCCAAAGCCCAAGGAAAAGTTTAATGCTTTATTATTTATAAACTTCATATATAAATATATTTTTCACATGTAAATTTATTCGGTATGATTCAGTATTTTTTTTGGTTTATTTTTACAAAATAAAAAATCTACTCTAATTATCGGTACGGTTGTAAATTTATATAAAAACCTACGATTTTATTAAAAGAAACATATAAATCAATTTGGTGCGGTATAATTCGGTTGAGTTAGTCGATTTTTAAATATTCATTGACACCCCTACTTGCACTGAGTGAAAACTAAGAAATCTTAAATTAAATTTCAACTTCAAAACAGCGTCCCAAAAAATCTCTAGAACTAATTACTGGAGGCTTCCTATAAAGTGGGATGTTGAGCATCTATAGAACTAATAATTGTCAAACTTTAAGTCAAAGCTATAATGTGTCGCTGGAAAAGAAGCCCATTAATTTTTCAAGATTTTGTGTGGGAAAATTGTTAGCTTTTGTCAAAAAGTAAAAATAAAATAAAATATATCTTATCCGTTAGAGTAATCATCCTTGGAGGCGAACTAGAACAGTACTAAATTTATTACCTTAGACTCGAATTATATCGTAAAATTTTCACCGATTGTCCTTTTATATCCTGTGAAATAAAACAATAAAGAAGAATATTGTAAAAAAAAGAGAGAGAATTTTTATTGCTTGTGAGATGAATTACTATGGAATAGAACCCTCTATTTATAGGGAAAGAGTGATTTAGCTACCAAGTAATAAATCCTAAGATCGCTCTAAAATATAGAAATTCACCATAAATAAAATTCTATTTATAACACTCCTCTTGAATGTCTATTAAACAGATAATGTGACTCATTAAACCCTTAACTAAAATAAAATCTAATGGGAAAAAAATTCTAGCAAAGGAAAAAGAATACACATATCTAACAATACGCCTTTTGGTTGCCTCGTTAAAAACCTTGGATGGAAAACCCAGTAGGACAAAACCTTATAAGGGAAAAAGAGTGCAACGCGCATTAACTCCCCCTGATGAGAGCATCAATTCACATCCTTGAACTTCTACATCTCAATCTTGTACACTAACATCTTGAAGGTTGATGTCGGTAGAGACTTGGTGAACAAATCAGTCATATTATCACTTGAACGAATTTGTTGTACATTGATATCACCATTCTTTTGAAGATCATGAGTAAAAAATAACTTTGGTGAAATGTGTTTTGTCCTATCTCCTTTTATAAATCCTCCATTTAATTGGGCTATGTATGCTGCATTATCTTCATACAAAATCGTGGGTAGTTTGTCATATTTCAAACCATATTTGTCTCGAATAAGATGTATTATAGACCTCAAACACATGCACTCTCGACTTGCTTTATGAATAGCAATTATCTCAACATGATTAGATGAAGTAGCCACGATTGATTGCTTAGTCGATCGTCAAGATATTGCAGTGCCTCCACAGGTAAACACATAGCCTGTTTGAGATCGAGCTTTGTGTGGATCGGATAAATACCCAACATCGACATAACCAACAAGATCGGGACTGCAATTATTGCCATAAAATAAGCCCATATTGATAGTCCCTTTTAGATACCGCAATATGTGTTTGATTCCATTCTAATGTTTTCTTGCAGGAACTGAGCTATATCTTTCTAAGACATTAACTGAAAAGGTTATGTCAGGCCTTGTAGTATTAGCAAGATACATTAGTGCACCAATTGCACTAAGATATGGTACTTCAGGACCAAGTAGCTCTTCATTCTTTTCTTGAGGTCGGAATGGATCCTTATTCACATCAAGTGATCGAACAACCATTGGAGTACTTAATGGATGTGCTCCATCCATGTAAAACCATATTAATACCCTTTCTATATAGGCAGATTGATGAATAAAAATTCTGTTTGTCAAATGTTCAAGTTGAAAACCGAGACATAATGTTGTCTTTCTGAGATCTTTATCTCGAATTCCTTCTTTAAGTAATCAATTACCTTTTGGAGTTCTGTAGGAGTTCCAATAAGGTTTATGTCATCGACATATACGGCAAGTACAACAAATTCCAATTTTGTTTTCTTTATTAAAAGACATGGGCAAATGGAATCATTTATATAGCCTTCGTTTAATAAATACTCACTAAGACGATTATACCACATTCGTCCCGATTGCTTTAGACCATACAAAGATCTTTGCAATTTGATTGAAAATATTTCCCGAGACTTTGAATTATGTGTGTTAGATATTTTAAATCCCTCGGAAATTTTTATGTATATCTCATTATCAAGTGAACCATAAAGGTAGGCGGTAACCAGATCCATTAAATGCATATCAAGCTTTTCATTGACAGCAAAACTAATAAGATAATGAAATGTTATAGCATCCATAACGGGTGAATATGTCTTTTCATAATCGACACCAGGCCTTTGTGAAAATCCTTGTGCAACAAGGCATGCTTTTTATATTTGTACCTTATTTTTCTCATTCCTCTTGCGTACAAAAACTCATTTATAACCAACAGGCTTAACACCATTAAGTGTTTGGACTATAGGCCCAAAAACTTCACGTTTTGCAAGTGAATTTAACTCTAATTGGATTGCTTCTTGCCATTTTGGCCAATCAAGTCTTTGTCGACATTCTCCAACAGATTGAGGTTCTAGATCCTCACTTTCTTGGATAATGTTAGATGCAACATTATATGCAAAGACATAATCCACCACTATATCCAATCGATTCAAATTTGTCTCAATATCGATTGGATTTATTGATAGTTCCTTATTTTATTGAGTCTCAGGCTCAGTGATTTCCTCATGAATCTCAGGATTGGTTAAATCGTGGATTTCTTCATGAGACTCTTTTGTAGTGTCATCTTGATCATTTATTTTCCTTTTTCTAGGATTTAGATCCTTAGAACCTAATGGTCTGTCACATTTTAGGCGTGCTTTTGACTCATTAGCTATGACACTAGAAGATTGTCCAACAGGGATATCAATATGGATTGGAACATTCTCTGCGGGGATATGTGATTTTGTTATCCTTTTTAGATCCGTAAATGCATCTGGCATTTGATTTGCTATTTTTTGCAAATGAATAATCTTTTGCACCTCTTTTTCACAAATAGAGGCACGTCATGATGGATTTCCACAAAAGTTTCCGTTTGGTTTCACCAATTTCTCCCCTAATTTTGGAAAAAGTGTCCCATCGAATCGATAGTCTGCAAATCGTGCAGTGAACAAATCCTTCATTAATGTTTTGAAGTAGCAAATAATGGAAGACAATTCAAACTCAACATATACTCCTAACCTTCTTTGGGGGCCCATTTTGGTGCGATATGGCGGCGCTACAGGCACATATACTGCGCATCCAAAAATCCTTAAATGGGATATATTAGGTTCATGACCCAAAACTAATTGCAACGGGGAATATTTATGATAATTTATCGGTCTGAGACGAACTAGAATTGCTGCATGCAAAATGGCGTGACCTCAAACAGAAGTGGGAAACCTCGTTTTCATGAGTAACGGTCTTGCTATCAATTGCAAACGTTTAATTAAAGACTCCACAAGGTCATTTTGAGTGTGAACATGAGCTATATGATGTTCTACTTTTATCCCAATTGATAAGATAATCATTAAATGCTGGTGATGAAAACTCAACAGCATTATGAAGTCTAATAGACTTAATTGGATTATCAAGGAATTGCGCCCGTAATCGAATTATTTGTGCCATTAATTTTGCAAACATGAGGTTGCGAGATGATAATAGGCACACATGAGACCATCTAGAATATGCATCTATTAAGACCATAAAATATCTAAACGATTCACTAGATGGGTGAATATGTCCATAAATGTCCCCTTGTATATGTTCCAAAAACACAGGGGACTCAATCCCAACCTTTGTTGGTGATGGTCTAATAATAACTTACCTTGATAACAAAAAGTGCAAGAAAATTTATTATTTAAAAGAATCTTTAAATTCTTTAATGGATGCCCATTTGAGTTTTCTATAATTCGTCTCATCATAATTGATCCAGAGTATCCCAATCAATCATGCCAAAGTACAAAAGTATTGGAATCAGTAACCTTTTGGTTTACAATAGAATATGCCTCAATTGCACTAATTCTTGTCCAATACAGGCCACAAGATAATGATGGAATTTTTTTAATAATCCTTTTTTGGCAAGAGACATTTTTGGTAATGATGAGATATTCAAGATTGTTCCCATCTATTATCTCAATATGATATCCATTTCGTCGGATATCTTTAAAACTCAAAAAGTTCCTCTTGGACTTGGAGGAGAACATTGTATTCTCTATAATAAGTATTTTTCCCTTAGGCGGAGTTATAGTAGCTCTTCCAGAGCCTTCAATTAATTTACTACTACCAAAAATTGTAGTAACATCTGCCTTAGACATACTTAAATGAGAGAAATATTTCTTTTCCTTGAATATTGTATGTGTCGTAGATGAATCAACTAAACAAATATTTTTACAATTGAAATTTGATCCAAGTTTGCTTTGTGGAATATCCATATTTGCTTCCCATGGGTTGACATACAAAAAGAAATATATTAATAAACATTAGTACTTTCAGAGAAATAAACTAGGCTTACAAATAATTTGCTTGAACACAAATATTAAAAGTGCAACATATTTTTCCGAACTACTATCACCAAGTTCACTATTGTTCTGTAATCACTACTAGAAATCCGGTAAAAAGCGACCACAAAAAGCGACCAAAGTTGGTCGCTTATAGGCCTAAAAGCGACCAAACATGTATGGTCGCAATACTGCTGGTCCCTTTATTTTAGGGACCAAAGTTGGTCGCAATTAGCGACCAACTTTGGTCTCTAAAGTAAAAGGACCAAATATTCCGGGTAAAGACTATAGCGACCAACTTTGGTCGCTTTATTATTTTAATAATATAATTTTGGCGACCAAAGTTGGTCTCTAAATGTAAAATACGTTATTTATTTATTTATTATTAATCATAAAAAAGCGACCAACTTTGGTCTCTAATCCAAATATTAAATTTTAAAATCTAAAAAATAGAGACCAAGATTGGTCGCTTTTTTATTTATTTATTTATTTATTTTAAAAATAAGCGACCACAGTTGGTCGCTAACTTCAATAAATAATTTTTTTTAATTATAAGCGACCAACTTTGGTCGCTATATTTCCATAAATTATTATTTTCTAAATAGAATAGCGACCAAAGTTGGTCACTTTTGAGAAATCTGGGTTAAATAGCGACCAAGGTTGGTCGCTATTGCCCAGAAAATTGTTTTTTTTAAGGGAAAAGCGACCAATTAGCGACCAAAGTTGGTCGCTTTTCTTGGTATATTTTTGCCAGAAAATGCCTGTTTTGGCAGCCACACCACCTGTCAGCTTACCAAAAATCCTAAACATGCATTTTAGGCCAACAACAACAACAACAATAAACAACAACAACAACAACAACAACAATAAAAAGCAACAAAGTATGAAGTTCAATAGAACTAACACATTAAGCTAACAAAACTAAGTTAACGCTTATTACAAGCCCATTCGAAAACTGGTTCTATTGTCTAGTTCAAAGTATATAAAGTACTCAAGGAGTGTTCTTTCAGCATCCTCATCCGAAAGTTGGATTGCCTCGCCCGACTCATTAGGTGGCTGACTGCGTATGAATTCCCCCACATCAGCTGTGAAGCGAACCTATAAGAAAAATTATATTGAATTAGTATTTCAAAATTTATATAAAAGTAAATCAAAATACTTAATGAAAAGTAAAAAACTTACATGTATAGTCGAGGCTCGACCCTCGACCCACCTTTCTGGATCAGTCTCTTTCTTCTTCTTTACAATACGAGTCTCATTGAATAACTCATCTTACTTCATTGGCATCATACAGTTGTCTGGTGACTTTGGTGATTATCCTCGTGGTACTATTACTCGGGATGAACTTAGATACAGAGAGTAACTTGGATACAGTACCCGACAGGGTGTGTCTTTGATCAATTGTTATTCTCATTAGCGACAATGATGATGAGAAGGCAATGCCATGTTGTTTCAAACAGTGATGGTGTAGGTAAGAATTTAACATTTCCTAAGCACATAAAAGAAGAAGTTATAGAGGAATTCTCTACTTCCTCTTGGAAAATGAAGTAGAGAAGTCCTCTATAACCTTTTCTTTTATCAATTTAGGAAATGTTAAATTCCTACCTACACCATCACTGTTTGAAACACATGCCATTGCCTTCTCATCATCATTGTCGCTAATGAGAACAACAATTAAAGGCACACTATGCCAGGTACTGTGTCTAAGTTATTCTTTGTGGAAGTTGCATTGCATGTCTAATAAAGTCATCAACCCCTTCTACAAAATCCTCCCGCAATCCTAAATTTCAATTCATATCCACAAAAGTTCAATTCATATCCTAAAGGCTCAATTCATATCCTAAAAGTTCAATTCATACACAAAAATTTTAATTCATATCCTAAAAGTTCAATTCATACACAAAAATTTTAATTCATATCCTAAAGATTCAACTCATATCCACAAAAGTTCAAGTCATATCCTAAAATTTCAATTTATAAACTAAAATTCCAATACATAAACCAAAACTTTCAATTCATATCCTAAAGGTTCAATTCATATCCTAAAGGTTCAACGCATATCCACAAAAGTTCAAGTCATATCTTAAAATTTCAATTTATAAACTAAAATTCCAATACATAAACTAATATCCTAAAGGTTCAATTTCATATCCTAAAGGTTCAACTCATATCCATAAAAGTTCAAGACATATCCTAAAATTTCAATTTATAAACTAAAATTCCAATACATAAACTAATATCCTAAAGGTTCAATTCATATCCTAAAGGTTCAACTCATATCCACAAAAGTTCAAGTCATATCCTAAAATTTCAATTTATAAACTAAAATTCCAATACATAAACTAAAAGTCCAATTCATATCCTAAAGATTCAATTCATATCCTAAAGGTTCAACTCATATCCACAAAAGTTCAAGTCATATCCTAAAATTTTAATTTATAAACTAAAATTCCAATACATAAACTAAAAGTCCAATTCATATCCTAAAGGTTCAATTCATATCCTAAAGGTTCAACTCATATCCATAAAAGTTCAAGTCATATCCTAAAATTTCAATTTATAAACTAAAATTCCAATACATAAACTAATATCCTAAAGGTTCAATTCATATCCTAAAGGTTCAACTCATATCCACAAAAGTTCAAGTCATATCCTAAAATTTCAATTTATAAACTAAAATTCCAATACATAAACTAAAAGTCCAATTCATATCCTAAAGATTCAATTCATATCCTAAAGGTTCAACTCATATCCACAAAAGTTCAAGTCATATCCTAAAATTTCAATTTATAAACTAAAATTCCAATACATAAACTAAAAGTCCAATTCATATCCTAAAGGTTCAATTCATATCCTAAAGGTTCAACTCATATCCATAAAAGTTCAAGTCATATCCTAAAATTTCAATTTATAAACTAAAATTCCAATACATAAACTAAAAGTCCAATTCATATCCTAAATGTTCAATTCATATCCTAAAGGTTCAACTCATATCCACAAAAGTTCAAGTCATATCCTAAAATTTTAATTTATAAACTAAAATTCCAATACATAAACTAATATCCTAAAGGTTCAATTCATATCCTAAAGGTTCAACTCATATCCACAAAAGTTCAAGTCATATCCTAAAATTTCAATTTATAAACTAAAATTCCAATACATAAACTAAAAGTCCAATTCATATCCTAAATGTTCAATTCATATCCTAAAGGTTCAACTCATATCCACAAAAGTTCAAGTCATATCCTAAAATTTCAATTTATAAACTAAAATTTCAATACATAAACTAAAAGTCCAACTCATATCCTAAAGGTTCAATTCATATCCTAAAGGTTCAACTCATATCCACAAAAGTTCAAGTCATATCCTAAAATTTTAATTTATAAACTAAAATTCCAATACATAATCCTAAAGGTGCAACTCTTAGGGTTTCTTCTCTTCAAACAATTTTTTCCCCAAATTAGTAGGTAAAACTAAATATTTTGGACTAAATGTATTAATAAGAACCCTAAAAAATGCAAATAATATATAACTTTGAACCCTAATATGGTTGAGCTAACTTTGAACCCTAACATGGAGAAATTAAACCCTAATATGGAGAAATTAACTTTGAACCCTAACATGGTTGAACAAATAATATATAACTTTGAACCCTAACATGGATAAATTAAACAAAATCACTGTATTTCGAAAAAAACAAAGAAAGGAGAAAGAAACCTACCTTGGGAATGGAGGTCGCCGGCGGTGGAGCTGCTACCGTCGGTGGTCGTCGGTGTCGTGGGTGGCGCCGCTGCTGCTGGGAGTCGGAGGGGGGGGGGTTTGAGTGTGAGAGAGAAAAGAGAAATTTTGGGGAATTTTTTTGAAAGAATGGGAGGGGAAACCCGATTTTGACACTGGAATTAAAAATAGCGACCAACTTTGGTCGCTATTTTGGTAGCAAAATAACTTTTGACTTTTTGACCAAAATAGCGACCAAAGTTGGTCGCTATTTAAAAAAAAATTAAATTACTTTTAATTCAATTTAAAATTATGTACATATGTAGTATAAATTTAGGATTTTAATTCAATTTAAGCTATATATAATATTAGGATTAACCTACTCATTTAGGATTTTAATTCAATTAATATATATATATATAAGTCAAGACGTTTTAATTTATTGTTAATATATATACATGCATATGAGTAGGTTATAAGTCGATGAATCAATTTACTAGTGTATCAATACCTAAAAGAACCCGTCCCTGTGTTCCGAGCGCTTCATGTTCTTATATATATATATATATATATATATATATATATATATATACATTATATACTATATTATACTATACTATACTATATTATGCACTAAGTATTAGTGCATTAGTTAATATTATATCGAAATAAGCTATATATATTAACAATAAATTAAAACGTCTCGACTTGTATCAATTAATATGTATATATACACACACACACACACACACACACACACACACATATATATATATATATATAGCTTATATACTATATACTATATTATACTATATATATCTAATATACCTTGATATATAATACACTTAGTATATATACTATACTATACTATACTATACTATACTATACTATACTATACTATACTATACTATGCACCAAGTATTAGTGCATTGGCTAATATTATATCGAATATAGCTTATATATATATATATATACACTATACTATATATATAGTATAGTGTATTATATAATACACTATACTATACACTTAGTATTAGTGCACTAAGTTTACTGCATTAGCTAATATTATATCGAATATATATATATATATATATATATATCTTATATATATATATATATATATATGCATATGAGTAGGTTATAAGTCAATGAATCAATTTACAAGTGTATCAATACCTAAAAGAACCCGTCCCTGTGTTCCGAGCGCTTCATGTTCTTATATATACATACCTAATATTATATCGAATATAGCTTTTCTATATATATATATATATTAATTGATATAAGTCGAAACGTTTTAATACCTAAAAGAACTCGTCCCTGTATATATTGGAGTATATAGTGTATATATATATATATATATATATATATATATATACACTATACTATACTATACTATACTATGCACTAAGTATTAGTGCATTAGTTAATATTATATTGAATATAACTTTTATATATATATTTATTAACAATAAATTAAAACGTCTCGACTTATATATATATATATATATATATATATATATATATATATATATAGCTTATATACTATATACTATATTATACTATATATATCGCATATACCTTGATATATAATACCCTTAGTATATATACTATACTATACTATACTATACTATACTATACTATACTATACTATACTATACTATACTATACTATACTATACTATACTATACTATGCACTAAGTATTAGTGCATTAGCTAATATTATATCGTATATAGCTTATATATATATATATATATATATATATATATATATATATAGGTTATAAGTCGATGAATCAAATTACAAGTGTATCAATACCTAAAAGAACTTGTCCCTGTGTTCCGAGCGTTTCATGTTCTTATATATATATATATATATAGTTATATATAGATATATATATATAGACACACACACACGCTTTGTAGTACTGCTTAACTGCATATATAGCATGTTAGAGTATATTTTAGTCTATTCATCCTTTGTATTACAAAAGTGTTAGCGGGTTACATTTATATTATTTAGATAGTAAATACAAAAGTGATTTTTAATTTTGACCATTGTTGACCTGAAAAGAGACCAACTTTGGTCGCTAAATATACATAAATTTAAATTAGCGACCAAAGTTGGTCGCTAAATTTAAATCAAATTTATTTATATTTTATATAATATTTAAAATAATAATATAATTGTTAAACGTTAGAACTCGGTCCCAGATTAGCGACCAAAGTTGGTCTCTATTTTCGTAAGCGACCAACTTTGGTCGCTAAGTTTGAATTATATTTTTTTATATTTTATAAATTTTTTTAAATAAAAATATAATTATTAAAATTTTATAATTGGGTCACATTTTTAGCGACCAAAGTTGGTCGCTATCTGCTTACCCCTTAATTAGCGACCATCTTTGGTCGCTAATTTAAGTTATATTTATTTATATTTTATAATTTTTTAAAATAATATTATAATTATTATAATTATATAAGTGGGTCCCCCGGTAGCGACCAACGTTGGTCGCTAATCTCAGTATACCTTTGACCAAGCAAGTCTGACCAGTCCGGTCAATATTTTGACAAAATTAGCAACCAAGTAGCGACCAACCTTGGTCGCTAATGTATATCAAATAATTATTTTATTATTTTCGCCAATTTAGCGACCAACTTTGGTCGCTTTTCTTGACAGACCAACTTTGGTCGCTAAAATTTGATCGCTTTTTTCCGGAATTCTAGTAGTGTATCTCACAGAATTTCAATAATCCGAAACTTTCAAAATCAGGACTATGAAATGAAGTGAAAATAAATAAATAAATAAATAGCTATAGAAGTAATCGAATCGATTATTGAAAGCTTGAAAAGTTAAAAAGCCGATCGATGCATTTACGTGATCACTTGATAAAAAAAGTAAGCAATACGAACATTCAGAAGACTTGCTTTAACAAAGTAGAGTAAATCGTAATGGTTATCATATCATATCCTTTAACTTATTTTATTAGATATTGAAAACTTAAAATGTTACTTATTAACCAAATTTATACATAGAATGTTACAACTTCTATTGTTCAATTCCAGTAACTGATTTTTTTTTTCACATCACAAATAATATATTAATCCTTGAAGACTAAATAAATTGAAACATCGTTTGCAATGAATACTATAAATATATTTAATCAAAATGAACTAACACTATTCCATTACATGATGTTTATTAGCTACTATGAATATGCAAAAATAAAAATCAAACTACTCAATCATCGTTAACCACAGATCCATCACCAATCAAGTGGTCTATTTTTCCATCAGGATGCTCAAAGAAGTCTACCACATCCAAGTGGGTGATGTCAAATTCATTGTCATAGACAATATTAGCTTTACGGTCTTTATTCTTTAGAGATGCTTGATAAAGCTCAACTAAATATCTTGGTGTACGACAAATATTTGCCCAATGCCCTTTTCCACCGCAACGATAACATTCAGTTTCTGAACCATTTGCCTTTGGCTTCTCATTTTTCCCTTTCCACTTTTGGTGGTTATTTTTCTTTAAGGGATGATTAACACCAGGAGAATTTCTTCCTTGTCTACGACCACGACCACGAATAAGGCCACGACCTTTTCCACGCTTAACATAATGGGAATACACCTCATCCACTTCAAGCAATGGTGTAGACTCAGTGGATCGATTTTCGTGATTTCTCATGAGCAAATCGTTGTTTCGTTTAGCCATAAGGAGAAGAGAAATCAACTTAGAGTACTTATTGAAATCTTTCTCTCTGTAATGCTGTTGCAGGACCATATTGGAGGCATAAAACGTTGTAAACATTTTTTCAAGCATATCATAGTCAGTGATAGTATCTCCACAGAGTTTCAATTTAGAAGTAATTTTGAAAATCGTAGAATTATATTCAGAAACAGACTTAAAGTCTTGGAGCCTTAGAAGAGCCAAATTATATCATGCTTGTGGAAGAATGACCAACTTTAAGTTGTCATATCTTTCGTTTAAGCCATTCCACAAAACAAGTGGATCTTTGACTGTGAGATATTCTATTTTCAGCCCTTCATCAAGGTAATGGAGCAAGAAAATCAAGGTCTTAGCACAGTCTTGGGTGGATGCTTTATTTTTTGTTTTTAATGGCGTCTCCAAGACCCATTGCATCTAAATCGATTTCAGCATCCAACACCCATGTCATATAGTTCTTGCCCGAAATTTCAAGGGCAATGAACTTTTTTTTCATAATATCAGTCATAATTAAAAGAGGAGAAAAGTTATACCTTAGCCTTTTCAAAGAGCTTCTTGAGACGGTAGAGTCTCGTGCTTATAACGTGAAATAAAACAATAAAGAAGAATATTGCAAAGAAAGAGAGAGAGAGAGAGAGAGAGAGAGAGAGAGAGAGAGAGAGTTCTAATTTCTTTTGGGATGAATTACAATGGAATAGAACCCTCTATTTATAGGAAAATAGTGATTTAACCACCAAATAATAAACCCTAAGATCTCTCTAAAATATAGGCATTCACCATAAATAAAATTCTATTTATAACAAATTGTTTATTGATAGCTATCTTTTTGTTTCTCTTGTAATTAATGGACCTTTTAGATCACGACCTAAAGATCGATCTTTTTTGAATAATCTGAAAATCTTATAAGAAAATTTTCAATTATAGTCTAAAAAATTTGTAAGTTATTACATGTATTAAATTACAACCTAATATTTTGTGAACAAACTGAAAATTATATGTGCAAACATTATATCCAACTCTAATGTCATCCGGAGGAACAAATTTTCAAGAGCTATATTTGCACGACTTATTTAAATAGTGATAAAATATAAACACTAGCCCAAAAAATAGACATTTGCGAGATCAACCAATATTATATACATGCATGTGGACGATATTATCTACACGTGTGAACTCACAATATAAAATAAAGTCAAAATGTCTACTATTTGACTCCAATAATGATATGCAGCCGCACGTCAAATGCAATGAAACGAGAACAATTAGAAGCATTTCTTGCTTTTGTTTCATTTCTCGTCTTCTCCCAATTAATTGAAATTACATAAGAGATTAGGAGTTTAGGACGAAGCTTTTGACTAGAACGCCTACTTAAAATTTCCCTATGCGTGATACTAAATATACTAAGTTAATACAATAATAAGGAAAAAAAATTTCAAAAAACGCAGACTTCGAATGATCTCATCAATGAGGAAGTAAATATTTTTCACATAACATAAATTTCAAAGAAAATTGATGAAGAAAAAGGAATATGATTGCACCATGGTCGGGGCGGCGATGGATAGAATTCCACTCGGACCCATTGCTTCTTCGATCTCCATTGTAAGGCTGATACCGATCCCTATTTGGCCTCGGTTCACAGTCGATATCTCTCTTGATTCCGTCGACTATTCTGACGGAATAAACGGACCCCGAAGCGCCCCAAAGTTGATCATCTTCGACTCTAATTTTTTATTGATACCAGTTATGGACATCGACCCAAGTAACAATCGGATATTCTATCAGATTTTGCTTCAACTTCTGTGAAGTCACCGAGCTTCGAACATTGAGTCATTGGGCGAAATCTTGAAAGGCCCAGTTATCAGTGACCGGTGGCAGGTCCATCCGTTCCATCTGAAATAGGGACATGAACTCCCTAAGCATCTCATTATGCTTATGTCGTACTTTGAAAAGGTTCGACTTCCTCTCGACCTTGATAGCCCCAGCCTGTGCTTCCACGGAAGAGTCTACAAGCATTAACAAATGAGTCAATAGAATTATGAGGTAAGTTGTGATACATAGCTCCCTATGACAGGGTCTCTCCTAATTTCTTTAACAAGACAAACTCGATCTCTTCATCCTCCAAGTCGTTCCCTTTGATGTGGCATGTGTAGGGGGTAACATGCTCATTTGGTAGGTCGTTCCATTGTACTTAGGAATCACGGGTATGTAGAATTTTTTAGGGACCAACTTCGGAGCCGCACTTGGAGGGAAAGGTTTTTGCACGAACTTCTTGGAATCCAGGACTTTCAATATCGGCGGTGCTTCCGGGATTTGGTCGACCCTGGAATTGTAGGTTTCTACCTTTTTGTCATTTGCTTCGATTTTCTTTTCCCCTGATTCTATCCGTTTTGTCAGCTCCTCGAGCATTTTTATGATCTCGTAGTTAGCCCCCGACTCGTTTCCATTCGACCTCTCTGCAACCGGTTCATTTATGCAGGTGATTTTGGGGACGGATCGGGTTCAATTCTGCTTGGTGCGCCGTTTTGGTTTTGTAACTGAGCTATCGCCATCCGTTGAGCTTGTAACGTTTCGAAGATCATCCGTAAATTGATCCCGTCTTCTCCATTGTTTTGAGTATTTTGCGTTGTCGATCGGGCTCCACCACAGATGTTGTTCTCGAAGTCGATAGGTAGATTTGTGTCGATAGACACATGCAAGTTAGTGTCTAACAGGTCCGCGATTGAAATTTCGATGGGATCAATGGGCGATACCTCATTACCGGGCGATATGTTATTTTTTTCACCGTGATGGACAGACTCTTTGTCAACATGTAAGGGTACTGATTGAGAGTTTGACATTTTTTAGTTTTAACCTGAAATTACAGACACTTCAGAGAAGAGTGTGTTATAGAAATTAGAGTGTGTTATGATAATTTGTATTAGATAACCACTATTATTCTTAGCTCTACGGTGGGCGCCAAACTGTTTACCCTTAAAATCAGATAGCAATTGAATTTGTAAGTGGTTTTAAGGATACATGGATTAACTTGACACAAAATGATAAATTAAGTTGCAATTAAAATAAACAATGATAAAGTAAATTCAAACCACACGACTTGAGCAGTTACAGCCCTGGAAAGTCAGTAACACTTGAATTGGGTGCAATTTGATCGATATCAAGATATAGAACAACAAGAGCTTAGAGAAAGAAAATAACAATATACTGCTTTGGAATGCGTGATGCAATGTGCTTTACAAGTAATCAGACCCCCTTTATATAGTATGAGAGCCCTATATTAGGTACAACTCTATAAAAGGTAAAAATTCCCTAATTAACTGATTGTAGATCTCATGTCAGTATATGCTGAGATCTCCGCCGTGATATTCGGTCAGTTACGAATATCACGACCTTCTGTTGGCCGAGCTACAACGTTTTTCGAAGTTGAACAAGGCCAGGACCGATCCCTAATCACGACACCGATATCCTCAAGGGCGGGCGCTATGGTCTGGACTCAGAATTTATAAGATCCCTACATTGGTCTAGGCCCCTTGTTACCATATCTCGAGCTTAGCTTATCATGTCGGAGATCGGGATGCACATCGAGACCGGTTTTACCCGTATACAATTAAGACGAGTGATAAATTCGATAGCAAATTCTAAAATCATAAGCTCCGGCTTTGCTCATATATCTTAAAACCCTTGTTTGAATTTGGTTTTCCTACCAACTTTGTTAACCATTTTTCTCTCATTTTGTTGTGATTTGGTCCAGGGTAGTGAATGGGACGAGTCTAGTTTCCAGGAAGCAGTGAAAAGGGTTGTTGATGACTTGGCATAGAGGAACTTGTCTTGTCACCTGTTGGTAGGACCCATAAAATTCTGACTGGCGGCGCCTTGAATTATTGACTAGTTTTCAGAATTTTCTCATCAATCATTTACTTAAAGTCAGATTTTTCACCAATTAATGTTGTGAAAATTACAATCATATGATTGTACAATTTTTTTGGTAGTTTAATTACCTCAATGTAATGTGTTTTCATATTTTGTAATACTAGTCTTTATGTTCGTGCGATACACAAATATTTTTAGTGGCGGAACACGGTTAAACAATGATAACTTGAATTTTTTACTTTTGAACATTATACTATACAAATAGGGTAAAAGTATTTTTTTAAAAATTATATATAAGCAGTTAAATTCCTTGACAATATTACGAAGCACATGTCAAAGTAGGAGTATTATAAATTTTCAGTTGCATAAATTCAACAATTGAATCCTCAAAATAAAAAACAAAATATATAATGCAAAAAAAACTTATTAATAAATTTTTGATACAATCAAAGAACAAAATGGAATTAAATATTCTCGCACACCGGAGTTACGCGATTAAAATTGTAAAACATTTAAAGAATGTAATGTTATCAATATCTGCCCAGAAGATTCTTTTCATTAGGAATACCATTTTCTATCTGTGATTTTTCTTTTTTGCTAATTCTATCTGTGATTACCTCTATTATCCGCAAGTATAAATACTGGTGAGTCCTTACGTTTATCCCCCAACCTTGCAATAATTTTTCAAAAATCAAGAGGAGCTAAAAACCAAGATATCAAAAGAAAAAGATATTATGTCAAAATTATCAAAGAGATAACAAAAGCAAATAATGTTGTAAACCTATGAAATATAGTCATTAAGCGGATGCACCAACACCTATAGAATACCAAATTTGCATGGAAATGCTATCTAGGCTTATACACCATGAAATTGACTGCTGCAGATGGACCCTCATCAAAATGTCTAATAAAAGACTACAGTTGTCTCACCTGTTCTTTGCAGACGACCTAATTCTGATGGCAGAAGCCAACTAAAAAAGCTGTAATTCAATAATAGACACCCTTAATAAATTCTGCAACTATTCGGGTCAATCCATTAATTTTCAAAAGTCAAGAGTTTTATTCTCCAAAAATACCTCCTCCAGAAACAAGGAATGCATCAACCAATGTTTATCCATGAAACCCTCGAATGAAGTAGGGAAATACCTAAGATTCTCAATCCTGAACTCAAACCCATCCAAAAAAGATTTTCAACCTATTATTGATAGCCTTAACAGTAGACTACAGGGATGGAAGTAAATCTCCTGACCACAGCAGGTAGGACTACCTAATAAAATCTACTCTTGCAGCAATCCCTAATCATGTCACGCAAATCTATAGCCTCCAAAAGCTACCCTAAAAACTATTGACACCATTCAAAGAAACTTCCTGTGGGGGAGTACATCTGAAAAAAGAAAATGACACCTCATCAATTGGAACACTGTAACTAGGGATAAGAAGGAAGGAGGCCTGGGGCTATATAAAGCCAAATGGAAGAACAAATCATTCAATGCAACTCTGGCATGGAGATTTGCAAGTGAAAAACAATTTCTATGGGTTCAAGTCCTACAGAGCAGATATAGCATCAATATGGACTCTTCCAGGTGGAAGGACCTAGAGAAAAAAGGAGGAACCCACACCTGGAAAAATATCTGTATTGGAGGAGAAATCTGCGAAAAAGGCATCTACTGGGAAGTAGGTAATGGGGAATCCTTTAACCTTTGGCATGATACCTGGATCATAGACTCAGGTCCCCTTCGATTCCTCATATAGAGGCCTTTGCCTCTCAATGAAAAAAATCTCCCCTAAGTTCTATTCTAGAGGAGGGCTCCTTCAATATCAATACCCTCTCTTTTGAACTATCAGAAATCAGTTGTAATTTTTTTTAGCACATATAGATTAAACAGAGTGAGCCGGCAGTAGACAAATTTACTTGGGAAGAGGGACCTAATGGATCCTTCTCGACGAAGGCTGCTTACAAAATTGTCAAAGCCCAATCCAAAGAAGAAGGGAACTGGACTGACTTTTCTTGGCTATGGAAGCTAGACACCCTAAACAAAATCAAGTCCTTCTTATGGACAATTGTCCATAATAGGTTACCCACCTACAAAATGTTATACAATAGGAAAATCATAAACTCCAGCATTTGCAATATTTGCCAAAATGAAGAAGAAGACATGGAACACATGTTCTTCAGCTGCCGACACTCAAAACCTATTTGGGATCAATTGGGAAGCTTTTACAAATACCTGGATCAGCCTCGCAATGAGCTCACTATGCATAACTGGTTAAAACCCCTTTGCCACACAAAATCCTCTTTTAACAGATACTTAACTAAGGCAGATATCCTCCCCTTTACCCTTTGGCATATCTGGATCCACAGAAATAATTTCATTTGTAATAACAATAAATCTCTCCTCTCCTTAAAAAACATCGTTAATAGTGCAATGGAATTTAAATTGTTAATAGAGTCTATCCAGAGTCCTAACCCCAGGACTACCGTCTACATAAATGGAAGCCACCTGATCAGAGAACTTTTAAATTAAAAATAGATGGTTCTAGTTTAGGTAACCCTGGGAGGGGCGGCATTGGACGGGTTATAAGAGACTGGGAAAGTAACTGGATTATAGGCTTTAACATGTCCATCCCTCAAGCTACTAACATCTACATGGAAGGCCTCGCCCTTATACAGGGTCTAAAAATAGCTATACAACAAAACATTAGGTGATTAGTGGTTGAAACAGATTGCAGCGCCTTAGTTAACATGCTTACTAACGATAATGGTCCGTATCAAAATTTGATTACTGATTGCAGATGGATGCTTACTAGAGCAGGAGAGCCTCAGGTCACTCACGTCTTCAGAGAAGTGAATGGAGTGGCTGATGCTATGGCAAAACATGGAAGCAACTCGAACTTTTTTGGAAATCCTATGTTGTACTTCTCTCCGCCCCCTTTTGTGTCCTAGAAAAGTCCCAATTTGTAACACTTAAATAGGGCGGAATAAATATCTTCATTACCAAAATAAAAAAAAATAAAAATAGAATACTGCATATTTTTGTACTTACCAAGAATGAACAAAATCAAAACAAAAATCAATCCAACTACAACAGAGGACAAACTTTATAATGAATAAAACAAAAAGAAATCAATTAAAAATCATAGCAGAGCAGTACAATTATAAAAATCAAATATTAGAAAAAAGGGACAAAACATACCTTAATCTTAAAACGTAGACAAAAACAAATTAAATGAGCCATATAAGTAGCATAGTCCCAAAGCCGAAAAAGAGAGTTGTAGTACAGGTTTTTATTTATGAACTTTCTGCTCTTTTTACCTTGGATTGGAGTTTAAATCCTTGATGTAGTCATCTGATTGACTTTTAGGAAGCTAGTTGCATACTTTTGGATCTTCTATTGTTATTTTAATTTGTGCTCTACTCAAGTTCTAATTAGTTGATTCTACTACGTGATCTTCAATGTACCTTTAATCATTAGATATCAATTTGTTTACCCTAAAATTTGAGTAACAATTAAAATTATATTGTGGTTTTAAAGATATGTGATGTAATCCAATGCCTATTAATAAACAAGGAACTAAATAGATAAATTAGAGAATAAAATAATTCAAACCAATATAATAGCCAAATTTCGATCTCGACTTGTGATAGTCTCGAGGTGTGACGATAAGAATAGCCGATGATAAAGCAACTCTGATGAACAGTAAAGCGAAATAGCGAGAAAGTAATGAGTGTATATATTCTTCTTAGTGAACAATGGTGCTTACAAATGAATGGGTCCCTTCTTTATATAATAGAGGAATTCTAAACAAGGTACACTTCTAATTATAGTAGGAAATCATATTTGGCAACTGATAAATCGACGAAGATCAATCCATTCCAAAATCCATGTCACAATCTTCGATCCGTTGCGGATATCTCGCCCTTTCCATTACTGAACTATACCGACATCATTTCGAAGTATGCCCTCTTCGGACCTCAGTTAATCATATTGACTTTGATCTTGGAAAGAAACTTCGATCCCGGACTCGACGTCCTGGCCTTTCGACGTGATATCTCTTTTTCCATCAAAGGATGAAATCGGTAGCCCCGATTTCTACCGTATACAGATAGTCCCATCGTTTTTTAGAGTAAAATGATAAAAAATAACTTGAGCCTCAATTTTATGAAGACCCCGGTAACGACGTCATCCCCGTGATGTAAACGGTCGAGGTGACTGAAATATCCCGTCTGTACAGTTCCATAAATCATTAATGTCTGTCAGTGAGTGTTCGTCCACTAGCGCCATCGATCCGTCGTCGTGAACCTATAAATACAGGTTCTTTATTTGAATAAAAAAACTTTACTTCCACCTTCACCAAGTTTTCTAAGTCTCTTCCTCTCTCCATCTCTTCTCATTCACCACCTGTTGAGTCACTTTTATTAGTACCCAAACACCAAATTTCACCTCTTTCCGCTTCCTTATATCTGAATCAATGGCAAAAACATCCAAGACCATCCCACAAAAGGAGAAAGCTTCCTCCTTTTCTTTCCGGCTGGCCGATGATAAAACTCCGGTGGAACCGCTCCCACACGAGTATGTTCCCGACCCTTGTGTCTTAAAAATCGACTTCAAAGTCGAGAACCCTCCATTGATCCCTGCCGATGTGAGCATATGTCGAGATACATTTGCTCGATAACGGTGAAACATCTCGAGGCTGTGAAGAGATATTGTAAGTGGGGGTCCGATGTCGTGGTACAGATCTCCGCTCCCAAAAAAAGTAATACTACTCACGTGGAGGAGTTCCTAAATGTCTACACTTTACCCCTTCACACTGGGTCCCATCGACCCAGTCATTATTGATTTTGCAAGAGATATCAGGTCACCCTCGGCCAGGTTCACCCCTTATTCTAGCGTATAGTGATCATGCTCCGCTTCTTTTCAAGCAAGGCCAAGGGGCTGGAGTTCACCCTCAACCACCTCATACGGTTATATCGACCTCATCTTTTTCTAGGCTTGATCAAGCTCCAACGCCGAGCGACGAAGGTTTTTTTTTGCGAGTAACGATGATGGCAAGGATCGGGGTTGGATGAGCCGGTTCGTGTAGGTAAGGACCTACGAACTCATCCTAGAGGAGAAACTGTCATTCCCAGAGAAGTGGAATCCCAATCGTAAGTGACGTATTTACCCATTAGTCTTCGTATTTCGTTCTTTGCTTTATGTAATGCCTTCATCTATTTTGCAGAGGTTGCTTAGATGCCTCACACGGTCAAGACTGGGTTCGGAAGTTGGCCTCGGCTTCCTCCCATGCCGAGCACTACTGGCGTGACTTGGCAAGGGGCAGATAAGAAGCCAAAAAACATGGTAAGTTTATCCTGTATGCTTTCGACGTCTTTTTCTAAAATGTTTGACTCCCTTTTATGCAGGTCTCAGGGATGTTGATGAATTGAGGTCTGCCCCGCCTGGGGAAGAGGTGGTTCCCAAACCGGCCAAGGACAAGATAAGGAGAAGGGCCTCGCCTTCTGATACCCCGGAGCCTAAGAAGAGTAAGGCTCGTAAGACGAAGGACGACTCCGCCGCTCTATCTACCGACGTGGCCCAAAAGCTACGAGATGAAGAAGAGGAGGGGAAAAATGCTGGTTATAAGCTGGTGCCCCGAAAGAGGGCGAGCGTCGAAGCTCCAAAAGCAGCTGGGCCGGTGATGGTCGAAGAGACTTACCCTTGGCCCGAGGAGATCTCGGAAGGTGCACCGAGCAAAGTCCCCGAGTCATCGGGGGCCGAAGATATTTCCTACCATGATGAAAAACCGGTGAGTGTGCCAGAAGGGTCCGGTTCTAGGGCTCTTCAGAAAAGAGAGAGTGCCCTAAGTGACTTGCTTGGGGCAATCAATATTAATGATTCACCGCCAGCCCTGAATTTTCTGAAGGGCAATTTCGGGAGGCTCGATCTATGGAGACCCCCAATGTGGGAACGGACCACAATGGGGAAGACATATTTCGTGGCTGCCTTCTGGGGGTCGACGATGTTTTCGACCTAGATGCGATGATCAGTTTTGATGAGGCCCATCGTCTCCTAAACCAGGTAAACTTTATCCCTCGTTATTACGTTTGTTTTTATTTCCTTCTGTCTAATTTCTTTCCTTTCTCCATAGGCTATGACACTTCATCAGGAAGCGTTCATCAAATCTCAAGCCGAGCTGAACCGGTGTGAGGACGATCTCAAAAGGCTTACTGAGGAGAGAGACACCCTCAAACGCCTCTATGTGCAAAAAAAGGAGATCATCGACCTCTGAGCAGATTTGGCCTAGGCTCGTAAAGAAAAGGCTGAGCTAGACGAGCATGTAACTATCCTTTTGAAAGAGTACGGTCTCGACCCAACTGTGGAGATTAATACTTCAATATCTCAATTGCAGCAAAAGCTGGAGAGGATCGAGCTGCTCCGAGGGGAAGTCGATAAAATCAAAGTCGACTGTGATCGGTCGAAGGAGAACATGGACTGCCTCACTGCAGAGAAAGAGGCTACCTTGGCCAAACTGTCATCGGCTGAGGTCCAACTTTGGAGCGTTAAAGAGTAAAGCTCAACCCAGGCCAAAAGGATCAAGGAGCTTGAAGCTGAGCTTGCTGAGGCCAAGGCGGAGGTCAAGAAGACGAAGATCACGACTGACAAGTCCATAGCCGTGTACCTGGATGATGTCGAGGCTGATCAAACGCAACTAAGGGAGGCTTCTGATCAAGAGAAATGGAGCAATGATTTGGCGAAGTGCCAATCCCGGAGGGAGACCCTCAAGGTAATACATGCTCGAGGTTTTGACCTCTCCAAAAAGATAGCTCAAGCTAAGGCACTTGAAGCTGACGCCAGGTTGCTTATCTCCTCCGATGATGACGATGACAATGAAGGCAGCCGAGACGGGTCTAATAATGATGAGGGGCCCGAAGGAGAAGCTTCCCCTGAGGGAGAAACCAGCCCCTGACATAGTTAAGATTTTATTTTTATTTTTCTTTTTTGTAAGACCCCCGTCGGTCATTTGTACATATTTTTGCCCATATATATATAAAGAAACTTTCCCTTTTGAATGTCTTCTCAAATTTTGTCTTCAATCATATTTCTTGCCTAGTAAAACTTTAGCACAATCTTAAGCTTTGAACGGTGCATTTGGGATTTTAGTTTTAGGCGGATCCCTCGAAGTCACCACAGTCGAGTTCGAATAAGGTTTGATCTTGAAGCATAGGCCCTTTAGGGTTTGTATCGAATAATGGTGAGTCCCCGAGCCATAGTCAAGTCAGTTTTTATTTGGGCTCGGAATAGTTGAAACCTTAGGTTCAGATAAAGCGAGAACAAGATCTCGAACTCTAAGTGCATTGGCCCTTGGGCTCTTTAGATTGGGCCGATATGGCCTCTAAAAGATGGCTATTATTCCCCTCTTTCGGCCTAAAATACTTAGTAAAAATTTCTTTATGCCTTAGCATGTATTTTTTACCCGTTGTGTCCTTGAGGGTTCGATAGCGGTTAAAACCCTTTTGCTTTTTGTGCCTTAGCACGTTTGTGTTAAGATAATTTGTCACCTCTTAAGGTTTTTCGAGGGCTAATTTTATCGAAGCCCTTTTTATTATTTGTCGAGGGTAGCCTTTTAACCGGTTTTCAAAGAATTGGAAGGCCTATTTTTATTGCAGGATTCAGACGTCTCCGAGCCACATTAATTTGGTCGTAGCCTTTGGGTATGCCTCTTGGGATTATTCCCCAATAACACTTCGAACTCTCCAAGAATGATGGCTTTGTCCTATAGATCGAGGGGTGCCCCTTTGAGGTCTTATGAATTCGAGTTTAGATAACTCGAATATGTCAACTGTCAACAACAGTCCCTGAGTGTTCGAGGCATGTTTGCACCTGGCTCTTGAGTCGTTTCTCTCAAAATCATAAGCATGGAGCTCATATAGTAGAAAATTTTATTTGAGACACAAGATGTTTGATATAGAAAGAATGCTTCTTTGAATAATTTATACATACGTACATGTTTTTCCATCGGGGCTCGACTAATCTATATAGACACGGTTCATTCGATTGTTTGGCCCATTACAAAGTTTTCCTATTGAGACCATTTGATATGAAGTATTTTCCTCAAAAATATAACATCACATACTAGGGTGATGCCCCTCAGTATTCGAGGTTGATTGTAAAGAAGCCTTGGATATTGTTGAACTTTCCTCAGGTAGCACATAATTGTTGACTCATTAAAAACCTCGCCGGAAAAACCCATTTGGGATAAAAACCGATCTAATGGAAAAAGAGTGCAACACGTGCTTTAAAACCTAAGGTCCTCGTGTTGAAGGGTTTCCCGACGTCTTCGATCAAACACCTGCAATAAATTAATATCAAATACAAATGGAAAAGGATATAGTCATACCTTAGCAATAATACCGTTTGAGGAGTGATATATTCCAATTTTTTGGCAATTGTTCGCCCTCCATTGTGCCAAGTTTGTAAGATCCCTTTCCGATGACACCGCTGACCTGATATGGCCCTTCCCAATTTGGGTCCAGTTTCCCTTAGTTCGGGCCTCAAGCATTGAAGGTGGCTTTCCTCAAAACTAAGTCCCCGATTCTAAAGTGGCAAATGTTGGTTCTCCTATTATAATATCTCTTGATTCTTTGCTTTTGCACAATTATCCGAACGAGTGCAACTTCTCATTTTTCATCCAATAGTTAGAGGCTAGTATTCATAGCCTCATGATTTGATTCTTCCATTGCATGTTGAAATCTGGCACTAGGTTCCCCAACTTCGACTGGAATCAAGGTATCAGAGCCATATACTAAGGAGAACGGGGTTGCCCCATACTGGACTTTGATGTTGATCGATACACCCAAAGGACCTCGGGTAGAATTTCTCTCTATTTTCCCTTGGCGTCGTTCAATCTCTTCTTTAGATCCTGAATGATAGTTTTGTTCGTTTACTCAGCCTGTCCGTTTCCACTTGGATGATACGGCGTCGATAAGATCCTTTTTATTTTATGTTCTTCAAGAAACCTCGTTACCTTGTTGCCGATGAATTGCTTTCCGTTGTCGCATATGATTTCGGAAGGTATCCTCAATCAGCATATGATGTGATCCTAGATGAAGTCTATAATTTCTTTTTCTATGACTTTTTCGAAGGCCTGTGCTTCCACCCATTTAGAGAAGTAGTCAGTCATAAAACTGCTTTACGTGGGGACGATAGTAGAGGTCTGACGATATCCATCCCCCATTTGATGAATGGCCATGGGGATAGGAATGAATGAAGCTATTCTCCGGGCTGATGGATCATCGGTACAAACCTTTGACATTTTTCACATTTTCGAACAAACTCCTTAGTGTCTTTTCCCATGCTATCCCAATAGTATCCTGCTCTAACGATTTTGTGAATCAGTGATTCAGCGCCAGAATGGTTCCCACAAGTGCCTTCATGGACCTCTCATAAAACATAATCGGTGTCTCCTGGTCCTAAACATACTGCCAATAATCCATAGAATGTCCTTCTGTATAATATTCCATCTTCATCCAATGTGAATCAAACAGCTTTGGTTCGTAGGGCCCTCGACTCTTTAGGGTCCGATGGGAGCTTTCCGTTCTTCAATTATTCAATATATTTATTCCTCCAATCCCAGGTTAAGCTTGTAGAGTTTATCTCGGCATGTCCTTCCTCGATCATAGATCTTGAGAGTTGAACAACAGTCCCCGAGCTAATCTCATCTTCCTCGACTGATGACCCCAGATTTGCAAGTACATCGGCCTTACTATTTTGTTCTCGAGGTACATGCTGTAAAGTCCATTCCCTGAAACTGTGCAAAGTTACCTGCAGCTTGTCCAAATACCTTTGCATTCTTTCCTCTCGAACTTTGAAGGTTTTGTTTACTTGGTTCACCACCAGTAAAGAGTCACACTTGGCTTCAATGATTTCTGCAATCAGTGCATGTGCCAATTTGAGACTTGATGGCACTTGCACTGATTGGCGTGAAATCAGTGTAAGTGCCAATTTCTCTAAGTGTGGATATATATTTTCTGCTTCTCCTAAGGTTCGACTCACATAATAAATGGGAAATTGTGTACCTTGCTTTTCTCGAACTAGGACACCACTTACCGCAATTTTTGATACCGCCAAGTACAATTAAAGTTTCTCATCTGCTTTTAGAGTGTGAAGCAGTGGTGGGCTCGACAAGTATCGCTTTAATTCTTCTAATTCCTTTTGGCATTCCGGGTTCTAGGAAAAATCATTCTTCTTTTTGAGTAGAGAGAAAAATCTGTGACTTCGATCCGATGACCTCAAGATGAATCGGCCTAAAGCAATTATCCGTCCAGTCAGCCTCTACACGACTTTTACACTGTCCACGACAGTGATGTCTTTGATGGACTTGATTTTATCAGGGTTGATCTCGATCCCTCGATTTGAAACCATGAAGCCCAGAAATTTTCTCGAACCGACCCAGAAAGCACATTTGTCGGGGTTGAGCTTCATGTTATATTTCCTCAAAATCTCGAATGTTTCCTACATATGAGCAAAATGGTCCTCTGCGCAGTGACTTAACTAGCATGTCATCGATATAAACTTCCATTGACTTACCTATTTGTTCTTTGAACATTTTATTTACTAGACGTTGGTAAGTAGCTCCTGCATTTTTTAGACCGACGGGCATTACATTATAACAATATGTTCCATACTTAGTGATAAATGAAGTCTTTTCCTGGTCTTCCGGGTTTATTTGAATTTGATTGTACCCGAAATAGGCGTCGAGAAAGGTAAGGATCTCGTGGCCAGTTGTGGCGTTGATCACGCGATCTATGTTAGGCAGTGGAAACAAATCTTTAGGGCATGCTTTGTTTAAATCTTTATAATCTACAAACATTCAAAGCTTGTTCCCTTTTTTAGGGACCACGACTACATTGGCTAACCATTCGGGATATTTCACCTCCCAAATGGACCCTATTTTGAGAAGTTTAGTTACCTCATTCTTTATGAATGTGTGCTTCACCTCGGACTGGGGTCTTCTCTTTTGCTTCACCGATTTGAACCTAGGGTCCAGGCTTAGGCGATGCGTCGTTATCTCCGGTGGGATCCCTGTCATGTGTAAATGGGACCAAGCAAAACAATCTATGTTATCAATAAGAAATTAAATAAGATTTTTATTGAGTTCGGAAGTTAATCCCATTCCCAGGTATACCTTTCTCTCGTGCAGGTAATCGATCAATATAACATGTTCCAGCTCTTCGACCGTTGATTTGGTGGCGTCAGAATCTTCGGGAACAGTAAAGGTTCGAGGGGTTAGAAAATCCTCCTCCTTTTCTTCTTCTTCTTCTTCTTCTTCTTCTTCTTCTTCTTCTTCTTCTTCTTCTTCTTCTTCTTCTTCTTCCCCAATTCGGTCGAGGCTGATGGCTGTGATTGCTATTTGGCTTTCTATTTACCTTTGATACTCGACTTTTTCGAGGTTGATAACGTCGATAACGGTGTTACCTCATCGACCACAAATATTTCTTTTGCAGCATGCCGCTCCTCGTATACTATTTTTACACCGTCCGACATCGGGAATTTCATCATTTGGTGGAGAGTGGAAGGGATTGCCCTCTTATTGTGGATCCAAGGCCTTCCTAGTAAGGCATTGTACCTCATGTCGCCCTCGATCATGTGAAACTTGGTATCTTGAATGGTTCCAGCCATGTTAACTGGTAGAGTAATCTCCCCTTTAGTTGTTTCACTGGCCATATTGAAGTCGTTTAAGACCCGAGCAGTGGGCACAATTTGATCTTGTAGGCCGAGCTGCCCCAAGTTCCTCGATCGAATGATATTTGTCGAGATACCTGGATCCACTAAAATACGCTTAACTTGAACTTTATTTAATAAGATAGAAATTACCAGAGCGTCGTTGTGGGGTTGAAAGATGCCTTCTGCTTCTTTGTTGTTGAATGATAAGAAGCCTTCGGGCACATAATCTCGGGTTCATTTTTCCCTAGTGATTGATACCTTGGTGCGTTTGAATATGGGTCCCTATGGAATGTTGACCCCACTGACGATCATATGAATGACATGTTGGGGTTCCTCCTGTTCATATTTTCTGTTGTCGTCCCTTTCTCTGAAATGATTCTTGGCTCAATCGTTGAGGAACTCTCAAAGGTGGCCCTTGTTGAATAGACGGGCTACCTCCTCCCTTAATTGCATGTAGTCCTCGGTCTTGTGCCCATGCGTGCCATGATACTTGCACATCAAAATTAGGTTTTTTGGGAAGGATCGGTCTGTATGGGTCTGGGCCACCTAACATTTATGTTTCGGCATAACAAAGCTTGTACTGTCTTTTCGCACTTAGGCGCACATCGTGCCATTGGTAATGATTCTACTACGGTGCCACAAATTCGCAAGGTGATCCGAAGTAATCGTTGTTGTTCATTGGATTCCGGAGGAGCTACTTCGTTAGGATTGGGGAATTGCTGGGATTCTTCCTGAATAGCCTGGATTCTCCCGTTGAGAGTCACTTTGAAAGTATTACCTAAACTCTTCCGACTGAATATGATAAAGCCTATAAAACATAGAGCTACTATCATTTCTTCATTATAAATTGAGATCTTCTTCGAACTTGATGAACAAATAGATAGAATAGCAGCAAATAACATCTTTCTAGCCTGCATATTCGTGGAACTCAATCTCATTTAGAAAGCCTAATCTCTATCTTTCAGCAACTGAACGGGAAGTGGTTTAAGAATAAGAAAGGACTTTACAATCGGATGCGCTCGCCCAACAAGAAAGGCCCTGACCCTGCCAACCAAGTATCAAAAAGAAAGAAGAGAAATAAAGGAGAAGATAACTTCATATTTTGGTAACTCTGTAAGAGTCATCTTTAACCTTTAATGCTATTAATAGATTCTATAGCAATAGTCCCTCAGACTCGTTGAGGAACTCTTGAAGGTGGCCCTTGTTGAATAGATGGGCTACCTCCTCCCTTAATTGCCTGCAGTCCTCGGTCCTGTGCCCATGCGTGCCATGATACTTGCACATCAAATTTATGTTTTCTGGGAAGGATCAGTCTGTATGGGTCTGGGCCACCTAGTATCTTTGATCTTTCCGATTGCCAATACAATGCCCGATGCGCCGACATTGAAATAATATTCCGATAGCGGAGGTGCCTCTATGGGATCGGCATACTTATCAAAACCACTTTTGCTCATAAGTCCCCGAGAATTCTATCCTTGATCACTTCTTCGATCATTCCGGGTGGAATTGCGTCCTGAACCATTATTGCTTAGATTTGTGGCATATGGTTGATATCGTTCTATGTTTGACCTCGGATCCCTATTGATGTCCTTCTGGGCTTTATCTCTCGACCTATTTGGATGTACTGAATCGAAAGGGGCTCCTAATTGGTTCGTCCTCGACCCTAATCTTCGGTTGATATCGATTATGCATATCTGCCCAAGTTACGGCTGGATACTTGATCAAATTTTGTTTCTACTGACATGATGTTATTGAACTCCACTCGTTCAACCCTTGGGGGAAAGCTTGAACGGCCTAATCATCTGTGACCGGTGGCAACTCCATGTGTTCCATTTGAAATCGGGACACGAACTCCCTCAGCATTTCATTATCCCTTTGTTTTACCTTGAAAAGGTCCGATTTTGTTGTTGCAACCTTTATGGCCCTGATGTTTGCCTTTTCGAAAGAATCTACTAACATGGCAAATGAGTTGATGGAATTTGGCGGCAGGTTGTGATACCAAATTATTGCTCCCTTTAAAAGGGTCTCTCCGAACATTGTCAATAGCACAAATTCGAACTCATCATCTTCTAAATAATTACGCTTGATAGCGCATGTATATGAAGTAACGTGGTCATTGGGATCGGTGGTCCCATTATATTTTGGGTATGTCTGGCATACGAAACTTCTTTGGGATAGGCTTCGGAGCCGCACTTTGAGGAAATGGCTTTTGTACAAACTTCTTCGAATCCATCCCTTTCAAGATTGGCGGTGCCCCCGGTATCTGATCAACTCGAGAGTTGTATGTCTCCACTTTCTTATCATTAGCTTTGATTTTCTTCTCTCCTGACTCGATTCTCTTGGTGAGCTCTTCGAGCATTTTCATTACTACAGGATCGGTCACCGATCCATTACCATTTGACCTCTCTAGCACTAGCTCGGTACGGCGAGTGATTCGGCTCAACCCCACTCGGAGTTCTATGTTGATTTTGAAGTTGATGAGCCTGTAGCATCTCGAATATCACCTGGAGACTAACTCTTCCATCTGCTCTGCCCTGTGTACCTTGGCCACCAGATTGGCCTTCCTTGCGCACACTCCCTTCGAGGTCCACGCCCAGGTCTACATTTAAAGCAACATGCGAACTAACATTGATCGGATCGACAACTGGTGCTTCCCCGAGACTAACCGGTGGCACCTTGGCTACTGGAGAAATTATATTGTCGTTCTCCTCGTGAAATCCAAGGCCATTATCACCATGTGCGGGTGCATTTTGTGAGTTTGACATGTTTTAACCTGAAAGCAAAAATACTTGACAAGAACGAGCGTGAACTAATGTGTGTTATCAGAATCTGCACTGAACAATTACTATTATCTTTATCCCCACGGTGAGCGCCAAACTGTTTACCCTAAAATTCGAGTAACAATTAAACTTATATTGTGGTTTTATGTATATGTGATTCAATCCAATGCCAATTGATAAACAAGGAATTAAATAGATAAATTAGAGAATAAAATAATTCAAACTAGTATAATAGCCAAATTTCGACCTCGACTTGTGGTAGTCTCGAGGTGTGGCAATAAGAATAGCAGATGATAAAGCAACTCTGATGAACAGTAAAGCGAAATAGCAAGAAAGTAATGAGTGTATATATTCTTCTCAGTGAACAATGATCCTTACAAATGAATGGGGTTCCTCTTTATATAATAGAGGAATTCTAAACAAGGTACACTTCTAATTATAGTAGGAAATCATATTTGACAACTGATAAATCGCCGAAAGTCAATCCATTCCGAAATTCATGCCACAATCTTCGATCCGTTGCGGGTATCTCGCCCTTTCCGTTACTGAACTATACCGGCATCATTTCGAAGTATGCCCTCTTCTGACCTCGGTTAATCATGTTGACCTCGATCTTGGAAAGAAACTTTGATCCCGGACTCGATGTCCTGGACTTTTGACGTGGTATCTCTTTTTCCATCAAAGGATGAAATCGGGTAGCTACGATTTCCACCGTATATGCAATCCTTACATGAATATTCAAAATAATTATGTGATATATTTGGTTAAAGAAGTATGACCTAACAACGTCTGAAATTAATAAATTCATGGGCTGCTGGAACCAATTCGGCCAATAAGCTTTTGTTAGTGATACGCAATCATTCCCATCCAAATACAAATTAGAATTGTATTTGTATTCCGAAAAAAAATTCGTTAACTATGGTTTTCTTCAAAGCAACTTCAATATAACATAAACAACTTCCAAAAAAAAAAGAAGGTCTAGTTCAAAGGTAAATAGTGAGAAAGCAATGAAACTAAGATCATCGATGTATAAATCAGAAAATCATTTACAGTGAAGCACCATGATAGCAAACACTAATTTAGGTAATTTTAAATACTTTTAAATTCTTGACTCATGTGGTACAACGTTGGAAGCTGAAAGCGGTGGTGGTACATATTACATAATAGTGTTCCATGCACATTGGTTTAACCTAGTCTCTAATCAAAATCATAAGTATATCCAAATAAAAAAGAAATAGGATTATCCTAACGTGTACTATTACAATTGTGTCCTTGCCGGTAACTTGTTGTATTTAATATTTTAAGGCTATTTTAGTTTATCAACATTGTATTCGTGCTTATACATATATATATAAAAGGCCCTGAACCCGGACCCGATCGTGATGGTGCCTCTTGTGAAGATAAGGCCAGCCGATACTTACCCATTTCAGTTTTTAAGAAATTAAACAATAAGAATTAAGTCTAAAACATGATAAATAATCCAAAAGTAAGCAGTTAACAGTACAAATTTGCGGAAGAACAACCCAACACAGCCCGATACCGGAGTGTCACTAGTCATGAACATCTATCAATACGCTACAAGTCTGAAGTGCCTACTAAACTATTACATAATAACTGATAAAGAGATAGAAATGAGATAAAGGGGGAGAAACACGGGAATGCAGATGCCAAGTAGCTACCTCGTGGACTATGAAGTCTGCCGGGAGCTCTCAACTCGCGCTAGCAGGATCAGCAATGTTGAATCTGCACACAGGTGCAGGGAGTAAAGTGAGTACTCCAACTCAGTGAGTAATAATCATAAATAAACGACTCAGAGATATGAAAACACGTAAGGCACACTGCAAGCTATAATGAAGCAGTAAAACCAGTAAAAATAGTGAATCAGTAAAGATATGTAAAATCACTTAAGTTCAGTTTAAACTTCATGAAATGCCTTTTTCAACAATTTAATAGGTAAATGACAGACAAATAAGAAAGATAAATATATAAGGTTTGCCCCTCGGGCACCATGTCAACAAATCCGGTCCTCGGGTAATATCTTAGAACAACACCAGCCCCTCGGGCTATATCTCACATCACAATGGGTACCCGCGCACACTAGGTGTGTGCAGACTCCTGGAGGGGCCCCTTACGGCCCAAGCGCAATATCAAGCCATCTCGTGGCATCATCACTAGGCCCTCGGCCTCATATCAACAAGCCACCTTGTGGCGTACATATATCAGGCCCTCGGCCTCATAATCATAATCATATGTTTCCTCACAACATAGGCCCTCGGCCTTACTCAGTCAAAATCTTCACAAGTCACTTGGGCAATAGTAAAACATGATTCTCAGTCCAAAATATCATTTAAGTGTTAAAACAGAGTAAACTTGGCTGAGTTATGAAAATAGCGGAATAGCATGACTGAGTTCAAGTATAAAGTCAAAACAGTGAGGAAATATCAATAAAAAATCCCTTAAGGGTTCAAATAGTTGGCACGAGGCCCAAATATGGCATTCAACCCAAAACATGATGATAACAAATAGATTTCAGTCAAATACGTGGTAAAATAGTCATTCGGGACGGACTAAGTCACAATCTCCAATAGTGCACAACCCCACGCTCGTCATGAAGCATGTGCGTCACCTCAATATAGCACAATGATGTTCAATATGGGGTTTCATACCCTCAGAACATCATTTACCATCATTACTCACCTCAATCCGGTCCAAACTCTAGTCTGCGACGCCTTTGCCCCTCGAATCGACCTCCACTCGCGCCGAATCTATCCAAAATCAGAATCACAGTGTCAAAATATGCTAAGGGAACGAAGCCCAAGCGAAAATAATCAATTTACAACACAAATCCCGAAATTACCAAAACCCGACCCCCAGGCCCACATCTCAAAATTTGACAAAATTCACATCAATAGGTTCCTTATCTCCCCACGAGTTCATACATATCAAAAGTACCAAAATCCAACCACAAATGGTCCCTCAATCCTCAATTCTAGGTCTCCAATACCAAGCCCTAGTTTCCCCAATTTTAACCCTTAAATTCCATTAATTATAGCTCTAAACCGTGAAATAATACCATAGGAACGAGTTTTAGATCCAAAATCCTTACCTCAATGAAGTCCCTTTGAAATCCTTCTTCAAAATCGTCCAAAAAGCTCATACGCCAACTTAGAAATGGTGAAATAGCTCAAAAATCGCGAAGGAAATAATTTATACCTTCTGGCCCAGGGATTTCGCATCTGCGGCCCAATTCTCGCTTCTACGGTCAAGACCACCACATCTGCAGTCCTCACTTAAGTCCTAACTCTTCGCATCTGCGATGACCAATCCGCACCTACTCCTTCGCAAGTGCGGTCCACAACTGCTTATGCGGTTCTTGCCTTCCCAGCCATTTTTCGCTTCTTCGACCTATCTTCTGCATTTGCGGCGTCGCACATGCGGTCCCCAATCTGCAGGTGCGGAAACAACAGAAGCAGCGAAAATCTGCAGCTACTCTAAACTCCCAAACTCTCTGTCAACCATCCGAAACCACCCCGAGGCCCCCGGGACCTCAACCAAAAGCACAAACATATCCCATAACCTTATTCAAACTTATACCAATCTTCAAAACACCTCAAACAATATCGAATCAACCAAAAATCATCGGATTCAAGCCTAAGTTTCCAAAATCTTCCGAATTCCGCTTTTGATCAGAAACCTAACCAAACCATGTACGAATGACCTGAAATTTTGCACACACATCCCAAATAACACAACGGAACTACAGCAACCCTCAGAATTCCATTCCGACCCCTACATCAAAATCTCACCTACCAACCGGAAATCGCCAAAATACCAACTTCGCCAATTCAAGCCTAAATCTACTCCGAACCTCCAAAATTCATTCTGATCACGCTCCTAAGTCCCAAATAACCTCCCGAAGCTATCCAAACCATCGGAACTCACATCCGAGCCCTCTAACACATAAGTCAACATCTGGCTGACTTTTCCAACTTAAGCTTCCTCAAAAGAGACTAAGTGCCTCAAACCTTACCCAAACCTTTCCGAACTAGTGCCAACTAACCCGATCACATATAGAACCGATAGACAAGGCAATAAGAAGTAGAAATGGGGAAACGGACCGGTAACTCATGAGACGACTAACCGGTTGTCATATCCTTCCCAACTCAAACAAACATTCGTCTTCGAACCAGTCAAGAAACATACCTGAAGCCTCAAACAGGTGAGGATATCTGCTCCGCATCTCCTGCTCGGTCTCCCAGGTATCCTCTTCCACAGACCGACCTCTCCACTGCACTTTCGCTGAAGCTATATCCTTTGACCTCAACTTTCTAACCTGACGACCCAAAATAGCTACTGGCTCCACATCATAGGTCAAATCATCATCTAACTGAACCGTGCTGAAATCCAGGACATGAGACGGATCCCCAATATACTTCCGGAGCATAGAAACATGAAATATCGGATGCACACTCGACAAGCTAGGTGGCAAAGCAAGCTCATAAGCCACCTCCACAATCCTTCGAAGCAACTCAAAAGGCCCAATAAACCGAGGACTCAACTTACCTTTCTTCCCAAATCTCATGACACCCTTCATGGGTGAAACCTTTAACAGAACCTTCTCACCCACCATGTAGGATACATCTCGAACATTCCTGTCAGCATAAATCTTTTGCCTTGACTACGATGTACGAAGCCTCTCCTGAATCACCTTCACATTTTCTAAAGCATCCTGCACCAAGTCTGTCCCCAATAGCCTAGACTCACCCGGCTCAAACCAACCAACGGGAGATCTACACCACCTCCTATACAAAGCCTCATATGAAGCCATCTGAATACTTGACTGGTAGCTGTTGTTATAAGCAAACTCTGCAAGCGGTAGAAACCGATCCCATGACCCTCCGAAATCAATGACGCAAGCACGTAACATGTCCTCCAATATCTGAATAGTGCGCTCAGACTGCCCGTCCGTTTGAGAGTGAAAAGCTATGCTCAACTCAACCTGAGTACCCAACTCTCGCTGCACAGAACTCCAAAACTGCGATGTAAACTGAGTGCCCCTATCTGAGATGATGGAAACTGGGTCACCATGCAAACAAACAATCTTCTGGATATAGATCTCCACCAACCGCTCTGAAAAATAGGTAGTACACACAAGAATGTAGTGCGCGGACTTGGTTAGCCGGTCCACAATTACCCAAATAGCATCGAACTTCTTCAATGTCCGTGGAAGTCCAACTACAAGGTCCATAGTGATCCTCTCCCACTTCCACTCTCGAATATCCATCTGCTGAAGCAAGCCACTCGATGTCTAATGCTCATATTTCACCTGCTGACAATTGAGACACCGAGCTACAAATCCCACAATGTCTTTCTTCATTCTCCTCCACCAATAATGCTACCTCAAATCATGATACATCTTCACGGCACCCGGATGAATGGAATACCGCAAGCTATGGGCCTCCTCCAGAATCAACTCCCGAAGCCCATCTACATTGGGAACACATATCCGGCCTTGCATTCTCAACGCCCTATCATCACAAATGGTCACATCTCTGGCATCATCGTGCTGAACTCTGTCCTTAAGGACAAGCAAATACGAATCATCATACTGGCGCTCTCTGATGCGATCGTATAAGGAAGACCGAGAAACCATGCAAGCCAATACCCGACTGGGCTCCGAAATATCTAACCTCACGAACTGATTGGACAAGGCCTGAACATCCACTACAAGAGGTCTCTCCCTAACTGGAACATATGCCAAACTACCCATACTTACCACCTTTTGGCTCAAAGCATCGACCACCACATTGGCCTTTCCCGGATGGTACAATATAGTGATATCATAATCCTTTAGCAACTCCAACTATCTCCGCTGCCTCAAATAGAGATCTTCTGCTTGAACAAGTGTTTGAGGCTACGATGATCAGTAAACACCTCACAAGACATACTATACAAGTAATGCCTCCAAATCTTCAATGCGTGAACTATGGAAGCAAACTCCAAATCATGAATGGGGTAATTCTTCTCATGGGGCTTCAACTGAAGAGAAGCATAAGTAATAACTCTACCCTCCTCCATCAATACGCAACCAATACCAAATCTTAAAGAATCACAATACACGGTATATGAACCTGAAGCTGATGGCAAAACTAAACTGGAGTTGTGGTCAAATCTGTCTTGAGCTTCTGGAAACTCTCCTCATATTCGTCCAACCACACAAATAAAGCACCCTTCTAAGTCAACTTGGTCAAGGGCGATGCGATAGACAAGAATCCCTTAAAAAATCGGCGATAATAGCCTGCCAAACCAAGAAAGTTGCAGATCTCTGTGGCTAAGGATGGTCTGGGCCAACTTTGAACTGCCTCTATCTTCTTCGGATCAACCTGAATACCCTCGTTGGACACCAGGTGCCCCAAGAAAGCCACTGAATTGAGCCAAAACTCACACTTAGCGAATTTTGCATAAAGCTTCTCCTCCCTCAATCTCTGCAACACAACTCTCAAATGCTCTGCGTGCTCCTCCTAATTACGCCAATGCACTAGAATATCATCAATGAAGACTATGACAAACGAATCAAGATAAGGCTGTAACACACTATTCATCAAATGCATGAATATTGTTGGGGCATTGGTTAGCCCAAAAAACATCACCAAGAACTCATAATGACCATATCGGGTCCTGAAAACTGTCTTAAGAATATTTGAGTCCCTGATCTTCAACTGGTGATAACCTGAACGAAGACCAATCTTGGAGAACACTCTCGCTCCCTGAAGCTGGTCGAATAAATCATCAATGCGAGGTAAATGATACTTGTTCTTAACTGTTACTTTGTTCAATTGCCTATAATCAATGCACATCCTCATAGTGCCATCCTTCTTCTTCACAAATAGAACCGGCGCACCCGAAGGTGACACACTAGGCCGAATGAACCCCTAATCAATGTCACGACCCGGATTTCCCACCATCGGGTGCGTGATGGCGCCTACTATGGGAGCTAGGCAAGCCAAATATATAAAACATTTTTCCTGCTTTCTTCCAAACAATATAATAAACGAGACAAAATTTAAGCGGACGACTTTAAAACTAAAGCAACTGAGAACCAAAAGTGCGGAAGTTTGAACCAAAATGCTACCCAGATTCTAGTGTCACTAGCTCACGGACTACTACAGAATACTATAATCAATGTCTGAAAGGAAAATACATCATGTTTGTCTGATACAAGATAAACAAACGAAAAATATGGAAAGGGACTTCAGCCTGCAAACGCCAGCTAGGCTACCTCGAGAGTCCCTGGACTGAAGATAGCTCCCAGAAGTCCTACTGCTGCGGTCCGTAAGCTGCTCCCTGATCTATGCACAAAAATGCACCGAGTGTAGCATCAGCACAACCGACCCCATGTGCTGGTAAGTGCCTGGCCTAACCCCGGCAAAGTAGTGACGAGGCTAGACAGTACCTACCACAATTAACCTATACAGATATATATACAACAAGTGCAAGAAAACAATAACAAGATAACACAAAGTAAAACTAGGAGGGGACATGCTATCGGGGAGTAACAGATACAAATGAAATATCGGAAATAAATAGAAGAAACTCCGGTTTCCAAGATATATATATATATATATATATATATATATATATATAGTGAACGGCATGTCACACGATCCCATAATATCATATATAAGTGGACGGCGTGCCACACGATCCCATAATATAGTATATAAGTGGACGGCGTGCCACACGATCCCTTTTAACAATATATAGGTGGACGGCGTGCCACACGATCCCTTTTAACAATATATAGGTGGATGGCGTGCCACACAATCCCTATTTCCATATACCACGTGGTAGGCGTACCACCCGTTCCCATTTCAACTTTATCACAGTGCACAATATGTCACCGGCAATGGAGGACAATAACCAAGTGGACGGCGTGCCACACGATCTCAATTCATATCATATATAAGTGGACGGCGTGCCACACGATCCCATAATATCATATATAACTGGACGGCGTGCCACATGATCCCATAATATAGTTCATAATATCTGACTTAATATAGTAGACCCCTTCATGGGAGAATAACAACTCAATACCTTTAACCCGGCAAGGGTACAGCTAATAGCCCAAAATATCCCGACAAGGGAGAATATATATATCAGTCTACACATCCCGGCAAGGGAGTATTCACAACACATTCTCCTTTTAAATCATTCTTCCTCAACCGTTCACATTATATGAAACTTATCAAATAAACAAGGAGCTTGTGTCACATTATTCGAATTAAAAGCAATCAAGACTCACGGTCATGCTAGACTCCGGTGCATAGATAACCGTCACCATGCCTATACACCGTACTCCACATTAGCAAGTAGCAAATATCATCCTAATCCTATTCCCTCAAGCCAAAGTTAGAACAAACACTTACCTCGAATGCTCCAAACTCAACTCACGCTTCTAGTATAGCTTTACCTCTTGATTCCACCACCAATCCGCTCGAATCTAGTCATAAGTTACTTAATCACATTAATAATTACTAAATGAATCATCCCCAATGCATGAAAATAGATTTTTCAAGGTTTTTCCCAAAAAGGTCAAAAATACCCCCGGACCCACGTGGTCGAAACTCGAGGTTCGGACCAAAACCCGGTTACCCATTCCCCCATGAATCCAAATATATGATTTGTTTTTAAATCGGACCCCAAATTGAGGTCCAACTCCTCAATTTGTAGAAAACCTAGGTTCTACCCAAAACACCCAATTTCACCCCTGAAAATCTTTGATTTGAAGTTGAAATTATGTTAAAAGATGTTAAGGAATAAAGAAATTAAGTTAGAAATCACTTACCAATCATTTTGGAGAAGAAACGTTGTTGGAAAATCGCCTCTTAGGTTTTGGGTTTTTGAAAAGTGAAAAATGACTAAGATTTTCCGAACTTGTATACCTTTTTGAGGACCTGGCGCAGACCGCACAAAAATGTGTTGCGGCCGCGCCGAGTGGGAGAAAAATTGGGGCTTTTCTGAACCCTTCCAACGCGGACCACACTGTTTTGGTGCGCGGCCGCGCTGGTTAACCTGAAACCCTAGCCCTCAGACTCAGCCACGCGGACCGCACAGAAAGGCATCGCGGCCGCGCGGCTCCATCGCGGCCGCGCGGCTCCAGCGCGGACCGCGCGGAAATGACCGCGGCCGCGCTGGTGTCTGCAACACCTGAACCAGCATTTTCTTAAGTCCAAGACCTCCCGAGCCCCATTCAAAACTCACCCGAGCCCTCGGGGGCTCCAAACCAAACATGCACACAACCTTAAAAACATCTTACGGACTTACTCGTGCGATAAAATCGCCAAAATAACATCATATACATAGGATCAAGCCTCAAACACATGATTTTCTTTCTTCAACTTTCATAACTCAAATTCTCCATTTTTAGTCCGAAACACGTCATATGACGTCCGTTTTTAGCCAAACTTTACAGATAGTGCTTAAAACATATTTAAGACTCGTACCGGGCATCAGAACCAAAATACGAGCCCGATACCTAGTTTTCTGATCAATTTTCTTCTTCATTTTCCTTAATTAATTTCAGAAAACAATTTCACACAAAAATTCATTTCTCGGGCTTGGGACCTCGGAATTTAATTCCGGGCACACGCCCAAGTCCCATATTTTTCTACGGACCCCTCCGGGACCGTCGAATCACATGTCCGGGTCTGTTTACCCAAAATGTTGGCCGAAGTCAATATTATCGAAATTCATCAAATTTTTCACATAATTCACATATTCTAACATAAAAACTTTCCGGCTACGCGCCCGAATTGCGCACGCCAATCGAGGCAACTAAAAGCGAGGCTTTCAAGGCCTCGAAAGCGCGGAACAAGGAAGAACTACGGTGATGACCCTTCGGGTCGTCACAATCAAGGAGTTCTTGAAGCTGCTCCTTTAACTTCTTCAACTCCGCTGGTGCCATACGATACGGAGGAATAGAAATGGGCTGAGTGCTTAGGACCAGGTCAATACCAAATTCAATATCCCTGTCCGGTGGCATGCCCGACAGGTCTACAAGAAACATAGCAGGAAAATCGCTCACAACTGGAACAGAATCAATACTAGGAGTCTCAGCACCGACATCCCTCATAAAGGCTAGTTACTGTTGATACCCAATTTTATTTTTTTTTTGTATTTTTTATATGCAAAATATCTTTCAAAATAGCATGTATATGTATATATAAGTATGTCCCAAGGTCCTATTTTTTTTCTTAATTTTTTAAAGATTTTAAAGTCAATTTACTGCTCTATTTTATCAAGAAAAACCCAATAATTGTCCCCAAAATTATTTTCTTGGTGATTTATTTATTGGATTCTCATGTTTATATTAAAATATAGCTAATATAGTTTTTCACACATTTTTACAAATTTATTTGGTATTTTAAAGATAAAATTGTGTAATTGCAATATTAGCCATTTTATGTTTAAATCCGTCTCATGTTTATAAAATGGGATTTTATATTTTTGAATTGATAATTATACATTATAAGTCATTTTAGTGCTTTTAATTTGCTTTCAGAAATATTGTTATTACTTTTTATAAATTAAATGGGAAAAAAGGGGCTATTTAACTTATACCCACATTTGGCCTTTTAATTTGGCCTAATTAAACCCAATACCCAACCCAAATTAAACCAACCCAAGACCCAAGCCCAATCTTAAATCTACCCGACCTAACCCGGACAAAATCCTGGTCGTTGATCATTTTTTATCAACAGTCTAGATCCGCCCTTACCAAATTAAACCAAATGACCCCCCAAGACTCCCCTCATTCCTCACTCAACCGACTCTCTCTATATATCTCTATCTCTGGTTCTCTCTAGAACCTTCCCCCTTCCCCCCACTCCGATGAGTTCCAACCATCTTCTCCGGCCACCTCCTAGACTGAATCCATGGTGGTTTCACCACCCACCAGCCTTTTAAGGCTCCTCACGCTTGGTTACTAAAGTTTCATGACTTGACCACGAAGAGATGGGTCCAGACCCTTGTTGATTCAAGTTTCACGACCATCTCTGGCCTTGCTCCGGCAAGCCATGTCTGTTTCGAGCCTGGCATCGACTCCTCCTGCTTAGATCCAAGCTTTTCTCACCGTTTGGGTTTCTCTAAAACCCTAGCTTTTGAGGTTTTTCTGATCTCTGTAGATCTATTCCATATCCATATTTTCCCTAAGCTTTTAAATGATTTTTTGATATTTCTTTCAAAAGTTATGCTTTCAAAGCCTTTATTTTCCGATCTAGGGTTTTTAGATGTTTCTCTAGTTTTTCTTTTTCTTTTGTGTGCTTCTTCTACTATGTTTCTTCTACTGTGTTCTTTGTCTTTCTTCTACTACATTTCTTCTATTGTGTTATCATTTAGTTTCTGCTACCATGTTCTTATCAGTTTCCTCTACTATGTTTTTAAGTTTCTGCTACTGTGTTCTTAATCAGTTTCTTCTACTATGTTTCCCATTAGCTTCTTCTACTATGTTTTTTTACTGTGTCTCGCATGTTGTTCTTTTACTATGCTTCTCATGGGTTTCTACTACTGAAAGAGCATGCTAAGGGTATCAGTTCCTTTCTGAAACCTCTGAACCTATTTCGATTAGTATCTTTTCCTTGATTGCTTGTCCTCTCACCTCTGCACTCGATTGATGGTAAAAACCCAAAAATTTGGGGGTTCATCTGAGTTTTGAGACCATTGGCTATGTGATTTGCTTGGGCTTCATCTCTGAACTTGCCTGATTTTAAAAACCCTAATCTTTTGGACCTATTTGAGTTCCTGGAGTTGTTTTATCTACTGCTTCATTAAGTTTCAAAATCATTGTTTCAATTTTGTTTCTTCATATGATTCTGACTTTTGCTAAACTCTATAAGACCTTGCATTTGACCCTTTTCGCATGCCTGATACTTGTGTGCTCTTTATATGTGCTGAACTTCCCTCTAAAAGGGCTTTCAATTTTTGATTAATTTCAGACTTCCTTTTGTATAAGTTTGATTGATTTCTTTCCTTATTTGCTGACTGCCCTGTTACTAGACTTAAGTTAAAAACTTTTCTCAGTTATTTTGACTTGGTTCATTCATGGACCAGTGATTACAAAATCTCTGATCCTTGATTTATTGACTACTAATTGATTTCTCTTACCTTATTTATGCAACCGTGTATTTCAAAGCTCTGCCCCTAAAATAAACTTCTATGTATTTACCCCTAATTGCCTACTTTGCACAAGATGTTTATTTGATTTCTCTCCTTAAATAGTTTTACCTTTTGAGTCTGAATTCCTTAATTAAAGGAAGTCTTGTGTTGATTGATTCTTAATAGACATCCAGTTCCTTAATCGTTTTCTTACCTAATTTTTTCCTATTTTTCACACTATAAATACATGACTCTTTCATTAGCACACCATCACTCATAGTCTTTCTGAACTTACACTTACACGCAATAGTATTCTCTCTTATTGGCTGCATTGTGGCCTATTTACAAGACCTACTTCTTTTCTCTATTTGTTTCTTTGAAACTGGTATGTCCTGATTTAAGCATTAGTACCACAACAAAGTGTTTATTTACTGCTTTCGTATCTATGTCTACTCACTGCTTCTGTATAGTTCAACACTTACTTTAGCATGCTGATTTCTTCCTGCCTGTTCTATTCTGAATCCCAAACCCCTGCCCCCTATGTGTTTGAGCTATGGTTTAAGGCATGGCAATATACAAATTATTTTCCATGAACTAAATTTGATCCCTTGGGATCCTAGCCTCTAAATAGTGTGTTCTAACAGGCTATGGGTATGCTGGCATTCTCCATTGCTGGGCATGCACACAGCCTGCCCTTGCCTCTTTCAATTTCCCTATTCCCCCTGAACCCCTTATGTGTCCTTATCTGTAGCTATTTCCCCCTCCTTTCCCCCTTTTATAATTTTGTTTCTGCACTTGCACACTCTCTTAGTCTTTAAGTTTTGCCCCTCTCTTATGAGCCTTGCCTTGGGACCATTTGAGCTCCCTCTGAACTTGGACACTTGAGGGCTGGCCCTTCCACACTGCACTTGACCTAATCTGATAATACATTTGGGTGTGAGCATTGCCCGGAGTCCTTTTTGAGGCTCTTAGGGAACTTTGACACACTCGAGTGGGAGAAAGTCTTTGGATCTTGATCTTATGGGGTTGGTTTACCTCATATTTCAGACATGAAGTCTGAATCAGGCTCACTTTTGGTTGTACTTTTAATTACATTTTTCTGATGTATTTTACTTTATTCTGGGCTGTAATAATTTGTAATAAACTCTTGAGGATGACTAGTGAAAAGGGCGGGTAACTATGTATGCAAAGAGTAGATACCATGTATATAGGTCATTCTAAATTCTGCAACTCTCATATAGAAATCATGCGTATAAATCATTCTGAAATCTGCATGCATATAGAAATCATGCTTATAGGAATCACGTCCATAAGTATGGAAATCTGAGTTCTGCATATCCATATAGAAAACATGCCTATAGGTCCTTCTGAATCTTGTATATCCATTTTTATCTAGAAATCATGTTCATAGGTTTTAAATAATCAACTGCATATAGATATCATGTTCATGTCTTAAAATAAATTCTGCCAGTTAGATACCATGTTTAAAGGTTAAAACCTGTCTTATGCCTTTAGATATCATGTCTATAAGGTTTCTGCATTTTTATTATGTCTATAAGTCTTCTGATCAACTACACGTAGAAAGCTTGTTTATAGGAATTATTAAGCGAATCTGAATTGCCTCATTCACGTCTAGAGCTAAACCAGTAATAACAAGGATCATCATTTGTAGAACTCATGACCTTCGTAAAACTTGCTTTCTTTAATAATCTGACAACCTTTTTAACCTGTACATATTCAGTTTATTATTATTGCTTTCTGAATTCAGTAGATACCATGCCTATAGAATCCTTGTCCAACATTTAGTCAAGCCTTAGGGAAAAGTTATAAACTGAATCCGTGCTATTAGCTACAACGAGCAGGCAGACCTGATTCTTCTAAAGATTTCAAACTATTCCTTTTAAGAAAATCAGCTTCCTTTTTAATTCTTTCCAATTTTTTTTGTAACCATTATGTGAAAATCCCCTCTTATTTGAAGCTTTATTTTCCTACATGTTATTTGCACCTAAACTCACAACAATAGTCTGGCCGGGAACCACACTAGTGGATCATGAGGTGTGCCTAACACCTTCCCCTTGGGATAATTTCAAGCCCTTACCTAATCTCTGGTTACTCAAATCAAACCTTCTTGGTGTCCTAATACACCTTAATCATTAGGTGGAGACTCTTCAATTCAAACCCAAAATTTCCCAAAAAGGGTATTGAGTTGTCCTCCCAAATGTCATAAACCCGATTTCGCGAGAAAAATGGGGCGCGATAACATGGCGACTCTGCTGGGGATCTTTTAGGCTTTTACCATTTCAGACTATTATTGTGTCTTGACATTTTCTTTATATGCCTTTATTTGTTTAATACCTTTAAGCATTCAATTCCCCTTTTCAACTACAAAACTGACTTGTCTTTTTGTTTCTTTCCTTCATATTTTTAACTGCTTTCCTTTACTGATTTCCACTCATGCCAAACAAAATACCATAGCAACGCTTATAATGAGTGGTTGCGCTCTTCTGATATTATCACCCCTAAATCCGGCAAAGGAATATTTGCAGTAAAACTAGTCGATCAATGGTGTAGTCGACGATTCCACACCTTTCCCTCTTGAGTTGTCCGCTCAAGGGTACCAGTCTAAAACCCCATAGAAACCTTACTCTGTTTAATTGTGCATGCATCATGATCAAACCTAGCTGAGTCAGTTATGTTGTCTGCATAATGACTCTTTAAGATAGCCTTGTCCAAAGTCCATTGGGTTTCCCTAAAACCCAAACGGACACTACCACGTTTTGTGCATTTATTTGGAGAATTAAATGTTTTTATGCCAATTATTGATATTTAATAGTCAAGTCTGGTGGGGGTAAGGTCCTAACCCTTTTTTTTCTTGCAGAAATATGAGGCACGAAGTCCCCAGATTCGGCATGGTCACCAATATCCACCCAGAATTGCTAAGCTGGTGGGAGGATCTTCATTCCAGTGGTCACACTCTTGTCCGGAAATACCTAGGAAATCTACCTTCTCTCCTGGAAATCAAACCTAACAACAAGATCATAGAAGCTGTTACTCTATTCTGGGATTGTGATAGGTCTGTGTCCGCTTCGGGGACATTGAGATGACACCCCTGTTGGAGGGAATAAGAGGATTAGCTGGTATACCATGGGAAACTCCGGGTTTGTTAATGCTGGAAAACTGCAAGGGTAGAGGTTTCCTCAAAATGATGGGTCTAAAGAAGAATCCAGACTTGACATGTTTGAAAGAGTCGTATATTCCCTTTGATTATTTGTACGAGATGTATGGTCACAACAAATCTTACCGTACTTATCCTGAGGAGTTCGCCCTCACATCATTGGGTCATATTCACCGAAGGGTCTTTGTCTTCATGGTTTGCTTCCTGGGGATGATAGTGTTTCCAATGAAGAAAGCAAGGATCCACACCAGGCTAGATATGGTAACCAAAACTCTAATGGAGGGAATTGGTGGGCAACCATTCAGCATAGTGCCCATGATCATTGCAGAGATATATCGAGCCTTGGAGAAGTGTCAACAAGGAGCCAAACATTTTGAGGGTTGTAATTTGCTACTCCAGCTCTGGCTCATGGAGCATCTCCAAAGGAGTGAATATCGGCAAGAGATTCAGTGAAGGGATTGGGATGATCACATAGCCTTCCATTATCCAAGATGAATGAACTACATGCCCAACATGTTTGCCCAACCAGAAGACGCCAAGGGGTGGTTAGAGTTGTTTGAAAATCTAATTGAGGATCAAGTACAATGGATGTTCGAGTGGTTCCCTACTGAGGAATTCATCGCCCGATCCAAGGATGCACCATTTCTGATATTGATCGGTTTGAGAGGAACCTACCCTTACGTCCCTCTCCGAGTTTTGAGACAGGCTGGTAGGAAGCAGGTTATACCAAGGGTCGACAAGATGAGTCACTTTCGGGCTGAATTTCAGGATGATGATAGCCGTTACAAGTGCCAAGCTCAGCATATATGGCACTGCAAAATCGTCATGGGAAGGGATACCATCGAGCCAAACAGATACCATGTTGGTTGTACTCCATACTATTCAAGCTGGCTGGAGGATAATCATAATGGTCTGGGTCAACCCAAGTTTGTTCGAGGTCACAGAATCATAGATGAAAAGGCCGAGGCATAGGTCAAATACAATCAACTGCGCAAGAGGATTCAGAAATGTGAAAGCGAGCACCGTGAGATACAAGAAGCCCACCAAAAGCTGATTGAAGAGTGGAAAGACATGGTTGTCAGTTCCAACAAGTTACTGGGATACTTGGAGCGGGGTTTAGTAGAGTTGGAAAGGAAATTTCTCAAAAGAATCGAGGATTGCTAGAATGCTAAAGGAAACGAGGGCGGACACCTAGCCAGAGCCTACCTATTGCTGGGACTTCGCGAGTTGGTGAAGCTGTTCGATGGAGCCAAAGATGACGAGTCTAGGGAAGGTCCTTCTAGGACCAAATAGATAGGATCCTGTTCTTTTGCTTTGAGAAATGTAATAAGGCTGGTGGCCACTAGTGACATTTTATTTCCTGTTATTTAGTGTCGTTTTGGGATTCGTCTACTTTTTATTAATAAAATGAGGCATTTAGCACTCTAAGTTCTCCAAATCAATTTGTCGCTAGGCCTACCTCGGGCACAAAGAGGTTCCCCAAGTTAGGACACGATTTACATTCTTGCACTATGTGTTTAAATATCGCAACATTTTTCTTATAATCCTCACTAACTTGTTACCTTTTTTGTTTTTACTTTTGTTTTATTACCCTCCCCAAAGGTTAGTTCATGCACTCTGGCATCATCATCCTATTACACGAGATCCCGGTGCCCTCCACCCACTCCTCCTCTTAGTCCTATCAGAAACAATAACAAAGGGAAGATGGAAGATTCGAACAACACCAGAAGGAAAACTCAACTGAACGGGTAGAGGTCACTCATAGTACTCAGGTTTCCAAAGAAAGTATGTCCCAACTCGAGCAGAAACTGTTGAAGTTCCAGGAGGAACTTTATCAAGTTTGGAATCTGGCGAATTTGTCATTTTCCCTCACCACTCCAGACGTTAATTTCCCAAACACTCAGAACCCCACACCTCCACAAACACAAAACCATCCCGCTCCTCACCACCACTGTAACACTTGACATACCTCCAACAATACTCTACTGCTCATCCCAGAACCGTTGAACTCCACAGATGACCATTTCCACGCTCATCACAACACCCCCATCTATGTGGAAACCGTACCACTCTCCACCCAACCCATCTCAAGCACACCCGAGTCTGATGATAAAGACTCACTCATCAGGAACCTGGCTAAAGAACTTAAGAAGTTGACTAGCCGAATTCAGGGCGTCGAAGAAAGTAAGGGGATTGAAGGGTTGAACTACGAAGATCTTTGCATACAACCCGATGTCGAACTGCCCGAGGGGTACAAACCTCCTAAGTTCGAGATGTTTGATGGTACAGGGGATCCAAGAGTTTATTTGAGAACATACTACGACAAGCTAGTCGGAGTAGGAAAGGACGAAAGGATCCGTATGAAACTTTTCACGAGGAGTCTGAAAGGAGATGCTCTGTCTTGGTACATTAGCCAAGATCCAAAGAAATGGTCGAGCTGGGTAAGTATGGCATCCGATATCATGGACAAGTTCAGGTTCAACACAGAAAATGTGCCAGACGTATTCTATATCCAGAACCTAAAGAAGAAGCCCATGGAAACATTCCGCGAGTATGCTACTCGCTGGAGATCAGAAGCTGCTAAGGTCAGACCTGCCTTAGAGGAAGAACAAATGAACAAATTTTTTGTCCGAGCTTAGGACCCGCAATACTATAAAAGGCTGATGTTGATTGAAAGCCATAAATTTTCTGACATCATCAAGTTGGGTAAAAGGATCGAAGAAGGCATCAAAAGTGGTATGGTTACAAACTTTGAAGCCTTGCAAGCTACCAATAAGGCCTTACAGTCTGGTGGTACGTCCAAGAAAAAGGACGTAGGTGCCGTAATGGTTGCATAGAGAACCAAATCCCCTATCAAATATCAAACATATCCAATGCCTCTACTCACATATCCTCTTACTCCGAACTACCTGTCACACCTCCTTTTTCCGCCCCCGAGAGGGTACAAGGGAGTTTTTTTCCAATTAAAGGACAATCGAAACGGGATTTATTTCTTTATTTCAGAGTCGCCACTTGGGAGATTTAGGGTGTCCCAAGTCACCTATTTTAATCCCGAATCGAGGAAAAGAATGACTCTGTATTACAGTCTGCGCACCAGAAATTCGGATAAGGAATTCTGTTAACCCGGGAGAAGGTGTTAGGCATTCCCGAGTTCCGTGGTTATAGCACGGTTGCTCAACTGTTATATCTGGCTTGATTATCTGATTTTATACAAATATGGACTCATGTGCAAGTTTTATCTTTTTACCGTTTTCATTATTATATTTTTTAAAGAATGTGAACATCGTTTAAAAACATGTCTTTGGATTGGGTCACATAAAATGCATCCACGATCCGGAACATATTTTTATTCAATGTTTTGGGATTTGGATTTGGGTCGCATAAATGCATACCCGTGTTTAAGAATGTATTATTATTATATCGCGCCTAAAGCAATTAGCGATTTATTACTTTGGGGTAGGGCCGTGAAATTTGCTAAAACGACTCCTCCTTAATTCTAAGCAATTAAATGTACATTTATTGAGGGCCCCGCAATCTATACATTTTATTAAGCGAGGCTCATCTCATTTATTTTCCTAAATGGATAAATCTTAAAGCGACTACATTTTGCTATTTAAAATTAGTCTCTAAAATGAATAAAGAAAATCCTAATTAATTACGTTTTTTTTATTATTATTATTTAAGAAAACATGACACGCTAATTGCTTGATTCATACAAATATTGATGAAAAAGGAATTTTATTCTTAATTTCAAAAATTATAAATTAAATAAAAATTCAACAACTAATATTCAAAATAAACAAATATAGCTAGATTAAAACTCAGCATTGTTATTTTTTAAAAAATATTATTGAGATTAATTATTCACAATCATTTGAAACTAAATTTAACCATAATTACTAAAGCTTATTAGAAAGTTTATTAGACTTAAACGTTCTTCTAATCTTGCTTAAGCTCAAGTCATGCCTTAATGCCTAATTTACGATGTTTAATTTAAATTCGTGTCTTAGCTAAATTTAGCTACTTGTTCATGATCAACCTATAATCTTGAAGCCTTCATAACTAGTGAATTAACCTATTTTGCCGAACCGATTTATTACAGACTAACTTATGATATTATTTTCTTATTCCAATTATTATTTAGTAATTCATGAAATAGCTTAAATACAATCAACAAAAGGAACAAAGAAAAAAAAACGAAATTAAAACTTCAAATTTTCATTCTTCATATGTATTCACGCTTCATATTTCGGATTACAATAACCAGCTTTTCAGTTGTGTACCTGATATTGGAAGCAAAAGAAAATGAATATGAGAATCAGCAGCAGCAGTAAAATCAGTACAACACAGCAACAATAGCCCAGCAACAGTAACAACCCAGTAACGGACCGGTGGAGTAGTAATCCAAAAAAACAAAAGCTTCCAGCTTTGATGAAACAACAATTAATTCTGATTTTAAACAAAGAAAGCAGAATGTTTTTTCTTAGGTTTTTTTTTATTTGAAAGCTTAAATATTTTTCGGAATTTTTTATCTCTTAAATGTTCAGCCCTTTTCTCTCTCTTATTTTCAGATTTGTTTTTCTCTCTCGTATCTGTGTATTTTTCTCTTATCTCTCCTCTCTTTTGATTTCAAGACTTCACATATATAACCCATCCCATAAACCTTTCAATTAATTAAAATTAATACTTTTTCTCTACCCAACCCATTATCTTCCCACTCATCCCCATTACATTAAATAAACATATCACACCACCCCATTTCATTTTGTCCCCCATGCCTAACATAAAATAATGCAAGATTCCCCCTTTAAATTAAATCTTGTCCCCCCTTTATATTAAATAACCATATCACAACCCACCCCATTTTATTTTGTCCCCCATGCTTCAAATAAACAATTACAAAATGTACAATTCCTAAACTACCCCTCACGACCTTACTGAAATTACCAAACTACCCCTGAACGTACTACAAATTACCAAACTACCCATCAGCTATAACACATCAATTAATCAAACTTAACCAAAATATAGACAATATGATCAATTTCTAACAATGTTCTAACAACAATATGAACACGGATGAACATCATAACAACAATATCACATGAACACGATTTTAACAACATTTCAACAACAAATCACATGAACACAAATTGAACAACAAAGAACAACTAAAATTTGATTGAACAATATTTTAGCAACAAACAATCCTATTTTCGGATTCAACAACAACAACAAACAAAGTATGAAGATTTCTAAATTCAATCATATTGAACTTAAAATCAATTCTAACAACATTACAACAAACAATTCTTATATTAAACTTTAAACAAGATTATGAGAACAATTCAAGAAATAATCATAAATGGTAAACAAGAAATCAAACTATACAAAATTCGGATTCAAGATCATCCAAACAAAGTATGAACATGAATGAATCTATTTTAACACAACAAACATGACGGATTAAACGATTAAATCAATATATTCCTTTAACACAACTAAATTCTTTTTAGACAAATAACAAGATCGACGAATAAACAATTATGAACTTAAGCTTGAACTTAACAATATTAACAATTTCTAACAATACATAAACTCATGAAACAAATTGAAGAAATAGTTAATTAAATTTCAATTTGAATCTAACAAACATCAAACTAACAAATATTCACTTAAACAATAATACAAACATGAAATGAATATGAAAACAACTAATTAAACTTCTATTTTGAAATCTGAAAATTAATTTAACAAACAACATGAACATGAACAAAACCAAAAATCAAATATCTAACCATAGACATGAACAAAACAAACATTCGCCGATTTTAGATTCGAAAAAAATATCAAAACAAAATACGAACAAAGTAAAATTCAAAAAAACTACTAACCGGATTGAAACGACGAATAACGACCAAACAAACAACGAACTTGACGATGAACTCACGACGTACAGGATCTTGACTCGACGAAAAACCCTCGACCAAACGAAGAAGACGGAGGGAAAGGAGCAGCAGCCCGCAGCTGGCCATGGCAGCATCAAGCTTGCTCGTCCATGGCAGAAACGTGAGCAGCGGTGACGAGCAGCTCGACGTGAAGATGGAGGGGAAGAAGCAGCGTCGCGGCAGCATCAACATCGCGGCAGCAACAGCAGCGACCATGGTAGCAGCTGTCCGACGACGGGGACGACGGGAAGAAGAAGCAACATCAGCAGAACAGCGATGGGGAGGTTGACGATGAAGCAGCTGTCCGTCGAGGGGTGTTTGGACGTAAGGTTTGAGCTGGTCGACGAGCAAAACGCAGCAACAACGTTGCTCGTCAATGGCGGACGGTGGAGGGGTCTGGTTTTCCGGCGCTTGGACTGATCATTTGGAGGATGGTTGCCGGGAAGCCATGGTTGGGAGGGAGGTGAGCTTGAGGAAGAAGAAGAAGATAGGAGAGGGGGGGGATGGTTTAGACTTTTAGGGTTTTTGTCTTCTTTTTGTTTTGTTTTGTTTTGTAAAATGTAAGACAAAGGGGTTTGGGTCTTTTGGGTTATGGACTGGGTCGACCCAGTTCGAAATGGACTGGGTCGTAGGGAAGATTGGGCCATTTTTTGGGCCTGTGGCTTGAAATCGAAGAAGAGGCCCAATTCCGACTTTCTTTATATTTTCGCTCTCTTTTCTTCTTTTATTTCTCTAAAACTAAATTATAAAAATACTTAAACTATTATTAAGAACTAAATTAAGTTATAAAAGCGCAAATTAACTCCAAATAACAATTAACGCACAATTAAGTAGTAATTAAGCATAAAATTGTATATTTGGACATTAAATGCTAAAAATGCAAACGATGCCTATTTTTGTAAATTTTTATTTTTTTGTAAACAAACTTAATTACTACCAAATTGTAGAATTAAATCCTACATGCAAAATGCGACATATTTTTGTATTTTTTATTAATTTAGCAAATAAACATGCACAGACAAATACAAATAATTATTCAAAATATCACAAAATTGCACACCAAGGAAAATTATTTTATTTTTTGAATTTTTTGGGAGTAATTCTCATATAGGGCAAAAATCACGTGCTTACACTACCAAGCACCCTCACCCTCCTACCAAACTCCACCACCTACTTATCAATCACCTCCACCTCCCACATATCAACCTACCTCACCAAGATATTCCCAAATTGCACATGTCTACCAAGCCTACAATGCTCAACCATCCCACTATCAATCACCTCCCGCACGCCTAAACATTCCTAGACCTCGACCAAATTTTGACCGCAGACCTCCCAAATAGTATACCGCCATTGCTGAGCAAATTGACCAGCTGTACGAGAGACTCAAAGATGCTGGTTATGTCACCCATATCCCTGCTATAACCCTTGAAAACCCTTCTCAATGGGTCAATCCAAATAAATCCTGTGCATACCATTCCGGTATGAAAGGACATACCATTGATGAATGTCGTTCTCTGAAAGATACGATCCAGACTTTGATTGATAACAAGATTATTATGGCATAAAAACCTGCTCCAAATGTCCACAACAACCCTCTGCCGGACCACAAGGGTATAGGCGTTCACATGATTGAAATAGAGGATGATTGGGCCCCCAAGGGATCGATCGATTTGATCACAGAAGGCAACGATCCAAAAAAGCCAATAGTCACCCTCAATCCGATTGTAGTCCAGATTCAGCCTTCTGGGGACGCCGAGGTAAATATGTCCATGACACTTGAGTTTGATGCACTATCCTCTACAAAGACGTCGGCGCCAATTGAGGTCGTGTTTGTGTATCCAGCAAACGTACCTGCACCATTTGAAGTTGCGGTTTTACCTTCCAAAGCACATGCTCCATTCAGAGTAAAGGTGCCCATGCCAATTCCAGTAGCAATGTCTTCCGTAACACCATTCCATACAAATGCCATACCTTGGGACTACACAGCCGAGGCAAGAAGAAAAGGGAAGGTCAAGTTCGGGGAAGCTGTTGCGGTACAGGGTATGACAAGAACCAGTAGGGTTTATACCCCAGAACATTTGGTTGAGTCAAGCAAGCACGCCTTTGGTCGGCCAACCATCACTAAAACCAGGCCTGATGATCTCTGGAGAAATATACAAGCTAAGGAATACTCGGTCATTGATCACTTGAACAAAATGCCGACACAAATTTCTATCCTAGCTTTGCTAAAAAATTCTAATGCACACAGGAATGCCTTGTTAAAGGTGCTGAGTGAGGCATATGTACCAAGCAACATCACCGGAGTAGAGATGGCAAACATGGTGGGGTAGGTATTGGAAGTCACAAGATCACTTTTCATAAAGATGAGCTGCCACCAGAAGGGTTGAGTCATAACAAGGCGTTGCACATCACTGTGCAATGCGAAGATTATTTTATCACCAGAATCCCAATTGATGGAGGGTCTAGCGTCAACATTTGTCCGTTGGTAACACTCAGGACATTGGGAAAGGGGATGCATGAGATCAAGGAAGGGGCCATCAACGTCAAAACTTTCAATGGTTCCCAAAGGTCCACCATTGGGGAAATCAGCCTGTGTTTGCAAATGGGGCATACTTGGTTCGATGTTGATTTTCAAGTGATAGACGTACCGGTATTTTATAATTTGTTGTTGGGACGACCGTGGATTCATTTCGCTGGGGCTGTATCGTCAACACTACATCAGGCGGTGAAATTTGACTGGAACCACCAAGAGGTGATCATTCAAGGCGACGGTAGCAATCCCATATACAGTCGCTAGACCATCCCAGCAATTGGAGGCAGAAGAAAGATAGGTGGGGAGACCTCTCACCACATCGATCGAGTCAACGCCGTCGACATGGACAGATGGTGGGACAATAAATTGAAAGCATATTGAACTGGAGAGGATACGAACCTGGCAAGGGACTTGGCAAGAACCTACAAGGAATCGCTAAGCCTATCAAACTAAAGAAACATGGCACCACCTTCAGTCTGGGATATGAGTACACTTGGGAGGAATTCAACAACTGGTCGCCACCATGGTGCGGTCTTTACTATCCGCTGGAGCAGCCAATACCATATTTAAAGCAGAATTTCCAGCCAGCCGATGTTATCTGTGGGTCAGAAAAAGAGGAAGCACTGAAAACAGTGAGGAATTTGTTCCTAAAAGACGATGATATGGATTGTTGTGTTGTTTTCAAGGAGGAGGGGGAGGAAGGCCCTTCCATACAGGCAGTAAGCAGAGGAGCATGCCTCAATAACTGGACCATCAGAACCACTAGAGCCCGGAAAGCCTCGGGGTAGCAAGGCTGAACAAGCATCATGCACTATCTTTTATTTTTACTAGTTGACTTTCTTTTCGCATTTTAAAATTTCTCAATAAGATCTTCAATGTTCAAAACAGTTATGGAATTTATCAAAGCATTTCGATTTTCCCTATAAATCTTACTCTTATTATTTTCTCTCATTACTTTACTTATACAGTATTACTATTACCTATCTTGATGAACCAATGATTGTGACATGCAACGAGACAACGCAACAAACGGACATAGATTCAGAGGAAGATGACATACCAGAAGAGATTGTTAAGGAAGTTGAGAACTTTGAGAACATGCCTAAGTCCAACCTGGACGAGACTGAGCTTGTCAACTTGGGAGATGCAAAAAACGTTAAAGAAACATGAATCAACGTCCACTTATCGCCATCAAAAAAGAAGGAATACACAGAATTTCTAAGGGAATATGAGGACATATTCGCCTAGTCATACGATGACATGACTGGTCTGAGTACATCTATTGTGGCTCACAAACTGCAAACTAATCCAACATGTCCACCGGTAAAGCAAAAGCTCAGAAAATTCAAGCCTGATATGAGTCTGAAATCAAATAACAAATCACCAAGCAAGTCAAAGCTAAGGTTCTCAGGGTAGTAGAATATCCAACATGGTTAGCCAATATCGTGTCAGTTCCAAAGAAGGATGAGAAGGTTAGAGTCTGTGTCGACTATCGGGATCTCAACCGGGCCAGTCCAAAAGACGACTTCCCCTTGTCGAACATACACATCCTGATCGACAATTGTGCCAAACATGAGTTGCAATCATTTGTAGATTGTTTCGATGGGTATCATCAGATCTGGATAGATGAAGAAGACGCTGATAAAACGGCTTTCATTACGTCGTGGGGTATGTACTGTTACAAGATAATACCGTTTGGATTAAAGAATATTGGGGCCACCTACATGAGGGCCATGACCACCATTTTCCACGATATGATACACAATGAGATCGAAGTATATGTAGACGATGTTATCATCAAGTTCAAGAAAGCCACTAATCACATGAAAGATTTGAGGAAATTCTTCAGTAGACTGAGAAGGTACAACCTAAAACTGAATCCCACGAAGTGCGCATTTGGGGTTCCTGCTGGAAAACTATTTGGGTTCATTGTAAGTCACCGAGGAAAAGAACTGGATCCATCAAAGGTCAAAGCTATTCAAGAGTTGCCACCGCCAAAGACCAAGAAGGGCGTAATGAGTTTCTTGGGGAGACTTAACTATATCAGCCAGTTCATAGCACAATCTATAGTTATCTGTGATCCAATCTTTAAGATGTTGAAGAAGGATGCCGCTACCAAATAGACTGATGACTGCCAAAAGGCCTTTGACAAAATCAAGGAGTACCTATTAACACCACCAGTTTTGGTCCCGCCCGAGCCAGGTAGACCTCTATTACTCTACCTCGCAGTATTGGATGGAGCGTTCCATTGTGTTCTAGGGCAACATGATGAAACGGGGAGGAAGGAGAAGGCCATCTATTACCTCAGTAAGAAGTCCACCCTGTACGAGGCCTGGTATTCTCTATTAGAGCGTACCTATTGTGCTTTAACTTGGGTAGCTAAGAAGTTGAGGCACTACTTCTGTGCCTACACTACATATCTCATATCGAGGATGGATCCTTTGAAGTACTTCTTTTAGAAGCCCATGCCTACCGGCAAGCTAGCAAAGTGGCAAATCCTATTGAGTGAGTTTGACATTGTCTACGTAACTTAGAAAGTGATCAAAGGACAGGCACTAGCAGATCACCTTGCCGAGAATCCCGTGGACTAAGAATACGAACCCCTAAAAACGTATTTTCTTGACGAAGAGGTATCATTCATAGGAGAAGATATTGCAGAATCCTATGAAGGTTGGAGAATATTTTTCGATGGAGCAGCAAATTTCAAAGGAGTCGGCATAGGAGCAGTCCTAGTATCAGAAATCGGACAGCATTATCCGGTGTCTACCAAACTCAGGTTTCCTTGCACCAACAACATGGCCGAGTACGAAGCCTGCATCTTAGGGCTCAAGATGGCCATTGACATAAACATTCAAGAGCTGCTAGTAATTGGGGATTCAGACTTGCTTATACATCAGGTCCTAGAAGAATGGGCGACCAAGAACTCCAAGATACTTCCTTGTCTGCATCATGTACAGGAGTTGAGAAAGAGGTTCACGAAGACAAAATTCCAACATGTTCCCAGAGTCCAGAATGAGTTTGCCGATGCATTGGCTACCCTATCATCCATGATACAACATCCAGACAAGAACTTCATTGATCCCATTCCGGTAAAGATCTATGATCAACCAGCTTACTGTGCTCATGTCGAAGAAGAAGCAGATGGAAAGCCTTGGTTTCATGATATCAAGGAATATTTGGCAAAAGGAGAATACCTAGAACTTGCGAACACTACTCAGAAGCGCACACTTCGAAGGTTGTCTCACAATTTCTTTCACAACGGAGGAATCCTGTATAGGAGGACCCCAGATTTGGGATTACTAAGGTTTGTCGACGCGAAGGAAGCATCTAAACTACTAGAAGAAATCCATGCTGGGACCTGCAGTTCACATATGAACGGTTTTGTCTTAGCCAAGAAGATACTTCGGACTGGTTACTTTTGGATGACTATGGAGACAGACTGCATCCAGTATGTCCGAAAATACCACAGCTGCCAGATACATGCAGACATGATCAAGGTACCCCCCAAATGAGCTTGCTGCAACAAGCTCACCATGGTCGTTCGCTGCTTGGGGAATTGATGTTATTGGACCAATCGAGCCTGCCGCCTCCAACGGGCATAGGTTTATCCTAGTAACAATTGACTATTTCACCAAATGGGTCGAAGCAACATCTTATAGCGCAGTAACCAAGAAAGTCGTGGTAGACTTTGTCTGCGACCGCATTGTTTGTCGATTCGGGATTCTAGAATCAATCATTACTGATAATGGCTCTAACCTCAATAGTGACTTGATGAAAGCTATGTGTGAAACTTTCAAGATCAAACACATGAATTCTACAGCCTACAGACCTCAGATGAATGGAGATGTAGAAGTCGCCAATAAGAACATCAAGAAGATAATCAGGAAAATGCTAGAGAAGCATAAGCAGTGGCATGAGAAGCTATCATTTACTTTATTGGGGTATCGCACCATAGTCCGCACATCAACTGGGGCAACCCCCTACATGTTGGTATATGGTACAGAAATAGTCATTCCCGCCGAAGTAGAAATCCCTTCCTTGAGGATCATATAAGAAGCTGAGCTCGACGACGCAGAATGGGTGAAGAGTCATTACGAGCAGCTAGCTCTTATAGACGGAAAGAGAATGAATGCAGTTTTCCATGGTCAGCTCTATCATAACAGAATGTCCAGAGTTTTCAACAAAAGAGTCAATCCGAGACAGTTCACACCGGGGCAGCTGGTGTTAAAGAAAATTTTCCCGCATCAAGATGAAGCCAAAGGGAAATTATCTCCCAACTGGTAGGGTCCGTACATGGTTCACTAAGTTCTAATAGGATGAGCCATCATACTTGCAAATATGGACATAGAAGTCTGGCCAAAGCCGATCAATTCAGATGCAGTCAAGCGATACTATGTGTAATCGTTATGCTTTCCTTTATGATGTAATTTGAACTACATCTGACCCGATTCCTGTTTAATAGTGCATACGTAGGCAGCCCTATGGGTTCGGTCAGAATTCAATAAAATTTTCATTTCCCTCGCCATAATTGGAAACTGGGGCAGAATTTTAAGGAGGACCCTCAATATTCCGAAGCAATTTCAGCTAGTCATCGCAAGCAGCCGTCAGAAGCAACAACCCAGTAAACTGGGGCAGAATTTTTAGGAGGACCCTCAAAATTCCGTAATAAAAAAGGTCGCAATGTCTTGAACCACGTCGCAGTCGTCGGTTCATCTAAAGAAAACTATTCTCGATTATTTATTTATGTTATATTTTTTACTAAATCATGCCTGTTTGTTTCCAAAATTGCTCTGTTTAGCAATGCTACCCCAATGATATGTACAGTATCACCAGATCAGAGTCGAGAAGGTCACGCAAAGCCAACAAGGATACGAACTAACCTCCCCTCTACAAAACTCATGATTTTTCTTTGGATGCAGACATTTGGATTGCGAAAGCATCCGACATGCTATACATTCACGAGATAAATGGTGTTCAGGAATACAACTCTCAGAATTGTTCACGTTTACCAGCATTTGCTATCCACGCATACCGACAATATTTCCTATATCGAAACATCCCCAACAGTCACAATGTCGCAACCTTCTATCAGCTAAGAAAATCTATTACCATTTGCCCTTTTATTTTTATTTATGCATTGCATAAGGCTACCATTCTGCCTTCCGAGACTAAGCACTGTCTCCATCTGCATTTCCAGCATTGCATAAGGCTACCATTTTGCCTTCCGAGACTAAGCATTGTCTCCATCTGCATTTCCTGCATTGCATAAGGCTACCATTCTGCCTTTCGAGGTTAAGCTCTACCTCATCTGCACTTGCATGGCTGAAAGATCGTCGTTTTATCTTACAGTTGCATGGCTGAAAGATCGCCGCTTTAATTTACACTTGCAAGGCTGAAAGATCACCGCTTTCTGCATTACGTGGGCTGAAAGATCGCCAAATACTGCATCTCATGGGCTGAAAGACCGCCAAATTATCCAAAGGTGTCATTGTTCGGAGGCACCATTTTCATAGCCCGAGAACGCCATGCCATGGCCTGAGGATCTCTTTTAATATTTTGCATATCATTATTCAAAGGCGTCATAGTTCGGTGGCATCATTCTCATATACCGAGAACATAATTTCATGGCCTACTAATCCTTTATTATACGCTTCATGGCCCAGGACATCATGGTCTGAGGACATCATCCTAACCGTCCAAAGACAGCATTCATGGTCCGATAGGCACTTGCATCATGTTTAAATTTACGCACAATATATGCTTGTATTCTTATTTATAGCTAAACCAGCGAGCAACGGCTATCTCAGCAAGAGCAATCTCGCTCCAATTCCCGCAACCCTATTAGACCTTAACCATTCATCCTGACCTGAATACTATGCATGTTCTTGAAAAGGTCTCCATCGACATACTCCGCCGACGGATCCTGAACTACATATGGCCTGATTCCTTTAAGACCAGGGATATGTAGGTAGCTCAGGAGCCAGAGCACGGCCAACCTCTTCAAACCATTTCGTTCGGTCAAAAATTGGCCATCATATCTTTACTTGACAACTCTTTCATCCTTCCCGGGTAAAGAAGGGCAGTTGTTGATACCTAATTTTTTCCTGTATATTTTATATGCAAAATATCTTTCAAAATAGCATGTATATGCATATATAAGTATCTCTCAAGGTCCTATTATTTTTCTTAATTTTTCAAAGATTTTTAAGTCAATTTACTGCTCTGTTTTATCAAGAAAACCCTAATAATTGTCCCCAATTAACAATTATTGTTAATGTAGGTGCTCTGTTTAAAAATATAGCTAAGATATTTTTTCACACATTTTTACAAATTTATTTGGTATTTTAAGGATAAAATTGCGTAATTGCAATATTAGCCATTTATATGTTTAAATCTGTCTCATGTTTATAAAATGGAATTTTGTATTTTTAAATTAATAATTATACATTATAAGTCATTTTAGTGCTTTTAATTTACTTTCAGAAATTTGTTTATTATTTTTTATAAATTAAATGGGAAACAAAGGGGCTATTTAACTTATAGCCACATTTTGCCTTTTAATTTGGCCTAATTAAACCCAATACCCAACCAAAATTAAACCAACCCAAGCCCAATCCTAAATCAACCCAACCCAACCCGTACTAAATCCTGGTCATTGATCATTTTTGATCAATGGTCCAGATTCGCCCTTACCAAATTAAACCAAACGACCCCCCAAGACCCCACTCATTCCTCACTCAACTAACTCTCTCTCTCTCTCTCTCTCTCTCTCTATCTCTGGTTCTCTCTAGAACCTTCCCCCTCCCCCCCCTCTCCGATGAGTTCCAACCATCTTCTCCGGCCACCTCCTGGACTGAATCCATGGTGGTTTCACCACCCACCAGCCTTCTAAGGCTCCTCACGCTTGGTTACTGAAGTTTTATGACTTGACCATGAAGAGCTGGGTCCAGAACCTTGTTGATTCAAGTTTCATGGCCATATCCGGCCTTGCTCCGGCAAGCCATGTCTGTTTCGAGCCTGGCCTCGACTCCTCCTGCTTAGATCCAAGTCTTTCTCACCGTTTGGGTTTCTCTGAAACCCTAGCTTTTGAGGTTTTTCTGATCTCTGTAGATCTATTCCATATCCATGTTTTCCCTAAGCTTTTAAATGATTTTATGATATTTCTTTCAAAAGTTATGCTTTCAAAGCCTTTATTTTCCGATCTAGGGTTTTTAGATGTTTCTCTGCACTCGATTGATGGTAAAAACCCAAAAATTTGGGGGTTCATCTGAGTTTTGAGACCATTGGCTATGTGATTTGCTTGGGCTTCATCTCTGAACTTGCCTGATTTCAAAAACCCTAATCTTTTGGACCTATTTGAGTTCCTAGAGTTGTTTTATCTACTGCTTCATTAAGTTTCAAAATCATTGTTTCAATTTTGTTTCTTCATATGATTCTGACTTTTGCTAAACTCTGTAAGACCTTCCACTTGACCCTTTTCGCATGCCTGATACTTGTGTGCTCTTTATATGTGCTGAACTTCCCTCTAAAAGGGCTTTCAATTTTTGATTAATTTCAGACTTCCTTTTGTATAAGTTTGATTGATTTCTTTCCTTGTTTGCTGACTGCCCTATTACTAGACATAAGTTAAAAACTTTTCTCAGTTTTTCTGACTTGGTTCATTCATGGACCAATGATTACAAAATCTTTGATCCTTGATTTATTGGCTACTAATTGATTTCTCTTACCTTATTTATGCAACCGTGTATTTCAAAGCACTGCCCCTAAAATAAACTTCTATGTATTTACCCCTAATTGCCTACTTTGCACAAGATGTTTATTTGATTTCCCTCCTTAAATAGTTTTACCTTTTGAGTCTGAATTCCTTAATTAAAGGAAGTCTTGTGTTGATTGATTCTTAATAGACATCCAGTTCCTTAATCGTTTTCTTACCTACTCTTTTCCTATTTTTCACACTATAAATACATGACTCTTTCATTAGAACACCATCACTCATAGTCTTTCTGAACTTACACTTACACGCAATAGTATTCTCTCTTATTGTCTGCATTGTGGCCTATTTACAAGACCTACTTCTTTTCTCTATTTGTTTCTTTGAAACTGGTATGTCCTGATTTAAGCTTTAGCACCACAACAAAGTGTTTATTTACTGCTTTCGTATCTATGTCTACTCACTGCTTCTGTATAGTTCAACACTTACTTTAGCATGCTGATTTCTTCCTGCCTGTTCTATTCTGAATCCCAAACCCCTGCCCCCTATGTGTTTGAGCTATGGTTTAAGGCATGTCAATATGCAAATTATTTTCCATGAACTAAATTTGATCTCTTGGGATCCTAGCCTCTAAATAGTGTGTTCTAACAGGCTATGGGTATGCTGGCATTCTCCATTGCTGGGCATGCACATAGCCTGCCCTTGCCTCTTTCAATTTCCCTATTCCCCCTGAACCCCTTATGTGTACTTATCTGTAACTATTTCCCCCTCCTTTCCCCCTTTTATAATTTTGTTTCTGCACTTGCACACTCTCTTAGTCTTTAAGCTTTGCCCCTCTCTTATGAGCCTTGCCTTGGGACCATTTGAGCTCCCTCTGAACTTGGACACTTGAGGGCTGGCCCTTCCACACTGCACTTGACCTAATCTGATAATACATTTGGGTGTGAGCATTGCCCGGAGTCCTTTTTGAGGCTCTTAGGGAACTTTGACACACTCGAGTGGGAGAAAGCCTTTGGATCTTGATCTTATGGAGTTGGTTTACCTCATATTTCAGACATGAAATCTGAATCAGGCTCTCTTTTGGTTGTACTTTTATTTACATTTTTCTGATGTATTTTACTTTATTCTGGGTTGTAATAATTTGTAATAAACTCTTGGGGATGACTAGTGAAAAAGGTGGGTAACTATGTATGCAAAGGGTAGATACCATGTCTATAGGTTATTCTAAATTCTGCAACTCTCATATAGAAATCATGCGTATAAATCATTCTGAAATCTGCATGCATATAGAAATCATGCTTATAGGAATCATGTCCATAAGTATGGAAATCTGAATTCTGCATGTCCATATAGAAAACATGCCTATAGGTCCTTCTGAATCTTGTATATCCATTTACATCTAGAAATCATGTTCATAGGTTTTAAACAATCAACTGCATATAGATATCATGTTCATGTCTTAAAACAAATTCTGCCAGTTAGATACTATGTTTAGAGGTTAAAACTCGTCTTATGCATTTAGATATCATGTCGATAATGTTTCTGCACTTTTACCATGTCTATAAGGCTTCTGATCAACTATGCGTAGAAAGCATGTCTATAGGAATTATAAAGCGAATCTGAATCGCTTCATTCACGTCTAGAGCTAAACCAGTAATAACAAGGATCATCATTTGCAAAACTCATGACCTTCATAAAAACTTGCTTTCTGTAATAATCTGACAACCTTTTTAACCAGTATGTATCCAATTTATTATTATTGCTTTCTGAATTCAGTAGATACCATGACTATAGGATCCTTGTCCAACACTTAGGCAAGCCTTAGGGCAAAGTTATAAACTGAATCCGGGCTATTAGCTACAACCAGTAGGCAGGCCTGATTCGGGCTTCTTATCTGAATTATGTAATAAATCAGTCTGCCTCAACCTTTGAGTTCTTAATCAGACCATAAATAGTATTTGAAAGTCATGCTAATTATGTGCTTTCTTTGTTCAAGGAGGTATATCTGAGCCTTTTACTTGTTATGTGCTTTCCCCCAACTTGCTATACATGTTTTTGTATGTCGCCTTAGAATTTTGCATTTGAAACTACAAATAAGCCTAATATCCCTTCCCCTTAGGATTAGTAGTCCTAAATGCCTCCGGGACTGATAGCATTGGGACGGGTAATAGCATGCAATAAGTAAACGAGACCATTCTGCTTTTAATACCTTAATGGCTGGGAAAGGGTAGATATGGATATGATGACCGAGATAACGTCTCGTGTAGCCCCTCAATAAGGAGTGATTATCGGATGTTGTGTGGGGTGATCCATATTATTAATAAACCTAGGACCCCCCTTTTCCCTTTTTTTTTCTTTGTTTCTTCTAAAGATTTCAAACTATTTCTTTTAAGAAATCAGCTTCCTTTTTAATTCTTTCCAATTTTTGTTTGTAACCATTATGTGAAAATCCCCTCTTATTTGAAGCTTTATTTGCCTACATGTTATTTGCACCTAAATTCACAATAATAGTCTGGACGGGAACCACACTAGTGGATCCTGAGGGGTGCCTAACACCTTCCCCTTGGGATAATTTTAAGCCCTTACCCAATCTCTGGTTACTCAAATCAAACCTTCTTGGTGTCCTAATGCACCTTAATCATTAGGTGGCGACTCTTCAATTCAAACCCAAAAATTCCCAAAAAAGGGAATGAGTTGTCCTCGCGAGAAAAAGGGGGCGCGACAGATACGAAGACAAACCTTCCCAACCATATGCTGAGCCTTCAAGAATGAGATCACTCTACTGGGAACATAATCAGTCACACCTCGCCACTCAATTTGTGGCACACCCGATAAAGCCAATGTGACTGTCTTGGTATGACAATCCAGAATAGCACGACACAGAGATAGCAATCCATGCCCAAAATGACATTGAAATCCACCATACATAATAATAAAAGATCCACTCGGGTCTCCAAACCCCCAATAGTCACCACACACGATCGGTACACACGATCTATAACAACAGTATCGCCCACTGGGGTAGATACATGAACAGGTGAAGCAAGAGACTCACGGGGTTTACCCAAAAAATGAGCAAAGTATGATGACACATAAGAAAAGGTGGAACCGGGATCAACTAATACAGAGGCATATTTGTGGCAGACTAAAACAATACCTGTAATAACAGCATCTGAAGCAATAACATCGTGTCTAGATGGAAGTGCATAGAAATGGGCTTGACTGCCACCTAATCCACCTCCCCCTCTGGGGCGACCCCTAGCTGACTGACCTCCACCCCTAGCTGGCTGGGCGGGTGGTGATGAAGTAACTGGTGCTAAAGCTGATGACTGACCCCTCTGCTGAGATGAACCCGTAAGACGACGAGGGAACTTCCTCCATATATGACCCATCTCTCCACACTCATAACAACTCCTAAGTGATGGACAAGGGGACTAAAGGGAACCCCTCGCACTTGAGTGACTAGCGGATGCACCTGGCATATAAGAGCCCTGAACTAATGGAACACGGGACGAACTCTGAGCTGGAAAGGCACTAAGTGATGACTGTCCCTGATGATGCCCCACGATAACCTGGGCGAGCTGGCTGAGCATGCCTAAATGGATGGCCTCTGCCGTGCTAAAACTAACCTCTCGAAGGAGCACCACTATAACTACCAGATCCTCTCCTCTCGCTCCTGGCAACAAACAGACTCAATCTCCCAAGCAATGTCCACAACCTCCTCGAACATAGCACTAGTCACCCTCTCCCTGGTCATGAGAATACAAAGCTGATAAGTGAGGCCATCAACAAACCTCCTAATCCTCTCTCTATTTGTCGGAACCAACCAAATAGCATGACGAGCTAACTCTGAGAACCTCATCTCATACTGTGTCATAGTCATCTCTCCCTGACGCAACCACTCAAACTGCCTGCGTTAGCTCCTCTTTGCAAGACTGCGGCACATACTTCTCCAGAAAGAGAATGGAGAACTACTACCAGGTAAGGGGTGCTGCACTAACAAGTCTACACCTCTCAAAAGCCTCCCACCAAGTGAAGGCAGCTCCAGAAAACTGATAAGTAGTTAAAGCGACCCCGCTGGTCTCCAGAATACCTGTTGTACGAAGCATCCTCTCACACTTATCCAAGAAACCTTGGGCATCCTCGCCCTCTACACCACTAAAGATCCGAGGCTGAAGTCTACCAAACCTCTCCGACCTACGCTGCTCGTCCTCTAGCATGGCAAGAACTACAGAGTTTTGAGTAGCTGCAACCGATAGGGCTGGATGTGTCCCGGGCATCTGAAGTCCCTGCATGACCTGCTCAGGTGTGCGAGCAGCGGGGGTCTGATTGCCTCCCCCAGCCTAAGAAGTAGATGCGGCTATAGTAGTTGAGACCGCCCGATCTAGGCTAGTGCAAACTGATAGAATCTGAGCCAAGGCCTCCTAAAGACCCGGAATCACAATAGGCACAGCTGGTGCCTGAGCTGGTGCTGCTGGAGCATCCATAACAGGGACCTGATCCTGAACTGGGGTGGCTGGTGGATCTGCAGGTGCTGCCCTAGCTGCTGTGCAAGCCACACCTCTGGCCCTACCGCGACTACGACCGCATCCTCGGCCTCTAGTGGTGATAGTTGGTAGTACCGATGGTTGTCCATCCTGACCGGTAGCACGTGTCCTCACCATCTGTGAGAGAATAGAATGACAAAAGTTTAGTACCCGGATCAACAAATTCGCACGACAAGAATTTCAAGAATATGAAGTTTTTTCTAAAGGTTCTGCAGCCTCTCGAGGATAAACACAGACATCTCTGTACCGATCCGCGAGACTCTACTAAACCTACTCATGACTCGTGGGACCTATGTAACCTAGGCTCTGATACCAACTTGTCACGTCCCTAAACTCGGACCCGGTCATGATGGCGCCTCTCATGAAGACAAGGCTAGCCGACACTTACCCATTTCAGTTTTTAAGAAATTAAACAATAAGAATTAAGTCTAAAACATGATAAATAATCCAAAAGTAAGCAGTTAACAGTACAAATTTGCGGAAGAACAACCCAACACAGCCCGATACCGGAGTGTCACTAGTCATGAGCATCTATCAATATGCTGCAAGTCTGAAATGCCTACTAAACTATTACAGAATAATTGATAAAGAGATAGAAATGAGATAAAGGGGGAGAAACACGGGACTGCGGACGCCAAGTAGCTACCTCGTAGACTCTGAAGTCTGTCGGGAGCTCTCAACTTGCACTAGCAGGATTAGCAATGCCTGAATTTGCACACGGGTGTAGGGAGTAAAGTGATTACTCCAACTCAGTGAGTAATAATCATAAATAAACGACTGAGAGATATGAAAACACGTAAGGCACACTGCATGCTATAATGAAGCAATAAAACCAGTAAAAATAGTTAATTAGTAAAGATATGTAAAATCACTTAAGTTCAGTTTAAACTTCATGAAATGCCTTTTTCAACAATTTAACAGGTAAATGACAGACAAATAAGAAAGATAAATACATAAGGTTCGCCCCTCGGGCACCATGTCAACAAATCCGCCCCTCGGGCAATATCTCAGAACAATACCAGCTCATCGGGCTATATATCACATCACAATGGGTACCTGCGCTCACTGGGGGTGTGCAGACTCCTGGAGGGTCCCCTTACGACCCAAGTGCAATATCAAGCCATTTCGTGGCATCATCACTAGGCCCTCGGCCTCATATCAACAAGCCACCTCGTGGCGCACATATCTCAGGCCCTCGGTCTCATAATCATAATCATATGTTTCCTCACAACATAGGTCCTCGGCCTTACTCAGTCAAAATCCTCACAAACCACTCGGGCAATAGTAAAACATGATTCTCAACCCAAAATATCATTTAAAAGATCATTTAAGTGTTAAAACAAAGTAAACTTGGTTGAGTTATGAAAAATAGTGGAATATAGCATGACTGAGTTCAAATATAAAGTCACAACAATGAGAAAATATCAATAAAAATCCCCTAAGGGTTCAAATAGTTGGCACGAGGCCCAAATATGGCATTTAGCCCAAAACATGATGATAACAAATAGATTTCAGTCAAATATGCGGTAAAATTATCATTTGAGTCACAATACCCAATAGTGCACGACCCCATGCTCGTCGTGAAGCATGTGCATCACCTCAATATAGCACAACAAGGTGCAATCCGGGATTTCATACCCTCAGAACATCATTTACAACCATTACTCACCTCAATCCAGTCCAAACTCTATCCTGTGATGACTTTGCCCCTCGAATCGGCCTCCACTCGCGTCGAATCTATCCAAAATCAGAATTACGGCGTCAAAATATGCTAAGGGAACAAAGCCCAAGCGAAAATAATCAATTTACGACATAAATCCCAAAATAACCAAAACCCGACCCCCGGGCCCACATCTTGAAATTCGACAAAATTCACACAATAGGTTCCTTATCTCCCCATGAGTTCATACATATCAAAAGTATCAAAATCCGACCACAAATGGTCCCTCAAATCCTTAATTCTAGGTCTCCAATACCAAGCCCTAGTTTCCCCAATTTTAACCCTTAAATTCCATTAATTATAGCTCTAATCCGTGAAACAATACCATAGGAATGAGTTTTAGGTCCAAAATCCTTACCTCAATGAAGTCCCACTGAAATCCTTCTTCAAAATCGTCCAAAAAGCTCCAAAGCCGACATAGAAATGGTGAAATACCTCAAAAATCGTGAAGGAAATAATTTATACCTTCTCGCCTAGGGATTTCGCATCTGCGGCCCAATTCTCGCTTCTACGGTACCGCTTCTGCGGTCAATACCAGCGCATCTGCGGTCCTCACTTTGGTCTCAACTTTCCGCATCTGCGATGACCATTCCGCACCTGTGCCTTCGCAGGTGCAGTCCACAACTGCTTCAGCGGTTCCTGCCTTCCCGACCATTTTTCGCTTCTGCGACCTATCTTCCGCATCTGCAGCATCGCACCTGCGATCCCTGATGTGCCGGAGAATTTCAGTACATTTGATACTAATTGCTTAGATTTTAGCTCGTTTTAAATGCAATTCCCTTGTGGAGTTATGTTATTTTAGTGCGTTTGCAGTGTGTAAGGCTTAAAGACCTAAGAGCATGAAAAGGAGTCCAAAAAGCCACAAAAGACAAGAAAATAGCAAAAAGGCATCGCAAGTGTGGATATGCTATCGCAAAACCCATATGCGAGCCGCAGATGTCATACTGAGATTGCAAACCAAAATAGTCTTCTAGGCAAAATTCAACGTCAAAAATGCGGTCCAGTCTGCGATCGCATAACGTGTTTGCGAGCCGCATAATGGACCGCAAACTAAACATGAAGGCTGCTAAAGAAAGCAAATGCGACGCAAAATGTGGTCGCATTCCCACAATGTAGACCGCAAACCACGAATGCGGTGGAGGCCTAGAAACTAGGGTTCTGAAGTGCGATGGGCTTGACAAGAATGCGGACTGCATGTCTGTTATGCGACAGAAATGCGGTCGCATATTTGACATGAAAGGGCATTTTTGTCCGTTTTCAGTTCCGAATTTTGGCCCTCTATTAATAGATTTATTGGGATTTTTTGGGCTCATCTTGTCTGACTTTGAAGCTACAATACAAGGCATTAATATACCTCTCTTTTGGAATCTTTTGGGTCAAGAATCTTTCACTTTGTAAGCTTTATGGCATTAAATACTCTTTTCCTTTTGTATTTTAGCATGTGTAGCTAACTTTTGAATACTAAGGTTGTGGACCCTAAATGGGTGTTATGTTAATGAGTGTTTAACATTGAATATATATATAATGGTTGGTTGATATTTATTTACTTCTCATTCTTCATTTATTGTTGGTGGTTGCAAACATTAACAAATGCCATTAAATTCTTGCTTTGCTTGGGAAAGTGGGTTAGAATTTGGTAGAAGCAAATATCAAAGACTCAAGGCATTAAACCTTGTTTAATAGAATCGCTTAGGAATAAGTGGGTTTTATTTGGCATATATTGATTGTTCTTAATTGCAACTCTTTTATGTTTAGAAAAATCATAAAGAGGAAATACTACCCAACTATTGGAAAATATTGGGTAATCATTTAGACATTATTTGCATATCAAGAGGACCTTCCATTAGAAATATATCATATTAACACCGATAGCATTAAACTTCATTAAAGGGGACACAACCTTGGTTCCTTTAATCAAATTATTTACATTCTCAACATTACAATTAGCTATTACTTCAAACCAAACTCAAATTCATACTCTTGTTACCATTAACTGGATAGGATTACGACTTTAGTCGATCAACACACTATTTGAGTAACCTTTTCACACCTATTCCCTGTGGGATTCGACAAAACCTCGATTGATTCAATGGGTCTTGTTGTTGAAAGAATTTGACTTCGAAGTCAAGGATCGCAAGGGAATTCAAAATCAAGTGGCGGATCATTTGTCAAGGCTTGAGGAGGCAGGGAGACCAAAGGGAGATCTTGGGATCAACGATGCATTCCCGGATGAACACATATTGGCATTATCTAGTACTTTTGCTCCTTGGTATGCCGATATTGCTAACGATTTGGTTAGTGATGTTATCCCGGACGGATTGGAATCCTATCAAAAGAAGAAGTTTTTAAGAGACTGTCGGCAATACTATTGGGAGGAGCCATTCTTGTTCCGTGTTTGTGCTGACAATATTATCAGAAGGTGTATTTCGGAAGAAGAGATTATGCCAATTTTAAAGGCATGCCACGACTCACCGGTTGGGGATCATCATGGAGGAAATCGAACGACAGCTAAGGTTTTTGAATGTGGTTACTATTGCCCTTCAATCTATCATGATGCCAATCAAATGGTCAAGGCTTGTGACCAATGCCAAAGACAAGGTTCAATCTCCAAGAGGCATGAAATGCCAATGCACTTGGTGATGGAGATAGAAATCTTTGACGTTTGGGGAATTGATTTCATGGCCCCTTTGTAAGCTCTTGCGGGATGAAATATATTTTGGTAGTTGTGGACTATGTGTTCAAATGGGTTGAAGCGATTGCCCTACCAAACAACGAGGCAAGGAGTGTGACCAAATTCTTGAAGAAAAACATATTCACTCGGTTTGGCACTCCTAGAGTCATTCTTAGTGATGGGGGGTCTCATTTTTGTAACAAGGCTTTCACGGGGCTACTTGAAAAATATGGCGTCAAGCACAAGGTCGCCACACCTTATCATCCGCAATCAAGTGGTCAAGTTGAGGTTTCCAACCGGGAGATCAAGAGCATTCTAGCAAAGACTATTAATGCAAACAAGGCCGACTGGTCAAGGAAGCTAGATGACGTATTGTGGGCATACATCACTGCATACAAGACTCCTATTGGTACTTCTCCTTATCAGTTAGTCTTCGAAAAATCTTGTATCTACCTGTGGAACTGGAGCACAAGGCCATGTGGGCATTAAAGAGGTTGAACTTGGACTGGGCTGAGGCTGCAAATTTGAGGATAACACAACTCAATGAAATGGAGGAATTCTGTTTCCATGCTTATGAAAGCGCAGCCGTGTACAAAGAAAGGATGAAGTTAGTCCATGACAAGATGATCTTGAAAAGAGAGTTCAAGTCAGGTGACTTGGTTTTGCTCTTTAACTCAAGGCTCAAATTGTTTCCGGGCAAGCTCAAATCAAAATGCTCCGGTCCATTCAAAGTGGTCAATGTCTCTCCTTTTGGAGCTGTGGAACTAGCATCGGAAGATGGGCTTCGAACATTCAAAGTAAATGGCCAACGAATCAAGCAATACTTGGGCACAGATGGAGAAAAACATTTGGTGGAGAAGTTGGCTCTCAAAGATGGTCCGTGCCCGACCAATGAGTGAATCCAAAGGAACACCAACTTCATCGTGCTGCGACATTAAATCAAGCGCTTCATGGGAGGCAACCCATGTGTGGTAACACCTTTTTGTTCTTTAAATTTTTAATTTTTGTTAGATAAATTTACTTGAGCAATTTAAAGTGTGTGTTAGAGTGCAGGGAATTCAAAAGATCATAACACTGGGTAGGATTGCATAAGGAAGGGAAGAAAAATCACCGTGTGAAGTTTGCTACTCATATACGATCGCATATTCGCTATGCGGATTGCATATTGGTTGAAAACCAACATAGCGTGTTTGGCTAAAAGTTAGGAGACAATGCGACAAATTAGTGCACTTTGCGGACCGCATCTTCACCATTCGTCAAACATCACAAGCAAAACGATCCAGAATGGACCTTAATGTTCTGCCTCCCTCCCAGTCTGATGAGGAAGAGCTCTTTCCCCCAGTTGACTTACAAGCTAAGGCAAGAAGGAAGCAAGGAGATGATTTCCAACTCCGATTTGGGGTTGAGGGTTCCAGGGCATTGTATAGAGAAGGGATGACCAAACGAAAAATCCTGGTCGAGAAACAATTGAGCTTGAATGGGCTACAGGAACAGTACCCCCACATCTTGGAGAATATAAAAGCAAGAAAATGGGAGTGCTTCACTGAGCCACCTGCAGAGTATAATGAGACCCTCGTCCGGGAATTCTATGCATCATATGGGGCCTCCCGGACTGCACACCACAAACGCAACAGGATCTTTATTGATATTGTGCTTGTTCCGGGGAAGAGCACATTTTGCAGTAGTGAGACCATTAATGAGCCGCTGGCTGGTGATCGGGCACCGCTGAATATGCTGCCAAATGGGCAAATAGGGAGAATAAACGTGTTTGGATTGCTTCGGTGATAGCAAAGGGGACCCCTGCTTGGATCAACCCTGTGCATAAGATATACAAGGAAGATCTCATAAGAGAGGGTCGATTCTGGCTCAGCTTTATTACCTCTCGATTGATACCGTCTCGGAACGAGACTGACATAAGCATTAAGAAGGCTCTTCTCATTGCATGTATCATGGCGGGCATCAATATTGATGTGGGAGATCTGATCTTCTAAGAAATAGGGATTCGGGCAAAGCAGCATGCCACTTTGCTTCCTTTTCCTTATTTGATCACAACACTCTGTAAAGCTGTGAAGGTTCCTATCATGCCACAATCTGACAGAACAGGGATGGAGATGAGGGACATTGATATCACACGTATTAGTGATGTTGTTGCCCCACCAGAGGTTCAGATTCAGGCTCCAATTGATGTAGAGCCTTCCGACTCCCAGACTCATGTGACTCCTCAGGTTCTAGTGGCATCCACTTCTACTTCAGAGCCTGCATCTCAATCCACCACTGCTCAGCCTTCTGCTGCACTGCCAGCCGTCTCGAGGCTTGGTCTCATTGCTCAGTATGCCAATGCCAAGGTAGACCAACTTTTGAAGATCTTGCCCAACCTCATCAAACAAGCCCTGACTCCGATACAATCCTCAGTGACAGCCCTCCAACAACAACAAACAATATATGGGGATCGCCTGCAGCAGCTTGAGTTGAGGGTTGAGAAGATCGAGCAAGGTGAGGTTGGTGACCTGCCTAAGCTCTGGGGGGAGGTTGCCACTATGAAGACCGAGCTTCATAAGATGCAGACTTTGGAGTTCGACATATCAGCCCTCATGCCCAAGGAAGGTGAGCAGGGAGCAGACACAGCAGCACCAGATTTGGGCCTTGACTTCTCCACGCTGATGACTAATATTGCCCCTCCATCTACCGGGGCTTCCCAGCCTCCAGCTCCTCCTGTACGTATTGATGTTCCTGATGAGGAGGTTTTCAGACGCTCTACTAATTCCGAGGGTGAGGAGGCAGATAAACGCGATGATTAGGAGAGTTCATGGTCCTCGGAGGATGATGGCCCTCCGGAGAAGGGCAAGCAGATTGTTGCTCCTACAGTTGAGGATGAGGGGCAAGCAGACATTCAGATGACGATAGAACATTTGCTAGCAGATTTGGCCGCCCCTGCAGATCCATCGGCCACTAAGCCATCAGTGGGCGAGGCTAGAAGCTCCCAGGCCCCAGCTCCAGTTCTGAACCAGCCAGAGATCCCTCCTCCATCAATGGAGGTCACTCCTCAGGCCGAGCTCTTATCGGTCCCAGCTTCAGCATCAGAGGGTGACCCCACCATCACTCAGCCAGTTGCCGACTCCCATAGCGCTTAGTGTGCCTCAGGGAGCCCCTTAAACTCTACTCTATGTTCTTATGCATTAGGGACAATGCATGATTTTAGTTGGGGGTGGTGGTAGCATTGTATATACTTTTGTGACATTGGCAACTGTTGTACATATTTATATTTTTGTGTTATAAACAAACTTATGTACTCATGTGTATTTTGTGTTCTGTATACGTTAGTGCTTTGTGATTTTCGCACATAAGTTATGTTGTGTAGTTCGTGATTGTGTATATATTAGTGTTTTGTGATTTCCGTACATAAGTTATGATATCCTTGTGCATATATATAAAAAAAAATAACAAAAACAAGTAGATAGTGTCCATCTTTAGTAATTTGCAATGAATTCCCCTTTGTTTTTCTTCGTCGGGTTCTTTTCTAAGGGTGTAATAGTAGAACCAGGATAGTAGAATGAAGCATGTTGACCGGTTTGGTGTAATTATTTGGTTGCAAGCATGTGTATCTGTATATAGCATATACCCTTCCATATATATATATATATATATATAAAGAGATATCAACTTTGTGAACTTGAGGCTCGCTCTGTGACTCTATGTCTACCTAGAGTTATACTTGTATATATGATGAAAGCTTTGAGTTGCCAAGTGTTGACTCGAGGGCTTCAAACTATGTAAGCCAAACAGTTCGTGTGCCACGTGTGTGAGTTCTTCGTGTAAATAATTCTTATGTTTGCTTCTGCCATTTAGAACTTGCCCGGTTGGTTTTTTGATGCTTATAATAATTACATTTGGTTGGAGAAATGACCTTAGGCAGTCTTTGTGATTTTTGGAAAACCAGTTAGCCTTTCAAGCCACTCATTGTACAGATAGTATACTAGTCACCCCATTTGAGCTTTTAACCTTTTCTTTGGCTACCTCATTACAAACCTTCCCTTTTTTGTGAAATAATTCATTCTTTTGAACCCGTCCCTCCTTGAGCATTAAGAATGAGGCTAAAAGTCTAAGTTGGGGGTGTGTGTCAAGCCGGAAATTGGCAAGGTGGTGCAATGGGTGTAGAAAAGTGTACCTCAAAATATGGAACTACTCAAGCTCCTAAAGAAAAGTAAAAAAAAAGAGTATAAGAATGTAAGTGTTTATACATAAGGAACCTTGAAGAGAATAAAAGAGGTAGTTGAGGTGGCTACATGGTGGAAATGTTGATACGAATAAAGGCTTTGTGGCTTGAAAAGAAGCAAAGAGCACAAGAAAGAAAAATGTGATTAGTGTTCAAGGAGGGTATAGTCACTTGTACCCATATGTTTATCCGACCCTTCCCTAAACCTATATTACAAGCTTAAGAAGTCCTTATGGGATTTCCAACCGAGTGTTCTTAGAATAAAGCGATGAATTAAAATAAGGGCAAGCCTATGGTATGGTATGTTGTAACACTTGAAACTCTTTCTGAGAGTGAGTGTATTTGTGAATTCGTCCCTTTTTGTTGTCATTGTAAATATTGTGATTTTGGGACTTTCTTTTTAGTGAGGGCACATGAACTGTGAGGTTGAACAAAAGTTGAGTTTTTGAGTCAAATGCAAGTGCACTCGGCTAAGGGTAGCATTTTGTTACATTGTCTGAGGCTCAAAGTTCACAAGTTGATTAGTTTTCCTTGTATATATTGATGGTTCAAGAAGGGTAAAACACTCGAAGATGCATGCTTGAAATACTAACAACAAACACCGTCCATGGTCACTACTGTTTCATGTCTTGTAGATAGAGTCTAGAATAGGATAGTGTTGTCTTAGTTGCTTGAGGACAAGCAAGAGTTTAAGTTGGGGCGTTGATGTGCCGGAGAATTTCGGCACATTTGATACTAATTGCTTAGATTTTAGCTTGTTTTAAATGCAATTTCCTTGTGTACTTATGTTATTTTAGTGTTTTTGCAGTGTGTAAGGCTTAAAGACCTAAGAGCATGAAAAGGAGTCCAAAAAGCCACAAAAAGACAAGAAAAGAGCAAAAAGGCATCGCAAGTGTGGATATGCTATCACAAAACCCATATGTGAGCCGTAGATGTCACACTGAGATCGCAAACCAAAACAGTCTTCTGGGCAAAGTTCAACGTCAAAAATGCGGTCCAGTCTGCGATCGCGTAACGTGTTTGCGAGCCACATAATGGACCGCAGACTAAACATGAAGGCTGCTGAAGGAAGCAAATGCGACGCAAAATGCGATGGCATTCCCACAATGCGGACAGCAAAACCATGAATGCGGTAGAGGCTTGGAAACTAGGTTTCTGAAGCGCGATGGGCTTGATGAGAATGCGGACCGCATGTCTATTATGCGACAGAAATGCGGTCGCATATTTGACCTGAAAGGGCATTTTTGTCCGTTTTATATTCCGAATTTTGACCCTCTATAAATAAATTTATTGGGGTTTTGTGGGCTCATCTTGTCTGACGTTGAAGCTACAATACAAGGCATTAATATTCCTCTCTTCTGGAAGCTTTTGGGTCAAGAATCTTTCACTTTGTAAGCTTTATGGCATTAAATACTCTTTTTCTTTTGTATTTTAGCATGTGTAGCTAACTTTAAATACTAAGGTTGTGGACCCAAAATGGGTGTTTAACATTGAATATATATATAATGGTTGGTTGATATTTATTTACTTCTCATTCTTCATTTATTGTTGATGGTTGCAAACAATAACAAATACCATTAAATTCTTGCTTTGCTTGGGAAAGTGGGTTAGAATTTTGTAGAAGTAAATATCAAAGACTCAGGGCTTTAAACCTTGTTTAATAGAATCGCTTAGGAATAAGTGGGTTTTATTTGGCATATATTGATTGTTCTTAATTGCAACTCTTTTATGTTGAGAAAAATCATAAAGAGGAAATACTACTCAACTATTAGAAAATATTAGGTAATCATTTAGACATCATTTGCATATCAAGAGGACCTTCCATTAGAAATATATCATATTAACACCGATAACATTACACTTCATTAAAGAGGACACAACCTTGGTTCCTTTAATCACATTATTTACATTCTCAACATTACAATTAGCTATTACTTCAAACCAAACTCCAATTCATACTCTTGTTACCATTAACTGGATAGGATTACGACTTTAGTCGAGCAACACACTATTTGAGTAACCTTTTCACACCTATTCACTGTGAGATTTAACCCCAACCTTATTGGGTTATTATATTTGACACTGACCGCCTTACACTATTCATTAAAGTGTAATTTGAGCGTGTCAGTCCCCAATCCGCAGGTGCGGAAACAACAGAAACAGCAAAAAACTGCAACTCCTCCAAACTCCCAACTCTCCGTCAACCATCTAAAATCACCCCGAGGCCCCCGGGACCTCAACTAAAAGCACAAACATATCCCATAACTTTATTCAAACTTATACCAATCTTCAAAATACCTTAAACAATATCGAATCAACCAAAACTCATCGGATTCAAGCCTAAGTTTCCAAAATCTTCCAAATTCCGCATTTGATAAAAAAAAACCCAACCAAACCATGTCTGAATGACCTGAAATTTTGCACACACATCCCAAATGACACAACTGAACTACTTCAACCCTTGGAATTCCATTCTGACCCCTATATCAAAATTTCACCTACCAACCGGAAATCGCCAAAATACCAACTTCGCCAATTCAAGCCTAAATCTACTCCGAACCTCCAAAACTCATTTCGATCACGTTTCTAAGTCCCAAATCACCTCCCCGAAGCTATCCGAACTATCGGAACTCACATCCGAGCCCTCTAACACATAAGTCAACATCCGGTTGACTTTTCTAACTTAAGCTTCCTCAAAAGAGACTAAGTGTCTCAAACCTTACCCAAATCATTCCGAACCCGAGCCAACCAACCTGATCACATATAGAACCGATAGACAAGGCAATAAGAAGCAGAAATGGGGGAAACGGACCGGTAACTCATGAGACGACTGGCCGGGTCGTCACACACACATATATATATATATATATATATATATAATAGAATTGAAGACTAGCTCACTTGATAATTTTTTTTGCCTTCTACAATTGAGGTGAAAAATCACGTCAACAACATAGCAATTCCAAATTGCTATTATTTGGTCATTGCTAAGCTATATAACAGTGCTCTTTTATATAGATATCATAAATATATTAAAGAGTACTGTTATATACTCCCTCCGGTCCACTTTAATTAAATTTTTAGTCTTTTTTGTAGTCTATAATTTTTTATTTTTTTAGGTATGAAGAAGGAATTAACTTCTTTCTCTCTTTTTTTTCAAAATTGTTCTTGAAATAAAAAGCCTAAGAGTATTTGTTATATTTTCAATGAACAAATTAAAATTAATGTGGTCAATTTAATTGTTAATTAATGCTAAAATGTGAATTCCTTAATATATGCAAAAATGACCAAAAAATCAATTAAAATAGACCCGATGGAGTAACTTAAAATGACCATTGCTTTTTGTAGGTGCACTTGCTAATATTTAGGTGGTTTGATCAATACAATCGCACTTTTGATTTCTTGGTTATTAATCAATCTTGACGTTGGTCTTTGTAATACTTTATTAAATGTATTTAAATTTGAATTAATTAAATGTGAGTGTCTATCCCTTTACATATAAAATGTCACTTTTTTATTATTTTAGATTATATTACCCTCAAGCATAGAATAACAATACAAATTTAACGTAACATATGACTGGTTGAACATATTATCAATTAAGAATTCGCTAAATTTAGGAAGATTCACAAGTAATAAGGATCAAAAGTGCACATTACAATTAAATTACACTACTAGAAATTCGGCAAAAATCGATCGCGGTCAAAATGTTACATTTTTATTATTTTAGATTATATTACCCTCAAGCATAGAATAACAATACAAATTTAACGTAACATATGACTAGTTGAACATATTATCAATTAATAATTCGTTAAATTTAGGAAGATTCACAAGTAATAAGGATCAAAAGCGCACATTACAATGAAATTACACTACTAGAAATTTGGCAAAAATCGATCGCAGTCGAGCGATCGATTTTGGTCGGCAAAAATCGACCGAAGTTGGTTGGTTTTTCAAAAAAAATTTTTTTTTTAAGAAACCGACAACTTTGGGCGATTTGTTTCGGCGCAAAAATGTGAGAAATCATTTTTGAGTCCCGCAAAATTTATTTTTCAAGAAACCGACCAATTTAAGTCGGTTTTTCATTTAAAATAAATTAAATTAATATTAAAAAACCGACAGAAATCGGTTAACACGGCCGGTTAATTTCAAAAATCGACCGAATTCGGTCGGCAATTTTATTTTTTTAATAAAATCGCGCGAAAATACAATTAAAGAGTATAAATAAAATAAAAGATTATCTTAAAACAAAATGCACCAACAATATCTAGTGGTAGAATAGTATCCTGCCACAGTACAGATCGCGGTTTGATTCCCAGATGGTGCATTTTTTAATTACATAATTAAAATATCGACCGATTTTTGTTGGAACAATCCAGCCAACTTCGGTCAATTTTTTTTGGCAAGTTTTTTTTCTTAATTTAATTGACCTCTACCGACGTTATGATTGCCACGAATTGGTCGGTTTTCTTCGATTATTGCAAACTACTGACCAACATCAGTCGGTTTTGATGGGTGGTTTTCTCCTTTTTTTTAGAAGTGTACTTAACTAGTTATTACAATGCACTTAACTAGATATTATACTTGGAAGATGGTTGATACTCATAAACCGTACATGGTTACCTTGTTAGAAACTCGAATGGAAAATCATACAACCCTTCTTAATGATTTTCCCTTCACAAATATGGTCGAAGTGCCAGCTGAGGGCCAAGCGGGGGGTATGATCATCATGTGGGATGCTAGCATTGTGAAGGTGCATGATTTTGTTAGGAGAAATCAAGAAATCCCTGCCAACATAGAGGTAACTCCCTTTAACTCTGTTTGGTTATTTTCTTCCGTTTATGCAAGTACTACCCTAGGAAAAAGATGTACACTCTGGGAAAATATAGAAAAAATCCATTTAAATAACCCCAAACCTTGGCTTCGTGGGGGAGATTTTAATGATATTTTTTGTGCTTGTGACAAATTTGGAGGGAATCCTATAAACCGTAAAAGAAGTAACACACTGTGGAACAATATCAACAAATGTAACCTCCTAGACCTAGGTTATAAAGGTTCTAAATGTACTTGGACTAATAATAGGAAAAAATCTAGAGGCCTTATAATGAAAAGATTAGACAGAGTTTTTGTGAATAATGATTGACTTTCTATTTTTCCTAAAGCTATGGTCACTCATTTGCCTAGAACACACTCCGACCATAGCCCGTTATTAGTAGCTTTAAATCCTAGTAATATAAATTTCTCCAACAAACCGTTTAGACTAAAGACTATTTGGTGTAGGTATCCGGACTTTATCAACATTGTTAAAAATTGTTGGTCCAACAAGGGGCAACCTGAAGCTCAAGCTTCTTTTAATAACATGGTAGTGGACTGGAAAAACGATACTTTTGGTGACATCTCCAAATAGAAAAAAATCATTCTGGCCCGACTAAATGGTATCCAAACCTCCCCCGCTTACCACAAAAGTTTCTTCCTACAAGACCTAGAATCTAAGCTTCAATTAGAGTTTAATAATATCTTGAAAATGGAGCAAGACTTTGGAAATTAAGATCAAGGATCTCTTGGTTGAATGATGGAGATGCAAATACAAGGTTCTACCATATTATGGCCTCAAATCGTAAGCGTCGTAATGCTATCATGTTTTTTAAAAACTCCAATAGTGATTGGATAACTGACCCCCCTTCCATCTTAAGCCATACCCTAGACTTCTTTAAGAATGCTTTCACGACTTTAAAAACCTCCTCGCATAGGAAAGACACCCTAGGGGATTCTTCAAGCCAAAACAAAATTGATCTTGCAAGTCTAGACAGGGCTTTAACAAAAGAGGAAATCATAAATAAAGTTTTTTCATTCAAACCCTTTAAAGCACCGGGGTCGGACGGAATACACTCTTTCTTTTATCAAAAATACTGGGGTATCATTCACAACTCAGTAGAGTCCTTTTGTTACAGGGTTTTTGATACTCAAAGTTTGCCTAGTAATATAAATGAGACCTACATTTGCCTAATCCCGAAATTTGTCAATGCAAACAACCTGAAATTTTTTAGGTCAATTGGTCTTTGCAATACGTCCTACAAAATTATTACAAAGATTATTGCAAACAGGATTAAGTCTTTTTTACCCTACCTCATTAGTCCCCTCCAATCTAGCTTCATTAAAAATAGAAGAGCTAGTGACAATGCAATTATTGTTCAAGATATTATGAATAATCTTCGTAAATATAAGAAATCAACCCCTGATATGCTTATTAAAATTGACTTGAAAAAGGCTTTCGATAGACTAGAGTGGTGTTTTGTCTACAGAACTCTTAGGTTCTTTAATTTCCTCCCAAAAATCAGTAAGTTGATTATGCATTGCATCACTACCAGCTCTAATAGGTATCCTAGTTAACGGGGCAACTACTGAATTTTTTAGTCCTAGTAGGGGTATCCGCCAAGATGACCCCCTTTCACCTTATATATTCATCATTTGCATAGAATTGCTATCTAAACTCATCAATTACCAAACAGATATTCTAAATTGGGATCCCATTAAAATCTCTCAAAAAGGCGCGTTTTTTCCCATGTCCTATTTGCGGATGATATAACTCTAATGGGTAAGGCAAACAAAAAAACTAGTCATTGCATTAAGACTAGTATGAATTTTTCTACTCCCAATCAGGTTTATCAATCAACTATACTAAGTCCAAAATTATCCTCCCAAAATTTAGTCCTCCAAAAACCTCCTCCTACTTGTCGAACCTTTTTGGAATGAAAGTTACTCATGATTTTGGAAACTACCTAGGCTTCCCAATATTGAACCATAGTCCAAAACCAAGAGATTTCCAATTCATAATTGACAAGCTCCATAGCAAAATGTCCCATTGGAAATGCTCCTTTCTAAATATAGCCGGTCGTGTAACTCTAGTTGCTAGCACTTTAAATTCCATCCCCTCATACTCTATACAATACACTAATCTTCCTAATAAAATCCTTAAACAAATTGACAAGATTCAAAGGGATTTCATTTGGGGAAGTACTAACACTACTAAAAAACTCCATTTAGTAACTTGGAAGCTCTCCACCAAGAGTAAGCAAGAAGGAGGCCTTGGTATCCAAAAAGCTTCCTCCAAAAATATTGCCCTTTTAACAAGTCTTTCATGGAGACTACTACAAAATTCAAACACTCCTTGGACCAAGCTCATCTCCTATAAATATGCTAATAAAAAAACAATCAATACTTCCTCCTTTATTTGGAAATCCATCCTTAAGGGATGGAATTTTTGCAATCATGGTATCTTGTGGCATCCTCACTCAAATTCAAATATGAATATTTGGTCTTCAAATTGGATCCATGACGCGAGTTCTCTGAGGAAGAATTTATATGGTCCAATTGATAAAAAGGATCTTAATATCCCCATAAAGGATATTATAATTGATGGTAAGTGGAACCTCTCTAATATCTCCTTTGATATTCCTAATACCCTTATGAAAAATATTATGGCCACCCCTATACCTAATAAGTTTACTAAAAAAGATACTATGACATGGGGTATTACCTCTAGTGGTCTTTTCACCACCAAATCTTGCTACTCCCTCATCAATCCTTCTTTTCCTCCCAAACTAGATTTTGAATGGATTTGGGATCTTCAATGCCCAAACAAAATCAAGTTCTTCTTCTGGAAATGTTTGCATAATCATATACCTTGCAGAGCCTACTTATCCTACATTGGTATGAATATTGATAAGGTTTGCACCATCTGTAGAATTAATGTAAGAAAATGCTGAACATATCTTGCTCGACTGCCCTATCACTAATTCTTGTTGGGAATAATTAGGTATAAAAATTTTTTATTTGAAAGATGAAAATCACTGGTTTTTGAGATTAAAGAATATTTTTATTCAAACAAGCCTCTACTCAAATAACTGGAAGACCATCCTTCCTTTTGCCATTTGGAATATTTGGAAAAATAGAAACAACAATAATTTGAACAATGTTAGTAATAAGGTCTGTCACATGGTCATCCTCCAACAAGCCTGTGAATATAATTTCTTTGTGGAAAAGAATCCCTTCAAGGAGCACAGGTTTCAAGTTAAGATCAATTGGAACAAACTTCCGACAAATACAATCAAACTCAATATTAACGGAGCCTTCTTCAAAGCTACCCTGGAAGCTGGACTGGGTGGAGTTTTCAGGAATAAAGATGGTGACTGGATTTTTAGGTACTGCAGATCAGCTTATGCATCCTCAGTCATGCATTGTGAGCTAATGGCTCTACATGAAGGACTAAATATTGCTAAACATCTTGATCTTTGTAATATCGAAATTGAGATTGACTCAACGGATTCTATATTGATGCTTAATGAAAATAACCCTAACCTGTCAAATCTAATTTTGGAATGCAGGTTGTTAGTGTACCAGTTGAAGCACCCAATCCTGAGGCATAACTTCAGGGAAGGAAATGAAATAGCCCACCTCTTAGCAAAGGAAGCACTGAAGAATTTCAAAATTTCTAGATGTGTTCATCATGCCCGTCCACCTTGTTTTGTTGAACACCAATTGCTAAAGGAAAAGCATGGTTTCAGTTTTAAGTTAAAGTATGTTAGTACTAGTGTTTGTGAAAAACTAGCCAAGTTTGGAAATTAAAATATCCTACGGGACTATGCAAGAACTGTGTAATATTTGTGGTAGTAATATAGCATTATTATTTGTGTTCAAAATAAAGATATTACACTTGGAAAGAGACTACCACAATTCACAATAAAACAGCATAGTAAAACAAACCAAACCAAATGGTAATTTCCCTTCAACAAATGGTTGATGTTTGCATTTTGATTGATGGTATAATGCTTTAATTTCCAGAAAAAATCAACTACTCTTTTTTTTTGTGTTTTAAAAAATTTTAAGTCACATCCTCAAACATATTTGTCACTATCCGGATTTTCCACCCTCGAGAGTCGTGATGGCACCTACTGGTGAAAGCTAGGCAAGCCAACCGTTTAAGTTATTACCCTTTCCAGTTTTAAACCATTTAATAGTGATGAGTAGATATCATACAAATAGCGGAAATAATGAATCGGAAGACAAAATTTGATAATTTTAACTTAATACAAACTGCGGAAGTCTAAATACAACTCTACCCAGAAGTTGGTATCACAATTTCACAGACTGTCTAAGATTACTACAAATAAATCTGAATAAAAATACACGAATCTGTCTCTGAATAAGTAAAGCAGAAAAAAGATGATAGAAGGAGACGCTAAGGCCCGCGGACACCTGCAGGACTACCTCGGGTCGCCTGTTAGACTGAAGGCAGCAACCTTACTCAGGTACTAGTATCTGCACACAGTGCAGAGTGTAGTATCGGCACAACTGACCCCATGTGTTGATAAGTGCCTAGCCTTACCTTGGCGAAGTAGTGATGAGGCTAAGACCAGACTACCAAATAAACCTGTGCAGTTAAATCATATACAGTGAAAAATAGAAGCAGGAATGTACAGTTAAGAATGGGAGGGGGGACATGCTACGGGGAAACATTAAATGATAAAAGAAGAACAGCAGGTAAATATAAGGAACACCATAAATCAACTATCAACAAGAATCAGAAATCAACAAGTGTACGATATCGCCCTTCGTGCTTTTACTCTCGTCCTCGCCATAAGAATAAATATAATATGCACGGCATCACCCTTTGTGCTCTTACCCTCGTTCTCACCATAAAAATTAATATAATCGGCACGGAATTGTACATTGTGTGGCACGACATCATCCTTCATGCTATTACATTCTTTCTCACAAAATCATACACGACATCACCCTTTGTGCTTTAACACTCTCTCACCAAAAAAATACACGGCATCACCCTTCGTGTTTTAATACTCTTCCTCACCCAAACAACAATCACAAGCAATAAGGGCAACGAAATAAATAAAATCATAATGAAACCCCGGCAAGGGAACAATAGTACAACAATCAAATCCCGGCAAGGGAAACAATAACATCCCGGCAAGGGAGATAACTTTAAAACAACAACATCCCGAAAAAGGAGACAATATCATAATCCTCTCTTTTCTTTTCTTCTTCATATTTACTTCATAACTCAATTTACAACTTGAGTCAATGCTCTAAAATGTTCAATTGTCAATTATACTTCCATAAATCATTTTACAATTTGAGCCAATGCTCTTCAATATTCAAATACCAACCTTGCTTTCACAAGCCTTGCTCAACAATAGAAATCATCACATAAGACATAACGAATACAAACATTGTCACATTAATCATAGTATAAGACTGACGGGCATGCCAGACACCAACGTATAGATACTCGTCACCATGCCTATACGTCGTACTCATCAATTAACATATAGCAAATAAGACTCAACTCCTAATCCCTCAAGCTAATGTTAGACCAAACACTTACCTCGATGTCACGAACACAATTCAAGCCTTAACTATCGCTTTACCTCTTGATTGCACCACCAATTCGCTTGTATCTAGCCACAAGTTATTTAACTATATCAATAAATGCTAAATGAGTCCATTCCAATGCATGAAAATAGATTTTCTAAAGTTTTTTCCAAAATGTCAAAAATCGACCCCTGACCCATATAGTCAAAACCTGAGGTTCGAACCAAAACCCGATTACCCATTCCCCTACGAACCCAAATGTATAATTTGTTTTGAAATCGGACCCCAAATCCCCAAAATTTGAAAAAACCTAGGTTCTACCCAAACACTCAATTTCCCATGAAAACCCTTGATTTTGAGTTGAAATCATGTGAAAAGATGTTAAAGATTGAAGAAAACGAGTTAGAATTGACTTACAATCGGTTTGGAGAAGAACTTTTCTTTGGAAAATCGCCCAAGAGAGTTTATGTTTTGAAAGAGTTTGAAAAATGAAAGATTTTCGCCTAAGTCATGAATTTACAGGTTGCAGTTGTCGCAATTGCGACCAGGGTTCGCAATTGCGAACCGTTCAGAACCTGCTAACCTTGCATTTGCGAAAATGCGAACCCTGAGGATTCCGGTCCTCTTCGCATTCATGATGCTACTGTCGCATTTGCGATAAATACATCACATTTGTGACCAAGGCAGCCTAGGTCAAAATTTGCATTTGCGACACATTGTTCGCAATTGCGAAGCCTGCAGGCCTGCAACACACCAGAAATTCCTAAGTCCAAATTTCACTCTGTGGCCTATCCAAAACTCACTCGAGCCCTCAAGGCTCCAAACCAAACATGCACACTAACCTAAAAACATCATACGGACTTGCTCGTGCAATCAAATCATCAAAATAACATCAGCAACTATGAATTTAGCATCAAAATCAAAGAAAATCTCAAGAACTTTCAAAGTTTCAAATTTTACATCTAAGGTTCCGAATCGCGTCATATAACCTCCATTCTTACCAAAGTTTACAGGCTCAACTTAAATCACATATAAGACCTGTACCGGGCATCGGAACCAAAATACGAGCCCGATAGCATCAAATTCCAAACACATTTCATTTCCAAAAACTCATATATATTCCAGAAAATTATTTTCTTTAAAAATTTATTTCTTGGTCTTGGGACATCGGAATTCGATTTGGGGCATACGCCCAAGTCCCATATTTTCCTACGGACCCTTCGGGATTGTCAAATCACGGGTCCTGGTCCGTTTACCCAATATGTTGACCGAAGTCAACTTTAATTCATTTTAAAAGCAAAATTTATTATTTTTCATAGATTTTCACATAACAGCTTTCAAGATATGTACCCGGACTGTGCACGCAAATCGATGTAAGATAGAAATAGGTTTTAAAGGCCTCAGAACACAAAATTTATTTCTAAAACAAGTGATGACCGTTTGGATCATCACATTTTCCATCTCTAAAAAACCATTCGTCCTCGAACAGACATAAGAAAGAAGTACCTGAGTCGGAGAAAAGATAGGGATAACGGCTCCGCATATCGGACTCGGACTCTTAGGTCGATGCCTCAACAGGCTGACCTCTCCACTGAACACGAACAAAAGGAAAACTTTTCGATCTCAACTGACGAACCTACCAGTCCTGAATAGCTACCGGCTCCTCCTTATAGGATAAGTCCTTGTCCAACTGGACAGTGGTGAAGTCTAACACGTGAGATGGATCGACGTGATACTTTTGAAGCATGGACACATGAAACACTGGATGCACGACTGATAATCTCGGTGGCAGCGCAAGTCTGTAAGCTCCTCCCATACTCGATCAAGAATCTTAAACAGGCCAATGAACCTAGGGCTAAGCTTGCCCCTATTCCCAAATCTCATCACGCCCTTCATATGCAACACCCGAAACAACACTTGCTCACCGACCATGAATGCCAAATCACGAACCTTACCGTCGGCATAATTCTTTTGCCTGGACTGAGTTGTACGAAGCCTATCTTGAATAATCCTGACCTTGTCCAAGGCATCTTGCACTAGATCTGTACCCAATAACCGAGCCTCTCCCGGATCAAACCATTCAATAGGCGATCGACACCGCCTACCAAATAAAGCCTCAAAAGGAGACATCTGGATGCTCAACTGGTAGCTGTTGTTGTAGGCAAACTCTGCTAAAGGCAAAAACTGATCTCTTGAGCCTCTAAAGTCCATGACACAATCTCGGAGCATGTCCTTCAAAATCTAAATAGTACGCTCAGACTGACCGTCCATCTGAGGATGAAATATTGTGCTCAACTCGACTTGTGTGCCTAATTCTTGCTGAACTGCTCTCCAGAAACGTGAGGTAAACTGTGTACCTCGATCAGAAATGATATACACGGGCATACCATGAAGACGAACAATCTCCCAGATATAGATCTCAGCTAACCTCTTATAACAGTAGGAGACTGCCACCGGAATGAAATGCGCTGACTTGGTCAGCCTATCAACAATAAACCACACTGCATCGAACTTCCTCTAAGTCTGTGGGAGTCCAACAACGAAATCCATAGTGATACGCTCCCACTTCCACATAGGAATCTCAATCTTCTGGAAGAAACCGTCAGGTCTCTGATGCTCGTACTTTACCTGCTGACAATTCAAACATCGACCCACATATGCAATAATATCCTTCTTCATCCTTCTCCACCAATAATGCTACCGCAAATCTCGATACATCTTAGCGGCGCCGGGATAAATAGAGTACCTGGAACTGTGGGCCTCCTCTAAATTTAACTCTCGAATCCCATATACATTAGGCACACAAACTCGACCCTGCAGCCTCAATAATCCATCATCACCTAATATAACCTGCTTGGCACCACCGTGTAGAACTGTGTCCCTAAGGACACACAATTGAGGATCATCATACTGCCGATCTCGGATATGCTCCAATTTTACACTTTTCCTCACAAACTCATACACGGCATTACCCTTCGTGCTTTAACACTCTCTCACCAAAATAATACATGATATCACCCTTCGTGCTTTAATACTCTTTCTCACCCAAACAACAATCACAAGCAATAAGGGCAAGGAAATAAATAAAATCATAATGAAATCTCGATAAAGGAACAACAGTACAACAATCAAATCCCAGCAAAGGAAACAATAACAAAACAATAACTTCCCGGCAAGGGAGATAACTTTAAAACAACAACATCCCGGCAAAGGAGACAATATCATAATCCTCTCTTTTCTTTTCTTCTTCACATTTACTTTATAACTCAATTCACAACTTGATCCAATGCTCTAAAATGTTCAATTGCAAATTATACTTCCACAAATCATTTTACAATTTGATCCAGTGCTTATCAATATTCAAATACCAACCTTGCTTTCACAAGCCTTGCTCAACAATAGAAATAATCACATAAGGCATAACCAATACAAACGGAGTCACACTAATCATAGTATAAGACTTACGGGCATGCCAGACACCAATGTATAGATACTCGTCACCATGCCTATACGTCATACTCATCAATTAACATATAGCAAATAAGACTCAACTCTTAATCCCTCAAGCTAACGTTAGACCAAACACTTACCTCGATGCCACGAACACAATTCAAGCCTCAACTATCGCTTTACCTCTTGATTGCACCACAAATTCGCTTGTATCTAGCCACAAGTTATTTAACTATATCAATAAATGCTAAATGAGTCCATTCCAATGCATGAAAAGAGGTTTTCTAAAGTTTTTCCCAAAATGTCAAAAATCGACCCCGATCCCACATGGTCAAAACTTGAGGTTCGAATCAAAACCAGGTTACCTATTCCCCCACGAATCCAAATGTATAATTTGTTTTGAAATTGGACCTCAAATCGATGTCCAAATCCCCAAAATTTGAAAAAATCTAGGTTCTACCCAAACACCCAATCTTCCCATGAAAACCCTTGATTTTGAGTTGAAATAATGTGGAAAGATGTTAAAGATTGAAGAAGACGAGTTAGAATTGACTTACAATCGGTTTGGAGAAGAACTTTTCTTTGGAAAATCGCCCAAGAGAGTTTATGTTTTGAAAGTGTTTGAAAAATGAAAGATTTTCGCCTAAGTCATGAATTTGCAGGTCGCAGATGTCGCAATTGCAACCAGGGTTCGCAATTGCGAACCGTTCAGAACCTGCTAACCTTGCATTAGCGAAAATGCGAACCCTGAGGATCCGATCCTCTTCGCATTCGTGATGTTGATGTCGCATTTGCGATAAATACATAGCATTTGTGACCAAGGCAGCCTAGGTCAAAATTCGCATTTGCGATACATTGTTCGCATTTGCGAGCTCGCAATTGCAAAGCCTGCAGGCCTTCAACACACCAGAAATTCCTAAGTCCAAATTTCACTCTGTGGCCTATCCAAAACTCACTCGAGCCCTCGCGGCTCCAAACCAAACATGCACACTAACCTAAAAACATCATACGGACTTGCTCGTGCAATCAAATCACCAAAATAACATCAACAACTATGAATTTAGCATTAAAATCAAAGAAAATCTCAAGAACTTTCAAAGTTTCAAATTTTACATCTAAGGTTCCGAATCACGTCATATGACCTCCATTTCTTACCAAAGTTTACAGGCTCAACTTAAATCACATATAAGACCTGTACCGGGCTTCGGAACCAAAATACGGGCCCGATAGCATCAAATTTTAAACACATTTCATTTCCAAAAACTCATATATATTCCAGAAAATAATTTTCTTTAAAAATTTATTTCTCGGTCTTGGGACATCAGAATTCGATTTGGGGCATATGCCCAAGTCCCATATTTTCCTACGGACCCTTCGGGATTGTCAAATCACGGGTCCTGGTCCGTTTACCCAATATGTTGACCGAAGTCAACTTTAATTCATTTTAAAAGCTAAATTTATTATTTTTCATAGATTTTCATATAACGGCTTTCCAGATATGTACCCGGACTGCGCATGCAAATCGATGTAAGATAGAAAGAGGTTTTAAAGGCCTCGGAACACAAAATTTATTTCTAAAACAAGTGATGACTGTTTGGGTCATCACATTTTCCACCTCTAAAACAACCGTTCGTCCTCTAACAGACATAAGAAAGAAGTACCTGAGTCGGAGAAAAGATGGGGATAACGGCTCCGCATATCGGACTCGAACTCTTAGGTCGATGCCTCAACAGGCTGACCTCTCCACTGAACACGAACAGAAGGAAAACTCTTCGATCTCAACTGACGAACCTACCTGTCCTGAATTGCTACCGGCTCCTCCTTATAAGATAAGTCCTTGTCCAACTGGACAGTGGTGAAGTCTAACACGTGAGATGGATCGGCGTGATAATTTTGAAGCATGGACACATGAAACACTGGATGCACGACTGATAATCTCGGTGGCAGCGCAAGTCTATAAGCTCCTCCCCCACTCGATCAAAAATCTCAAACGGGCCAAAGAACCTAGGGCTAAACTTGCCTATCTTCCCAAATCTCATCACGCCCTTCATATGCAACACCCGAAACAACACTTGCTCACCGACCATGAATGCCAAATCACGAACCTTACCGCCGGCATAATTCTTTTTCCTGGACTGAGTTGTACGAAGCCTATCCTGAATAATCCTGACCTTGTCCAAGGCATCTTGCACTAGATCCGTACCCAATAACCTAGCCTCTCCCGGCTCAAACCATCCAATAGGCGATCGACACCGCCTACCATATAAAGCCTCATAAGGAGACATCTGGATGCTCAACTGGTAGTTATTGTTGTAGGAAAACTCTGCTAAATGCAAAAACTGATCCCATGAGCCTCCAAAGTCCATGACACAAGCTCGGAGCATGTCCTCTAAAATTTGAATAGTACGCTCAGACTGCCCGTCCATCTGAGGATGAACTACTGTGCTCAACTCGACCTGTGTGCCTAATTCTCGCTGAACTGCTCTCCAGAAACGTGAGGTAAACTGTGTACCTCGATCAGAAATGATATACACGGGCATACCATGAAGACGAACAATCTCCCAAATATAGATCTCAGCTAACCTCTCATAACAGTAGGAGACTGCCACCGGAATGAAATGCGCTGACTTGGTCAGCCGATCAACAATAAACCACACTGCATCGAACTTCCTCTAAGTCTGTGAGAGTCCAACAACGAAATCCAAAGTGATACGCTCCCACTTCCACTTAGGAATCTCAATCTTCTGGAACAAACCGCCAGGTCTCTAATGCTCGTACTTTACCTGCTGACAATTCAAACATTGAGCCACATATGCAATAATATCCTTCTTCATCCTTCTCCACCAATAATACTACCGCAAATCTCGATACATCTTAGCGGCGCCGGGATGAATAGAGTACCGGAAACTGTGGGCCTCCTCTAAATTTAACTCTCGAATCCCATCTACATTAGGCATACAAACTCGACCCTACAGCCTCAATACTCCATCATCACCTAATATAACCTGCTTGGCACCACCGTGTAGCACTGTGTCCCTAAGGACACACAATTGAGGATCATCATACTGTCGATCTCAGATATGCTCCAATTTTACACTCTTCCTCACAAACGCATACACGACATCACCCTTCGTGCTTTAACACTCTCTCACCAAAACAATACATGATATCACCCTTCGTTCTTTAATAATCTTCCTCACCCAAACAATAATCACAAGCAATAAGGGCAAGGAAATAAATAAAATCATAATGAAATCTCGGCAAAGGAACAACAGTACAACAATCAAATCCCGGCAAGGGAAACAATAACAAAACAATAACATCCCGGCAAGGGAGATAACATTAAAACAACAACATTCTGGCAAATGAGACAATATCATAATCCTCTCTTTTCTTTTCTTCTTCACATTTACTTCATAACTCAATTCACAACTTGATCCAATGCTCTAAAATGTTCAATTGCCAATTATACTTCCACAAATCATTTTACAATTTGAGCCAACGCTCTTCAATATTCAAATACCAACCTTGCTTTCACAAGCCTTGCTCAACAATAGAAATCATCATATAAGGCATAACCAATTCAAACGGAGTCACATTAATCATAGTATAAGACTTACGGGCATGCCAGACACCAATGTATAGATACTCGTCACCATGCCTATACGTCGTACTCATCAATTAACATATAGCAAATAAGACTCAACTCCTAATCCCTCAAGCTAAGGTTAGACCAAACACTTACCTCGATGCCACGAACACAATTCAAGCCTCAACTATCGTTTTACCTTTTGATTGCACCACCAATTCGCTTGTATCTAGCCACAAGTTATTTAACTCTATCAATAAATGCTAAATGAGTCCATTCCAATGCATGAAAAGAGGTTTTCTAAAGTTTTTCCCAAAATGTCAAAAATCGACCCCGGTCCCACATGGTCAAAACGTGAGGTTAGAATCAAAACCTGATTACCTATTCCCTCACGAATCCAAATGTATAATTTGTTTTGAAATCGGACCTCAAATCGATGTTCAAATCCCCAAAATTTGAAAAAATCTAGGTTCTATCCAAACACCCAATTTTCCTATGAAAACCCTTGATTTTGAGTTGAAATCATGTGAAAAGATGTTAAAGATTGAAAAAGACGAGTTAGAATAGACTTACAATCGGTTTGGAGAAGAACATTTCTTTGGAAAATCGCCCAAGAGAGTTTATGTTTTGAAAGTGTTTGAAAAATGAAAGATTTTCGCGTAAGTAATGAATTTGCAGGTCGCAGATGTCGCAATTGCGACCAGGGTTCGCAATTGCGAACCGTTCAGAACCTGCTAACCTCGCATTTGCGAACCCTGAGGATTCTAGTCCTCTTCGCATTTGCGATGCTGCTGTCGCATTTGCGATAAATACATCGCATTTGCGACCAAGGCAGCCTAGACCAAAATTCGCATTTGCGACACATTGTTCGCATTTGCGAGCCAGCCTTTGCAAGGCTTGCAACACACCAAAAACTCCTAAGTCCAAATTTCACTCCGTGGCCTATCTAAAACTCATCCGAGCCCTCGGGGCTCCAAACTAAACATGCACACTAATCTAAAAACATCATACGGACTTGCTCGTGCAATCAAATCACTAAAATAACATCAACAACTATGAATTTAGCATCAAAATCAAAGAAAATCTCAAGAACTTTCAAAGTTTCAAATTTTATATCTAAGGTTTCGAATCGCGTCATATGACCTCCGTTTCTTACCAAAGTTTACAGGCTCAACTTAAATCACATAAAAGACCTGTACCGGGCTCCGGAACCAAAATACGAGCCCGATACCATCAAATTCCAAACACATTTCATTTCAAAAAATTCATATATTTTCTAGAAAATAATTTTCTTTAAAAATTTATTTCTCGGGCTTGGGACCTTGGAATTCGATTCTGGGCATACACCCAAGTCCCATATTTTCCTACGGACCTTCCGGGTCCGTTTACCCAAAATGTTGTCCGAAGTCAACTTTAATTCATTTTAAAAGCAAAATTTATCATTTTTCACAGATTTTCACATAATGGCTTTCCGGATACGTGCCCGGATTGCATAGGCAAATCGAGGTGAGACAGAAAGAGGTTTTAAGACCTCGCAACACAGAATTTATTTCTAAAACAAGCGATGACCTTTTCGGCCATCATAGTATTTCAGGAAAATATTTCAACAATATTAAACTAAAGTTTGGCTTTATTTTCATACATTTTGTATTTGGTTTAAAGTGATTAATTAATGAAATTCAAATATATGAGGAAACGATTTTGACCATTAAGTCTAAGAATTGACTCAATCTTCAACTGTCATTATATGAGTGACGTGACTAAACAAATGACATTGGCCACATGATGTGTACTATACTAATTTTATTCAAGAAAAAATCAACAACTCTTTTTTTTTTTTGTTTTTGTCTTTTAAAAAGTTTTAAATCACATTAACAACAACAACAATCCAGTATAATCTCACTTAGTGAGGTCTAAAAGGAATAGTGTGTACGCAGATTTTACCCCTACTCTGGGATAGAGAGACTGTTTCCTCAAACGTATTTCGGAAAAATATTTTAACACTATTAAACTAAAAGTTGACTTTATTTTCATACGTTTTGTATTTGGTTTAAAGTGATTAATTAATGAAATTCAAAGATATGAGGCGACGGTTTTGACCGTTAAGTCTAAGAATTTACTCAATCTTCAACTGTCATTATACTAGTGACGTGACTAAACAAATCACATTGGCCCCATGATGTGTACTATACTAATTTTATTCAAGAAAAAATCAACTACTCTTTTTTTTTTTTTTTTTTGGTCTTTTATAAAGTTGTAAGTCACATCCTCAAACATATTTCAGGAAAATATTTCAACAATATTAAACTAAAGGTTGACTTTATTTTCATACATTTTGTATTTGGTTTAAAGTGATTAATTAATGAAATTAAAGATATGAGGCGACGGAGTTGGAGTCCGGAACCAAAATGTGATTCTTTTGGACAAGTAGCACCTTAATAGGTATAAAACAAATGACATTTTTATATATAGTGCCCAAATATTGGGCGCTATACATTAACGTTAACTGTACCGTTAATGTATAACACCCAGTATTTGGGCGCTATATATAAAAAGCTGACAATAACAGGTATAACGCCCAAATACCCGGCGCTATACCCCTTTTTTTAAAAACGAGTCGTCTTCTTCAAGACAACGATTCTGCTTCTTCTTCCTCAATATTTTATACCTTCTTCTTCTTGGTCCCCCACTCCCATACCCACTGCCCCACTATTTTTAAAAAAAAAGGTCCCTGTCACGTAAAAGATGAAGAACGTAGGTCCCACATTCAAGTAGAGCTTCGTATTATTGTTGATTCACACTTCCGGAGTCAAAATTTCAATCTATTTGCTTTCCGAAAATTCTAAATCGAGGTATTTCGGTTTATTTTAAGTTAAAACTTTTATAATAATGCATATTATTTGATTTGCATGTGTTCTATTTTGGTTTTTGTGTTATTTTTTTCGAAACTAGTATGTTAAATTTATCCGAATTTAATTTTAGTGTTTTATAAAAAAATATAAATTTGTCAAATAAATTTGTCTGTTAATAACCTGATTTATATATATGTGTTTTCATATCGTTTTGTGTTTTATTTGCAATTAAATTTAGGATTAGTTACCTCATATAGCAAAGGTTGATATCTTATTTATTTTAAATAAATATTCTTTTAAAAAATTATATTCCATAGCTACCTTTTGTTTTTTTATAGTCAAATATCTATTTATGGTTACCTCCTAACCTTAAGCCATAAAATAAGCTTTGTATTATTTTTCTCTCTCATATCCCCTCAAATTTCTCCTAACTCTACCCCATATCTATTCTCCCTCTCTCTCTCTCTCTACTTCTCATGTCTTCTCCTCCGCCTGAACTTTCTACTGTGAAATAATATTTTGTTAGCTTTCTGCAATTTTATTCGGTTCGCCTGCATTTTTGGCTTGATTATATTCTCTATCTCCAGTTTAATATTGCCCGTTACAACTTTGGGTTAAGATATTTGGCAAAAGGAGAATCTATTGATTTGCAGAATGTTAAGATTGTCATCTCTTTAACATACTTGAAGGATTATTTAGAATGTTGCTTTGACAAACTTTTTCAAACTTTCAGAATTTCTGTTAAAGAATGCAAAGGTTTTGGAGAAGTCTCCGTTATTTCGCCGGTAATTACGTGCTAATCGTCAGTAACTGGAGGCAAAGGTGACGGCAAGCGAGGACTGGATACTGATGCTTCTTCAACGAGACAACATTAGGGTTGTTCTTGAACAAAGACGACATTGGGGGCTGAGCAACTTGAATTTTTTGTTAATATATTTCAATGTATTTCAATATATCTCGTTGTATTTCATTGTATTCATTGTCTTTTTTATTGTATTTTAATGTATCTCGCTGTATTTTATGTATTTCATTGTATTCACTATCTTTTTTTTCATTGTATTTCAATGTATCCCGATGTATTCTATACATTTTATTGTATTCACTATCGCGCTATATGCCATGAATGTATTCATATATTTTTTTAATTAATATAATTTATGTATTCAGATGTATTATATAATTTCTCTGAAGATTGCTATGTTTTTGGGGTATTTTTCGGTTGAGAATCTTTTTTATAACTGAAAATACAAAATTTGTGTGTTATAATTGAGTTTGTTGAGTTATATTAGGAGTCTATTATGTTAATTGATTCACTTTCCGTTTTAAAAACAGTGTAATCCTCTATTTTACGTCGTGCATACAGTCAAATACAGCTGAATACAATAATTTGTCCAGCTATAATCCCATGTTTCACTCCATGAATTTAGCTGGACTTCCCTGATTCACGCCTATTTTTGCTATTGTATTCATGAATACAATAGCTTAAATACATAAAATACATCTTATAACCATACAAAAGATATCTATAATCCGTAATATAGCAAATGGTATCTATAGATGGCTAATTACTTCTAAAAGATAGTGCTTTATGAAAATTTCTCTTGAATTTATTTGTTGTTCATGTTTATGTTTAGATTATTTTTTAGCGTAGTAAAATCTATATGTCGATGATGTTATTATAAAGTCAAAGACAAAAGGTGATCATGTGCGCGATTTAAAAAAGTTCTTCGAACGGTTGCGGAAGTATCACCTTAAGCTCAATCCATCCAAGTGTGCATTTGGAGTTCCATCTGGGAAACTCCTCGGTTTCATAGTCAGCCGGAGAGGCATCGAATTGGATCCATCAAAGATAAAATCCATTCGAGATATGCCACCACCAAAGAACAAAACTGAAGTCATGAGTTTTCTCGGGAGGTTGAACTACATCAGTCGGTTCATTGCTCAGCTCACAACCATATGCGAGCCCATCTTTAAGTTACTAAAAAAAGATGTTGCTATCAAGTAGACAGACGATTGCCAAAAAACATTTTATAAGATCAAAGATTATCTATCAAAACCCCATGTACTGGTCCCAACTCAACCTGGTAGGCCTTTCTTTTTATATCTATCGGTTATGGATAACGCTTTTGGATGTGTTCTGGGGCAACACGATGCAACAGGCAAAAGGGAACAGGCAATCTATTAATTGAGCAAGAAGTTCACAAACTATGAGGTTAAGTATACCCTTCTAGAAAGGACATGTTGTGCCTTGACTTGGGTCGCTCAGAAGCTGAGACATTATCTTTTGGCCTACACTACTTACCTCATATCCAGAATGGATCCTTTGAAGTACATCTTCCAAAAGCCAATGCCCATTGGCAGGCTCGCGAATTGGCAAATCCTGCTCACAAATCTTGACATCGTTTATGTCACTCGCACCGCGATGAAAGCAGAGGCTTTGGCAGATCATTTGGTAGAGAATTCAGTTGATGATGAGTATATGCCACTTAGCACATACTTCCCAGACGAAGAGGTCAACTCAATAGAGGAAGTAGTTCCAGACGATCACCCTGTATGGAAAATGTATTTTGATGGGGCTGTCAATATCATAGGAGTTGGGATCGGGGCAATCTCATCTCACCTATTGGACATCATTACCCTGCAACAACCCGACTTCGGTTCTTCTATACCAAAAATATGGCAGAATACGAAGCTTGTATCATGGGTTTGAATATGACCATCGATCTGGATGTGCATGAACTATTGGTTATGGGAGGTTCTGACTTGCTTATCCGGCAAGCCCAAGGCGAATGGGAGACTCGAGACATCAAGCTTATTCCGTACAAACAATGTGTGCAAGACATGTGCAAAAGATTCAAATCCATCGAGTTCAGGTACATTCCCAGGTTTCACAACGAGCTAGTCGGTGCCATGGCTACTTTAGCCTCGATGCTCCCTTATCCAGGCAACACTCATATTGATCCACTAAAAATCCAAGTTCGGAATCAACACGGTTAATGCAATACAATTGAGACAGAAAACCATGGTAACATGTCATAAAACGGTTCATGAAAACAAGAGAATATCAAGAGAATGCCAAAGGAGATCAAAAAAGAACTATAAGGCGGCTCGCCAGTGGTTTCTTCCTGAATGGGGAAATTCTGTACAAAAGGACCCCCAGATTTAAATTTGTTGAGATACATAGATACCACATAAGCAGAGCGGATCATGAGTGAAGTGCATTCGAGGGTATGCGGACCTCATATGAATGGATATATTTTGGCGAAAAAGATTCTGCATGCAGGGTATTATTGGCTTACTATGGAACGAGATTGCTTCAGATTTGTTCGCAAGTGTCACCAATGCCAGATTCATGGTGACCTGATTCACTCGCTTACTTCGGAGTTGCATCCCATGTCCTCTCCTTGGCCTTTCGTCGCTTGGGGAATGGATGTTATTGTGCCAATCGAGCCGAAGGCTTTAAATGGGCATATGTTCATTTTGGTTGCAATTGATTACTTCACCAAGTGGGTGGAGGCCGTCACTTTCAAAGCAGTCACCGAGAAAGCAGTGGTAGACTTTGTTCATTCTAACATCGTCTATTGCTTTGGTATCCCAAAGACCATTATCACGGACAATGAGGCTAATCTAAATAGTCATTTGATGAAGGAGGTATGCGAACAATTTAAAATCATGCATCGCCATTCTACCCCTTACCGGCCAAAAGCCAATAGAGCCATTGAAGCGGCGAACAAGAACATCAAGACGATTCTTAGGAAGATGATCCAAGGTTCCAGGCAATGGCATGAAAAGTTGCCTTTTGCTCTTTTGGGATACCGCACGACTGTTCGCACATCTGTTGGTGCAACTCTGTATCTACTTGTATATGGAACTGAAGCTATAATACCCGCTAAAGTCGAAATTCCCTCTCTCCGAATTATTGTGGAATCAGAGATTGAAGACACCGAATGGGTCAAGACCCGATTAGAACAACTGATGTTGATCGATGAAAAAAGGCTAGTAGTAGTGTGTTTCGGCCAGTTATACCAGCAAAGAATGGAACGTGCTTACAAAAAGAAACTGCACCCAAGGCAGTTTGAGGTAGGCCAACTGGTTTTGAAATGCATCCTTCCGCACTAGGTAGAAGCTAAAGGAAAATTCACCCCGAATTGGCAAGGACCCTACATCATCAAGAAAGTGTTACCAAAAGGGGCTTTGCACTTGGTAGATAAAGAAGGATGGGTACCAGACATGACTATTAATGTAGATGCTATTAAAAGATATTATGTCTGATATATACCCACTATAGAATTTTCACGCATTGATTTTCTTAGATCGAAGTGACAAAGACTATCATTTGCTCGCTATTCAAATGGGTGTCACCCTTCTGTTAATCCTTGTGAGCCGTCTTTGGCTTCCTTGTTTCTCACTTTTTGGAATTTGTGTACTTGTAATAAAGAAAAAGAAAAAGAAAAGCCAAACAACAAATTTCTGAGTCATTGAACTACGTCCGACCTGATTCCGAAAGGATACGTAGGCAGCCTTACCCCGGGTTCGGTCCTATCAGAACAAAAGTATCTATATTTCCAATACTCCAAAACTGGGGCAGAAGTTTGTATTATTTCACGATGTTTCTGTAAAAGTGGTTTCCAAAAGTTGTAATTCAATTCAAGGTTCATTACACCTTTTTTACCTTTCAAGAACTTCTGATCGATGCTTTTTGAGAATGTTTGAAGTCCCCATACCAAGGGAGTTGGGTAACCTCCCTCATGCAGTATCTTAGTTAAAAAAATGAAAGAGTCTTATCAGTGAAAACCCGTACAGGAACTATAAGGCGGCAGTGAGCAGAGAAATGAGAGAGGTTAGTTAGCGAAAACCTGCAAAAGGCGCTACTAGCCGAATGAGGGCCTTTTATTCTCCGGCATGAGCACAATCAAGACAAATTCAAGATGAACGTTTGCATTGGATTTTGAGAATTAGATAGCTTAGACAGATCAGGCGTCTAGTCCAAAATGCATGTCATGATTCACTGAAGTCGGCACACACCTCTAGATAAGTCTCCCTATTCCTTTCCCCGAAAAGGACACCTTTTGTTTAAACACAGGTCATTTTCACTTTCAATTATTATTATGTTTTTACCTTTAATTTTTCTTTGAGTCCCTTTCGGTCTAATCCTGCATCAAAGGCGAAGCAAAGAAATGACTACAAAACTAGCTACAGTTTTCCCGCGATATCGAGCACAATTTGGGGTATATATAGCATTGACGAAGGCACGAATACATCTGAGATCTCATTCAATCAGGCGAACAAATTGTTTCAAAGAAACTGAAAAGTCACATGAGCAAGACCTGTTTCATGAGAAAAGTTGATAAGCACTACGGACACAAACTGATATTGGGTGCAAGACAACTGAGTTTGATTTTAAAGAAAAAATGCATTGCCTTAGAGATAAGGGTAGCGGTACCATGGACATCTGGGTATGAAACTGTTGGGGGCAATATTGTAAATCCAAGGTCTCCAGCAAATGATACAGAGCGACAGAGCATCTTGGTACCACGCTGACAGAATCGGTTCTTCGACAACAGTGGCCGTGAAACAAGCTACTCAGGGCATCAAGGCCAAAAACTAACCACCACTTTGAAAACTCATAAATTTTTCTTTGTTTGAAGCAGGAACAAAGCGGTGCAGAATGTCGATCCTAAAAGAACGAATGTCACCAAATGTAAGCTCCTTAAAATCTCTATTTTTCTTTTACTTTCGGCATACATCACTATTGTTCACACCTCTTATTTTTACGTAGCTTAACCCAGGTAAAACCTTTTCACCTAGGAGGATCCAGCTCATAGTTTCGGGTAGAAGTACTATTCGCTCAGGTTGTTATTTGTACTTAACCCAGGTAAAACCTTTTTGCCTAGGGGATCCAGCTCATATTTCCGGGTAGAAGTAATCTTTGCCCAGTCTTGGTTATCATAGCTTAACCCAGGTAGAACCTTTTTGCCTAGGGGGGTCCAGCTCATATTTTCGGGTAGAAGTACTTTTCGCCTAGGCTTAGTTTTCGTAACTTAACCCAGGTAGAACCTTTTCGCCTAGGGGGATCCGCCCATAGTGCCAGGTAGAAGTACTCTTCGTTCAGGTTATTTTATGCAGCTTAACTCAGGTAGAAGCTTTTCGCCTGGGGGATCCAACCCGTAGTGCCAGGTAGAAGTACTCTTCGCTCAGGTTGTTTTACGCAGCTTAACTCAGGTAGAACCTTTTTGCCTAGGGGGATCCAGCTCATAGTACCGGGTAGAAGTACTCTTCGCCCATGCTTAGTTTTCATAGCTTAACCCAGGTAGAACCTTTTTCCTAGGGGGATCTATCTCATATTTTTGGGTAGAAGTACTTTTCGCCCAAGCTTAGTTTTCGTAGCTTAACTCAGGTAAAACCTTTTCTCCTAGGGGGATCCAGCTCATATTTTCGGGTAGAAGTACTTTTCGCCCAGGCTTAGTTTTCATAGCTTAACCCAGGCAGAACCTTTACGCCTAGGGGGATCTATATCATATTTACGGGTAGAAGTACTTTTTTCCCGAACTTAGTTATCATAGCTTAACCCAGGTAGAACCTTTTCGCCTAGGGGGATCCAACTCATATTTTTGGGTAGAAGTACTTTTCGCCCAGGCTTAGTTTTCATAGCTTAATCCAGGTAGAGCTTTTTCGCCTAGGGGGATCTTTCTCATATTTCCAGGTAGAAGTACTCTTCGCCCATGCTTAGTTTTTGTAGCTTAACCCAGGGAGAACTTTATCACCCAGGGGGATTCAACATTTTTGTCAGTAATACAGGGTGTCAACCCCTGGTTACATTTCCTTTTTCAATAATACATGACACTAACCCCTAGTTACATTTCCTTACCAGTATAAGGTACGTCATTCCCTAGCTTTGTTTTCCAACATAAGGTACGTCAATCCTTAATTGAGACACCATTTAGATAATCAGGGTACACCATCCCAAAGAATTGTATTTTTCTAGGGTACACCAATTCCGACACTTTAGTGCTTTAAAAGAAGTAGTTTAGAATTTTGTTACAATAACTCACGAAATTTTCCTAATGAAAACTGGGGCGAAAAAATTTCGTTCGTTTGTTTATTTTAGTATATGAGCAGGTTTGACCTCAAGGCACAGGGTTCGAGATGATCAAAAGAAGAATTCTCAATCCAGAAGAAAGAAATGAAAAGAAAAAGAAGTGAGTCCAAAATACAAAAGTGATGAAAAGATGCAGACTGTTCAAGACATGACCGAAGTCACGATGCATTGCATTTTCCCGTTTTGATCAGAAGAGCTGTAGAAGAATAAAATAGCACCTGCAATTAGCAAGCATCAAGGTTCCGATCAGATTTTGCAAAGAAGAACCAGTCAAGACACAAGATCAAGTTTCAGAGGACTTATAGATATGATCTTGTATTTTCATTTTCTTTAATGTATTTTTTTATTTATATTTTTGATGTAATAAACAAAGCCGCGTACCGGAGCCTCGACGAAACCTCACTCGACTCCTTAACTCAGTATTCTAGCCTTTTCTTTGAGCTACACGTGACCTAACTCCCCTATAACCTAAGATATGTAGGCCGTCCAAAACCATGACTCGGTTGCACCCTATCTTTTATTTCTTTTCCTTTTGAGTAATGAATTGATCAAAAATTAGTCACATGGCTCACCTTGTCTTTGCCTGAAAACTTTTCATGTTTCCAAGCAAAGAGGGGCATGCTATGAGCACCTAATTTTTGACCATTCTTGAATTTTTCTCAACTCCCTCACGTTATTTAGCACACACCTTACCACCAACACAATTATTCCCTCAGATACTTTACACTAAGCATACACTCATTTTCCACTCACAAAAGTATTCCCTACTCCACTCTCCTTTATCCCCAACTCTTTGTCCCCTCTCCATTCTCTTTTTTCCCCCACTTTTCTTTGTCCCCTCTCACTTTATCCCTTTTCCCAAAATCCCCCACATTACACTCACAACACACATCTCACGATTCCTCTTACCTTCTAACTCTTACTCTTTACAACTCATACTTACACTCTCTCTTATTTTATATAAACAGATACACACGGAAAAAAAGGAGAGAGAACAACATCAGTGAGTTTATAACACCTAGATAAGACTTTGAAAACAATTGTTAGCAGGAGATTTTAGAGAAGAAAGAGTTTCAGTCTTTTTATGTTTGGTTTTAAAATATACTGTTGTCCCTCAGTTATTTGGGTGTTCTTGAGCTGATTTCTGTTGTCGTTGGTTTAACATGAGCTAGTTTGATAGTTTCTGTATAAATTTGGAGTCCATTGTGCTGCTTGTTGCTCACTTCTCTGCTATCTAGGTATTTATCTCAACTATGTAGTACTCAGATTACTTTGAATTTGATGTAAAAAAGTTTGAAGTTTTAACTTGAGCTCTTTGTTAATTGCAAATACATTTTTTTTAGTTTATGAATGGTAAGTACGCATGTTTGTGAATAAATGCTGGCTATGTCAAGAAATGCTTTAGTTTTCAATTTCGACATGTGGTTTGAATTCCGAAATATGTCTACTTGGCTATAAGTTGCAACAAAGTAACATTAGTTTAATTTATCTTTTCTTAGAATTGGTGTTGGAAGTAAGTTTCTTATGCTGAAAGTTGAAAGAAGTATATGTTAACAATATTTTCATTCCAGGAATATATATATATATATATATATATATATATATATATATATATATATATATATATCATATGTAGTTCATTTTATTATTTATTTTTATTAAGTGTTTATGGTGTTATTGTACCTTTAGTCATTGTATTGAGTGGGCATAAATCAGTAAACTAATTAGGAGTCAAATAATAAATAAAACTGAATAAAGATAAAGGGGTGTGGAAAAAGGCTGAACATTTAAGCAAACAAAGAATTTGAGCAAAAAACTCAATTCTTTAGGCCCAATGCAAATCTAAGCGAGGTGGTCCATTTTTTTTCTCTTTTTTCTAAGAAATAAATAAAGAGAATTTTTCATAAAGCACCATCTTTTAGCCCTAATTAGTCATTTATAGATACTCTTTGCTATATTACTTGTTATAGATACCTTTTATGTTTTTATACAATGTATTTCATGTATTTAAGCAGTTGTATTCATTAATACAACCAAAAAAATAGACGTAAAAAACGGGAACTCCAGAATGGGTATCTGTATTTATTTGTATTCAAGCTGAATACAAATAAAATACAGTAACATTTTTGCACAAAATTCTGGGAAGTTAAACTTGTTAAAAACGGAAGGAAATAAATTCACATGATAGTCTCCTAATTTAACTCAAACAAATAATATGAGTACACATTAATCTGCCCAAAGAAAGCAGAATAATCTTCTCCCTTTTTTCGTGAAAAGAAGCAAAAAACAGAGCAAACACTTACAAAATTGCATATTTCATAGCAAATCAGTTTTGAATAAATATCAATACAACTACAAACACTTACAGAAGACTAAATACAGTAACAAGGCTAAATACATATTAAAAACTAGATACCACACACATGACATAAAATATAAGTAAGCTGAATACATATGAATACATTTGAAAACTTACTGGAAAATTGAACAGTTGCAAACAAAAATATAGTTGAATACATTGCATATTTCACAATGTAAAAGAGAGAGAGAACGTGTTTAGGAGTTATACAGTAATTAGGTGAGAGAAAATACAAAAAAGGAGAGAGAAAAATATTTTTTAGCATATATGGTGCCTTAATTGTAGGATGGAACTATATTTAGATTCTTTGCTATAAAGAATAAAAGGTATTTATAGGATGTAATATTTTAAAATGGTATTTATTTAATATAAATAGGGTACTAATGTATTCTATAGGTTGTAAAATTTCCATAAATAAATAGTTGTCCCATCTTCTAAAATCCTTAAGCTGGCCCATTTCTCCTTCAACAAGAAGTTGGCCTATTTCTTTAAAATAGATTGAGTTGATCCAACATTTATTTGCATAATTTTACCAACAATAAGGCTAGATAATAATAATAATAATAATAATAATAATAATCAGATTTTCGTTACTAATTGATTAACACATTTTCTTTTCATTAATGAGTTGAACTACTAGGCAACTAGTAGGCGCACTCTAACCTTTTCATTCACGGACTCGCTTGCGTAGCGTGATAGTTTTTTTTAGTTAACTTTCTCAAAATGTTTTTAATTCTTCCAAAAAATAAAATAAAAATTAAAAAATTAATAACGTAGTATTAATTTTTGTCATGACTGCGGATTCGCTTGCGTAGTGCTGTTATGATAAAATTAATAAAATTCGTCTCGATCGCACATTCGCTCGCGTGGTGCGGTTAGGACAATTTAATATTATTCAAATCACTCTTCAAAAATTTTAATAAATAAAAGCGGATAGATAAAATATTGAAAATCAAATAAATCACAATTTATCCAAAATTAATTTAAGTCAAATGTAGTCAATAAAGCGACCGTACTAGAACCACGAGACTCGGGAATGTTACACCTCCTTTTTCACTACACCCCGTAAAGGCATAAAGGAGTTTTTCCAATTAAAGGATGATAGATAAAATATTGAAAATCAAATAAATCACAATTTATCCAAAATTAATTTAAGTCAAATGTAGTCAATAAAGCGACCGTGCTAGAACCACAGGACTCGGGAATGTTACACCTCCTTTTTCACTACACCCCGTAAAGGCATAAAGGAGTTTTTCCAATTAAAGGACAACCAGAACGGGATTTATTATTATTATTCAGAGTCGCCACTTGGGAGATTAATGGTGTCCCAAGTTACCGGTTGTATCCCGAACCGAGGAAACGTATGACTCTGTTAACAGTCCGCGAACCAGAAATCCGAGTAAGGAATTTTGTTAACCCGGGAGAGGGTGTTAGGCATTCCCGGGTTCCGTGGTTCTAGCACGGTCGCTCAACTATTGTATTTAATTTTATCTGATTTTCATACATGCTAGCTTATGCGCCTTTTACTCGTAAACCGCTTTTATCGTTATTTTAAAAGAATTGCAATGTAGTGAAAACGCGTTTCGAACCACGTCGCAATCAATGCACCCGTGATTTTCAACACATTTCGACTCCGTTGAGATTTGGATTTGGGCCGCATCAATGCGCACCCGAGTTTAGGAACGTAATTTTATTAAAGTCGTGCTTAAAGAGTCTAGCATATTATTATTTTATGGAAGGCCGTGAAATTCGCTAAACGCCCCATCCTGAATTCTAAGTATTTTAACACAATGTTCATTGAGGGCCCCGCAATTTATATGTTTTGTTTTGCGAGGCTCGTCTCATTTTATTAATTACAGGACAAACCTAAAGCAACTACGATTTTCTATATTTTTGTTTATAAGAATAAAGAAAAAGAGGCCCTAAATAATTGGAGTTACTTAAACAAAATATATTAATAAGGACCCTTTAGCAATTCTGGGCTCAAGTAATTGGCCCAATCCCTGCTGAATTGAAACCAACCAGCGAGTTGGGCCTTGAGAACATGCTGCCCAGTCAGAGTTCCCATTGCAGAGCGCGAGCCACACCTTGTGCTCAGCTTGGCCCATTAGCAAAAATCAGGCGAGATCAACAACAGCATTAACGTATCCGTGTTATACTTGGGGGTCTAATTTTGTGTTAACACACACGTGATGCACTTAACATGCTGAGTTTGAAATTCTACACTAATTCTATGCTAATAACGTTCAACCCAGTTTTGCTTCAGTTCCTAGTTAATAATACTTCCTAACTCATGTTGCAATTAACCTTAACTAATTATCCACAATCATTCAAATATCCAATTATCAACTAAAAAGGAAAGTCCAGAATCAATTTTCAAACTAATGTCTTTTAACAGAGTTAATCAACAAACTATTCTAGGCTAATTAGTGATAAGCAAATCCAACAGTCAAATTACACGTCCAGCTCTAAACTAACTCACAATTACCTTTACTAAATACAAACAATGTGACTCCAGGATTATACTGCCAGTTATTAAGACGAGTGAGGACTGTGAATCACAAGATCGCTTTATACTTTGAATAACTTCTGATTTTCAAAACTTAACTACACTAAATGAAATTGAACTACAACATGTCTAACAAACGATCAAATCTCCTGAACAGTCCATGAGTTTAACAGTCCAAACCAATCTAAATCATTGTAAAACAATTTTAATTACAGTCCAAACTACTACAATCAACTATGATAAAACACAACAATAACTGAAGCTTCCAATGAAGTTATACTTCCATTTCATTTCATTCCAACTGGACAGCTACATGATTTGAGATTCAGGACATGTACCTGATATTTAGACCACAAAACAAAGAAGAGTTGGAAGTCAGCTGAAGCAACGCACGAGCAGCAGTAGCAGTAAGCAATTTTCAACAGTACGGGACAACAAACAGCCCAGAAAATGAATCCAAAAATTCCAGGAAGGTTCAGAACTCAAATGAAACAAGCAGATTAAACAAAAACCCTTGAAATGCACTCAGTTATACTAGAAAGGCATCAGCATATTTTCACATAACTAAATCTCAATCAAACACAATCTAATAGACCCAAAAACTGCTCGAAATCACCCAGCAACCATTCTGAACATCAGCAATCAAAGAGTGAACTAGAGGATGTGAATTAGTAACTAGAACATCAACATCAATCTACAATTTCCAATGAAATAGTGATATTTTTGATTTTTGAGTTTTTGTTTGGTATTAGGTTTTTTTTTTAAATTTAAATTTCTACTTCAGATCTGAAAATTTCAGAGAGAGAGAAAGTTTTTTGGGGGAATTAGATGGCCGAAAAAAATACCTCCCCATTAAGGCATTTAGGCATGCCTTTTATAGGCAGAGCTGAGGGCAGCCCTTATTTTCTGTTTACAAATCAGTCCCTTATCTATTTATTCAATTAGTCCCTTATTTTCTAACTTGTTACTCAAGTAATCCCATTAAAATTATTGAAATCTACACTATAGTCACTTTGGAATATTCTAGAAGATTCTAGTTTCAACTATCATGTGTTACCCAATCCTAAATATCTGAAATACCCTTGAACTCAACCTGAAATTACCTACTTCAGTTAACTGACCCAACCCCTTAACATTAGTTAAAACAAACAGCTATAACCAATCTCTTAAATCTAAACTAGCTGCTGAATTTCAAACCACCAATTACCGTTAACAATCATACTAACTAATCAATTATCCATCAGTATGAAACTGGAATATTAAATCCATCTAAGGAAATTTCTGACTAACATCATTAACTTAAACTAATTATAAGCCATACTAAATAAAAAATTCAAACTAATCGAGCCCAGACGAAGTCAATTAAACTACCAAAGCAAAAGATCGAACTAATATTTAAAACGGAATTTAAACTAAAACTAGAACAACTTTAACAACAAAACCAATATTGAATCAAAACAGAACAAATTCCAATCTACCAATCCAACTAAAACCAGAAATCAAAACGAACTAGAATTAAACAGTCAAATCGGAATATGAAATTAAACAGAATTGACAAAAATTGAAAGTAAACTAGAAATTAACAAGTATCAGAACAGAAGCAAAAGAGGAGAACTAAACAAAGAAAAGAAAAGAAAAATCAAACTTCGCTGACACAGCTCAAAATTCTATTACCTCTCGATTTAAAATTCGCCTGATTCTAGTGATGTTTGCATGCCACTGATGGTGAATTTGTCACGAGGGAGGTGAGGTGACTATGTGGAATCAATTTGGTGAAATTTGGAGAAACCTGTGTTTTGTCGGAAAACTTCGATTTAATATTCGAACATATCTGGTCAGATTCGAAGGACGAGGTTTGGGGGGTTTGAAAGAGGAGGTCAAGTCGGTTCCAGGGTGTTAATTTGGTTGGATTTGGAGAAGGTGGTGCTCTGGCAGGAAAACTTCAATCAAAGATTAGAAGCTGTCGGAGTGGATTCGAAGGAAGTCAGTGGCATGGTTAGAAAGAGGGAAATGATGAAATTTTCGGGTGTATTTCTGGTGGCCATTAGCGTAGGTGGCGTTCGCCGGCGGCACATTACACCGGAGAGAACAGGGGCGGCTGGGATTAGGGTTTGGTTTGATTATGAGGGGGATCTGAGAAGGGGGGGGGGTTAGTTTCGGACACTAATATACCAAACGATCTGAGCTTTTCGACCGTTGGATTGATTAACCTCGGCGGTCTGGATCAATAAGCAACGAAACGACGTCGTTTTGGTTTAGTAACAGGTGGACCGGGTATTGGGACGGTTTTGGGCCGGTTTCTGGGGTGTGTTTGGTCTGATTGTGTTTTTTCTTTTGGGTTGGGTGAAATTAATTGAAAGGGACCAATTGTGAGCATCCCTCTTTCATTTATTCCCCTTTTCTTTTTTAATTCTCTTACTCATTTTTCAATTTGTATTTTTGTTTTATTTTTTCCTAATTTTATAAGGATGCACAATTAAAAATAAAAAATCCTATTAGATGTCAAAGCTAAATTAATTAAATTCTAAAATTATTTAAAACCTATTTCACGGCAAATTCACAATTAAAACGATTAAAATGCAAAGTGGACTATTTTTGTGATTTTCTTCACATTTTGTTCTAAAACAAATTAACCCCTAATTAATACTAAAATATAAAATTAAATCCTAAATGCAAATGCATATTTTTGTATTTTTCATATGAATTAAAATGCACATGTAAATGCAACAATTAGCAGAACATGACACCAAAATTCACAAAAATTATAAAATAATAAAAAAATTATTTTGTTTGAATTTCTGGGAATAATTTGCTTTGGGCAAAAATCACGTTCTCACAGCTGCCCCTCTTTGCCCGGAAAAACGAAGAGCTTTCGTGCAAAGATAAGTGAGCGGAAATGAGCGATTTTTGCCCGTTTGAATATTCCGTGTGAAGAATTTTTTTTTTTAAAAAAAGTTTGACCGCACCCTACTTCGGAGGTTGCCTACATATCCTGGGCTAAATAGGAATCAGGTCAGTATAGTTTAGGAGTGTCTGGTAGCTGGGACTACCATGAGCTATGATTTCACTGCGATTGCTACTGCTACTGCTTGCTGACCTTCCTTATTACACCATGGAAAAATAAAAGAAGCTAAACTAAACTATGACCTATGAATTACAAAATCCTATCTAAATTCTTCAAACTTGTTGTTGTACTTCCTCGTTGCCTTGTTGTCTTGTGTTTTCTTGGTAAAATCCATTGTTGCCATTGCAAACTACAAACTGAGGTGTTGTTCCTTTCTTCAAATTGTTGAACTTGAATGTATTCCCTTATTGTACGGGTGAGCTCCCGATTACTGAAACTTGAACTGTATGTCTCTGTTCTCCAAGCGGACTCCTGACTTCTGAATCTTGAAATTAAATGTATTCCTCTATTATCCAGGCGGGCTCCTGACTACTGAACTTGAACTTGAATGTATTCCTCTATTATCCAGGCAGGCTCCTGACTTCTAACTTGAGATGTATTCCCTGCTCTCCAGGCGGGCTCCTGACTACTGCGTTTGAAAGTATTCCCTGCTCTTCAGGCGGTCTCCTGACTTCAAATAGACAAACCAAAGAAAATTTTCTGCCCTAGTTTGGTGGCTGGGGGCAGATGTGATTATAAAACTAAACCATATTACCAAGTATTACTAAGGATTTGAAAGCTAGGTCTCATTATTCAGGGGGTCCTGACAACCTTTAACTAAACGACGGATTAAAATCTAAGTTATATCTTCTACAGTGTGACTTCTACTAAATCTTGCTATCTAAGAGGATCGTTAAACTACTCCCCATTATCAAGGAGGGTCCTGAAAATCAAAGGTCAAATTTTATCTTAAGGGTGACAACTTTCATGTCTGAATTACACTACCCTACAACAGAGTTTACGCTAAATGTGGTTATCTAATTGAAATCTTAAAGCTAAGTCCCATTATTCAGGAGGGTCCTGGAAACTCCTAATTGAATCTTGTCTCGAACATGCACACTTCTAAACCAACTTATACTCCTTTAGGGTACGTTTATGCTAGATTATGTTCTTTTTGAACTTTAAACTAGGTCCCATTTTCCAGGAGAGTTCTGAAAATTAAAAAGCAAACCTTTTTGGTGACTGCCTTTCTCCACAGAGAGTTCCTCTGAAACCAACGAACTTTTCTGTCCCTATTTTAATCAAAGAAAATTTGTCAGTTCAAAATGGTGGTTAGTTGGTGGCATTCTTGCTGGAGATCTTTCTGCTGCATTGTTTTGTTCCGACTGGCTTCCCGAACTGGCCCTAAACCGCTTTGACTTTCTGCCTGATCTTCGAACCCCTGACTCTGGCAAACCGAGTGTTATGTACCCATGTTGTTGTTTCATACCTCTTACCCTTTTTATGAACCTTTGCACTTCCCACGACATTTCCCAATCATTCCACCGATGACATTTTCGGTGATTCCCTATATTCCACCTTTCATCACATTGTTTTTGACATGCTCTGACCACATCGCGATTTACACTTTCCGGAATCTGGTAGTGAGTTTTGAAATCCCTTTCCACTTGCTTTGAACAAAACTGACATTGAAACATTTTAGACAGATAAAACCCCCAAAGAAAATGAAATGCAATGAGTTTACGAGTTAAGGATAAGAAGAATCTAAAACTAGATGACTGCTAAAAAGAAAAGGGGAACGAAACTTATCTGACCGGAACAGCCGGTACCAATCATCATGACATGCATTTTGGACTAATCGGCCCAATCTGTCCAACTAACCAACTCTTGGTCGCCACCCTTTGTTGCCCCAGAATTTCCATCACTTTATTACTTTATCCAAACCTTAGCCTTGTTCGTCCTATGGTGCCTCGAAACAATTTTCCACCAACAGACCTTTCTCCATCATTCATTTCTCAACTCACTTTCGCCTCAAGGTGCCCGCAAGGGTTTTCACCAATAAGACTCTCTCATTTTATTCTTTCTCTCAACTCCCGTCGTCTTACGGTGCCTATGCAGGTTTTCACCAATAAGACTCTCTCATTTTTATCTTTTTACTTTTCTTTCTTGAACCAGAGTGTTGCCCCAGACATGAATTACATTTACCTGCTTGACTTGGCATTTCTCAAAGATTGATCAGAAGGTCTTTCTTTGGACCGTAATGTGGGCTTTGGACGGGGCTAGAAAGAAAGGGTATGAATGTCTCAAAATAATTTCAAAATGGGTTAAAATTACAACTTTCGAAATCAGATTTCTTACAACAACCACGACTTTTGCCCCAGTTTCTTACTTGGGGACTTTTGGATTTTATTTTGGTATGACTGAACCTTAGAGAGGCTGCCTACGTACCCTTTCGGGATCAAGTCAAACGTAGTTCACGTCATAGAGACTATGTTGTTGTTGTTTTTTCTTTTCTGCTCTTCTTTTCCTTTCTTTTTTTCATTTTTTTTCTTTTCCCTTTCTTTTCTTTCTTCTTTTCTTCTTTTTCTTTTCCTTATGTCTGGCACCTGCGTTTCTTGATTGTGCCGTTGATTCCGAAAGAGGGGTATGAACGAAAATAACTAATGCTCAAAGGGGATAACAAGGGCTAAAGTGTTTGGATAGCAGAACAAAATGCCTTCGTCATTTCAATCTTTAAAAGGTGCCAAATACAAACAAATACAATCAAAATAAATAAATCATACATAATATCTCTTGACCGTATCGGAATTGATGGCCATTTATACACATTTTCCTTCTATGTTTGTCAAATATAGTGCACCATTAGACAACACTCTGGTTACAACAAATGGACCCTGCCAATTTGGGGCGAACTTTCCTTTTGCTTCAGCCCAATGAGGAAAAATACGTCTCAGCACTAACTGTCCGACTTCAAACTTCCTCGGACGCACTTTCTTATTGTACGCTCTTGCCATTCTTTGCTGGTACAGTTGACCATGACACGCTGATGCTAATCTCTTCTCGTCAATCAAACTCAACTGCTCAAGGCGGCTTTTCACCCATTCATCATCATCGATCTCAGCCTCTACTATGATTCGGAGAGACGGGATTTCCACTTCTACGGCTATCACTGCTTCCGTGCCATACACCAAAGAGTAAGGAGTTCCCCCCACCGAGGTACGAACAGTGGTGCGGTATCCCAATAATGCAAAAGGCAGCTTTTCATGCCACTGTCTAGATCCTTCCACTATTTTCCGGAGTATTTTCTTTATATTCTTATTGGCTGCCTCAACCGTACCATTTTCCTTAGGGCGGTATGGAGTGGAATGACGATGAGTAATCTTGAACTGCTCACATGTCTCCTTCATCAGATGACTATTGAGATTAGCCCCATTGTCTGTGATAATCACCTTTGGGATCCCAAACCAACAAATAATATTCGAATGCACAAAATCCACCACATCTTTCTTGGTCACAGACTTGAACGTCTTAGCTTCCACCCATTTGGTAAAATAATCTATAGCTACCAGAATAAACATGTGCCCATTTGACGCTGCTGGATCAATTGGCCCAATAACATCCATGCCCCAGGCAACAAAAGGCCATGGTGCGGACATCTTATGTAGTTCTGATGGCGGAGAATGAATCAGGTCTCCATGAACTTGGCACTGATGACATTTACGTACGAAACTGATACAATTTCGCTCCATAGTAAGCCAATAGTAACCTGCCCGTAGGATCTTCTTTGCCAAAACATATCCGCTCATATGCGGTCCACAGACTCCTGAATGTACCTCAGTCATGATAGATGTGGCCTGCCTTGCATCCATGCACCTCAACAACCCGAGGTTTGGAGTTATTTTGTACAACACTCCTCCACTAAGGAAAAACCCACTTGCCAACCGTCGAATTGTTGTCTAGGCTTCTGAAAGATATACTTTAACGGGTCCAAACGAGATATGAGGTAAGTAGTATAAGATGACAAATAGTGTTTCAGCTTCTATGCCACCCAAGTTAGGGCGCAACATGTCCTTTCAAGATGAGTTACTTAACCTCGTAGGGTGTGAACTTCTTGCTGAGGTAATAGATGGCCTTCTCCTTCCTTCAAGTGATATCATGTTGACCCAATACACAGCCGAACAAATTGTCCAATACCGTTAAATATAGAATTAAAGGTCGCCCTGATTCTGGCAGAACCAACACGGGTGGATTTGACAAATACCCCTTTATCTTATCAAACGCCTCCTGGCATTCGTTTGTCTACGTGACCACGACGTCTTTATTTAAGAGCTTAAAGATAGGCTCACAAGTTGTCGTGAGCTGGGCGATGAACCTGCTGATATAATTCAATCTCCCCAGCAAACTCATCACCTCGGTCTTGTTCCTCGGAGGTGGCAATTCATGGATGGCCTTGATTTTTGATGGATCTAGTTCAATACCCTAGCGGCTGACTACAAACCCCAACAACTTTCAAGACGGCACCCCAAATGCGCATTTTGCATGATTAAGCTTGAGATTGTACCTGCGAAGCCTTTGGAAGAACTTTCTTAGATCCCTGACATGATCAAATTGTTGTCTAGACTTTACAATCACTTCGTCCACATACACCTCGATTTCCTTGTGTATCATATCATGGAATATTGTTGTCATTGCCCTCATATAAGTTGCCCCAGCATTTTTCAAACCAAACGGCATGACCCGATAGTAGTATGTTCCCCGTGGCGTGATGAATACCGTCTTTTCTGCATCTTCCTCGTCCATTAAAATCTGATGATAACCCACGTTACAATCCACAAAAGAGCCAATCTCATGCTTGGCACAATTATCAATTAATATGTGGATATTCGGCAGTGGAAAATTGTCTTTTGGACTTGCCTTGTTAAGATCCCGATAATCGACACACACCCTAGTCTTGCCATCTTTCTTTGGCACAGGCACAACATTAGCTAACCAGGTGGGATACTGTGTAACCTGAATGACCTTCGCATCGAACTTCTTGGTAATCTCTTCTTTGATCTTTACACTTATGTCCGTTTTGAACTTTCTCAACTTCTGCTTGACAGGAGGGAATGTCGGGTCAGTGGTTAATTTGTGAACCACTAAATCGGTACTTAGACCCAGTATATCATCATACGACCATGAAAACACATCTTTGTACTCGAACAATGCTTTGATTATCCCCTCCTTGAGTTGTGGCTCCAGATGAACACTTATTTTAGTTTCATGAACATTGTCTGGGTCCCCTAGATTAACTGCTTCTGTGTCATTTAGGTTAGGTTTGGGTTTTTCTTCAAAGTCACTTAATTTTTTACTAACTTCCTCATAGGCCTTGTCATCATCATATTCCACCTCATCATGACACTCGATTTCTTGCACTATTATTTCTCAATTGGATTGGCTTTTAAAACTGGGCCAAAGATTCCTCATGCATGTCATGTCATCGATATCAGCATAAAAAGAACTGTACAGAAAGAAAAAGAAAAAGAAAAAGAAATGGAAACAAAATTAGGAATTAAGAAAGAAAAGGAATTGCATTTCATTGAATGTAAAGATAACAGGGTTTTAACTCATCCAAACGGACGGAACATAGCAACTGAATTACAAACCCTGGAATAATCCAGGTGAACAAAAGGAAAACAAAACCCACTACCGCGACTCCCTCCGAGATGGAAGAGGAGTGGCTTCCCAGTTGTTGACATTAGCATGTGGCCCGATGTACTGTATATCTGCTTTGCTCGACCCTTCCCCGGCCTCAACCATGTTCACCTCAGCAAATACTTTCTCAAGCCCTTTCTCCAAGTTCCCATCCGCACCTATCAGTAGACCAAACACCTTTGCCAATAATTGCTTCCCAATACTTGGCCTGATGAAGGACCTGGACAGACGTGGAATTGGTTTGGGAAGAACCCAGCCTCTTTTCTTCATCTTGCGGGCTCGTCTTACATCTGCCGCCGTAGGCTTGAAACCCAGCCCAAAGGTATCCAGATTCTTGGGCAAATAAACTGGCTGAACAATACCTTGAAAATCAGCACCCAACCTTTTGCCTGGTACAAACCCGTTTTTCAACATTTCAGAGGCTACCATGACATTTGCAGCTGTTATTCTGGGAACCGGGAAGCTTTTCCCCTTAGGAACCTTTTCTACTGAGACTGTATCGAAAACCTGGTAAACCCATGGGCCCTTATCATCATCAGTTTCTATGAAGGGTACAATGGCATCGCTTACAATGCTCATGTTGTCTTCCCCATGTACTACGATCTCTTGTCTATCCCACTCGAATTTGGCCATCTGATGTAGTGTAGTAGGCACCGCTTTGGCAGCGTGGATCTATGGTCGCCCCAACAGAACATTATAAGACACTGCCATGTCTAACACCTGAAACTCCATGGTGAACTCAACCGGACCAATTGTCATTTCAAGTACGATGTCACCCACTCTGTCTGTACCACCACCATCAAACCCCCGAACCAGATGTTATTCTTATGAATTCTTTCATTATCAACCTTCAACTTGTTCAATGTAGACAAAGGACAGATATTGGCATTGGACCCATTATCAATCAGTACTCGAGTGACTACCGAATCTTCACATTTCACGTTTAAATAAAGAGCTCTATTATGTTCTGTACCCTCCACGGGCAATTCATCATCAGAAAATGTCACTTTGTTTACCTCAAAGATTTTGTTTGCGATTTTCTCCAAATGATTCACTGAAATTTTATCGGGGACATGAGCTTCGTTCAATATCTTCATCAGAGCCCGGCGATGTTCATCCGAGTGGATAAGCAGCGGAAGCAACGAGATTTGGGCTGGCATTTTCCTTAGCTGCTTAATAATAGAATAATCTTGCACTTTCATCTTTTTCAAGAACTCTTCTACCTCTACCTCCGTAATAGCTTTCTTAACTGGCCCCGGATTTTCCTTGGGAGCCCTAGCCTTTCTCAACTCTTCGAGGGCAAAACAACGTCCCGAGCGAGTTAAACCTTGTGTTTCACAGACTTCCTCTTTGATTTCCTTCCCCTTGTAGGTCATAACTACCTGTCCATACTTCCACGGGATGACTTTACTGTCAATTACTGGTAACTGAGTTACTGGCTTTTTAACAACTGGTTCTATGTGAGCCCCCCTCACGACTTCCGCAGGTGTGCTTGATACTCCCCGAACCACTACCTTGATCGGCTTTGGTTTCTTCGCAACAACGGAAGATCCTTTCCCCATTACCACAACTGGCTTATTGTCTATTCTTTTCAACTGAACCGATGGTTTCACACTAGCTGACTTTTCATTCACTTTGGCTTCACTAGAACGGATCAGCATGACTGTCTGTGAGGGCTATTTAAACTTTGCTCCCTTATGTATCAGTTCAATCATGTTGGCCTCATGATGCGCTGGCAACGAGTTCTGGTTGATATTGGACGCCTCAGGGGCCTGAACCTCGATTCTGTTTGTGTCAATAAGCTCTTGCACAATAGTTTTCAATCTCCAACATTTCTCAGTATCATGTCCGGGAGCCCCTGAACAATACTTACAGCTCACTGAATGGTCCAAATTTCTAGGAAGGGGATTTGGCATTTTAGCCTCAACCGGGTTCAACAGGCCTACTTGTCTCAGTTTGTGGAAAAGAGTAGTATAGGATTCTCCCAGCGGAGTGAATGTTTTATGTTTCTACATTCTCTCGTTTCTGAAAGCCTGGTTTGGGCGGAAGCTGAATCCTGGCCTATAAGCCCTCAGGTGTGGATATGTGTTTTGTGGAGCTGGGTATGTGTTTTGGGTAGCCGGCGCATGCCATTGCGCGTGAGCTGGAGGCTGGGTATAAGTTTGGGCATGATGGACGGAAAAGTGTGGCTCTGGTGGTGGATAATACTGTTGAGGAGAGCCATATGGGGTATACGGGTAATTTGGGTGGTGGGGTCTGAGTTGGTTGTAATAGGGTGAAGGGCTTCTAGACCTGGACCATACTCCGGATTCGACAGTTGCAACCTCTTCTTTCTTCTTCTTCTTCCCAAACACACCCCAGTGCCATTTTGAATGGCTTGGTTGGTTACTTTGATTGTTGAATAACTCATGATCTTATTGGATTTGAGTCCCTCCTCAACCATGCCTCCCATTTTCACGACTTCATTAAAGGACTTGCCCACTGCTGACACCAAATGACCAAAATAGGTGGGCTCCAAAGCCTACAAGAAATAATCAACCATTTCACTCTCTGTCATCGGGGGTCAACCCTCGCTGCTTGTTCTCTCCAACGGAACCCATATTCTCGAAAGCTCTCACCGGGATTCTTCTCGATCTTTGTCAATGACAGTCGATCTGGGATGATTTCAAGATTTTATTGAAACTGACAAGCGAAGGCTTGGGCCAAGTCATCCTAGGTGTACCACCTGCTATGGTCTTGTCTAGTGTACCATTCCAACGCCGATCCGCTCAAACTTTGGCCGAAATATGCCATCAACAATTCATCTCTCCCTCCCGCTCCTCTCATCTTGCTACAGAATCCTCTTAAATGTGCTATTGGGTCGCCATGCTTGTCGTACAAATCAAACTTAGGCATATTGAACCCGACCGGTAACTGAACATCTGGGTGTCACACCTCCTTTTTGCGCGCCCCGCCCCGAGGGGTAAGATGCGCGGGTGGAGTTTTTCCAATTTAAGTGACAATATTCGAAATGGGATTATTTTTTTTAATTCAGAGTCGCCACTTGGGAAAGGTTTGGCTTTTGGTGTCCCAAGTCACCGGTTTATCTTGAATCCCAAATCGAGGAAAATATTCGACTTTTCCAAGTGAAGTCTGCGAACCAGAAATTCTAAGTAAGGAATTCTGTTGACCCGAGGGAAGGTGTTAGGCACCCTCGAATCCCGTGGTTCTAGCACGGTCGCTTAAATTGTTATAATGGCTAAATATCTGATTTAAATACATATTATGACTTACGTGCTTTTATTAAGTTTAAACCGCTTTTATTATTATCATTTATTTTTATAGAATTGCAACGTCATGAAAATGCACCTCGAACCACGTCACAATCAATGCACCCGTGGTCGTCGACACATTTCGACTTCGTTGAGATTTGGATTTGGGTCACATCCATGTGCACCCGAATTTAAGAATATGATTTAATTAAGCCGCGCCTAAAGGGTCTAACGCGTTATGATTTCTGAGAAGGCCATGAGATTCACTAAACGGCCTAGCCCGAATTCTAAATATTATGATTAGTTGAAGGCCCCGCAATTTGCATTTTTTTTTTTTTGGCGAGGCTCGTCTCATTAAAATAAAGCCCACAATGACTACATTTCTTATTGTTTTCGTTTCCAGAAATAGAAGAAGGAAAGATGTATGCTAATTGAAATGTAAAAACCGGATCACTATCAATTTCTAATCACTTATAAAAATGAAAAGACGCCGTACCTTACGGAATATTTTTGGTTGAACAAAGAAGCTATATGGAGATGGATGAAATGCAATACGTAATTCGAACATTTCCTCGAATCGAGCTTAACTAGACTTATTTAAGCTAGGTTAAGGAAATTGAATGCTAGACATCGTTACCAATGGGGATTCGAACAGGTACCCATATGTTGCCTAACGGTCTTGATAGATGGAAAGAAAATAACACAGAATATTATTGTGTAGGTGGAAATATTCTAATCTTATACATGTCATTATTTGATGGAAACCAGTTGAAAGTTCTATGCCAATTATCCACACCTTCTATATATTATACTATTACATCTTGTACTTAGCAAACAACTAGAAACTAAGATGCAAAAAGGTAAACTTGATTAAGTATTGTCTAGCTAATCTTTCACTACTGGATTACACTAAAACAATTTATACAACAGAGATCAATGTATCACAAGCAGTACAAAACAGACATCTGAATCTTCTTTAAGAACTCCTTTCATTTCGTGCTTTTGAACAGTTACAGTTAACACCAAAGTGGGATTTGAAATGTGTACCTGGAACAACACTGAATACTGAAATGCAAAGAAGAAGTGAAGCAGAAGGTCAGCAGCAGCAGGAAAACAAATAGCAGCAGCAACAGCAGGTAACCAGATAGAAAGCAGAATCCCAGTGCAAGATGCAGCTGGAACCAATGAAAGATGACAGGGTGTGGCAAGTTCCCAGTAATATGAATCAAAATTTAGGCAAAAACAGATCTGGGGATGCACTGATGCTACACACAACTAAAAATCTCAAACAGAACTTAGGAGAAATGATATGGAACAGGGAAATCCGGCCAGATGAGAATCAAGACAAAGAGGAAAAGATGCAGTTCCTCTTTCCTGTGTTATCTTCCCTATATCTATTCCTGTCTCTGTGTATATATCTGTATGTATTTCCACTCTCTCTTTCAAAAATTCCTCACAATGTTTGTCTTTTCTCTTCTCCAATCTCCAGGGTTCTCTCACCTCTAATTCTGTATCTTTCCTTAGGTGTCTCTCAATGTTTCTGTATGCTTTTCTGTGTATCACTATCAACTCTCTCTTTCAAAGCTTCTCACAGTGTGTGTATTTTTCTTTTTTTCAGTTCTGATTCTCCCTATCTTTTTTTCTTCTCCTAATTCTGTCCCTCTCTATATCTCTGTCTGTGTCCTAATATCAGATGGTCCTCTCTTTATAAACCCCAACCTCAAACCTTTTACAGCCTGTTAGATTAATCAGACACCCCTCCCATGTGCCCATTACTTTTCAGTTTCCACTCAACTATTTAAGTATTAATCCCATGACATTCCCTTAGCAGGCTTTAACTTTTTACTTTATTATCAAAAAGCAAGTATGGGCAGTAAAATATATCTGACAGCATATACTGTCAGATTGTTTAAAACTTAAAAGCTTCGTAATGCAGAAAAACAGGCTGTGCACAAGGCACATGAGGTGCACCAATGCACATGCTGTGCACGAGTGCACATGCCTTCCAATTCAGGATTTAAACATAAACAATCCCTTTTTTACATTACTGATCAATTCAACAGCTATAAATGAACAAAATTGGTTCTTAATTGATTCAAAAATGTTTAACAGAAGCAAATCGATTTACTATGCTCAGACAGTTGAAAACTAATTGACGACTCATGTCGACTCGACTATATTAGCATTAACATACACAATCGTAGCCAAAAATCAGACATTCAGAAGTATGGGACACATGACTCAACTTATACTGATTAAAACAGAATTGTACTTTGAGGAATCAGTTAGTCAGTACAAATTCGGAATACCACCAATACACATGCCTTATCAGAATAGGAGGGGAGGGATTCAGACAAACACAGAGGTTCAAACAAAGTGGACAAACAAAAGTTGATAAAATTAAAACAAATATGAACAGTCTTTTAAAACAAATCACACGGACTAAAACAAATAAAGGAAAGAAAGCAGACTCACCTTAAACTTGAAAAGTTAAAAAGTTTGAACCCGGATTTGGACAGACCTTTCTTAAGGCTGAACGAACTTTAATCGAAGTGTTTCTCAGATGAGAAACACTTCGATTAAGGTCCATTAGACCTTAATCTCTTTGGCTCGGACTGGCATGGGCCAGCGATGAAGAACTACAAAGTTCTCAGAACTCAGATCTGGGATTCATGCTTCCCTGGTCAGATTCGGACCAAACCAAGTATGGTTCGGTCACGAGGGGGGTCTGGGGAGTATCTGGTGTGAAGCTGGGGTAAAACCGTGTAGATCGAGTTTGACTCGAATCTTCAAATGAAGATTCGAGGACCTGGGGGGTGATTCGAACCAAACGGCTAACAGGTCTATGTTCAGGGTGGTGAGGAGGTTCCATGGTGTTCAAGTGGAGGTCATCGGCGTTCAGGCCGCCGGGTTTTTGGTGAAGGTGTGCAGGGGCGGCTCTAGGGTTCGGGGGTTTGGGTGAAGACGATGAGGCTGGGGTATTGGATAGGGGGGGTAGGGTAAGGATTTGGGCTTATATAGTTAGTGGGTGGGTTGATCTCAACCGTTAGATCAATCTAGATCTACGGTTTGGATCTGATGGTCTTAAGTGAAACGGTGTCGTTTCAAGTGTTGAGGGTTTGGGTTTGGTCCGGGTGTAAACGGGTCGGGTTTGTTGATGGGTTATGGGGATTGATCTTGGCCGTTGATCACTCTGAGATCAACGGCCCAGATCAGGCACGACTCAAACGACGTCGTTTGGACGTCCTGGGCATCAGGTGACCTGGGCCGGGCAGGCCTGGGTCTTGGGCTGTTTGTTTGGGCCAATTTTGTTAAAATTGGCCCAAGTCCGGAAGGGGTCTTTTCTTTATTTTTTTTATTTTTTTTTTTCTTCTTTTTTTTCTTATTTATTTTAAAACAAAACTAAGCCAAAAATCAAATTAAAATTAAATACACACTCAAATACAATTATTTGCACACATACTAAAATATTTCAAAACAGGTAAGGTCAAACCAAATAAAATCACGGACGAAAATGCCTAATCACGATTTTCTATTTAACGACCGGATTACGGTTTGAATTATGCAGGACACATATATTTTTTGAATTTTATTTTAATAAAGTAAATAAATAAAAATGGGCCAAAGTCATAAATAAATCAACAAAGTGCCGCACAGAAATCCGAAATTGTACAGCAGGGCCAATTATATTTGTTTTTATTTCTTTTTGGAGCGATTGTCGTGTGAAGCAAAAATCACGTGCTCACAGCTGCCCCTCTTTGTTCGGAAACACGAAGGGTTTTCGTGCAAAGATCAAGTGAGCGTGTATGAGCGATTTTTGCCTATAGACCACTCCGTATGAAGCATTTTTTTGAAAGATCTGACCGAATCTTGCTTCAAAGATTTCCTACATATCCTGGGCTAAACAGGAATCAGGTCAATGTAGTTCGAGAAGTTTTGGTAGCTGGGGCTACCATGGGACTGCAATGCTTGCCGCTACTGCTGCTGCTGTTGTCACTGCTACGTCACTGACCGCCTTATTACAACCAAGCGAAAATTGGAAACTGAACTAACTACTTTTATGCATGTCAACTGCTAGTTACAAGATTCCTATCTATGATTCTTTTACGACTTGATCTTGGGTCTTAGCTGATTCTGCTTGTAGACTCTGATCTGAATCTTGATGCTTGCGAGTTGCGGCGACTTGTTTTTTAATCTCCGGGATACCGAATAAAATGTGACCGGCAGAGGTCAGGACCTTAGTCAAATGTTGGAGTCGATTTGCTTTCCCTTTACTCTGATATCTCGGGATATCTCTTTTTTGTCTTTTTCTTCTTTGATTCCGAACTGGGATTCATCTCGTGGGTCATTTCGATTCATGTGGCTCGAGGTCAGACCTGCGGGAGAAAACAAACGAACGAAATTTTCTGCCCCAGTTTCACTAGGAAAATTTCGTTAATTATTCACTAGGTAGTTCATAAAATTGATGAAAGAGGATATGCGTGCTCAGTTCAGGGTTGGAGCCCTAATATCGACTAGCTGGGGAAAGGTTCAGTGTAGGGTTTAAAACCCTAACGCCGAACAAAGGAAGAATTCAGTTTAGGGTTTAAAACCCTAATGCTGACTAAAAGGAAAAAAGTTCAGTTTAGGGGTTTAAAACCCTAATGCTGACTAAAAGGAAAATTCAGTTTAGGGTTTAAAACCCTAATGCTGATTGCATGGAAAAGCTCAGTTTAGAGTTTAAAACTCTAATGCTGGCTGAAAGGAAAAAGTTCAGTTTAGGGTTTAAAACCCTAATGCTGACTAAAAGGAAAATTCAGTTTAGGGTTTAAAACCCTAATGCTGATTGCATGGAAAAGCTCAGTTTAGAGTTTAAAACTCTAATGCTGGCTGAAAGGAAAAAGTTCAGTTTAGGGTTTAAAACCCTAATGCTGACTAAAAGGAAAATTCAGTTTAGGGTTTAAAACCCCAATGCTGATTGCATGGAAAAGCTCAGTGTAGAGTTTAAAACTCTAATGCTGGCTGAAAGGAAAAAGTTCAGTTTAGGGTTTAAAACACTAATGCTGACTAAAAGGAAAATTCAGTTTAGGGTTTAAAACCCTAATGCTGATTGCATGAAAGAGCTCAGTTTAGAGTTTAAAACTCTAATGCTGGCCGAAAGGAAAAAGTTCAGTTTAGGGTTTTAAAACCCTAATGCTGACTAAAAGGAAAATTCAGTTTAGGGTTTAAAACCCTAATGCTGATTGCATGAAAAAGCTCAGTTTAGAGTTTAAAACTCTAATGCTGGCTGAAAGGAAAAAGTTCAGTTTAGGGTTTAAAACCCTAATGCTGACTAAAAGGAAAATTCAGTTTAGGGTTTAAAACCCTAATGCTGATTGCATGAAAAAGCTCAGTTTAGAGTTTAAAACTCTAATGCTGGCTGAAAGGAAAAAGTTCAGTTTAGGGTTTAAAACCCTAATGCTGACTAAAAGGAAAATTCAGTTTAGGGTTTAAAACCCTAATGCTGATTGCATGAAAAAGCTCAGTTTAGAGTTTAAAACTCTAATGCTGGCTGGAAGGAAAAAGTTCAGTTTAGGGTTTAAAACCCTAATGCTGACTAAAAGGAAAATTCAGTTTAGGGTTTAAAACCCCAATGCTGATTGCATGGAAAAGCTCAGTGTAGAGTTTAAAACTCTAATGCTGGCTGAAAGGAAAAAGTTCAGTTTAGGGTTTAAAACCCTAATGCTGACTAAAAGGAAAATTCAGTTTAGGGTTTAAAACCCTAATGCTGATTTCATGAAAGAGCTCAGTTTAGAGTTTAAAACTCTAATGCTGGCCGAAAGGAAAAAGTTCAGTTTAGGGTTTTAAAACCCTAATGCTGACTAAAAGGAAAATTCAGTTTAGGGTTTAAAACCCTAATGCTGATTGCATGAAAAAGCTCAGTTTAGAGTTTAAAACTCTAATGCTGGCCGAAAGGAAAAAGTTCAGTTTAGGGTTTAAAACCCTAATGCTGACTAAAAGGAAAATTCAGTTTAGGGTTTAAAACCCTAATGCTGATTGCATGGAAAAAGCTCAGTTTAGAGTTTAAAACTCTAATGCTGGCTAAAAGGAAAAAGTTCAGTTTAGGGTTTAAAACCCTAATGCTGACTAAAGGAAAATTCAGTTTAGGGTTTAAAACCCTAATGCTGATTGCATGAAAAAGCTCAGTTTAGAGTTTAAAACTCTAATGCTGGATGAAAGGAAAAAGTTCAGTTTAGGGTTTAAAACCCTAATGCTGACTAAAGGAAAATTCAGTTCAGGGTTTAAAACCCTAATGCTGATTGCATGGAAAAGCTCAGTTTAGAGTTTAAAACTCTAATGCTGGCTGAAAGGAAAAAGTTCAGTTTAGGGTTTAAAACCCTAATGCTGACTGCAGGAAAATTCAGTTTAGGGTTTAAAACCCTAATGCTGATTGCATGGAAAAGCTCAGTTTAGAGTTCAAAACTCTAATGCTGGCTAAAAGGAAAAAGTTCAGTTTAGGGTTTAAAACCCTAATGCTGACTAAAGGAAAATTCAGTTTAGGGTTTAAAACCCTAATGCTGATTGGCTAGGGGCAAAGTTCGATAATACTAAACGACCTCTTTTTTTTTTGAACTTTCTTGTTTTAGTAGAAGATAACAAGGGAGTTTCGTGGAAACTTACCTTTCGAGTGAATTCCTTATTGCCAAAATATTTCTTGTACCCATGTACCTTCTTCTTTGGGCGACACCTGCTCCTTGCACGGTTGTCTTGGATTAAACCTGTTTCAACTTTTCAAACAAAGGAAAATTGTTAGTTCGGAAATGACGGTCGGTTTGGTGACCTCGATCGTTCCCGGTTGCTTTGTTGCGTCTTCATTTCTGTTGTGAAGTCCCGCCATTGATTTGATTCATATGCCGAAACCCTTTAGACCGCTCAGGCTTGTATTTCCAGATTCTGGGATGATTTGCCTCGTAAGGCTCTCTTTTTTTTTTCTTTTTCTTTGTGTGTTCCGTTTTGCTTGGAGGTTCTCAACGGGGATTTTACTGGAGGTATTTTGTGGGGATTTGTACAAAGGGAAGCTCTGTGGGGAATATTTACAAAGTGGATTCTTTGTGTGGATTTTTGTACAATGGGCATGCTGGGGATTTATTTCAAAGTGGGATTTCCAGGATTCGTTGGGGCAAGCTTGTTGGGGATGTCTACAAAAGAACTCGCTGGGATGTGCTGGGGAGATTCCATTTTTCTTTTTCTCTTTTTTTTTTAATTTGGGGAGATTCTGTGGGAGATTGTACAAGACTCTGTTGGGATTTATACAGGGGGAGACTCTGTGGGGATTTGTCCGAAGGTGGACTTGCTGGGGAAGATTTCAAGATTTCTCTCTTTTCCTTTACTCCGGAACACCATCAAACGTCATGATTCATCATGCTTGGGTAATCATATCAACGAGATGAGGTGCTTTCCTTCATGAGACGGGATTCCGTGCAAACAAACCATGCCACCTACCCTTTCCGGTGTGTCCTGAACTCGGGGTTAAAATGCAAAAGGGATTCGAAAAGAAACAAAGCAGGGGAAAACAAATCAGAAAAGGAATACCCTTTTCGGGGTGAGAAAGACTTATCTGAGGAAGATAACGCTGGCTTTAAATGACATGACATGCTCTTTGGACTGGACGTCCGACCTTCCATGAACTTGCGTTTTCCTGAACCAGAACAGATCTGTGATTCCAAAACCGGTGGAACTTCGCCGAGACCTTCTTGGAGTGGCGTCATTCCTTTTCGGCCGACAGCGCCCTTTGCGGGTTTTCACTGGCTGACCTCTCTCATTTCTCTTCCTGTCATCGCTTGATAGCACTCTTTGCGAGTTCTTACTAAACAAGCTCTCTCATTTTGGTTTCTCTTCTCCCGTCGCCTCGTGGTGCCCGAAGGTTTTCACCGCCGAGACTCTCTCATTTTATTTCTCTCAACTCAGGGTGTGCCGGTTTCCATTTGTGATGCTTATTGGTTTCCCACTATCTTTGGTAATTGATTTGAAGGCTTGTACTTGGTAAAGAGAGGTAGCTGATACTAAACTTCTCAAGTGTCCGACATGCCCCGGTTTTCAATTTCAGGGTGGATGGGATTTTGTTGTTGGTGTGACTGAACCTCAGGGAGAGGCTGCCTACGTATCCTTTCGGAATCAAGTCAAACGTAGTTCAGGCCTCAATCAATTTTTTTTTTTTTTTTTTTTTTTTATAAGCGGCTCGAAAGTTGGTAGAGAGAATTGGGTAGTGTTTGGGGAGTAGTGGGGAATAAACACCTTCGCCCTTTTCAACGTGTCAGGACCACTTGGAGTATGATCTAGACGTAGTACCTCTTGACTGCATCTGCATTCACCGCTGTGTCAGGGTCATTTCCTTCGATATCACCTAAATACAATGCTCCTCTTGGCAATATTTTCCTTACGATGTATGGGCCTTTCCAATTTGGGGCAAACTTTCCTTTTGCTTCTTCATGATGCGGCAGAATACGCCTCAATACCAATTGTCCTACTTCGAAATTCCGGGGGCGGACTTTCTTGTTGTAGGCGCGGGCCATCCTTCGCTGGTATAACTGTCCATGACAAACTGCAGCCATCCGCTTTTCATCAATCAACGTCAATTGCTCCAGTCGAGTCTTAACCCACTCGCTGTCCTCGATTTCTGCTTCGACAATGATTCGAAGTGAAGGAATCTCTACCTCTGCCGGTATTACGGCCTCGGTTCCATAAACCAAAAGATAAGGAGTCGCTCCCACCGATGTGCGCACCGTAGTGCGATACCCCAATAACGCAAAAGGTAACTGCTCATGCCACTGTCGGGAACTTTGTATTGTTTTCCTCAAAATCTTCTTGATGTTTTTATTTGCAGCTTCTACAGCACCATTGGCTTTTGGCCGATAAGGAGTGGAATTCCTGTGTGTTATCTTGAATTGCTCGCACACATCTCCCATCAAGTGACTGTTCAAGTTTGCTGCATTATCTGTAATGATAGTCGCAGGAATACCGAAGCGACAGATAAGATTTGAGTGTACAAAATCCACTACAGCTTTCTTGGTGACCGACTTGAGAGTGACAGCCTCTACCCACTTTGTGAAGTAATCGATGGCAACCAGTATAAACCTGTGTCCATTCGAAGCCTTTGGTTCAATTGGTCCAATGACGTCCATGCCCCAAGCGACAAATGGCCAAGGTGCGGACATGGGATGCAGTTCTGTGGGAGGTGCATGAATCAAATTACCGTGCACCTGACACTGATGACACTTCCGGACAAAGCTAAAGCAATCCTTTTCCATGGTCATCCAGTAATAACCTGCTCTAAGGATCTTCTTCGCTAAGACATACCCGTTCATGTGAGGTCCACACACACCTGCGTGTACTTCGTGCATGATCTTTCTCGCTTCCTCGATATCGACACATCTTAAGAGATTGAGGTCCGGAGTCCTCTTATATAACAATTCACTGCTCAAAAAGAAACCACTTGCATGTCGCCTAATGGTCCTCTTTTGATCTCCAGTTGCATGCTCGGGGTATTCTTGTGTCTTCAAGAATTTCTTGATGTCATGGTACCAAGGCTGCGTATTTGATCCCGCCTCGATTACACTGCAGTAACCGTGTCTTTCCTTGATTTGGATTTCCAAAGGATCGACGTGGGCGTTGCCCGGGTAGGGTAGCATAGAAGCCAGAGTAGCAAGTGCATCTGCCAGTTCATTGTGAAACCTCGGAATATACCTGAATTCTATTGAGTTAAAGCGCTTGCTGAGGTCCTCCACATGTTGTCGGTATGGGATAAGTTTGACATCCCGAGTTTCCCATTCGCCTTGAACTTGCCGGATGATCAGGTCAGAGTCTCCCATAATCAGTAAGTCTTTGACATCCTGATCGATTGCCATATGTATGCCCATAATGCAGGCTTCATATTCAGCTGTATTATTTGTGCAGAAGAAACGAAGTCTAGCTGTGGCGGGATAATGCTGACCGGCAGGTGAGATCAAAATTGCCCCGATCCCTATACCCTTGGCATTCACGGCTCCGTCAAAGAACATCTTCCAAACATGAGCTTCCTCCGAGATCGCTTCTACGGTGTTTACCTCTTCATCTGGAAAATAGGTATCCAATGGCTGGTATTCCTCATCGACCGGGTTTTCGGCCAAATGATCTGCTAACGCCTGGGCTTTCATTGCCGTGCGAGTGATATAAACTATGTCGAACTCCGTAAGCAAGATTTGCCATTTAGCCAGTCTCCCAGTAGGCATTGGTTTCTGAAATATATATTTCAAGGGATCCAACCTGCTTATGAGGAATGTAGTGTGGGCTTGGAGATAATGCCTCAGCTTTTGAGCAACCCATGTGAGAGCGCAGCATGTCTTCTCCAACAGAGTGTATTTGGCCTCGTAGCTGGTGAATTTCTTGCTCAGGTAGTAGATCGCCTGTTCCCTTTTCCCGGTCACATCGTGTTGCCCCAGGACGCAGCCAAAGGAGTTCTCCAAGACTGTCAGATACAAGAAAAGTGGCCTCCCTGGTTCGGGAGGGACCAAGACTGGGGGATTCGAAAGGTACTCTTTGATTTTGTCAAAGGCTTCTTGACACTCCGTTGTCCATTTAATCGCCGCATCTTTTCTTAACAACTTGAATATGGGTTCACACGTGCTCGTCAGCTGGGCAATAAACCGACTGATGTAGTTCAGCCTGCCCAAAAGACTCATCACGTCTTTCTTCGTTCTTGGGGGAGGTAGATCTTTGATAGATTTTATCTTAGTCGGATCTAGCTCGATACCTCTCCTGCTTACGATGAAACCCAAAAGTTTACCCGACGGAACTCCGAAAGCGCATTTGGCTGGATTTAGCTTCAAGTCATACTTCCTTAGTCTCTCGAAGAATTTCCTCAAGTCTTGGATGTGATTATCCTGTGTCCTGGACTTGACTATTACATCGTCCACGTACACCTCTATTTCCTGATGCATCATGTCATGGAAAATGGCGGTCATGGCCCTCATGTAAGTAGCCCCAGCATTCTTTAAACCAAACGGCATGACCCGATAACAGTAGGTGCCCCAAGGCGTGGTGAAGGCAGTTTTCTCGGCATCCTCTTCATCCATCAATACCTGATGATACCCAGCGTAACAATCTACGAAAGACTGTATCTCGTGCTTGGCGCAATTATCAACGAGGATGTGGATGTTGGGCAGCGGGAAATTATCTTTAGGACTTGCTCTGTTCAGATCTCGGTAATCTACACATACTCGAGTTTTCCCGTCCTTTTTCGGTACTGGAACCACATTCGCCAACCATGTTGTATATTGGACTACCCGGATCACTCCTGTTTTCAGTTGCTTGGTGATCTCCTCTTTAATTTTGTCACTGACCTCGGTTTTGAACTTTCGTTGCTTTTGTTGAACCGGAGGACAATCAGGATGAATCGGCAATTTGTGAACCACTAGATCGACACCTAGTCCCGGCATGTCATCATATGACCAAGCAAACACGTCTTTAAATTCAAGAAGAAGTTGAATTATCGCCTCTCGCGTTTTCTTGTCCGTGTGAATGCTTATCTTGGTCTCCCGGATTTCTTCCGGGGTTCCTAAATTTACCGGTTCAGTGTCATTCAGATTCGGCTTAGGTTTATTCTCGAAATATTCCAACTCTCGGTTTATCTCCCTAAAAGCCTCTTCCGCATCATATTCTGGTTCTGGATTCATTAATTCGCAGTTAAATAGCTCATTGTGACCTGGGCGTGAAGTCCGCAAGCATGTCATATTTAAAGCCGCATTATTAGGACTGAAAAGGAAGATAAGAGGAAAAGTAATAAAATCAGGACGAAAGAAAGAATAGGAAAGCAATGATGATTTTTTTTTTATATTTTCTTTTGAAAATTGGAAGACAACAACGTTTACAACTAGGAATTCGGAATAACAAATGAAAAGAAGAAAACGTTCAAGTTATGTCCCGGAGATAACTTGTGATACAGGAAAGGTGGCAGGACAGGTCTACCCGGACTTCCGTCTAGTTGGGAATGGCGTGATCTCCCAGTTTTGGAGCTTGGCGTTTGGCCCCATGTATATCATCTCAGCAGTGCTCGTGCCTTCGCCTGGTTGAACCATGTGGACCTCGTAGAGCATTTCCCTCATTGCCCCACATATTTCCTCGATTTCCTCAACTGTGAAGACCTCATCTTCTTCTTCTTCAGTGTACCCTGGCCTGACAAAAGTCGCATGTAAATCCGGCAGTGGTTGAGGCAACTTCCAGCCCTCATTTCTCCTTTTCTTTGCCCATTTTTCGTCTGCTGGAGTAGGTTTGAAACCTAGTCCAAAAGGTTTCTTGATGACTGGTAAAGTAATGGGTTCCGTCGTTCCCTGAAGATTTCGTCCAAGCCCCTTCCCTGGCCTAAATCCGTGTCGGATCATCTCTTTGGCCACCATAACCGAAGCGTTAGACAAGAAAGGCTGGGGGCAAGGTACTCCCTCTTCGTGCTGCTCTGCCAATACCACCTCGAAAGCTTGATAGACCGTATGCTCACTCCCTTCTCTTGGTTCAAGATACGGGATAGATGGGTCCCGATAAATGGCATGTTCATCTTCTCCATGGACCACGATCTCTTGGTCTTCATACTCGAACTTCACCATCTGGTGAAGAGTAGAAGGCACGGCTCCTGCCGCATGGATCCAAGGCCTGCCAAGGAGGAAATTGTAAGATGTGTCCATGTCGATCACTTGGAAAGTGACTCGAGATTCGACTGGTCCTATGACCAGCAACAGGTCTATTTCTCCCATGGTGTCTCTCTTGATACCATCGAAAGCTCTCACGCAGACGTTGTTGGGTCGGATTCTTCCGGTCTCAATTTCCATTCTTTGCAGCGTGGAGAGCGGGCAGATGTCAACACCTGATCCCCCATCCAGCATCACCCGCTTGACATAGTAGTCCTCACATTTGACTGTTAAATGCAATGCCTTGTTGTGTGCTGCTCCTTCCGGGGGTAGATCGTTCTTGCTGAAGGAGATTTGGTTGACGGCGAAGAATCTTTCTGTCATCCGCTCCAGTTGTTCTACCGAGGTTTCGACCGGTACGTATGCTTCATTCAGGGTTTTCAACAGGATCTTTTGATGCTCGGTTGACCTCATTAATAGTGACAGCATGGACACTTGCTCAGGGTGCTTGCGCAGCTGGTCTATCACTTCGTAATCCGGCATCTTCATCTGCTTGAAGAACACTTCCGCTTCTTCAACACTCACAGGCTCCTTTGGAGGGAAGCGCCTTTGTGTGGCGTTGTTCAGTTCTTGGGTATTTGAGTACCCTCCAACGAAAGTATTTTCTGGAAGTTCTTCCATGACCTCCTTACCTTTATACGTTACCAAAGTCTTTTGATAATTCCACGGCACTGTGGACGGGTTGGTCATTGGCTTTTGTGGCACGCGTCCGATAACCACTGGCTCATTCAGCCGAGGTGGTTGAATCGTCCCCCGGACCACATAGGCCCCTTTTGGCACGTACATAGGTTTTGCCTTTTTGATCCCGAAGTTCTGCGTCTTCTTGGCTTGACCTCGTGGTATGTAAAGAACTCCACCCTTTGCTGGTACTACTTTCTTCTCCACCTTCTTTTCGGGCTTGCTTTCTGCAGCCTTGGCCTCCTCCCCCCTTTCTGATTTCTGGTCTGTTTCAGGCCTCCTCGCTGTGTCGACAATGGCAATTATGGCTTTCAAGGCAGGGTCGAACTCTTTGTCTTCACAAATCATGCCGATCAGCGGCCCATTATTGTGAGCGGGCAATGGATTGTTAGTTACATTTGGGATCTCTTCGTCCCTTAGCACTATCTTCCCCTGCTCTATCAAATTTTCGACCACTCTTTTCAATGACCAGCAGTCGTTTGTATCATGTCCTTCGGCCCCTGAATGATAGGCGCATCTGACTCCGGCTTTGTAAGAAGGAGATGTCGGGTTTTGCCTCGTTTGGGGAATTGGTTGCAAGAAACCCAACTGGACTAGCTTAGGGAACAATGTGGAGTATTGTTCACCGATGGGCGTAAAAGTCCGCCGTCGAGGTGGCTCCTGGGGGCGGTAGTTATTCTGCGGGGGTTGTGGGTTATAGTGGTTGCGGTAAGGAAGCTGATTTCTGGGAGGTGGAACTGGGCCTCGGTTGGCTTGTTGTGGTGAATGGTTATAAGGCTGGGCATTCATGACCATATAAGGTTGATGAGCATATGCCACATTTGAGTGGGGGTAGTAGTGTTGTGGGGCCCTTTCCGAAAAATGGGGCCTGGGATGACGATACTCCCTTGCTTCAGAGGCTGCCATAGCCGTTTCTTCCTTCTTCTTCCCCCTTGTCGTCCCTCCAGACCCGCTTTGGACGGCCTGGGAGGTTGCCCTTATGGCTGCTTGACTCAATATCCGACCCGTTTTCAGCCCATTCTCTACCATCTCTCCTATCTTGATTGCTTCCGCGAATGGCTTACCCATGGCTGACATCATGTTTTGGAAATAGTCAGACTCTTGAGCCTGGAGAAAGGTAGTGACCATTTCCACTTCATCCATGGGAGGCTTCACTCTCGACGCCTGTTCACGCCACTTAATAGCATACTCTCTAAAGCTTTCCGAAGGCTTCTTCTTCAGATTCGACAGAGAGTTTCGGTCTGGCGCAATGTCGATGTTATACTGGAATTGCTTTACAAAATCTCTGGCGAGATCATCCCATATATGCCATCGGGACATTTCCTGATCCATATACCATTCCGAAGCTATCCCTACTAAGCTTTCCCCAAAATACGCCATTAGCAGTTCTTCCTTTCCGCCGGCTCCCCGCAATTGGTTGCAGTATTTCTTAAGATGTGCAATGGGGTCACCGTGCCCATCGTATTTCTCGAACTTGGGGGTCTTGAAACCCGTCGGCAGGTGCACGTGAGGGAACATGCACAGGTCGGCGTAAGAGACGCTCTTTTGCCCGCTCAAACCTTGCATATTCTTCAAACTTTGTTCAAGGCTTCTCATTCTCTTAGCAATCTCATTTTGTTCTGCAATCCTGGGGTTCTGATCCTGTCCCGGTGCGAGTTCGCACTGAGGCGGTAGAGGATTATTGTTGGTAGCGAACCTGGTTGGTTCCATTGAGAACGATGGTGCTTGGAATGTAAAAGAGGATGAGTCAAAGCTTGGCTTGTATGTGGCAGGCTGTGCCGTAGCTGGGCAAGGCGATGCAGTAAAGATATTCATGCTTGCATCGGTGGCCGACATTCGGGGATGAGGCTCAGAAGGTGATCCGGCGGAGAAAACGGAGTTGGCTGGGTACCCGAATGGGGTAGCAGGGTAATTTATGGGGACATTAGAAGTCCCACCTGACCTGGAGAATAATTCAGGGAATCCGGGGACGACACTTGGCGGCTCTTTCCCATTGTTCCAATCATCCAGCATTTCCAACATGCGGAGCCGTAGGATTCTATTTTCTTCTGCAGTTGCGGATTCAGGCGTGAGGACGGCTGAGATTGAGCTCTCCTCAGAGACGGGGACTGTTTGCAATGGAATTTCCGAAGACATTTCCACACTTCCTTTTGACCTGGTGAAGTAGGTGTGAGTACTGTTTCTGGTCCTAACAATAGGTAGTTGAACACCTCTCCTTGACCTCGTGAAGTATGAGTGCGAGGCCAGACTTTCACCAAACCAACCGTCTTTTCAAAAACCCTGGAAACATGCTCAATGACAAGCGCACGGTTAATTTGCAGCAAATAACAGATAGTTAATCTCACGTTGGGCATGATGCACCTATACAGTTAAGTGGATTACTATATGTCTGCTACGAGAGCACGCGTCATTCCGGTATTTTCCTCTTATTTCCCCCTTTTTTTTTCTTTTTTTTTTTATTTTCATTTATTTTTCTTTTATATTTTTTTGTAGCAAAATAAAATGCGATCGGATCCGATGAGGATTGCCTACGTATCACGATACTCACGTGAATCAGATCATTACGTAGTTCGAAAACACGAATGAGCGTGAAAGAAGCAAACTCTTTATTATTGAAGCAGTCTATTACAAACTACATTTTGCAAAAGAAAAAGCAAACTTTGGAAATAAACCTAGACTCAAAAATAGACTAAAAATCACCCTGATGAAAAAAACAGGCAGAAGATGCTAAGATACAGATTTGACCTATGAATGCATTATGGTTTTAAAAATTGGTTTCCGCGGGGCGTCGTTCGGCCTCGCCGCGGTCCTAGGCGTGAGATCCCTCTCAAGTTGCTCTAGCTCGTGCATAGTCTGCTTGACATAACCCATTACTGCCGAGAGGACGGTAGCGCTGGACATGTTCTCACATCGTAGGCATCGTCTGGTGATGGCATGGGCAATGGCCTTGATCCTATCTCTGGTTTGCTTCTTCTCTACGAGCAGGCGTTTTGTCTGATCGCTGCATATCTTGAAAACTTGAGCATCTTGTACATGCTGATGCTTCAGTCGTCGTACTTCCAACTTCATCTGGGCTATTGAGTCATACCAGTATCTGCTCTCAATTTGGAAATCCTTGGCCTGATTAGCTGTTTTGATCTCAAGTGCAGCCATCTCTCTCTTTATCTTAGCAACAGTCTTCTCATGGTCGCTTTCCAATCGATTCAGGTACCTGCGATGCTTATCCGTTCTTGTATCCCACTGTGCTTTGAGCTCTGCTATGATGTTTTCAGATTTCTCCAAACCATCTCGCCATTCCCTGATTTCACCTTTTAGCCCTTTTATCAGCTGCTCGTCCGATCGACGCCTTGGTTGTCTATCTGCATCCAACCTTATCTGTTTGATCTGGGCTCTGAGCATTTCATTTTCTTGAATCAACCTGTTCCGTTCTCCCAGATCGGTAGCAACTTGCACGTTGTGTTCATATTTCAATTTTTCCACTTGTTGCTTTAACCCGCTGATTTCGGTGCAATAGCCTCTTTCTTTTGCTAACCAATCCCACTGCTTTTGTGATGATTCGGTAAAATTCCGGATGTGGGGTCTCTTAGCTGGCCTTTCATGCTCGAGTTCCCTTCTGTACCATGCAAGGTAACCTGGCGCCGTTTCTCCTTTGGCTTGATCCCGCACGCAAGTATCTGATTTCAAATATTGACCCTCATTCCAGATTTGGCGAATCTTTGCTTCTGGGAACTGTCCGTTAGGACTTATCTCGATTGCTTGAGTGCTTAGATCTTCCTCATGAGGTACTGTCTGGCATTTTCCGAACTGTCTTAAAACTCGGCCGGGTGCGTAAGGTTGAATGCTCTTAAGCCCCATCAGCAAGAAATGAGTTTTAGTCGCTGACATATATAAGACCTCATCAACGGGCAACCATCCCAACTTCCATTGTATTTGGCTGGCAGTAAGAGCTTGAAAGAACGAGGTCCAAGCCAGGACTCCTTCGGGCAAACTGATCTCTTTGGCTCTTGCGTAAGATTCTTCTATGCGGGTCTTATCCGGGGAACCACGGCTCAAAATCTCGGAATGATGGCAAAGGTGCTCGGTCATCCATATCTGCAGGAGCAAGTTACAACCTTCGAAGAAATTTCCCCCAGCTTTACAAGCTGTGAGAGCTCGAAAGATGTCGGATACCACCATAGGCGCGAGAGTACTGTCACTTTGCGTGAGTAAAGTGCTGACGACTCCCGATATCTTCAAATCAATGTTTCCATCTTTCCTGGGAAATACCAGAAGTCCCAGAAACGTTATCATGAACGCCACCCGTCTGTGCTCGTCCCACTTCTGACGAACTCCTTTGCTGCACAGTTTGTTGATTGGATTATTGAATCCCCCCTCGTGACCGTATCTATCATATATGAAGCATGGAGTACAGAATCCGGCTGCTAGATCCGGGTTGTGGACTGTTCTAGGTATTTTCAATGAATCCAGGAACCGATGTACTGTGACGACTCTTGGGGCGACCAAGTATTTTTCCCTCAGCGGAAGTTCAGTATTCCCGATGTATCCGGCCATTTCTTCTAAAGTTGGGGTGAGCTCAAAATCAGAGAAATGGAAAACATTGTGCGCCGGGTCCCAATAGGTAACCAAAGCTCTTATGATATCTCCCCGAGGCTGGATTTCCAACAGACCCACAAGACCTTTCAGATTTTTCTTAACCTCATTTTGCCCTTCAACACCTAGATCATTCCACCATAGCCGTAACTTGATAGGGATTTTGGTCATTATTGAAAAATGTTCATTTTGCATCGTGCTCATCCTGCACATTTATTAAGGTGATTTTAACAAAAATGACTGACTCAAAATATTTTACAGAGGGGACCAAGCTTTGAACACGGCCTTTAAGCACTTCGGGGAAGAAGATTTTAAGGCTGTGTGGGTCTAAAAATGCTAAGGAAAACCCAAAAAGTGGCTATTTATGCAAAGTCAACCTTCCGGCGTCCCTTTCGGGAACATTCGGCTATTCATGTCAAAACAGCATCACCTGACTTATTTATGACTCTTTAAAAATTTGAAACATATTTTTTTTGATTTTGGCTATTTTAGCAAAATGGGGGTTGAACCCGACGAGGGTTGCCTACGTATCTCACATCCGGTGAGAATCAAACCGGCGTAGTTCGGGGTATCGTAACGTAGGAAAAAAAATCGAATAAACCTAGAAATCAGGAATGCGTATTTTTTGCATTTTTTTTTTTTGAAAAGAGATAAAGATTAAAGAAACTATATATATTTTTTTTATATATTATTATTTTTTTTTAAGAAAAATTTGGACTATTAGTCTGAATTCATAAAAGGGGTACTACGAAAGAAACAACTCATTTTTTTTTTTGAATTATGAATTTTCGATTTTTTTTTTACTCTTAAATAAATACCCTTTTTTTTTTTTATCTTTGAAAGTGATAAAAGAAAAATTTTTTGTATATATATTTTTTTTAATAACTCTCAATAAACAAAACAGTTTTTTTTTTAGAAAAATTCCGGCGAGGTTTTGACACTACTTGGACATTGGTTCTATTTTCCAAAAATAAGTAATTATCTCCCCTGCGCTGCTATTTTCCCTTTTTTTTTTTAGAACCGGTCGACATGCGGAACCGAAGCAGATAAATGCATAACACAGATAGGAATGCAGCATGATGGTCTTTCCATTTCAGGTTGCCTGTCCTAGACGGACCCAACCCCTGTGTTGAGTCCCCTAAGTCAAATGCCATATGATGCAAATAAGCGTTCCTACTAGGGATCCGGCATGAAGTTTCGTTATACTAGGTTTAAACCTTGGTATTTGCCCTAGACTGTGTACCCGAGCGGACAACTCGAGTCGAGGAGGGGGCTACGTACCGGGGACCCGCGAGATCGTCCGGCTTTGTAACTTGTCCGACCTCTTTCTTATTTCAAGTATTGACACTAACAGAATAGGGAGTCTCGACCAGCGAGCTTCTCCCCGGAGGTAAGAAAAGAAGGGTTTCGGCACAGTTTATATACAGTTCAGATAATATCAAAAGCGGTAAAAGACAACATTTAGCACTTTTATGCAAAACATGTAATAAAGATCAGATAATAAGCCAGATATAACAATTACTCTAAGCTCGAATTCTTGAACCCTGAACCAGAGATTCTGGGTTCGTTCCCTAGCAGAGTCGCCAGAGCTGTCACACCTCCTTTTTGCGCGCCCCGCCCCGAGGGGTAAGATGCGCGGGTGGAGTTTTTCCAATTTAAGTGACAATATTCGAAATGGGATTATTTATTTAATTCAGAGTCGCCACTTGGGAAAGGTTTGGCTTTTGGTGTCCCAAGTCACCGGTTTATCTTGAATCCCAAATCGAGGAAAATATTCGACTTTTCCAAATGAAGTCTGCGAACCAGAAATTCTAAGTAAGGAATTCTGTTGACCCGAGGGAAGGTGTTAGGCACCCTCGAATCCCGTGGTTCTAGCACGGTCGCTTAAATTGTTATAATGGCTAAATATCTGATTTAAATACATATTATGACTTACGTGCTTTTATTAAGTTTAAACCGCTTTTATTATTATCATTTATTTTTATAGAATTGCAACGTCATGAAAATGCACCTCGAACCACGTCACAATCAATGCACCCGTGGTCGTCGACACATTTCGACTTCGTTGAGATTTGGATTTGGGTCACATCCATGTGCACCCGAATTTAAGAATATGATTTAATTAAGCCGCGCCTAAAGGGTCTAACGCGTTATGATTTCTGAGAAGGCCATGAGATTCACTAAACGGCCTAGCCCGAATTCTAAATATTATGATTAGTTGAAGGCCCCGCAATTTGCATTTTTTTTATTTTTGGCGAGGCTCGTCTCATTAAAATAAAGCCCACAATGACTACATTTCTTATTGTTTTCGTTTCCAGAAATAGAAGAAGGAAAGATGTATGCTAATTGAAATGTAAAAACCGGATCACTATCAATTTCTAATCACTTATAAAAATGAAAAGACGCCGTACCTTACGGAATATTTTTGGTTGAACAAAGAAGCTATATGGAGATGGATGAAATGCAATACGTAATTCGAACATTTCCTCGAATCGAGCTTAACTAGACTTATTTAAGCTAGGTTAAGGAAATTGAATGCTAGACATCGTTACCAATGGGGATTCGAACAGGTACCCATATGTTGCCTAACGGTCTTGATAGATGGAAAGAAAATAACACAGAATATTATTGTGTAGGTGGAAATATTCTAATCTTATACATGTCATTATTTGATGGAAACCAGTTGAAAGTTCTATGCCAATTATCCACACCTTCTATATATTATACTATTACATCTTGTACTTAGCAAACAACTAGAAACTAAGATGCAAAAAGGTAAACTTGATTAAGTATTGTCTAGCTAATCTTTCACTACTGGATTACACTAAAACAATTTATACAACAGAGATCAATGTATCACAAGCAGTACAAAACAGACATCTGAATCTTCTTTAAGAACTCCTTTCATTTCGTGCTTTTGAACAGTTACAGTTAACACCAAAGTGGGATTTGAAATGTGTACCTGGAACAACACTGAATACTGAAATGCAAAGAAGAAGTGAAGCAGAAGGTCAGCAGCAGCAGGAAAACAAATAGCAGCAGCAACAGCAGGTAACCAGATAGAAAGCAGAATCCCAGTGCAAGATGCAGCTGGAACCAATGAAAGATGACAGGGTGTGGCAAGTTCCCAGTAATATGAATCAAAATTTAGGCAAAAACAGATCTGGGGATGCACTGATGCTACACACAACTAAAAATCTCAAACAGAACTTAGGAGAAATGATATGGAACAGGGAAATCCGGCCAGATGAGAATCAAGACAAAGAGGAAAAGATGCAGTTCCTCTTTCCTGTGTTATCTTCCCTATATCTATTCCTGTCTCTGTGTATATATCTGTATGTATTTCCACTCTCTCTTTCAAAAATTCCTCACAATGTTTGTCTTTTCTCTTCTCCAATCTCCAGGGTTCTCTCACCTCTAATTCTGTATCTTTCCTTAGGTGTCTCTCAATGTTTCTGTATGCTTTTCTGTGTATCACTATCAACTCTCTCTTTCAAAGCTTCTCACAGTGTGTGTATTTTTCTTTTTTTCAGTTCTGATTCTCCCTATCTTTTTTTCTTCTCCTAATTCTGTCCCTCTCTATATCTCTGTCTGTGTCCTAATATCAGATGGTCCTCTCTTTATAAACCCCAACCTCAAACCTTTTACAGCATGTTAGATTAATCAGACACCCCTCCCATGTGCCCATTACTTTTCAGTTTCCACTCAACTATTTAAGTATTAATCCCATGACATTCCCTTAGCAGGCTTTAACTTTTTACTTTATTATCAAAAAGCAAGTATGGGCAGTAAAATATATCTGACAGCATATACTGTCAGATTGTTTAAAACTTAAAAGCTTCGTAATGCAGAAAAACAGGCTGTGCACAAGGCACATGAGGTGCACCAATGCACATGCTGTGCACGAGTGCACATGCCTTCCAATTCAGGATTTAAACATAAACAATCCCTTTTTTACATTACTGATCAATTCAACAGCTATAAATGAACAAAATTGGTTCTTAATTGATTCAAAAATGTTTAACAGAAGCAAATCGATTTACTATGCTCAGACAGTTGAAAACTAATTGACGACTCATGTCGACTCGACTATATTAGCATTAACATACACAATCGTAGCCAAAAATCAGACATTCAGAAGTATGGGACACATGACTCAACTTATACTGATTAAAACAGAATTGTACTTTGAGGAATCAGTTAGTCAGTACAAATTCGGAATACCACCAATACACATGCCTTATCAGAATAGGAGGGGAGGGATTCAGACAAACACAGAGGTTCAAACAAAGTGGACAAACAAAAGTTGATAAAATTAAAACAAATATGAACAGTCTTTTAAAACAAATCACACGGACTAAAACAAATAAAGGAAAGAAAGCAGACTCACCTTAAACTTGAAAAGTTAAAAAGTTTGAACCCGGATTTGGACAGACCTTTCTTAAGGCTGAACGAACTTTAATCGAAGTGTTTCTCAGATGAGAAACACTTCGATTAAGGTCCATTAGACCTTAATCTCTTTGGCTCGGACTGGCATGGGCCAGCGATGAAGAACTACAAAGTTCTCAGAACTCAGATCTGGGATTCATGCTTCCCTGGTCAGATTCGGACCAAACCAAGTATGGTTCGGTCACGAGGGGGGTCTGGGGAGTATCTGGTGTGAAGCTGGGGTAAAACCGTGTAGATCGAGTTTGACTCGAATCTTCAAATGAAGATTCGAGGACCTGGGGGGTGATTCGAACCAAACGGCTAACAGGTCTATGTTCAGGGTGGTGAGGAGGTTCCATGGTGTTCAAGTGGAGGTCATCGGCGTTCAGGCCGCCGGGTTTTTGGTGAAGGTGTGCAGGGGCGGCTCTAGGGTTCGGGGGTTTGGGTGAAGACGATGAGGCTGGGGTATTGGATAGGGGGGTAGGGTAAGGATTTGGGCTTATATAGTTAGTGGGTGGGTTGATCTCAACCGTTAGATCAATCTAGATCTACGGTTTGGATCTGATGGTCTTAAGTGAAACGGTGTCGTTTCAAGTGTTGAGGGTTTGGGTTTGGTCCGGGTGTAAACGGGTCGGGTTTGTTGATGGGTTATGGGGATTGATCTTGGCCGTTGATCACTCTGAGATCAACGGCCCAGATCAGGCACGACTCAAACGACGTCGTTTGGACGTCCTGGGCATCAGGTGACCTGGGCCGGGCAGGCCTGGGTCTTGGGCTGTTTGTTTGGGCCAATTTTGTTAAAATTGGCCCAAGTCCGAAAGGGAAGGGGTTTTCTTTATTTTTTTATTTTTTTTTTTCTTCTTTTTTTTCTTATTTATTTTAAAACAAAACTAAGCCAAAAATCAAATTAAAATTAAATACACACTCAAATACAATTATTTGCACACATACTAAAATATTTCAAAACAGGTAAGGTCAAACCAAATAAAATCACGGACGAAAATGCCTAATCACGATTTTCTATTTAACGACCGGGTTACGGTTTGAATTATGCAGGACACATATATTTTTTGAATTTTATTTTAATAAAGTAAATAAATAAAAATGGGCCAAAGTCATAAATAAATCAACAAAGTGCCGCACAGAAATCCGAAATTGTACAGCAGGGCCAATTATATTTGTTTTTATTTCTTTTTGGAGCGATTGTCGTGTGAAGCAAAAATCACGTGCTCACACTGGGAACAGACATAAATCTTTATAGGCCACACTTACTTGGCCCCCTAAACCCCTCATGTCTCGGAATGATTGCTCCAGGCTTTTGACCTTTCTGATCATCTCCTCCTGCTCAGGGTTTTTGGGCAGCTTCTCGGTGCCTGCCATGAGATCAAGATGAGGGGTATAAGAGTAGGGTTCTGGTACTTTGAAGGTAGGCTTAGGGGGATAATACTGGTTGTCGTGCGTCTGGAACAGAGGTTCACTGGGGGATCGGTGTAGGGTAGCAGGCGGAGGTGCTACACAAACGGGAGTGATTGGTGGAGGAGGGTATGAGACTTGTTTGGATGGAGGAGCCTGTGATGTATGAGAAGTGGTGCATTGGCATTGTTGGTAGAGTGGAAATGCTGGAGATGAATTCACAGTGGGTGGCTCCTGAGGCTGAGCCAATAGTGGGATATAAGCCGGGTTAGCGGGATAAACTAGCGGTGGATGCCCCTTCGCCCATGCTTGGTACATTTCAGTCATCTGTTGTTTCAACTTATACATTTACTCCCTCATTGCATGAACGTCCATTTCTTCTACTTCTTTAGATGGGTCAACAATACTCGTGTCAGATTCCGGGCCAGTCATGTTCACTTTATCTTTAGACCGGGTGTTGTATGGATGAGTTACCAGAATGCCAAACAACTAACCACCTACCTAGACTCACACATTTAGACAACAATTCCATTAGCGATTAGGCTTTAACAGATTGGATAACCGCACATTGGGCATGAATACACCTATACAGTTAACCATTTCTATTATGCTTTTGTTCAACCGCATGCGTCATCCCGACATTTCCTTAGTTCCAACTATAAGCTTTCTCTTTTCTTTTTGTTTTCTTTTCTCTTTTCTTTTCTCTCTTCTCTTATTTTCATTCATTTTTTCCTCGTCTCTCCGCTTTTCCCTTTCTTCTTTCCCTTTCTTTGTTTTCTTTTCTTTACTTGGTTACGGTCGAATCCTATTGAGATTATCTACGTATTGTGACCCCGCACGAATCAGACCAGGCGTAGTTCGTGAAAATAAGTGCCAAAATAAAGGAACAAATTTTGGGAATTTTCAGATTTTCATTACCACAACATTCTATTACAAACTAAACATTTTGAAATGGAAAATAACGGACTCCAACTAAACTCAAATACAAACTCTGAACATACTAGTATACTTGGATGCAAAAAGAAAATAGACTGACAAACAACAAACTCTAGAATGGAAAATACAGACTCGATCTATGAATACATTAGTGCTTCAAAAGTGGGTGCCCACGGGGCATCGTTCGGCCTCGCCGCGGGATTAGGTGCCAAATCCCTTTCAAGTTGCTCCAGCTCATACATGGTTCGCTTGACATAAATCATTACTGCCGAAAAGAAGGTAGTGCGGGTCATGTCTTCACATGCCCGACATCTCCTGAGGATGGCGTGGGCAATGGTATCAATCCTGTCTCTTGTTCGACCCTTTTCTATAAGCAATCGCCTTACTTGATTATTGCGAGCCTCCAACACATGAGAATCCTGAAGATGTTGATCCTATAGCTACTGTATTTCTACTTCCATTCGGGCCAGTAAGTCATAGTAGTGTCCACTTTCGGTCTCAAAAGCTTTAGCTTGCTTAGCTGCCTTATCCTCAAGGGTGACCACTTTTCTTTTCAGACTAGCAATGGTCTTTTCATAATCCTTCTTTAATTGTTGCATGTAATGGGTGCGTTCTTCTGTTCTTTTTACCCACTGTTCCCGGAGTTCTGCTATGGTGCTTTCAGATTTTTTCAGCTCATCCCGGCACTCACTAATTTCCTTTTTTAGCCTCTTTATCAACTGCTCGTCCGACCGGCTCCTTTGTTGGTTATTGGCAGCTATCCTCATTTGCTGGATTTGGTCCCTAAGCGCCTCATTTTCTTGGGCCAACCTTTTCTTTTCTCCCTGATCAGCAGCAACTTGCACACTGTTCTCAAATTTCAGAGCTCCAATATGTTGTTTCAGCTTGCCGATTTCAGCCCGATAGCCTTCTTCTTTTGCTAGCCAACCCCATTGTTCTTGTGATGATTCAGAGAAATCTGGATGTGGGGTCTTTTAGCTGGCCTCTGATGCTCAAGCTCTCTTCTGTACCATGCGAGGTATTCTGGCGACATTTCTCCTTTGGCCCGATACTACATACAAGTATCTGCTTGTAGACATTGACATTCATTCCAAATCTCGCGGACTTTTGCTTCGAGAAACTGTCCATCAGGGCTAATCTCAATTACTTGAGCACTAAGATCTTCCTCCCGTGGCACAGTTTGGCATCTCCTGAGTTGTCTCCGAACCCGACATGGAGCATAAGGCTGGATGCTCTTAAGTCCCATCAAAAGAAAATGCGACCTAGCTGCTGGCATGTATATGATTTCTTCAACAGGCAACCATCCCAACGTCCACTGTATCTGACTGTCCGTGAGAGTATGAAAGTATGATATCCATGATATTACTCCTTCAGGCAGACTAACCCCGTCAATCCTTGTGTAAAACTCTCATATACATGTTTTGTCAGACGAACCATAACTCAAGAGCTGGGAACGGTGGCATAGATGCTCGGTCATCCACATTTGTAGTAACAAGTTACACCCCTCAAAAAGTTGCCTCCGGCTTTGCAGGCAGTGAGAGCTCGGAAAATGTCAGACACGATCATAGGCGCAAGAGTGCTTTCATCTTGAGTAAGGAAGGTACTGACGACCCCGGCTACTTTTATATCAATATTATTGTCTTTCCTTGGGAACACCAGGAGGCCCAAAAAGGTTATCATGAAAGCCACCCGTCTGTGCTCATCCCATTTTTGACGGTTATTTTTACTGCATAGCTTGATGTCCGTCTTGTTAAACCTTCCCACGTGGTCGTACCTGTCGTATATGAAGCGCAGAGTGCAGAAGCCTTTTGCCAAATCTGGATTATGGACTGTCCTGGGTATCTTTAATGAGTCTAAAAACTAGTGCACCGTGATGGCTCTTGGAGCAACCAGATATTTTCCTCTTAACGGAACCTCAGCATTTCCGATGTACCCGGCGATTTCCTCCAGAGTTGGGGTGAGCTCAAAATCTAAGAAGTGGAAGACATTGTGCGTCGAGTCCCAACAAGTGACCAACGCTCTTATAATATCACCTCGAGGCTTGATTTCCAATAAACCCGTAAGACCTTTCAGATATTTCTTGACTTCGTCTTGTCCTTCTTTGCCTAAATCATTCCACCATAGCCTCAACTCGAAAGGGATTTTAGTCATTATTGAGAAAGGTTCGTTTTGCATTGTGATCATCCTGCACATTTATTAAAGTGATTTAAGCAAAAACAAAACTTTTATTTGACTCAGAACAAAATTAACTATTTCCTTTTTTCAAATGTAAAATGAAAGACTCGGTTTTCGAACATGGCCTTTCAGCACTCCCAAGAACGAAGATTTTCAAGCTGTGAGAGTCAACCGGTCAAAAATCAAAAATGACCAAAAATGACCGTCTTTGCAAAGTCAGCCTTTCGACGTCCCTTTCGGGAACATTCGGCTATTTTTTGACAAAAACGACATCACCTAACTTATTTACGACGAAAATTAAAAATTTGATATATTTGTTTTTTGGCTATTTTTTGCAACGGGGAGGTTGGACCCGATGAGGGTTGCCTACGTATCTCACGCCCTGTGAGAATCAAACCTGCATAGTTCGGGCCGAGAAACTAACTATATTTTGAAAACAAGACCCTTTTTTCATTTTCCATGGTAAGACAAACTATTTTTCCCTTTCTATTTTTTTGAAAACAAGACAAAATAACGACTCTTTTTTCTTTTTCATTTTCAACAAACAATAAACAACCTATTTTTCCCAAACTAAAATAAAAACTCTCTTTTTTTTTCTTTTCCTTTTCAATAAAAGACTCTTTTTCTATTTTTCTTTTGCTTTTAGTAAAACAGACTATTAAAAATAAAGCATTTTTCTTTTTCATTTTCTCAAAATTTCAGCAGAGTTTCGATAGTATTTGGTCATTAGTTTTTCTAAAATAATCAATTAACCTCCTAACTGTTATTTCTCTCTTTTCTCTTTTCCTCTTTTTCTCAATTTTCCAACATTCTCGATATTCAAAAGCCGGTCAACATGCTGGTTCGAAACAAATATATGTACAGAACAAATAGGATGCATCAGGATGGTCTTTTCATTTCAGGTTGCTAGCCCTAGACGGACCCAACCCCTATGTTGTGTCCCCTAAGTCAAATGCAGCATGATGCAATTAAGCACTCCTACTAGGGATCCGGCATGAAGTCAAGTTATTCTAGGTTTAAAACCTGGGTATGTGTTCTAAACAGTGCACTCGAGCGGACAACTCAAGTCGAGGAGGAGGCAGCGTACCAGGGACCCGCAAGATCGTCCGACTTTGCAACTTATCCGAGCCTCTTTTTTATTTCAGGGTATGACACTAACAGAATAGGGAGTCTCAACCAGTAAGCACATCCCTAGAGGTGAAGAGAGAAGGGTGTCGGCACAGTTTATATACAGTTCAAATGATATCAAAGCAGTAGCATTTAGCATATTCAGCACAAACCATGTAGGAAAATCAAATATAACCAAATACAACAATTTATCTAAGCTCGAATTCTGAACCCTGAACCAGAGATTCTGGGTTCGATCCCCAGTAGAGTCGCCAGAGCTGTCAGACCTCCTTTTTCACTACACCCCGTAAGGGCATAAAAGAGTTTTTCCAATTAAAGGACAATCAGAACGAGATTTATTATTATTATTCAGTGTCGCCACTTGAGAGATTAATGGTGTCCCAAGTCACCGGTTGTATCCCGAACCGAGGAAACGTATGTCTCTGTTAAGAGTCCGCGAACCAGAAATCTGAGTAAGGAATTCTGTTAACCCGGGGGAAGGTGTTAGGCATTCCCGGGTTTCGTGGTTCTAGCACGGTCGCTCAACTATTGTATTTGATTTTATCTGATTTTATAACATGCTAGATTATGTGCCTTTTACTCGTAAACTGCTTTTATCGTTATTTTAAAAGAATTGCAATGTCGTGAAAATGCGTTTCGAACCACGTCGCAATCAATGCACCCGTGATTTTCAACACATTTTGACTCCGTTGAGATTTGGATTTGGGTCGCATCAATGCTCACCCGAGTTTAGGAACGTAATTTTATTAAAGTCATGCTTAAAGAGTCTAGCGTATTATTATTTTGGGGAAGGCCGTGAAATTCGCTAAACGCCTCATCCTGAATTCTAAGTATTTTAACACAATATTCATTGAGGGCCCTGCAATTTATATGTTTTGTTTTGTGAGGCTCGTCTCATTTTATTAATTACAGGACAAACCTAAAGCAACTATGATTTTCTATATTTTTGTTTCTAAGAATAAAGAAAAAGAGGCCCTAAATAATTGGAGTTACTTAAACAAAACATATTAATAAGGACCCTTTAGCAATTCTGGGCTCAAGTAATTGGCCCAATCCCTGCTGAATTGAAACCAACCAGCGAGTTGGGCCTTGAGAACATGCTGCCCAGTCTGAGTTCCCATTGCAGAGCGTGAGCCACACCTTGTGCTTAGCTTGGCCCATTAGCAAAAATCAGGCGAGATCAACAGCAGCATTAACGTATCCGTGTTATAATTCAGGGTCTAATTTTGTGTTAACACACACGTGATGCACTTAACATGCTGAGTTTGAAATTCTACACTAATTCTATGCTAATAACGTTCAGCCCAGTTTTGCTTCAGTTCCTAGTTAATAATACTTCCTAACTCATGTTGCAATTAACCTTAACTAATTATCCACAATCATTCAAATATCCAATTATCAATTAAAAAGGCAAGTCCAGAATCAATTTTCAAACTTATGTCTTTTAACAGAGTTAATCAACAAACTATTCTAGGCTAATTAGTGATAAGCAAATCCAACAGTCAAATTACACGTCCAACTCTAAACTAACAATTACCTTTACTAAATACAAACAATGTGACTCCAGGATTACACTGTCAGTTATTAAGACGAGTGAGGACTGTGAATCACAAGATCGCTTTATGTTTTGAATAACGTCTGATTTTCAAAACTTAACTACACTAAATGAAATTAAACTACAACATGTCTAACAAATGATCAAATGTCCTGAACAGTCCATGAGTTTAATAGTCCAAACCAATCTAAATTATTGTAAAATAATTTTAATTACAGTCCAAACTACTACAATCAACTATGATAAAACACGGCAATAACTGAAGCTTCCAATGAAGTTATACTTCCATTTCATTTCATTCCAACTGGACAGCTACATAATTTGAGATTCAGGACATGTACGTGATATTTAGACCAAAAAACAAAGAAGAGTTGGAAGTTAGCTGAAGTAACGCACGAGCAGCAGCAGTAAGCAATTTTCAACAGTACGGAACAACAAACAGCCCAGAAAATGAATTCAAAAATTCCAGGAAGGTTCAGAACTCAAATGAAACAAGCAGATTAAACCAAAACACTTGAAATGCACTCAGTTATACTAGAAAGGCATCAGCATATTTTCACAGAACCAAATCTCAATCAAACACAATCTAATTAGACCCAAAAACAGCTCGAAATCACCCAGCAACCATTCTGAGCATCAGCAATCAAAGAGTGAACTAGAGGATGTGAATTAGTAACTAGAACATCAGCATCAGTCTACAATTTCTAATGAAATAGTGATATTTTTTTATTTTTGAGTTTTTGTTTGTTTTTGGTTTTTTTTTTTTTGAAATTTAAATTTCTACTTCAGATCTGAAAATTTCAGAGAGAGAGAGATAGCTTTTTGGGGGAATTAGATGGCTGGAAAAAAAACCTCCCCATTAAGGCATTTAGGCATGCCTTTTATAGGTAGAGCTGAGGGCAACCCTTATATTCTGTTTACAAATCAGTCCCTTATCTATTTATTCAATTAGTCCCTTATTTTCTAACTTGTTACCCAAGTAATCCCATTAAAATTATTGAAATCTACACTATAGCTACTTTGGAATGTTCTAGAAAATTCTAGTTTCAACTATCATGTGTTACCCAACCCTAAATATCTGAAATACCCTTGAACTCAACCTAAAATTACCTACTTCAGTTAACTGACCCAACCCTCTTAACATTAGTTAAAATTAACAGCTATAACCAATCTCTTAAATCTAAACTAGCTGCTGAATTTCAAACCACCAATTATCGTTAACAATCACACTAACTAATCAATTATCCATCAGTATGAAACTGGAATATTAAATCCATCTAAGGAAATTTCTGACTAACATCATTAACTTAAACTAATTAAAAGCCATACTAAATAACAAATTCAAACTAATCAAGCCAGACGAAGTCAATTAAACTACCAAAGCAAAAGATTGAACTAATGTTTAAAACAGAATTTAAACTAAAACTAGAACAACTTTAAGAACAGAACCAATATTGAATCAAAACAGAACAAATTCCAATCTACCAATCCAACTAAAACCAGAAATCAAAACGAACTAGAATTAAACAGTCAAATCGGAATATGAAATTAAACAGAATTGACAAAAATTGAAAGTAAACTAGAAATTAACAAGTATCAGAACAGAAGCAAAAGAGGAGAACTAAACAAAGAAAAGAAAAGAAAAATCAAACTTCACTGATACGGCTCAAAATTCTATTACCTCTCGATTTAAAATTCGCCTGATTCTGGTGATGTTTGCATGCCACTGATGGTGAATTTGTCACGAGGGAGGTGAGGTGACTATGTGGAATCAATTTGGTGGAATTTGGAGAAACCCGGGTTTTGTCGGAAAACTTCGATTTAATATTCGAACATATCTGGTCAGATTCGAAGGACGAGGTTTGGGGGGTCTGAAAGAGGAGGTCAAGTCGGTTCCAAGGTGTTAATTTGGTTGGATTTGGAGAAGGTGGTGCTCTGGCCGGAAAACTTCATTCAAAGATTCGAAGCTGTCGGAGTGGATTCGAAGGAAGTCAGTGGCATGGTTAGAAAGAGGGGAACGAGGAGATTTTCGGGTGTATTTCTGGTGGGCGTTGGCGTAGGTGGCGTTCGCCGGCGGCACATTACACCGGAGAGAACAGGGGCGGCTGGGATTAGGGTTTGGTTTGATTATGAGGGGGATCTGAGAAGGGGGGGTTAGTTTCGGACACTAATATACCAAACGATCCGAGCTTTTCGACCGTTGGATTGATTAACCTCGACGGTCTGGATCAATAAGCAACGAAACGGCGTCGTTTTGGTTTAGTAACAGGTGGACCGGGTATTGGGACGGTTTTGGGCCGGTTTCTGGGGTGTGTTTGGTCTGATTGTGTTTTTTCTTTTGGGCTGAGTGAAATTAATTGAAAGGGCCCAATTGTGAGCATCCCTCTTTCATTTATTCCCCTTTTCCTTTTTAATTCTCTTACTCATTTTTTAATTTGTATTTTTGTTTTATTTTTCCCTAATTTTATAATGTTGCACAATTAAAAATAAAAAATCCTAATAGATGTCAAAGCTAAATTAATTAAATTCTAAAATTATTTAAAACCTATTTCACGGCAAATTCACAATTAAAACGATTAAAATACAAAGTGGACTATTTTTGTGATTTTCTTCACATTTTGTTCTAAAACAAATTAACCCCTAATTAATACTAAAATATGAAATTAAATCCTAAATGGAAATGCATATTTTTGTATTTTTCATATGAATTAAAATGCACATATAAATGCAACAATTAGCAGAACATGACACCAAAATTCACAAAAATTATAAAATAATAAAGAAATTGTTTTGTTTGAATTTCTGGGAATAATTTGCTTTGAGCAAAAATCACGTGCTCACAGGGAATGCCTTACACCTTCTCCCCGGTCAACAGAATTCCTTACCCGAACTTTATTTTTGCAGACCGATAAAAAATAGAATCAAACCTTCCTTTGACTAGGGATTCAAATAAAAGGTGACTTGGAACACCTAAAATTTAATTCCAAGTGGTGACTCTGTAAATAAAATAATCCATACTCAAGTTTGTCACTTTAATTGGAAAAACTCTTTAATCCACAATCCATAACACACATTATCTTTTGGAGGGGTAAAAAGGAGGTGTGACAGTATTGTATACTTATACCAATGTCATATAGGTTTATATTATATCATATATTATATACGGTATTTATTAGTAGTATACCTTAGTTTTTCCCCCCTCAATGTATACATTAGATGAAGTAAAGTGATACTATACATTGAAGGTATGTTGTATTGTATACTTCTATACATTTTCATATTAGTTTATACTATAAAATATATTATATACTATATTTATTATTAATATACATGGGATATATTTTTTAATAACGGAGAAGAGGCTTAGGACATTGGGATATACTCGAATCCTTTAACGGAAAAATTGAGGAAAACTTAATATGGATAGATGCGTTTTAGGTGAGAGAGAATCTCAAGAGAGATATAAAAGGATATGTTTTAGGTATGAAAAACTCGAAGAAAATATACAGTAATACATAGTCTATGTATATATTATATACTGTGTATAGTACAGTTGTTAATAATAGTTCTTTTTTTTCCAGTTCAATATTTGTATACAATATATAAATATATATATATATATATATATATATAGTATATATAATATATGAGAATACGTTATTTAAAAACTTGGGAGAAGTAAATACATTTTGCTGATGGAGTGATAAAGAAGAAGCAAATTTGGGGAAACAAATATAATATATATACGATAAATATATACAATAACACAATATATAGTATATATAATATAAAATAATACATTGTCAAAAAAACTTGGGTAGAGCAATATGTTTTCTATGAATCGGCCTCTACACAGATATATTATCTCGATACAGAAAAGAGATATACGTGAGAATCATGGAGAAATCACGCAAAAAGGGGATATGCATTATGAAATCATGGAGTATATTTTATTTGAGAGATTGGGGGCAAATTGATAGTGATAGAAACGTGAGAATCAGAAAGAGATATTTTTTAAGTGAGAGAGAATATCAAGGAGAGATTTTAGGAATTAAAAAATTGTATATATTTTAATTAAAAAGTGGTCATTTTAAAATAAGTTATACTAAAAGTAATTTTATGAAAGCAATTGTAAAAAGTATAACTAAGTCTTTAAAGAGTTGTATTCTATGTAAATTCCCCGTCAAGTTATTGGGTCAAAAAGTGTTACTGAATGGGTCGAAATGCAACTGGAACCACATAAATAATGACTTCAAAAAGAGATTTTAGCTTTCTTAGTTACTTTCACTAATCATTTTCTAATGAGAGCAGGGGATTCTTAACCAACTGAAACAAGTTGGCATAGGGATCATAAGATTCATTAGGACAAGATATTAACTTCATTATTAAACTTTCGTTAACTCATAATTCATGTTACAAAAAGTCCTAGTAGCACCAAACTATCATTAATAATTATGTGTTTGTTTTATAATTTAAATTTATATTTTTTAATAACTTAATTGTACAAATTATATATATATATATACCAATGGGTTCCGGGCTCGATATTTTGAGGCCCAGTGACACCAAATTAACATTAGTAATTATGTGTGTTGATACAATTATTAACTTAATTGTACAAAGTTTGTATTTTTAACTACCAATATAAGATATTTAAACAAAAGGAATTCTAAACAGGGGCTATCATTGTGGGCGTTTGGACATAAGAATTATAAATTTCCCAAAAAAAATCAAGTGAAAATGATATTTGAAAATTAGATTTATGTTTGGACATGAATATAATTTTGGGTTATTTTTGAATTTTGTACTTGATTGAGTGACAATTGTGAAAAATAATTTTTGAAAAATCCCAAATTCATTTTTAAGTGAAAATTAAAAATTTTATGGTTAAACACTGATTTCGAAAAAAAAGAAAAAAATGAAAAAAAAATGAAAAAAATTTCATGGCCTTCCGGGCTCTTAGTTTCAATACTATTCCATTTCAAATCTCTTACTTGTAGGTCAAAATGTTATCGCTTTTTTTTTTTGTTGAGAAAATGCATAAACACCCCATTAAACTTGTTCGGAAAAATTATTTACACACCTTAACTTTACGGGTGTCCTAGCACCCCACTATTCTTATCTAAACTAAATTTTATACCTCCTTCAAAATACTAAACCAGTCTTCTGGTGGGCTGTGTTAACACGCGCCATGGATCAAATACTGATGGATCACCACTCACCAGTAATTACCATTAACCAAATCACCACCGGGGTCTTCCGTATATGGCGATTCCAGAAAGTTTTTCCGCTATTTCCTTCTATCTCTGTATTTATATAAAATTAACCGTAATATATAACATTCTTCTTTATCTTCTTCAAATACTATTTAAAAAAATTCTAATCCCTATTATTGCATAGCAGTTAATTTTCTAAACCGGAATGTGTAAGATTTGTGCGTAGGGAAGCCGACGTTAAGGCCAGTACTGGCGACAGCTACCGTAGAGGAGGTAGGTGAATATGGCGAAGGAAACAGAGGAGTGGGAATATTGATTCAACAAGAAAAAAAAAGAGAAGCAAAAAATAAACCATGACTTAGTTTCAAAAAATGGGGAGGAAGAGGGTGACAATGGTTCTGTTAAAACGAAGAAAAGAAAAATGAATAAGAAAAGAGAAAAAATTAGTATTAAGTTTAATTAGTTAGAGTATCCAATAGGAAAATGACACCTCGACAAGTAAATTAGTTTTCAACTATTTTTTTTTGCCTCACGCGCATCTACGAAATGAACTACACTTTTCATGACAGGTCATCACTCAATGAGGTATTAAATTTGGTTTAGATAAGAATAGTAGGGTGTTAGGACACCCGTAAAATTTTGATGTGTAAATGATTTTTCCTGACAAGTTTAATGGGTACTTTATGCATTTTCTCCTTTTTTTATACTGATTTAAAACTTACTTGTACTTAAATAATCCTCAAATACTATTCTTTTGTGGCCTAAGATTTTTGGGTTGGGATCCCCTCCAGTAATGTTTGGTCCGGTATTGTTTAATAGGGTGCTGATTTTCTGAGACGTATCCTACATACTAATTAATGGACAAGATCTCTTTAACTAGAAAGCTAGTTTAACCATGGTTCAATTTCTCTTCTCTTCCGTTCTACGTCTATGTGGTCAAGACTACCCATATTTTCTTTTGCTTGATGCTAATCAATTATTGTTCTTTTATGGATCTGTTTAAGTTCATTTTAGCATAAGTAAAGATAGAGGCAGAGTCAGGATTTAAAATTTATGGGTTCTGAATTTGTCACCGAATCCATAACTCGTTTTAATTACTGGGTTCACAATTAAATATTTATACATATTTTTGGAATATTTTAATATAAATACAAAGTTTAAGCAAAATTTACTAGGTTCATCTGAACCCGCATTTACTTCTCTAGCTCCGACACTGTAAAGTGAAGGTGAAATCACCTAGAGATGCTTTCTTTCTGCGATATCAGGATTGAGTTTAGTGATGTTCGAAGCCATTTTAATTCAATGCATAGCCGCAAAACGAATTCCTCTAGGATGCCACTTTTCATCTCAACCATACCATCGAAAAGAAAAAAATTAGGATCTAAAACAATACACATCAGACATGAAGAGGGTGGTGGTGGTATTTATCAGTCTTGGCGCAGTAAAGTCTTCGACATAGCAAGGTATAGTAATAGTGTAACTCTTTTGATTAACAAAATCTACTGCCTCAGCCTCTTTGAGTAACTGAATAAAAAATGGGCGATTGATGTATGAAACATTATCTTCTACTTGCCCTATTTGAATCGCTAGATATCCTTTCGGGACATTGTTATTTGCTTATTTCTTTCCTAGACTAATTTGAATAAGGTGAGGCAAGTGCAAATGTTTATTAAGAAGAGTCCTCTCTCCACCACCCAATAATTAATATTGCAAATAAAAGAAATACTAGTCATAGAGAGCAAAGAAGGAAAAAAGAAAGAGAATGAAGGAATAGCTTGAAAAGGGTTAAAGAAGAAATACTGAGAGGAGAAACAGAACCATGGTTAAACTAGTTTTTAGCTAAGGAAATCTTGTCCATTGATTGGTTAGTACGTCACAAGTCAAAAGAGAGAAAGAAAGGAAAATGAAAGGTGGGTATATTAATTACTCTATCCGTTCCAATTTATGTGAACCTGTTTGACTGGGCATGTAGTCTAAGAAAAAATAAAGAATTTTGGAATTTGTGGTCCTAAACAAGTCAAAAAGGGGCTCAAAGTATTGTATGGTTATAAACGTTTCTCATTAAGGGTAGAACTATATGTTTAAGCTAAATTGTTACCAAATTTAGAATGGATCATTCTTTTTGAAATAGACCAAAAAGAAAATAAGTTCACATAAATTAGAATAGAGAGAGTACAACCAATGTTTTAAAAGGCGGGGGCGTGAGGCGAGGCGAAAGCCCTGAGACATGGGGCGTAAGTCCCATGGATCTTTAAATGTTACTAATTTCAAAAATTTTAAAATAGTATACAATAAAAAATAATTATAAAAAATCACAAAATTATAACATATAATCTATTTAAAATATTTATAAATATTGATTCAACTATGAATAATACAAAAATATGACATATATCATAATATGCAAATTATCTGCAACGTCATTACAACTCAAACATCAAAAGTAATGTATTCGATACGAAATCTTATATGTATCTCTTAAGGAGTAATGAATCTTGGAAGAATTTCGATGTTATAATTTGATATTTTTCTTAAAATACCCCTTTTATTTAATATGCTTTCTATTTGAAAGAGAATTTATATAAAAATATAATTCACAATTTAATTATGATTCTCTAGCATCATTGATATTTAAGTTTCAACAAGTTAATAAAGTGACACGTAATTCACTATATAATACCATGATAACTAATTATTTGTAAATAGTTACTAGCTGATACTGAGCTTTTAAATTAATAAGTATTGTATCTCGTAAACATGAAAAATACAATATTTAAAAGAATAATTATAAAAAAAATATGGACTATTATATAGTAAGACATAGCAAAATTTAATAAATAAATACTTTTAAATAAAAGATTTATTTGAAATTAACTATCATAGCGGTCTTAGTGGATAACGTGCGATAATTTTTATTTTAATTATGACATAAAATACTCTCAACTTAATTATTTATAATTAAGAAAAAAATAATTTTGAATAGTCAACGATTTATTAAGAAAATTTGAGGATTTACAAGGTCAGTTACATACAATTGCATAAAGTGCTATTAGGCGAGCCCAGTATGCTTGGCGTGTTCGGGGCGTAAGCCCCGATAGTCGAGACGTAAATATCACGGAACTAAGCGCCATACATAAGCCCAGAGGCGTTTTATGAGTGCTAGTCCCAATTATGCCTTTTAGAACAGAGACTACACCAAAAAGACTCATTAAATCCCAGTACATCATACGTCATTCAGATTAGGGTTAGCCTCCATTAAAAACAGTAGTCTTTTTGTCTTTCCTTTTTATTTTAAATTTTTTTATGGAGTAAAATCGTGAATTTGCGATTGGAAATATATAAAAGATGAGAAAGTCTTTAGTAGAAATAGAACCCTGAATTTCAATGGTGCAATGTGATTAATTGGTAATAAGAAACTATACTCTATTCATCTCATTTTAATCATTTTTAATTGACTTTCAAAGTATCATATTGGGTTTAAAAATAAATATTCTGAATAAAGGGATAAATAAGTAATTACATGTAATAATAATATTATTATTAATTAATGGAAACGTTATTTCTAGAATCGTTCAAAAAGCAACAATTCTTTGTTCATGCAAATAGTGTAAACTATGAAGAGACATGCAGGCGAGGCAATTTACTTTTGGTCAAATTCTTACCTAGCTATAGCTTTTAATATTGAAGCAATCAATTTTATTTCATCGACCAATTGTGGGGCTAGTGTACATATAGTCATTCTTAGATGCTTTTTAAAGATTAATCAATATTTATTTTATTTTTAAATTTTAAACTAAAAATTTAACTTCAGAACAACTCAATACATTTAGTCCTCAAAAATTAAGTTGAAAAACTGAAATTCAAGACGTGCTAACTAATTCCTAAATAGCAGTACTTTAAAGTAGCTACTTGGCGTCGTTTCTACACCAATTATTCTCGGGTGGACTTAGTATTTAATTTTTTTTCTTGCAAAAAGAAGCTTTCATAAATATTCTTTATATAAACCATCTTTAGGTGGTGGGGTTTGGCTTAGACTCCTACGAAGGGGTACATAAAATCTAACCTTCAATAACTTTCAATAGATTAATTACTTTTGTCGGAAAAATAAAAGAAACAAGAAAAAAAAAGGAATAAAACTCCCGTTTTAGAAGATATATAACTCCATTTTGCAAAGCATTTTCCAATAGAAAAGAAGATATTTAAGTGTTAAATTAATAAGGAAATTGTAGGAAAATTGGGTCCACATATAAGGGGTGCGTTAAGGCCCAATAAGGTTATTAATTAACCCTAATATTTCTCTATAAAAGTACACGTACAATGTATAATATAAAATATAAAAAAACAGTATTTCCCCACACTCTTTTCTCCCAAAATCCGACGAGGGGTTTTGTCACGACCCAAAATTCACTAGTCGTGATGACACCTAACTCAACCCACTAGGTAAGCCAACCAATAACTATCCAATTTCTATAATGCGAACAAGTCAATTAAACAAATAAATTATTTGGATCTGTTATATTCTCCAAGGACTGGTAGTACAAATCATGATCTTCTAAGAGTAGAATTTACAAGATTGATATGAAGTAAATACATCTTCTGTTGGAAAAGTATATAAACAGTATTTTATAATCTAAGGCTACCGTGAACAAGAGGCAGCTACAGCAGGAATGCAAGTATGCCAACAAATCCAGCAACCATCGAACGTAGCAACATCGGCATCCGGGATCTGCACGCAATGTGCAGGAAGTGCAGTATGAGTACAACCGACCCCCTGTACTCAAAACGTAACAAACCTAACCTCAGGTTGAAAGCAGTGACGAGCTAGAATATAGGTCGGGTCCAACACCAATAACCAACAGCAGTTCATACAACGTAGAACATATAAATAAGGAAATAATCTCGGAGATAAAAATGTTCAGCCTTTGCACATTTTTCCGAAAATAGTTCCGCTTTTCAAGAATATTAGTGAAAACCCAAATCCTTTATCGAAATCATCAAAAAATTATGAGATAGTTTGAAAACTGTAATTCTCCTGAAAAATCATTTCCGCAATAAATAAAAAATATTTCATTTCCTTTCCAAATAACAAGTGTGAAATACTACTCTATGCCCACATATCAATGTGTGTAAAAAGTCATGAAAGATATGATACCGTATAACATGAGGAAAATGCGTCTCTATGCATGTATGCCATATATGCATACCAATGCCATGTATCTCATAGATGAATCATGTACTAACACTCTCAGAGTACTCAACCTCACCGTATCACACTCTCCACTCATCATACTTAACCACTCGATACAGTATATGACCCATACGGCCCAGGAAAAATCCATCTCGGAACATATACAACACTGACTATAAATCACCCAGTACCGAGGAAAAAGGGCAATCCAACCCTGTGGAGAAATCCATCTGCAGGTATCAAGTACTTTGGAAAAGTCCATGTCCAGGGAAATACATCCCTCAATAATATATCAATGCTCAACCACTCGGTACTGTATATGGCCCATGTGGGCCAAGGAAATCCATTCCGGAACATATACAATACTAACTAGAAGTCACTCAGTACCGAGGAAAAAGGGCAATCCAACCATGTGGAGAAATCCATCTCAAGATATCAAATACTTCGGACAAATCCATCTCCAGGGAAATCCATCCCTCAAAAATATCATTTGCGCTCATTAGGGGTATAGACTCCGGAGGGGCTCCTTTAGCCCGAGCGCTATAACAAGCAAATCATGTCATAAATTAATAAAACATGTTGCGGCGTGCATCCCGATCCCATACTATCACTCATAATAAGGCTCTCGGCCTCATTCAGTCATCAATCTCTCCAGTCTCATCCATGGGCTCACAATGTCATGAAAACTAACCCGGAATAATGATATGATGTATTAATAAGCACAATTGAGTATGAGATATGATATGAATGCATGAATGTGACTGAGTACGAAATATCAATGAAATCAATGAGATGACAGCAAGAAATGACCGCTAGGGGTCCCAACACTATCAGTATAAAGCCTAAACAGGATATCTAGCATGATGTACAACTCAATTACTTTATCATATGGTGAAAAACATAGATATCAACAAAGTGGGCCACTAAATTGTGCCCCAGTAACAACAAAGTCACAACTCACGGGGTGCACGCCCGTCACCTAGAATGTGCATCACCTCAACACCAATCACATAGCACATAATTCGGGATTTCATACCCTCAGCACTAAGTTTATAAGAGTTACTTATCTCTTGTGCGCCAATCCCAACGATGAGCAAGCCAAACGATGCTCCAAGAATGCCATCACGCGCGTAGCGACCTCTGACCGGCTCAAAACTAGCCAAAACATCTCAAATGCATCAGATGAAGCCCAAGAAAATAATTACAAATAATAAAGATCAAATCCTACATCAAATCCCAAATCTAGCCAAAAAATCACACCCGGGCTCGCACCTCGGAACCCGACGAAACTCACAAAATTCGACAACCCATTCCATTACGAGTCCAACCATACTAGTTTCACTCAAATACTACTCCAAATCGGTGTTCAAACCTCAAAATTTATATTATGAAACTTTAGGCCAAAATTCCCAATTTCCTCTGTAAAATTCATCAACCAATTGCCAAAAATAAAGATAGATTCATGGAATGAAATCAAAACTGAGTGTAGAACATGTACCCCAATCCTTGTGATGAAAAATGCTCCAAAATCGCCCCAATCCACACTTGGAAATGTAAAAATGAAGCCAAAATCGCGAACCCTTGTATTTATCATTCTGCCCAGTACTTCCGCATCTGCGGGCACATTAGCCGCTTCTGCGACATAACCTCTGCTTCTGCGAAATCAACTGAGGACTCGACCCTCGCACTTGCGGAAAACATACCCGCTTCTGTGACATCGCAAATGCGATCCACCATCCGCACCTGCGAAAAACCTCGCTTTTGCGCTCCATCACTTTGCACCTATACATCCGCATATGCGCCCCAATCTCCACTTCTACGGTCTTCCTCACCCAGAACTATTATTGGTCATGCGAACACTTCGTCACTTCTGCGACCACCGCACCTGCGCATACCAACTGCAGGTGCGGTCACACCATAACCAACAATACCAACATTGAAGAAAATGATCCGAAATCAATGAGAAACACGCCCGAGCCCCTCAGGACCCCGTTCCAACATACGAACAAGTCCCATAACATAACACAGACCTACTCGAGACCTCAAAACACACATAACAACATTGGAACAATGAATCACACCTCAATTCGAAATCATTGAACTTTGAAACTTCAACTTTGGGTCGTTATATCCTCCCCCACTTAAACATACGTTCATCTTCGAACGTGCCCAGAGTTGTTCCAAAAGCCATCAATTCGTCGTATAACCTTACCATGCGCATACCTGGGGGAGATCCCACATCACCCTATTCCATATAGGTCTGATAACACAACATAACTGAAATTTCTTAATCCAACCTAGCCCATAAATCTTAGAATCCAATTTTCACATCCGAAATTTTCTATAAGATCAGAATCTCGCATCTACATACTGTATAATCTGAACAAGCTGTATCAAGCCATAGCCATAATCCAAGATGAAATCACATAATATACCACATAACTCAAACACTCACAACGATAATTTCTAATCACAGTAGCTGCTCAAACAAACCAATGCCGGTAATAAACCTCTTATCAAACAAAGCCTCATTCTAACAGTTTCATATACTGCTAATGATGAAAAAAACACGCAGAAACTCATAACCATTTGTTAGATCAACAAGTTGTGGAACTCCCTCTCCTTCGATAGGAACTACATCAAATTTGTAAGCCGATCAACAACAATATCCTTCCAACTATGTTGTAATCAATTCCGATAGTATCCATTCTAGGCCCAGTGAACCCATCTCATCCATCATGACCACTCTAGTACATGATCCATCAATACAATCACCCTATTCCATATAGGTCTGATAACACAACATAACTGAAATTTCTTAATCCAACCTAGCCTATAAATCTTAGAATCCAATTTTCACATCCGAAATTTTCTATAAGATCAGAATCTCGCATCTACATACTGTATAATCTGAACAAGCTGTATCAAGTCATTGCCATAATCCAAGATGAAATCACATAATATACCACATAACTCAAATACTCACAATGATAATTTCTAATCACAGTAGCTGCTCAAACAAACCAATGCAGGTAATAAACCTCTTATCAAACAAAGCCTCATTCTAACAGTTTCATATACTGCTAATGATGAAAGAAACATGCAAAAACTCATAACCATTTGTTAGATCAACAAGTTGTGGAACTCCATCTCCTTCGATAGGAACTACATCAAATTTGTAAGCCGATCAACAACAAATATCCTTCCAACCATGCTGTAATCTATTCCGATAGTATCCATTCTAGGCCCAGTGAACCCATCTCATCCAGCACGACCACTCTAGTGACATGATCCATCAATACAATCTAAAGACACAACCTGTGCAATCCGTGCACCAATAAGCAATATTCCGAATGTACTCAAACATGGAAAATGACATCAAACAAGAGAACTATCTCGCAAGCTCAACGAGCATCACCACAACACAATGCTAAGAACCTATCACACACCGCAGAACCAAAACACAAGAATCTAACACAAAGGATCATACCTCTATATAACTCTGCTACAATGTGTGACCCCATCCGAACACTGGTCCATATTATATACGTCGAGCTACCTTGCACAAAATCCATAACCACTCAAAATTCGACATCAAGTACCCAAAGCATTACCATAACCATGGAGAGCAAATAGCACAATGCCACCATCCGAAAGGAACATAGCCAACACGCAATCAATCATGCAATACCCAAATACTCATCTTGCTCAAATTTCTACCATAAAGCCCAAATAGAACCGCACAATGTGTGTATATAACCAACGAATCCCAACTCCTCGTAGCATAGAATAGTAACTCACAGATCATTCCAGAGCACGAATAAGCTCAACAACAACTGAATGGAACATCCCTCAATAATAGCAGTTTGGAGTCAACAAATTCGATTCGATGCAGAATACACATCCATATTGGGCCTACCAATGAACCCCAAATCAACTCTGTCACCCACAATAGATAAATAACCCTTCTAAAGTCCACAATGACTGAATCACAACACGTACTATCCTCTGACCAACCTTGGCTACATTTTCACGGTCCACAACCATGAAACAATCTACTCATGAGAACTCCCAGTCTCCAAATCCATAGACCATACGAATCACCATATCTGATCTCAACTCTACCACCTGAATATCTAACATTTCTTCAATACACGATCATCCCACAAAGAATACTTCTATAATTCTTCTGTGCCACAAAGCAAAATTTAAACATCACCAGTCGATCACCGAGGAGAGTGTTGCAGTACCAATAGAGTATCCATAAATCAAAACACATTGCCCTTTCTGAAATGTATACTCTCATCATGCCATACCAAACAGTAATATTATTCCTCTAGTCATCTGAAACTGTCCATGCTAGAAAGTATATCCTAAATGTCATGTAGCCTCTCGAAGATAGGTATGTATTACCGATCCGCAAGACTCTACTAGACATTTGCTTATGACTTGTAGAACCTATAAATCTAGAGCTCTGATACCCATCTGTCACGACCCAAAATTCACTAGTCTTGATGGCACCTAACCCAACCCACTAGGTACCAAAATTCACTAGTCGTGATGGCACCTAACCCAACCCGCTAGGTAAGCCAACCAATATCTATCCAATTTCAATAATGCTAACAAGTCAATTAAACATACAAATTATCTGGATCTGTTACATTCCCCAAGGACTGGTAGAGCTTCTAAGAGTAGAATTTACAAGACTGATATGAAGTAAATTTGTCAAGACCCAAAATCCACTAGTTGTGATGGCACCTAACCCAACCCATTAGGTAAGCCAACTAATAACTATCCAATTTCCAATAATGTTAATTAAACAATTAAACAATTAAACAAATAAACTATCTGATTCTATTACATTCCCTAAGGACTGGTGGTACAAATCACGAGCTTCTAAGAATAGAGTTTACAAAGCTGATATGAAGAAAGTACATCATTTATTTGATAGACACATAAACAGAGTTTAAAATTCTAAGGCTACCATGAAAAAGAGGCAGCTACAGCAGGGATGCAGGTACATCTTCCAATTCAGCTCCCAGCGAATGCAGCAACAACGACATCCGAAGTCTGCACGTAATGTACAAGAAGTGTAGTATGAGTATAACTGACCCCATGTACTCAATAAGTAACAAACCTAAAATTAGGTTGAAAGCAGTGACGAGCTGGAACATTGGTCGAGTCCAATACAAATATCCAACAGCAGTTCATACAACGTAGAGCACATAAATAGGAAAATAATTCTAGAGAAAATAATGTTCAGCCTTTGCACAGTTTTCCTAAAACAGTTCCGCGTTTGAAGAATATCAGTGAAAATCCAAATCCTTTATCGAATTATTGGAAAGTCATGAGATAGTTTGAAAACTATAATTTCTTTTCTTGAAAGATCCTTTCCTCAATAGTTAAACATATTTCATTTCCTTTCGAAATAAAAGTGTGAAATACCACTCTATGTCCACATATCAATGTGTGTAAAAAGTCACGAATGACGTGATACAATACAACATGAGGAAAATGCATCTCTATGCATGTATGCCATATATGGATGCCAATGCCATGTATATGATGGATGAATCATGTACTCACACTCTCAGAGTACTCAACCTCACTGTATTACACCTTCCACTCATCATACTCAACCACTCGGTACTGTATATGACCCAGAGAAGATCCATCCGGAATAAAAAAATATCACTGACTATAAGTCACCTAGTATCGAGAAAAAATAGGCCAATCAAGCCTCATGGAGAAGATCCATCTCCAGATATAAATACTTCGGACAAGATCCATGTTTAGGAAAAATCCATCCCTCAACAACTATGCTCACTGGGGGTGTAAAGACTCCGCAGGGGCTCTCTCTTAGCCCAAGCGCTATAACAAGCCAGCGATGGCATGTTCAATATCTCACTGCGGCATGTAGCCCGATCCCACACTGTCACTAAAAATCAGGCTCTCGGCCTCACTCAGTAATCACTCTCCAGTCTCACACACACCGGCTCACAATGCCATAAGCTAGCCCGAAACAATGATATGAAGTGTCAAATAATAATAACTGATACAGAGACATGATATGATATGCATAAACAAGAATGAGTCCAGAATATCAATGAATGAAATGAGATGATAGCAAGAAATGACCCATCGAGCCTCAACAGTATCAGCATCAAGCCTAAACATGATATCTAGCATGATGCACATCTCAATTACTTTATCACATGGTGAAATCACAGATATCAACAAAAATAGGACCACTATACAGTGTCCTGGAATGACAGAGTCGCCATTCACGAGGTGCACGCCCATACGCCCGACATCTATCATGTGCGTCACCTCAAGACATAACACAGACCTGCTCGAGGCCTCAAAACATGCATAACAACATCGAAACGATGAATCACACCTCAATTCGAAATCTTTGAACTTTGAAACTTCAACTTCCATAACTAATGCCGAAACCTAACAAATCACATCCGATTGACCTCAAATTTTGCACACAAGTCACATTTGACATTAAGAACCTTCTCCAACTTCCGGAATCCAAATCCGACCGCGATATCAAAAAGTCCATTCCCCATCAAACATTCCATAATTCCAACTTTTGCCATTTCAAGCCAAATTCTACTACAGACCTCCAAATCCCGATCCGTACGCGCTCTCAAGTCCAAAATCACCCAACAGAGCTAACGGTACCATCAGAAATCCAATCTGAGGTCAAATACTAAAAAGTCAAACCTGGTCACATAAGTCATAATACATCAATCGGAGCTACTCGTGCCCTCAAACAACCGAGCGAAGTGCAATTGCTCAAAACGACCGATCAGGTCGTTACATCCTCCCCACTTAAACATACATTCGTCCCCGAACGTGCCCAAAGTTGTTCCAAAATCCATCCAATCGCTGAATAATCTTACCACATGCATACCCCGGAGGTAATTCCACATCACCCTATCCCATATAGGTCTGATAACACAATATAAATGAAATTCCTTCATCCAACCTAACCCATAAGCCTTAGAATCCACTTTCCGTATCTGAAATTAACTATAAGATCAGAATCTTGCATCTACACACTGTATAAGTCTGAACAAGCTGTATTAGCCATAGTCATAACCCAAGATGAAATTACGTGATGTACCACATAGCTCAAACACTTATAGTGATAAATTTCCAATCACAACAGCTGCTCAAAACAACTCAATGCCGGTAATAAACCTCATATCAAATAAAGCCTCATTCTGAAATCTTCATACACTGCCAATGATGAAAGGAACATGCAAAGACTCATAACCATTCCATAGGTCAATCAATCACAGATCTCCCTCTCCCTCGATAGGGACTACAACAAATTTCTAAGCCGACTTCCAATATTATTCTTCAAACCACACTGCAATCAATTCCGACAGAATTCATTCTAGGTCCAATGACCCCATCTCATCCAACACGACCACTCTAGTGACGTGACACATCAATACAATCTAAAGCCGTAACTCGTGCAATCCATGCACTAATAAGCAACATTCCAAATATACTCAATCATGAAAAATGACTCAGACGAGAGAACAGTCTCGCTAGCTCAACAAGTACCACCACAACACAATACCAAGAACCCATTACGCACCGTATAACCAAGACACACGAATCTAACACAAAGGATCATGTCTCAACATAACTCCGCTATAAGGCCTGACTCATCCAAACACTGGTTTATATTGTATACCTCGAGCCACCCTACTCAAAAAAATCAATAACCACACAAAATTCGACACTAAGAAGCCAAAGTGAATTACCATAACCACGGAGGAGCAAATAACACAATGCCACTCAAAACCCGAAAGAGCATAACCAATACGCCATCAACCAAGCAATACCCAATGCTCTTCTTGCTCCAATTTCGCTATAAGACCCTAATAGAACCGCACCATATGTGCATATAACCAAGGAATCACAACTCCTCGTAACATAAAATGGTAACTCACAGATCATTTCAGAATACGAATAAGCTCAGCAACAATCGAATGACACATCCCTCAATAATAGCAGTTCAGAGTTAACATGTCCGACTCGATGCACACCACACATCCATATTGGGCCTACCAATGAACCCTAAATCAACTCTGGTCGCCCACAATAGCTAAATAACTCTATGAAAGTTCACAATGGCTGAATCATATCATATACTATCATCTAACTAACTTTGCCCACATCTTCATAGTCCACAACCACGAACAACCTATTTATGAGAACTCCCAGTCTTCGAATCCATATAGCACACGAATCACCATATTCGATCCCAACTCCACCACCCGAACATCCAACATATCTCTCATACATGATTATCCCGTGACAAATACTTCTAGAATTCTCCCGTGCCACGCTGCAAAAATCTGAATATTAGCAGTCGATCAAATAGGAGAGTGCCGCAATACCAATGGAGTACCCATAAAGCAAAACACAATGCCCCTTCTAAAATTTTCACTCTCCTCACGCCATATCTAATAGTAATATCATTTCTCTAGTCATCTGAAACTGCCCATGCTGCCTAAGAAATACACTTTGACCTTGCGCATGCCAAATCTCGAGCCCACACAATACACCGCATAAACCTTGCCATCATATGAAAATACGAGAACTTCGTAATCTACTCCGAGTCCATTTGATCTCATCCGGAGAAAAATAACTATATATCATATGCTCTTCACGCCAAGAGAAAATACACCTCTCTAATTGTGGTAGAAACCATCAAGAACTCTCCGAATTCCCTTTGCACAAAACCAAATCGTCAGGACTAACTCCTTCTAACTCAACCATGCTACGCAAGCCATAAAAACCCAAGAGCATTGCTGCAAAACTCCTGTAGAAACCCACTGCATCATAAGCACCCAAGAACCGATCATATCCATTACTATGCCGATTCAACCTACTACCAAACTGTCCTAATTCTCTGAGTTCCTTCCGAATTACCTTCCAATTGATACTTCTCCTCGCTATAACACCACAATACTCAACCTAGAATTACCACACAAGACCTAAGAATAAAACCACATCGTCTAAGGCTCCTAAGCTGAATGCTCTCTCAAATATCCCCAAAAGCACTACATTCAAAATACTTACTCTGAAGAGACTTCCTGCGAATCTAAAGCCATTACCTTCACCTTCATGATACTGATATATAGAATCAATAGTGATATCTATATGCCACAAGTCTTGACATCATCCAACTTAAATCTCATATTCTAGCCATATATAAGTCTTGAAGATTCCCAGTTGCTACATATAAATCTTGAAGCTACTAAAACCTTCTCGAGAATCATCCATTCTACTCAAATCTCCATTAAACCGATCAAACAGACCGAACGACTTGTGCCCCATTTGCACACCAACACCCTAGAGAGTAATTCACACCTCTAAGCAACCGAGCAAATTTCTAGTTCATGAACACTACCTCCCTTACGAATAACAACTCAATCATCCCAATATTCCCCATATACTCACAAAACATAATACAACCCGTATCCAGAAATTCCTTTACTCGAGTCATCCTCGGATTTAGCCTCTGCAAGTTATAACTGATTCACGATCTACCTCAAACCGAAATTAAGTATAACCATTCAATCAGCTCGTCAATAGCAGACTCCTCCACTTGGCTCAAAGCCAAGGAATAAACCATCTAATAACCCACAATATCCATACACCATTACTGCCACAATATCGCAATGAAATTCAACTGAATCCTTGGAAAGTTCACTCATCACCAACCATCTAAGATCTAAAATCATTTATAATCTTCATATTCACCCTTGTAACATTCAAGCCAACTCTCATAATGATCCAAACTCAAATTGCAACACGTATAATTCACTGGTAAAAGAGGACTCGATACAAAACAACATAAGGATCACACAATCCGATGACACTCCGCATGAGATAACCCACCTGCTTAGCCTCAAACCGACATCTTTCCATACCCTTCCACAATCACAAATACTACGCAATTACTTAATCTTCTTGATTTTGACTTATATCATGACATGTAAGTCTACTTCATTCCTCAACCATACAACATGAAAATAATCCTTCACACACCTATCACTTAGACTATACGTCGAATCAAGATGAAAATCAAGCACCAAATTTTCCTCTCAATCGAACTCTTTTCATCAAATTAAATCTATCTGAACACCCATAGTCATATCATACTCATCATATAGCAATCTGACTACTCATTTAGTCACAAATTCCACTCATAGGGACGCTACGAGACATATAAATCCAAAAACACGTGCTCACACAATCAACACCATATTACTCAAGCTACAGTCAAAACCCGGCCTCAAGCCCTACATATTGGCCCATCATCAAAACACAGAAATCACATATCGCACCTCATCCAGAGAATCACAAGTTGTCGATACACATCTGATATTGAGCACTCATGTGCGCATACGAATGCGTGGAAGGAATTCAAGGAGTTACGCTTCAAGCTGAATTAATGTCGCACGATAAGGAAATAAAGATGGGAAGTATATCCTAAATGTCCTGTAGACTCTCGAAGATAGGTATGGGCGTCATCATACCGATCTGCAAGACTCTACTAGATGCTTGGTCATGAATTGTAGAACCTATAAACCTAGAATTCTGATACCAATCTCTCACGACCCAAAAATCCACTAGTTGTGATGGTACCTAACCCAACTTGTTTGGTAAGCCAACTAATAACTATCCAATTTCCAATAATGTTAATTAAACAATTAAACAAATAAACTATCTGGTTCTATTACATTCCCCAAGGACTGGTAGTACAAATCATGAGCTTCTAAGAATAGAGTTTATAAAGCTGATATGAAAAAAGTACATCATCTACTTGATAGATACATAAACAGAGTTTAAAATTCTAAGGCTACCATAAATAAGAGGCAGCTACAGCATGAACGCAGGTACATCTTCAAATTCAGCTCCCAACGAACACAGCAACAACGACATCCGAAGTCTGTACACAATGTGTAGGAAGTGTAGTATGAGTACAACCGACCCCATGTACTCAATAAGTAACAAACCTAAACTTAGGTTGAAAACAATAACGAGCTGGAACATAGGTCAGGTCCAACACAAATATCCAATAGCAGTTCATACAACGTAGAGCACAGAAATAGGGAAATAATTCCAGACACAATAATGTTTAGCTTTTGCATAGTTTTTCAAAAACAGTTCACCTTTTCAAGAATATTAGTGAAAATCCATATCCTTTATCGAAATCATTAGAAAGTCATGAGATAGTTTGAAAACTGTGATTTTTTTTCTTGAAAGATCCTTTCCACAATAGTTAAACATGTTTCACTTCCTTTCCAAATAAAAGTGTGAAATACCACTCTATGCCCATATATCAATGTGTGTAAAAAGTCACGAATGACGTGATACAATACAGCATAAGGAAAATGCGTCTTTATGCATGTATGCCATATATGCATGCCAATACCATGTATATGATGGATGAATCATGTACTCACACTCTCAGAGTATTCAACCTCACTATGTTACACCTTCCACTCATCATACTCAACTACTCGGTACTGTATATGGCCCATACGGTCCAGGGAAGATCCATCCTTGAATTTATAAACATCACTGACTATAAGTCACCCAGTACCAAGGAAAAACAAGCCAATCCAGCCTCATAGAGAAGATCCATCTCCAGATAAATACTTCAGACAAGATCCATGTCCAAGGAATATCCATCCCTTAATAACATCAACTGCGGTCTCTGGGGGTATAAGGACTCCGGAGGGGCTTCGTCTTAGCCCAAGCGCTATAGCAAGCCAGCGAAGGCATGTTCAATATCTCGCTGCGGCGTGTAGCCCGATACTATACTGTCACTCAAAATTAGGCTCTAGGCCTCACTCAGTCATCACTTTCCAGTCTTTCACACACGGGCTCACAATGCCATGAGCTAGCCCGAAACAATGATATGAAGTGTCAAATAATAATAACTGAGACATGATATGATGTGCATAAACAAGACTGAGTACAGAATATCAATGAATGAAATGAGATGACAGCAAGAAATGATCCCTCGGGCCTCAACAGTATCATTATAAAGTCTAAACATGATATCTAGCATGATGCACAACTCAATTACTTTATCACATGGTGAAATCACAGATATCAACAAAAATAGGACCACTATACAGTGTCTTAGAACGACAAAGTCACCATTCACGAGGTACACGCCCACACGCCCATCACCTAGCATGTGCCTCACCTCAACATCACTCATATAGCACGTAGTTCGGGGTTTTATACCCTCAACACTAAGTTTAAAAGAGTTACTTATCTGAAACAAGCCGATTCTGACACCAAGCAAACCAAGCGATGCTCCAAGAATGCCATCAAGTGCGTAGCGACCTCTGAACAACTCAAAACAAGACAAAAGCAACTCAAATACATCAGATAAAGCCCAAGGAAGCAATTACAACTGATAAAGATCGAATCCTAAGTCAAATCCCATATCTGACCAAAATCACACCCGGGCCCACACCTTGAAACTCGACAAAACTCACAAAATCTGACAAGTCATTTAATTACGAGTCCAACCATACTAGTTTTACTCAAATCCGACTCCAAATCGGTATTCAAAACTCAAAAATTCACATTATGAAACTTTAGGCCAAAACCACCAATTTCCTCTTTCAATTCACCAATCAATTGCCAAAAATAAAGATAGATTCATGAGGTATAATAAAAACTGAGTGTAGAACACTTACCCAAATCCTTGTAATGAAAATTGCTCCAAAAATCGCCTCAATCCGAGTCACATATCTCAAAATATGAAGAAATAACCAAAACCTCGATTTTTATAGCTTATTCCTAGCCAATTCCGCATTTGCGGTCAAATTGCCGCATCTGCGATCACCGCATTTGCGGTAAAAACCTCGCTCCTGCGAAAATAGCTTGCCCAGAAATCCCCGCACCTGCGGTCTTAAGCCGCTTCTGTGATTGCTCTTCTGCGCTCATGAACTGCATCTGCTGTTGCGTAGGTGTGTCCAAGCACCCGCACTTGCGAGCAACACTCCCAGCTTCCCTTCTCGCTTCTGCGATGATACTGCCACTTTTGCAGCTCCGCACCTGCGACCAACACTCCACAGGTGCGGTCAGACCAGAACCAGAACCAGAAAACCTTCAGCTATGTAACATGGAGTGGAAATGATTTAAACCTCGTCCGAAACTCACCCAAGCCACTCGAGACCCTAACCAAATATACCAACAAGTCTCAAAATACAACACCGACCTGCTTGAGGCCTCAAAACATACATAACAACATCGAAACGACGAATCGCACCTCAATTCGAAATCTTTGAACTTTGAAACTTCAACTTCCACAACCGATGCCGAAGCCTATCAAATCACGTCCGATTGACCTCAAATTTTGCACATAAGTCACATTTGACATTACGAACCTTTTCCAACTTCCGGAATCCGAATCCGAATCCGACCCCGATATCAAAAAGTCCACTCCGGGTCAAACTTTCCAAAATTCCAACTTTCGCCATTTCAAGCCAAATTCCACTAGGAACCTCCAAATCTCGATTTGGACGCTCTCCCAAGTCCAAAATCACCCAACAGAGCTAACGAAACCATCAAAAATCTAATCCGAGGTCAAATACTAAAAGGTCAAACTTGGTCAAACCTTTCAAATTTAGAGCTTTAAGCTGAGAATCATCCTTCCAAATCAATCCCGATTAACCTGAAAACCAAAATTGATGATTCACATAAGTCATAATACATTATACAGAGCTACTCGTGCCCTCAAACAATCGAGCGAAGTGCAATTTCTCAAAACAACCAGTCGGGTCATTACAAAATACATCTTCTATTTGAAAAGTACATAAACAGTGTTTTATAATCTAAGGCTACCATGAACAAGAAGCAGTAATAGCAGGAACGCAGGTACGCCACAAAATCCCGCAACCATCAAACGCAAGAACATCAGCATCCGGGATCTGTACGCAATGTGCAGGAAGTGCAGTATGAGTACAACTGACCCCATGTACTCAAAAAGTTACAAACCTAACCTCAGGTTGAAAGCAATGACGAGTTGGAACATAGGTTGGGTCCAACACCAATTCATACAATGTAGAGCATATAAACAAGGAAATGATCTCGGAGATAAATATGTTCAGCCTTTGCACAGTTTTCCAAAAATAGTTCCACTTTTCAAGAATATCAATGAAAACACAAATCCTTTATCGAATTCATCTAAAAATTATGAGATAGTTTAAAAACTGTAATTTTCGTGAATACTGCTTTTCACAATAGATAAAAAATGTTTCATTTCTTTTCCAAATAACAAGTGTGAAATACCACTCTATGACCACATATAAATGTGTGTAAAAGGTTATGAATGATGTGATACCGTACAACACGAGGAAAATGCGTCTCTATGCATGTATGCCATATATGTATGCCAATGCGATGTATCTCATAGATGAATCATGTACTCACACTCTCAGGATACTTAACCTCACTATATCACACTTTCCACTCATCATACTCAACCATACTGTATATAGCCCATATGCCCCACGGAAAATCTATCCCTGAACATATACAACACTGACTATAAGTCATCCAGTACGGAGGAAAAAGGGCAATCCAACCCTATGGGGAAATCCATGTCCAGGTATCAAGTACTTCGAAAAAATCCATGTCCAGGGAAATCTATCCCTCAATAATATATGAATGCTCAACCACTCGGTACTGTATCTGGCCCATGCGGCCATTGAAATCCATCCCAGAACATATACAACACTAACTAGAAGTTACCTAGTATCGAGGAAAAAGGGCAATCCAACCATGTGGAGAAATCCATTTCCAGATATCAAATACTTTGGACAATTCCATGTCCAGGAAAATTCATCCCTCAATAATATCATCCATGCTTACTGGGGGTATGCAGACTCCGGAGGGGCTCTTACAGCCCAAACGCTATAACAAGTTAATCATGGTATAAATCAATAAAACATGTTGCGACGTGTAGCCCGATCCCATACTGTCACTCATAATCAGGCTCTCGGCCTCACTCAGTCATCAATCTCTCCAATCTCACCCACAGGCTCACAATGTAATGAAAACTGACCCGAAATAATGATATGATGTATCAATAAGCGCAATTGAGACTGAGATATGATATGAATGCATGAATGTGACTGAGTTCGAATTTCAATGAAATCAATGAGATGACAACAAGAAACAACTGCTAGGGTCCCAACGATATCAGTATAAAGCCTAAATAGGATATCTAGCATGATGTACAACTTAGTTACTTTATCACATGGTGAAAAACACATATATCAACAAAGTGGGCCACTAAACCATACCCTGGTAACAACAAAGTCACAACTCACTGGGTGCACACCCACACGCCCGTCACCTAACATGTGCGTCACCTCAGCACATAATTCGTAGTTTCATACCCTCAGCACTAAGTTTAGAAAAGTTACTTATCTCAAACAAGCCAATCCCAACATCGAGCAAGCCAAGCGATGCTCCAAGAATGCCATCACGCGCGTAGCGACCTCTCACCACCTCAAAACTAGCCAAAACATATCAAATACATCAGATGAAGCCCAAGTAAATAATTACAAATAATAAAGATCGATTCCTACATCAAATCCCAAATTCGGCCACAAAAAGAACACCCGGGCACGTATTTCAAAACCCGACAAAGCTCATAAAATCCGACAACCCATTCCATTACGAGTCCAACCATATTAGTTTTACTCAAATTAGACTCCAAGTCGGTGTTCAAAACTCAAAAATTCATATTATGAAACTTTAGGCCAAAACCCCCAATTTCCTCTCTAAAATTCATCAACAAATTGCCACAAAATGAAGATAGATTCATGGAATAAAATCAAAACTGAATGTAGAGCACTTACCTCAATCCTTGTGATGAAAATTGCTCCAAAATCGCCCCAATCCGCACTTAGAAATGTAAAAATGAAGCCAAAATCACGAACCTTTGTATTTAACATTCTGCACAGCACTTCCGCATCTGCGGACACATTAGCCGCTTTTGCGGCGTCGCTTCTACGACATAACCTTCACTTCTATGGAATCAACTAAGGACTTGACCCTCGCACCTGCGGACAACATACCCGCTTCTGTGATATCGCAGGTGGGAGCCACCATCCGCACCTACAAAAAACATCGTTCCTGCGCTACATCACTTTGCACCTATGCATCCGCATATGCGCCCCAATCTTCGCTTCTGTGGTCTTCCTCATCCAGCACTATTTTAGCTCCTGCAACCACTTCGTCGCTTCTGCGACTTCCGTACCTACACATACCAACCGTAGGTGCGGTCACACCAGAACCAACAATAGCAACATTGAAGAAAATGATCTGAAATCAATCCGAAACACGCTCGAGCCCCTCGGGACCCCGTCCCAACATACCAACAAGTCCCATAACACAAAACGGACCTACTCGAGGCCTCAAAACACACATAACAATATTGAAACGACGAATCACACCTCAATTCGAAATCATTGAACTTTAAAACTTCAACTTCCACAACCGATGCCAACACCTATCAAATCACATCTGATTGACCTTAAATTTTGCACACAAGTCACATTTGACATTACGAACATGCTCGAACTTCCAGAATCGGAATCCGACGCCGATATCAAAAATTTCACTCCCGGTCAAACTTTTCCAAAATTTCAACTTTCGCCATTTCAAGCCAAATTCCATTACGGGCCACCAAATCATGATCCGGACGCGCTCCTATGTCAAAAATTACCCAACGGAGCTAACAGAACCATCAGAAATCCAATTCGAGGTCAAATACTAAAAAGTCAAACTTGGTCAAACCTTTCTAATTTGAAGCTTATAGTTGAGAATCATTCTTCAATATCAATTCCGAATGACCTGAAAACCAAAACTGACGATTCACATAAGTCATAATACATCATATAGAGCTACTTATGCCCTAAAATAACCGAGCGAAGTGCAAATTCTCAAAACGACCGGTCGGGTCATTACAGGTTTAAACTGTGGAATAGGGGTTGCTCCAACACACTATGCCAACTACCACCAACCAGTAATTCCAGCTGTGGTTCCTCCATTCTTTCCGCTTCCGCTATGCGCACAAGCAAGTTCTCATTCTACGATTTATGCGCTATCTAATGTGTTTATGTTATCGCGTTTTCCTTCATTTGGTATCAGAGCTATAGGCTGACATTCTGATTCGGATAAATAAAAGATCTGTTCTGTCCTTTTTGTAAAAAAAATATGCGTATCTGTTTTTACTGTGTGCAATTTGAATGCATACAAATTTTATTTACACTGTTTTCAGTATCTTTTTTAAATAAGTGGGATAAGATTTCAACATTGATTTTGAGATTATCAGTGCTTGTAATTTTTATATTAAATCTAGTAATCAGTCTTTTTATATAATTGAAACCAACAAAAAAAAAAGGATCAGTTTTTTTTTTTTTTTTTGGTTTACTCCAGATCTATCAAAGGGAATCAGTTTTTCATGTAATACTTTTTTTCCGATCAACCGGTTACCGTCGCACTTGAGATTTTGCCGCCGCTGCTGGTGGTCACTGTCACATCTTCATGGTCGAATTTAAGTAAAAAGAAAATGGAGCTTAGTGCTCCATGACCATGGCAAAGAAAAGAATTCACTTCATCTACAATAGTTGTAATGATGACAATGGTGAAATGACAAAGAGGAAGAAGAGAAATTAGTCTTCTCTCTTTCTAAAATCCTAAAGAAATATGAGTTAAAAATATATATATTTGGAGGATCCAGTGGTTGGCAGCAGTAATATGTTAGGAAGAAGAAGAACCTAATATTAGGTTTCTTTCTCAATTGAGAATATAATAGTTTTATTAAAAAAATGTAGGCTACAAAAGTTTGGGCTGTTTTTTATTAGGTTAATTGGTAGAACTACTGAATTGGACTAAAGAGGCTTCCTGGGCCTTTTTTGTTCTTATGCTAGAAGACTTAAAGACATTATTGAGCTAAAGACCAACTTTAATAAGTCTTGTTTAATATTTTTTAGGGCTAATGGACTAAATAAAATTTAAATTTAGTTCTATTTTTTTAATAAATCCCAAATTTCGAAAATTTATTAGACTTAATTTTAAGAATATAAATTTAATATTTATACTCTTTTATGAAATCTATAATTATTTTATTATCCCACTTGCTTAAAATGTTAATTGGTTTAACACTAATATATTTATTAATTTATTTAACATGCTTGAAATGTTAATTTGTTTAACATTAAATTTATTTGTTAATTTATTTAACATGCTTTAAAGCGTTAATTTGTTTAACCTTATATTTATTTGTTAATATTTTAACATGCTTACAATGTTAAATTGTTTAACATTAAATTTATTTGTTAATTTGTTTAATATCTTTGAAATGTTAATTGTTTTAACATTACTTTGCTTAATTAGTTTAACACGTGCTTTATGTTAACTTGTTAAGCATGAAATCAAATATTAATTAGTTTGATATTAATATTACTTATTAATTTGTTTAACATGTATGATATTTTAATTAGTTTAATATTAAAGTGAATATTATGTAAAATTGTATAGCATGTAATAAATGTTAATTAGTTTGACATTAATTTTATTTGTATGCTAATATAAGTTATTTGTTAACTTATGATCCATATGAGATTGTAAAATTATGATAGATAATTATATTGTCTTAAACATGATTAAGACGCTTAGCTAGATAATTGAATAGGTTAATTTTAATAGTATTTAATTCTTGGACGATGATTGGGAACATAGTGAACTTTCGACTCCATGATTAATATGTGTGTTTATTAACTTAATCAATTGAGGATTAGTATCATGATATATATATATATATATATATATGTTGAACATTGAACCTTGTATTTTTTTATATGATCCTCATAATATTTTTTATTTTGTTAATGTCACGGCCCGAAATTCCCACCGTCGGGACCGTGATGATGCCTAATATCGTACTCACTAGGCAAGCCAACGTTAGAGTTTTATTTAACTATTTTTTTTCATTTCATAGTTTAAAATTAAACAAGAAAAATCAAACTGAAATAAATGCGAAAGTACATAATTTGCCGGTTATCTATATACTATTAAAAATACCGAAACTGTTACCACCCAGAAACTGGTGTCACAATCCACGAATATTCTATGAATTACGACAAATACTTGTCTGAAAGAAATTATAGCTGTTTGAAACGAAAGAAAAACAGAATGGAAGAGATATAAGAAAGGAGCTCAGACAAGTTACTAAGCCAGATGGCCTTTTGGTTCGCGGTACGTAGCCCCCTCCTCGGCTCGAGTTGTCTGCTCGGGTACACAGTCTAGAACATATACCCAGGTTTTAACCTAGAATAACTTAGACTCATGCCGGATCCCTAGTAGGAACGTTTGTTTGCATCATGTGCATTTTGACTTTGGAGACTCAACACAAGGGTTGGGTTTGTCTAGGACAGGTGTACCCGAAATGTAAAGACCATTATGATGCATTTTATTTGCTACTTGTGCATTCATTTGCTTCGGATTTGCATGTTGACCGGATTATAAGGAAAAATTAGAAGGGTTAATGAGATGGTTGAGAGGGATAAGTGTCTGTTTTGAAAAACCAATGTCTCAAACATATCGAAACTCTGTCGAAATTTTGAAAAAAGAGAGAATTTTGTAGTTTTCAAGGAAAAGAAAAAGAGGAAATTTTGTGTTTTAGAAAGGAAAAATAGTTGGTGTTATTTTGACAAATTTGCCCGAACTACGCCAGTTTGATTCCCACCGGATGTGGGATAAGTAGGCAACCCCCATCGGGTCCAACTTCCTTTTTTGTAAAAATAGCCCAAAAAAACAAAATTTTACTTTTGTTTGAAAATAATTAGGGTGATGTCATTCTTGTCAGAAATAGCCGAATGTCCCTAAAAATGCACCGGAAGGTTGTTTTTGCAAGAACAACCACATGTGGTCATTTTTTAAGGTTTTCACCGGTTAGCCAACACAGTATTAAAATCTTCGACTCCGAGGTGTTGAAAGGCCGTATTTGCAAAATTGGATTTTATTTTTAAATGAAAAAGTGTCAATTTGTTTTTGAGTCAATTGAATCGTGATTTTTGTTTAACCACCCTAATAAATGTGCAGAATGAGCACAAGTCAGAATTTGCCAATAACAGTCGTGAACAAGATCCCTTTGGAGTTGCATATGTGGTGAGATGATTTGGGTAAATCGGGACAAGACACGGTCAATCAATACTTGGGAGGCCTCACTGGGTTGTTGAAGATTAATCCTAGGGGGGACATCATAAAGGCGTTGGTTACATTTTGAGACCCGGCCTACAACGTATTTCATTTCTCAGATTTTGAACTTACCCCAACATTGGAAGAAATAGCTGGATATATTGGGAATCCCAAAGTTCCCCTGAGACACCAGTACCTGATTGCTCCAAGGGCCGTAGCCCTCCACAGGTTCTTAGACTTTTTGAAAATAAGCAGGGGGTCCACAACCCAGACTTGGCAGCTGGTTTTTGTACTTTGTAGTTTATATACAACTGATATGGTCATGTAGGATGGTTCAACAAGCCGTAAAATAAAATTTGCAGCAAAGAAAACCGCCTAAAATGGGAAGAATACAGGTGTTTCGCATTTATAGTGGTCTTCTTGGGACTTTTGGTGTTTCCTAGAAAAGATGGGAATATTTACATACGAATAGCCGGAGTTGTCAGCACTTTGCTTACTCAGGCCAACAGCACCCTCGCACCCATGATAGTAGCTGAAATTTTCCGCGCTCTCACAACCTGGAAAGCCGGAGGAGACTTTTTTGAGGGGTGCAACGTGTTGTTGCAGATGTGGATGATCGAACACTTATGCCATCGTCCTCAATTTGAGATATTGTCGACAGAGAAGACATGCGTAGAAGAATTTTACACAAGGGTTAACGGGATCAGCCTGCCGGAGGGGGTCACAGAGTGGGAAGCGTGCCTCAGTTCCATCACTGCAAACCAAATAGAGTGGACGTTTGGATGGCTGTTTGTGGATGAGGTCATATACATGCCAGCCACCGGGCCTCATTTCCCTTTAATGGGACTCATGAGTATCCAACCTTATGCTTCATATCGGGTTTTGAGGCAGTCGGGGAGATGCCAGATAGTTCCGAGAGATGAATATCTTAGTGCCCAAGTAGTCGAGATCGGACCTAACGGTCAATTTCATGAAGCAGCAATCCGCCAAATCTGGAGCGAATGTCAATACTTAACAACCAATACTTGTGTGCGTGATCGGTCCAAAGGTGAGGTTTCACCATGATACCTTGCTTGGTATAGGAGAGAAATTGAGTTTGGGAGGCCGGCTAAAAGACCCCATCTTCAGGAATTCGTCGAGGCATCACAGGAACAATGGGACTGGTTGGCCAAAGAAAGCGAGTATAGGGCTACCATAAGCAAATTGGAAAAACAAGTCAGGGACCTTCAGATTGAAAATAGCTTGCAAGCCGCGACGGACGAAGGAGAAAAGAAAAAGCTAGCCATAGAAAATGAGTCCCTTCGAGCCCAGACTCAGAAAATGAAAATAGCGGCAGAAAACCCAGCCCGAAGTGCCAAAGATGAGAAACACATAGCTAACTTGAGGCAGAAAGTGAGTGATTATAGTTTTGATTTGAACAAAGCAGAAAGTGAACTAGCAAAGGCTCGAAAATAGTTGGCTAAAAATGCAGATGAACGAGCACACCTGGTTAAGCAGTTGAAAGAAAAGTACGATGATGAGGTCGCGGGCTTAAAGAAAAGGGTTATCACTACGGAAAACAAAATGATCAAACAGGCTAAATACTTCAAAGTTGAAAGAGAGCATTGTTATACAGCATTAGCACAATTAGAAATAAATTTGCAACAACTTCAGGAGCAGAATCAAGTGGCCGAGCAAACTTTAGAGGCCAGGGCCCAGCAGATTGGGCGTTTGTTACAAGAAAAAGGTGTCATAAGAGAGAGAATTAGAAACATCACCGATTACATCGTTATGAAGTTCCAAATCTGTGAGGATATGCCTCGCACTACCTTCTTCGTGGTAGTGATGAAATTCATTAAGCAGATAATGGGTGACTTGGTCTGACTTCAAAGGGATCTTGCATATAGGCCCGCGATGAGACCGAATGATATCCCGCGGGCACCAGGAGCATTGATGTATTCATGATTTTTCATTTGAGTATGTATTTCATTTTCGATGGAGTCTATCAGTTGTGTTGAGTCTGTATTTTCTTTCTGCTGGAGTCTGTCATTTGTTGTCGAGTCTGCATTTTCTTCTGTCGGAGTATGATAGTTTATTTTTGGAGTCTGTATTTCATCTTTTCATCAGCGTCTATTAGTTTCTCTTGGAGTACGTTAGTGTTAAGTCTTTGTAATCAAAGCGTTTGCTTTATATGAAATTGAAAATCCCAAAAATTATTTTATTATTTGCTTTCACACTTATCTCCCAGAACTACGCTCGATCTGATTCATGTGGGGTCATGATACGTAGGCAATCTCCATAGGATTCGACCATATCCAAAAGAGAAAAAAGAAAGGAGAGGGAAAAAAGAGAGCGAAAACAAAAAAAAAAAAGAAAAAAAAAGAAGAAAAGAAAAGAGAGAAAAATAATAGGAATAAGCAATGGCAAAATAAGAGAGAAATGAGAGGATAAAAACAAAAGAAAAGGCCAGAATGGAAAAAGAGAAGAAAGAAGTTGCAAATGGAAAAGTCGGGATGACGCAAACAACCGATCAAATGCATAATAGAAACGGTTAACTGCTTAGGTGCATTCATTCCCCAAATGTGCGGTTATTAATTTGTTAAAACCCTAACCATTAACAAGGTTGTTGTTGATGCATTAAGTTCAGACAGGTGGTTAATTGATTGGCATTCTGGCAACTCACTCATACAACACCTGGTCAAAAGACAGGATGAATATGGCTAACCAAGAACCGGAGACAAGTATTGTTGACTCGTCAAAAGAGGTGGAAGATCTGGATGTTAATGCAATGAAGGAAGAGATGTATAAGTTAAAGCAGCAGACGACTGAAATGTACCAAGCCTGGCAAAAAAGGGCATCCACCACCGGTTTATCCCGCCAACCCTGCTTATATCCCACCAGCGGCCCAACCTCAAGAGCCTCCCACTATGAACTCATCTCCAGCCTTTCCCCTCTACCAACAATACTATGGTACCATTTCCCATACATCTCAAGCTCCACCACCCAAACAGGTCCCACGCCCTCCCCCACAAATTACACCCGTTTTTGTGGCACCTCCACCTGCTACATTACACCGATTCTCCAGTGAACCTCTGTTCCAAACTCACGAAAACCAGTACTATCCCCCTGAAACCACCTTCAAAGTTCCAGAATCATATTCTTACACCCCTCATCTTGATCTCCCGGCAGAGACCGAGAAGCCACCCAAAAATCCCGAGCATGAAGAGATGATCAGAAAGGTCAAAAGCATAGAACAATCGTTCAGAGATATGAGGGGGTTGGGATGTCAAGTAAGTGTGGCCTATAAAAATTTATGCCTGTTCACAGATGTTCAGTTGCCAGCAGGGTTCAAAATGCCCAAGTTTGATCTGTACGACGGGCATGGTGATCCAGTAGCACACTTAAGAGGGTTTTGTAGCAAGATGAGAGGAGCAGGTGGAAGAGATGAATTGCTGATGGCATATTTCAGCCAAAGTTTGAGTGGATTGGTATTAGAATGGTATACCAGACAAGATCACAGCAGGTGGTACACATGGGACGATTTGGCCCAAGCCTTTGCCTTCCATTTTCAGTACAATCTCGAAATTATCCCAGACCGTCTGTCATTAACAAAGATTGAGAAGAAGCCCGATGAGAGTTTTAGGGAATATGGATTCCGTTGGAGAGAGCAAGCCGCGAGGGTTGACCCTCCGATGAAAGAAAGTGAGATGGTTGATTATTTCTTGCAGGCTTTGGAACCCACTTATTTTGGTCACTTGGTGTCAGCAGTGGACAAGTCTTTTAATGAAGTTGTAAAAATGGGAGGCATGGTTGAGGAGGGACTCAAGTCCAACAAGATCATGAGTTATTCAGCAATCAAAGCGACCACCCAGGCCATTTAAAACGGTACTGGAGGTGTACTCGGGAAAAAGAAGAAAGAGGACGTTGCGACAATTGAGTCGGGAGCTTGGGTCGGTTCCAGGAACCTTCCACGTTACTACAACCCGCCTCGACCCTACCACCAAACTTACCCCCACACTCCATATAGCCCACTGCAACACTATTACCCACCGCCAGATCCCCATTTTTCCGTTCATCATGCACAAACCTATACCCAACCTTCTGCTCACGCACAATGGCGTGCACCGGCTCCACAAAGTCCATACCTAGCTCCATAAAATGCCCATCCACCCCCAAGAGCCTACAGAAATCCCCCTGGAACAGGTTTTCGGCCAAAATAAGTCTTTAAGAATGAGAGGTTGCAGCAGCAGAAGACTTTCACTTCATTGGGAGAATCATATGCTAGTCTATTCCACCGACTGAGACAGTTGGGTATGTTGAATCCGATCGAGGATAAACTGTCGAATCCCCCTCCTAGAAATCTTGACCGCTCGGTGAGTTGTGAGTATTGTTCAGGGACCTCGGGTCACGACACATAGAAATGCTGGAAATTGAAAACAGCTATTCAAGAGCTCATTGATACTAATCAGATTGAGGTCCAAGCCCCAGAGGCACACAACATCAACCAGAACCCGTTGCCGTCCTATCATGAGACTAATATGATTGATATAGTGCATAAGGGAGGGGAGCCTAAAAAGCTGTCGCAAACCGTCATAATGATTCGGGCTAGTGAAGCCAAGCCATTTGAAAAGTCAACAAATGTGATGTCACTTTTTCTGATGATGAGTTGCCCATGGAGGGTACCGAGCACAATAGAGCCCTCTATCTGACGGTGAAATGTGAAGATTCCGTGGTTATTCGAGTACTGGTTGACAACGGTTCCAGTGCAAATATTTGCACTTTTTCCACTCTGAAGAAGTTGAAGGTGGATGGTGAAAGAATTCACAAGAACAGTATCTGCGTTCGGGGATTCGATGAGGGAGGGAAAGATTCAGTCGGGGATATAGTGCTTGAGCTTACAATAGGGCCAGTTGAATTTACTATGGAATTCCAGGTGCTCGATGTGGCTATTTCTTACAATCTATTGTTAGGTCGACCCTGAATTCATGCTGCCAAAGTGGTCCCGTACACTCTGCATCAAATGGTTAAGTTTGAATGGGATAGATAGGAAATTGTTGTGCATGGCGAAGATAATTTGTGTGTTCCCAGTGATGCCATTTTCCATTCATAGAGTTTGAAGACGACAAGGGGCCGTGGGTTTATTAGGTTTTTCACATGGTATTGATAGAGAAAATTTCTGAAGGGAAGTGCATGCCGACTCCAAGGGTAGCTGCTGCATCAGTCATGGTAGCCGTTGAAATGTTGAAATATGGTTTTATACCGGGCAAAGGTTTGGGCGCATCTCTGCAAGGTACCGTACAACCTGTTTCTCTTCCTAAAAACTTGGATACATTTGGTCTGGGGTTCAAGCCCACAGTCGCAGATGTGAGAAGAGCTAGAAAAATGAAACAGAGAGCATGAGCCCTTCCAAAGCCAGTCCCGCCACTATCCCGATCATTTGTCAGGCTTGGTACCAGAAAGCGCCCAGTGACGTCGGTTCCCATTTCGGTGGTTGATGTGGATGGAGATTTGATGGAAATGTTCGAGAGGATATTCGTCGATGTGAACGTGTTGGAAGCTGGACAGGGTTATAGCAAGGCGGATGTGCAATTTGTTGGGCCCGACGCAAAGATTAACAATTGGGAAGCTACTCCTCTCCCCACCAGGAGGGAGTTTGGTAGTTTTCTTTGATTTTCTTTCAATTTATCTCGATTATTCCAGGGTTGTAATTCAGATTCTATGTTTCATCCGTTTGGATGTATAAACCCCGTTATCTTTAATTTCAATGAAATGCAATTTCTCTTTTCCTTTCTTCCCGATAGTTTTATTTTTGTTTTCATTTCTTCCTTGTACAATTCTTTTTATGCTGGCCTCGATGATATGATATGCATGCGGAATCTCCGGCCCAGTATTAAAAGCCAATCTAATTCTGAAATAATAATTCAAGAAATAGAATGTGATGTTGAATCGGAATATGACGAGGATGAAGCCTTTGAAGAGATTAGTAAAGAATTAAGCCATTTTGAAGAAAAACCCAAGCCTAACCTGAGTGATACAGAAGCAACCAATTTAGGGGACCAAGATAATGTCTAGGAAACTAAAATAAGTGTCCATCTTGAACCACAACTCAGAGAGGAGATAATTAAAATACTGTTCGAGTATAAAGATGTTTTTGCATGGTCCTATGATGACATGCCAGGTCTAAGCACTGGCTTGGTGGTTCACAAATTGCCCGCTGATCCGGCATTCCCCCCTGTCAAGCAGAAGCTGAGGAAATTTAAAATTGATATGAGTGTGAAAATCAAGGAAGAGGTCACCAAACAGCTTGAGGCCAAGGTCATTTGGGTCACTCGGTATCCCACTTGGTTAGCCAATTTAGTGCCTGTGCCGAAGAAAGATGTCAAGACCAGGGTGTGTGTTGATTATCGAGACCTCAACAAGGCAAGTCCCAAGGATAATTTCCCACTGCTGAACATCCATATATTGATCGATAATTGTGCCAAACATGAGGTTGGTTCTTTTGTGGATTGTTATGCGGGCTACCACCAGGTATTAATGGATGAGGAGGATGCGGAAAAGACAATATTCATCACGCCATGGGGAACATACTACTATCGAGTCATGCCATTTGGTTTGGAAAATGCCGGGGCAATCTACACGAGGGCAATGACGACCATATTCCATGACATGATACACAAGGAGATCGAGGTTTATGTGGATGATGTGATTGTAAAGTCTAGAAAGTAGTCTGACCATGTCAAAGATCTGAGAAAGTTCTTCTAAAGGCTTCGCAGGTACAATTTCAAGCTCAATCCTGCAAAATACGCGTTTGGTGTTCCGTCTGGAAAGTTGTTGGGATTCATAGTCAGCCGCCGAGGTATTGAATTAGACCCGTCAAAGATCAAAGCTATCCAGGAATTGCCACCCCCAAAGAACAAGACTGAGGTGATGAGCCTGTTGGGGAGATTGAATTACATCAGCAAGTTTATTGCTCAGCTCACGACAACTTGTGAGCCCATCTTCAAATTGTTAAGAAAGATACTGCAGTCAAGTGGACAGATAAATGTTAGGAAGCATTTGATAAGATAAAGGGGTACTTGTCAAACCCACCTGTGTTGGTCCCGCCAGAACTAGGGAGACCTTTGATTCTGTATTTGACAGTCTTGAACAATTCATTTGGATGTGTGTTGGGATAGCATGACATCACTGGAAGGAAAGAGCGGGCCATATATTATCTCAGTAAGAAGTTCACATCTTACGAGGTTAAGTACACTCAGCTTGAGAGGACGTGTTGCGCCTTAACTTGGGTAGCCCAGAAGCTGAAACATTATTTGTCATCTTACACTACTTAGCTCATCTCTCGCTTAGATCCGTTGAAGTCTATCTTCCAGAAGCCTATGCCCACGGGAAGGCTCGCAAAGTGGCAGATCTTGCTCACAAAATTTGACATTATCTAATGACTAGGACTACAATGAAAGCACAAACATTGGCCGACCATTTGGCTGAGAATACCGTGGATGAAGAATACGAACCTTTGAAGACTTACTTCCCTGATGAAAAGGTAATGCACATTAATGAGTTGGAACAGATTGAAAGGCCAGGATAGAAGCTTTTCTTTGATGGTGCTGCTAACATGAAAGGCGTTGGAATAGGAGCGGTACTTGTTTCTGAAACAGGGCATCATTACCCAGTTATGGCACAACTTTGGTTCTACTGTACGAACAATATGGCGGAATACGAGGTATGCATTTTGGGATCCACAATGAGGTCGCCGATGCTTTGGCTACTCTGGCGTCAATGTTACATCATCCAGATAAGGCTTATGTAGACCCGTTGCATATTCAGGTCCACGATCAGTATGCTTATTGTAACGTGGTGGAAGAAGAACTCGATGGCGAGCCTTGGTTTCACGACATCAAGGAATATATCCGAAGGGGAGTATATCCGGTACAAGCCACAAGTGATCAAAAGAGAACAATTCGTTGCTTGGCAAGTGGATTTTTCTTCAGTAGAGGAGTTTTGTACAAAAGATCTCCAGATCTTGGGTTATTAATATGTGTAGATGCCAGATAGGCCGCGACTATCATGATCGAAGTACATTCTAGAGTCTGTGGACCGCACATGAGTAGGTACGTGTTGGCAAAGAAGATTCTCCTAGCAGGTTATTATTGGCTCACTATGGAGTGAGACTGTATCAGCTTCATGCGTAAATGTCATCAGTACCAAGTGCATGGAGATTTGATTCATTCTCCACCATCTGAATTACATACAATGTCTGTACCATGGACTTTTGTTTCTTGGGGAATGGATGCCATTGGACTAATCGAGCCGGCAGCATCCAACGGGCACAGGTTTATTCTGGTGGCCATCGATTATTTCACCAAGTGGGTAGAGGCTAAAACATTCAAGTCTGTAACCAAAAAGGCGGTGGTTGATTTTGTGCATTCAAATACCATTTACCGGTTCGGGATACCGAAAGTGATCATTACAGACAATGGGGCTAATCTCAATAGTCATCTGATGAAAGAAGTATGTCAGCAATTCAAGATTACACATCGCAATTCTACCCCATACTGCCCTAAGGCAAACGGAGCAGTTGAGGCGGCCAACAAGAACATAAAGAAAATACTTTGGAAAATGGTGGAAGGTTCTAGGCAGTGGCATGAAAAGCTGCCGTTTGCATTACTGGGTTACCGCACTACTGTCTGTACTTCAGTAGGAGCGACTCCTTATTTTTTGGTGTATGGCACTGAAGCAGTGATACCCGCAGAAGTGGAAATCCCATCCCTTCGAATTATCGCGGAGGCTAAGATCGATGATGAGGAGTGGGTCAAAACCCGTTTGGAACAATTGAGTTTGATCGATGAGAAGAGACTGGCAGTAGTGTGTCATGGCCAGTTGTATCAACAGAGAATGGCAAGAGCATACAACAAGAAGGTGCGTCCACGGAAGTTTGAAGTGGGGCAGTTAGTATTTAAACACATTCTTCCTCATCAGGTTAAAGCAAAAGGAAAATTCGCCCCAAATTGGCAGGGGCCGTTCGTTTTGACTAGAGTGTTGTCCAATGGTGCATTGTATTTGACAGATGTAGAAGGCAAATGTGTAGAAATGGCTATCAATTCTGATGCAGTCAAGAGATATTATGTATGATTTCTTTCTTTGATTGTACTTGTTTGTATTTGGCATGTCTCCAATATTGAAATAATGAAGACATTTTGTTCTGCTATATGAACACTTTATCCCTCGTTACCCCTTTGAGCCTCATTTATTTTATTTCATACCCCTCTTTCGGAATCAGTAGCAAAGATCAGAAACACAAGCGTGAAAGATAAGTAAAGGAAAAGGAGGAAAGAAAAGAACGAAAAGGGAGAGAATAAAATGAAAAAGAAAAAAGAAAAGAATGAAAAGAAAAAAAGAGAAGAAAAACAACAAAAAGAAAAAAACAAAAAGAAGAAAAGAAGAGAAAAAGAAAAGAAAAATCACAACAAACAAAGTAATTCCTATGACATGAACTACGTTTGACCTGATTCCTTTTAAGAATACGTAGGCAGCCTCACGGTTCGGTCCCATCAAAGTAAAATTCCAAAAGTCCCCAAACAAGAAACTGGGGCAGAAGTTGCGATTGTTATCAGAAATCTGATTCTGAAGGTTGTAAATTTGAACCCAATCAAATTGTTTTGAGCTTTTTATACCATTCCTTTCTAAACCCATCCGAAAGCCACATTACGGTCCAAAGAAAGACCTTCTGATTAGTCTTCGGGAAATGCCAAGTCAAGCAGGTAGCGGTGATTCACATCAGGGGCATCACTCTGGTCCAAAGAGGGGAAAGAAGTCAAAAAATGAGAACTTATTGGTGAAAACCCTCACGGGCACCATAAGGCGACAGAACCTGAGAGAAATAATAAAAATGAAAGAGTCTTATTGGTGAAAATCCTCACGGGCACCGTAAAGCGAAAGTGAGTTGAGAGATGAAAAAATGAGAGAGGCTTGTTGGTGAAAACTCTTTAAGGCACCGCAGGATGAATAAGGTCAAGATTGGGGTGAAGAAGTCAGGTTATGGAAATTCTGGGACAACAAAGTATGGAAACTGAAGATTGGTTGGTTGGACGGACTAGGCCGATTAATCCGAAATGCATGTCATGATCATTGGTACCATCTACTCCACTCAGATAAGTCCCTTTTCTTTTTCTTTTAACAGTCATTCAGTTTTGGATTCTTCTTATCATTAACTCTCAGAGTCATTGCATTTCATTTTCTTCCGGGTCGTATTTTTATAAGATGTTTCAATGATAATTTTGTTGGAGCAAGTAAGAAATGATTTCAAAGCTTACTACCAACTTCCAAAAGTGCAAATCACAGTGCGGCCAGGACATACCAAAGACAACAAGATGTGAAGTGTGATATAAGGAGTCACCAAAAGTTTCATCGGTGGAATGATTTGGTAATTTTATGGGATATGCAAAGACTCAGATAAAAGGGTCAGAGATGTAAAACAACGAGTTGGGTATAGAACACTCGGGTCATCTAGGGTCATGGGGTTTGAAAGTCAGTCAGAAAGTCAAGCGACTCAGGGCCAGTTCGGGGAAGCCAATCAAAACAAAACAATGCAGCGGAGAGACCTTCAACAAGAATGCCATCAACTAACCACCACATTTTAAACTGATAAAATTTTTCTCTGATTAAAACAAGGGCAGAAAATTTTGGTTGTTTCGGAGAAACCCTCAGTGGAGAAAGGCATTCAACAAACAGGTTTGATTTTTGATTTTCAGGACCCTCCTGGAAAATGGGACCTAGTTTAAATGTTCAGAAATAACATAATCTAGCATAAATGCATCCCAAAGGAATATAAGTTAGCTTAGAAGTTTGCATGTTCGAGATAGGATTCAATTAGGAGTTTTCAGGATCCTCTTGGATAATGGGACTTAGCTTTAAAATTTCGATTAGATAGCAACATTTAGTGTAAATTTTGTTGTAGGGTAGTATAATTCAGCCATAAAAGTTTTCACTCTTAAGATAAAACTTGACTTTTGATTTTCAGGACCCTCCTGTATAATAGGGAATAGTTTAAAGACCTTCTTAGATAGCAATATGTAGCGGAAGTCATGTCTTTAAAAGATATAGCTTAGATTTAAAATTGTCGTTTAGTTAAGAATTGTCAGGACCCCCCTGAATAATGGGACCTAGCTCTTAAATTCTTAGTAATATTTGGTAATATGATTCAGTTTAACACTCACATATGTGCCCAACTACCAAACTGGGGTAGAAAATTTCCTCTATTTTTGTCATTTCGTTGAAGTCAGGAGCCCGCCTGGAGAGCAGGGAATACATTTCAAGACAGCAATCAGGAACCCGTCTGGAGAGCAGGGAATACATATCAAGTTCAGCAATCAGGAGCCCGCCTGGAGAGCAGGGAATACATTCAAGTTCAGCAGTCAGGCAGCCACCTGGAGAAAAGGAAAAACATCTCAGATTACAATTCAAGACGGCAACAAAGGGATTTCGCCGGGAGAATACAAGTCAACAAGGCAACAAGAACCACATGAGAAAGTTTGAAGTTATAAAATATGATTTTGTAATGCATAGATCATAGTATAGTCTAGCTTCTTTTCATTTTATCATGGTGTAATAAAGGGATGCAGTAAGCAGCAGCAACAACAGTGAAATCACAGCTTCAGGGTAGTCCCAGCTACCAAAACTTCCCAAACTACACTGACCTGATTCCTTTTTATCCAAGGATATGTAGGCAACCTCAGAAGCAGGGTGCGGTCAAATCTTTCAAAAATGCTTCATACGGAGTATTCAAACAGGCAAAAATCGCTCGTATCCGCTCACTTATCTTTGCACGAAAACTCTTCGTGTTTCCGGACAAAGAGGGGCAGCTGTGAGCATGTGATTTTTTCCCTATATGAATTACTCCCATAAATTCAAAATAAAATAATTTCTTCAGTGTTGGCAATTTTGTGGATTTTTGTGACATTTTCTGTTAATTGTTTGCATTCGGCTGTGCATGTTTATTTTATTTTAATTAATGAAAAACACAAAAATACGTGGCATTTGCATGTAGGATTTAACTCTATATTCTAGGATTAATTGGCAAATTAGTTTTTTTATAAAAATGGAAAAATTATAAAAATTGGCTTACTGTTGCATTTTAAGCCTTTTAGCTTTAAATTAGTAATTTCCTCTTTTAATTTAGGAATAATTAATTTCTGTAAATATCATAGTAGATAATTAGATTAATTTTAAAGATTAGATCAATTTAGGGGTTAATTTGGGATTTCAATTAATTATAGAAAAAAAAGAAGAAAGAAAGAGAAATAGGGGAATAATAGAAAAAAAAGAGAAAGGAATTTTCTCTTGAAAATCTGTTGGGCTAAAACCAACCGCAGGCCCAATCGTTAAACCCACCAAAACCTGGCCCAAACCCGCATCTCAACCCGGTCCGGTCACCCCTTCATCCGAAACGACGTCATTTTGATACCCTTTAATCTCGACCGTCGAGGTTAGTTGATCTGACAGTCCAGAACTAACCTCATCTTGATATATAAGTGTCCAAACAGCCCCCTACCCCCTCTCATCTCCTTCACCAGACCTCATCGCTTCCACCGGAACCGCCTGCCGGAAATTGCCTCCACCGGCGGCGGCACTCCAATCGACCCCAAATTAATGCCATGGACTCCCCTCCTCCTCCTATGCCCAAATCTCCAAAACCCCTCCCTCGAATCGTAGTAGAACTCTTCAAATCTTGAATCGAAGAGGAAGGCCAAAACTCCAACTCACCCAATCGTCCCCAAATTAACACCACATAGTCACCACGACCCCCTCATGCCAAATCCTCACTCTGTTTCCCTTGAGTCTTGCCGGAGCTTCTCGAATCCTAAATCTGAGTTCGAGCCCTGAAAGTTCAAAAACCATTTTTTCTATCGGACCTGGTACATGCATGGTCATAGGGTACCGTTTCTTCGAGTTCTGAATTGGTAAGCTCCTTTCCCTCTTGTCTTTTCTTTCTTTTACTGTCTTATTCTCTTTCTCCTTCCCTTTTATTTAGCTTAGTTTTCTTATACTAATCTGGCTGAAACTCGATTAATCTTTCGAGTTTAAATTTGTCTTCTGTTCACTATTTTTTCTTTCTCTTCTTCGTGAAAGCCTGTTTTCTGATTTCTTTAGTCCGTTGTGTTAATAGCATGGCTAATTCTCCGATCTTGCTTTTCTGTTTAGTCACCCAATTTAGTTTAATTAGGTTATTTCAACTTAGTTAATTCCCTGCCTAGTAGTGTTAATTGATCAGTAATTTAAGTCGGTTTGTTTTGAAATCATGTCATGTTATCATGGCTTGCAGATTTTCTCTTCAAATAGATAAGTGTTCGTTTGGGATTTGGGTTGTCTCTGGTCCATTTGGCAAAGAGTAGCCCGTCCAAACTGGTTTGGGTTATTGGGTCAATTCTGACCCATTTTTGGGTCTGGTTTTCAGAGGTAATAACAGGGTCATTAAGGGGTAATTTGGGTAGTCTAGGCTTAGGAATCTTGTATAACTGAACTAGGAAGTTTCCTACAAGCTGGGGTGGGGGCTATTTTAAAATTCTGAGGTTTACACTAGGGATTTCTAAGCTAAAATGAAAATTTCAGAAGGTTTTAAGTGCAATTTTGAACTCTTTAAGGCTGCCCTACTTGCCTTGCCTATAAAGGCAGCTTTTCTTGCCTTTCAAGGCAGAGTCTAAGAGATAAAAATCTAGGAAAATACCAAATGACTGAATTTTACTGGTTCATTGATTTCCATCTCTAATTTTTTTTAAAGAAATTTCCAACCTGCTAAAGCAATCTTTGATTCATTAAGTGTTCGAGATGGATTGAATTTGATTTTAAGCTTGGTTTGAATTTTGCTGAGTTACCACTCAATTGAAACTGTTTTTCTAGATTGCTGCACTTCCTTCTTGGTTTTGAGTTTGTTTTTGTCGGAGTCCTGGTTGTTGGGTTCTGCTACTGCTATTGCTGAGCCACTGACACTAATTTCTACTTTGTTTCTTCTCTTTCCCAGGTACATTTCGATCTTTATGGGTGTCATTTGATGTGTAACTTGAAGTACGAGTTGAGAACGAGAGGGATACGATGTTATGGATGAACTTTACCTCTTCTTCTTTCAGTTTTACAATCACCATGTAGCTTTAAATGTTCTGATTAGGGTATTTGTCAAAGAATGGCTTGTAATTGAGAATTGGACCATGCTAGTTTTTCTTTTAGTATTTCCGTAATTAGTGTTGGATTTCCCTTTGTGGTTCATTTGTTTCTTCTTTGAGTCTCGCCTGGATTAGTGCAGTAAGTTAAGCTAAGTTTGCCAAATGACTTTTAGCTGAGTTCTGTATGCAGAATGTGGGCATGAACATGATATTCTCTAGTTGCTTTATAAGTTATTTTTCAATTTAGGATCATTTGGAATAAAGGTTCAAAGTATGAAGAATGAGTTGAAAAGAAACACTTGCTAATGGGTATCTGTTGAGTTTTGGTCGAACCAGCTTAGTCTGTGAGTGCGTAACCATGTGATGATTTCTGAAATTGTTCAACCAAATGATTGCCTTAATGTATCATATTGAATACTCCCAGTAGTTTATGATTTGCAAATGTGAAATCCCCCGTTTTCTCTTTTGTTCGCACTCTCGTTTCTATGCCCATCTCAGTTTTGTTTGCTTCATTGGTTAATATCTTCTTCCTCGTTGTATTCAATTAACTGGCAATCTTATCTTGCGGACCATTCTGAATATGTCGATTTTGCTATTACATGGGTTCGATTCGCGACCTTTGTGACACTTGACTTGAGCGTGCTTCAACGGGAGCTTCTTGTTTGGGCTCGCTGGGTCACTGGGCCTTACGTTAGGCCAAGCCCAAGTTCTGAAACAAAATGAAGTAATTTTCACTTAGTCTTAGCCCCTTTATATTCACAATTTAAAATTAGCTGTGTTTTAACAAGTAGCTATAATTCCCTTAAATCTTATTTAGTTAATTTAATTAGTGGAAACGTGCCATTCGAAATCAAATAGTTTATGGCCCTCTAAGTATAGTTGAAATTCCCTTTTAAAATTGGAAGTCGAGGTACGCGAACAAATAACAATTGCATGGCCCTCGTTTTGACTAACTTCGTTTTGACCCCTAGAATTCGAGGTGCGCCATTTAGCAGATTTCCATGGCCTTCGCAAAGTTACAAAATCGTAATTGCTTAGACACGTTAGTTTAATAATATTACATTCCTAAATTCGGGTGCACATTTATGCAACCCAAATCCAAATCTCAACGATGTTAAAATATGTCAAAATCACAGGTGCATTTATATGACGTGGTTCGAGACATGTTCTAATAACGTTGCAATTTTCTTTAAAAAATGAATAAAAATGGTTTAAGTTAAAAATGAACCATAGGCTAAAACATGTGTTAAAATCAGATAATAGGCCAATTATAACAGTTGAGCGACCGTGCTAGAACCATGGAACTACGGAATGCCTAACACCTTCTCCCGGGTTAACAGAATTCCTTACCCAGATTTCTGGTTCGCGGACTATAATACAGAGTCAATCTTTTTCCTCGATTTGGGATTTGAATCGGTGACTTGGGACACCATAAATTATACCAAGTGGCGACTCTAAATTTTAAATAAAATAATCCCTCTTCGATTGTCACTTTAAGTTGGAAAAAACTCCCTTGTATACGCCTTTCCGGGGGTGTAGGTAAAAAGGAGGTGTGACAGCTCTGGCGACTCTGCTGCAATTTAGCTCAAAACCCTCCACAATAATTAAGTCTCAACCAAAGTAAACAGAAGGATATACAATTATGAAACTTCACTCAGTTTATACTACACAACGAGACCAACCAAGATATTCCATGAAACACCGATAAGCCAACTTAAACCAATAATGAAATACAATGAAACTACAGAATAATTAATATCTTCAATAAACAAATCAACATTTAATAATAGGAAATTAAATATTAAAACACCAATAAGCATGTAACACTTAAGACATGAAGACAATATATTGAGACAAGGAAGGAAACATGCTAAACAGATAATTTGGCGGTGCATAGGTTCTCGTCACCTCACCTATACGCCACCCACATGGATTTCCACATAGCAAATAAGTCGGGAATCCCTAATCTCTCAAGTCAAAGTTAAATACAACACTTACCTTGATCCTCATGGCACTCACTGCTCAATTATCGCTTTTCCTCTAGATTCCACCTCCAAACCACTCATACCTAGTCATAATTAACTTAATAACATCAAATATTGCTAAAGAAATCAATTCTAATACATAATTTTAAGTTTCCCAATATTTTTCCCAAAAAGTCAAAAATCAACCCTGGGCCCACTTGGTCAAAACCTGAGGTTCGGACCAAACTCTATTCACCCAATCACCCCCGAGCCTGAATATGTAATTAGTTCCAGAATCCGAACCTAAATCAAGGTCTAAATCCCCAAATTGCACAAACCCCCAATTCTCCCAAAATACCTAATTTCTACCATGAAAGAACAAGATTTAGGGCTAGAAATCTAATGGGTGTTGATGAAAACTGAAGGAAATAAGTTAAAGAATACAAACCTATGATTTGGTGTTGAATTCCCTCTTCAAAAATTGCCTAGGTTGAGTTCTAGTGGAAGAGATAAGAAAATATGAAGCAATCCAGTTTTAAAATCTGATTTTAAAATACTGGACAGGTCTTCATCGCGTTCGCGATGGACCTGTCATGTTCGCGAAGCTGCAGTCCTAATGACCTCCGCATTCGCGAAGGTATATACCCCCAACCTTTGCGTTCGCGAGCCACTTGCCGTGTTCGTGTAGAGTAATTTTCCCCTCCCAGGTCCCTGCCTCGCGTTCGCGATAGACAGGTCGCGTTCGCGAAGGGTAAAACCCCCGCTGCTCCGCATTCGCGACCCTGTCTACCCGTCCGCGTAGAAGAAAACATTGCCCTTGCCAAAATGGCCTTCACGTTCATGAGAGATGTCTCACAAACGCAAAGAAGGAAACCAACAAAAATTGAGCTGAAGCAAAAAACCAGAATTTTTCTAAGTCTAAACCTCCCATCTCCTATCCGAAACTCACCTGAGCCCTCGGGGATCCAAACCAAACATGCACACAAGTCTTAAAACATCACAAGAACTTGCTCGGGCAATCAAATTGCTAAAATAACATCTAGAACTACGAATTTAGCACCAAATTGCATGAAATATTTAAGAAAGTTTTAAAACTTCTAACTTCAACCAAAGGTACAAATCACGTCAAATCTGTCATGTTTCTCACCAAATTTCACATATAAGATATTAATATCATAACGGACCTATACCAGGATCCGGAACCAAAATACGGGCTCGATACCAACAAGATCAAGTTCTTTAAATTATTACATTTTCATCCTTTTCAATTTTCTTCAAAAATTCATTTCTCGGGCTAGGGATCTCGGAATTCGATTACGGGCATGCGTCCAGGACACATATTTTTCTACAGACCTACCGGGACAGTCAAAACACGAGTCCGGGTCTGCTTACCCAAAATATTGATCGAAGTCAACTAAAATTAACTTTTTAAGCCAAAAATTATTATTTCATCAGTTTTCCACATAAGGACTTTCTGGAAGCACGCCCAGACTGTGCACACAAATCGAAGAGGAATAAAAATGAGGTTTTTAGGCCTCGGACGTAGAATTAAATTTTAAAATCATAAGATGACCTTTTGGGTCATTACAATCTCCACCTCTAAAACAACCGTTCGTCCTCGAACGGACATAGAAAATACATGAGCTCGAAAAAAGGTGGGGATATCTCCTTCGCATAACCGACTCGGACTCCCAGTTAGCTGCCTCAACAGGTTGACCTCTTTACTGCACACGAACTGAAGGATAACTCTTTGATCTCAACTGGCGAACCTTCCGGTCTAGAATAGCCACCGGCTCTTCCTAATAACTCAAATCTTTTTCCAACTGGACAGAGCTGAGATCTAACACATGGGATGGATCATCGTGATACTTTCGAAGCATGGACACATGGAATACCGGATGAACTACTGATAAACTGGGTGGCAATGCGAGCTCGTAAGCCACCTCACCCACTTTCCAAAGAATCTCAAAAGGCCCAATGTACCTAGGGCTGAATTTGCACTTCTTTCAAAATCTCATCACACCCTTCATGGGTGACACATGAAGCAACACTCTCTCTCCGACCATGAATGCAACATCACGGACCTTACGGTCGGCATAACTTGTTTGCCTGGACTGAGTTGCACGAAACCTATCCTGAATGATCTGGACCTTATCCAAGGCATCCTGTACTAAATCTGTACCCAATAAATGAACCTATCCTGGCTCAAACCATCCGATCGACGATCCACACCATCTACCATATAATGCCTCAAAGGGAGCCATCTGGATGCTTGACTGATAACAGTTGTTGTAGGCAAACTCCGCTAAAGGCAAGAACTATTCCCAAGAGCCTCTGAAGTCAATAATAGAAGTGCGAAGCATATCCTCTAAGATCTGAATAGTACGCTCGAACTGCTCGTCCGATTGAGGATGAAATGATGTGCTCAGCTCGACCTGCGTACCCAATTCATGCTGTACTGCCCTCCAGAATTATGGGGTGAACTGCGTACCTCGATCAAAAATGATAGAAACGAGCACACCATGAAGGCAAACGATCTCACGAATATAAATCTCTGCCAACCTCTCTAAAGAATAGGAAACTGCCACAATAATGAAATGTGTCGGCTTGGTCAGCTAGTCAACAATGACCCAAACTGCATCGAACTTCCTCTGAGTTCGTGGGAGTCCAATAACAAAATCCATAGTGAAACGTTCCCACTTCCACTCGGGAATCTCTATCCTCTGGAACAAACAACCAGGTCTCTGATGCTCGTACTTTAATTGCTAACAATTTAAACACTAAGCTACATATACAACTATATCCTTCTTCATCCTCCTTCACCAATAATGCTGCCACAAGTCCTAATACATCTTGGCAGTGCCCAGATGAATAGAATACCGGGAACTGTGGGCCTCCTCTAGAATCAAATCATGAAGTCCATCCACATTGGGCACACAAACACGACCCTGCATCCTCAAAACTCCATCATCTCCCACTGTAACCTACTTGGCATCTCTGTGCCGCACTGTGTCCCAAGGACAAGCAAATGAAGTTCATCATACTGCCGCTCCCTGATACGCTCAAACAAAGAAGACCTAGCGACTATGCAAGGAAAAAGACGACTGGGCTCAGAAGCATCCAACCTCATGAACTGATTGGCCAAAGTTTGAACATCTAATTCAAGAGGTCTCTCACTGACTGGAATATATGCAAGGCTGCCCATACTAGCTGACTTCCTACTCAAAGCATCGACCACCACATTGGCCTTCCCGAGATGATACAAAATGGTGATATCATAGTCTTTCAATAGATCCAACCACATTCTCTGCCTCAAATTGAGTTCCTTTTTCCAGAACAAATACTGCAAACTCTTATGATCCGTGAACACCTCACATGACACGCCATATAGATAGTGCCTCCAAATCTTTAGCGCGTGAACAATGGCTGCTATCTCTAAGTCATGAACTGGATAGTTATTCTTGTGAATCTTCAGCTGCCGTAAAGCATATAAAATAACCTTTCCATCTTGCATCAATACTGCACCAAGGCTAATACGAGATGCATCACAATATATGTTATAAGGTCCAGAACCGGTGGGCAATACTAACCCTAGCATCGTAGTCAAAGTAGTCTTGAGCTTTTGAAAGCTCGCCTCACACTCGTCTGACTATCTAAGCGGGGCACCCTTTTGAGTCAACCTGGTCATCGGGGCTACTATAGATGAAAACCCCTCCGCAAACCGGCGGAAATAGCCCGCCAATCCCAAGAAACTACGGATTTCTATAGCTGATTTGGGTCTGGGCCAGTTCTTGACTGATTCAATCTTCTTCAGATCCACCTGAATACTCTCTGCCGATACAACATGACCCAAGAAAGCAACTGAACTTAACCAAAACTCACATTTCAAAAACTTAGCATATAATTGGCTGGCTCTCAAAGTCTGAAGAACGATCCGAAGATGCTGCTCATGCTCCTCTCGACTGCGGGATTATATCTAGATGTCATCAATGAAGACAATCACAAAGGAATCCAAATAAGGCATAAACACTCGGTTCATCAAATCCATGAATGCTTCTTGGGCATTTGTCAGCCCAAATGACATCACTAAGAACTTATAATGCCCATACCGAGTCTGAAAAGTTGTCTTAGGGACATAGGATTCCCTAATACTCAACTGATGGTAGCCAAATCTCAAATCAATCTTCGAAAACACCTTGGCACCCTGAAGTTGATCAAATAAATCATCAATCCTCGGCAATTGATACTTGTTCTTGATGGTGACTTTGTTCAACTTCTGATAATCTATGCACATCCTCTTCGATCCATCCATCTTTTTCACAAACAATGTGGGCATACCCCGGGGCAAGACACTAGGTCTAATAAAGCCCTTATCAAGCAAATTTTGCAACTGCTCCTTCCATTCTTTCAACTCGGGCGAGGCCATATGGTATGGCGGTATAGAAATAGGCTAAGTGCCTAGAGCCAAATCAATGAAAAAGTCAATGTCCCTGTTAGGTGGCATCCCCGGTAGGTCTCCAGGAAATACCTCTGGAAATTCACGAACAACTGGTACAGAATCCATGGAAGGAACCTTTGCGCTAGAATCACGAACATAAGCCAAATTAGCCAAACACCCCTTCTCGACCATACACCGAGCCTTCATACAAGAAATAACCTTGTTGGTAGAATGACTAAGAGTCCCTCTCTACTCTAATCGTGGAAACCCCGGCAAGGCTAAGGTTCACCGTCTTGGTGTGACAGTCCAATATAGAATGATAAGGTGACACCCAATCCATCCCCAAAATGACATCAAAATCAACCATATCGAGAAGCAAAAGATCTACGCTAGTCTCAAGACCTCCAATGGAAACCACACACGAGCGATAAACATGATCTACAATGATAGAATCTCCCATAGGCGTGGATACAATCACCGGAGCACTCAAAGAATCACGAGGCATAACCAAATAGGGAACAAAATAGGACGACATGTATGAATAAGTAGAACTTTGAACAAATAGAACTGAGGCATCTCTACTGCAAATTGAAACCTTACCTATAATAACTGCATGTGGTGACTCAGCCTCAGGCCTAGCTAGAGTAGAATAACATTGGGGCTGGGCCCCACCACTCTAAACTATATCCTTGGGACGGCCTCTAGCTGGGGGGGGGGGGCTCCACCTCTAATGGACTGACCTCCACCGCTAACAGTCTGACCCCTACCTCTGGATACTTGACCCCTGCCTCTGGCTTGCTGAGCAGGCAGTGTAGCAACTGGAGCTGGAACCATGGCACGGGAACCCTGATGCTCTGGCTGAACACCAAATAATCTCAGACAGGTCCTCTGAATATGCCCATACTCACCACACTCGAAACATCCATTCTGATTCTACGACTAATGAAACTGAGACTGGACCTAACAAGCTGGCTGACCGCTATAATAACTATGAAGAGGAGGTGCTATGATAGGAGCTGGTGGTGCACTATAAGTTGGCTGCCCTGAAGGAGGTACATAAGGACCACGACTCCCTGAAGTCCCATGAGATGCCTGAACTGTTGAATGAAATGACCTGGGAGGATGGCCTCTGCCAAAAATACCCCTGCCTCCAGATGAGGCCCAACTGAATCCACTGGAGTGACGAGGTCTTTTGTCAGATCCCTGACCACTCCTCTAAGCTCAAACTATCTCAACTCGCCTTGCTACATTAGCTGCTTCCTGGAAAGAAATCTCACTCCCTGTCTCCTTACCCATCAACTTCATAGGCTGATGGAGTCCCTCAATAAACCTCCCCACCCTCTCTCTCTTGGTAGGAAGTATAAGAAGAGCATGACAGGACAAATCAACATATCTAGTCTCGTACTGAGTGACAGTCATAGAACCTTGATAGAGACGCTTGAACTACCACCAGTAGTCCTCTCTTTGAGTGATAGGAAGATACTTCTCCAGAAATAGCTAAGAGAACTGATCCCAAGTAAAAGAAGGCGACCTAGCTGGTCTGGTCAAACAAAAATCCCTTCACCATTTCTTGGCAGAATTTGACAGACGAAAAGTAGCAAAGTCGACCCCATTGGTTTCCACTATTCCTATGTTCCGTAATACCTCGTGACAACTGTCCAGATAGTCCTGCGGATCCTCTGAAGATGTACCACCATAGATAGTGATGAAAATCTTGGTAAACCTATCCAATCTCCATAAGGTCTCAGAAGACATAGCTGATCCATCACCGGTCTGTACTGCAACACCCGATAGAACTACCCCACTGGCTGAGCTACTGAAGTTTGAAACTGGGGAGCTATCTGCTCTGAAGTGTGGGTAGAGGGAGTCTGGGCTCCTCTCCCAGCTTGAGAGATGGCTGGTGATACATGAAATGTGTCGGTCTAAGATACACTCTCCATAGGGGCCCCAAGACGGACCAAAGCGTCTTGAAGCACTAAGTTGCTATGAACCCCTACTGGACCTGAGTTAGTCTGGTAGGAACAGTCTGGGCCGGAACCTCATCGTCAAACTCTACCTGAGGTCCCGCTGTTGGTGCTGCTGCTCGAGCTCTAAGCTGAGCCCTGCCCCTGCCCCGGCCTCTGGCATGGCCTCAACCTCGACCTCTTTCCCTAGTAGGAGCTGCTGCTGAGGGATTTGACTGCTGCTCACCTGAAGACGCGGTGCGTGTTCTCTCCATTTTGCGAGAGAAAAAGAGTAGAAGAGTTCAATTAGTAATGAGAGAACAACATCGCACGACAGAGAAGTGTTGGACCAAGTAAAGGTTAGTTTTGAAGACTGACAAAGGAACTCAGGATGAACCAGGTCCATCCCTCAGGTGCAAAAAAATGGGCAGATTCAAGCATGTGGGTTGCACGTGAAGGAGATAAGCTTAACTTGGTGTGTTTAATATCTCCTTATCGAAAAGGTTGCATAACTGATAAGGAGAAGGACTCCTTAATCAAAGAGAACACTATCCAAGATAGGGAAGAAGTTAGAAGTTGAAATCAACCAGAACTCTTCCACCAAGGAAGAGTTGCATCAGAACTCGAGTTATTTCTTCATATACTAACTCTATAAATTGCAGGATGTTCTCACATTACATGTGTTGCACAAAAATACAGAAGTTAAACGTGAATTGAGAGCAAAATAGCAAAGGCTTTTTGCAAGCAGTTCGTGTGTAATTCAAGTGTGGAAACCTGAAGCTACATGAACCAGATTGAAGAACCAGCTCCATAAAGAGTTTTATGTGTCTTTCTTTATTTCTAGTTCAATTGTAGTAGGTGTTTTCATATTGTACCTTTCATCTTTCATAGAATCAATTGTAATAGGTACTTTGAGTATTCATGTTAGAGTTAACTTGAAGTTGTCACAACAGTTAGAGGCTGGTTGCTACAACGGGATTAGAGGTAATCCTTAGGTTTACAAAGAGTTTTGTAAATGCTGTTTTGGCTCAGTGATTTAGTGAAGTGTTAGGGAAAATTCTACTGAGTAGTAGGTCGTGGTTTTTTCACCTTTTGAGTCGGGTGTTTTCCACGTAAAAATACTTGTTTTCTTTATTTTCTATATTTACTATTTCGCAAACAGTAGTAGTTAGAACACCTAGAAGAACCAGGTTCTTCTAGAGCGAAAATTGGGTACCACACAAATCAACCCCCCTCCTGTGTGGTATTGATGCTTAAAACATCAATTGGTATCAGAGACAGGTTATCCTCGAAGAGGCTAATACCTTAGGAACAGATCAAGATGAGCGCACCACCTAGAAACTGGGAAGGGCAATCCACTAATAGGCCTCCACTCTTTAATGGCCACTACTACTCTTGGTGGAAAAATAGGATGAGAGATCGCATCATCGGAGAAGACTATCAGCTATGAGACATTATCACTGATGGTCCCCTGGCTACCATGAAGAAGAATGCTGAAGGAGTAGATGTGCAAAAAATAAGAGCTGACTGCAATGCTGAGGACTTGAGGAAATGGGAAAAGAATGCTAAAGCGAAGATGGCTTGTGTGTGGGTCCAGACGAGTATAGTAGAATTCAAAACTGTACCACTACTAAGGAAATCTGGGATACTTTGCAAGTGGCTCATGAAGGAATACCTCAAGTGAAGAGGTCTAGAGGAACTGCTATATTCTCAATATGAGAATTTCACCATGGAGGAAGGGGAAACCATCAGGAGATGTATACAAAGTTCACCACACTGACAAATGAATCTTAAGTCTCTCGGAAGGGTTATTCTTGAAGAGGACAAAGTTGAGAAAATTTTGACAAGGGTTTTACCAGTCACTTGCTAAAGAAAAATCACTACCATTCAGGAATCAAAGAACATTGCCACTCTAAAGTTGGATGAGCTAAGTGGAAATCTCACTACCTATGAACTTAGAAGGCAAATCATGAAGATGGATGAAGCCAAAAAGGAAAGGAGCCTAGCATTCAGAATCACTAAAGGTGCTGATCTAGAGGAGGATGAAATGACCATGATCACAAAGGACTTCAAGAAGTACCTAATGAGAGGAAAGGGTCCTTCTAGAAGTGGAAGCTACAACAAACCAAGGGTTCCTGAAAAACAAAACAATGAGGGGTGTTACAAGTGTGGGAAGACTGATCACCACATCAAAACTGCCCTCAATGGGAAATTGAATGGAAGAATGAAAAAGCTGAACGAAGGAACAGGAAGAAGGAACATGTTCAACCCAAGAAGAACAAAGGATCAACAAAGTCTATGGTTGCTGCCTGGGGAGAAAGCTTAGATGATGACTCCGAGGGTGAAGATGGAGATGAACAAACACTTATGGCAATTGGAGAATCCGATAAGGAATCTAAGGTAAGTATAATTTATCTCAAAGACAAGATTAAACTTTTGTCTAAAAAAAGGCTATCTGAGTTACTCTTGGATTTCATTGATAAATCTTAGGATCTAAATAATGAAAAGGAATAGCTGTTTAAGGAGTGTGTGATTTTGAAAGCTAAGTGCAAAAATCTGAAACTTAGGGCTAGTGAAAGTGAAAGTAAAAATGCTGAGTTAAAGAACCAGGTTCGTGAACTTGATACCATTGTCCTAGGGCTTAGATCTAAAAATCTAAAATTGAAATTAGGAACTGGTAAAAAGAAAGCTGATCACATACAACTCACTTTACAAGAAAATGTAGGAAAAATGAAAGATGAGTTGTACAAAAGAGATGAGTAGATAAGAGTCCTTAAGAAGGATCTAAACAGGGTTAAGCCCAAGCTAGATAGAACCTGTAAATGGAACAGGTCCTCCGATGCACTTTCATGGCTACACGAACACCATAGTAGCAACAAGAGAGGACTTGGCTACAGGACCCCTGCACCTAAGTCGGATCCCAAAAGCAAGTACCTCACACTTCCTGAGAACAAAATTTACACACACTGTGGTAAAACTGGTCACTATAAAAGTGAATGTTTTGCAAAAGAAAAGGCTAGTCAAAAGAATAAAGAATTTGCTCAAGGGAAAAATAGGCTGCCAGGTTGGGCTAAAAGAATCTGATTCACCCTTTTGCCTATAGAAAGGTACCCAAACTAGTTTGGGTTCCTAAGACTAACCTTTGATTTCCTTTTGTGGGTCTAAGTGAAGGGGAGCAGCCAAATATGGTACATGGATAGTGGCTGCTCAAAGCATTTGATAGAAAGCAAGAACCAGTTCTTTTCACTTGAGGACCTCAAAGGAGGTAATGTCTCCTTTGGAAATGACAAGAAAGGTGAGATCATTGGGATTAGAAAGGTAGGTAAGAATGATTCTCACTCTATTGAGAATGTCTACTTGATAGATTGCCTAAAGTACAGTCTAATCAGTGTATCACAATTATGTGATAGAGGTAACTTGGTAGCATTCACCACTACCAAATGTTTTGCTATTGATCTTACCACTGACAAGATTGTTTTGCAGGGAAAAAATAGTAAACAATATATACATTGTAGATTTGTCCACACTTTCAGAAAATGAACTCACTTGCTTAAGTATGTTGGACAATGATCCCCTCCTTTGGCACAAGAAACTTGGACATGCAAGTATGAGTCAACTCAACAAATTAGTCTTCAAGGATCTGGTGATAGGGATACCTAACATTAAGTTCAAGGAAGACAAAGTTTGTGAGACTTGTGCAAGGGGGAGGCAAGTAAGATGCTATTTTAAATGCAAGAAAGTGGTAAGCACCACCAGAACGATGGAACGGGTCCATATGGATCTCTGTGGTCCAATGAGAACATTAAGCGGAGGTGGTAAAATATATGTGATGGTGCTTGTTGATGATTACTTTAGGTTTACTTGGACATTTTTTTAACATCTAAAGATGAAGCATTTGACATGTTTACTTCTTTTGTTAGAAAAACTCAAAAACAACTAGGTAGTCAACTTGCATCAATTAGGTTTGATCATGGAACTAAATTTGAAAATGCTAAGTTTGCTGAATTTTTGCATGCTACATCATAAATAGTTGAATGACTAGACCTCTTATTAAGAAGATTCCCTATGAGTCACTTAAAGGGAGAAAGCTAAATATATCCCATCTTAGGGCATTTAGATGCAAGTGCTTTGTGCACAATAATGACAAAGACTCCCTAGGTAAGTGTGATCCCAAAAGTGATGAGGGAGTATTCTTGGGATACCTTTCACATAGTAAAGCTTATAAAATATACATTAAAAGAACTATGTGTGTAGAAAAAAGTGTATATGTTATTTTATTGAAAAACTAACATTCTTTCTAAGAGGCAGGAACAAGATAATGAAGAGATTGAGCTGATACGAAATTCAAATGGTGAAATCACAATCCATACTGAATATGCATCACAGGAAGGAACAGGTGATGGAATAGGTCCTTCCACCCAGGGCAACATGATAGGGGTAACTGACTAGAGAGGAACTGATCCTCAAACCTCAGGTGAACCTATTCCTCAGTAACAAAACTAGGAAGGAACATCCAAAGAAATTGACACTACTATTGCAACATCCACGAAATTGGATATAGATGAACCTAATTCATCTGTTGATCAGAAGTTGTATAAGGGAATGATTGGTTCTCTTTTATATCTCACTACTAGCAGACCTGACATTGTGTGCAGTTTAGATCATTGTGCTTGATTTCAGTCAAATCCAAAGGAGTCCCACTTGACTAATGTAAAGAGAATATTGAGATACTTGAAAGGCACCACTGACCTTTGACTTTGGTATCCAAAAGGTAGTAATTTTAACTTAGTGGGATATGCTGACGCTGATTATGCAGGTTTCCTAGTGGATAGGAAGAGCACCTTAGGTATGGCACACTTCCTTGGTTCATGTCTTGTGTCACGGGCTACTAAAAAGCAAATTCAGTGGCCTTATCTACTGCTGAAGCTGAGTATGTTGCTGCTGCTTCATGATTGTGCTCAATTGTTGTGGATCAAGAAACAGTTGATGGATTTTGGTATTGAAGTTGGTTGCATCCCTATTTTCTGTGATAACACTAGTGCTATTAGTATGACTAAGAATCCGATTCATCATAAGAGAACTAAGTACATACATGTTAGACACCATTTTTGAGGGACAACTATGAGAAAGGCTTGATCACTGTGGAGTTTTGTGCTACTGACAAGTAAATTACTGACATCTTCACAAAAGCCTTAAGAAGAGATCACTTTGAGAGGAACATGTTAGAATTAGGGATGATTAAGATCACCTAAAAGGACCAGTTCAAGGTTAAACGAAAAAAAAAATGGAAAAAACCAAAAAAAAAATTATATTTTGTTAGAAAGTCTGTAAATTGTGTATAGTTAAATTAAATCTTGATCAGTCTCATACTTTCCATAGTATACTCTTGTGCTATGTGTTAAAATGACTCATTAATCTCTAATGATATTTTCTCTATTTTGGCAAATTTAGACTTACACAAGAGAATTATCAGTGAAGAACCCGGTTTATCAAGATAACACAGTATGTTTTCTACACTCTGCATAATTTGAAATAACTATATTTGGATCATGAGCAGAGTCCTACCAAATACCAAAGTTCTTGTGAACTTATCCATTACAAGTGAACCGGTTACGTTCAAGACTCCTGACCGTATTAAACTACCTAGATTCTTTTAAGTTTGCTACTCAGGGGGAAGAAAGTGGTTCTTCCGAAATTGAACAGGTATCTTCTGATTCTAAAGTTTCTCCTGAGACAATTTCTAAAGTTGCTACAGATTTTGAAAACTAGATTTGTAGGATCTATAGCAGGTGTTGAGACTACAGAATCTGGAGAAGTTGGTGGTCAAAATGAAAAAAAGGAGAGCAAGGGTGCTAGGAGTATTGTGAGGGGAATGGGGACAAGAGTGGCTGATTTTTCACCCACTCATGTGAGTTTAACCAAAGATGCATGTGCAATGGTTATTTGGGGAGATGAACCTGATTCATCTGTAGAGGAAACCCTTGCAAGACCTATAGAAGAAATTGACTGAAAGCTATAATCCACCTTCTGGATAAAGTTATTAATGGCACCAAAACTCATACCATTCCCTATGGCTTCATTCTCACAACTGTGCTTGTACATTTCAATGTACCTATGAAAAGGTGGGAGGTTAGTACAAGCATGGATCATTAATACTCTTTTTGCTTGCGATTATGAAGTCAATGTCACTCCTAAAGAACCTAGTTCATCCAAAAAAGGAACCAGTGAATAGCAAGGTCAGAGCCTTGGTGCAAGAAAGTGAGGCTAAGGATGCTGAGATTAAAAGGCTGAAGAAGAGGTTGATTGAAATGGAGACTAAGAGAGATGCTCTCAAAACTAAGCTGGCAAGAGAAAAAGAGAAGAATGATGGCTTTCTTCAAGGTATGCTGAAACTCCTCCAAGTCAAAAACCAAGCACCTAGTTCTTCCCAACCTTAAGCCTCCTAGCCTAATGTAAATAAACCAGTGAACCAGCTCGGGACTTTTTGTTTCTTTTGCTCATGTTTTCAGTATTTTTATTTCTTCTTATGCTTTGTGGTAGAATCTTATCAATCACCAATGAAATTCACTGTCTTTTGCTCTAACTATTTATATTTCTTTGATGGTTAAAATTATTAGCTTGATCTATGATGATTAATCCATGATTGCATTTTAAGTAGCCTCAGTAGCCATGAGTAAGCTTTAAAATCTGGTTATCTCACATTTTTTATGCAACTTTTTGATGATGCCAAAAGGGGAAAAAAGGTTGTGCTTTAAACAAGTGATGTTTATAACATAATGTACCTGGTTCTTGATGATAAGTGATAAAAAGGAAAAATGTTTCTAACATTGTGCTGATGTTGAGCTGAGTTGAAACAGGGCCTAAGCTTATGAAAAGCATAGAGTTTATCATCATCAAAAATGGGGAATTTGTTAGCCCAAGTAAAGTTTAGTTTTGAAGACTAACAAAGGAACTCAGGATGAACCAGGTCCATCCCTCAGGTGCACAAAAACGGGCAGATTCGAGCATGTGGGTTGCACGTGAAGGAGATAAGCTTAACTTGGTGTATTTAATATCTCCTGATCGAAAAGGTTGCATAATTGATAAGGAGAAGGACTCCTTAATCAAAGAGAATACTATCCAAGATAGGGAAGGAGTTAGAAGTTGAAATCAACTAGAACTCTTCCACTAAGGAAGACTGGCATCAGAACTCGAGTTATTTCTTCATCTACTAACTCTATAGATTGTAGGATGTCCTCACATTACATGTGTTGCACAAAAACACAGAAGTTAAACGTGAATTGAGAGCAAAATAGCAAAGGCTTTTTGCAAGCAGTTCGTGTGTAATTCAATTGTTGAAACCTAAAGCTACATGAACCAGATTGAAAAACCGGCTCCATAAAATTTTTTATGTGTCTTTCTTTATTTCTAGGTCAATTGTAGTAGGTGTTTTCATATTGTACCTTTCAGCTTTCATAGAATCAATTGTAATAGGTACTTTGAGTATTCAAGTTAGAATTAACTTGAAGTTGTCACAACAGTTAGAGGCTGGTTGCTACAACGGGATTAGAGGTAATCCTTAGGTTTACAAAGAGTTTTGTAAATGCTGTTTTGGCTCAGTGATTTAGTGAAGTGTTAGGGAAAATTCTACTGAGTAGTAGGTCGTGGTTTTTTCACCTTTTGAGTCGGGTGTTTTCCACGTAAAAATACTTGTTTTCTTTATTTTCTATATTTACTATTTCGCAAACAGTAGTAGTTAGAACACCTAGAAGAACCAGGTTCTTCTAGAGCAAAAATTGGGTACCACACAAATCAACCCGCCTCTTGTGTGGTATTGACGCTTAAAACATCAAGAAGAATAGAAGTGAAATTGTCCCTAAACTCTGTAGCCTCTACGAGATAAGTACAGACGTCTCTGTACTGATCCCTAGACTCTACTAAGCCTGTTCATGAATCATGAGACCTAAGTAACCTAGTGCTCTGATACCAACTTGTCACGACCCGGAATTCTCACAGTCAGGACCGTGATGGCTCCTAATATCATACTCGCTAGGCAAGCCAACGTTAGAGTTTTATTAACCTGTTTCTTTTACATTTCATAGTTTAAAATTAAACAAGCTACATCAAACTGAAATAAATGCGGAACTACATAATTGATCGGTTATCTATATACTATTAATAATACAGAAATTGTTACCACCTAGAGCTGGTGTCACAATCCACGAACATTCTATGAATTACTACAAATACTAGTCTGGAAGAAATTACATCTGTTTGAAACGAAAGAAAAATAGAATGGAAGAGATATGGGAGGGGACGCCAGGTCTTGCGGACACCAACATGTCTACCTTGGGTCTCTAGTCCGAAATCCTGCAGCTAATCTCTCAATCAGCTACTGCCTGCATCGAAATCTGCACAGAAAGTGCAGAGTATAATATCAGTACAATCGACCCCATGTACTAGTAAGTGCCGAGCCTAACCTCGATGAGGTAGTGACAAGGCTATGGCGGGGCAATTACAATATAACCTGCAAACAGTGTACAATAAAGAAGAAAGAAGTGCAGAATAAAATAAAACAGTAACTTGCAAGGAATAAACAGAACTCCGGTATCTCATCAGTATCTAGCTATAACCAATCCTCAAATAAAATATAAAACTCCGGAAATATCTTACACAGTTGAATAAAAACATAGAAACACATAAATGATACGGCGTGCATCCCGATCACACCATACATCAATATTAGTATACATATTCACCCTTATTACTCCTTATTAATCAATCCTTATTCCTCTTGTTGCGGCGTGCAACCTGATCCCACCAGACAATAGTAAATCACCCTTATTACTCCTCAATATATCACCCTTATTCCTCCTATTGCGGCTTACAACCCGATCCCACTAGACAATAAAATTTCACCGGTATTCCTAAATATATATCACCCTTATTCCTCTTGTTGCGGCGCGCAACTCGATCCTACCATATCAGTACCAATCACACAATAAGAACAAAAATTCCACAATTTAGCTCAAAACCCTCCACAATAATTAAGTCTCAACCAAAGTAAATAGAACGATATACATATATGAAACTTCACCTATACGCCACCGACATGGATTTTCACATAGCAAATAAGTTGGGGATCCCTAATCCCTCAATTCAAATTTAGATACAACACTTACCTTGATCCTCCATCCACTCACTGCTCAACTACCGTTTTTTCTCTTGATTCCACCTCCAAACCACTCGTATCTAGTCATAAATAACTTAATAACATCAAATATTGCTAAAGAAATCAATTCCAATACATAATTAGGTTTCCCAGCATTTCCCCCAAAAAGTCAAAAATAGACCTCGGGCCCGCTTGGTCAAAACCCGAGGTTTGGAGCAAAACCCATTAAACCAATCACCCCTGAGCCTGAATATGTAAGTAGTTCCGTAATCCTAACCCAAATTGAGGTATAAATCCCCAAATTGCAAAAACTCCCAATTCTCCCAAAATCCCTAATTTCTACCATGAAAGAACAAGATTTAGGGCTTGAAATCTAATGGGTATTGATGGAAATTGAAGGAAATAAGTTAAAGAACATACCCCTATGATTTTGGTATTGAATTCCCTCTAAACAAATTACCCTAGGTTGAGTTCTAGTGGAAGAGATATGAAAATATTAAGAAATCCCGTTTTAAAATCTGATTTTTAAAAACTGGACATGCCTTCATCGCATTCACGATGGACCTATCACGTTTGCGAAGCTGCGTTCCTAATGACCTTCACCTTTCGCGAGATACCCTTCACGTTCACGAAGGAATATCCCCCCAACCTTCGCGTTCGCGAGCCACTTTCCGCGTTTGCGTAGAGTAATTTTCCCCCTCCCCCAGGTCCCTGCTTCGCGTTCGCGATAGACAGGCCGCGTTTGCGAAGGGTAAAGCCCCCACTACTCCACGTTCGTGACCCTATCTACGCGTTCGGATAGAAGAAAATATTTCCCCTGCCAAAATGGCCTTGGCGTTCGCGAGAGATGCTTTGCGAATGCGAAGAAGGAAATCAGCAAAAACTGAGCTAAAGCCAAAAACCAATATTTTTCTAAGTCTAAGCATCCCGTAGCCTATCCGAAACTCACCCGAGCCCTCGGGGCTCTAAACCAAACATGCACACAAGTCTTAATACATCATACGAACTTGCTCGCGCGATAAAATCGCAAAAATAACATCTAAAGCTACGAATTTAGCACCAAATTGCATGAAATTTTCAAGAAAGTTTTAAAACTTCTAACTTTACAAACAAAGGTCCGAATCACATCAAATCAGTCCCGTTTCTCACTAAATTTTGCAGAAAAGGTATTAATATTATAATGGACCTGTACAGAGCTCCGGAACCTAAATACGGGCCCGATACCAATAAAATCAAGTTCTTTAAATTATTAAATTTTCATCCTTTTCAATTTTCTTGAAAAAATTCATTTCTCGGGCTAGGGACCTCGGAATTTGATTCTGGGCAAACGCCCAGGTCCCATATTCTTATACAGACCCACTAGGACCGTCAAAACTCAGGTTCCGGTCCATTTACCCAAAACATTTACCAAAGTCAACTAAAATCAACTTTTTAAGACAAAATTATTATTTTATCATTTTTCCACATAAGGGTTTTTCAAAAGTACGCCCGGACTGCGCACGCAAATCGAAGAGGAATAAAAATGAGGTTTTTAGGCCTCAAAATGCAGAATGAAAATTTTAAATCATAAGATGACCTTTTGGGTCATCACAATTAAAGAATGACTATTGTTTTGAAAAACATTGTTGCTGAGCTCAACAAAAGGTTGAAACTTAATGGTGACAACTATGAAAGCTAGAGCTTGAAAGTCCAGTATGTACTAGAGGAGCAAGAGACTATGGACGCCATTAATAATGCTATGAATGAGCATGAGGAAAGCAACATTGCTCAGCATAGGCATGAACATAAAGCCTATGGCAGTTGGAAGAAAAAGAACTCCACTGCTCGGTTTAAGTTGTTGAGCATCTTGGATGATGACATCCTAAGGGAGTTTAAGGATCACCAAAGAGCTATGGAACTTTGTAATGTTTGAGGAAAAGGTTTGGTACATGTGCCACTGCAAGTCTGCGATCTTTAACGATCAAATTTGATTCATGTAAGAAATGCTCATAACATTCAATGAAAACACATCTAAGGCAAATGGCAAATATGATCAGGGAGTTGAAAGATGTTGGTCATGTATTGACTAATTAAAAACAAATCCAAGTTGCCATACGCTCTTTACCTAGTTTTTGGATGAAAATGCATTTGACCCATAATGACCGAATCACAACTCTGGAAGATGTCCGAAGGCATCTTGAATTAGAAGACGAACGACTTGAGGCTGCAAAGCCAATAGCTGAGTTGCACATGGCAACAACCTCCAAAACCAAGAGTGATTCAAATAAAAGGAACTGGGAAAGAAGGGAGGGCCACCTCAAGCTCAGCATACAAAAAGGGAAAAGATGAAAAGGGCAAGAACATATGTCCCAAACGTGTCAAAAATGCTAAAGTTAAATGCTATAATTGTGAAAAAGGGTCACTATGCCAGAGATTGCTCTGAGCCTCCTAGAAAGGTATTTCACGATGCTCGAATTAGTGAACTTTGTGTTTCTAGTTCTGTTTTTCTAACCGAATCTAATTCTTTATAGATTGTAGACTTAGGAGCAACATACCACATAACATGGGAACACAGTTCCTTTATTGAATTTCGGAGAGTTCCACGTGGAGCAAACTGGATATATATGGGCAACAACAATAAATTTGTTGTTGAAGGGATCAATACATGCAAGTTAGTCCTGTGTGGTGGTCGAGACCTAATATTACATGATGTTCTCTTTGCATCAACAATTCGCCGAAATGTTATTTCAGTTTTTCTAAAGGCAGGATTTGACTTTTTTTTTGTCACGGCAAATCTGCCAAGTTAACTTTTGGTTGAACTTTATTTGGTTTTGGTCATGTGACCAGAGGTTTAATTATTATAGATTTGGATTATGATTCATTGAATAATAATAATAGTTTTTCTATGTTAGTTTCTTCACAAAAATATGATAGTAATGTAAACATATAGCATGCTAGACTTGGTCATATTGGCCAACAAAGAATGCAAAGGTTAGAAAACAAGGTTTTCTTTCCAACATTGAATATGTGGAATTGTCTACTTGTGAAAATTGTCTAGCTGGATAATCTGCAAGAAAACCTTTTGGTCAGGCAACTAGAGCTGAATATCCTTTGCAATTAATCCATTCAGACATCTGTGGGCATATGAATGTTAGAGCTAGGCATGGAGTAAGTTATTTCATCATATTTATTGATGAATTTACACATTTCAGTTATGTCTATCTAATTTCCCACAAATCAGAAGCAATAAGTTGCTTCAAGCCCCATATGAGCTTAGTGGAAAATCAATTAGACAATATGATAAAAGATCTTCGAACTGACCATGGTCGTGAATACTTTTCAACCTAATTTAATAATTTAGGTGATGAAAAGGTAATTGTATCAGTTGACTATCCCAAATACTCCACAACAAAATGGTGTTGTGGAGAGAAGAAGCAGAACTCTCATAGAAATGGTTAGGTCAATGACGACACAAACTAACCTCCTAATAAGTTACTGGGGTGATGTATTGCTTAATGCCACCTTTGTGCTTAATCGAGTGCCTACAAAATCAGTTACTACTACTCCATATGAATTATAGACTGGAAGACAACCCGACTTGAATGTATTAAAACCTTGGGGTTGTGTTGCCTATACACATGATTCCTCTTACAAATATGGCAAATTGGGCCCGAGGGGAAAGAAAAGGATCCTTATAAGATACTCTAAAATATCAAAGGGTTATGTATTTATAAGTCAGCAAGACAGTGAGATTGAATCACGAGATATCACATTCTTAGAGGATAAATTCCTTAAGAAGGGAGAGGTAGGTGAAGACCTAACCTTATTTCATATAATGGATTAAGAAGTACAAGGATCAATTCCTTCGAGTGAGAGAATTTTAGCAGATAATGAATTAGTTTCTCATCAAAGACCTCTTTAATAAAAGTAATCCGTCTACGTTTGGTGGAAGTGGCCAAATGGATCTTGTTCCAAGTGGGAGCGAGATGGTCACAGATCTTGTTTCAAGTGGGAGCATGATGAATATTCTTCATCCGAGTGGGAGCAACATTGATCCAAATTGGAACAATGATGAATCAAAAATAAGATGTGGTTCTCATAAAAAAGATTCCCTATCGGCGATTTGATGTTGAAGGCGGCGAACTTTTTATGATGCTCCTACAAGAAGAAAATGAGCCTAAAAGTGTAAAAGTGGCTCTCTCATGGTCTTCTAAGGATTAATGGACAAAAGCAATGGAAGATGAATTGGAGTCTATGAGAGTCAACAAAGTTTGGGAACTAGTTGACCTCCCTAAAAGACATAAAGCAATTGGGAGCAAATGGGTTCTCAAAATTAAGCTCAAGGCTGATGGCACAACTGAGAGATATAAGGGTCGACTGATGGAGAAAGGGTATACACAGCAGAAAGGAAAAGACTATGAAGAAAATTTCTCGCCTGTTGTACGATTTACCTTGGTTCGCCTTATTCTTGCTATTGTTGCAAGCTTGGATCTTGAATTACATTAGATTGATGTAAAGACTGCCTTTCTCAATGGAGAATTATATGAATAAATTTATATACAACAACCTGAGTGTTTCATTAAAAAAAGCCACGAACAAAAGGTTTGTAGACTTTCGAAGTCTATTTATGACCTCAAACAATCTTCAAGGCTGTGGTATATATTCTTTTAGAATGTTCTTGTATCCAATGGTTTTACCATGATGGATGGATACCATTGTGTTTATACCAAAAGATCAAGTAACAAGCTTTTGATTTTAACATTATATGTAGATGACATACTTATAACTGGAAATGATAAGGAGTTTATAACCGAGATAAAGTCATGGTTATCATCCCAATTTGAGATGAAAAATATGGGTAAAGCCACATATATTCTTAGAGTAAGGATTTCAAGAGACCATCCAAAGAAACTATTGTATTTCTCACAAGAGAATTACATTAGAATAGTTCTTGAATGATTCAATATGCAAAATAGTAGCCCAGTTGAAACTCCTATCAGTAAAGGCCATACATTAGCAAGTCAGATCTGTCCTAAGACTCCTGAAGAGACATAAAGAATGAGTTGAGTTCCTTATAGGTGCGCAGTCGGAAGTCTAACGTATACTATGGTATGCACTAGACCCGATATATGTCAATTAGTTGTTTTGGTAAGTAGATATCAAACTGACCCAGGTTTAGCACATCGGCAAGTAGTAAAGAGGATCATGAGATATCTGAAGGGAACTGCTGATTATACCCTTTGATACCAAGGCAGCAAGGATCTGCGATTAGTTAGATATAGTGATGCTGATTATGGAGGAGATCTAGATAAAAGGAAGTCTACCTTAGGATATGTTTTCTTACCCAGTGATGACGCCATATCATAGCGTAGTAAGAAACAATCATGTGTATCACTATCTACGATGGAAGCCGAATATGTGGCTCTTGCATCATCAGCACAAGAAATTGTTTGGTTGAAAAAGTTCTTGGAACACTTGTTGGATATCGTAGAAAATGCTGAACCAGTATTAGTCTACTGTGACAGTGAAGCTGCAATATCCTCTACCAAGGACCCTAAGTTTTATTGTAAAACAAAACACATAGATATCAAGTATAACTATGCGAGAGACATGGTTAGACGCAAGGTAGTGAATGTGAAGTATGTGTCTGCAAAAGATATGTTAGAAGATCCATTGACCAAGGCTTTGTGTAGAGATGTATTTGTGAGACACACTAGGTCTCAAGGCTTACGTAGACTCTGAGATACTTTGTTAGTTATTTATTTTGCTCGTTCACAAACTAATATTCTTTGATTATCAATAAAGTTGGTTTACATACGTACATATTTTTATTGTTGAATATTATGTGCATTCTTTATTTTTTGATATGTATGTCAGGTAGACAAGAGGTTTTCCTTCTCACACAGGAAACCGCCTCTTTATCTTAGTGATGTGAGGAGATGAGACATAGTTTTAAGCAGAATTATCATAAGGATAATTGAGAGCTATTCGCTTAAAATCAGAATATTACTTAAACAATGGCATAAGGTCATTAGGGTGAAAAATGTTCACCTAGTCTACTTTGTGAGCTAGATGTGAGAAACAAATGGTATTGTAGATCAAAGAACTCAAATATAGATACTTGTGGTGTCTAAATATCATCTCTACAACATTCTTTATGAGATAAAGACATACTCTCCATGAGAAAAGGAACAAAATGTTGTAACACATGTTTCATACCATGTGTGCTAATGTCGACCAATTGAGTTAACATAAGTCCATTCTCAACTTATTGTTGTGTGAGACTCAGAGCTTTTATGATGGCTCAAGATTTTGTACCCTCAAAGACTCCAATCAGATAGTTAATACTTAGTAAGATGTTAACTATCTTAGTATGTTTCCAAAAGACCATGTACACAGATTCAGTCGGGTGGAGCATATCTAGAAATGCAGTCATACTAATGTTAAGGGAATCGTGAGAAAAGGAAGAATACTGATGGAATCTCATTTATTTGTATGCACTGGTGCACCAATTATAACTTATGAGTTATGATTGTGAATACAAGAAATAATGATATATGAGATTTTGAGACTATATCAAATGTGATTTATATGATCTAGGATGCTACATACTTTATGATCTACTTGTAGGTTTGACTCAACGAGAGGCTATATGCTCCTAAAAGATGTATAACACTTAGCTCTCACAGTATACTGGTCGCACGGTCTACTTCCCTGTATGAATGATTGAGGAGATACGAATATGTTTATGAAATTCGATGAGAACTCCCATTATATGTGAGTAGGAGATGTAGGAAAATTGGGTCCACCCATAAAGGGTGCTTTAAGGCCCAATAGGGTTATTAGTTAACCTTAATATTCTCCTATAAAAATACACGTACAGTGTACAATATAAAATATAGAAAAGTAGTATTTTCCCACGCTCTCTTACCCAAAATCCGATGAAGGGTTTAGACTGTAGAATAGGGGGTTGATCCAACATACTGTGACAGCCACCATCAACCAGTGATTCCAGCCACGGTTCCTCCGTTTTTTCCGTTTTCGCTATGCGAACAAGTAAATTCTCGTTTTACGATTTACGCGCTATCTAATGTGTTTTCCTTTAGAAATATATATTTTTACTGTGACACCATTAACACAAAAAGTTCTCAAGAATATGTTTTTATTTATTCCTATTTTACATTTTATTTCTAATTTATTAGAACTCATGATCGCCTATAAATTTGACATACTATGCCCTCTTTCTTCTATTTTTTCCACATTTATAATATCTTCTGGCTTGGAGTAAAATTTGTTATAAATCATATAGAGCGACGAAAAATAAATTAGAAACATATCCTCTGTCATTCTTGTACAAATAAGTGCAAAAACTTCCCTTCAATTTATTTGTCAATACTAGATTGATTGAGCCCCATGTGTTATATAGATAGATTAGGGACTCTTATGGAGGAAGCAATAAGTAAAGACCGAAAGAATAATTCTAATTTATCATATAATAATATTACAATCATTTTCATATAATGCTTTGTCAAGATTGATGTAATAGCATGGCACAGACAATTCAATAAGTAAACATCATTTAAAACTACAAGAAAAATAGAGAGGTTGTGACGACCCGACAAGTCGTCTCATGAGTTACCGCTCCGTTTTCCCCATTTCTGCTTCTTATTACTTTGTTAAGTTTTATTTCATGTCATCGGGTTGATGGGATCGGGTTCGGAGAGGTTTTGGCAAGGTTTGAGACACTTAGTCTCTTTTAAGGAAACTTAAGTTGGAAAAGTCAACTGGATGTTGACTTATAAGTTAGAGGGCTCGGATGTGAGTTCCTATGGTTCGAATAGCTTTGGGAGGTGATTTGGGACTTAGGAGCGTGATCGGAATGTGTTTTGGAGGTTCAGAGTAGATTTAGGCTTGAATTGGCAAAATTGAATTTTTAGCGTTTTCCCGTTGATAAGTGAGATTCTGATATAGGGATCGGAATGGAATTTCGAGAGTTGCAGTAGTTCCGTTGGGTCATTTGGGATATGTATACAAAAATTCAGGTCATTTGGACGTGGTTTGGTTGGGGTTTTGATCAAAAGCGTAATTTAGAAGATTTTGGAAACTTAGGCTTCAATCCGATGTATTTTGTTTTATTCGATGTTGTTTGAGGTGTTTTGAATATTGGTATAAGTTTGAATAAGGTTATAGGATATGTTTTTCCTTTTGTTGAGGCCCTGAAGGCCTCGGGTGATTTCGGAGGGTTGACGGAGAGTTGGAATTTTTGGTGAAGCTGCAGAATTTTTTGATTATGTTGTTTCTGCACCTGTGGATTGGGGACCGTAGGTGTAATGTCGCAGATGCAAGGAAAGGACCGCAGAAGCGGTCAAGGAGGTGAAGGGAAGGAGCCACAGATGCGGTAGGCTGAGCGCACCTGCAGTGGCGCATGTACGACTACTTGGTCGCTGGAGCGATTTTTGGACTTTAAGTGAAAAACCGTAGAAGTGGTTCGAGGACTGCAAATGCGGTGTCGCAGAAGAGGGATTTTGTCCGCAGATGCGAAATCGCTCGGCCAAAAGGTATAAATTTTTTCCTTCGCGATTTTTGAGCTATTCCACCATTGCTAAGTTGGTTTTTGGAGCTTTTTGATCGATTTGATGATGGATTTCAAGGGGGTTTCATTGAGGTAAGGATTTTGGACCTAAACCTCATTTCTATGGTATTATTTCATGGATTAGATATGTAATTAATGGATTTTATGGGCTAAAAAATTGGGACTAGGGCTTGAGATTATGAGACTTTAAAATTGGAATTTGAGGGATCATTTGGGCTCCGATTTCAGTATTCTTGGTATGTATGAACTCGTGGAAGGATAATGATTCCATTGATGTGATTTTTATTGAGTTTAAACACGTGGGCCCGGGGTTCGGGTTTGGCCAATTTCGGGATTTTTGGTATAATTTGATTTATTTCGCATGGGCTTCGTCCCTTTAGCCTATTCCCATGTTATGATTTTGATTTTGGGTAGATTCGGCACGAGTTGAGGCCGAGGCGAGAGGCAAAGGCATCGCAGAGTAGTATTTTTCATCCGGTTTGAGGTAAGTAACCATTGTAATCTGGAACTGAGGGTTTAACCCTCGGTATTTCGAAATGTTTTGATAAATGAGGTGACGCACATGCTAGGTGATGAGCGTTTGGGCATGCACCGTTAGGGATTGGGACTTGATCCATCCCGTAGCGAATATTAAGCCGCGTACTTGATTTGAAACCTTATGTTATCTCATATTTTAGACCTTTATACTGTATTATGGGCTATATGCCATGTTTGGGGCCTTGTGCCGACCTGTTGAAACCCTTAGGGGCATTTTTATTGTTGTTCCTTACTCTATTTGTTTGAAAGCATATCCTGAGTCATATTTTATATGTTTATAGTTTAACACTAGTTTTATCACTGTACTTATTAAATATGAGAATTGTTCGGACTGAGTTCCCTGATTCCTTCTGTTATGCCCGAGCAGCTGTGAGGTTAATGACTGAGAGAGGTTAAGGACTAAATGGTGAGTGCATATATATATATATTATGGATCGGATTGCACGAGCGATACTTATATGTATCGGGCTGCATCGATATATATATTGGATCAGGCTGCATGCCGCAGCGATATGACGCTTGGGCTGTAGGAGCCCCTCCGGAGTCTATACACCCCCAGTAAGCGTAGTCGACTATAAACTATGGATCGGGCTGCACGACGCATCGGTTACTATGATTATTACTATTATGAGATATTAATGAGCCTAAGTGTTGAGTGTGAATACGGAGTGACGAGAGCTGAGTCGCGAGTGATTGAGAGGCTGCCTGAGAGGCCATATTCTGAGTGATACCTTGCCCGATGGGCCCATTTATGATATTTTTGCTGATTTCATTCTTCTTTTAAAATAAGCCTCTGTTAAAAATTGCTAAGTAAATGATTTCAAGTAATTCTAATTGAAGCTGAAGTTTTTATGATGAAACTAGTTTTAAACTGTGGAGTTTGATCTATTATCCTGTTGTTTATTCCTTTATATGATTTAACTGCTCGTCACTGGTTTCAGACTTTATTTACTTTAGTTACTTACTGAGTTGGCATACTCACGTTACTCCCTGCACCTTGTGTGCAGATCCAGGTGCCGGAGCGGCAGAGTGAGGGTCCTCAGCATTTTCAAAGTTTGCCAGAGATTGCAAGGTAGCTGCATGGCGTCCGCAGCCCTGCTTTCCTCCTTCCTATCTTGTTCTTTTCTATATTTTTAAACTTATGATATATTAGCAATTGGTTGTGTATCTAGAGGTTGTAGACTCGTGACACTAGATGTTTAGGTTGTGTTGGGTTACTGTTTTATTGAATTCTGCACATTTTTAGTTGTTTTATATACAACTTATGAAAAATTGAGAATTAACCCGTGTTAGAAAATGGTTTTATAAAAGAAAAAGGGTTGTGATTTATGTTTGGGTTGGCTTGCCTAGTAATGTGATAGGCGCCATCACGATCGGGTATTTTGGGGTTGTGACAAGTTGGTATAAGAGTCTAGGTTACATAGGTCTCGCGAGTCATGAGCCGTTTTAGTAGAGTCTCGCGGATCGGTACAGAGATGTATGTAGTTATCCTTGGGAGGCTGCAAAACCTTTAGGAAAAACTTCATATTCTTGAAATTCTTGTCGTGCGAATCTGTTGATCCGAGTACTAAACTTCTGTTATTCCATTCCCTCACAGATGGTGAGGACACGTGCTACCTGGAAGGATAGACGACCACCAGTACCACTAGTTGGGGCCACTAGAGGCCGCGGACGTGGTCGAGACCGTGGTAGGGGTAGAGCAGTTAGGGCAGCACCTGCAGATCCACCAGCTTCCCCAATTCAGGATCAGGTCCCAGTTGTGGACGCTACAACAACACTAGCTCAGGCACCAGCTGTGCCTAATGTGATTCTATGCCTTCAGGAGTAATTAGCTCAAATTTTATCAGTGTGTACCGATTTGGCTCAGGTGGTCTCAGTTACTATGGCCGCAACTACTTCTCAGGCTGGGGGAGGTACTCATACTCTCGTTGCTCGCACACCTGAGCAGGTTGTGTAGGGACTTCAAACACCGGGGGCACCTCCAGCCCAGCTGGTTGCACCAGCTTAGGAGTGTGTGGTACTAGTTATGCCGGACGATGAGAAGCATCGACTAGTGAGGTTTGGTAGACTTCAGCCTCCGAATTTCAGCGATGCGGAGGGCGAGGATGCCCAAGGTTTCTTGAATAAGTGCCAGAAGATGCTTCGCATAGCGGGTATTCTAGAGACCAGTGGTGTAGCATTTACTACTTTTCAGTTTTCTGGAGTTGCCTTTACTTGGTGGGAGGCTTATGAGAGGTGTATGCCTGTTGCTGTAGTGCACCTTACCTGACAGCAATTCTCTGTTCTCTTTCTGGAGAAGTATGTGCCACAATCTCGCCGAGAGGAGCTGCGTAGGCAGTTCGAGCAGTTGCATCAGGGAGAGATGACTATGACCCAGTATGAGATGTGGTTCTCTAAGTTAGCTCGTCATGCGGTCTGGTTGGTTCCCACAGATCGAGAGAGGATCAGGAGGTTCGTTGATGGCCTCACATATTAACTTCGGATTCTCATAACTAGAGAGAGGGTGATAGGTGCTACTTTCGAGGAGGTTGTTGACATTGCCCGTGAGATTGAGTCGGTTTGTCGCCAGGAGCGAGAGGAGAGGGAGGCCAAGAGGCCTCAGGGATCTGGTAGCTTTAGTAGTGCTCCTTCGAGGGGTTAGTTCAGCACGACAGAGGCCGTCCATTCAGGCAGGCTCAGTTAGCTCGCCCAGTGTATCGGGGGGCATCATCGGGTCATGGTTATCACAATTCTCATCAGGGCCATTCATCCCTCAGTGCCCTTCCAGCCTAGAGTTTGTCTCGTGCTCTATCAGTTCTGGGTTCTTCCATGCCAGGTCTTTCTACTGCACATTCTGGTGCTAGGGGTTCCCTTCAGTCCCCCGGGGAGTTGTTATGAGTGTGGAGAGTTTGGGCATATGAGGAGGCAGTGTCCTCGTCTTCTTGATGGTCCGTCTCAGCAGAGGGGTCAGCCCCCAATTTCAGCTCCAGTTACTTCACCACCCGCCCAAGCAGCTAGAGGTAGGGGTCAGTCAGCTAGGAGTCGCTCTAGAGGGGGAGGTCGATTAGGTGGTGGTGAGTCTCATTTATATGCCCTTCCAGGTAGACCAGATGTTGCTGCTTCAGATGACATGATTTCAGGTATTGTTTCAATCTGCCACAGAGATGCCTCTGTATTATTTGATCCCGGTTCCACCTTTTCTTATGTGTCGTCATAATTTTTCCCGTAATTGGGATATGCCCCGTAAGTCTTTTGTTTCACCTATTTATGTATCTACTCCAGTGGGCGATACTGTTGTTGTAGACTGTATGCACCGGTTGTGTGTGGTGACTATTAGGGGTTTGGAGACCCGAGTGGATCTTTTATTATTGTGTATAGTGGATTTTGATATTATTTTGGTCCTGGATTGGCTATCTCTGTGTCGTTCTATTATGGACTGTCATGCCAAGACAGTCACATTGGCTATACCGGGTGTGCCAAGGACTGAGTAGCGAGGTTTGACTGATTATGTTCCTAGTAGATTAATCTCATTCTTGAAGTCCCAGTGTATGGTTGGGAAGGGTTATTTTTCTATCTAGACTTTGTGAGGGATGTCAGAGCAAAGACTCCCAGTATTGATTTTGTCCCAGTTGTGAGGTATTTTCCTAATGCATTTCCTACAGACCTACCGGGCATGCCACCAGATAGGAATATTGATTTTGGTATTGACTTGGTGCCAGGCACTCAGCCCATTTCTATTCTGCCGTATCATATGGAACCAGCAGAGTTGAAGGAGTTAAAGGAGAAGCTTTAGGAACTCCTTGATACGAGGTTCATTCGGCCTAGTGTGTCGCCTTGGGGTGCGTCGGTTCTATTTGTGAAGAAGAAGGATGGAACTATGAGGATGTGCATTGATTACAAGTAGTTGAACAAGGTAACAATTAAGAACAAGTATCCTTTCCCTCGCATTGATGATTTATTCAACCAGCTTCAGGGAGCGAGAGTGTTCTCCAAGATTGATCTCCGTTCAGGTTATCACCAGTTGAAGATCAGGGACTCAGATATTCTTAAGACAGCCTTTAGGACCCGATATAGTCATTATGAGTTCTTGGTGATGTCTTTTGGGCTTACCAATGGCCTAGCAGCGTTCATCTATTTGATGAATAGTATGTTCTGGCTTTATCTCAACTCGTTTGTCATAGTCTTCATTAATGATATTCCGGTGTATTCGTGTAGTCAGAAGGAGCACGCAGAGCATTTGAGAGTTGTGTTGCAGAGATTGAGGGAGGGGAAGCTTTATGAAAATTTCTCCAAGTGTGAGTTTTGGCTCACTTCAGTAGCTTTCTTGGGGCATGTGGTGTCCAGAGAACGTATTTAGGTTGATCCTAAGAATATAGAAGCGATGTAGAGTTGACACAGACCGTCCTCAGCCACAAAGATTCGCAATTTTCTTGGTTTGGTAGGCTATTACGACCGGTTTGTTCAGGGATTCTCATCTATCACATCGCCTTTGACCAATTTGACTCAGAAGGGTGCTTCATTTGTATGGTCGGACGAGTGTGAGAAGAGCTTTAAGAAGCTCAAGACAGCCTTGACCACAACTCCAGATCAGCTTCAGGTTCATACACCGTGTTTTGTGATGCTTTAAGAGTTGGTATTGGTTGTGTATTGATGTAGGAGGGTAGAGTTATTGCTTATGCTTCTTGTCAGTTGAAGCCCCATGAGAAGAACTACCCCGTTCATGATTTGGAGTTGGCTACCATTGTTCACGTATTGAAGATTTGGAGGCATTACTTGTATGGTGTGTCTTGTGAGGTGTTTACTGATCATCATAACCTCCAACACTTGTTCAAATAGAAGGATCTCAATTTGAGGCAGCGGAGATGGTTAGAGTTTCTAAAGGATTATGATATCACTATATGGTACCATACGGGGAAGGCTAATGTGGTGGCCGATGCCTTAAGCCGAAAAGCGGTGAGTATGGGAAGTTTGGCATATATTCCAGTTGGGGAGAGACCTCTTGCAGTTGATGTTCAGGCCTTGGCCAATTGGTTTGTGAGGTTGGATATTTCGAAGCCCAGTCGGGTATTGGCTTGTGTAGTTTCTTGGTCTTCCTTCTATGATCGCATCAGAGAGAGCCAGTATGATGATTCACATTTGCTTGTCCTTAAGGATAGAGTTCAGCATGATGATGCCAGAGATATGACTATTGGTGATGACAGAGTATTGAGGATGTAGGGCCGGATTTGTGTGCCCAATTTAGATGGGCTTCGGGATTTGATTCTGGAGGAAGCCCATAGCTTGCGGTATTCCATTCACCCGAGTGTCGCGAAGATGTATCAGGATTTGAGGCAACACTATTGGTGGAGGAGAATGAAGAAAGACATTGTGGCATTTGTAGCTTGGTGTCTCAATTGTCAACAGGTGAAATATGAGCATCAGAGGCAGGGTGGATTGCTTCAGCAGATAGATATTCGGGAGTGGAAGTGGGAGCGGATCACCATGTACTTTGTAGTTGGGCTACCACAGACTTTGAGGAAGTTCGATGCTATTTGGGTTATTGTGGATCGGCTGACCAAGTCCACGCACTTCATTCCTTTGTGTACTACCTATTCTTCTGAGCAGTTGGCAGAGATCTATATTCGGGAGATTGTTTGTTTGCATGGTGTCCCAGCTTCCATCATTTCAGATAGGGGCACTCAGTTTACTTTGCAGTTTTGGAGGTTTGTGCAGCGAGAGTTGTATACTCAGGTTGAGTTAAGTACAACTTTTCACCCTCAGACGGACGGGCAGTTCAAGTGCACCATTCAGATATTGGAGGACATGTTCTGTACTTGTGTCATTGATTTCGGAGGGTCATGGGATAAGTTTCTACCGCTTGCAGAGTTTGCTTATAACAATAGCTACCAATCGAGTAGTGAGATGGCTCCGTATGAGGCTTTGTGTGGGAGGAGGTGTAGATCTCCAATTGGTTGGTTTGAACCAGGTGAGGCTAGGCTATTGGGGACAGACTTGGTGCAAGACGCTTTAGACATGGTAAAGGTGAGTCAGGAGAGGCTTCGTACAGTGCAGTCTAGACAGAAGAGCTATGTTGACAGGAAGGTTCAGTATGTGTTCTACATCGTTGGCGAGAAGGTTCTATTGAAGATTTCGCCCATAAAGGGTGTTATGAGATTTGGGAAGAAGGGGAAATTGAGTCCTCTGTTCATTGGGACTTTTGAGGTGCTTCAGAGGATTGGGAGGTGGCTTATGAGCTTGCTTTGCCACCCAGCTTATCGAGTGTGAATCCGATATTTCATGTTTCTATGCTCCGGAAGTATATTGGGGATCATCTCATGTTTTGGATTTCAGCACGGTTCAGTTAGATGGTGATTTGACTTATGATGTGGAGCCAGTAGCCATTTGGGTCGTCAAGTTCGGAAATTGAGATCAAAAGATATAGCTTCAGTGAAAGTGCAGTGGAGAGGTCGGACCATGGGGGAGGCTACCTGGGAGACCGAGCGAGAGATGCAGAGCAGATATCCTCACCTATTTGAGGGTTCAAGTATGTTTCTTGACTCGTTCGAGGATGAACGTTTGTTTAAGAGGGGGAGGATATGACGACCCAGCCAGTCGTCTCATGAGTTACCGCTCTGTATCCCCCATTTATACTTCTTCTTGCTTTGTTCAGTTGTATTTCATGTCATCGAGTTGATCATTTCGGGTTCGGAGAGGTTTTGTCAAGGTTTGAGACACTTAATCTCTTTTGAGGAAGCTTAAGTTGGAAAAGTTAACCAGATGTTGACTTATGAGTTAGAGGGCTCGGATGTGAGTTCTGATGGTTTAGATAGCTTTGGGAGGTGATTTGGGACTTAGGAGCGTGATCGGAATGTATTTTGGAGGTCTGGAATAGATTTAGACTTGAATTGGAGAAATTGGATTTTTGGCGTTTTCTGGTTGATAGGTGAGATTTTGATATAAGGGTTGGAATGGAATTCCGAGAGTTGCAATAGTTTCGTTGGGTCATTTGGGATGTGTGTGCAATATTTCAGGTCATTCAGACGTGGTTTGGTTGGGTTTTTGATCAAAAGCGTAATTTAGAAGATTTTGGAAACTAAGGCTTGAATCCGATATATTTTGGTTGATTCGATGTTTTTTGAGGTGTTTTGAATATTGGTATAAGTTTGAATAAGGTTATGGGATATGTTTGTGATTTTGGTTGAGGCCTCGAGGCCCTCAGGGTGATTTCGGAGGGTTGATGGAGAGTTGGAATTTTTGGTGAAGCTGCAGAATTTTCTGCTTCAATTGTTTCTGTACCTGCGGATTGGGGACGGCAGGTGCGATGCTGTAGATGCGAGGAAAGGACCGCAGAAGCGGTCAAGGAGGTGAAGGGCAGGAGCCGCATATATGGTAGGCTGAGTGCACCTGCGGTGGAACAGGTGCGACTACTTGGTCGCAGGTGCGATTTTTGGATTTTAAGTGAAAAACCGCAGAAGCTGTTCGAGGACCGCAAATCAGTGTCGCAGAAGCGTAATATTTGCAGCAGATGCGAAATCCTTGGGCCAGAAGGTATAAATTATTTCCTTCGCGATTTTTGAGTTATTCCACCATTGCTAAGTCGGGTTTTGGAGCTTTTTGGTCAATTTGAAGAGGGATTTCAAGGGGGTTTCATTGAGGTAAGGATTTTGGACCTAAAACGCGTTTCTATGGTATTATTTCGCGGATTAGAGCTATAATTAATGGACTTTAAGGGCTAAAAATTGGGGACTAGGGCTTGAGACTAAGAGACTTTAAAATGGGAATTTGAGGGGTCATTTGGACTTCGATTTCAGTGTTCGTGGTATGCAGGAACTCGTGGAAGGATAAGAATTCCATTGATGTGATTTTAATCGAGTTTCGAGACATGGGCCCGGGGTCGGGTTTGGCCAATTTCGGGATTTTTGGTATAATTTGATTTATTTTGCATGGGCTTCGTTTTAGCCTATTCTCATGTTATGATTCTGATTTTGGGTCGATTCGGTGCGAGTTGAGGTTGAGACGAGAGGCAAAGGCATCGTGGAGTAGTATTTTTCATCCGGTTTGAGGTAGGTAACCATTGTAAATATGGAACTGAGGGTACAAACCCCGGTATTTCGAAATGTTCTGATAAATGAGGTGATACACATGCTAGTTGACGAGCGTGCGGGCATGCACCGGCAGGGATTGTGACTTGATCGGTCTCGTAGCAACTATTAAGCCGTGTACTTGACTTGAAACCTTTATACTGTGTTATGGGTTGTATGCCATATTTGGGGCCTTGTGCTGACCTGTTGCGACCCTTAGGGGAATATTTACTGTTGTTCCTTACTCTATTTGTTTGAAAGCATATCCTCAGTCATATTTTACTTGTTTATAGTTTAAAACTGGTTTTATCACTATACTTCTTAAATGTGAGAACTGTTCGGACTGAGTTCCCTGATTTCTACTGTTATGCCCGAGCAGCTGCGAGGTTAATGACTGAGAGAGGTTGAGGACTAAATGGTGAGTGTATATATATATATATATCGGGCTACATGCTGCAGCGATACTTATATGGATCGGGCTACACGCCGCAACGATATATATATTGGATCGGGCTTCACGCTGCATCGATATGACGTTTGGGCTGTAGGAGCCCCTCTGGAGTTTGTACACCCCTAGCGAGTGTAGTCGACTATAAACTATGGATCGGGCTGCACGCCGCAGCAGTTACTATGGTTATTACTATTATGAGATATTAATGAGCCTGAGTGTTGAGTGTGAATACGGAGTGACGAGAGCTAAGTCACGAGTGATTGAGAGGCTGCCCGAGAGGCCATATTCTGAGTGATACCTTGCATAATGGGCCCATTTATGATATTTTTACTAATTTCACTCTTCTTTTAAAATACGGCTCTGTTGAAAATTGCTAAGTAAATGATTTCAAGTAATTCTAATTTAAACTGAAGTTTTTATGACGAAACTGGTTTTAAACTGTGGAGTTTGATCTATTATCCTATTGTTTACTCCTTTATATGATTTAACTGCCCATCACTGCTTCAGACCTTATTTATTTTAGTTACTTATAGAGTTGGTGTACTCACGTTACTCCCTGCACCTTGTGTGCAGATCCAGGTGCCCGAGCGATAGAGTGAGGGTCCTCAACATTTTCAGAGTTTGCCGGAGATTGCAAGGTATCTGCATGGTGTCCGCAGCCCTGCTTTCCTCCTTCCTATCTTGTTCTTTTCTGCATTTTTAGACTTATGATGTATTAGACAGTCGGTTGTGTATCTAGAGGCTCTAGACTCGTGACACCAGATGTTTGGCCGTGTTGGGTTAATGCTTTATTGAATTCCGCACATTTTTAGTTGTTTTGTATACTACTTATGAAAAATTGAGAATTAACCCGTGTTAGAAAATGGTTTTATAAAAGAAAAAGGGTTGTGATTTATGTTTGGATTGGCTTGCCTAGTAATGTGATAGGCACCACCACGACCGGGTATTTCGGGTCCTGACAAAGGTGCAAAACATTAGGAATGCATCTTAAACTATACCTCAAAGTGTGATGACCCAAAATGTCATCTTTAAATTAAATAATTATCTTGGTATTTTAAGACCTTGAAAAGTGGTATCAATAATTCCTCGACCTGTGTACGCTGTCCATATAATTTTCCGGAAGGTGTTTACGTGAAAAATGGATTAAATTGTGAGTTAGAGCTTTAAAACTCAATTGAGTTGACTTCGGTCAACATTTTTAGCAAACGAACTTGGATCCAAGTTTTGACCATTCCGTCAGTTTCGTATCATGATTTCGGACTTGGTCATATGCCCGAAATCAAATTCGTAGATCCCTAGATCAAATTATCGCCATTTAACGAAATCTAGAAATCTAAGGCTAAAGATTTCTTAAGTTTGACCTGAGAATTGACTTTTGAGAAAACGACCCTGGAATAGAATTTTGATGATTCCAATAGTTTCGTATGGTTAATTTGGACTTAGGAGCATGTTCGGATTTGGATTTGGAAGTCCGTAGGAAAATTTAGCACATTTTGGCGAAAGTTGAAAAATAGAAGATTTTTGGAAAAGTTTGACCGAGAGTTGACTTTTTGATATCAAGTTTGGAATCCAGTTCTAAAAATTTTTATAGATTTTTTATGTCATTTATAATTTGTGTGCAAAATTTGAAGTCAATCGGATTTGATTTGATAGGTTTTTGCATCGAATATAGAAGTTGGACGTTCCTAGTTTCATTAGACTTGAATTGGGGTGTGATTCGCGGTTTTAGTGTTATTTGATGTGATTTTAGGTTTCGACTAAGTTCGTATGATGTTTTAGGACTGGTTGATGCATTTTTTTGAGGTCCCGAGGGCCTCGAATGGATTTCGGAAGGTTAAAGGATAAAAAAGCTGCTAAAATTCTCTTTTGGGCAGCTATTGCATTTTTTTCACAGCAGCATGAACAGTAGCTGCGTACAGTAGCGTGAACAGTAACACTGAACAGTAGCATGAATAGTACCCCCCCGTGAACAGTTACACGCGTGAACAGTACCATAAATATTCTGGACAGTTTTAAGTCCTGCAGTGAACAGTTCGGGTTTTTGCCATTTGTTTTGACTTCCAAGCTCGGGTTTTGGGCAATTTTTAGCGAGAAATCACGGGAATTCTTGAGGTAAGTCCATTGTGATCATTATTAGTCAATATTATTGAATTATCATTGAATATCTCGGCTATATTACGTGTTTTTGAGATGTAAATCGGGAATTTGGGCCTAAGGATTTGAAAATAAGATTTGATGATTTGGAGACTGAATTATTGTCGAATTTTGGTAAAATTCGTATGGTTAGACTCCTTGTTAGATAGGGGTTCATATTCCGTAATTTTTATCGAGTTCCGAGATGTGGGCCCCACGGGCGAATTTTTAGTGCAATTTCAGATTTTTAATGGAAAATGTAGATTTCATATGGAATTAATTCCTATAATTTTTATTGACTAAATCGAATTATTGTGGCTAGATTCGAGGCATTCAGCGGTTGATTTGAGAGGAAAAGGCATTGCGGAGTAGGATTTTGCTCAGATTGAGGTAAGTAACGGTTATGAATCTGGTTCTGAGGGTATGAAACCCCGGACATTGTGTCGTATGACTATTTTGGAGGTGACGCACATGCTAGGTGACGGGCATATGGGAGTGCACCGTAGGGATTGTGACTTGGTCCGTCCCGCGAGACTATGGAATCAATTGGCCTACTGTTTAATACATGTTCCTCTGTTTTCATAGAAATTGATTGTACTTCATGTTAGAAATCATGTTTAGGACTTATGTGATCATTGTTGAGACCTGAGAGGTTGGGTACTTGCTGAATTAGTTGCTAAATTACTGTTTTTACTCAGTCATAGCTTTTCTTGCTTATTATGCCTTTGTCTCTTACTGTTTATTGTTGGTACATGATATTACTTCTGTTTGGGCTGTTTATATGATTTATGAGAGTCCGAGAGACTGGAGATAGTGATGACTGAGTAAGGCCGAGGGCCTAGTTGTGAGATATTGATACTATAGCACGTGAGTTGTCCGTACGGGTCCACATATTGATACAGCACGTGAGTTGTCCGTGCAGCACATGAGTTGTCCGTGCAGATCTAGATATTGATACTATATCATGTGAGTTCTCCGTACAGCACGTGAGTTGTCCATGCGGATCCAGATATTGATACTATAGCACGTGAGTTGTCCGTGCAGCACGTGAGTTGTCCGTGCAGATCCAGATATTATTTTATAGCACGTGAGTTGTCCCTCCAGATTATAGCGTTTGGGCTTAAGGAGCCCCTCCAGGAGTCTGTACACTCCCAGTGAGCGCAGGTATATGATAGCATGTGAGTTGTCCGTGCATTTTATAGCGCTTGGGCTGAAGGAGTCCCTCCGGAGTCTGCACACCCCCAGTGAGCGTAGGTACCTATTGAGTATGATTATTGAGGGCTGAAAGCCTAGTGATTGAGCTGTTGAGATGAGCTGAGTGACTGTTGCCTTGAGAGGCCATATTTAATTTCAGTTAATTGCTACACTTAGTTGCTATTTGTCCCTGTCATACATATTTCTGGAATATTTGATATCTGGTTTATTTGAGTATGCATTGATGAGACTTAAACTGTTAAATTGAAAGTTTGACTACTCTTATTTGAAAGTTATTGAGATAACTGTATTAGTATAGCTCGTCACTACTTCTCAGTTCCTTAATTATTTCTATTACTTACTGAGTCCCCTTGTACCTCTTGTACAGATCCAGGCACTTCTGGTCACGGTGGTTGCTGATTGATAAGTCAGACTCAGGAGACTATTGAGGTAGCTGCATGGCGTTCGCTGACCTTGACTCTCCTTTCCTTTCATATTCTACTATTCTATATTTTCAGACAATGTTTTATCAATCGGATGTTTTATCATTTAGATGTTCATGCACTCAGTGACACCGGGTTTTGGGGATGGTTTGTTTAGTAATTTTGGAGTTATATTCTATTCTTAAAGGTTTTATTTAATATTAACTGCTTCTTTGTTTATTTAAAAGTTCTACTGTGTTGTGATGTTGAGTTGAGGCTTGCCTAGTACCACGATAGGCACCATCATGACAGGTGAGATTTTGGGTCGTGACAAGTTGGTATCAGAGCACTAGGTTACATAGGTGTCACAAGTCATGAGCAGGTTTAGTAGTGTCTTGCGGATCGGTACAGAGACGTCTGTACTTATCTTCGAGAGGCTGCAGAACCCTTTAGGAAATTCCACATTCTTGAATTCTTATCGTGCGACATTGATTAAACTTGAAGCATAATTCCTTGAATCATAATTCCACATTCGTGTGTGCACATGAGCGCTCGGTATCTGCTGTACATCGACAACTTGTGATTCCCTAGATGAGGTACGAGATGTGATTTCTGTGTGTGATGTTGGGACAGTCTGGAGGACTTAAGGCCAGGTATGGTTGTTGCTTGAGTATTGAGATTTTGATTGTGTGAGCACGTGCATTTGGGACTTATATGTCCGTTTGTGTCCTTATTGGTGGGATTTGTGACTGGATGACTAGGGGTGAGTATGATTTGACTGCAATATGTGTTCAAATTGTTCGAATGTGACGGGAAGAGTTTGCTGAGGATGTAGAAAGGATTATTGGGTGTTTGATTTTTGTCTTGATTTGGCATATGGCCTCGAGCTATGGGTGTATTGAAGGACCTCTCGTGTAGTTTAGTTGTGGAGAAGAGTAAATCTTCATGTTGTGTTATGAGTTCAGACTCAGAGGGGGATTAAGTGATTGTGTAATAGTTATTATTATGGAAGAGTATAGAGAGATACCAGTTTGAGGCTAAGCAAGTGGATTATCTCTTGCGGGATGTTCTGAAGTTTGTGTGATCCTTATGTTGTTGGTTGGCAGTCCTCTTTTACCAGTGAAATATATATGTTACAATTTGAGTTTGGATCGCTTATGAGAGTGGGCTTGATTGTTACGAGGGTGAATGCAAGATTTGCAAATGGTTTGAGGAATTAGATGGGTTGTGTTGCATTAGCTTATGAAAGATTTAGCTTAATCTCATCCAGTTAGGGCAGCTCAACCAGTTATTGCGGCACGGGCCAATGACATGCCTACCTTGTATTTTGAGGCTTTGCTGAGATTGGATAAGTTTACCTAGCTATTTCCAATCCATTTTAGTGGTACACCTTCTAAGGACCCACAGGATTTTCTGAACCGCTGTCATGAAGTATTGCAAAATATGGGAATAGTTGAAAGCAATAGAGGTTGATTTTACTATGTTTCAGATGACGGGTTCTGCCTAGAGATGGTGGAAAGATTAGGTATTTACTAGACCCGTTATAGTTCCGTCTGAAGATGCAGACGTATTGAGAAGATCACCCAGTGAATCATGTAGGGGTGAAATGGACCTTGACGTCTGGTTGATTTATATGAGTTACAAATGTCAACATTGTGGATTATCGAACATTGTGACCCATGACTTCGCGCCAAATGGAGATGTCTGCTATCAATGAATGGATCGAATAGTCATGTGTTATATTAGTTTTGACCTGAAATGTATATATATATATATATATGGTACTGAAAGGCTCCCCATTAATTTACACATATTTAAGGCCTGAGACATGCATGAGATAAGGTTAGGACTTGCGGTATGTCTGCCTCTTTAATTATCCAATACTTCAGTATCAAAGGAATTAGAAAAACAACCTTAAATTTATTAAAGGTCCACTTAGTGTGGAAGTCAAGGTTGCAGATTTTGGGGTGCTTCAGAGGAAGTACACTGATTGACGATCTTCTGGACTATGTAGTTCGTGCCAAGATTTATCTTGATGTAGTTATACTTTTGTGATTATTGTGCATAATTAGGGGAAAAAGTTACCCCAAAGAAGAATCGAAGAGTATATGAATAAATAGGTTAGCTCAGCAGTGTTGAGTCAACATAGCAAAAGAAGAAATTAGACGTCGGTGTTTGTGGCAAGCCGATGAAGAGGGCAGACTAGCCAATGCAACACCACCTACTCAGCCCAGTTTTCAGAAATGTTTTTGAAGGAATTTGTCTCCCGGATTCTCTGTAATATGTGGTGTATGTGGTCTGAACTGTTGTTCAGGTCCCCATGACAGTGTCAGAATATGTCATCAGGTTCAATAAGTTAGCCGTCATACTCCTACTTTGGTTCCTAAGCTAGAGAGCGAGTCCACAGACTTATTAAAGGACTCAATTATGATCTTGAAATTTAGTAAAACCAGGGAAGCTACAGGTTGATGCTTAGAATGTTAGAATATGTTCTGGATGAGGAAAAGAGGAAGCTAAGAAGACCAAGAGGTCTCGAGGTTTCAAAGGATTCAACGGATTCTACTTTACAACTACAAATCATTATGACAGGGGCTCGGGCAGCTGGCCAACCCAGTCAATATATCTAATTACTTGGGGTACTCCAGTAAGTTCTTTTAATGCACTACTGACACGATGTTGATATAATGGTTATTCCAGTTATCTAGCATAGACTCGGTATGAGCAGCTGAACCCTCAACGGGATTGTTATGAATGTGGTAGTACTACGCTCATCATGGGAAAATTGTCCTAGACTTGGGAGAAACATAATTTTTAAAAGCACTCAGGCTACGTGCCCCATTGCAGTTATTACTCCACTTAAATGACTAGCCAGAGGTAGGGGTCAGGATGTTAGAGGTGGAGGTGAGACTCCTAGATGTGGAGACCCAGCCCCTTGATATATTTTTCTATGGAATGCCTGAGGTTGCAACACCAGATGGTGTCGTTACAAGTACGGTCTTGAATTATTATAAGGTAATAATTTTCTTAACTTGATTCGGTTATGAGTATCGAGGTAAGTCCTCCTATTGTGCTCCCCTTATAAGTGAGCTTCGTAATTCTGAAATCTGCTTATGTGAATACTCTTGTTGGGAGATTCAATGGAGATAGCTATGTCTATAATTATCTGTTGTATTTTTGTTAAACAGAAAATATTTGAAAGAAGAAAATGAAAAATATTTCACTTGGCACGAGGTGCATAATACTTGTGATTCAAAACTGAGGACGAGATCCTCACATTTTAATATAATGAGAAATATTTAAACCGGGCTACAAGCTGCGGTAGATGTTATATAAGAACGAGGTCCTTGTGGTGAAAAATAAATTATGTGTTTAAATGATCCCTTTGTGAAATTAAAATTTGTACTATAGTACTTATAGTGAGTCATGCCTATTAGACTTATCTGGATAAAAAATTCTTGTATGAATATCTTTGTGCATAATTTGCCAGGTTTGTATTGTAATTATTGGGTTTTAGACTACGAGGTGAGTGCACGGCGGATGTAAATTATTACTCGTTAATCCGGATAAGTAATTATGAGATCTTCGTGCCTTGTTGTTAGAAACCTGGAGGTTAGAAATGATATTTTATTAGCATGAGGTTAATTGGCGATGTTGTAATCTATTATGAACAACTATTAAGACTAGAGATGTGGTTATGGTCATACATATGATGCATTTTATGTCAAGATATCATTGTGATAATGTCGTGCTTGTAATGCGGAGATTAGTGTTATTGATATATACCTTGTGGTGCTTTGTTAGGTTGCGGACATGTTGTTAAAAGTTGTTTTGGTGTTACTCTGACAGGTGAATAGGCCCAATTACATGGGAGACTCTACTAAAATTTCTGAAAAATGTGGGAGTTAGAAAAATTTGGGATATTGAGATGTGCAAAGAAAGAGATAAGTTACATTATGTGTTTGAGGACGGACTCTACTTCTCATTTGAGGATGAATGACCCTAAGTGGGGGAGAATGTAATACCCCATATTTGATGGGTGCGTAGGCACGAGTTTCTATAGCCAATCGAGACTAATATCATGTGTTGACGTGAAAATCGGACCTTTCTGGAAATAATTGGAGTGTAAGAAATTTGGTTTTAAGTTTACAAATATGGATAAAGGAAATAATCTCAATTGAAATGATATTGTTAGACTAATGTTTAATATGATAATGTGGGATCAACCGCGAATATTTGTGTAAAAGTAAAATCGTCAATTTGGCAACCTGAGAATAATTCTTAGTACGTTCGAGGACGAAAGTTTGTTTTATAGGTGGAGAATGTGATGACTCAAAATGTCATCTTTAAATTAAATATTTATCTCGGTATTTTAAGACCTTGAAAAGCGGTATCAACACCTAATGATTAATGGTGCATTAGGACACCTATAAGGTTCATTTCTAAGTTTGTTTGATAACCAGAGATAGGGTAAGGGCTTGAAATTATCCTAAGAGGAAGGTGTTAGGCACCCCTCAGGATCCACTAGTATGGATCCCGGCCAGACAGTTTTGTGAATTTTGTACAATTAGCAGATAGACAAGTATAGGCTCAAATAGTAGGGGATTTGAGTTTGAACACATAAGAGTTTGAAAACAATTATTAAAAGGTGAATTTTGAAAAGGAGTTACAATTCAACAAATACTTGAGAATATAAAAGAGGAGGGTGTCCTAGGTTTATTTATAATATGGATCACATCAATGCAATACCCGGTATGACACTCCTCAGGAGAGGGGATACATGTGGTATTAGCGCACTGGTCATCATATCTATATCTACACTTCTCACACCGTTAAGGTATTAAAGCGCAGATTGGTCTCGACCTCTATTGCATGCTATTACCCGTCTCATTCCTATCAGTCCCGGAGGAATTTAGGACTAATATACTTATAAGAGGGAGGGTTTTATGCTGACCTTTGGGTTTTAAAGGTACAAAGGCTAAGGCGACATATAAAACACGTAGGATTGCATATTAAGGGAAACATATAAACAAATAAGAGGCTCATATATACCTACACAGACAATGCACATAAATGGCATGACTTAAACAAAGTTAGGGCCAGAATGTAAAGTACTAAGGCAGGGTGTTTTAATTGTTGAAGCAGACCATATTTATTACATAACTCAGATAAGAAGTTTGAATCAGGCATGCCTGGTGGTTGTAGTAGTTGCTAATTAAACAAAGGAGAATCCAGTTTTATTAAGCAATTATCTAAGACTTGCCTAAGTGTGTATTGGTAATGTCCTATAAGCATGATATCTATTACTGATTAAGAATGCAGCAGAGCAATGGTTAATTTAAACAGGCGATTTGGATCCTATAGGCATGCTTTCTAGACCGTATTAATAAAAGGAGTAGGTTGTTTAAACTGATTCTTGACAGGCATGAGTCAAACTGATTTTAACTAGACTGATTTAGATCCTATAGGTATGATCTCTATTATAGCCAATTTGAATTCCTATAGGCATGGTATCTAAGTGTTAATGACTGATTTTGATCCTATAAGCATGGTATATAATGGAACATGCAGTGAAGTAGGCAGGATTTATTTGATTAAAGCAAAATTCCTATAGGCATGACTCTATCTGCGTGAAAATAAAGCATGCAGAACTTGAATTACACATAACAGATCCTATAGGCATGTTCTCTACCCTTCTAATAGCTAAAACGTGCATAATTACCCTATCCCTTTTCACTAGCCAACCCTAATATTTGTTTCAAATTATTATAGACCAAATACTGAATTACATTAGAAAAGTGTAAAATAAGAAGTTACAACCATAGGAAGCCTAATTCTGACTTCCTCTCTGAGTTATGCAATAAACCACCTCAATTGTCACTTGTTTCAAAGCCTTTCTCAGACCTGGGTGTGTCAAAGTTCCCTAAGGGTCTCAAGGGACCCCGGGTAGTGCTTACACCCAAGTTTGCATAACCAGATAGAGATGAGTGCAGGGTGGAAGGGCCAACCCTTATGTGCCCAAGTTCAGATAGAGCTCAAGGGTCCCAAGGCAAGGCTCGCACAAGAGGGGGCAAAACATAGGTTCTAAGAATATAGTGGAAGTGCAGAACACAGAGATTTATTTAAAACTGGGTTGAAAATAGTAAGTGGTAAGGGTGATTTGAAAATAGTAGTAATAAAACTCAAACTACACAGAATCAGTAGTTACACAAAGGGGTCAGGGTTTTGTTGGATTACATTGCATGAAGCATATGACCCCACAAAAGGCCAGATTTGGTCATGTACAGCAATAGATGATGCTGGCATGCCCACAAACCAGCCAGAGAACATAAACACATAGGGGATAGGGTTTGGGATTCATAAGTCAGCAAATCACATAACAAGTCACTGACAGAGTGCATACATAAGGGAAAATATTAATTTAGAAGGGAGGGAGCAAATTACAACATGCTTAGTAATGTAACTTGATTGCATAAACATAAGCAGAAGCAGTCAAGAGTGAAGGAAACTGAAACAGCTAAAGAAACATGTTTTTGTTGATGCTTGAAGATTAACTAGGACATACCAGTAGAGAAGAAAAGTGCAGAAAGAAAGAAATAAGCAATATTCCACAGTCTAGCCTTGGCTTTCCGCCGGCTAGACAAAGTAGTAGCACAAGTAGTAGTAGAGAAAAGAGAGAAAGTTTGAGTGTATGTGTGTGTTCTTGAACTCAATTTTTCGTATGTTTGAAAGAAGAGGGGGTGAAGGGTATTTATAATTTTGAAATCAGGTGAAGAATAAGGTAATAAGTAAAGTCTTAACAGAAACATGGAAACAATCACAAGTCAGAATCAATTGCCACAAGTGATTCACTTTAATTAAGGAATCACTGTTTAACGGGTAGCAACATGCCTAATTAAGGAAATAAAATTAGTTTGGGGACAAATTGATTATTGCCATAAAAGGGCAGTAAAAGCATGAAGTAAACAATCAAGTCTAAGTACAAAAATATGCTTATTTTGGGAAAGGATTCGGCAAGGTAAAACATCACAGTAACGGGAAAGGAATCAATTAATTTTAAACAGGCGAATGAAATAAGGGTTCATAAAAGAAAAGCTTCTGTAATCTGTCACAAAATCAAGATCAATCAAGGAAGAAACTTCAGCATATAAATAGAGTGAACATGAACATCAGACATGCCAGGCCAAATATATTGGCAAAAGAGATAGTACAAACATACAGTAGTGGCAGGAATAAGCTAGGATTCAGTAGTGAACAGAGTCAAGTAGTCGGGGCTCACACGTATTAGCCAAAGCGAAGAAGAGAGTCAAAAACAAGTAAAGGTCTCACAGTAACATGTGAGAAAACCTTTTGAGAAGTTAGGGTTTCAACAATAGTCAAGTCAAAAAGATAGTAAAACTCAGAATCAGATAAGTCACATAAAGAAAAGAGAGTCTGAAACAAGGAACCTTTAATCGAGTCAAGTATACATTCAAACAAGCAGTCTCAGACCAAAATACCTAGGGTTTCCACAATAATTGAGTTTAAAAGATGGTAAAACTTAGAATCAAATAAGTTAAACAAGAACGAAGAACTTAATCGAACAAGTACACATCTAAACATGCAGTTTCAGAACTCGGATGAGACAAAAAGGGAACTAGGGTTTTAACATGCTGACTCAAGTAAAAGGAAAGCATAACAAGTAGTTTGAACATAAGAAAATCATAAAATAACATCAAGAATCAGAGAAGGGATTTTTTAAAAGAGAGGTTAAGATAAAACCTAATCGGAGAAAATGAAGAGTCATTTTGAAAGAAAAGTTGAAGAACCTTCGAGAAAACACTTAAGAATTTCATAAAATGCACAGATCTAAGATAGATCTGAAGAAAATTGAAAGATCCTAAAAGTTAGGGTTTCAGAGAACCCAAAAAAGCGAGAAAGACTTTGAAAGTTACCAATCTAGCCGAAAAAGTCAAGGATCTAACTTGAACGGCCATGAATGGCTGGAGAAAGTCTAGGGATGGCCTTAGAAAGGCCATGAATGGAAGTTGAGCAAGGGCTAGACCAGATCTCAAAGAGATATGGCCATGAAATCACACAAACGAGCCACCAGGAGATGCAGGAGGCCGGTATACATCTCAAACAGCCATAGGAGACCAGGGATTTAGTGGGGATTGGGGTGGATTAGGGTGGAATTAGGTTGCGGCGACTAGGGTTCATATGAGGCTATAGAGAGAATTGAGAGAAGAGGGATTCAAAGGCGGTGTTTGGTGAATAATGAATTAGGTTAAGGGGTCTTTTGGGTTTAATTACGGAAGGGCGAATGGTGGCCGTTAATCATTTCAGATCAACGACCTGGATTCAAAAGGGTAGGTAGGGGAATCTGGGTCGGGTCGTTTAATTGGGTTAGGGTCGGGTTTGAAATAGAATTGGGCCGGGGAAATTGTGTTTAATTTGGGATCAGACTTAGGCTAAAATTGAAATGTATATGGGCTATTATTTAAATAGCCAATTTTCCACTTTTAAAATTATAAAAAATAGTAAATTAATTTTTGGAAATAAATTGAGAGCACTAAAATGATTTGTAACATATAATTAACAATTTAAAAATACAGGGCTTAATTTTATGAGTATAAAACACAATTGAATCTTAAAAGGGCCAATATTGCAATTATATGTAATTTAGCTTAAAAATACTAAATAAATTTGCAAACAATATGCAAACATTACCTTAGCTATATCTTAGCATAAATATAAAAATCCAACAAATGAATTACTAAAATAATAATTTTGGAAATAATTATTGGGGTTTTATAGATAAAAGAGGGAAATACATTAATTTTAAAACCTTTAAAAAATTATGGAAAAATAATAAAACACTTGGATATGCTTACATATGCATATATATGCCACGTTATTTTGAATATTGAAAATATATAGGGAATAATTGGGTATCAATAGTTTCCCCTCTTTACCCGGGAAGGATTAAAGAGTTGTCGGGTAAAGATATGATGGCCAATTTTGACCGAGCGAAATGGTTTGAAAAAGATAGGACATACCTGGCTTCTGAGCTACCTACATATCCCTGATTTTATTGGAATCAGGCCATAGGTATTTCAGAATCCGTCGGCGGAGTATGCCGTTGGAGACTTTTCAAGAACAGACGTAATATCCAAGACAGGATGAGTGGACGGCTTGTGGGAATTGTTAAGGTTTGATATGGCTGTGGGAACTGGAGCGGGATCGCTCCTGCCGGGATGGCCATTGCTTGCCGGTTTACCTGCAATTAAAAACAATACAAGCGTATATTGCACATAAATTTAAACATGATGCAAATTTACGTCGGACCATGAATGTTGTCTTCGGACAGTTAGGATGACGTCCTGAGACCATGATGTCCTGTGCCATGAAGTGTATGATAAAGAATTCACAAGCCATTAAATAATGCTCTCAGGCTATGAGGATGGTGCCTCCGAACCATGGTGCCTTTGAATAATGATATGCAAAAGATTGAAAGGGATCCTTAGGCCATGACATGGTGTTCTCGGGCTATGAAGATGGTGCCTCCAAACGATGACGCCTTTGGATAATTTGGTGATCTTTCAGCCCATGAGATGCAGTATGAGGCGATCTTTCAGCCCATGAGATGTAGTATGAGGCAATCTTTCAGCCCATGAGATGAAGTATGAGGCGATCTTTCAGCCCCTGAGTGCAGTAGCATGATGCGGACAAGATAGAGCTTAGTCTTGCGATTTGAAGGGCAGAGATTAGCCCGTAAGAAAAGCGAAATGAATAGTGCTTGGGATAGTGCTTAGTTTTGAAGAAAATTGGAGGCAGAGCTTAGCCTCGGAAGGCAGAATGGTAGCCTTATACAAGAATGCAGATACAAATGGAGACAGTGTTTAGTCTCGGAAGGCAGAATAGCAGCCTTATGCAAGAGTGCAAATGCAGGTGGAGGTAGAGCTTAACCTCGGAAGGCAGAATGGTAGCCTTATGCAAGAGTGCGGATGGAGACAATGTTTAGTATCGGAAGGCAGAATGGTAGCCTTATGCAAGTTGGAAGGCAGAATAGTAGCCTTATGCAATGCAAATGCAGATGGAGGTAGAACTTAACCTCGGAAGGCAGAATGTTAGCCTTATGCAGGGGTGTAAATGGAGACAACGTTTAGCCTCGGAAGGCAGAATAGTAGCCTTATGAAAAAACGAAATAACGAATGATAGTAGAGTTTTCTTAGCTTATAGCAGTTTGCAATGTCGTGATTACTGAGAGCGTTATGATAGACGGGACGTCACTGGTGTATGTTGATAGAAAATGTTTGCAGGTGTAACGGTTTGGAGAGTCATGTTCCTGAATAGTGTTTGTCCATGAGTGTATAGTATGTTTAATGATTTTGCATTCCTGGTGCCTGCATCTAATGAAAAATTGTGAGTTTTGTAGAGGGGGGAGGTTAGCTCGTATCCCTGCTGGCTTTGCTTGTCCTGCTCGGCTTTGATCTGGTGATACTGTATGTATCATTGGGGTAGCAATTTCAGTAGTAAACATGCATGGTTTCGTAAAGATATGACATAAGTGTATAATTAAGAAATAGCTTTTAGATGAACTGATGACTGTGACGTGGCTCGGGACATTGCAACCTCTCTAGCTATGGAATTTTGAGGGTCCCCCTCCAAATTCTGCCCCAGTTTGATGAGCTAACGTTTCTGACTGCTGCTCGCGGCGATTGGCTGAAATTACTTCGGAATTTTGAGGGTCCTCCTCCTGTTAAAAGCCGATGAACCATGTATGGACCCTGCCAGTTGGGAGAGAACTTCTCTTTGGCTTCATCTTGATGCAAAAAAAATTTCTGTAACACCAGTTGCCCCGATGTGAACTGTCTTGGCTTGACTCTTTTGTTGAAGGATCTAGACATTCTGTTTTGGTAGAGTTGACCATGGCAAACTGCATTCATTCTCTTTCTGTCTATAAGGGCGAGTTGCTCATAACGACTTTTCACCCACTCTGCATCGTCGAGCTCAGCTTCTTGTATCATCTTTAGGGAAGAAATTTCTACCTCAACGGGAATGACAACCTCTGTATCGTAAACCAGCAGATAGGGGGTTGCCCGGGTTGACGTGCGGAATGTGGTGCGATACCCCAGAAGAGCAAATGATAACTTCCCGTGCCACTGTTTATGCTTCTCTATCATTTTCCTCAATATTTTCTTGATATTCTTGTTGGTGGCTTCTACAGCTCCATTCATTTGAGGCCTGTAGGCTGTGAAATTCTTGTGTCTGATCTTGAAAGTTTCACACATAGCTTTCATCAAGTCGCTGTTGAGGTTGGAGCCATTATCAGTAACGATTGACTCTAGAATCCCGAATCGACAAACAATGCGGTTGCGAACAAAGTCTGCCACAACTTTCTTAGTCATTGCTCTTTAAGATGCTGCTTCGACCCATTTGGTGAAATAGCTGATGGCTACCAGGATAAACCGGTGTCCATTGGAAGCAGCAGGCTCGATTGGTCCAATAACATCCATTCCCCAAGCGGCGAATGGACACAGTGAGCTTGTTGTATTAAGCTCATTTGGAGGTACCTTTATCATGTCTGCATGTATCCGACAGCGGTGGCATTTCCGGACATACTAGATGCAGTCCGTTTCAATGGTCATCCAAAAGTAACCTTCTCGGAGTATCTTCTTTGCTAAGACAAAACCGTTCATATGGGGACCGCAGGTCCCAGCATGAATTTTCTCTGGCAACTTGGATGCTTCCCTTGTACCGACACACCTTAGTAATCCCAAATCAGGAGTCCTCCTATACAGGATTCCTCCACTGTGAAAGAAGTTGTTGGACAATCTCCGAAGTATGCATTTCTGAGTAGGATTTGCAAGCTCTGGGTACTCTCCTCTTGCCAAATATTCCTTGATATCATGAAACCAGGGCTTTCCGTTTGCTTCTTCTTCAATATGGGCACAATAGGCTGGCTGATCATGGATTTTCACTAGAATGGGATCAATGAAGTTCTTTTCTAAGTGTTGTATCATAGATGACAGGGTGGCCAATGCATCGGCAAACTCATTCTTGACTCTAGGAACATGCTGGAATTCCATATTTGTGGACCTCTTTCTCAATTCCTGTACGTGATGTAGATACGGGGGTATCTTGAAGTTCTTGGTTGCCCATTCTTCTCGTACCTGATGTATAAGTAAGTCTAAATTTCCAATCACTAGAAACTCTTGAACGTTCATGTCAATGGCCATTTTGAGTCCTAAGATGCAGGCTTCATACTCGGCCATATTGTTGGTGTAGGGGAGCCTGAGTTTGGCAGACACCAGATAATGCTGACCAGTTTCCGATACTAGGACTGCTCCTATGCCAACTCATTTGAAATTTTCTGCTCCATCGAAAAACATTCTCCAACCGTCATAGGATTCTGCAATATCTTCTCCTATAAAAATACCTATTCATTAAGAAAATACATTTTCAGGGGTTCGTATTCTCCATCCACGGGATTCTCAGCAAGGTGGTCTACCAGTGCTTGTCCCTTGACCACTTTCTGAGTTACGTAAACAATGTCGAACTCACTTAATAGGATTTGCCATTTGGCTAGCTTGCCGGTGGGCATGGGCTTCTAAAAGATGTACTTCAATGGAACCATTCTCGATATGAGATATGTAGTATAGGCACAAAAGTAATGTCTCAGCTTCTGAGCTACCCAAGTCAAAGCACAACAGGTGTGCTCCAACAGAGAATACCAGGCCTCGTATGGGGTGAACTTCTTACTGAGAAAATAAATGGCCTGCTCCATCCTCCCCGTTTCATCATGCTGCCCTAGAACGCAGCCAAAAGTCTCATCCAACACTGCAAGGTATAGTAATAAGGGTCTGCCTGGCTCGGATAGGACTAAGACTGGTGGTGTTGACAAGTACTCCTTGATTCTGTCGAAGGCCTTTTGGCAGTCATCGGTCCATTTGGTGGTGGCGTCCCTATTCAACATTTTGAAGATTGGTTCACAAATAACTGTAGACTATGCTATGAATCGGTTGATGTAGTTAAGCCTTCCCAAGAAACTCATCACATCCTTCTTGTTCTTTCGCGGTAGCAGTTCTTGAATAGCTTTGACTTTTGATGGATCCAGTTCTATTCCTTGGCAACCCATAATAAACCCAAGCAATTTTCCAGCGGGAACCCCAAATGTGCACTTCACGGGATTCAGTTTCAGGTTGTACCTCCGAAATCTATTAAAGAACTTCCTCAAATCTTCCATGTGGTCAGTGGCCTTCTTGGACTTGATAATAACATCATCTACATATGCCTCTATCTCCTTGTGTATCATATCATGGAAAATGGTAGTCATGGCCCTCATGTAGGTGGCCCCTGCAATCTTTAGGCCGAACGACATCATTTTGTAATAGTACATTCCCCACGGCGTAATGAAAGTCGTTTTCTCAGCATCTTCTTCATTCATCCATATCTAATGATAACCAGCGAAACAATCTACAAATGATTGCAACTCATGCTTGGCGCAATTGTAAATCAAGATGTGTATGTTCAGCAAAGCGAAGTCGTCTTTCCGACTGGCTCGGTTGAGATCCTGGTAGTCGACACAGACTCAGGCCTCCTTATTTGGCACTGGCACGCTGTTGGTTAACCATGTCGGGTATTCTACTACCCTAAGAACCTTAGCTTTGACCTGCTTGGTGACTTCTTCCTTGATTTTCAAACTCATATCAAGCTTGAACTTTCTGAGCTTTTGCTTTACCGACGGACATGTCAGATCGGTTGGCAGTTTATGAGCCACATAGACGTACTCAGACCAGTCATGTCATCATACGACTTCCTCATATTCCTTTAGAAATTCTGTATATTCTTTCTTTTCTGATGGCAATAGGTGAATGCTGATTCGTGTTTCCTTGATGTTTTCTACATCTCTTAGGTTAACAATTTTTGTCTCGTCTAGGTTGGACTTAGGTCTGTTCTCAAAGTTCTCAACTTCTTTAACAATCTCGTCATGTATGTCATCTTCTTCTGAATCAATGTTCGTTTGTTGCATTGTCTCATTGCATGTCACAATCATTGATTCATCAAGATAAGTAATAGTAATATTGTATAGGTAAAGTAATGAAAGAAAATGATAGCAATAAGTATTGATCCATAAGAAAAATCAAAAATGCTTTTGATGAATTGAATAACTGTTTTGAACATCGAAGATCTTATTGCGGGAATTGAAAAATGCAAAAAGAAAATCATTTAGTAAATAAAACAGTGAATAATGCTTGTTTTAGCCTTGCTACCCCGAGGCTGGTCGGGCTTTGGTTGTCCTGACAGTCCAATTCTTGAGATGTGCCCCTCTGCTCACAGCCTATATGGAAGGTCCTTCCTCCCCCTCCTCATTCATAATAATGCAACAGTCCATATCATTGTCCTCTAGAAACAAGTTCTTCACTTCTTCATCTAACCCATAAATAATGTCGGCATGTTGGAAGGTCTGCTCCAAATGCAGTATTGGTTGCTCTAGTGGGTAGTAAGGATCGTGCCATAGTGGTGACCAGTTGTTGAACTCCTCCCAAGTGTAATCATATCCCAAACCGAAGGTAGTGCCATATTTCTTGAGTTTTATGGGTTTAGAGATTCCTTGAAGGTTCTTGCCAAGTCCTTTGTTCTTGCTTTTAATAGAACTAAGAGGAGGAGTGGGTGGAGGGCCCCTAGATCTTGTGAAATAAGATGATGATGCCAGAGTGCATGAACTAAACTTTGGGGAGGGGAATAATAAAACAAAACCAAAACCAAAAAGGTAATCAAGTCAGTGAGGATTATAAAAAGTACTGCAATATTTAAACACATAGTGCAGGAATGTAAAGTGTGTCATAATTTGGGAACCTCTTTGTGCCCGAGATAGGCCTAGCGACAAATAGACTTGGAGAACGTTTAATGTTAAATGCCTCATTTTATTGATAAAGATAGGCAAATCCCAAAAATGACACTAAGTAAGCAAGAAATAAAAGTCACTAATGGCCATTGGCCTTATTACATTGATAAAGCAAAAAGGATAAACTCCTATCTACTTGGTCCCAGAAGGACCTTCCTCAGGTTGAATGCTCTCGTTGATCAAATCCTCTAGCCCGTGTAGGTTTACCAGTAAAAATGCCTTTGCCAGGTGTTCTCCTTCGTTCCCTTCAGCGTTCTGGCAGTCGGTGACTCTCTTCCTCACTTTTCCTTCCAATTCTAGCAGGTTGTCTTCCAGATATTCCAACTTTTCGCTGGATTTGGCGGCCCTCTCTTTCCATTCATTGATTTGGTCATTTGACGGAAGATTCCTCCACTAGTCTAGAAAGAGTGAGGGTGTGCTAACTATACCGAAGCAGGGGACCTCGTTCTTCATATTTCTGCAAAACAAATAAGGTTAGGCTCTTACCCCCACCATACTCGACTATTTAATATCAACAATTAGCATGAAGCATTTAGTTCTCCAAATAAATGCATAGAACGTGATGATGTCCGTTTGGGTTTAGGGAAACCCAATGGACTTTGGACAAGGCTATCTTAAAGGATCATTATGTGGACAACATAACTGACCCGGCTAGGTTTGACCATGATACATGCACAATTTAAACAGAGTAAGGTTTCTATGGGGTTTTAGACTAGTACCCCTGAGTAGACAACTCAAGGGAGAAGGCACGGAACTGTCGACTGCACCGCTGATCAACTAGTTTTAATGCAAATATGCCTTTCCGAATTTAGGGTGGTAATGATATAAGAAGAGCGCAACCACTCATTATAAGCATTTCTATGATATTTGTTTGGCACAAGTGGAGTATGATATTGAGTATGATTATGCAATAATTAAAAACATGTTGACATGTATTTGCACGTTAAGAAAGCGATAAATACAACAATTTCATTATTTAAAGTAGCAATAAAGGAAGGAAACAAAGAAGACATGTCAGTTTCGCATCTTGAAAAAGAAATTAAATGCTTCAAGAAATTTAAACAAGTAATAACACATAAGGGAGGCACAAAATTCACAAGAACAATCTGAAGTTGTAAAAGCCTAAGATCCCTAGCAGAGCCGCCACGCTGTCGCACCCCCTTTTTTCCTCTTTGCATCGGAAAATCATGTTTATGACACTTTGGGTATGTCAAAACTCATTCCTTTTGGGAATTGGGTTTGCATTTTAAGAGTCGCTACCTAATGATTTAAGGTGCATTAGGATACCTATAAGGTTCATTTCTAAGTTTGTTTGATAACCAGAGATAGGGTAAAGGCTTGAAATTATCCTAAGAGGAAGGTGTTAGGCACCCCCAGGATCCACTAGTGTGGTTCCCGGCCAGACAGTTTTGTGAATTTTGTACAATTAGCAGATAGACAAGTATAGGCTCAAATAGTAGGGGATTTGAGTTTGAAAACAATTATTAAAAGGCAAAGTTTGAAAAGGAGTTACAATTCTACAAATACTTGAGAATATAAAATAGGGGGTCCTAAGTTTATTTATAATATGGATCACATCAATGTGATACCCAGTATGACACTCCTTAGAAGAGGGGATACACGTGGTATTAGCATACTGGTCATCATATCCATATCTACCATTCCCACCCCGTTAAGGTATTAAAGCGCGGATTGGTCTCGACCTCTATTGCATGCTATTACCCATCCCATTCCTATCAGTCTCGGAGGAATTTAGGACAACTATTCCTATAAGAGGGAGGGTTTTATGCTGACCTTTGGGTTTTAAAGGTAAAAAGGCTAAGGCGACATATAAAACACGTAAGATTGCATATTAAGGGAAACATATAAACAAATAAGAGGCTCATATATACCTACACAGACAATGCACATAAATGGCATGACTTAAACAAAGTTAGGGCCAGAATGTAAAGTACTAAGGCAGGGTGTTTAATTGTTGAAGCAAACCATATTTATTACATAACTCAGATAAGAAGTTTGAATCAGGCATGCCTGGTGGTTGTAGTAGTTGCTAATAAAACAAAGGAGAATCCAGTTTTATTAAGCAATTATCTAAGACTTGCCTAAGTGTGTATTGGTAATGTCCTATAAGCATGATATCTATTACTGATTAAGAATGCAGCAGAGTAGTGGTTAATTTAAACAGGCGATTTGGATCCTATAGGCATGCTTTCTAGACCGTATTAATAAAAGGAGTAGGTTGTTTAAACTGATTCTTGACAGGCATGAGTCAAACTGATTTTAACTAGACTGATTTAGATCCTATAGGTATGATCTCTATTATAGCCAATTTGAATTCCTATAGGCATGGTATCTAAGTGTTAATGACTGATTTTGATCCTATAAGCATGGTATATAATTGAACATGCAGTGAAGTAGGCAGGATTTATTTGATTAAAGCAAAATTCCTATAGGCATGACTCTATCTGCGTGAAAATAAAGCATGCAGAACTTGAATTACACAGAACAGATCCTATAGGCATGTTCTCTACCCTTCTAATAGCTAAAACGTGCATAATTACCCTATCCCTTTTCACTAGCCAACCCTAATATTTGTTTCAAATTATTATAGACCAAATACTGAATTACATCAGAAAAGTGTAAAATAAGAAGTTACAACCATAGGAAGCCTAATTCTGACTTCCTCTCTGAGTTATGCAATAAACCACCTCAATTGCCACTTGTTTCAAAGCCTTTCTCAGACCTGGGTGTGTCAAAATTCCCTAAGGGTCTCAAGGAACCCCGGACAGTACTTACACCCAAGTTTGCATAACCAAATAGAGATGAGTGCAGTGTGGAAGGTCAAATCCTTATGTGTCCAAGTTTAGAGGGAGCTCAAGGGTCCCAAGGTAAGGCTCATACAAGAGGGGAAGAACCTAGGTTTTAAGAATATAGTCGAAGTGCAGAACACATAAGTTTATTTAAAACTGGGTTGAAAATAGTAAGTGGTAAGGGTGATTTGAAAATAGTAGTAATAAAACTCAAACTACATAGAATCAGAAGTTACACAAAAGGGTAAGGGGTTTTGGGATTACATTGCATGACGCATATGACCCCAAAAAGGGTCAGGTTTGGTCATGTACACCAATAGATGATGTTGGCATGCCCATAAACCAGCCAGAGAACACAAACATATAGGGGGATATAGGGGTTTGTGATTCATAAGTCAGCAAATCACATAACAAGTGAGTGACAGAGTGCATACATAAGGGAAAACATTAATTTAGAAGGGAGGGAGCAGATTACAGCATGCTTAGTAATGTAACTTGATTGCATAAACATAAGCAGAAGCAGGCAAGAGTGAAGGACACTGAAACAGCTAAAGAAACATGTTGTTGTTGATGCTTGAAGATTAACTAGGACATACCAGTAAAGAAGCAAATTGCAGAAAGAAAGAAATAAGCAAGATTCCTTAGTCTAGCCTTGGCTTTCAGCCGGCTAGACAAAGTTGTAGCACAAGCAGTAGTAGAGAAAAGAGAGAAAGTTTTGAGTGTAAGTGTGTGTTCTTGAACTCAATTATTCGTGTGTTTGAAAGAAGAGGGGGTGTAAGGTATTTATAGTTTTGAAAACAGGTGAAGAATAAGGTAATAAGTAAATTCTTAACACAAACATGGAAACAATCACAAGTCAGAATCAATTACCATAAGTGATTCCCTTTAATTAAGAAATCACTGTTTAACGGGTAGCAGCAGGTCTAATTAAGGAAAGAAAATTAGTTGGGGGACAGATTGATTATTTCCATAAAAGGCCATTTAAAGCATGAAGTAAATAATCAAGTCTAAGTACAAAAATATGCTTATTTTGGGAAAGGATTCAGTAAGGTAAAACATCATAGTAAAGGGAAAGGAATCAATTAATTTTAAACAGGCCAGTGAAATTAGGGTTCATAAAAGAAAAGCTTTTGTAATCAGTCACAAAATCAAGGAAGAAACTTCAGCATATAAATAGAGCGAACATGAACATCAGACATATTGGAAAAATAGATAGCACAAACATACAGTAGTGGCATAAATAAGCAAGGATTCAGTAGTGAACAGAGTCAAGTAGTCGGGGCTCACACGTATTAGCCAAAGCGAAGAAGAAAGTCAAAAACAAGTAAAGGTCTCATAGTAACAGGTGAGGAAACCTTTTGAGAAGTTAGGGTTTTAGCAATAGTCGAGTTAAAAAGATAGTAAAACCTAGAATCAGATAAGTCACATAAAGAAAAGAGAGTCTGAAACAAGGAACCTTTAATCGAGTCAAGTATACATTCAAAAAAGCAGTCTCAGACCAAAAGACCTACGGTTTTCCACAACAATCGAGTTTAAAAGATGGTAAAACCCAGAATCAAACAAGTCAAACAAGAACGAAGAACTTAATCGAACAAGTACACATTTAAACATGCAGTTTCAGAACTCGGATGAGACAAAAAGGGAACTAGGGTTTTAACATGCTGACTCAAGTAGAAAGAAAGCATAACAAGTAGTTTGAATATAGTAAAATCATAAAACAACATCAAGAATCAGAGAAGGGATTTTTTAAAAGAGAGTTTAAGAGAAAACCTAATCGGAGAAAATGAAGAGTCATTTTGAAATAAAAGATGAAGAACCTTCAAGAAAACACTTAAGAAGTTCATAAAATGCACAGATCTAAGATAGATCTGAAGAAAATTGAAAGATACTAAAAGTTAGGGTTTTAGAGAACCCAAAAAAAGCGAGAAAGACTTTGAAAGTTACCAATCTAGCCGAAAAAGTTAAGGATCTGACTTGAATGGCCATGGATGGCCGGAGAAAGTCCAGGGATGGCCGGAGAAAGGCCATGAATGGAAGTTGAGCAAGGACTACACCAGATCTCTTTGAGATCTGGCCATGAAATCACACAAACGGTCCACCAAGAGATGCAGGAGGCCGATATACATCTCAAACAACCATAGGAGACCATGGATTAAGTGGGGATTAGGGTGGATTAGGGTGGAATTAGGTTGCGACAGCTAGGGTTCATATGAGGCTGCAGAGAGAATCGAGAGAAGAGAGATTCAAAGGCGGCGTTTGGTGAAGAATGAATTAGGGTAAGGGGTCTTTTGGGTTTAATTATGGAAGGGCGAATGGTGGTCGTTGATCTGAATGATGAATGACCTGGATTCAAAAGGGTAGGTAGAGGAATCCGGGTTGGATTGTTTAATTGGGTAGGGGTCGGGTTTGAAATGGAATTGGGCCGGGGAAATTAGATTTAATTTGGGATCAGATTTAGGCTAAAATTGAAATGTAACAGGGCTATTATTTATATAGCCAATTTTCCCTTTTAAAATTATAAAAAATAGTAAATTAATTTCTGGAAATAAATTGAGAGTACTAAAATTATTTGTAACATATAATTAACAATTTAAAAATACAGGGCTTAATTTTATGAATATAAAAAAACAATTGAATCTTAAAACCAATATTGCAATTATATGCAATTTAGCTTAAAAATAATAAATAAATTTGGAAAAATATGCAAGAATTAATTTAGCTATATCTTAGCATAAATATAAAAATCCAATAAATGAATTTCCAAAATAATAATTTTGGAAATAACTATTGGGTTTTTATAGATAAAAGAGGGAAATACATTGATTTAAAAACCTTTAAAAAACTATGGAAAAATAATAAAACACGTGGATATACTTACATATGCATATATATGCCATTTTGAAGTTATTTTCATATTGAAAATATATAGGGAAAAATTGGGTATCAACAGTGCGCAGTCCATATAATTTTCCTGAAGGTTTTTATGTGAAAAATGGATTAAATTGTGAATTAGAGCTTTAAAACTCAACTGGGTTGACTTCGGTCAACAGTTTGAGCAAACGAACCCGGATCCAAGTTTTGACCGGAGATTTGACTTTTGAGCAAACGACCCTGGAATGGAATTTTGATGATTTCAATAGTTACGTATGGTGATTTTGGACTTAGGAGCATGTTCGGATTTGGAATCCAGTTTTGAAAATTTTCATAGCTTTGTTATGTCATTTATGACTTGTGTGCAAAATTTGAAGTCAATCGGATTTGATCTGATAGGCTTTTGCATCGAATATAGAAGTTGGACGTTCCTAGTTTTATTAGGCTTGAATTGGGGTGTGATTCGCGGTTTTAGCATTATTTGATGTGATTTGAGGTTTCGACTAAGTTTGTATGATGTTTTAGGACTGGTTGATGCATTTTGTTGAGGTCCCAAGGTCCTCGGATGGATTGCAGAAGGTTAATGGATAGAAAAGCTGCTGAAATTCTCTTTGGGCAGCTGCTGCATTTTTTTCACAGCAGCATGAACAGTAGTCGTGTACAGTAGCGTGAAAAGTACACTAAACAGTAGCCTTGTACAGTAGCGTGAACAGTACATACATGAACAATACCGTAAAAATTCTAGACAGTTTTAAGTCCAACAGTGAACAGTCAGATTTTTGCTTTTTTTTTTTTACTTTCAAGCTCAGATTTTTGGGCAATTTTGAGCGGGAAATCACGGGAATTCTTGGGATAAGTCCATTGTGATCATTATTAGTCAATATTATTGAATTATCATTGAATACCCTAGCTAGATTACGTGTTTTTGAGGTGTAAATCGGGAATTTGGGCCTAAGGATTTGAAAATAAGATTTGATGATTTGGATGCCGAATTGTTGTCGGATTTTGGTAAAATTTATATGGTTGGACTCGTAATTGGATGGGGGTTCATATTCCGTAATTTTTGTCGGTTCCGAGATGTGGGCCCCACAGGGGAATTTTTAGTGCAATTTCGGATTATTAATGGAAAATATAGAAATTCATATGGAATTAATTCCTATAATTTTTATTGACTGAATCGAATTATTGTGGCTAGATTCGAGGCATTCAGAGGTTGATTTGAGAGGAAAAGGCATTGCGGAGTAGGATTTTGCTCAGATTGAGGTAAGTAACAGTTATAAATCTGGTCCTCAGGGTATGAAACCCTGAACATTGTGTCGTATGACTATTTTGGAGGTGACGCACATGCTAGGTGACCGGCGTGTGGGCATGCACCGTAGGGATTGTGACTTGGTCCGTCCCGCGAGACTGTAGAATCAATTGGCCTACTATTTAATATATGTTCCCTCTGTTTTCATAGAAATTGACTGTACTTCATGTTAGAAATCATGTTTAGAACTTATGTGATCAATGTTGAGACCCGAGAGGTCGTGTACTTGCTGAATTAGCTGCTAAATTACTGTTTGTACTCAGTCATAGCTTTTCTTGCTTATTATGCCTTTGTCTCTTACTGTTTATTGTTAATACATGATATTACTTCTGTTTGGGCTATTTATATGATTTCTGAGAGTCCGAGAGACTGGAGATATTGATGACTGAGTAAAGCCGAGGGCTTAGTTGTGAGCTATTGATACTATAGCACGTGAGTTGTCCGTGCAACACGTGAGTTGTTCGTGCAGATCCATATATTGATACTATAGCACGTGAGTTGTCTGTGTAGCACGTGAGTTGTCTGTGCATCACGTGAGTTGTTCGTGCAGATCCATATATTGATACTATAGCACATGAGTTGTCCGTGTAGCACGTGAGTTGTCCGTGCATCATGTGAGTTGTCCGTGCGGATCCAGATATTGATACTATAGCAAGTGAGTTGTCCGTGCAGCACGTGAGTTGTCCGTGAAGATTATAGCGCTTGGGCTGAAGGAGCCCCTCCAGGAGTGTGCACACCCCAGTGAGCGCATGTATATGATAGCATGTGTGTTGTCCGTGCAGTTTATAGCGCTTGGGCTTAAGGAGCCCTTCCAGAGTCTACACACCCCCAGTGAGCGTAGGTACCTATTGAGTATGATTATTGAGGGTTGAGAGCCGAGTGTTTGAGCTGTTGAGATGAGTTGAGTGACTGTTGCCTTGAGAAGCCATATTTATTTTCAGTTAATTGCTGCACTTATTTGCTATTTGTCCTTGTCGTACATATTTCTGGAATATTTGATATCTAGTTTATTTGAGTATGCACTGATGAGACTTAAACTGTTAAATCGAAAGTCTGACTACTCTTATTTGAAAGTTATTGAGATAACTAGATTTGCATAGCTCACCACTACTTCTCGGTTCCTTATTTATTTATGTTACTTACTGAGTTGTTGTACTCACGTTACCCCCTGTACCTCGTGTACAGATCCAGGCACTTCTGGTCACGACAGTTGCTGATTGAGGAGTCGGACTCAGAAGACTATTGAGGTAGCTGCATGGCGTTCGCTAACCTTGAATCTCATTTCCTTTCATATTCTACTATTCTATATTTTCAGATAATGTTTTATCAGTCAGATGTTGTTATCATTTAGATGCTCATGCACTCAGTGACATCGGGTTTTGGGATGGATTGTTTAGTACTTTTGGAGTTATATTCTATTCTTAAAGGTTTTATTTAATATTAACTGCTTCTTCCTTTATTTAAAAGTTCTACTGTGTTGAGATGTTGAATTGAGGCTTGCCTAGTACCATGATAGGCGCCATCATGACAGGTGAGATTTGGATTGTAACACCAAGCAAAACAAGATAGTAGGGTGTTTGAAGTGAAGTTGTGACTAATAATGTAGCATAGTCTGGGGGAGTGAATTTAGATTTAGCCCCATTATTTCAAACCAAAGGCATAAAAAGAAATGTAACTTTATACTATGTACCAATTATTTTGCAGATAATTTAGAAACAATTTAGCTAGAGTTTGGCCATAGATTCCCAAATTTATCTTAAAAATCTGATTTTGGTGAAGTTTGGTTTGAAGATGAAAATATGTTTGGACATAAATTTTCAAAACATATTTCAGTTTTAAAAAAAAAAAAGAATGATGTGACTTATGCTATAAGTTCTAAAAACTATCAAAAATATCCAACAATACCAAACAAATAAACTTGCTAATCTTGTATATGCAAAACCTTTACCAATGTCATTGATTATCATTATCACTAACCATAGTCCTGAACATAGATAAGTTTGGCACAAAATTATCATTTTTATAACAAACTACATAATACACTAGCCTAAAATTATAACATGATATTATAATATCAACTGGTAATGGTACAATTACTAGCTACTATAATTCGTCAAATTGCAATAATATTACAAGATCCATCAGTCCAAAGAAAATAATAGTAAATAGCTGGTGGATTAGTTGAATCATAAAAGATGATGTGATTTTTAAAAAAATATTAAAGTTTGGGATAATTTATAAAATTATTTAAAAAATCCAACAACAATATTTTGGGTCAAAAATAGGTCTAGAGATAGTTTTGAGATTTGAAAATTTTATTTTCAAAATTTGCTAAAACATGGATAAAATTCTATAAGCAAACATGTTTTGCTAAGATTATTTTGGAAAAAACTTGGCCAAATATATGGCGAATGGGAGCTTAGACTTTGGGCCTGCAAAGTGGAATATCAATTGTGCCCTCAAGTGAACTGTAACACACCGAAATATTTTTGAAGTACTTAAGCGTTATTAAGAAAGTTGACGTGTGCTAATTATATATTTTGTCTGAGGATGAGGACTATTAATACGATATATGATAATAAGTGTATAAGTCATATTATAAGTGATTTGGGGTCTAAGGAGAGGTTTAAGTCTAAGCCAAGTTAAAACATTACATGATAGACTAAAGTTCCAAATGAGCACGCACAAGACCAAACTTTGGACGAGCATATCTATATATATAAGGAGATATGTGATTAACAACCTATCAAATTAAAGGTATTCGAGTCTATTTTCTAACGCATTAGACCGTTTGTCATTTGGACACTACTACAAGAAATTATGACCAAATTACTAAAAGCTAACAGAATTTTATACTACTGCGGCGCCCCACACGGCGCCCGTGAGAATTTATAGAACACTCCAAAAAATGATTTCTAGACACATTTTTGACTATCACGCCGTCCCACGCAGCACATCAGTGCAAACTGGGTTTTTTGACCCGACCCCCATTTAATTTAACTCGTTTGGGGTTCATTATTTTGGGATTTTCGGGTGCTTTTAGAGATAGGGGAGAGAAATTCTAGAGAGAGGAAGAAGCTCAAGTGCCTTGTTCATCAAAAATCCTGTCTAATCCTCGAAATCCAACAAGAAATTTCTCAAGTTCTTCATCAAAGAGGTAAGGTTCTATACCCTAGTTTTCAATTTCATTTTTGGGTGATTGTTTAGCAAGAATTCATGGGAAAAACTTGAGATAAGTCACTTATGGTCATTGTTAGTCAATAATATGGGATTATCATTGAATATCCCGACTAGATTACTTGTTTTGGGGTGAAATTCAACGGTTTGGGCTTATGGATTTGAAAAATTGATTTGAAGATTTAGAGGTTGAATTGATGTAGGAATATGGTGAAATTTGTATGGTTGGAATCGTGGTTGGATGGGCATTCATATTCCGTTGTTGGGTTCCGAGATGTGGTCCCCACTGATAATTTTTGAGTTAATTTCTAATTTTGTTGGAAAATTAGTATTTCCATATGGAATTAATTCCTATAATATGTATTGAATGAATCGAATTAATTGTGAATAGGTTCAAGGCGTTTGGAGGCCGATTCGCGAGGCAAAGGCATAGCGAAGTAAAGAATTACATGATTCGAGATAAGTAGCTCTTCTAAACTTAGTGTTAAGGGTATGAAACCACGAATTTACGTATTGTGTGATTGGTATTGAGGGGATGCACATGCTAGGTGACGGGCGTGTGGACATGCGCCCTGTGAATTATTACTCTGTTGTTTTCATGGCACTGTATAGTGATCCTATTTTGTTGATATTTGTGTTTTACCATGTGATAAAGTAATTGAGTTGTTAATCATGCTAGATATTATGTTTATGCTTTATACAGATATTGTTGGGATCCATAGTAATCGTTTCTTGCTACCATCTCACTGATTTCATTGATATTTCGTACTCAGTCATATTAATGCATTCACATCATATCTCAGTCCCAGTTATTATTTATTTACACATCACATCATTGTTGTTGGGCTAGCTTCATGAGATTTGTGAACCGGTGAGTGATACTAGAAAGATTGATGACTGAGTGAGTGTCACGACCCAAACCGATGGGCCGCGACGGGCACCCGGTACTTTACTCAATCGAGTACCAACATAACATATCTTTTCATTTCATACTATAAAAGATAACTGAGCCGGAAGGCTGCCGTGAGATAAGTGGAATACAACATGTGATACCAACTTATACATAAGACATACGGGACTATAAGACCAAAATAACCACTCGTATACTGAACATAGGCCGACAAGGCCATACAATATTTTACGTACATGATATCTGTCTACAAGCCTCTACGAATACATAATTTTCAAAAAGGTCGGGACAGAGTCCCGTCATACCAAACAATACACGTCTAAATCATACTAATCAATCAAGCAACTCCGAAGTAAATGGAGCATACCAACATCTTCCGCTGAGCTGATAGACTACTTAGAGGGTTCTCGACCTGTCTATCGGGACCTGTGGGTACGAAATGCAACATTCCCGGGCAAACGGGATGTTAGTATGAATAATATACCGAGTATGTAAGGCACATAAATAAGTACATAACAGACATGAAGGAATTATAGAGTAAATGACTCAACCTGTAAGTCTGGATAACTCCGTAAATCATGAAATAATTATAGTGTCATGCATATGCATATGAATGTCATGTCGTGCATAGGTTCATGTTTCATAACATCACTAGGACTCTGAGGGCATCCCATCAGATCATCTCGGCCACTGTGGGAAAAATCATCAACATATACCAATTGATTAGGTGGTGGTGTGTTGTGACGATCCGACCCGTCGTCTCATGAGTTACTATCTCGTTCGTCCCATTTTCTGCTTCCTCATGTTTCATTATCGGTATTGGGTGCATTAGAATTTATTTGGAGCGATTTTGATAAGAAATGAGACATTTAGTCTCTTTTAAGAAGGCTTAAGTTGGAAAAGTTAACCAGATGTTGACTTATGTGTTAGAGGGTTCGGATATGAGTTCCGATGGTTCGGTTAGCTTCTGGAGGTGATTTGTGATTTAGGAGAGTGATCGGAAGTGGTTTTGGAGGTACGGTGTAGAATTAGGCTTGAATTGGCAAAGTTAGTATTTTGGCGAATTCCGGTTAATAGGTGAGATTTTGATCCGAGGTTCAGAATGGAATTTCGAGAGTTGTTGTAGCTTCGTTAAGTGATTTGGGATATGTGTGCAAAATTTCAGGTCATTCGGACGTGATTTGGTTGGGTTTTTGATCGAATGCGTGTTTTGGATGTTTTAGAAGAACTTAGGCTCGAATTTGAGGTAATTTGATGGTTTTTGGTGTTGTTGAAGTGTTTTGATGATTGGAACGAGTTTGAAAAATGTTTTAGGATGCGTTGGTGCTTTTGGTTGAGGTCCCGGGGGCCTCGGGTGTGTTTCGGGTGAGTTTTGAGGGAGTACGGACATCCCAGAACTTAGAAAATGGATGCGGCAGTCATTTTTGCGCGGGGCGCGGCCCTTTTTGCGCTGGGTGCGGGGGCGCGGTCAAGTGCGCGGTCTGCGCGAAATAAAGAACTGCAGGTTGCTGGTCCTACTTCGGAAGCTCATATCTTTTGATATACAAGGAATGTTGAGGTGATTCAAAACGAAGGTTGTAGCCCTTCGTGTCTAGTTTCCTGAAAGGTAAAGATATCGCAATTTGGACATCTGTAGCGAAAGTTATGGCCAAAATACTAAAGCATGTCCCTTCAGAGCAAGGCCTGTGCGGCCGCGGACATTTCTGCGCGGACCCCGCTGGTTTTGCGCGGACCGCGGTCATTTTTGTGCGGTCAGCGATGTCGGAATCCGAGGGGTACTCTATAAATACGAGGTTTTGGGTTTTATTTGATATTTTGACCGAGAGAGCTCGGATTTTGGCGATTTTTCCAAGGTTTTTCAAGAAATTGGTCGGGGTAAGTGATTCTAACTCATATTTGGTTAAAGTACATGAATCTATCACTGAATTCATCATTTAATTCGTGATTTGAGATGGAATTTGGGAAGAAAATTGTGGAACCTTTCAAAAATGTAAAATGATGATTTGAAGGACCAAATGGTATCGGAATTGGATAATTTTGGTACGGTTAGACTCGTGAGGGTATGAGGATTCTGAAAATGTAAATTTTACCCGATTCCGAGACGTGGGCCCGGGGCACGGGTTTTGCTAATTTCGAGATTTTTGATATTTTTCGAATGTTTTCTCTTGGGCTTTGTTCCCTTAGCATATTGTGACGTATTCGTTCTGATTTTGGATAGATTCGATGCACGTGGAGGCCAATTCAAGGGGCAAAGGCGTCGTGAGCTAGAGAATTAGCCAGTTCGAGGTGAGTAATTGATGTAAATGATGTCCTGAGGGTTTGAAACCCCGGAATTTCACATCGTAACGCTATATTGAGGTGACTTACATGCCGGATAACGGGCTTGGGGTAGAGCACCGTTGGGGATTGCAACTTGGTCCGTCCCGAGAGATGTTTTTACCGTATTTTCTACTTGAACTAAATTGAGAATCATCCTTACTTGGATTTAATTGTTACATTTGGGATTTTTGCCAATTATTTAAATCCTTCAGGGATTGACATCACTGTTTTCACATACATGCATATCATTTGATCTCAGTTCAAGGTTTTAAATACTGTTTTGCAAATTCAGCCATCTTTCTAAGATTTGAAAACTTAAATGATATTTCGGGCTGAGAACTACTGTTTTACAAATGCCCAAAGGGCTTATGATGATTTCTGGACTGAGCATGGATCGGGCTGTGCGCCGCAGCAGTGTTATATTGATATTGAGGCCGAGAGCCTGGTTGATTATACTAATATTGATATGAGGCCGAGAGCCTAGATTTGATGCCACGAGATGGCTTGATATTGCGCTTGGGTTGTAGGAGCCCCTCCGGAGTCTGTACACACCCCCAGTGAGCGTCGTCGACGATAAATAAAATGGATGGCTCGGGCTGCACGCCGCAGTGGGTAATAGAGAGTATCATCATATGCATTGCATTGCACTCATGCATTTGTTTTTATCTGTTATACCTGTCTCAGTATTTGGTACTCTAATTTAATTGACTTGTTGCTTCACTATTTGTTGTTCTAAACTGCCAGTTATAGTTTACATTGTATTTTTCCACGATTTCTTATTCTGAGCCTTTATTTATGTTTATTACTCACTGGGTCAGAGTACTCACATTACTCCCTGCACCTAGCGTGCAGATCCAGGTACACCACAGGCTGAGTGAGGATTTGTTTAGTTGAGCAGCAGTATCCGGGAGTATTGAGGTAGCTGCATGGCATTCGCAGCCTTGATCTCTCCCCTCTATCTCTATCTTTTATTCCGCATTTTTCCTAGACAGACTTGTAATAGGTGGATATCCTGTATTAAAGGCTCATATTCGTGACACCGGATTCTATTGGGCTATGGTGTGGAATTTTAGTTGAATTTCCGCAGGTTTTATTATTAATTATACACTTGAGAGTGATGACATAGTAAATTCTCTGTGATATTTATCTATAATTTGAATAAGAATTTGGGATAATGTTTTTGAATGGTCGGGCTTTCCTAGCAGTGTGTTGGGCGCCATCATGACCGGGGTTGGGGTCGTGACAAGTTGGTATCAGAGCCTAGGTTACTTGGTCTCGCGAGTCATGAGCCGGTTTAGTAGAGTCTCGCGGATCGGTACTGAGACGTCTGTATTTATCCTCGAGAGGATGCAGAACCTTTAAGAAAACTTCACATTCTTGAATTCTTATCGTGCGTCCTTGATTCATCTTGAAGAAACTTTTGAAATTCCTTCCACGTGTTCGTATGCGCGCATGAGCGCTTATTATCAGATGTGCCTCGATGGCTTGTGATTCCCCGATCGAGTGGTGAGGTGTTATCTCTATGAGTTTATGGTGGGCCAGTCTGGAGGACTTGAGGTTGGATCTTTGCCTATGGTTGGAGTGCCGAGGTGCTGATTGTGCGAGCAAGTGTTTTGAACCTTTATGTTCGGTATTGTCCCTATTAGTGGGAATCATGGCTGGATAGCTACGTGAGGAGTATGATAGTACTGCGAGATGTATCTATATGACTTGGAAGTGACGAGGAAGGTCTACTGGATGATAGATGAACTATTGAGTGTATGATTTCCATTGTGATAGGATGTGTAGTCCCAAGTTATGGGTGCGTGAAGAATCTTTTTATGTCTCCTATTTGGAGTGAAGTAAATTTCATGTTACAGTATGAGTTTAGACTCAGGAAGATTAAGTGATTGTGTAATGTGTATGGCAGTGGAAGGTATACAAAAAATATTAACTAAAGGTAAAGCTAGTGGGTAATTGGCTTATGAGGGGAATCTATTTGTCATACTAGTTAGATAAGTCTGGGAGCTGAGATCGCTTCTGTAAATGTATTATGACGAAATCGTTGAGTCAAGGAGACCACCTTGAGGGTCGAAAACATTAAAGAAAGAATATGTTCTTACTCGGTTGAATAGCCCAATAATGGAGGATTGAAAGGTATTTTCTATGTGTTATGATTCAAATAGGTGCAACGCATGTCCATGTATCAATTTTGATAATATAATACATGTAATATTGAGATTAATGTTGTTGATATACATTGTGATGCTTTGTCAAGTTGTGGACGTGTTGTTAGGATGGTTTTGGTGATTCTCTGGCAGGTGGATACGCCCAATTACAAAGGAAACTCTGCCGAAACTTTTGAAAAATTTGGGACTTAGTAAAAAAAAATCGTCGCCTAAAGAGTGGGCTTAACTGTTGTGTCACTGAATACAAAAATTGTAGAAGAGTTAAAATTTCTGATGATTCGTGTTTCCACAAGCTTATGAAGGAATGAGTTTAATCTCATCATGGTATTACGGCAGCAATAGAGTATATGTGTTGTGATCTATGGATTCGAGCCAAATTGGGGAGCTTGCTATTGGTTAGCGGATTGTACGGTTATGTACTATGTTAGTTCCGATTTGATGCATGCTGGTGAATCAGTTCTGGTTGTGGAAATTAGGCCGAGAATGGCACGAGTGAAGGAAATTTTTTGACAAGATGTCATGAGCTCGGATGAGCAGGAGATAAGTTTCGATGTTTACGGTAAGTTGGAATTTTCTTCAGCGTCACCTAAGATCGGTGTTTTGTAAAAAAGGGTTTTTGCATCCTGGTTAATGATTCTTGATCGCTCTTCAGCGTTAGTGCGACCGGTGGTTTGGAGGTACGCTCCAGATATTATTATGGTAGGTTGTGGGAGTGTGTCCCACGGGAAGATTATATAAGTGTGGCATGTGATCACTTGATTTATTAAATATGTAAACCAAGTATGAAGTTTGTGATGGTGTCGTTAAATTGATGATTCATGCCTGGAGGGCACTTGGCTTATTGGGTTGTGAACTGGGAAGGATTACTCTGATTGTGATGGTTGTTCTTGGGTGTTATGAGAAAAATGTGAGTTATTATGGACCTTTAAAAGGTTATCAGACTAGTCAGTGTGACCAGAATCAGCTTGCAGTCGGTGGATAGATTTAATGTGAATAATGGTTCTATATCAGGCCAGATGTGTGCATTTTAGTAATGCGGTCCTCATGGAAAGTAGTTAGGTTGATGTTTCGTTGTCAGATATTTTGCATAGTAATTCATTGCGCCGTGTCAGTTGTGAGACAACTTGAGAAATTGCTATGTGTTGAGAATCCGCGTAGGAATGACGTTATATGAGCATCTTGGCTCTTGAAATTCAGACTATACATCACACTTCAGTTGCGCTTGAGTTTTGTACCTTATAATGCTATATGTCCCTCAGAGATATTATTATGCACTTAGCATGCTTACGACCGATACTCGGTATTTTGTTGTAATGAGCAAATTTGGCTCGATGTGCATCTCCTTATGTGAGATCTATGTATGGATCGGGTGGCACGCCTCCATGGGTATGTTATCTGGATCGGGTTGCACGCCGCAACAGTGTGAGGTTGGGTATAGTTTTTTATATGCTATTTTGTATGCCTTGTTTCCTGCTTTCTAAGGAAAGTTTGTATTAGTGTGTGGGATTGGTAATTCCTTCCAGAGTTCATTTTCTTTTTTTTGTATCACGTTCGAATTGGAAGCCTGTTGGCATATTAGGGCGTCATATGCGGCTTTTGATTTTGTCTGGGGTGGCTTATTGCCTATGCAGTTCGCAATGGGTGAGACGAGATCATTGAATTCGAGATCAGTGCAATCTGAGTATATGAAGTAAATTAAGGGGCTAAGACCATTGTTTGGTTCATAATGAGGTGATAGTTCTTGCCAGAAGTATAGACCCAATGAATTGTTGATTCGGCGGTGTTATGAATTTATACAGATCTCATCCATCATGTCGGTATTGTAAGAATTTGAACAAGACCTATGTATGCCATGCAGAGCATGGGATGTGTAATGATTTTTCTTCTAGATGGGATCAATGGAAGTTCTTGACTAGTTGAGTACGTAAACGTTCATGGTTCGGAAGGGAGGTGAAGTCCTCATGTTACCTTAGGATGATATGGTATATGCGATATGTTGTGAAGGATTGAGATTTGCGTGTGTAAGTTTATGGTTCAGTTCCGAATGAAAATTCATAACATTCTTAGGTAGTACGGGCAGTTTTAGGTGATTAGAGGGATAAGCTTCAGATGATTAGGGTGAATGATTTTCAGATGATTAAGGAAATTGTATTTCTAATCATAGTGATTTGTAGAGGGTATATGTTTCAGGAAAAAAGGCCAATGTGATTAAGTTGATGGCACTTCAATAGTATTGCAGCACTTTAAGGCTGGATCGATTGCTGATATTCGAGTTGCTTGTATGGCACATGGAAATTTTAGAGTATTTATCATGGAATGATTGGGTATCAAAGGTGTGCATGTATTCGCACGGTGGAAACTAGAATCAGGTATGATGATTTGTGTGCCATATGGAGTTGGAGACTGGGAGTTCTCATGTACAGGCTAGGTTGTGGTGGTGGATCGTGTGTATTCGACACCGTTTAGCGGCAATCGGGATTTGGAGGCTCGAGTGGATCTTTGTTTACTGGTATGTCAGATTATGGATGTGATGTCGGAATTCAGACTGGTTGTCTTAGTGTTGAGTGATTCTGAACTATTGCGCTACGGGCAATACCAAAAATGCCACGGGTTGAGTGATGAAGTGCATTGGATTATGTTCTAGCAGAGTGGTTTATATTTCAAAGGACCAGCGGACGGTTGGGAAAAATTGCTTTCTTAATTGGGCATTCGTGATGGATGTCAGTGCAAAGGTTGCTATCATTAATTCAGTTCCGGTGTTGGGGGACTTTTCAGATCAGTTTCATATGGCTAGGCATGTCGTCGGGTGAGGTTGTTGATATCGGTATTAATTTGGTGTCGGGCATCGGATCATCTGGCTCCGATAGGAGTTGTAGTAGTGGAAGTCGAGCAGGATGAGTAATTGGGTGTTGCTCGGGGGATAACATACCGGTTATGTTCTATCAGGTTTGCGTGGTGTGTGTTATTTGTTTCACCATGGGTGTAATGATTTGCTTTGGATCCAGACATCAATTGAGCATGGTTGTCGATTTCAAGCATAGTGACTTGAGGTGTTTCATGTGGAGTAGTATTTGGATAGGATCGCACGTTGCAGCAAAGCTGTGTGGAAACATGACCTTGCGGGTCAAATTTGTGTGTCCTATTTCTATGTTGTGAGACAGGGTCTCAGCCTTGTGTTGTGGCAGTACTGGTGAGTTTGAGGTACAACTCTCTCAGTTGAGTCATTTTCATGAATTGAGTATGTTCGGACTGTTTCTTATTGGTGCGCGTATTATGAAAGTTGTGGCTTAGGCTTGTATTGAGGTGTCATATCACCAGAGTGGTGTGTTGGATTTGAGGTGATCATTGGGGTCATTGATGAATAGGAACGGATTTGATTTCAGCATGTTTGATGGGTAAATATCGAGGTTCGATTTTTTCAAAAAAAAAATGTTACTATAATTGCTAGAGGAGAAATGGCCTCATGAATGGTTGATCTGAGCAATGGTTATGATTTATTGCATGTTTCAATTATCATTGGCAGTATATGAGAGTGTTGGAATGAGACATTGGCTAATAAGAGATTTCTATCGGTATTTGGTTGTTGTGGGCAGCTTCTGTGAATGGAAGTTATTGCTGCATTTGTTTGAGTTATTGGTATATCATACAATTGCACCTAAGGTTGCAGGCATGGTCTATTACAGCTGGTTCAAACTTATTCTGAATGTAGGTGTGAGGTTCTGATCTTGTGTATGATTCCGAAAAGGTGAAATATGGCTCTAGGATTTATGGGCTAGACTAGATTGTGTGATCTTAGTTACAACGCGTTATCAGACCCATGTGAGATAGGGTGACGTGGGATCATCCCCGGGTTTATGCTTGATAAGGTCATTCAGCTTTTTGTTGGCTTCTAGAACAACTCTGGGTACGCTCGAGGACGATCGTTTGTTTAAGTTGGGGAGAATGTGACGACCCGACCCGTCGTCTCATGAGTTACTATCTTGTTCGTTCCATTTTCTGCTTCCTCATGTTTCATTATCGGTATTGGGTGCATTAGAATTTATTTGGAGTGATTTTGATAAGAAATGAGACATTTAGTCTCTTTTAAGAATGCTTAAGTTGGAAAAGTCAACCAGATGTTGACTTATGTGTTAGAGGGTTCGGATGTGAGTTCTGATGGTTCGGTTAGCTTCTCGAGGTGATTTGTGACTTAGGAGAGTGATCGGAAGTGGTTTTGGAGGTACGGTGTACAATTAGGCTTGAATTGGCGAAGTTAGGATTTTGGCAAATTCCGGTTGATAGGTGAGATTTTGATCCGAGGGTCGGAATGGAATTTTGAGAGTTGTTGTAGCTCCGTTAAGTGATTTGGGATATGTGTGCAAAATTTCATGTGATTCGGACGTGATTTGGTTGGGGTTTTGATCGAATGCGTGTTTTGGAAGTTTTAGAAGAACTTAGGCTCGAATTTGAGGTAATTTGATGGTTTTTGGTGTTGTTGAAGTGTTTTGATGATTGGAACGAGGTTGAAAAATATTTTAGGATGCGTTGGTGCTTTTGGTTGAGGTCCCGGGGGCCTCGGGTGTATTTCGGGTGAGTTTTGAGCGAGTACGGACATCCCGGAACTTAGAAAATGGATGGGGCAGTGATTGGTGCGCGGGGCGCGGCCCTTTTTGAGCTGGGCGCGGTGGCCTAGCGCGGGGGCGCGGTCAAGTGCGCGGTCCGCACGAAATGAAGACCTGCAGGTTGCTGGTCCTACTTCGGAAGCTCATATCTTTTGATATACAAGGAATTTTGATGTAATTCAAAAACGAAAGTTGTAGCCCTTTGTGTCTAGTTTCCATAACGGTAAAGATATCAGAATTTGGACATCGGTAGCAAAAGTGATGTCCAAAATACTAAAGAATGTCCCTGCAGAGCAAGGCCTGCGCGGCCGCGAACGTTTCTGCGCAGACCGCGGTCATTTTTGTGCGGTTAGCATTGTCGGAATCCGAGGGGTACTCTATAAATACGAGGTTTTGGGTTTTATTTGATATTTTGACCTAGAGAGCTCGGATTTTGGCGATTTTTTGAAGGTTTTTCAAGAAATTGGTCGGGGTAAGTGATTCTAACTCAGATTTGGTTAAAGTACATGAATCTATCACTGAATTCATCATTTAATTCGTGATTTGATATGGAATTTAGGAAGAAAATTATGGAACCTTTCAAAAATGTAAAATGATGATTTGAAGGACCAAATGGTATCGGAATTGGATAATTTTGGTACGGTTAGACTCATGAGAGTATGAGGATTCTGAAAATGTAAATTTTACCCGATTCCGAGATATGGGCCCGGGGCTCGGGTTTTGCTAATTTCGAGATTTTTGATATTTTTCGAATGTTTTCCCTTGGGCTTTGTTCCCTTAGCATATTGTGACGTATTCGTTCTGATTTTGGATAGATTCGACGCGCGTGGAGTCCAATTCAAGGGGCAAAGGCGTCGTGATCTAGAGAATTAGCCAGTTCGAGGTGAGTAATTGATGTAAATGATGTCTTGAGGGTTTGAAACCCCGGAATTTCAGATCGTAACGCTATATTGAGGTGACTTACACGCCGAATAACGGGCGTGGGGTAGAGCACCGTTGGGGATTGCGACTTGGTCCGTCCCGAGAGATGTTTTTACCATATTTTCTACTTGAACTAAATTGAGAATCATCCTTACTTGGATTTAATTGTTACATTTGGGCTTCTTGCCAATTATTTAAATCCTTCAGGTATTGACATCACTGTTTTCGCATACATACATATCATTTGATCTCAGTCAAAGGTTTTAAATACTGTTTTGCAAACTCAGCCATCTTTCTAAGATTTGAAAACTTAAATGATATTTTTAAATGATATTTCGGGCTGATAACTACTGTTTTACAAATGCCCAAGGGGCTTATGATGATTTCTGGACTGAGCATGGATCGGGCTGCGTGCCGCAGCAGTGTTATATTGATATTAGGGCCGAGAGCCTGGTTGATTATACTGATATTGATATGAGGCCGAGGGCCTAGATTTGATGCCACGAGATGGCTTGATATTGCGCTTGGGCTGTGGGAGCCCCTCCAGAGTTTGTACACACCCCCAATCAGCGCCGTCGACGATAAATAAAATGGATGGCTCGGGCTGCACGCCGTAGTGGGTTTCTAGAGAGTACCATCATATGCATTGCATTGCACTCATGCATTTGTTTTTATCTGTTATATCTGTCTCAGTATTTGGTACTCTGATTTAATTGACTTGTTGCTTCACTATTTGTTGTTCTAAACTGCCAGTTATAGTTTACTTTGTATTTTTCCACGATTTCTTATTTTCAGCCTTTATTTATGTTTATTACTCACTGGGTCGGAGTACTCACATTACTCCCTGCACCTTGTGTGTAAATCCAGGTACACCACAGGCTGAGTGAGGATTTGTTTAGCTGAGCAGCAGTATCCGGGAGTATTGAGGTAGCTGCATGGCATTCGCAGCCTTGATCTCTCCCCTCTATCTCTATCTTTTATTCCGCATTTTTCCTAGACAGACTTGTAATAGGTGAATATTCTATATTAGAGGCTCATATTCGTGACACCGGATTCTATTGGGCTCTGGTGTGGAATTTTAGTTGAATTTCCGCAGGTTTTATTATTAATTATACACTTGAGAGTGATGACTTAGTAAATTCTCTGTGATATTTATCTATAATCTGAATAAGAATTTGGGATAATGTTGTTGAATGGTCGGGCTTGCCTAGCAGTGTGTTGGGCGCCATCATGACCGGGGTTGGGGTCGTGACATGCGTATATAACACCATAACCTTTCCCATATCCCATATACATCTAAATACATATATACGCGTATATAACTCCATCTGGTCATGGGTCAATGTACATGTATAAATGCATGAGATGCATAAGAAATACGTTAATAAAATTTTCTTAGAATGCCATAAAAATCAATATGCCTTTCGAATAAACATTATCAAATATCTATTTTTCTGGGACCCATGAATAGAAGATAATAATAATTCACATGGGGAATCATGAATATAGACACCCCTTATATTTCTATGGACACAGTAATTTATGGAAATCGTGCATTTGCTCGTCTCTTCTATATAATTTGAATCATGCCAAAAAGAAGGAAGGAATAGCCTTAACATACCTGGAGTAGGAAAAAATATGTATGATGTTCTTGAAAAAGATTGCACCGCACTCCTTTAGAACCACAAAATTTTTACGTTGTTAAGGTTCTTAATAATTCTCGTTAGATTGTGGTTGAAAGATGTTTGTTATAAGCTTGGCTTATAAATTTCAGAAACTTCAATTGCATCCAACGTCAAAATGGACTTACTTTATGGCTTGACAAGATCTTCATACTGAAACTCATTTTAGGAACTTTAGATGGTTTTATCAAGAGCCCTCTCTATTCCTTGGAGATATAAGTCTCTTTATTTGTTAAAGGTTATGGAAAAGTTTTGTTTTGTTAAAGGTCTTAGAATTAAAGTATTGTTGGAAAGTGAAAATGTTAGGCATAAATGTCTTGTTATCCTACATAGCCACATAAGCAAATATGATACTTAGTCATTGGTTTTGTTAGCCCCCTTGCTGCCACGTTTTTGGAGGGTGGAAATTATAAAATTTTATCCACTTATTAATTAATTAGGTAATGTCCTGTTATCCGGTAATTAACCAATTACCCACATAATTTAAAAATTATCTCAAATTACTTAAAATTCTATTTATTTTTAATATACTTTGTATATCATATACCGTGGCCATATGGTATCTTGTATGATACTAGTCCATAAATATCGGGTATTATTGCTCGACCCGTATTTTATCCCAAATCGGCCACCTTCAACAAAGCTCATTTTCTTTAATTACCCTTAATCCTTCATGACACTTACTTATCGCTTGCTATAAATAGCATAAATACGTTAATCTTAAAAATAATCTCATTCCCGAGCTTACGTCGATTAACTTACGATGAAACTTTAACGTTCGAAAATGTGGGATGCAACATCTCATTTTCGAGCTTCCATCAATTTATTTATGGCGCACTTTCACGTACGAAAATATGGGGTGTAACATCATTCCCCCCTTTGGAACGTTCGTCCTCGAATGTTGACTGGTGCACTTATAATTTTCATAACCTATGTCTGCCGAATACTTTAGTACTCTCCTTTCCATCTAGACGACTGTTCTGTGAATAGATCCAAAGGCCAAGGAATTCCCCCCTTTACGCCTCTTTCTTATACCACGAATTGTAGTCGGAATCATTCTAATCTCGTAACTTTTATTACCTTCTATCATGCAACCTGTATGATTCTGGCTTTGTAAGTGCGCTTCTGCGACTCATCTTTCCTTTTCCCTCTAGCTTTTAGCCAATCTCTAGGTCTCACTTTGTAAACATATACAGATCTTGAAAAGATGTCCCTTTGGTACTTTGTGAACTTACGAATATTGCTATATCTTATTTCATAGATCCTCTTATCCATTCGTATGACTTTATCGTTACTAAGGTCTACCACCAACTCCAGGTTACTTTCGTTGCTTATCCTTAAGACTGATGGTCTAATCTCATCTCATACTGTTGAACTTTTATCCATCTATTGTTGATTCACCTTAATATTGATTCAGCATCTACCATTGGTAACTTGATTTTTATGTAACACCGCCGCTAATGCTCACGTCTCATCGGGGATATCTGGAGTAGTTAGATTGATCCACCTTGGGGTGATACTATACTCCCACAACCATACTTTATAGCATCCCAATGTGACTTACCTTATATGGGTAGTTTAATCTTGTCCAATTCATGACATTCCTTTCTTTTCTTTGTCAGACCATTACTCAATCGAAGGCCCAAACGTCGTATTTTATCTATCACAATCACACCCTCATTCTACTACTAGGGAAGCATTCCATCTCTTCTAAATGCTATTAGTCTTAGACTCATTTGAGTTCATTCAGGCTACAATGAGCTTTGTATAACTTAGAGAAACCATCTGCTCTTCTTGTTTTCATGGGCTTAATCCTGAGGACGTATCCATTTTCATTACCTTCTCATTCGCCCTTTCTTATCCTTACTCTACTCTTCTAGAACTTTGTTGTTTCACCATATAATATCTTGCGACCTATATATATCTATTTATATTACTTGCAACCTTTCAACTTGGTTGCATCGTATATTTTCTTATGTCATTCTGGAACATCAAGCGAGACATCACATAGTCTCTAACTTTTCTTTACTCTCTTAATCAGGCTTCTCGATACCTAGACCATAGGCTGGAAGATATGATACTGACAATGCCTTTATTATTCCTAGATATTAAATCCCCGCACTTCTAGACTTTTATTCGAAGTAAGGACTATTCACAACTTCTGTATTTGAGTATCTCGTACGGTGTCCACCTTTACCTTACATATCTTAAAATCTTGCATTATATCTTCTATCTCTTTCATGACCTCCCTTCCACATAGGTATAGTTCACGTTCACAACTTGAAACTCTATTGTAATACTTGCACCTCTGGGCATACATAATTTTGTGGGAGCTTCATACTGACTTTTTATGAGGCTAGTACTTCCTCTAACCGGCTTTATCGTTGAGCGGTTATAGATTATGGTTGTTGTAATATCTCCCTTGTACCTCTGATATTAAGAGTAATCCTGCAATATTCCCAATCATAATTTCTATAACTTTTGGGTCCAATAATCGAATTCCTGATTTACTTCATTGTTGTAACTCTTTAGTTTCCTCCTACTTCTGATCGGCCTTTTATCTCCCATTCTAGGGTTCATGGTATTAGTTATTTTGTTTAGCCGTTTATTGGCGTTGAGGAATATACATGATGCAATCCTTTAACAATTTAATCCTTCATTTATGACTTGGGCTCAATTCTTTCTTTTAACGTACACCATAATCTTCTATGGCTGTATGATTGTCAACATATATGCTGCATGGATAATACTCCGAATTTTAAGTGCGTTCATAACGTAACTAACTCTAAATCATTGCCTGAATAATTCCTTATGTTCCCTCTCATCTCTCTTTTAACGTAAGTTATTACTTCTCCTGGTCATTTTTCCACTTGTGGCGCGAATACTTAGCTTATCTTAGTGCCCACACATATTGGAATTCCATGCAACTCGTATGATCTTGAATATCACTTCTTCTCTACTCCCCACTCAATAGCCACGGTAGGCGTCACTTTCTTATGGAGTGCGTACAATGTTGTTGTGAAACTGTTGTTACAAGACATTTTCTTTTTAGGTCATCGTGCTTAGGTTGTAACCTTCTTCCTTATTTCCTAAGCTAGTCTTTCATTATAATACTCAGGAGGACCCTTTGATTCTGGTAAATCTGTGAGCTTTTTAGATTGTATACTCGACGGACCTTCTGATGTCCTTCCTTGCCTATACTTATCCATAGTTACCTACCTCCATGCCCTTGGTCTTGTAAGGTTACTTCTGAATTGATATTTTGACTGTCTTCCCAGTGGCACTCTCTTTTTATTTCTGTAACACTCATACGGTACCTTTAGCTACCACAACTTCTATCTTAATATTTCTCAAGGTCATGATGTCAAATTTGTGAGACTAAATTCCCCATGTTGGTGTTCATTCTGTTTATCTTGCATGGTCTATTGATTTGTCTGTATCCTCTTATCTAGCCATAACTAGGTCCCTCATGAATCAACTACTAACTACTCGTTGGCTCATTCTCATATCAATGTTCCGCATAATCTTTCTTGGTTTATTTCCTTTGTCTTAACTTACCTTTCGCACTGACTCCTTATTTATCAATAACATCCCGGGTAGGAACCCTTACTTCCTTTCCTTGACGTCGTGTTTGCATAATGTTATGGAATCATAGCATATCTGTAGGCTTTGGATAACCACAATCTTATCCCTCTCTCTCATTTTTATCGCATTCTTCTTTTACCATTCTATAATTACTAGAACTGCTTAATTCTGACTTAATGCCATTATCACTCTATATTCCCCCCTTTAGGGGAGTACTAAGAGTTGGAGCTACGACAACCTACCTATAGATATTTTACCTCTTCATCTTTGGAATCATTTCACATCATCGATGACGCTTACTCTCCTTGCGGTAATCCTTCTGTACTAAGGATAACGAAATTTCCTTACTCGTGAGGGTGACACTTTGTGTAACTAGCACATACGGTCCCTTAAGCATAACTTTTGCTCCCAATGCTTGCTTTAGAGAAGTGTCTTCCTGAATGACCATTCTCTGAATTTTTCATGAATCTTCTTCTATTGTTCATTATGTTATCGCCTGAACGAAATCTGAAATTCTCATGATATCGACCATTATAACCTCACTCAGCCCCTAATTCATGTTTAGTTTATCGTGTTCACCAGCCCATACTAATTTTTTTTATCCTGGGGTCTAACTTTTCCTTCCAGTAGTCGTGTTGGAGTCACAGACTTACTTCATGAAATGAGGATACGACTTTATGGAATATATTTTTTTTCTCAAGGTCTGTCACCTCTTGTCTTTTCCTTCACTTGACTATAGACTCTGTAATACTATCATCTTTTTTGACCTATCGTTGTCATCCATGTATCACATCTTACTCTTAATGCTTCATTACTCTCTTCTTATTTCCTGCTAACACTTCTGTCTATCACTTCATTCTGAAAACTTCAACAAGATATTCTTTTGCTTTTAGCTCCCCTTTGCTCCATCCACTAGCTCTTCGGATTTCCTAGCATTCTCTCTCTAGTAGGAACGAGAGTCATATTAAGATAATATTTATCCTTTCCCGGCTTCCAGTGCCTATCTTTATAGCACTTATATCTAGATGTACTATTTTAGAGTGCACCATCTAGGTATCTCACAAGGAGATCCATTACTACGTCTACACTATCTTTCGGAAATGTCAACTAACTCTATCAATCCATCCCCTATTTTGGGTTACTCTAACTCCAGCCGGATCTTGATAACCCGTCCTTCTCTTAAACTATATCTGCTAGCTCCCACAGGGCATAACTTATATCGGTGTGGCCAATTATACATACCTCTGTTACTATTGAAGGTAACTCAAAATGCTTATATCTCCCTTCCCGTGTGGTAAATAATGATCATTTTTTATTAACCGAGTACCCCGTATCCTTCTTCACCTTGCTTCTTCTTCTTGCTGCAACTTGTGTCTAACTTCCGATTCTGTGATTCCTTTTTACCGCAAGAGTGGATAAGTATTCTTTACTAAAAGCTCCACATCAAGAATCGTCCACCTTTTAATACACGCGTGATCTGCTAAAGACATCACATTTACTCATCATAAGCAAGATGCAAACGCGTTCCTCTAACTCAACAATTCCATAGTTATACCTCTTATCGATCGTCTTTCTGGATGTAGGCATCATCTTATTACGAATAAAATAGAAGTTTGGAATTTGAATTCTTATAAGTGAGCTCTAACACACGATCTAGAGTAAGAAGAAAGAGTGACAGTCCTAAATGTATTGTAGCCTCCTGCTTATAGGTGTGGTGCACGACACACCCATAAACAAGACTCTACTAGACACGGCTTGTAGACTCTCTAGGACAGAACTGCTCTAATACCACTTCTATCACGACCCAAACCAATGGGCCGCGATGGGCACCTGGTACCTTACTCAACCGAGTACCAACATAACATATCTTTTCATTTCATACTATAAAAGATAACTGAGCCCCGAAAGGCTGCCGTGATATAAGTGGAATACAAGATGTGATATCAACTTATATATAAGACATACTGGCCTATAAGACCAAAATAACCACTCGTATACTGAACATAGGCCAACAAGGCTGTACAATATTTTACGTACATGGCATCTGTCTACAAGCTTCTAAGAATACATAATTTTCATAAAGGTCGGGACAGAGTCCCACCATACCAAACAATACACGTCTAAATCATACAAACCAAACAAGCAACTCCGAAGCAAATGGAGCGCACCAACATCTTCCGCTGAGCTGATAGCCTACTTGGAGGGCTCTCGACCGATCTATCAGGACCTACGAGCGTGAAACACAGCGTCCCCAGGGAAAAGGGATATCCATATGAATAATGTACCGAGTATGTAAGGCACATAAATAAGTACATAACAGGCATGTACGAATTATAGAGTAAATGACTCAACCTGTAAGTGTGGATAACTCCGTAAATCATAAAATAATTATAATGTCATGCATATACTTATGAATGTCATGTCGTGCATAAGTTCATGTTTCATAACATCATGTGGACTCTGAGTGCATCCCATCATATCATCTCGGCCACTGTGGGCAAAATCATCAACGTATACCAACTAATCAGGTGGTGGTGCGTATATAACGCCATAACCTTTCCCATATCCCATATACATATAAATACATATATACGCGTATATAACTTCATCTGGTCATGGGTCAATGTACATGTATAAATGCATGAAATGCATAAAAAATACGTTAATAAAATTTTCTTGGAATGTCATAAAAATCAATATGCCTTTCGGATAAACATTATCAAATACGTATTTTTCTGAGACCCATGAACAGAAGATAAAAATAACTCACATGGGGAATCAAGAATATAGACATCCCTTGTATTTCTATGGACACAGTAATTTATGAAAATCGTGCATTTGCTCGTTTCTTCTGTATAATTTGAATCATGCCAAAAAGAAGGAAGGGATAGCCTTGACATACCTAGAGTAGGAAAAAATCTATATGATATTCTTGGAAAAGATTGCACCGTACTCCTTTAGAACTACAAAAAATTTACGTTGTTAAGCTTCTTAATAATTCTCGTTAGATTTTGGTTGAAAGATGTTTGTTGTAAGCTTGACTTATAAATTTCAGAAACTTCAATTGCATCCAACGTCAAAATGGACTTACTTGATGGATTGACAAGATCTTCGTACTGAAACTCATTTTAGGGACTTTAGATGGTTTTATCAAGAGCCCTCTCTATTCCTTGGAGATACAAGTCTCTTAATTTGTTAAAAGTAATGGAAAATTTTTGTTTTGTTAAAGGTCTAGAATTAAAGTATAGTTGGAAAGTGAAAATGTTAGGCATAAATGTCTTGTTATCCTACATAGCCACATAAGCAAATATGATACTTAGTCATTGGTTTTGTTAGCCCCATTGCTGCCACGTTTTTAGAGGGTGAAAATTATAAAATTTTATCCACTTATTAGTTAATTAGGTAATGGCTCGTTACCCGGTAATTAATCAATTACCGACATAATTAAAAAATTATCTCAAATTACTTAAAATTTTATTTATTTTTAATATACTTTGTATCTCATATACCGTGGTCATATGGCACCTTGTATGGTACTAGTTCATAAATATCGGGTATTATTGCTCGACCCGTATTTTATCCCAAATCGGCCACCTTCAATGAAACTCGTTTTCTTTAATTCCTATGCCATTTATCCTTCATGACACTTACTTATCGCTTGCTATAAATAGCATAAATACATTAATCTAAAAAATAATCTCATTCCCTAGCTTACGACAAAACTTTAACGTTCGAAAATGTGGGATGCAACATCTCATTTTCGAGCTTCCATCAATTTATTTATGGCACACTTTCACGTACGAAAACATAGGGTGTAACAATGAGGCCGGGGGCCTGATTGTGAGATATTATTACTTTAGCACGTGAGTTGTCTGTGCAGATGCAGAATTGTCTGTGCGGATTCAGATATTGATGTTATAGCACGTGAGTTGTTCATGCATCACGTGAGTTGTCCGTGTGCATTATAGCGCTTGGGCTGTAGGAGCCCCTCCGGAGTCTGCACACCCCTAGTGAAAGTAGTCGACTATGTATAGATATATAATGGATCAGGTTGCATGCCGCAACAAATATTGTACAGTGCTGAGTGATTGAGTATGCTGAGTATTGAGCGCGGTGAGGGATAATACGAGACAGTGAGGTTGAGTACTCTGAGATACATGCATAGAGATGCATTTCCTACTACTGCCTGATTTTGGTGACATTCATGATTTTACTTGTATCTTGATATGTAGGCATAGAGATGTACTTTCCTCATGATATCTGAAAAAAATTTAAACATTCATCTGTTGAAAGGTTTTTGGAAAAAATTACAGTTTTCAAATTTACTCATATTTTTGATGTTTTCGGTAAAGGATTTGGGTTTTGATTGGTATACTTGAAAAGTGGAACTATTTTTGAAAAACCATGAAAAGGCTGAGCATGTGATCTCTGAGCTACTTCTTTATTTACTTGCCTAACATTGTTATGAACTGTTGTTGGTTATTGGTGTTGGACCCGACCTATGCTCCATCTGGTCACTACTTTAAACCTAAGGTTAGGTTTATTACTTATTGAGTACATGAGGTCGGTTATACTCATATTATACTTCCTGCACATTGCGTGCAAATTTTGGATGTCGATGTTGTTGTGTATTGTGGGAGCTAGCATTGAAGGTGCACCTGTGATCCAAACTCAGCTGCCTCTTGTTCATGGTAGCCTTAGATTTATAAAACTCTATTTTATGTATTTTTCAAAAAGAAGATGTATTTACTTCATATCATCTTGTAAACTCTAATCCTAGAAGCTCATGATTTGTACAACCAGTCCTTGGAGAGTATATTAGAGTCAGTTAAATATTAATTGAATCAGATTGTTATTTGGCTTACTTAGTGGGTAAGGTTAGGTGCCATCATGGCTAGCACGATTTTAGGTCGTGATAGATTGGTATCAGAGCTCTAGGTTCATAGGTTCTACAAGTCATGAGCAAGTGTCTAATAGAGTCTTGCGGATCGGTATGATGACGTCCATTCTTATCTTAGAGAGGCTACATGACATTTAGGATATACTTACTATCTTTCTTTCCTTATCATACGGAATGTATTCAACTTGAAACATAACTCTTTGAATTCCTTCCACGTATTCACGTGCGCATGTGAGCGCTCGATATCAGATGTGCATCGCAGGCTTGTGATTCTATGAACGAGATTCGAAATGTGTATTCTGTGTTTCGGTAATGGGCCAGTCTAGAGGACTTGAGGCCGGGATTAGTCCTCAGCTTAGGCTCGATAGTTTCAGTTGTGAAAACTTGTACGTTGGACTTATGTGTCTGGTAGTATCCTTATGAATTGAAATTTATGGCTCGATGAGCGGTTAAATGGCTATATGATGGTATGAGGTGACTGTGGGATGTGTTCAAATGGTTTAATTGTGATGAAAGGAGTTTGCTTGAAATGTCTTAATTTGACTTATACTCTTGAGTTTTGGGTGTGTTAAAGAATATTTCACGTGGTGTAATTGTGTAACAAATTAAATTTTCATGATTTGTTGATGAGTTAAAACTCAGGAAGGTCAAGTGATTACGTAGTAGTTGCGGTAGAAAAAAAAAGGTATAGCAAGATGCCAGTTTTAGGCTAAGTAGGCGGGTTGTCACCTGTGGAATAAACTGCAGAAGTGTTATCTTTACAATGTTGTGTGGAGAATTTTCTTTACTACTAGTAGGGTAGACGTATTGGGACTTGAAGTTGAATTAGTCAAGGAAGATGACCTGGCTGTCATAGGAAATGAAGGCGGGCTTAGTAGATAATTTGAGGTATAGATTGTGTTGTATGAGCTTGGGAAGAATTTAGTTAAATCTCGCTACAGTGTTATGGCAGTAATTGAATATGGGTATTGTGAATTATTCAATATTTTGATCTATGGCTTTGAGCAAAGTGGGGGAGCCTGATATGGAAAATTTGATTTCATGGTCATATGTTAAATTTAGGTTTTTGGTTCAAGGCATACTTGTGATTAGTTATGACTTGCAAAGGTTGAGATCGAGGAAGACTAGAATAATGAAATTCCTAAATACGGGTTATATTGCACTTTATGAATATATGAAAATCATGGAATGATTAAGTTGTTGATTGAGAAGAATGTAGTGCGCATGGAATAAAATTTGACTAGTGGTGTTAAGGCAGAGTTACTTCCTTGAGTGTTGTTGTACTAATAGGGCATGTGAATTTTGACCTGTTTGGGCAGTGTAATTCATGTTTGAGCAGAGTGGGTAACTCCTGAGAAGGTTCTAATGGGTTCGAGATTTGTATATATCAATTGAAATTTTTTTTGGACTTTGGTATGGATAGAATCTGAGATTTGCATTTAATGGTGTCGGGACTCGCGGTGTTCCTATATAACAATGGATTCTATATTCTAGTACAAGAAAGGTAAAAAGAACAATTTTAAGTTCACATAAGGTCTCTTTAGAGTGGATGTCTTGGTAGTGGTACTTATAAGGTGCTTAAGAAGGAATACAACGACTTGTGGGCCTTAAGGTGGTGTAGCTCTAAGTTAGGATGTCTTATAATGAGGCCTTATGGGTGTTTTGTGGCAATACTCTCGAATTTGGCAACAAGCGTGGCTTGGTTGGGATAGAAAGATTCAATTCTGATAGCTTGGTTATCTGCAAATAAATTTCAAGGTGTTCTTAATGGTTTCTACCATGGTTTGGGCCGGATATTTTCTACCGATGTGAGGAACATATTGTATATTGTGATTTCCTCCTGGATGAGAGCAAATCGACGGTTTCTAACTGATCGATATGTAATTTGCTAGTAACTCAGAATTGATAATGAGATTCTTTTTCTTGTCACATGATGGCATGATAAGAAGTGGTATGTTATGCAGGATTAAGATTTTTATGTACAGGGTGGCAGTTCATTCTTGAAGGTAAGGTCACGAATTCTGGATAGAATAGTCAGTTTCAGATATTTGGATGAATGTTATAACTGCTGGGTAATCTCTGAGAAGGGTGCACATTTTAAATGGGCATTATGTTTATACTAATGGATGTTCATTAGTATTACGGTATACACCTGGTTGATCGACTACTAATATTCAGATTTTGCTATATATTCCGGAAGAATTATGAAAATATTTCTCGTGGGATGATCGTGCTTGAGAGATGTGTTAGTCACTTAAGTACTGAGGTTGTAATAAGTTACGGTGATTCATGTGATCTATGAATTTGGAGATTGGGAGTTCTCAGAAGTATACTATTTCGGGATTGTGGCATCTTTTAGGTAAGTATTTTATTTAAACTAAGTGGAGGAACTAGTTGAACTAATTGATTGTGATAACTATGCACTGTGAGAGCGCATATATGTAAGGTTTGAACCCATGTACGAGCACCGGGGAAATTATTCATGCTAGAAAAGATGCTTAGGCTATAATATTGTCTGATCGGGGAAATTTGAGAAAATTGTGCACATTCACACACATGTTATTCTCACGGAATTTGATGAGTTGGTTTTAAATAATGTTATGTGCCGAAAGGGGTAGGATTACACTGGGATAGCTAAAAATAGTTGTGTTTGGTGATATAAGGTCATTGGACCTAGAATGAGTACTATCTAATTTGATTACGGTAGATTTGAGAGAATAATATCGGTAATGTACGAAGATTTTGGAATGAGGTTTTATGGAAAATGGGGTTTAATACTAGTACTTGGATGGCTTTGAGTAGTTACTGTAATCGGGAAATTTTGCTGTGAGTATGTGAGTTGCGTAATACGTTGTGTAATTAAATTTGGGGTCTTGGTTAAAGCTTAATATAACTTGCTCAAATTTATACAGTGTGTAGATGTGAAATTTGAGTCTTGAAAAGAAAATTTTGGATGTTGGAAGTGGGATTCCAAGGTTTATAGGCTAAGGGTAAATTAATAATTTTCACCCATGTGGTGTCGTCAGGCCTATATGAAATAAGGTGACGTGGGATCGCCCTCGAGTATCATGCATGATAAGGTGAAATAGTGATTTGATGGTTCAAACATATCAAAGAAGAAGCTTCACCCGTGATCAAATTTATTGGATAAAAAATTTTATAGTCATTTTTTTATACTAGAACATCTTAGAGTAATTCGTGGAGGTCGCCAAAGGTTTAGTTCAGGTGTTCGGCGTAGAGATTTAGAGTTGAAGAAAGTAAACGGGTTATTCTCAATATTTTCTCCATGAGGATGTTATGTGAATTTCTAATAAAGGTAAAGTATGTGTAGTTACATCAAGCCTTAATAAATCCTAAAGGGAATGTGCCAAACTATGAGTATGTTGTCTCCCTATTATTGTCCTCCATATATTTTGTGTCTTCATGTTTCTATGTCTAATGGAGGTAGTTGGAAATCCTTTGTGTATCATTCTAGTGAAAACAACTAAAGGTAAAGTTAATGGATAATTGGCTTATGAGAGGTACTTAATTGCCATACTTGTTAGATAAGTCTGGGAGTTTACATTGCCTTCGTGAATGTGTTATGGCGAAGTCTGTGAGTCGAGGAGCCCACCTTGAAGGCCGAAAGTGTTAAGGAAAGAAAATGTTCTCACTTGGTTTTATAACCCAATAATGGTGGATCGAAAGGTATTTTCTATGTGTTATGATTTAAATAGGTGCAACTCATGTCCAAGTATCACTTTTGATAATATAATGTATGTAATGTTAAGATTAGTATTGTTGATATACATTATGATGCTTTGTCGAGTTGTGGATGTATTAGGATGGTTTTGGTGATTCTTTGGCAGGTGGATAGGCCCAATTACAAAGAAGACTCTGCCAAAATTTCTGAAAAATTTGGGACTTAGTAAACAATTTGGGAGCTTGAGGTGTGTAAGAAAAGAGTTAAGTTATGTTATGTATTTGGGGGCGGACTCTGCTTCTCATTCGAGGACGAATGATCCTAAGTGGGGGAGAATGTAACACCCTGGAAAAATTTCGAAGTACTTAAGCGCTATTAAGAAAGTTAACGTACGCTAATTATATTATTTTCTCTGTAGACGAGGACTATTTATATGATCAATATTAATTGGATATGATAATAAGTGTACGAGGCATATTATAAGTGATTTAGGATCTAAGGAGAGGTCTACGTCCAAGCCAAGTTGAAAAATAACATGATAGACTAAAGTTACAAATGAGCACATACAAGACCAAATTTTGGAAGCGTATATCTATACATATATAAAGGGTTATGTGATGAAAAACCTATCTCATTAAAGGTATTCAAGTGTAGTTTCTAACGCTTCAAACCGTTCGTCATTTGGACGCTTCTACAAGAAGTTATTACTAAATTACCAAAACCTGGCAGAATTTTACACTACCACGGCGCCCACCGCGCCGCGCCTGTGGGAATTTCAAGAACACTCCAAAAAATGATTTCTAGACACATTTTTCACTATCGCGCTGCCCCACGTGATGGGGTACTGCAAATATGGGTTTTTTTACCCGACCCCAATTTAATTTAACTCGTTTGGGGTTCGTTATTTTGGATTTTTCTGGTGCTTTTAGAGAGAGGGGAGAGCAATTCTAGAGAGAGGAAGAAGCTCAAGTGTCTTGTTCCTCAAAAATCTTGTCAAATCCTTGAAATCCAACAAAAAATCCCTCAAGTTCTTCATCAAAGAGGTAAAGTTCTATACCCTATTCTTTAATTTTGTTTTTGGGTGATTGTTGAGCAAGAATTCATGGGAAAAACTTGAGATAAGTCACTTGTGGTCATTGTTAGTCAGTAATATGGGATTATCATCGAATATCCTGACTATATTACTTGTTTTTGGGGTGAAATTTGAAGGTTTGGGCTTAGGAATTTGAAAAATTGATTTGAAGATTTCGAGGTTGAATTGATGTTGGAATTTTGTGAAATTTGTATGGTTGGACTCGTGGTTGGATGCGCGTTCATATTCGGTAACTTTCGTTGGGTTCCGAGACGTGTGCCCCATTGATGATTTTTGAGTTAATTTTGGATTTTTTTGGAAACTTAGTATTTTTATATGGAATTAGTTCCTATAATATGCATTGAATTAATCGAATTAATTTTGAATAGGTTCAAGGCGTTTGGAGGCTGATTTGCGAGGCAAAGGAATAGCGAAGTAAAGAATTACACAGTTTGAGATAAGTAACTCTTCTAAACTTTGTGTTGAGGGTATGAAACCCCGAACGTATTTTGTGATTTGTATTGTTATGCCCCGAGCCTGGGGGCGAGACCAGCACCCGGTGCCTCACCTATCCTTGTGTACCACTTGTGATTAAGAGACTCTGAACATGTAATATCATACTTTGTCCATGGGTGACATTACAAGATAATGTGCGAAGCAAAATATAAAACTGAGTAGAGACTAACACTGACTAAATGTTAACATAAATCTGGGCCGGCAAGGCCGTCATAACTACTACAACTGACAAGCGAACAAAACATACATACAAGGCCTACAAGCCCAACATACTGCACTAACTGACAGGATATGTCTACAAGCCTCTAATGATGGGTGTATTGTAATCGGAAGAGGGCCCCGACCTGCCCATAGTATACACAAGATGTATACAAAACATCTAGACCCGGCAACTCCAAAGGACGTGAAGCTTACCGATAAACCTGAACTCGGGCAACACCTACTAAGGAGGTCTACCCGTCTGTCTGTCTGAACCTGCACGCATAAAATGCAGTGCCCCCAGAAAAAAAGAACGTCAGTACGAAATAATGTACTGAGTATGCAAGGAATTAATATAGCTAAAAGCTGAAACTAAAGTGATAATATAAAAACTAGGAGTCAAAGATAATGTATACATGTGCTCACCTGCTGATACTGACCCAATTCTCTCAATATAGTATGTAAAATAGTTGTCCGGACTTATAAGGCTCGGTATATATATATATATATATATATATATATATATATAACTGCTCTGCCATAGTAGGCTCGCTCATAGGTGTTCGGCCATACTAGGCTCTGTATCTCGACCAATTGGGTTCGCTCATAGGCGCTCGACCATAGTAGGCTCAGTATATAACTTACCATCTGATCAGAGGTTGCCCGATAGGGGCCTACTCATCGATTATAGCTCGATAGTAGTGAAAATACTGTAATACTGTATATATAGACTCTCTGCTCTCTTGACTAGAAGAAGATCATACTCAACTGAATATGAAGTCCCAATAAGGGAGAATACTGTAACTTATGAGACTAGGATAATGTATATAAATTCGGGAGTATGAACTTCTCTTTATATCTCGTTATCAAACACATGTAGTTACTGGATCATGCTAAAATGAAGGAATGACTTAGTCTTAACATACCTGGAGTAGGGGAAAATCCGTATGATGTTTTTGGAAAAGATTACACTGTACTCCTTTAGAACCGCGAAATTTCACGTTGCTATTGTGCTAAGAAATCTCGTTGGTTGAGAAAATTACGTTGTAGTGTCTTTGTATGAACTTGTAGGAATTTGTAAGAAATTATATTGCTAATGTGCTAAAGTTCACATTGTTGATTATCATGTTGTGTAAGGAATTTAGTAATCTGATTGTAGTGGTTGAGAATGAAATTGTTTTTGTAAAAATCCTAGAAATGAAGTGTCTTGAAATCAATATATTAGGTTGCCACCTAATCACAAATGACCAAGAGTCATTTGTTTGGTTAGTGCCTTGCTACCATGTGGGGGTTTGGGGGGGAGGGGGTGATTTTAATCTTTATCCAAATTATTAGTTAATTAGGTAATGTTTCGTTGATCGGTAATTAACCAATTACCCGCATAATTAAGAATTATCTCAAATTACATAAATATCTACTTATTTTTAATATACTTTATACATCATATTATCATGGTCATATGGTACCTTGTATGATACTAGTCCATAAATATCAAGTATTATCGCTCGACTCGTATTTTATCCCAAATCGACAACCTTCAGCGAAACACATTTATCCTCCCCCTCAGACCATCAACATTAGGAACACATAGTCGACCCTGGAGTCGCAAAAAACCATCCTCGCCAATAGAAACCTCCTTGGCACCTCCCTATAGCACTGTCTCTCTGAGAACCTCCAAATATCGATCATTGAACTGTCGGGACTTGATCTGCCCCAATAATAAAGACTGAGCAACTACACACGCAAGAACTCGGCTGGGCTCTGAAATATCCAACCTCACAAGTATGTTAGCCAAGGACTAAATGTCCAAAGCTAGAGGCATCTCCTCTGCTAGAATGAATGCCAAGCTACCCATACTCTCTACTTTTCTGCTTAAGGCATCCGCGACCACATTTGCCTTGCCCGGGTGATAAAGAATGGTGATGTCATAAACCTTCAGTAATTCAAGCCATCTACGCTGCCTCAATTGAGATCCCTCTGCTTGAACAAATACTATAAGTTGCGGTAATTAGTATAAACCTCACATGACACCCCATACAGATAATGCCTCTATATCTCAAGAGCATGAACAATCGCGGCCAACTCAAAATCGTGCACATGATAATTCTTCTCATGAATCTTCAACTGACGCAAAGTATATGCAATAACTCGCCCTTCATGCATCAATACACATCCCAATACAACACGTGAAGCATCGCAATATATCGTATACATCCCCGAACCGGAAGGTAACACAAGAACTGGTGTTGTAAACAAAGTTGTCTTGAGCTTTTGAAAGCTTGCCTCACAATCATCGAACCAACGAAAAAGGAGCACCCCTCTGGGTCAATCTAGTCAGAGGTGATGTAATAGATGAAAATCCTTGCACGAATCGCCTGTAATAACCTACTAACCCTAGGAAACCCCTGATCTCGGTCATTGAAGTAGGACGTGGCCAACTCTAGAATGCCTCAATCTTCTTGGGATCCACCTTAATACCCTCTCCTGACACAACATGCCCCAATAATGCCACTGACTCTAGCCAAAACTCACACTTGGAGAACTTAGCATATAGCTTTTGCTCTCGCAAGGTCTGAAGCACTACTCTCAAATGTTGCTCGTGCTCCCCCCAGGCTACGTGAGTATATTAAGATATCGTCAATGAAGACGATGACAAAGGAATCAATATAAGGTCTGAACACCCTGTTCATCAAGTCCATGAATGCTTTTGGGGCATTAGTCAAGCCAAAGGACATCACCAGAAACTCATAATGGCTATATCTCATCCGGAATGCAGTTTTCGGAATATCCGAGTCCCGAATCTTCAACTAATGATACCCTGACCTCAAGTCGATCTTAGAGAACACCCTAGCACTCTACAACTGGTCAAACAAATCATCGATACGAGGCAACGGATACTTGTTGTTGATGGTGACTTTGTTTAACTGGAGGTAATCAATGCATATCCGCATAGTCGTATCCTTCTTTTTCACAAATAACACTGGTGCACCCCAAGGTGATACACTGGGTCTAACAAACCCCTTTGCTAAAGCTGCTCTTTCAACTCTTTTGGAGCCATACGGTATGGTGAAATAGATATAGGTTGGGTGCCTAGAGCCAAATCAATATAGAAATCAATATCGCGATTCGGTGGCATGCCAAGAAGATCAGAAGGAAACGCATCGGTGAACTCTCAAACTACTGGAACTGAATCAATCGTTGGAGACTCTACGGTGGTGTCCCAAACATAAGCTAGATAAGCCAAACACCCCTTCTCGACCATATGTCGAGCCTTCAGAAAAGAGATAACCCGACTAGATGTATCAACTGTGGAACCCTTCCACTCCAACCTTGACAACCCTGGCATTGCTAATGTAACAGTCTTGGCATGTCAATCTAGGACGGCATGATATGGAGATAACCAATCCATGCCCAGGATGATCTCAAAGTCGATCATATCAAGCAACAAGAGATCTGCTCTAGTCTTGAAACCACGGAATGTGACCACACCAAAATGGTAGATCTGATCCATAAGCACAGAATCACCCACAGGAGTGAACACATGAATAGGAGTGCCCAAAGGCTCAAGAGAAATAACTAGGAAACGAGCAAACAGAGATGATATATATGAATAGGTAGACCCTAGATCAAATAGTACTGAAGCATCTCTACCGCAGATGAAAATAATACCTGTGATAACAGCATTTGAGGCCAATGCATCTGGCCTAGCCAGAAGGGCATAGAATATGGTTGGAGCGTCGACTGTATGGCCTCCACCTGACTGAGCAGTAGCTGGCTGAACTCTCCCTGTCTGGCCTCCACCTCTAGGATGGCCTCTACCAGTCTGCCCCTACCTCTAGACGGCTGGGCAACCGATGCTGAAATCATGGGCTATTGACCCTACGGTACTGCCTTGCCCCGAAGCCTGGGGCAGTATCTCCTCATATGACCAAGGTCTCCGCACTCAAAACAACCCCACGATGCGACGACCTGCTGCCATGATGGCTGACCCTGATGGCCTGTAGACCCGCTGGAAGTAGCCTGGATAGCCGGTGGACGGTATGAACTCTCCGGCATAGCACTGAAATAGGAACCAGAAGAACCCTGGGGACCTGAATACCCACTGGAGGAACCCTGAATAGCTAGTGGGTGATAAGAATTCTCTAGCATGGCGCTGAAATAGGAGCGCAATAGAGCACCCCGAGTAGGTGGTGGTGCTGAATATGGGGGTCTGCTAAGCTGACCCCTCCCAAACTGACCTCTACCCCTAGTCGGGGAACCTCTGAACTCTCCGGAGAATCTAGACTTCTTATCCTGCTGCGTCTTCTCCCTACCCCTCAGACGGTAGCCCCCAATCCTCCGAGCAATCTCCACTACTGACTGATAAGGAGTCCCCATCTCCACCTCTCGGGACATGTTGGCCTTGATGCCATAATGAAACCCTGCAAGGAACCTCTACACCCTCTCTGCATCAGTAGGAAGTATCATAAGTGCATGGCAAGACAACTCATAAAACCTCACCTCATAATCGGTCACGGACATCTGACCCTACTGAAGCTGCTCAAACTGATACCACAGCTCTTCCCTCTCAGAAGGTGGAATATACCTGTCCAAGAATAACTGTGTGAACTGACCTCAAGTGATGGGAGGAGAACCTGCTGGCCTGCCAAGAACATACTACTGCCACCATCCACAGGCTCTGTCCTTCAACTGAAAAGTAGTGAAGTCAACCCCATGCGACTCCAATATTATCATGTTGTGCAGTCTGTCCCTGCACCTATTAATGAAATCCTGGGCATCCTCATGACGCTCAGCCCCGAAGATAGGAGGGTGAAGTCTAGTTCATCTATCCAATAACTTCTGCGAGTCACCATCCACAACTGGTCTAGGCTGGGGCACCACTACAGCAACTGGCCGAGCCCCATCCGCAGGTAGTGCACCCGGAGTCTGATACACTGTAGTTGTATGACCAAGAGCCTGAGCAGTAGGGGTCTGTGCTCCCTCTCCTGCCTGTGATGTAGTTGGATCCACTGGAAATAAACCAGCCTGAGTCATGGTGTCCATGAACCGCAGCATACGGCCCATGACCTCTTGGAAACCTGGTGCTATCATAAAGTCCGCCGAGGTAGGCTCAGCTGCGAGCACCTCGCCATGCTCTTCAATAATAGTATCTCCCGCAAGATCTACTGGTGGTGCTACTGGGACAGCTCTGGGACTCCCTCGTCCCCTACCTCGGGTCGGTGCCCTCCTCAGGCCTCTGGCTTGGCCTCTAGCAACGGGGGAAGCAGCTCCTCCAGGGTCTGGAACATTAGCCGTGCGTGTCCACACCATCTGTGAGATAATACAAGAGGGAAATTTAGTATACCAACCACTGCATGATACGAAATGAATAAAGAATAGTTTCCTAACACCCTATAGCCTCTCGAAGATAAATACAGACGTCTCTGTACCGATCTGCAAGACTCTATTAGGTTCGACCATGACTTGTGAGACCTACGTAAACCTAGTACTCTGATACCATGTTATCATGACCCATTTCCATTATAGGTTATGATGGATCCCAACACCATTGTCAGGAAAGCCAACGTAGAAATATAAATAAGTTCTCACTTTACTTTACCAAAAACAAGTACTACAATTTCTAAACTGGAGGTTAAAATAAGTGATAATCAGTAATGTACCCAAAATAATTATATAGTTCCCAAAAGAATAGTCTATTAATGTGTGTGCCAAGACTTGGTATCACAAGTTGTGGGCAACTAGTAGAATATACAAAAGAATAAATCTATCCTATTTCTGAAATAGAATAGACAACCAAAATAAAGAAACTCTATCAGGCTGCAGAACGGCGCGGGAAGGGAGCAGCTCACCGTGGAAGTCTCGGACTATGATCAGGGATGCGCACCAGACTGATAACCAGATGTACCTGCCTCAGATCCTGTACAATTAAGTAAAGAAGCGTAGTATGAGTACACAAATAATATGTACCCAGTAAGTATCTCGTCTAATCTCGAAGAAGTATAAATGAGAGGTCGATTTGATACTTACTAGGGTCAAATAATATAATAAAGTGTTATGCTAAGCATGGAAGTCACAACTAATTGTCACACCTCTTTTTTTACCTACACCCCCGGAAGGGGCATATAGGGAGTTTTTCCAATTTAAGTGATAATCGAAACGGGATTATTTATTTATTAAATTCAGAGTCGCCAGTTGGGATAATTTTATGGTGTCCCAAATCACCGGTTCAAATCCCGAATCGAGGAAAAGATTGACTCTGTTTAACAATCCGCGCACCAGAAATCTGGGTAAGGAATTCTGTTAACCCGGGAGAAGGTGTTAGGCATTCCCGAGTTCCGTGATTCTAGCACGGTCCCTCAACTGTTATATTTGGCTCAATTATTTGATTTTAAAAACACTTTTAGACCTATGTGCATTTTAGCTTTAAACTGCTTTTAATTATTTTAAGGAAGATTTCAACGTCATCTAAAACATGTCTTTGGACCACGCCACATGAAATGCACCCGCAGTCCGAGACACATTTTATTTAACGTTGTGATTTGGATTTGGATCACATAAATGCACACACGAGTTTAAGGAAGTTAAATTAAATTACGCGCTTAAAGCAACTACGCACTTTCAAGTTTGTGAGGGCCATGGAAAATTCAACTAAATGGCACACCTCGATTTCTAAAGGATTAAAATTAATTAAGTGAGGGCCATGAATTTAGGGGTTTTATTTGGCATGGCACGCCTCAAATTATTTCAAAAGGTTTTATTATTCGAAATTGTTATAAACGGGTTACATAAAATGCACCCCCGAATTTGGAATTAGACTTCGTAACTATGTTACGGGAACCTAAAAGTTTGCCTACCCGCGCGATGATAGCCTAAGCATGCTCTTACCCAATTAGAACAATAAAATAAATAGTGAACATGTAGCTCTCAAATTGCAATCATGTTTTTCTAAAATCCCAACTCCACAACACATTTCAATCATTAATAAACATATATGTTGCATCTAAACGTTAGAGAACAACATAACACTGCCTGAAGGAAAGCAAATTAACCAACAAACAAAATAAGGCATTTAGATATCTAACTATTTTACTTTTTAAAAAATCTAAATCTTAATTTTTTTGTTCATTCCTGCTTGTGGAAGTGGGCTCCGAATCACCTGATTTAAACTAGAGATTTTTCTAGCAAATGAATTTGACCAACTAGTGGTCGAATTCACGGGCTAAACTGAATCTGGAATACCACTCAATGCATGATTAAAACAATTACTAAACTAAAAAAAATATGGGAACAAATTTCCAATTCTAATGACAAATGACTTCAGGTCAAGTATGACAATATGACCTCACTGAATTTATTACAAAGCAACATACCAACAAATAAAACAAACATCAGCAACACAAATATAGAATGAAAAAACTGAATCGAGTATAGTATGACAAAATATATCAGATTTCATTTATTAACTTGTGTAGACAGATATAAGGAGATCATAGAACTTACTAGATGTTTTAAAGGAAAACAGCATAACCAAATAGGAGTTGAAGCCAGAGAAATTGATGGAATCGGCTAATTTGCGGTAAGCAGCAAGGCAAACCAAACCAAAATTTGAAGCTAAGAAGCGGAAAATCAGCACGTTTAAAGCTCCGCAAACACCCCAGCGAACAACAGCAAATCGGAAAGCAAAAATCAATTTTGTGCATGTGTGTTATCAAGAGAGCCCCCTTTTTAGATCCGTCGTTTTTCTCTATATTAGTCTAGGGATCTCCCTCTCTATTTAGTCATTAGGTACTATTATATAGGGGTAGGGATTAGGTTAGGGGTATGGGCTTTGGAATTATGGGCTAGGTTCAAAATTAGGCCTAAAAATGGGTTACTCGAGCCCAAGTTTTATTCTTTCCTAGCGAACGAGATTAAAATGCGACCTCTTTTATTAATCAGTCCTACTTAAATAAAATAACTGTTAAAATAAGACTGACCATTATAATAAAATTATTTTTTTGTATTTTCAATATATCATACTAAAAGATGGAAAAATTATTATAAAATTAAGATAATATTCCTAGTATTATTTTTGTATTTTTGAATTTAGTAGACAAATTAAAAGTAACTAGATAAAAATATTAACTAGCTAAATAAGAGAAAATATTTTTTTGTAATTTTTATTTTTTTGTGATAAAATAAAGCAAATAGAGTCAAAATTAGTTGAAATAACTATATTAGGCCTAAACTAAATATTTACACGCTAAAATATATAAAATCTTGGGGAGGGTCAAAAAATCACATGTCTACAGTAATTAACAGTTTGTAGCAAGAAATAATAAGTCATGTCCTTAATAATATCACAATTAGCCGTTTACATTTCAAAACATTTAACAAAGCAAGTCATGAATAAGGTTTCACATAGATATCATGCGCACATTATGTCGAGCTTGACAGCCCGATCCAACAGAAAAGAAACTGTGCACTCTCAGAGGGTCGAATGGTGCGAACCATAGATCATCTATTTCTACTGAGGCGATCGGCCCGATCCACAAATATCAATTATCATCAGGAAAAACACATGAAAGCGCATTTATATTCAAATAAATTCATACAAGTGTTCAACAAGTACATACGTTCACTTATATTCATTTCCAATTCTCTAGCATATCCTAAGTGATCACATTAGCAAGAAAATATATAAACATTCACAAATATTGCATGATACGGGTCCTAAACTACCCGGACAATTAACATAATAGTAGCTACGCACGGACCCTCATCACCTAGTGCTTACGTAGCCCTCGTATTTAGTGGCAAATTATTCAATTATTACACCTATGGGTTGATTCCCTCTTACAAGGTTAGAAAGGAGACTTACCTCACTCCAAAGTGTACTTCCAATACCAAGAGCGAGCCCGAACTCTCAATTTAGAGTCGAACGATCCAAAACTAGTTAAATGAGGTAGGAACTAGTGAATACAAGCTCACAAGATTGCATTCTAACTATTTAAGTAATTTCCCAAAATTAAAAACAAGTTTCCTAAAATCCGACATTGGGCCCACATGCCCGGATTCCGAAATTTTTCGAAGAAAACTGTTCTTTATAACCTAAGGGTCAATAATATATGATTTCTAATTCATTTCATAACAAATTTCGTGGTTGAATCTAACTTTTTATCAAAACTCTAGGTTTTGCTCTAACAACATGATTTTACCTTAACCCTTGTGTGTTAATCTACCTAAGACTAAAGTATTAAACTAGAAATAGGTAGGATAAACTTACCTCAAGATGCTAGGTGAAAGTCCTCTCACAAGAGCTCCAAAATCGCCCAATGGGTGAGTGAAAAGTGGCCAAAATGGCTTAGAGCCCGTATTAAATGAAGCTCACTACTCCAGTGATTTTCGCATCTGTGGTCCCGCTTCTGCAAGAGGAAGGTCGCATCTGCGGAATTAACCAAGCGAGTTGGGACTGCTTCTGCGGTCTTGAAGCCGCTTCTGCGAATTGGCTTGGCCTGCCTTGGCCGCATCTACGAGAGGGCGACCGCTTCTGCAGTCTCGCACCTGTGGCTGGCCAACCGCAGGTGCGGTTATGACAGCAACCTGAAGCCTCATCCCTTCCCAAATTTTCCGACTTCACTCGAGCCTTGTCCGATTGACGCTCGGGGCTCCCGGGCCCCGCCCGAACATACCAATAAGTTTGAAATCATGAAAAGGACCCACTCGAACTTTGAGAACGCTCGAAACAATGCTAAATCTAAGAATCGCCCCCTAGAACCAATTGAATCAAACTTATGAAATTCAAGTTCTTCAATCCACTTCTAACGTGTCGAAACGTACTTATACTATTCGGATTGACACCAAATTTTGCGGGCAAGTCTTAAATGTTATATTGGACCTGTATCGGGCTTCGAAACCAACATACGGGTCCGATACCAACATGATCAATCATTAGTTAATTTCTTTAAATCCTTAGAATTTCAGTTTAATAATTTCTAATAAAAGTTCATTACTCGGGCTAGAGACCTCGGAATTCGATTCTGGGCATATGCCCAGGTCCCATATTTTTCTACGGACCCTCCGGGACCGTCAAAATACAAATCCGGGTCCGTTTGTTAAAAATATTGACTTGGTCAAACTTAGCCTTTTAAGAAAATCCTAAGGAATCAAATGAGCCTATTTCAACCCAAACTCTTCCAAATCCCGAACCAACCATCTCCACAGGTCATAAATTAGTTCAAGCAAGCATGAGAAGTTTTATTTAGGGGGACGGGGTTCTAAGAAGTAAAACGACCAGTCGGGTCGCTACATCTCTAGGACGGCCTCCTGCCGGCTGGCCTCCACCTCTAGCGACCTTACCTCCACCTCTAATACCTCTACCTCCACCTCTAGCACCTCTACCTCCACCTCTAGCTGGCTGATCGGGCTGGTGGAACACTCAGTGCCTGAACCATGGCATGGGAACCCTGATGTTGAGAGTTGCTCGGTGCTCGAGCGCAAAATCTAGTAATATGCCTCGTATCGCCTCAAGTATAATAAGTCCTCGGCTGTTGAGACTGCTGGCCCTGACGGCCTGGATGACCACCTTGAAAACTCTGGAGCGGCTATGCACTGATAGGAGCTGGTGGTTCACTGGGCAACTGATCAGAATACTGCATATGAGAACCACGGCCACTTGGTGCACCGTGAGAAGCCTGAAGTGCTGAATGAAACGGGTTGGAAGGATGGCCCCTACAAAAAGAATCCCTGCCTCCATATAAGGCATCACTGAACCTTCCCGAATGATAAGGCCTCTTGTCAAACCCCTGACCACTCTCCTATGATAGAACCATCTCAACTCTTCTGGCCACATTGGCCGCATCCTGAAAAGAAATCTTGATCCAAGTCTCCTTAGCCATATGCAATCGAATAGGCTGAACGAGTCTCTCAATAAACCTCTTCACTCTCTCTCTCTCTCTCTCAGTGGGAAGTATAAGAAGAGCATGACGGTCCAAGTCAATAAATCTGGTCTCGTACTGAGTGGCAGTCATAGAACCCCACTGGAGACGCTCAAACTGCCTCTAATAGTTCTCCCTCTCAGTGACAAGAAGAAACTTCTCCAAAAATAGCTGAGAGAATTAATCCCAAGTCAAAGCCGGTGACCCAGCTGGTCTAGCCAAACAATAATCTCTCTACCAAGTCTTGGCTGATCCAGACAGTCGAAAAGCAGTAAAGTCGACCCCATTGGTCTCCACTATCCCCATGTTCCGTAGAACCTCATGACAGTTGTCCAAATAATCTTGGGGATCCTCAGAAGATGTACCACCAAAAGTAGTAGTAAAGAGCTTGGTGAACCTATCCAACCTCCACAAGGCATCTGAAGATGTAGTTGATCCATCACCGGTCTGAGCTGTCGCTCGGCTGAAGGAGCGGTACGTGACCTTGCCATTTATGAAAGAACAAGAGTAGAGGGTTCAATTTAGCAGTGAGAGAACAAAATCACACGACAGAGAAGAATAGATGTGTAGTTTTTTCCTTACTATGTAGCCTCTGGGGATAAATATAGACGTCTCTGTACCGATCCCTCAGACTCTACTAAGCTTGTCCATGAATTGTGAGACCTAAGCAACCTAGAGCTCTGATACCAACTTGTCATGACCCAGATTTCCCACCTCTGGGAGTCATGATGGCGCCTAATATTGAAAACTAGGCAAGCCAACTATTCCGATTTAATTACCCTTTTCAATTTTAATCTCTTAACAATTTCAAACAACATATCAAAAGCAGCGAAAATAATAATAACAAAAGCAATGCTAAAGACGAAATGTGATAGTTTAACTTAATACAAACTGCGGAAGTCTAAATATAACTCTACCTAGAATTTGGTGTCACAATGTCATAGACCATTTACGAATTCTACAAATAAAGTATGAATAGAAATACACGAATCTGTCTCTGAATAAGTAAAAACAGAAAGGAAATGATAGAAGGGTACGCCAAGGCCTGCGGACGTCTGCAGGACTACGTCGGGTCTCTGCCGATGGACTGAAGGCAGCAACCTCACTGTAGTCCAAATGCTCCAGTACCAGTATCTGCACATAATGCAGAGTGTAGTATCAGCACAACTGACCCCATGTGCTGGTAAGTGTCGAGCCTAACCTCGGTGAAGTAGTGACGAGGCTAGGACAAGACTACCAAATAGACCTGTGCAGTTAAATCATATACAGCGGAAAAATAAAGACAGAAATTTACAGTTAAAGATAGGAGGGGGAAACATGCCGCATGATATATCAGGTAACAACACAAAACCAATAGAGAAATGTAAAGAACGCCATAGATCAATTATCAACAAGAATAAAGAAATCAAATAACATGTGTACGACATCACCTTTCATGATTTTACTTTCATCCTCACCATGAGAATCAATAGAATCGGCATGGCATCACCCTTCGTGCTTTTACCTCACATAATCATGACACGGAATTATCCTTCGTACATTATCACCCATATCATGGTACAACATTGTACATCGTGCGGCACGGCATCACCCTTCATGATTTTATCTCACAATATCGGCACGGCATCACCATTTGTGCATTAACACTCTCAAAATCATGCACGGCATCACCCTTTGTGCTTTACACTCTTCCTCACTCAAGCAATAATCACAAGCAATTTGGGCAAGGGAATCAATAATATTACAATAAAATCCTGGCAAGGAACAATAGCATAACAATAATATCCTAGCAAGGGAAACAATATCATGAGTAATAACATCCCGGCAAGGTAGATAATATCAAATGCAATAACATCCCGGCAAGGGAAACAATATCATAAACCTCTTCTATTTTTCACAATTACTTCACAACTTAATTCTCAACTTGAGCCAACGCTCTACAATGTTCAATTACCAATAATACTTTCACAAGCCTTGTTCAACAATAGAAATCATCATATAAAGCATGAACAATACGAAGCAGAGTCACATCAATCATAGTATAAGACTCACGGGCATGCTTGACACCGATGTATAGATACTCGTCACCACACCTATACGTCCTACTCAATAATTAACACATAGAAAATAAGACACAACTCCTAATCCCTCAAGCTAAGGTTAGACCAAACACTTACCTCGAACTTTCACGGCCAACTCAAGCCTCAAACATCGCTTTTCCTTTAGAATTCGCCTCTAAATTACTTGTACCTAGTCCAAAATAATTTAACAACATCAATAAATTCTAAAGAATTCATACCCAATGCTTAATTGTAGGTTTTCTATCATTTGTTTCCAAAAAGTCAAAAATCGACCCCGGACCCGCTTATTCAAAACACGAGGTTCGGACCAAAATCCAATCACCCATTCACCCACGAGCCCAAATATGCAATTTGTTTCGAAATCCTACCCCAAAATGAGGTCTAAATTCAACTATTCAAAAAGCCCTAACTCTACCCAAATCCCCAATTTCTACCATAAAAATCCTAGATTTCTGGATGAAGATTGATGAAATGCAAATGGAAATTGAAAGAAAAAGGTTTAGAATCATATACCAAAACTTTGGGGAAGAACTTGCCTCTTGAAAATCGCGTAAATGCTCTCTAGTTTATAAAATATGAAGTTATGGGCTAAATTCCCGTTTTGCTATTGTTTTTAATTCACTAGACAGGCCTTCTTCGCGTTCGCGAGAGGCCTGTCGCGTTCGCCAATGGTTTGGCCTATATGCCCTCACATTCGCATTGAACGGCTCGCATTCGCGGAGCTTTGGCTCCTCGAGCCATCGCATTCGCGGTCAAGTGGTTGCGTTTGCGTAGAACAAAATCCCTTTCCCCCAGTCCCAGCCAAAAAGGCCTTCACGTTCGCAATAGCAGGTCCGCGTTCGCAAAGGGTAACACCCCCAAGCTTCGCATTCACGACCTGTGTCTCGCGTTTGCGTAGAAGGAATCTTACTTCAGACTAACTTACCCATCACGTTCGCGAGAGTCCTTCCTCGAACGCGAAGAACAAAACTTCAGCACATCAGAAACAGAAAAACCTCCAACTTTTCTAAGTGTAAAAATATCCTGAAACCTATACAAAATTGACCCGAGCCCTCGGAGCTCCAAACCAAACATGCATACTAACTCAAAAATATCATATGGACTTACTCGTGCGATCAAATCGCCAAATTAACATCTTTAACAACGAATTTAGCATTAAAATCAAAGAAAATCTCAAGAACACTTAAGTTTCAAATTTCACAACTAAGAGTTCGATTCACGTCATATGAAGTCCGTTTCTTACTAACTTTTTCACGTACAACTTAAATACCATATAAGACTTGTACCGGACTTTGGAACTAAAATACGAGCCCGATACCATCAAATTCAAACAAATTTACATTTTCCAAAACTCTTATAATTGCAGTTAAACAATTTTCTTCGAAAATTCATTTCTCGAGCTTAGGACCTCAGAATTCAATTCTGAGCATACGCTCAAGTCCCATATTTTCCTACAGATCCTCCAGGACCGCTGAATCACGGGTCCGGATCCGTTTACCCAAAATGTTGACCGAAGTCAACTTAAATTAAATTTAAAAGCAAAAACTATCATTTTTCATAAATTTTTACATAATGGGTTTTCGGATACATGCCCGGACTGCGCACGCAAAATGAGGCGAGACAAAAAGAGGTTTTAAGGCCTCGAAACATAAAATTTACTTTCAAAACAAGTGATGACATTTTGGGTCATCACAGTTTTGGTGTGTTTTAATGGTTTACTACACAACTTAAATAGGATTAGATCTGTCTATTGATTTTGGAAGAGAGAGCAAAACGAATTAGCAAGTTCAGAAAGAGAGAGCAAAACAAATTAGCAAGGCAATAACATATCTAAAATACCTTTTCATCTTGTCGAACAAATTCAATCGAGAATGTAGTGTCTGGATTAAAACGATCTGGTACTTCCCATAGACGGACGACCCGAACTTTCAACTTCCATTGCATCTTCGAAATTGTTATATCCTTGATCAAATCAATGTGAGTATGCATCTTTTGCATAAGCCGTAAGTTCTCTTGAAATCTTGATAGTAGTAGGAAGATTAGAATTGAAATACCGTGTATTAGTGGAATTTGCAGTTTTGAGCAGTTGTTACCCAGTATAGTGGATTTCAATCTTGACTTTCAATCGTGGTTTAGATAGTTGAGGACACTATGACTATCGTGATTTTGCAGAGATAATTTAGGGCAAGTGGAAAGTAAAAATTTATTAACTAATATTTGTGGATTAAACGGTTTTCACATGTAAAATCATTTAATAATACTTAAAAAAAATAAAATATTCTGAAAGTTCTACCGAATTTTGTACGACAGTTTTATTCCAAATAAAATTGTACGGCAGTTTTACTCCAAATAAAATTTTAGTTCCTAATTAGTTGGAGCAATGTCTTAGAGTGCTAAAGTGGCAGATTGTGATGATGCCACTTTGCTTAATGATCGGAGATTTTCTTCTGCTTTTAATTATTGATAGATAAGAGCTACACTCATAGCAAATATTTTTTTCTATGTTGGGCCCCTTCCCTCCCCCATGTTATATGTAAAATTTTCATGAGTATATGTTCTATTTGGTCGCTATCATTAAACTTGTCCCCATATTAAAAAAAAAAAACTTGACCTGATTTAATGATATTTCAGACACTATTTCTTTTGCTTCTTCTCCTTATTTTTTATCTCCTCATTCTTTCTTGCAATGATTTAAGGTATTCTGTGACTGGTTCTTTTTTGTGGTGCTTGGTCAGTCGGGGAAGGAAGTAGTTTACGGGTGATGTGCTTTTTGGATAGAAGCAGCAAAGCTTATGGTGGAACTTTTTGGTGCTGGTTAAAACCATTACGAGTGGTGGAGGATTAGTGAAAGAAAGAAAAATTATTTATGCATGTTGTTGCTTTTCCTTTACTCTTAGGTCTAGGGTTTTTCTATTTTTTTTGGAAATTATTTGAAGCTAGGACTGCTTCAGACGCGATAATATGAAGTTTGGACTACAATTTGGGGACTTCAAATGCGATTGTCTGAAGTTTAAACTGCTTCAGGCGAACTATTGTCATAATTGTCTGAAGTCTTCAGTGTGATAGAAGAACATGTAGACCCAGCACTTCGATTTTTTTTTCTCCAGAAATCACATGGAGTTAGGACTGATTTAGATGAACTTCAGGTGCGATTGTCTGAAGTTTGCATTGTGATGGGGAACTTCAGATGTGATTATTTAAGGTTTGCATTGATTCAGTCGAACTTCAATCATAATTGTCTGAAGTCTACACTGCGACAGAAGAATTTCAGACCCGATCGTCTAAATTTTGCACTTTCACTTTTTTGAATTTTACACTATCCAATATTTATAACTTCAGATACGATTGTCTTAAGTGTGCTTTGAAGTGGGTAAAATTTGTGAATTTTTGTATGCTGTAGTTATGAGTTCTATGGTACTCCTAAAATCGAGTATATCTATACTTCCCCGTATTATATTGTTCACGCTCCAAGTAAAAGGCTTGGACAGTGAAGGAGGGGTTGTTTGAGCCCCACATCGGGGGAGGCCAGATCTGTCTGTCTCATTGTATATGGTATGACTTATGAGTAATCCTCACGTTTCACCTCATGCAAGACCTGGGTTCAATTTATCACAATGTTCTTCTCTTAACAATGACCGAGAACGATATATCAATCAACTTCTAGGACTAGCAATCTCAATCACTCAGACTTTTAATATTTCAAATATTGAATCTGCCCTAATTATGACCAATAGTTATCAACAAAAAAGTTTGGCATAAATACAGAACCAAATTAAGTTTGTGTGCTTATAGATGCCCATGTTGCTACCAAATTAGTGGTTTACACGCCGCATTATGTGTCAATTATTTCTAAGTTCTAACTACTCTGCAAATGCACAGACAAAGCAATAACACACCCTATGAATTTAGCAAAAGTTAGGCAAAATATCCTGTTTTTGGAATTACTCAAGCAACTCGGAATATTTTGCTTTTCGAATTAGTTGTATAATAAATAAATAAAATCAACTTTTAGTTAATTTTGTTAGGAAAATAATTACCTAATTTCTGCAAACATTCTCCAAGCAATTCTTAAGCTTGCCGCAACTTGCAGCTTTACTTATGCTTTCCAAGCGATTCTTGAATAATCCAATCACTTGTACTTCTATTGAAACACAAGATTTCCCTTTTCCGTGGAAAAAACCCGTATCAATAGTTCTGATTTTACGTATGGATAATTCCTCAATATCTTATTCATTCACAACAAAATATTTTCTTTGTGCGTCGGTATAAAAATATACTTTTAGGATATATATATATATATATATGCTTATCTTCGTTTCGAAGAACGCTTCGAATTATTATGTTCAAGGACACTGAGCTAATTGATTGATCATATGGTGATACAATTATTATAGTTTGAAACAGAATCGAAGAAGCATTATATAAGAACGCTTTGATATTAGCGAGGCCTTATCTTATCTTGAAGGGTAGTTATTAACTTTCCATTTAATATTATAGGAAGCATTTCCTTAATCTTCTAATATTACACCAGTAAAATACAAATTATACAGTGCCAAGAATTTACGTGGAAGACATACTATTGATCCTGCATAAGATATTTCAATTTTTTTATAACATAACCTATTTCCAGCTGCATAAGATCCTTTTCACAGTTTTAAACTTTTTTTTTTTCACTATCGGAAGCGATGTTATTAAAAAAGAGAGAAGCACAATAACCTCAAAACACAATAAACGTAGCATCTTATTTGAAAAAAGTTATCCACAATAACCATCTAAAGAGGGTTGGATTAATGGTAATCTAAAAATATGGCAAATAACCTATTTCAATTGATTAAACTATATTAATAGCATAGAAATTGTTGCATCAATTCAAATGAATTAATTCAAACGAAAAATAGCAAATCTAAGAGGCTTGAATGATATATTACACTAACCTCCTTGGTAGTTTTAATAGTATCATTTACCACTTCAAAAAGGTAGGAGAAAAAAACGGGAAATTGTCAGCCAAGATTTTATATTAATGAAAAATGACCATTTTTCCTTAAAGATAAACACATAATTATACCAAAGTACCAATGGCTATATTTCAAATATCCAGTGATTAAACATATATATTCGCTTCAGCAAACAAAATGGGTAATCTACGACATAAATTTGGATCGAGCCGCCAATTATCGTTAAATAGCAAAGTCCACTACCATCTGGGAAGTGCCAAAACCTGTAAAGGGCCCAAGTAGTGTCAATGAAATCCAATGGATCAAATTCCATAAATTACACTGTCGACCTTTTTAAAATCATCATTTATATTTTTACCCTAGTAAGAAAGTTTTTGATAAAATAATTTCGCTTCAGAATTTTAAAGTACGTTGATCAAAATTCTGAAGCACAAGAAATAGTGACAATCACCAGAATTTTCCCACAATACAAAAAAATTTCTAGTGATCGGTTAGAATTTTTTGTAGCCAATTGCACAAAATTATGGCAACCATCAGAATTTTGTGACAATTACAAAACTTGAAAAATTATGGCAACCATCAGAATTTTGTAACAATTACAAAACTTCAAAAATTATGGCAACCATCAAAATTCTGACGAATGACCATAAGATTTTCCAAAGAAACTCTGACCAATGTTTCAAAATTCTGATCAATGACTATTTTTCCAAGAGATTTTTTACCGGGGTCACAATTTAAATGATGGTATCAAATGATCCTATTTGTACAAATCACATGATCAAATTTACTAGGGAAAAGCTTATTTAGAATGTGCACTAAACTATATTGATTTACTACAATTAAGTAATAAATTGAGGTACAAATAAATATTATTTAATATTATTATAAATGACACATGTTCATTGTTTTAATGTTTACATTGGATCCAGATAAATAATTTTGCGCTCTAGAAACTATACCAAAACCCTGTGTTCACTCAGGCGCAGGAACAATATAATCTCTAAGTGCAGAACCAGATCTAATGTTTTCTCTCATTTAATCTAACCTACCATGTCATCTTGTAATTAAATATTCCTTATCAAAAGTCAGATGCCATAGTCATATTGTCAAAACTAAGGACAATCGAGAGCTGATCTACAACGACAATGGTGTTGTGACCTAGAGCTATACGCATGGAAGAATCTTCTGGAAGCAGTCGATAAGAATGAGGTAAAAGAAGTTTTTTTCTGATAGACTGAATGAGTACATGTGAGCTGCTTTTATAAACTCATACGCACGTGACTATCACGTGACACTAACTACCACTAACAGTGTTTAACCAACTTCAACAGCAGATGTAAATTAGTTGGCTTATTGCATACTAACACAACTAACTATTTCAATACTCCCCCTCAAACTGGAGGGTAGAATACATCGAGCACTCCAAGCTTGGATAAAAGCCACTAGTGCTGAGTAGTTCCTAGAGCCTTTGTTAGAAGATCTGCCAATTGAGCTTTGGTATTGACATGCTCAGGCAATATTAGACCATCTTTAATGGTGCCTCTAACAAAATGACAGTCTATCTCTACATGTTTTGTTCTTTCATAATAAATAGGGTTGGATGCAATTTGGATAGCTGCCTTGCTATCACAAAATAACCTCACAGGCTTAGTGACAGATACATTCAGCTCTTCTAGCAGCCCAGTTAACCAAATCACCTCTGAAACTACAGCTGCCATGCTTCCGTATTCTGCCTCTGCTGAGCTTCTACTCACAATGTGTTGCTTTTTTCTATGATATAAGAGAATCTCCCATCTTTATAATGTACCCAGTCGCAGATCTTCTAGTGTTTGGTCAGGCTGCTCAATCATTATCACAGTATATAGTTAAATGTGTGCGTGGATTATTTTTCAGCAGAATACTCTGACTAGGTGACCCCTTCAAGTACCTTACCAATCTGAGTGTTGCTTCCCAATGTGAAACCTTAGGTTGTTGCATGTTGGCTAATGACTTGTACAGTAAAGTTGATATCTAGTCTGGTAATAGTGAGATAGATCAATTTCCCAATGAGCTTCTGATATGAGGCAATGTCTCTAAGAACAGGATCTGTGATCCCTCCTACATGTGCATAATAGTCTATTGTGGTGAACTTGACATTTACTTCCAAAGGTGTATTCACTAGTTTGGCTCCTCTTAGGCCAAAATTAGATATCAACTCAAGGGTATATTTCCTTTGAATAAGTAATATCCCATTATGAGATCTCAGAACTTCAATCCCTAGGAAATATTTGAGCTAACCTAAATCTTTTACCTTGAAGTTCTTATGTAGTATATGCTTTTCTTGATCAACTAACCTTCCACTATTCCTAGTAATAAGTAGATCATCCATATATACTAGGATGATAGTTATATCCTCATCTTCTTTTCTGGTAAATAAGGAGTGATCATAGGGACTCTAAATGTAGTTAGCTGCTTGAAGAGCATCAGTCAGCTTTATGTTCAATTGCCTGGATACCTGCTCTAGACCATATAATAATTTGAGAAGCTTGAACACTTTATACTCCCCCGGCTTTGGAACCCTTGAGGCAAATCTATGTAGACTTACTCTAATAAATTTCCATGTATGAAGGAATTATTGATATCCAGTTGGTATAGAGGTCAACTGTTTGAGGCTGCAACACTAATCACTGTCCTGACAGTTACTATCTTGGCAATTGGGGAAAAGGTTTCATGATAATTCAATCTCTCTTGCTGAGTGTAGCCTTTAGCTACAAGCTTTGCCTTATACTTGTCTACCTCTCCATTTGACTTATGATCTTATACACCCATTTTGACCCAACTGTTTGCTTCCTTTTAGGTAGGTCTACTAGCTCCCAAGTCTGATTTTGCTCTAATGCATTAACTTCTTATTGCATAGCTTCAATCCATTTTTGGTCTTTGGATGCCCCCTTGAAGGTTTTTGGCTCTGTAGGAGCTGAGAATAGACCGAGATATTCTTGATAGGTTGTAGGCAAGTGATCATACTCCACATAATTGTCAATGGAGTATGAGCACATAGTGGGCTTTGCTGTCGTAGTGACATAATCTTTAAGCCAAATAGGTGGCTTGGTTACTCTATTTCCCCTGCCACTATCCGTACTTGTTCACTAATACTGACTTCTTCAACTGGTCTTGTACCCTGCATAGGCTCAATAGAATCTACAGGTGTATTAGGCAGTGAAGTGGTGGCATAGTCTTCTGTGTTTGTAATGTCTAATGTCTGTGTCTCATGGTCAGCGTTGGAAACTGGTTCTGCTGCTTCCTCCAATCCTGCAGAGTTATCTACTTGCTGAACTGTGAGAGGTTGATCCTCATATACACTATAATCTTGTGTATGTCAACCAGCGCTTGTCATGTCTGTCATTGGCATGAACAACACCTCTTCTTCCTTTTCAACTTGCATTGACCTAAAGGGGAAAATCCCTTCTCTAAAGCTGACATATCTGCTAACAAAGAAGGTTTTTGAGTCCAGATCAAACAGTCTGTACCCCTTCTTAGTTTAAGAGTACCCTATCAATATTGCTTTCTCTTGGGGCTAACTTGTCATCTCTAGGTAGATTGCTTTCATAACATAAACAACCAAATACCTTCAAATGGTCTAGTTTAGGTTCTTTGCCATGAAGTAGTTTATAGGGTGACTTCCCATCTAGCACAGCAGTAGGTAACTTATTGATCAAGTAGACTTCACTCTTTACACATTCTCCCTAGAATTTGACTGGGATGGAACTGTGAATCTTCATGGCCCTTGCAACTTCCAATATATGCCTATGTTTCCTTTCTACTATTCTATTCTATTGTGGTGTGTAGGAACATCTTCTTTGATGAATTATACTAAGAGAAGAGAATAAATTCATTACATTGAGAGGTAAAAAAAATTGTTCTGTTGTCGGATCTTAGTGTTTTTATAGTGATATCAAACTAATTTCTTAATATTTCCTAAAAATCTTTAAGTACAATTGAGACTTCACACTTAGACTGAATCAGACTAACCCAAGTGAACCTACTGTAATCATCAACTATAGTTACAAAATACTACTTTCTATCAAATGTGGGCTTTCTATAAGGCCCCAGATATCAACATGCATCAGCTGAAAAACAGTACTGGGCTTACTTCTACTATTAGGAAAGTTTAACCTGACTTGTTTTACCATTGGTCATACTAGGCAGTATTCCTGCACTATGCCATTGGCTTTATTCTTTAGAGTAGGTATGTGTTGCATTGCAATTGTTGATGGATGACCTAGTCTTAAGTGTCATAATTTTGCTCCATTTTCATCATTCCTTATTATTTCTACACCTACAATAGGCTTCCACCCTCTTTGTAGAATCGAAAAGTTACTATTTTCTCTACCAATCCCCATTACTTTACCATTGTAGAGTCCCTTAAACACACGAAAATTAGGAAAAAAGTGGCTGAACATAGTAATTCCTTGGTCAGCTTTGAGACTGGGAGAAGATTGAACTTAAAGTGTTGTACATGTAATACATTTGTGAGTTTTTGACTTCCTAAGATCACTGTACTGCATGCACTTGCTATGGATGATTTATTTCCTGTTGGTGCTTTTACTCTACTATCATGTTGCTTCTCTAAATTCCTTAACTCTTCTAATAACTCCTTGCTTGGTATAATGTAATGTGAAGCTCCGGAATCAATTATCCACTCACAAGCATATGTAGTAGATAGCAATAAAACAGTACCTTCTACTATATTTGTTTTGCAATTAGTTGGTGGTGGCTTGTTCAGCAAACTCATCAGCTGTGAATACTCCTCCTCAGTGAAGAAGTGTCCATGCATTTGACTTTCTACAGCTACATTATTGACATAAGGTCTGAAGCCTCTACCAGGTTGTGCTCTCCCCACTTGATTGTCCTGAGTTTCCATCAAACTAACATGTCTTCTTCCTGCTTTTCAAATCTGGAGGATATCCAATAATTTAATAGCAATTCTCCTCTAAGTGCCCCTTGTAACCACAATGTTCACACACCAATCTTGCAGTCTTCAACTTAACCTTGTGTCCTTCCTGCAAGAATGGTTAGTGGATCCCTATGAGTGTCCACGAGGCCTAGTGATCTCTGGCTTTCTTCCTCAGTAACAATAGCATAAGCCTCATTCCCAATCACAACTAGTCTTCTAGCAAGGATGTTGCTTCTCACATTGCCATAGCTCTCATTTAGGCCCATGAGAAACTGCATGACACGTTGTGACTTTAGGTGTTCTACATATGGCCTAGACTCTTCACAATCATAGGAAGATAGTGGGCCAAAATATCCAATTCATCCCATAGGTCTTTCATTTTTTTGTGTAGTAGCTAGTCACAGAGTCCGTGCCCTGCCTCATTGTTGCAATTGTAGTTCAAAGGTGATAAATTCTGGTGAGTTCTGATCTATCAAACCTCTCCTGAAAATCATTCCAGACTTTTCTCGCATATGATGCATACACAATACTTGGCACCAACTCAGTCGAAACTGTACTCCCAATCCATGACAATACTATTGCGTTACATTTTTCCCATTATTCAGCTAGTTCACCTCTGTATCTACTTTTCACACAAGATCCATCTACAAATCCTAGCTTACCATTTCCTCGCAGAGCCAATTTCATTTCCCTACTTCACAGGGCATAATTCTCTGGCCCTGTGAGCTTAATTAGGATTAAAACCAGCCCTGGAGTGTCTCCTGCTTGGAGAAATAGCGAATGAGCAGGGTCAAGTGAGCTTACCTCATTTCCAGCAATGTCTGCAGAATTCACTTTGAAAACTTGCTCGATTTCACCAGAACTTTGTGCCGGAGTAGATTCCTCACGATCGCTGCTCTAATACTATGTCAAAATTAAGGACAATTGAGAGTTGATTTACAAAGACAATGGTGTTTGACATAGAGCTCATGCATGGAAGAATATTCTGGAAGCAGTCGATAAGAATGGAAAAGAAGAAGGTTTTTTCTCATAGCTTGAATGAGTACATGTGAGCTGCTTTTATAGATTCATACGCACGTGACTATCATGCGACACTAACTACCGCTAACAGTATTTAACTAACTCTAACAACAGATGTACATTAGCTGGCTTATTACACACTAACAGAGCTAACTATTTCAATACATATCATGAACTTCCAACTCTAGGGTCGGACTTGTATTGAAGTCATTCTTTCTATAGATTTTTCAAATTTTCCCCAACTAGCTAGCTAGTTTCCTTCTCCTTCTTGCCCTTATATCAGATTCTCCACTTTTATTTGTTTTTTTTTTTTGCTATATTTGGTGTGGGGTTGGGGGGGTTAGAAAAAGGAGGTACTCTCTCCGTTTCAGTTTATATGACATTATTTTCTTAATGGTCCATTTTAAAAATAATATATTTTGTTATTTTAAAATAATTTAATTTTAAATTTCTCATTAAGGTTTAATGAGGAATTTTTATAACCACACAAATATTATGGCATATTTATGACAAAATTTGAAATATTTTTGTTCTCTTAAATTTCGCATCGAGTTAAACTATGTCACAATTAGAACATAGAGAGTTTGGGTTAGAATAGCTAAAGAGTTTGACCTTTTAAGTTATGTTTCGACCCAATAATCTATTCCTGACCTGATATCCAATGAGTCGACGAGCCACCAAATATGAAGTATAATCGTTTTAAGTAATGAATAGAAAAAGATAATTATTTCTACTTTGCTAATATAGCTGGAAATGCGACTTGATTAAGGAGTCAGTTAATAAGGATTTTACACATTTAGTATAGTTTTAACATATTATAACTACCTCAAATTAGTTATCTTTTTATCAAGCCTAAGTTGCAATTAATATTTATTACAAAGATTTGCATGTATTACCTTGCAAGTTATTTGACTGTATACGTATAGTGCGAAGAACTTATTACAGTCAGACATTTCTATAACATTCCTATATAACAATCATTCACTGTAAAAATCAAGTTTCTTTATGAACCAATATCCATGATATGTTATAAAATATGTTCTCTATAACAGCACTTCACTATAACAAATAAAAATATTTGGAACAAACGAGGTTGTTATAAAGAAATTTGACGGTACTTAATAGCAAGAGACTGGCACGTCATTTTCAATCAGTGAGGAGGATGTGTTTTGACAAAATAGCATCTGCATTTCTATTGTGGTAATGGAGTGTTGCGTCGTATAGTAGTAAAATTGGGAATTTGTGAAAGCTTTTAGGGCAAGACTAGTGGTCCAAAGCATACAATAATGGACTAAAAGAAACATATCACCTGTCATAAAATCAAATAGAAAAGAGCATTAATTAAGGATCGATGTTGAATATTCGGAAAGTTGCTGTAATATGGTTGTTGAATATGTGGTTTTGATTTCAAGGCAAGTAGTGGCGAGTGAGTCTTTCTAAAATTGCAAAGGTTAAACTTTTTGTATGGTGAAATCAAATTTGTTTTGTATCCACTGCTTTATAAAGGAAGTCCAATGTTGACGAAGACCTCTCAACAGAAGTTTATAGCCTGTGTCAATTACTAATAAAATTCTGCACTAACAACGAACACACCCATAAGATTTTTCCAAGAAGAATCCTTTAAAATATTACTAGATGAATCGCAGGGTACTTTGATCAGTTTTGTTTTTGACAATTGTTAAGCAGAAAAAGCAAGGTGTCAAAAACATTGTACCCTTAAAGGGGTTCATATGAACCCGTCGAAAAAGTATACTTTATATATAAGACAAAATTTACTTTTTATCTCTATATATTATGCTTTGAATCCCCTTGACATAGTCCAAAAGCATATGTTGGTGGTCAAGGGGGTTAAAAAACAAATTAAGGTCATTGGTTCAATTTTAAAAAAAATTTAAGGTTATTGGTTCAATTCTCACTAGCTACAATTTTTTGTAACTTTTTTCTTTTTTGACCCCCTTAGCGAAAATCCTGTCTTCGCCATTGCTCTTAAGGGCATTCTATAATTCACTTTGAATAACTATTAATATATGGTTTTGATATATGATATTTTGACGTCGCTCCTATTTGAGTTCACAATGTCCTGAAGATCTTTGGAAAAACTTTGCACGTTTTTTGAAAAGAATTTTTTTCTAAAGAGAAAGAGAAGTTCTTCAGAGTTCAGAAAGTACCAAAAGATAGTTTGTAAATGGTCCAAACATCATTCATTTCTTCTTTATATTTTGAAAAAGGAAATTTCTTATGTGGCAATGACAAGTAATTCCAACTCGCACGTAGAGAAAGATTAGTGCTATCGGATTGTCCTTTTTTAAAATCATATTTATAACATTACCGATATAACAGACAAAGTTTAATAATCATGCGTAAATATTAATCTATAAAAGGAGGTAAAGAAATAGCTAATAAAATTCCATTCACCAAAATACTGACCAATTCACAAATCAACTCTCCGACCAAAAAAAACAACTAAGTAAATACCGCAGAAGTCTGCTTCTGGATTCTAATATTAATCCAGTAAATAGAGCTCTTAAATGAGTCCGCAATTCTCCTCTTTTGTTCGGAGCCTATAATTCTCTGATTGATCAAATATTAAACCCAATAAAATGACGAAGAATTAAAGAGGGAAACAATGGGTATTACACAATCTCTTTTTTTTTCTTTTATATCCTATCAATTTGTCAAAAATTTGCCTCCAAAACTCAATAATTGGCCGAAAATAAAGATTATCTGTGAGCGGTGACCAGAGTTTCTATAAACCTTAATCCATCAAACCTCGGTTCAAATTTATCTGATGATGGCTGCACTGTCTTAGGCATTGAAGAATTTTCATCCTTTTTCTTCCAACTATTATCCTGAAAAATATTATTAAACAAAAAAAGAATAAGAATTAAACTTTGTCACCCTTCACCGAAATGAAAAGAAGAAAATGCAAGCAAAACGAAAATAAGCAGATACTGATCTAAAATATCAAGCAATTGGGTACACTATACAATTGCAGCCACTACTATTTCTTGATATTAAGCTCACGTTTGGATATAGATTTAATTGAAATTTGAAAAAGGAATTTTTGAAATTGTGTTGAAAATAATTTTTGAAAGTTAGAAGTTGTATTTGGACATGAATTTAAATTTGAAAAAAATTGAAGTTTTGTGAGGGTGGGAAAATATTACACCCAAAAACTGTCCAAAATCAATTATTGGGAACTTGAAAAAAAAAATCAAAAATATATCAAAAACTGATCATGTTCCATGAACGAGCAGTATTTTCAAGAAAAATTGAAAAAACGTAGCCAAAATCTATGACTAAACGGATGCCAATTGTCAACTTAGTAAAAGTACATATTTTTCTGAAATTATACAAGCTGGCGGTGAATACAGTGGCATTTATACAAATATAGTGGGCGTTTGGACATAAAAATTGTAAAAATTCGAAAAAAAGTGAAAAAAAAATTCTAAGTCAAAATGGTACTTGAAAATTAGAGTTGTGTTTGGACATGAATATAATTTTGGATTGTTTTTAAATTTGTACGAGTGATCTGAATAAAAAATTTAAAAAAAATCTTTTGGAGTGTTTCAAATTTTCGAAATTCGTGAAAAATTTGAAAAAAAGTGAAATAAATTTCATGGCCAAAGGGCTCTATAGTGTAATAAAGTTATGCCAAACATGACAGAAAAGAGGAAATATAAAGCGAATGAAGACTCAAATTAAAAGGAGAAGAGAAGAAGGGAAATTTACCTGATTACGAGAAATTCGAACTTTGGATGAAGACGTGGAACCACTAGTAGAGATAGCAGTGGCAGAAGCTGCTGCAACGAATGCTAAAAATACAGCAGATTTCCTCTTCATATTGTTTGGTTAAATGGGTGGTGAGAATTCTGATTTTAAGAGATTTTCAAGCAGAGAGTAGTTAGGGCAGAGAAAATTTTAATGTTTGGGGTGACAGGGAAATTGGTAAGGGGGATTTTATAGAAAGTGAAAAGAATTGGACGGCTGTGTAAAAGTGGGACCCGCACGTCGGTCAGTGTTTAGAATAAGTACGCGGCAACCATTCTCCGCCCTATATTTTTGGCCTTAGATCTTTTCTTTTTGTGGCCTTAGATTACAGTCATATTTTTTTTTCCAATCTACAGATTATAGTCATATTTATAGCCTGAGCTGGAAATTCATATTATTTGAAATGTGCTTTTTTAAAAAGTACTTTTCGAAAAATTACTTCGGTAGATAAACAGTTTTTATTGGCTAATTAATCTTAAAGAACTTTTAAGCAGTAATTTGTGTTTGGCATATGAAATTCCGAATAAGGACATTAATAGATTTACTTAATAGTTAATATTATAAGTAAGTAAACAATCTCAAAATTTTGTTACTAAAGACAATAATTAAATTTTTTTATTTTATTTAAGTAAAATATGAAAATAAAATTAAAAAATACTTTAATTCCTTTAAGATGATCTAAATATATTAAAAATTATTCAAACAAATATAAAAGCATTCACCCCCGAAGTCACTATACATTAGAAAATTATCCTAAAAATAAGAAAAAAATACTTATACATCAATAGCCTAAATATTAGGTTTAAAATAAGTAAGGTTATTTTGGCATATACTATATTTTGTTAAGGGTATTTTTGGTAAAAAGAAAAGTCAAAACTGCTTGAACTTCTGCTTTTAGGGAGAAGCTACTTTTTCTACTTGGCCAAACAGACTATTAGACTTTCGAATTTTCGTTCATTTTCCTTCTAAACTCATTTAAAAGGTAGTTGAAATGCTATAAACTTTCATTATGAGCAAGGTTTAGAAATAGTTATTAGTTACGTTACATTGAGTCTATTATATGAATTTATTTTGATAGGCAAACACTCTATTCTTTTATTTTGCAAGACATTATTTAATTAATCTGTTTTAAAAAGAGTAATAATTTTCTATATTTAAAATTATTTCTTTGAATTTCTTATTTTAAATTTAATGACATGCTTCTATTGTCTAAAAATCTCATGGAAACTTTAATAGGATAATTTTAAAAGTTTACTTTTTCTTAATGATTCAAACTTCGCATATAAAATAAAAAATTTAATATAACTAAAAAATATGTGTATGGATCATAAAATCAATCTTTGCTATAAGCTAGATTGAGTTTGAGTCACTCCTTCAACTTATCTAAGTAAAAAAAGTTTTGGTGTTAGTACGTTTGCCAAGACAAATACGAAACTCCTTTAAGAACGTAAACTAGGGGTGCTTTTGACGATCAGGGAATAGCACAAATCAAACAGACACAATATTTTTGAGGGGAGAACAAAAGAGGTTATTTGAATCTGAATTATATGCCAAATCATGATTTTTTTAAGGGAAAAGATACTTATATGAATAATAATTACAACAACAACAGTAGCAAGCTAGGGTACGAGACCTATAGCATTGTCTTTAGTACATGCTAGAGAAATGTCTTCTAAAGCACATTCATTGCCTATCGCAGCTAGGGTTACTACACACATTCAAAGAACACAATCTAACATACATATCATGGTTATTTACATATAAAGAATTAATTAGACGAAAAATAAGTATTAATTTCTAATAATTAAATGATACAGCTGATTAATATAAAAGAATGTCATGCCCTTCTAATTTTACATGCATTGAGTCTGAATTAAAATATTTCCTACATTTTTGCGCGGCACATCGGGTGTTATTTTCTCTAGACGAATGATGGAGAGTCAGAGTTGATAAGTCGATAGTCTAACTAATAGACAAATCACAAGGTGACACGTTGTGGACAAGATCAGCCCACGTCTTATCTAATGTGTTTCACATCTTTATTGTGTGGGTTAGATTTTGCGGAGGATCATGGGAGTTGAAAACGGCTCATCCAAAGCTGACGTATCCTACCCTCAATTGCTATTTTTGCATTCCTTTTAATTGAGGTGACAATGAATGAGTTTGATTAAATTTGAGTGGGTTTTAAATTGATAGACGGTCGTGACTCAACCTATCAGAATTTACTTGAATTAAAATGTGTTAGGTTAAGATGGTCATGTAACAAATCATATCACACTGATATGTTCCAACTTTCGATTTATTTTTATTTCACTCGTTAAGAAAATAATGTGAAAGTCAATGAAGTTTCTTCAATTACTCTCTTCATTGTTTCTTTCTTTGTTTGTCAAAATGGCACTTATTTTAGACTAGTTTATGAATACATGTTATGCACGTGTATCTCATGTCAATTAATATAAAAAATATTAAACAACATAAATAGTAGTTTAAACAAAAAATTGAAGCTTCAAAAGTGCAATGTCAATTAGAAAAATGTGTGACCAAGTTGAATCTCATAGGTGATCCATTACTGTTCAAGTTGCTGTTTACTCTAAATTTTATGGTCTTAAATTTCTATTTATTGTCAAACAATATGCTATACAAATCCAAAATTTGATTTCATTTTCACATAAACGTTTTAAAATTGGTTCCCTGCCAGTAAGAATTCTAACTAAGAAAATGGTAAAATTCTCATGTCAACTATTATAGGCATCATATGCTATATATCTGAGTGAAAATGATTAAAAAAATTATGTATAATAAAATTAAGCCCGAGAGCAAACAAAAACTAAAAAAGCTATATGTAAATTTACATAGGTCTTTTACATCTCAAATAGAATCTTGGCTCCTAAATCCAACTCCATTGACATCATATTAGGATACACTGTGTAGCAAAATTCTAGTATTCACGACTGCAATCATATAAGCCGGAGCACCATACGTGCAATCCATTTTTTCTTAGATACTATAGACCTTTAGCTTTTTCTAGTAGCTCCTAATTAAATTACATAAATGATATATCAACATAATATCTCTTCGTTTGCTCTAACATTTAGGTTATTTGAACTTCATGTGTAACTATTCTTGTTGCTTTTTTGACTCTTCTTGTGTAACTATTCTAATGTACGTATTTTTGTGCATTTTTAGGAGAACATGATAATAGCAAGAAGTGAAAGAGATTCAACTTTCCACTATTATTAAATAGCAATTAAGAGTGTGGCCACACAGAAAAACTTTTCAGTTTGGAGCGTGATTTTGTTGCAACTCTTCAAATTCTTTGCTTCAAAGTTTCAAGAGTAATAAATAGAAGTTCTTTTTTCTAATTTAATTTTTTTTTTTTAACTTTGTATAAAGATGTGGAGTATAGGAATAACTTTTTATTAAGGGGCATAAATGCCGTTCACCTTTATTTGGACATTTTGCTATTTTAACTTCATAGTAAGGGCGTCACACTTATAATATAGTGCTGGAGACATTGCATTTCCAGATTTTAATCAACCAAACTCCAAGTGTTGGATCCAGGTTGATGGCGGCTAGGTTTTACTTCTAATGGTTTTGAGATACCGAGTTTGAGGCTTCCTATTTAGCTCTCTACGTGTCATGATCAAGTGCAACACTCTCCATTTAGTTCAACCATCTCACCCGTTGTTTTTAGTTAACTCAATGACAGTTGGATGTCACAATTTATGTATTTTCTTTATACCTTTTTACACACGTGTACAAAAGTAGTTAGAGGTTAGTTAGTAAGTGGAAGATACACGTGGATATTATGCATAGTTTGTACAATACACTTTATTTTCTCAGATTGAAAAATACAGTTTCAACAATTTGCTAAAATTCTCTTTCTAGAATTTCAACATGGTATCAGAGCATTAGAGTGATCCGGCTCAATTCTCAATTCCAATCTCATCTAGTTTCGATCTGAATTTTTGATCTCAATGCAACACTAAGATCAATACTGAATTTTTTTATCTAATCTAGTTTCAATTTGAAATTTTTGTTCTATAATTTCTCTTTAGATTTCTAGGTTTTGTTTATTCGATTTCTGTTGGTTGATCACTGAAAATGGCAGTACCAGCAAATGTCAATATTGATCATCATTAATATCTTCATGCTTCTGATTCGCCTGGGCTAGCTTTGGTTTCACCTCAGTGTGATAGATCTGGATATGGCGCTTGGATAAAATCCATTTTGATTGCACTATCAGCCAAAAATAATTTTTGCTTCATCGATGGAAGCTTAAGCATGTCGAAGTATGATTCACCTTATTTGAAGTATTGGATTCGATGTAATGATTTGGTGTTTGCTTGGGTCCTAAACTCCTTGACCTCAGACCTAGTGTAATTCATCCAAATCAGTTAGAATTTTGTGAAAACAACTGGAGGAAAGGTATGGACAATCAAATTTAGCTCAATCTTTTGAATTACTAAATAGTTATGAGAAACAGTGCAAGGTTCAAATAATATTGCTACTTACTTCAACAAAATCAAGGCTATATAGGATGAGATAGAATTACTTGATGCTCAAATTGTTTATGCTTGTGTGGATTGTAAATGCGGTTCACTTGAGAAGAACTATGCCCTTGAAGAAAGGAAAAAATTAGTGCAGTTCCTAATAGAAATAAATGAGAAATATACTACGGTAAGAGGAAACATTATGATGCAACCTTCACCAACAATCGACAAAGCCTATTATCTACTGCTTCATGAGGAGAGACAAAATGGCATTCAGTCTATAGGACACTATCCTAGTGATTCCAGTTCTTTTGCTGCTACAATATAGAAATTTAACAAGCCACAAGAAAAGTTTAATAATTTTGTTAGTCAGGCTGGGAACTCTTCTGGTGGAAATAGTTCTCAAGATGGAAACTCTTTTGGTGGAAATAGCTCTAGTAATAATCAGGAATACAGGAAAGGATTATTCTGTAACTATTAAAAAAATCAGGACACAGTATTGAAAATAATTTTAAAATCCATGGCTATCCCCAAAAGCAGAATTTTAGAAATAACAACAGGCAAAGAAAGCTACAAAATCCTATTCAAGGTCATGCAACTTTCTTACATAAAGGTGTACGACAATTTCACAACAATGAGACAGAAGCAACAATTGGTATTAAACAAGAACAATTTACACAACTAATGGAACTACTTCAACAAGTCAAAATCGGGCAACAAGTAGCAACAAATTCTGAGGTCAATGGGAATGCCAATAGTGCTGGTACATCTCTACCTACTCCTATCATCATTTCTAAGAACGCTAAGAGTCAATTTTGGATCATTGACTCTAGAGCTTCTGAACATATGACATTTGATCCCAGCATTCTTAGACACAATAAAGTCCTTCCTATTCTTGTGAATGTAAACCTTCCTAATTCTCAAAGGGTCAAAGTAACACATGCAGGACAAGTTACTGTACACCCTAAATTGACTCTGAACACTGTCCTACTAGGTCCAGATTTTTAATTCAATCTCATATCTGTTCACATATTATGCATACAATTTAAATCCATTCTTACCTTCTCTGATTCTTTCTGTTTCTTGCAGGGCCTTCCCTTGAGGAGGCCTCTGGGTTTGGTGATGTCAAAGCTAGACTATATTTTCTTTACTCCACATATTATTTTTTGATTTCCTGTACATAGAAATAAAATTGAATCAGTCATTCCATCTTTCATTATAAACACTATTAGTGCATATGATGTTTCACATTCTATAGATAATTTTGTGGTTTCTTGTGATATTTTATGACATGTAAGACATGGTCATTTACCTATTTCTGCTATGAGGCATATCCCTAGTTGCACACAACATAATTTTACATAGAATGGTTTTTCTTGCACAATTTGTCCTATAGCTCGACAACACAAATTACCATTTCCAAAAAGCACAACTTCTACATTTAACATTTTTGAGCTTATCCACATAGACACTTGGGGCCCCTATAAAACGCCCACACATGATAATTTTAAGTACTTTCTTACTATTGTTGATGACCATAGTAAGGGTACTTGGACATATTTGCTAAGCACTAAAAGTAATACTTTTACAGTGCTTCAATCTTTTATTTCTATGGTTGAAAAGCAATTTAATACCAAAGTCAAGACAATAAGGTCTGATAATGTATTTGAACTAGGAAGCAATGTTGCATTCACTACCTATTTTACTTCTAAGAGTTTTTTACATCAAATCTCATGTGTTGGTACCCCTCAACAAAGTGGCATTGTTGAACGAAAATACAAATACTTATTGGAAATCTGTAGAGCCCTTCTTTTCCTTTCAAAGGTCCCTATTGCTTTTTTGGGGAGAATATTTACTAACAACAACTTTTCTCATCAATAGGTTTCCCTCCAAATTACTCCATTATAAAACTCCCTATAAGATTTTGTTTCAGAAGACTCCTAATTATAGGTTACTCAAATTCTTTGGGTGCTTATATTTTGCCTCTACCTTACCTCATCATAGGGGAAAACTGGATCCTAGAGCAACTGCTTGTGTATTCATTGTGTAGACATGTAATTTTTAATCCTCCCCAAGATTTTACACATTTAGTGTAAAATATTTAGCTTAGGTTTAGTATCGCTGTTCTAAATAATTTTGACTCTTTTACTTTATTTTATCACAAAAATAAAAATTACAAAAATATTTTCTAATTAATATTTTATCTAGTTACTTTTAATTTATCTACTTTACATAAAATACAAAAATACAAAAATAGTTCCACTTTATCTTCAGGAATATTATTTTAATTTTATAATGATTTTTCCGTTTTTAAATTTTAGTATGATATTTGAAAATACCAAAAAAAAGATTTGTTTTAACGGTTAATTTTATTTTAATAGTTATTTTACTTAAGTAGGATTAATTAGTAAATAGTGTAGTATTTTTAGTCTTGTTTTAAAAGAAAGAGTATGAAATTTGAAGCTATGTTGTTTGGTCTTAATTGAAGAGGTCCAAAGAGATGGCCCAATTTTAAAGCCCAAACCCTAAGACCCACTTCCCCTTCTTCTTATACACCCTAACATACATTTTCAAGACCTAGACATTAAAAAAAACCTAGACTACACACAAAAGAGGCTTCAGCCGTTTTTTATAGGATTTGAAACCCTAGGACCCCTCCTTCTTCCTTAGACACAAAACCTAGAAAGACTTAACCCTAGAGACACCAAAGAGCTCCCAGCTGTACCCTTGAAGACCTTCATCTTGTTCAGCCTTCACACACAACCAAACAATACCCCTTAACTAAAACCAGCCGCAGCAGCCCCAAACCGCCGGCCTCCGCCCCCTCAACACCAACAACACAGCCGCACAACCTTAAACACCCCATTCAAGCGCCGGACTCCACAAAAACAAGACCTAGCGGTGTCCCTTCTTCTTCAGCCAAAAGAACCAGCAACTTTCAGCACTTCTTCCTAGCCCTAGCATCCCTAAACAGTGACACCCATCCCCACCACCTCACAAAGCCAGTCACATCTCGCCTCCCTTCTTCATCTCCACCCAAACCCGCCAGAAGCAGGTCTAAAGGACTAGGCAATCCCCTTCTCCAACACCCACCCGCCTCTGCCATCTCCTAGCATTGCCGCCGACATCGCCCCTAAAAAAAGGAAATGAAAAATAGAATAAAAAAGAGGAGGAATGGGACAGTGTTGCAAAGACAGAGATTGAGAGGGAGTGACGAAAATAGAACAGGGGATTTGGGGGGGGGGGTTGGCTTTTGATTCTGATTTTCATTTTTTCTGATTTCATCTTAGTTCATCTATATTAAAGAAAAGATTTCAATTGATTTTAGCTTCAGTTTTGATTTCAAACTCGAAATATATATAATGAAAATTCTAGCTGTTCTTTTGGTCTTGGCTTCCGAAATGGAGTGGAGTTGAAACGGGTGTTCGATCCTAGAAGTTGCCGTCCGAGAGGCAAGGCAGTCCGGTCAGAGATTCGATGAGGTTTCCGGCGAGGTTTTCCAATTTAGATCTTGTTCGCGGCCCTATTCGTTCCTTTGCTTAGCATTTTCAAACCGTGAAATAATCAATTTTCAGTATTGAGGTTCATTTCTCACCTTATTATCTATTTAAATTTTATTTGCATATTCTTGCTAATAACTTTCGATGATCATGAATGCAATATGATTTATTTTGTTTATCTCATTATTGATCTAGAATCTGTTTAAAAAGGTTTATCAGTTTATGTTTTCTGGCTCGTAATTCTGTCCGTGAATAGTCATCTAAATCACAGTTCATGTAATCAATGGCAATAAATATGGTTTGAGTTTAATTAGTTAGTTTGATTTTATACCAAGCAAAGTCGTTTTAGGCTAAAGTTTGTCATAGATTATATGAGTAGCCTTAAGGATTGGTTATCCCTTTCTAGGATGTTAGTTAAAATGAAGTTATGTGCTGGTTTGGAAGTATTTCTATCATCATGACTACGGGTACAGTTTCCGTAACGTAGTTATGATTTTCAAATCCGGGGGGTACATTTATGTGACCCGACCACAACTTCTAATAATGCTAATAAAATTAAACATGTTGTAGATCGTGGGTACGGTTCCCATGACACGATTCGCAATGTGTACCAAACAAACAAGTGTACGACAATCGTAACTTGTTCGAGAATAATTCCATAAATAATTAAAAGTGGTTTGAAAGTTAAAATTGTACATAGGTTTAAATTGTGTAATAAATCAGATAATTAGGCCAAATATTAATAGTTAAGCGATCGTGTTAAAACCACAGAACCTGAGAATGCCTAACACCTTCTTTCGGATTAATAGAATTCCTTACCTTCTTTCGGGTTAACCCAAGTGGAAACTCTGAATAAATATAAATAATCCCGTTTCGATTATTGTCACTTTAATTGGAAAAACTCCCTTTATACCCCCTTTTCGGGGTAGAAAAAGGAGGTGTGACACATTGGATACCTTTTTGGAAAGAAGGGATATAAGTTGTTAGACCTACAAACCAGAAACATTTTTATTTTCAGAAATGTGGTCTTTCATGAATCAATTTTCCCATTTTCTACTCCACAGAATAAGTTTCACCGTCCTCTATTTCTTATAGAGTCTTTCTCTGATTGTTCTATGCCTCTCTCACCCCTGGATGTTCATTCAGATGATTCTCCTTCTCCTATTCCTTCTCCTATAAATCCTACTCGTTGCTCTCCTAATTCACCTATCCAATATTCTTCTTCCACTTTATCCTCACGGTTTATTCCCTCTTTCTTCTTCTTCTCTTTCATCTACTTCCCCTACTATTTCTGACTACTCTCCTTCTTCACTACAATCAACACCTCCTATTGTTAAGACTACCTTGCGCAGGTCCTGAGGGATCACAAGACACCTGCTTACCTAGGTGACTATATTTGTGGTGTAGTTCATTTAACTGATGTTTTCACTCCTTGTTTTCTTTCTCCTATTTCTCCTATGCAGTTTTCTTTTAGTGTATTATCTTTCCCTAACCAAAAACTGTTCACTTCTCTTCCCTCATTCGAGAGCCTTCTTCCTATTCTTAGGCAGTCATGCATCCAGACTAGCAAGAAATTATGGCCAAAGAAATTGATGTTTTAATCACCAATGAGACCTGGGAAGTAGTTCCTTTACCACAAGGTCGGAAGACACTACCTTGTAAATGGGTTTACAATGTGAAACTCAAATTTGATGGTAGCCTGGAGAGATTAAAATCTCGGTTGGTCATTCGAGGGGACATATAAAGGGAATGGATCGATTTCATAAAGACTTTCTCCCTTGTGGTCAAATTGACCACCATCCGATGTATCGTAGCCTTGGCAGTAAGGAAAAATTAGGGGTTGCATCAGTTGGATGTCAATAACGCTTTTCTACATGGTGATTTACACGAAGAAGTGTATATGAAGTTTCCTGCTGGGCTACTACCTCTTGTACCTAACATAGTTGTCAACTTAGGAAGTCCTTATATGGGCTTCGTCAAGCCTCAAGGTAATGGTGTGCTAGGTTGACAACTGCGCTGAATTTAAAGGTTTCACTCACTCTCTAAATGACTATTCCCTCTTTTATAAGAAGGCTGGTTCCTCTATTTCTTTGGTGGCCGTCTATCTGGATGACTGATAACTAGGAATTATAGTTCATTTTACACTCCTTCTTACTTGAGTTTTGATTAAAAATGTATACAAAATAGTCTCAAAGGCTTACATGTTGTACTTGTTTGCAGGGTTTGGTCATAAAGGTGACAATTAGTCAAAACCAGCTCAAAACGGAGTAAAACATGCACAAGAACCAAGAACAAGTCAAAGCACAGCTGCAACAGGCCCACTGTGGCCGCAAGCCATTTAGTGCAGTCTGCAGTGAGGAGATTCAGAGAGGTGCACTTTTGGAGCCTAAGGCAGTGCGGACCGCGAAGGATTTAGTGCGGTCGTAGTGGTCTCTTTGTGGTCGTGACCCATTTTGTGCGGTTCGCAAAGATGGGGTTCAGAGAGTTGGAAATTTGGAGATAAAGGCCAATGCGGTCCGCGGTCCTTTTTGTGCAGACCACAGTTGAAGCCATTGCGGTCGCGGTGCATTTTATGCGGCCTGCGGTGGCCAGATTCAGAGAACGATTATTCAAGCCCAGAAGCCTCACTGCGGTCCGCGGTGCATTTTGTGCGGACCGCACTACCCCTAGGGGTATTTTTGTCCAGAAAATTTGGCCTAGTATAAATACTTTCTTTTCCTATTTTTAGGTCATCTTTTGTAATCTAACTTTGAGCTGGGCTCATGAACAGAGGTTTTTGACTATTTTGAGCAATTTGTAGCTACTTTAACACTGAAGTTTCTTTATCTTAGTTTGTAATTAAATCTTATGGGTTATTGTTCATCTATTTATTAGTTTTTTTCTATTATTATGAGTAGCTAGACCCATTAGGTAGGGTTGTGGCTCAACCCTAATGCAGGTATTTGATGGGTCTTGAGTTTTAAGGCTTGAATGTCTATGGGTGTTTGATATTTGAACTAATTTTTGTTTTCCATGTTGAATTAGTGGTTGCAAACACTAATTTGTGACTTTTTGACTTGGGCTCTTCTTGAGAAAGAGAGCTTGAGTCTAGGAAAATTAGTCCAACAAGGAATTGGGGCGTATTCAAGAGATTGATAGCCCCAATTAAAGTATTAAACCTAGAGATAGTAATACCCGACTTGAACCTAAATCGCTTGCACAAATTATCATACCCAATTGGTCTTGAGAAAGTCAATTAGGGCAAAATCACTCAAACTACCAAGAGGTATAGAGTGTAGACATGTAATTTTTGACCCTCCCCAAGATTTTTCATATTTTAGCGCGCAAATATTTAATTTAGGCATAATATAGATATTTTAAGTAATTTTGACTCTTTTACTTTATTTTATTACAAGAAAACAAAAAAAATCACAAAAATAGGTTCATTAATGTTTTGTAGTCATTTTAATCTTAAAAAAAATCCTAAAAAATATATAAAAATAGTATCGGATTTTTATTTTAATATGATATTTGAAAATGCCAAAATAGGTTTGTTTTATTTTAATAATTATTTGAATAGTAGGATTAATTAATAAATGGGCCCGTATTTTTAATCTCGGAAAGAATAGAACTTGGGTTCGAGCAACCCATTTTTAGGCCTAATTTTGGACCTAGCCCATAATTTCCAGGCCCATACCCCTTAACCTAAAAACCCTACAACTATCTAGACCTAGACTCTACACTATAAAAACAAGGTTAAGACTAAAGAAGAAGAATGGATATACACAGGAAAAAAAGTTGCGCAACAAGATACAAAGACCCCCAAGGTCTTCTTCTTCACATACGCAGCAACACCCATACACGACCCATGCACGCCGGAGAAATGCACAGACCCCATACTCTCGTATTTGTCTTCTTCACGACGACCTGAGCCGACAGCCGCGTAACACCCAAAAAAAATGATCCCTCCGGTACTCCATCTGCCTCACGCCCCATCAGCGTTTCCTTCACTCTTCAACACTGAACCCAACAATAGCTGCACTTGACCTTGACACCAACGACCATAACCACCCTTCAGCCATAGAAATCAGAGAAGGACACCCCAGGAACCCCTAACCCAGCTACTCGAGACTCTTTCTCCGTTGCCTAAAACACCATGAAAACTGGCCGGAAACACCATAAAAACTGGCGAGACTTAATGAATATTGTCAACTTCCACACACACAGTCAAAAACAAAAAATGTTCAGCTTTCTTCACTTCCAATCTCTGATGTTAGTTCTAAAAAACGGGTTTCAATTGAACTAGTGTGTTGTACTTCTACGTCAGACGAGTAGAGATCTCTCCAGTGCTGGATTTTGTGACGTTTTGTGTTGAGTTTGGCCGGAGTTAGTTTTCTGGTGAGTTCTTCATGTGTGTTGCGTCGACTGTTGCTCCCGTGTCGTCATTGCTATTGTAGTGACGTTATTTTAGTTCGAGGTGCCGATGCGAGGTCCGTCGTTGAATCTTGTCGCGGTTCTAGGGAGCTTCGAGTCTGGTTCGTAGATTTCGTTCGAGTTTTCTTCCGGTCCGTATGGTGTTGCTGAGTTTTCGTTTCATTTTGGAAGAGCGATTTTTGTGTTGTACCCATTCTGGGAAGAAATTTTACTTTCTCAGCTTATTGACAGAATTCCCAAATCAAAGGTTCGCTCCCTTTAATCTATTGTTTCGTCTTGGATAAATGCTTTGTTTGGTCTAATTTTGTTTAAATGTTTCATCGTTTTGATTTATTTTGCTTGGTTCCTATCAATACCATTTGCAACTACAAACAAAAAAAAATAAACTTTCTCCATATGTGTCATTTGCTTAGTAAATATGAGAAAATCACGTCTTCGGTTTGTTAAAGACGTATATGCCTCATTAATCAAAAGGGGTTCAGTTTATAGTAGTTTTCTTTATTATTAGTTATATTAGTATTTATTTCTTAGTTGATGTGGTGGAAATTGTTAAGTGTTAATCCTGTAAGTTTAAGTGAGAAGGAACCAAATTAATAAATGTGGGAATAACTGATTGCACTAATAAAGTAGACTGCTAGTATAGATAATTAGGTTGTGTGGTGTTTTGAGTTGAGATAATCCCTTGATTTTTAGTAGTTCATCTCAGAAATTTACATCGATCAAATTGTACACTTCATCCACGTAGCAATTTTCACAATGCATGGCCCTCGCTTAATTGACTTTTAATCCTTAGAAATCGAGGCGTGCCATTTAGTTTAATTTCCATGGCCCTCGCAAAGTTGCAACGCGAAACATCTTTAGGCGCGTCAGTTTAATAATATTATTTTCCTAAACTCGGGTGCACATTGTTGACGCCCCCTTTTTCTAAGAGTCGAAATCGGGTATACGACATTTGGGAGGATAACTATATTTCCTTTCGAGAATTGGGTTTAGAAGTTGAAGAGTCACCACCAAATGATTATAATGCATTAGGACACTTTAAGAAAAAATTGAGATGAAGAACCAGAGGTTGGGTAAGGGCTAGAAATTATCTCGAGGGGAAGGTGTTAGGCACCCCTCAAGATCCACTGGTGTGGTTCCCGGCCATGCTACAATTGTGACTTTAAGCAGATAAGTAGAAAAGAAAAGGATTTTTCACATAGTTTTGCAAACAAGTTTAAGAGTTGAAGGAGTAGAGAGTTTGGAAAATTAATTTAAAAGAAAACTTAAAAATTAACAAGTAAAGGGGAGAGGGGTCCTGGGTTTACAAATAATATGAATCACATCAATGCAATATCCAGCAATCACTCCTCAGAAGAGGGGTCGCACGTGATATTAGCGCACCGGTCATCATATCCATATTCTACCTATCCTACCCCGTTAAGGTATTAAAGTGCGGAAAGTTTCGTTACTTATTGCATGCTAGTACTCGTCCCAATCCTATCAGTCCCGGAGACATTTAGGACTACTAATCCTAAAGAGAAAGGGATTTGGGGCCTTTTGAGAGCTTTCAAAGGACAAAACACTAGGCGTCAATCAAAACACATAATGCAAGTAAAAGGGGAAGCAGATAAGCAAGTAAGGCTCAAGTAAACTTCCTTAAGTCAGATAAGCCATAGAGTTTAGCATGTCTTGCATGTACTGGTTTGGTCTTTAAAATTAAAGCGATAAGCAGACTAGTTCAACACATACTTTTAGACAGGAAGTCCGCATTTGGCTCGCTCGAATGCAGTTCTTAAGGACTAGTCTACTTTCAGCTATGTGTTGGATAGAACTAACGATTTCAAAAAGTGAGCTGGTTATGAAGAGTTACTAGTTTTTTATCAGAGTGAAACGAGTTTCAGAAAAATAATGTACTGTTTTGAAAAAGATTTAAAAGAAAATAAAGGAGCTTTAGAAGACATGCAAACTAGTTGGAAAAAAAAGAGTTTCACGAACCTTGTCAGAAAAAGTGAGTTTCAGAAAATGCCAGTTTGGTTTAGAAAATGTTTGTTAACTTACGAGGTTCAGAAAATCACAGAAGAATGCCAGTTTATATTAATTTAAACGGTTGGTGCTGTTTTGAACAAATGAGACAGTTCCGACTCGAAGTTCCTATAGGCATGCTTTCTATACGTTAACTGATTTTAACACTTTTTAATAGGAGTCTTACAAACATGGTATCTATATGCAGCTTTATAATTAAGCCTACAGTTTGCCTAATGGTATCATTATGTTCAGAAATGTAAACCCCTATGAGCACGGTATCTATATGCATAGTTGCAGAAAGTTTAGAAGTTAAATCCTATAGGCATGGTCTCTACGTGTGAAATTGCGCAGTGTAGAAATTAAATCTATAGACATGATTTCTACCCTTTTGTGCATGAAAATTAACCCCCTCCCCTTTTCACTAAAATCCCATGAGTTTATACAAATTATTACAGACCAGTAAAAAATAAGACAGAAATAAAAAATACATCAAAAATTACAGCTATATCCGATCAGCCTAATTCAGACTTAGTATCTAACAATATGAGATTGAACCACTTTCGAGATCCAGATTTCTAAAGGTTTCTCTTATCTAGGGTGTTTCAGAGATCCAAGGAGTTTCAGGAACTCCAGGCAGTGCTTACACCCAAGATGTTAATTAGAAAGAGTTACAGTGCAGTGTGGAAGAGCCATCCCTCAGGTGTCCAAGTTCAGAGGGAGCTCATGGATCCCAAAGCAAGGCTCACAAGAGAGGGGCAGAACTTAGGTTCTAAGAATGAGTGTAAGTGCAAGAGAGGGGGTTAGGGAATGCCATGGCAGGTTGGTGGTCATGCCTAGCCACAAGGTAGGATGGCACACCCCTGACCAAGCCTGTTCAGCCAACAAATAAGAGCACAGACTTATTGAAGGTCAAACTATGGTCTGGGTAGTGATTAGGACACTGTCAGACCAAGGTCTCAAGCTCAAAATACATATAAGGGTGAAAAGGAATGGGAATTGAAAGAGCTTAGGACTCAGGGAGTTCAGTCCATATACATGAACAACAATGTCAAGGGTTGTCATGTTTTCTGAACCATAACTCAGCAGACAAAGGGTTCAGGGATGGGGATTCATATAGGAGCAGGAATAACGAGCTTGCAGGAAGCAGTAAAATAAACAAAGAAAAGACTGAAGCATAAACACATAAGAGAGGGGGCAGAATTTAAACAAGAAAAGACATACCAGTTGCAGAAAAGTAAGCATAAAGAAAAGCAGGATACTTGCAGCCAAAACACAATCAGAGAAGAGAGCTTATGAGTTTAGAGAAAACTCGAATGTTTTTTTAGAAAACCTAAGTGTATTTGAGAGAAGAAGTGGTGACTTATGCTGTGTGTTCGAACTTTTTTTTTTTTTGAAAGAGAAAAGGTACAGGTATTTATAGTTTTGAAAACGAGTAGAGAATAAGGTAACAAATAAGGTTTCAACACAAACATGGAAATAAATACAGTCAGAATCAATTAACACATGTATTCCCTTTTAATCAAGGGATTTCTGCTCAAACGGACTCAGGATTAATATAAGGAAAGAAGATCAATTTGTAAGAAGAATGATTGTTACCATAAAAGGAGCAGTAAAACCATATAGTAAGGGATTAAGTCTAAATACAGGAATATACTTATTTTGGAAAGGATCTGGTAAGGCCAAACAAAGAGAGAGAATCAATTAACCCTTAACGGGCGAGTAAAAAATCAAAATTTTATAAGGAAAAGTTTTGAAAATAAATCACGAGTTTGAAAATGAATCACAGAAGGGACTCAGTATATAAATGAAGTGCACAAGTAATAAGAATGTGAGGCCAAGCTATGGCGAGAAGGAACAGCATACAGTAATAGTATAGAGCAAGCATTCATAGCATGATAGTCACGTAGGTCAGGTTTCAGTCATTTAGTAGTAGAGGAAAAGATTAGAAGCATGCGAAGAATCAAGTAAAAACCTTTCTGAAAAACAGTCGAGTTTGACAGATAGTCGGAACTCAGAACAAAAAGGAATCACATAAGGAAGAGAGATGCTGAAACAAAAAGAATCAGGCTGAGTAACTTCAGACAGACGAATTGCACGAATAAACTCAAGGGACTCGAATAGGCCCCAAATAACTAGGGTTTTCGAAAATTAGTCGAGTTCAGAGGCGATAAACAAGTGAAACAAACAAGCGAATTTAGAATCTCAAATAAACTCCGAAAATTAGGGTTTTCAACGCTAATCAGGTGTAAACAAGGTAAATCAAACTAATACAAACAAACAGACAAAGAAAACAACAACAACAACAATATCCCAGTATAATCCCACAAGTGGGGTCTGGGGAGGATAATATGTACGCAGACCTTACCCCTACCCCGAGGGGCAGAGAGGCTGTTTCCAGGAGACCCTCGGCTCAAGAGAGCAACACGAGATAATATATTAGTACTATCAATAGACTCATAGTAAATAACATAAAATACATAACATAAAATAACAAAATAATAACAATATAAGAAATATAGGAAATACAAAAAGGATGTAAGGTATACTAATATCCAACAGATACAGCCCTGCATCAGTAGCTGGTCAGTAGCATCCTAAGTCTAAATCCTAAATGGCTAGTCTCCCTCTAGTGCACTGTAGTAATATTCACAAACTTCCCCCTAACCTACAACCTTAATGCTCGACCTCCACAATTCTCTGTCAAGGGCCATGTCCTTAGAAATCCTAAGTCGTGCCATGTCCTGCCTGATCACCTCCCCCCAATATTTCTTAGGTCTCCCTCTACCTCTCCTCGTGCCCACCACAGTCAGTCGCTTACACCTCCTCACTGGTGCATCAGTGCTCCTCCTCTGAATGTGCCCGAACCATCTGAGTCTTCCCGCATCTTGTCCTCCATGGGGGCCACACCCACCTTCTTTCGAATATCTTCATTCCTAATCTTGTCCATCTTTGTATGCTCGCACATCCACCTCAGCATCCTCATCTCTACTACTTTCATCTTCTGGGTGTGTGAATTTTTAACCGGCCAACACTCGGTCCCATACAACATAGCAGGCCTAACCACTGCTTTATAAAACTTACCTTTTAACGGTGGCACTTTCTTGTCACACAAGACTCCCGTTGCTAACCTCCACTTCATCCACCCCACCCGTATACAATGTATGACATCCTCGTCGATATCCTCGGTCCCCTGAATAACTGACCCAAGGTACTTGAAACTACCCCTCTTAGGGATAACTTGAGAGTCGAGCCTCACTTCCACTCCTGCTTCCGTCAACTCGGCCCCAAATTTGCACTCGAGGTATTCCGTCTTCGTCCTGCTCAGCCTAAAACCTTTAGACTCAAGGGCATGTCTCCAAACCTCTAGCCTCTTGTTGACACCGCGTCGTGTCTCGTCAATCAGGACTATGTCATCAGCAAATAGCATGCACCATGGCACCTCCCCTTGAATATGATGTGTTATGGTATCCATCACCAGGGAAAATAGGAAAGGGCTGAACGCAGACCCTTGGTGCAACCCCATAACAACCGGAAAATGGTCGGAGTCGCCTCCTACTGTCCTAACCTGAGTCTTAGCTCCATCATACATGTCTTTAATCACCCTAATGTAGTCAACCGGGACCCCTTTAACCTCTAGGCATCTCCATAGGACCTCCCTAGGAACCCTGTCATACGCTTTCTCTAGATCGATAAACACTATGTGGAGATCCTTCTTCTTATCCCTGTATTGTTCCATCATCCTCCTAATAAGGTGGATAGCTTTTGTGGTAGATTGACCCGGCATGAATCCGAACTGGTTATCTGAAATAGACATCGTCCTTCGCACTCTCATTTCTACCACTCTCTCCCAGACTTTCATGGTATGACTCAATAATTTGATACCCCTATAGTTGTTACAGCTCTGAACATCGCCTTTGTTCTTATACAGCGGAACCATTGTACTCCACCTCCACTCTTCAGGCATCTTATTAGTCTTGAATATAACATTAAACAACCCAGTAAGCCATTGCAAGCCTGCTCTACCCATACACCTCCAAAGTTCAACCGGAATTTTGTCTGGCCCGGTAGCTCTGCCCCTCCTCATCTTACGCATTGCCTCCATGACCTCATCGACCTCAAGGTCCCTACAATAACTTAATTCATGGGGGTTGCTGGCATTCGTCAATTCACCTAGCACAATATCCTGATCCCCTTCTTCATTTAGAAGTTTATGAAAGTAGGTCTGATATCTCCTCTTAATCTGGTCATCCCCCATCAAAACTTTGCCGTCATCATCTTTTATGCACCTCACTTGGTCCAGATCCCGAGTCGTCCTCTCTCTAACCTTAGCGAGTTGGAATAACTTCTTCTCCCTTCCTTTGTTCCCTAGTTCCTCATACAGACGAGCAAAAGCTGTCGTCTTAGCCTCCATTACTGCTATCTTCGCCTCCTTCCTAGCTACCTTATATCTCTCACTGTTCGCCCTCTTCTCCTCCTCTCCAGAGCTCCCTACGAACTGCAGGTACGCTGCCTTCTTTGCTTCCACTTTATCTTGGACAACTGCCTTCCACCACCAGTCTCCTTTGTGGCCACCGGTGCGGCCCGAAGATATCCCTAACACCTCTCTCGCCGCCTTCCTTATACAATCAGCCGTCGTCGACCACATAGTGTTTGCGTCCCCACTACTTCTCCAAGCTCCTGTAAGCATGTGATTTTTGCCCTATAAGAGAATCACTCCCAAAAAATTCAAATAAAATGATTTTCCTTGGTGTGCAATTTTGTGAGATTTTGTGATATTTTTGGATAATTATTTGTATTTGTCTGTGTTTGCTTATTTGTTAAATTAATAAAAATACAAAAATATGTCGCATTTTGCATGTAGGATTTAATTCTACAATTGTTAGTAATTAAATTAGTTTTACAAAAATTAAAAATTACAAAAATAGGCATCTTTTGCATTTTTAGCATTTAATGTCCAAATGAACAATTTTATGCTTAATTATTACTTAATTGTGCGTTAATTGTTATTGGGAGTTAATTTGCGCTTTTATAACTTAATTTAGTTCTTAATAATAATTTAAGTATTTTTATAATTTAGTTTTAGAAAATAAAAGAAGAAAAGAGAACAAAAATACAAAGAAAAATCGGATTGGGCCACTTCTTCAATTTTCAAACCATAGGCCCAAATAATTGCCCAATCTTCCCCATGACCCAGTCCACTTCAGACCGGGTCGACCCGTTCCGCCCCACTAACCCATTAACCCAACACCCCTTCTTCATTTTTGTCCTAACACAAAACAAAAAAAGGAAAAACAAGACAAAAAACCCTAAAAACTAGAAAAAGCCATCCGCCTCCCTAAAGCTTGGCTTCTTCTTCCCCAAGCTCAAAAACACACAACCATGGCAGCCTTTCCACCTCCTCACGCCCAGAACAAGCTCCAACACCATCGTCGCTGCCTCGTCGAGCTCGAGCATGAGCTCGCATGGTCGTTGGTCGCCATGTCTTCATCTTCTCCGTCAACCTTCTCCAAAACGACCTATTTATCCTCCTCCGCGTCACTGTTTCTGCTTCACCTCCAGCTGCTACTGCTTCTGTTTCAAACTCGACGACCATGGCTTCTTCAGTTGGTGCTGTTGCTCTTTCTACTTCCTCGACCTCACCTTCGTCATCTTCTCCGCCATTGTTGCGTCGACCATTGTTGCTGCATCGACTTCCCCCCCGTTGCTGCATCTTCACGTTCCAACAGAACCAGTCGACCAAACGACCACAATCCCGTCCAAACACCCAGCTCCACCATATCGACGAACAGTTCGTCGACCACTGCTCCGACATGTCGCTACTGCTGCCCGTGTCTAGCTGCGACGAGCAGCCATGGCTGCTCCAAACGGATGTTGATTGCTCCAGCTTCGGCATAGACATGGCTACCATCGCATCGCCTCAATGTCGGGCAGCTGTCCGTCGACCTCCCCGTCGACTTTGTCGCCGCTGCTTCTCCTTTTCCTCCATTGATGCTGCGTCGAACCTCCATTGCTACTGTTCGACGTTGATTCAGTCAATTTCTTAAAGTCGAGTTCGTCGTTGAGTTAGTCGTTGAGTCATGACAGATTTATTCCCATTTGAGGTTCGTCGAAACAGTCCATACAATCTCCGGTTAGTAGTTTTTGAGTTTTATTTTGTCCGTATTTTGTTTTAATATTTTCGAATCTAAAATCGGCAAATGTTTGTTTTGTTCATGTCTATGGTTAGATATTTGATTTTTGGTTTTGTTCATGTTCATATGTTTTGTTAAATTAATTTTCAGATTTCAAATGGAAGTTAATTAGTTGTTTTTCATGTTTATTTCATGTTTGTATTATTGTTTAGGTAAATGTTGTTAGTTTAATGTTAGTTAGATACAAATTGAAGTTTAATTAATTGTTTCTTCAATTTGTTTCATGTATTTTATGTATTTTCCAGAAATTGTTAATATTGTTAAGTTCAAGTTTAAATTCATAATTGTTTCTTCTTAGGTTTTGTTTTGTTATTTGCCTAAAAGAATTTAGTTGTAATAGGGAAGTATGTTGGTTTTAATCATTTGAATCCGTCGTTTTTATTTTTAGATTTAATTCATGTTCATATTATGTTTGGTTGATCTTGAATCCGAAATTTGTATAGTTTGATTTCTTGTTTATCATTTATGATTATTTCTTGAATTTGTTTCATAATCTTGTTTAAGTTTAATATAGGAATTGTTTGTTGTAATGTTGTTAGAGTTGATTTTAAGTTCAATATTATTGAATTTAGAAATCTAAATATACTTGTTTGATTGTTGTTGTTGAATCTGAAAATAGGTTTGTTTGTTGCTAAAAATATTGTTCAATCAAATTTTAGTTGTTCTTTGTTGTTCAATCATGTTCATGTGATTTGTTGTTGAAATGTTGAAGAAATCATGTTCATGAGATTTGTTGTTTGAATTTATGTAGAAATTGGTCATATTGACTATATTTTGGTTGAGTTTGATTAATTGATTTGTTATAGCTGTTGGGGTAATTTGGTAAATCGCAGTACGTTTGGGGGTAAAATAGTAATTGCAATAAGGTCGGAGGGGTAGTTTAGGAATTGTACATTTTGTAATTTTTTATGTGAAGCATGGGGGACAAAATGTATTAGAGTGGGTTGTGATATAGTTGTTTAATATAAAGGAGGGACAAGACAAAATTTAATGGGGAGGAATCTTGTATTTGTTTAGTGAAAGCATGGGGGACAAAATATAATGGGGTGGGGTGATATATTTATTTAATGTAATGGGGAAGAGTGGGAAGATAATGGGTTTGGTAGAGAAAATGGGTTGATTTTAATTGATTAAAAGATTTATGGGATGGGATATAAGTAGAAGTCTTGAAATCAGATTTTAGAGAGGACAGAGATAGAGAAAAAGAGGAGAAAAAAACGGACAGAGAATAAGAGAAAAAAAAAGTTGAATATTTAAGAGAGAAAAATTCCGAAAAATATTCAAACTTTCAAATAAAAAAAAACTAAAAAATATTCTGCTTTCTTTCATTGTTTGAAATCAACATTAATTGTTGTTGTTTCATAAAAGTTGGAAGCATTTGTTTTGGGATTACTACTCCACCGGTCTGTTACTGTTGCTGGGCAGTTGTTGCTGTGTTGTACTGTTATTACTGCTGTTGATTCTCATCTTCATTTTCTTTTCCTTCCAATATCAGGTACACAACTGACACGCTGGTTATTGTAATCCGAAATATGAAGCATGAATACATATGAAGAATGAAATTTTGAAGTTTTAATTTCGTTTTTCTTTATTCCTTTTGTTGATTGTATTTAAGCTATTTCATGTATTACTAAATAATAATTGGAATAAGAAAAAATAACATAAGTTAGTCTTTAATGAATCAGTTCGGCAAAACAGGTTAATTCACTAGTTATGAAGGTTTCAAGATTATCAACAGTAGGTTAATCATGAATAACTAGCTAAATTTAGCTAAGACATGAATTTAAATTAAATTTCGTAAATTAGGCATTAAGGCATTTGAGTTCAGGCAAGATTAGAAACTTCGTTTAAGTCTAAAAGACTTTCTAAAAAGCTTTAGTAATTATGGTTAAAATCTAGTTTCAAATGGTCGTGAATAATTAATCTCAATAGTTTTTTTTATAACAATGCTGAGTTTTAATCTAGCTGTATTTGATTCTTTTAAATATTAGTTGTCAAATTTTTATTTTATTTATAATTTCGAATTTTTTTTAAATAAAATTCCTTTTCATCAATATTTGTATTAATCTAGCAATTAGTATGTCATGCTTTCTTAAATAAATAAAATAAAACTAGTAATTAATTAGGATTTTTTTTTCTTTATTTTAGAGACTAATTTTTATAGAAAAATGTAGTCGCTTTAAGATTTGTCCATTTAAAATAAATGAGATGAGCCTCGCTTAATAAAATGTATAGATTGCGGGGCCCTCAATAAATGTACATTTAATTGCTTAGAATTCGGGAGGAGCCGTTTTAGCAAATTTCACGGCCCTACCCAAAAATAATGATACGCTAGTCGCTTTAGGCGCGTATTTAACAATGTTATTTTCTTAAATACGGGTGTGCATTTATGTAACCCAAATCCAAATCTCAACGGAGTCGAAATGTGTCGATAACCACGGGTGCATTGATTGCGACGTGGTTTGAAATACGTTTTCACAATGTTGCAATTCTTCGTAAAATAATAACAATAAATAAAAAATAATAAAAGCGGCTAAAGGATAAAATTTGCACATAAGTTTATAATACGTATTATATCAGATAATCAAGCCGAATATAACAGTTGAGCGACCGTGCTAGAACCACGGAACTCGGGAATGCCTAACACCTTCTCCCGGGTTAACAGAATTCCTTATCCGGATTTCTGGTTCGCGGACTGTAATACAGAGTCATTCTTTTCCTCGATTCGGGATTAAAATTGGTGACTTGGGACACCCTAAATCTCCCAAGTGGCGACTCTGAAATAAATAAACAAATCCCGTTTCGACTGTCCTTTAATTGGAAAAAACCCATGTGCCCCCGCGGGGCGGAAAAAGGAGGTGTGACAGCTCTGGCGACTCTGCTGGGGATATGGAACCCAGAACCACTGGTTCAGGGTTAGAAATTCGAGCTTAGATAAATTGTTATATTTGCCTTTATCTGATTTTTACATGTTTGAGCCTAATGTGCTAAATGCTGCTTTTACCGCTTTGATATTATTTGACTGTATATATAAACTGTGCCGAACCCTTCTCTCTTCACCTCCGGGGATGTGCTTACTGGTTGAGACTCCCTATTCTGTTAGTGTTATACCCTGAAATAAGAAAGAGGTCGGACAAGTTACGAAGTCGGATGGCCTTTTGGTTCCCGGTAAGTTGCCCCCTCCTCGACTTGAGTTGTCCGCTCGGGTACACAGTCTAGAACACCGACTCAGGTTTTGAACATAAAATAACATGACTTCATGCCGGATCCCTAGTAGGAACGATTATTTGCATCATGTTGCATTTGACTTAGGGGACTCAACACAGGGGTTGGGTCTGTCTAGGGCTAGCAACCTGAAATGAAAAAGACCATCTTGATGCATCCTATGTGCTACATGTTGCATTCCTTCAGGGGTAAAAGGGTCATTTGGCGGACCAATGATAATTGAGAGTGAATGAAAAGGAAAAAAGGAAAAAGAGAGGGTGAAGTGCGAAGATAAAGCAAATAGGGCCCGGTTATGTTTTGATACATTTTTATTTAAAAAAATAAATTTAAAAAAAATGAAAAATTCAAAAAAAAAATCTTTGCACTTTTTATCATTTTTGAAAAATCAAAAATAAAAAAAATAAAAAAAAAAGAAAATCCAAAAGATTTTACATGTTTCATCACCTTTTAAGAAAAAACAAAAGAAAAAAAAGATATGTTTTCTCTGAATTAGTTATTTTTTTTATTCTCACACGTATCCAATCTGCCCGAACTACGCGGGTTTGATTCTCACCGGATGTGAGATACGTAGGCAACCCTCATCGGGTCCAACCCCCTTCTTTTGCTAAAATAGCCAAAAACAAATAAATAAGCAAAAAGAAAATGTCAAAATTTTAATTCCGTCACGAATAAATCAGGTGATGCTATTTTGTCATAAATAGCCGAATGTTCCCGAAAGGGACACCGGAAGGCTGACTTTGCATAAACAGCCACCTTTTGGGTCATGTTTAGGATTTTTGGTCTAGTTGACCCACACAGCCCTATAAATCTTCGTCCCCGAGGCGCTGAAAGGTCGTGTTTGCAACACCAGGTTTTTATTTTAATTTGAAAAGAAAAAAAAGTCAACGGTCAGGTGAATACCGTTTGGATTTTTTTGTCAAAAAATAAGCCGAGCCAGCTTCGGCCGCGTCTTAAACCGTTCTTGCCGAAATAGCCTTAGAGTATCTTTCAGTTATCGAAAGTCTATTTTCGTAAAAGAACGGACAAGTTTGTAAAGTGTCATAAAATAATCCTCTCTGGCCTCAAAATTCATGTGAGATTTTGAAGTGGCCACATTTGCAAAAATAGCCGTTTGGATGCATTTGTCAAACGGAGAAAGGGAGCTAGCGTTTTGTTTTGAGTTTGTAAATCTTTTGATTAGAATATGTGGGTTGTTTGATTTTCGAGTTTGTGGGTCATCTTCAAACCTTTGAAACCCAGTTTATTTTAATATGAAAATTGAAAAAAAATGTGTTTAGTATTGTTTTGGTCCGAACTACGCAAGGTCTGATTCATGCGGGGTCATGATACGTAGGCAATCTCCATAAGATTCGACCACAACAAAAAAAAAGAAAAAAAGAAAAAGAAAAAAATGAAATGAAAAAAAATTTGGAAAAAAATCGAAAAAAGGAAAAATGAAAAAAGAAAGAAAAAAAAGAAAAAAAAAATGAAAGATCGAAAAAAAGAAGAAAAAAAAACGAAAAAAAAGATGTTGTTAATGAGGACCGACGGAGTCCATTCTAACTTGTTTGTTTCCCAAATAAAGTTAAGGTGGTTGGTTTGTGGTAAGCCAGACAATGACACCCAGAATCCTTTACTTGCACCTCATGATACACACTCTGCTGGGATTAGGCCTGATAACAGAAGCACTTGAATCCTATTGGGGTCTTGTTGACTAAGGTTGATGATATTGAAGTTGGTAATGGTCTAGGCAATACTGATGCGAAGCTCAGTGGCTACGATGCCAAGTTTGATAAAATGGGAAGACGCTCCGTTCCTTGGTTAGCAAAAGGGAAGCTGGTGGTGGCTTATTTTGTTGTCATTTTTGTTGTCCGGATTATTCTTAGGGTTGTAATCCGAATATTTTCTTGTGTCAAACCTTCCTATCTTTCCAATTTTGTCATATCAGTTTGTTTAAGTTTTGTCGAGGCTGTGTTAGGATTTTATTCTGGTTGTTTTGTTTGTTTTATTATTCAAACCATCTCGCCGGTATTCTAATACAAAGCCGGTCTTTTGTTATTTCCAGTCATCTTTTTGTTTAGTCCTTTTATCATTTTTGTTCAATGCCGATTCTAGGGACATGACATGCGCACCCAGTTTGGGCCTAATCTTAAAAGTTAATCATAAAACCCTGGGAAGGTGATCAAAGCATTTAAAGGAAATAAGAACGGTTTGAGATTATTTGAAGCCTGAGTCATGTGGAACTGGGACAAGTAAAACATAAAGAAAATCGTTAAATGCAAGATTCGCCAAATTGGCATGAGGGTCGTTCATGAGAGTGAGAGTGTCGCCCAACGGTGCTTTAGAAATGACAAATAAAAAAGCAAGTGTTTAACATATTTGTCAAGTCCAGCACCATCGGAAGAGACTATAAATCTATGATCAATTGTGTTGTTTGCACTTGGCATGTTTTGAAGATTGGAATGATGAAGGCATTTTGTTCTGCTATCTAAACACTTTATCCTTCGTTACCCCCCTTTGAGCCTTATTTATTTTCTTTCATACCCCTCGTTCGGAATCAATAGCAACGACTAGGAAGTACGAGCCTGGAAGGTAAAGAAAAAAAATCAAAAAAAAAACGAAAAAAAAGAAGAGAAAAATGATAACAATAAAAAAACAAAAGAAAGTCAAATGAAAACAGAGGAATTGGGAACTACGTTTGGCCTGATTCCTCAAAGATGATACGTAGACGCTTCACGGCTCGGTCATATGGTGCATAATGGCCACAATGGTCACAATGCACATGGTGTAATAAAAAAAATATAATAATAAATAATCCCCAAGCAAGAAACTGGGGCAAGGGTTGCGCTTGTTGTAAACAAATATGATTTCGAAGGTTGTAATTTTGAACCCCAAATTTGATTTGTTTTTGAGCCTTTAATACCCTTTTTTTCTAGCCTGTCCAAAAACCCACATTACGGTCCAAAGAAAGACCTTCTGACCAGTCTGCAAAAGATGCCAAGTCAGACAAATGAGAGTCTTACCGGCGAACATAACATTATGTTCCACAGCAGAAAGGACTCTAATCTCCAGCAGAGAGAGTCATATCGGCAACACTCCAAATCCCCAGCTGGAAAGTGATACAAATGAGAGAGTCTTATCGGTGAAAATCGTCACGGACACCATAAGGCGATGAAAGCTTAGAGAAAAACCAAAATGAGAGAGACTTGATAGTGAAAACCCTTCGGGCACTACAAGTCGAATAAGATTGAGAATCATATGGGTAATTGCCAATTGAAGGTCTTGAAGACGATTGACGACGAAAGATAGGCCACAAATGCATGCCATGACCATTAGAGTCGGTGTCTGCGTTTGATAGGTTTTTATTTATAGTTTCTTTTGTTACAGAGTCATCTTTTTCATTTGTCTTTTATTCTTTTCCCTTTTTATCTTTTTCCTTTCATCGAAAAACTCCCCAATAGAGTCTGGCTGGTCAGAACAAGTGTGAATTGACTTCAAAATATGCCATCAGCTTTCCAATTATGCAAGATAAGATCTGACTAGTACATCCAAGTGGTATAGTCAGCGAGGAACAAACGCGAGGCCAGTGTCAAAAAAAGATATCCCCAGCAAAAGGGAATTGACAAAAGGATTGACAAGTGTCAAGAGGGATACCCTTGCCGAAATCAAAGGTTATAAACCTCAAGGCCAAGGCCCGTTGAACAAAGCAAGGAGAGCAGTGAGCATGATTTGGGGAAATTCATACTAGACTAAAAGGTCGGGAAAATGCCAGTTTCCGAGCTATGCCACAAAAGAAGAGGGATATCCCCAGCAGAAAGGGATTATCCCCAGCAAATAATATCATCCCCAACAAGTTGTGGAGCGCAGAGCAAGGAAGGAGAAAAGGAAAAGCCATCCCAGTAGGAGTATCACAACCAACCACCACGTTTTAAACTAACAAATTTTGTTTGATTTGAAACAGGTAAAGGAAATGGCATTGATGACAGAAATGCATGCCATAAGGGAGACTGTCAAACTGGGGCAGAAAATTTTCCTTTCATTTGGAAAATTTTCTGGAAGTCAGGTACCCATTCGAGGAAGAATAAAGATAGCACCAGTCTCAAGGGAAGTGGTGTTTGAACCAGTGTTGCCCCAACATAATAAGTTTAAATGGAGGAAGTATTCCCCAGTAGACAGAATAAAGGGATGACACTTGTGCTCAGAAAAGCAAAAAGCCATTATCATCCCCAGCAGCTTCCAGAAGAATGAAGCATCGACTTGAAGGGATAATATTCCCCAACTGCGTTATCCTCAACAACGTTATCCCGAGAAGATAACACTTTTATCCCCAGCAGTGTTGAAAAAAAAACAAAATTGAATTTGAAGGAAGGGAAGAAAGGAGACTTCCCTAGTAGTATTATCCCCAGCAATCAGGCGTCCACCTGGAGAACAGAATGGTGATTTGTTGGTTGAAGTTGGGAGCCCGCCCATATAACAGAGGAATACATTCAGTCTTTTCATTTCAAAAAAAAAAGAGAAAAAGAAAGAAAAAAAAACAACCGAAAAAAAGAAAAAGGGGGAAGTAGTTTGCAGAGGAATGAAACATCTTACTCAAAAGGAAGTAATTTTGGAAGGAGTAAGATAACATATTTACTCAGCAGAGTTATCCACAGCAGTGTTATCCCCAGTGGATCATCGAGATGTAGAAGCATCCTCGACAGAGTTTCGGGCAACCCAGAGTGGGTAAGGAAGAAAAGGAAAAGTCATCCCCAGCAAAATAATCTCCAGTAATTTCGAGGGAAGACAACACAGGTAAGTAAATAATTCAGGAAGAAGGAAATGGTTCACGCATAGGAGACGCACTTCCTAAGTGAAGATTTCATTAATAGGAGATGCATTTCCTCCTAAGTTTGTTTTTACCCATAGGAGAGGCATTTCCTCCTAAGTTTAGTTTTTACCCATAGGAGAGGCATTTCCTCCTAAGTTTAGTTTCACCCATAGGAGATGCATTTCCTCCTAAGTTTACTTTTACCCATAGGAGACGCATTTCCTCCTAAGTTTAGTTTCACCCATAGGAGACACATTTCCTCCTAAGTTTAGTTTCACCCATAGGAGAGGCATTTCCTCCTAAGTATAGTTTCACCCATAGGAGAGGCATTTCCTCCTAAGTTTAGTTTCACCCATAGGAGCCTAAGTTTAGTTTCACCCATAGGAGAGGCATTTCCTCCTAAGTTTGTTTTACCCATAGGAGAGGCATTTCCTCCTAAGTTTATTTTACCCATAGGAGATGCATTTCCTCCTAAGTTTCTTTTAGTTTCACCCCATAGGAGATGCATTTCCTCCTAAGTTTAGTCTTACCCATAGGAGAGGCATTTCCTCCTAAGTTTATTTTACCCATAGGAGAGGCATTTCCTCCTAAGTTGTTGTTGAAATCAGGAGTCCGCCTGGAGAACAGAGACATACTTTTCAAGTATGACGTCAGGAGCCCGCCTGAAGAGAGAGGCATACATTTCAGTCTTTACATTTCAAGCATTGAAGTTGGGAGCCCGCCCAGATAACAGAGGCATACATTTCAGTCTTTACATTTCAAGCATTGAAGTTGGGAGCCCGCCCAGATAACAGAGGCATACATTTCAGTCTTTACATTTCAAGCGTTGAAGTTGGGAGCCCGCCCAGATAACAGAGGCATACATTTCAGTCTTTACATTTCAAGCGTTGAAGTTGGGAGCCCGCCCAGATAACAGAGGAATACATTTCAGTTTTTTCATTTCAAGTGTTGAAGTTGGGAGCCCGCCCATATAACAGAGGCATACATTTCAGTCCATACATTTCAAGCATTGAAGTTGGGAGCCCGCCTAGATAACAGAGGCATACATTTCAGTCCATACATTTCAAGCATTGAAGTTGGGAGCCCGCCCAGATAACAGAGGCATACATTTCAGTCTTTACATTTCAAGCATTGAAGTTGGGAGCCCGCCCAGATAACAGAGGCATACATTTTAGTCTTTACATTTCAAGCGTTGAAGTTGGGAGCCCGCCCAGATAACAGAGGAATACATTTCAGTCTTTTCATTTCAAGTATTGAAGTTGGGAGCCCGCCCATATAACAGAGGAATACATTTCAGTCTTTTCATTTCAAGTATTGAAGTTGGGAGCCCGCCCAGATAACAGAGGCATACATTTCAGTTTTTCATTTCAAGTATTGAAATTGGGAGCCCGCCCATACAACAGAGACATACATTTCAAGATCAAGTCAGAGGATAATAAAACAGAGAGTTACAATAGGAATCCCCAGCAGGAAACAATAAAAATCCCCAGCACTGGGAAGCAGAAGGTTGCTACAAGAGGTCCCAGCACAAACTCAAGTGCATGTCTCAAAAAGAAGAAAAGCACCGGAAAAAATGCAAGCAGACAAGAAATCAAGGCAACAAGAAAAATTGCAGTCTAGCCTAGCTTCTTGTTTTCTTTTAAGCACGGTGTAACAAGGAGATCGGTAAGCAGTAGTAATAGCATGCAACAACAGTAACATTGCAGTCTCATGGTAGTCCCAGCTACCAAAACTTCCCGAACTACATTAACCTGATTCCCCTTTAGCCAGGGATATGTAGGAAACCTTTGAAGCAAAGGTTCGGTTAAATCTTTTTCAAAAAAATGCTTCACACGGAGTACTCGGATGGGCAAAAATCGCTCACTTTATCTTTGCACGAAAACCCTTCGTGTATCCGGGCAAAGAGGGGCAGCTGTAAGCATGTGATTTTTGCCCTATATGAGAATCACTCCCAAAAAATTCAAATAAAATGATTTTCCTTGGTGTGCAATTTTGTGAGATTTTGTGATATTTTTGGATAATTATTTGTATTTGTCTGTGTTTGCTTATTTGTTAAATTAATAAAAATACAAAAATATGTCGCATTTTGCATGTAGGATTTAATTCTACAATTGTTAGTAATTAAATTAGTTTTACAAAAATTAAAAATTACAAAAATAGGCATCTTTTGCATTTTTAGCATTTAATGTCCAAATGAACAATTTTATGCTTAATTATTACTTAATTGTGCGTTAATTGTTATTGGGAGTTAATTTGCGCTTTTATAACTTAATTTAGTTCTTAATAATAATTTAAGTATTTTTATAATTTAGTTTTAGAAAATAAAAGAAGAAAAGAGAACAAAAATACAAAGAAAAATCGGATTGGGCCACTTCTTCAATTTTCAAACCATAGGCCCAAATAATTGCCCAATCTTCCCCATGACCCAGTCCACTTCAGACCGGGTTGACCCGGTCCGCCCCACTAACCCATTAACCCAACACACCTTCTTCATTTTTGTCCTAACACAAAACAAAAAAAGGAAAAACAAGACAAAAAACCCTAAAAACTAAAAAAAGCCATCCGCCTCCCTAAAGCTTGGCTTCTTCTTCCCCAAGCTCAAAAACACACAACCATGGCAGCCTTTCCACCTCCTCACGCCCAGAACAAGCTCCAACACCATCGTCGCTGCCTCGTCGAGCTCGAGCATGAGCTCGCATGGTCGTTGGTCGCCATGTCTTCATCTTCTCCGTCAACCTTCTCCAAATCGACCTGTTTATCCTCCTCCGCGTCACTGTTTCTGCTTCACCTCCAGCTGCTACTGCTTCTGTTTCAAACTTGACGACCATGGCTTCTTCAGTTGGTGCTGCTGCTCTTTCTTCTTCCTCGACCTCACCTTCGTCATCTTCTCCGCCATTGTTGCGTCGACCATTGTTGCTGCGTCGACTTCCCCCCCATTGCTGCGTCTTCACGTTCCAACAGAACCAGTCGACCAAACAACCACAATCCCGTCCAAACACCCAGCTCCACCATGTTGACGAACAGTTCGTCGACCACTGCTCCGACACGTCGCTACTGCTGCCCATGTCCAGCTGCGACGAGCAGCCATGGCTGCTCCAAATGGATGTTGATTTCTCCAGCTTCGGCGTGGACATGGCTACCATCGCATCGCCTCAATGTCGGGCAGCTGTCCGTCGACCTCCCCATCGACTTTGTCGCCGCTGCTTCTCCTTTTCCTCCATTGATGCTGCGTCGAACCTCCATTGCTACTGTTCGACGTTGATTCAGTCAATTTCTTAAAGTCGAGTTCGTCGTTGAGTTAGTCGTTGAGTTCGGACAGATTTATTCCCATTTGAGGTTCGTCGAAACAGTCCATACAATCTCCGGTTAGTAGTTTTTGAGTTTTATTTTGTCCGTATTTTGTTTTAATATTTTCGAATCTCAAATCGGCAAATGTTTGTTTTGTTCATGTCTATGGTTAGATATTTGATTTTTGGTTTTGTTCATGTTCATATGTTTTGTTAAATTAATTTTCAGATTTCAAATGGAAGTTAATTAGTTGTTTTTCATGTTTATTTCATGTTTGTATTATTGTTTAGGTAAATGTTGTTAGTTTAATGTTAGTTAGATACAAATTGAAGTTTAATTAATTATTTCTTCAATTTGTTTCATGTATTTTATGTATTTTCCAGAAATTGTTAATATTGTTAAGTTCAAGTTTAAATTCATAATTGTTTCTTCTTAGGTTTTGTTTTGTTATTTGCCTAAAAGAATTTAGTTGTAATAGGGAAGTATGTTGGTTTTAATCATTTGAATCCGTCGTTTTTATTTTTAGATTTAATTCATGTTCATATTATGTTTGGTTGATCTTGAATCCGAAATTTGTATAGTTTGATTTCTTGTTTATCATTTATGATTATTTCTTGAATTTGTTTCATAATCTTGTTTAAGTTTAATATAGGAATTGTTGTTGTAATGTTGTTAGAGTTGATTTTAAGTTCAATATTATTGAATTTAGAAATCTAAATATACTTGTTTGATTGTTGTTGTTGAATCTGAAAATAGGTTTGTTTGTTGCTAAAAATATTGTTCAATCAAATTTTAGTTGTTCTTTGTTGTTCAATCATGTTCATGTGATTTGTTGTTGAAATGTTGAAGAAATCATGTTCATGAGATTTGTTGTTTGAATTTATGTAGAAATTGGTCATATTGACTATATTTTGGTTGAGTTTGATTAATTGATTTGTTATAGCTGTTGGGGTAATTTGGTAAATCGCAGTACGTTTGGGGGTAAAATAGTAATTGCAATAAGGTCTGAGGGGTAGTTTAGGAATTGTACATTTTGTAATTTTTTATGTGAAGCATGGGGACAAAATGTATTGGGGTGGGTTGTGATATAGTTGTTTAATATAAAGGGGGGACAAGACAAAATTTAGTGGGGAGGAATCTTGTATTTGTTTAGTGAAAGCATGTGGGACAAAATATAATGGGGTGAGATGATATATGTATTTAATGTAATGGGGATGAGTGAGAAGATAATGGGTTTGGTAGAGAAAATGGGTTGATTTTAATTGATTAAAAGATTTTTGGGATGGGATATAAGTAGAAGTCTTGAAATCAGATTTTAGAGAGGACATAGATAGAGAAAAAGAGGAGAAAAAAAACAGACAGAGAATAAGAGAAAAAAAAAGTTGAATATTTAGAGAGAGAAAAATTTCGAAAAATATTCAAACTTTCAAATAAAAAAACTAAAAAATCTTCTGCTTTCTTTCATTGTTTGAAATCAACATTAATTGTTGTTGTTTCATAAAAGTTGGAAGCATTTGTTTTGGGATTACTACTCCACCGGTCTGTTACTGTTGCTGGGCAGTTGTTGCTGTGTTGTACTGTTATTACTGCTGCTGATTCTCATCTTCATTTTCTTTTGCTTCCAATATCAGGTACACAACTGACACGCTGGTTATTGTAATCCGAAATATGAAGCATGAATACATATGAAGAATGAAATTTTGAAGTTTTAATTTCGTTTTTCTTTATTCCTTTTGTTGATTGTATTTAAGCTATTTCATGTATTACTAAATAATAATTGGAATAAGAAAAAATAACATAAGTTAGTCTTTAATGAATCAGTTCGGCAAAACAGGTTAATTCACTAGTTATGAAGGTTTCAAGATTATCAACAGTAGGTTAATCATGAATAACTAGCTAAATTTAGCTAAGACATGAATTTAAATTAAATTTCGTAAATTAGGCATTAAGGCATTTGAGTTCAGGCAAGATTAGAAACTTCGTTTAAGTCTAAAAGACTTTCTAAAAAGCTTTAGTAATTATGGTTAAAATCTAGTTTCAAATGGTCGTGAATAATTAATCTCAATAGTTTTTTTATAACAATGCTGAGTTTTAATCTAGCTGTATTTGATTCTTTTAAATATTAGTTGTCAAATTTTTATTTTATTTATAATTTCGATTTTTTTTAAATAAAATTCCTTTTCATCAATATTTGTATTAATCTAGCAATTAGTATGTCATGCTTTCTTAAATAAATAAAATAAAAGCTAGTAATTAATTAGGATTTTTTTTCTTTATTTTAGAGACTAATTTTTATAGAAAAATGTAGTCGCTTTAAGATTTGTCCATTTAAAATAAATGAGATGAGCCTCGCTTAATAAAATGTATAGATTGCGGGGCCCTCAATAAATGTACATTTAATTGCTTAGAATTCGGGAGGAGCCGTTTTAGCAAATTTCACGGCCCTACCCAAAAATAATGATACGCTAGTCGCTTTAGGCGCGTATTTAACAATGTTATTTTCTTAAATACGGGTGTGCATTTATGTAACCCAAATCCAAATCTCAACGGAGTCGAAATGTGTCGATAACCACGGGTGCATTGATTGCGACGTGGTTTGAAATACGTTTTCACAATGTTGCAATTCTTCGTAAAATAATAACAATAAATAAAAAATAATAAAAGCGGCTAAAGGATAAAATTTGCACATAAGTTTATAATACGTATTATATCAGATAATCAAGCCGAATATAACAGTTGAGCGACCGTGCTAGAACCACGGAACTCGGGAATGCCTAACACCTTCTCCCGGGTTAACAGAATTCCTTATCCGGATTTCTGGTTCGCAGACTGTAATACAGAGTCATTCTTTTCCTCGATTCAGGATTAAAATTGGTGACTTGGGACACCCTAAATCTCCCAAATGGCGACTCTGAAATATATAAACAAATCCCGTTTCGACTGTCCTTTAATTGGAAAAAACCCCTGTGCCCCCGCGGGGCGGAAAAAGGAGGTGTGACAGCTCTGGCGACTCTGCTGGGGATATGGAACCCAGAACCACTGGTTCAGGGTTAGAAATTCGAGCTTAGATAAATTGTTATATTTGGCTTTATCTGATTTTTACATGTTTGAGCCTAATGTGCTAAATGCTTGAAGGAATGCAACATGTAGCACATATGAATGCAACATGTAGCACATAGGATGCATCAAGATGGTCTTTTTCATTTCAGGTTGCTAGCCCTAGACAGACCCAACCCCTGTATTGAGTCCCCTAAGTCAAATGCAACATGATGCAAATAATCGTTCCTACTAGGGATCCGGCATGAAGTCATGTTATTTTATGTTCAAAACCTGAGTCGGTGTTCTAGACTGTGTACCCGAGCGGACAACTCAAGTCGAGGAGGGGGCAACTTACCGGGAACAAAAAGGCCATCCGGCTTCGTAACTTGTCCGAGCCTCTTTTTTATTTCAGGGTATAACACTAACAGAATAGGGAGTCTCAACCAGTAAGCACATCCCCGGAGGTGAAGAGAGAAGGGTTCAACACAGTTTATATATACAGTCAAATAATATCAAAGCGGTAAAAGCAGCATTTAGCACATTAGGCTCAAACATGTAAAAATCAGATAAAGCCAAATATAACAATTTATCTAAGCTCGAATTTCTAACCCTGAACCAGTGGTTCTGGGTTCCATATCCCCAGCAGAGTAGCTCTGAGCTGTCACAACTCCTTTTTCCGCCCGCGGGGGCACATAGGTTTTTTCCAATTAAAGGACAGTCGAAACGGGATTTGTTTATTTATTTCAGAGTCGCCACTTGGGAGATTTAGGGTGTCCCAAGTCACCAATTTTAATCCCGAATCGAGGAAAAGAATGACTCCATATTATAGTCTGCATACCAGAAATCCGGATAAAGAATTCTGTTAACCCGGGAGAAGGTGTTAGGCATTCCCGAGTTCCGTGTTTCTAGCACGGTCGCTCAACTGTTATATTCGGCTTGATTATCTGATATAATACGTATTATAAACTTATGTGCAAATTTTATCCTTTAGCCGCTTTTATTATTTTTTTATTTATTGTTATTATTTTACGAAGAATTGCAACATTGTGAAAACGTATTTCAAACCACGTCGCAATCAATGCACTCGTGGTTATCGACACATTTCGACTCCGTTGAGATTTGGATTTGGGTTACATAAATGCACACCCGTATTTAAGAAAATAACATTGTTAAATACGCGCCTAAAGCGACTAGCGTATCATTATTTTTGGGTAGGGCCGTGAAATTTGCTAAAACGGCTCCTCCCGAATTCTAAGCAATTAAATGTACATTTATTGAGGGCCCCGCAATCTATACATTTTATTAAGCGAGGCTCATCTCATTTATTTTAAATGGACAAATCTTAAAGCGACTACATTTTTCTATAAAAATTAGTCTCTAAAATAAAGAAAAAAAAATCCTAATTAATTACTATCTTTTATTTTATTTATTTAAGAAAGCATGACATACTAATTGCTAGATTAATACAAATATTGATGAAAAGGAATTTTATTTAAAAAAATTCGAAATTATAAATAAAATAAAAATTTGACAACTAATATTTAAAAGAATCAAATACAGCTAGATTAAAACTCAGCATTGTTATAAAAAAACTATTGAGATTAATTATTCACGACCATTTGAAACTAGATTTTAACCATAATTACTAAAGCTTTTTAGAAAGTCTTTTAGACTTAAACGAAGTTTCTAATCTTGCCTGAACTCAAATGCCTTAATGCCTAATTTACGAAATTTAATTTAAATTCATGTCTTAGCTAAATTTAGCTAGTTATTCATGATTAACCTACTGTTGATAATCTTGAAACCTTCATAACTAGTGAATTAACCTGTTTTGCCGAACTGATTCATTAAAGACTAACTTATGTTATTTTTTCTTATTCCAATTATTATTTAGTAATACATGAAATAGCTTAAATACAATCAACAAAAGGAATAAAGAAAAACGAAATTAAAACTTCAAAATTTCATTCTTCATATGTATTCATGCTTCATATTTCGGATTACAATAACCAGCGTGTCAGTTGTGTACCTGATATTGGAAGCAAAAGAAAATGAATATGAGAATCAGCAGCAGTAATAACAGTACAACACAGCAACAACTGCCCAGCAACAGTAACAGACCGGTGGAGTAGTAATCCCAAAACAAATGCTTCCAACTTTTATGAAACAACAACAATTAATGTTGATTTCAAACAATGAAAGAAAGCAGAAGATTTTTTAGTTTTTTTTTATTTGAAAGTTTGAATATTTTTCGGAATTTTTCTCTCTTAAATATTCAACTTTTTTTTTCTCTTATTCTCTGTCCGTATTTTTTCTCCTCTTTTTCTATATCTCTGTTCTCTCTAAAATCTGATTTCAAGACTTCTACTTATATCTCATCCCATAAATCTTTTAATCAATTAAAATCAACCCATTTTCTCTACCAAACCCATTATCTTCCCACTCATCCCCATTACATTAAATAAATATATCACCCCACCACATTATATTTTGTCCCCCATGCTTTCACTAAACAAATACAAGATTCCTCCCCACTAAATTTTGTCTTGTCCCCCTTTATATTAAACAACTATATCACAACCCACCCCAATACATTTTGTCCCCCATGCTTCACATAAAAAATTACAAAATGTACAATTCCTAAACTACCCCTCCGACCTTATTGCAATTACTATTTTACCCCCAAACGTACTACGATTTACCAAATTACCCCAACAGCTATAACAAATCAATTAATCAAACTCAACCAAAATATAGTCAATATGACCAATTTCTACATAAATTCAAACAACAAATCTCATGAACATGATTTCTTCAACATTTCAACAACAAATCACATGAACATGATTGAACAACAAAGAACAACTAAAATTTGATTGAACAATATTTTTAGCAACAAACAAACCTATTTTCAGATTCAACAACAACAATCAAACAAGTATATTTATATTTCTAAATTCAATAATATTGAACTTAAAATCAACTCTAACAACATTACAACAACAATTCCTATATTAAACTTAAACAAGATTATGAAACAAATTCAAGAAATAATCATAAATGATAAACAAGAAATCAAACTATACAAATTTCGGATTCAAGATCAACCAAACATAATATGAACATGAATTAAATCTAAAAATAAAAACGACGGATTCAAATGATTAAAACCAACATACTTCCCTATTACAACTAAATTCTTTTAGGCAAATAACAAAACAAAACCTAAGAAGAAACAATTATGAATTTAAACTTGAACTTAACAATATTAACAATTTCTGGAAAATACATAAAATACATGAAACAAATTGAAGAAACAATTAATTAAACTTCAATTTGTATCTAACTAACATTAAACTAACAACATTTACCTAAACAATAATACAAACATGAAATAAACATGAAAAACACCTAATTAACTTCCATTTGAAATCTGAAAATTAATTTAACAAAACATATGAACATGAACAAAACCAAAAATCAAATATCTAACCATAGACATGAACAAAACAAACATTTACCGATTTTAGATTCGAAAATATTAAAACAAAATACGGATAAAATAAAACTCAAAAACTACTAACCGGAGATTGTATGGACTGTTTCGACGAACCTCAAATGGGAATAAATATGTCCGGACTCAACGACTAACTCAACGACGAACTCGACTTTAAGAAATTGACTGAATCAACGTCGAACAGTAGCAATGGAGGTTCGATGCAGCATCAATGGAGGAAAAGGAGAAGCAGCGGCGACAAAGTCGACGGGGAGGTCGACGGACAGCTGCCCGACATTGAGGCGATGCGATGGTAGCCATGTCCACGCCGAAGCTGGAGAAATCAACATCTGTTTGGAGCAGCCATGGCTGTTCGTCGCAGCTGGACACGGGCAGCAGTAGCGACGTGTCGGAGCAGTGGTCGACGAACTGTTCGTCGACATGGTGGAGCTGGGTGTTTGGATGGGATTGTGATCGTTTGGTCGACTGGTTCTGTTGGAACGTGAAGACGCAGCAACGGGGGGGAAGTTGACGCAGCAACAATGGTCGACGCAACAATGTCGGAGAAGATGACGAAGGTGAGGTCGAGGAAGAAGAAAGAGCAGCAGCACCAACTGAAGAAGCCATGGTCGTCGAGTTTGAAACAGAAGCAGTAGCAGCTAGAGGTGAAGCAGAAACAGTGACGCGGAGGAGGATAAACAGGTCGTTTTGGAGAAGGTTGACGGAGAAGATGAAGACATGGCAACCAACGACCATGCGAGCTCATGCTCGAGCTCGACGAGGCAGCGACGATGGTGTTGGAGCTTGTTCTGGGCGTGAAGAGGTGGAAAGGCTGCCATGGTTGTGTGTTTTTGAACTTGGGGAAGAAAAAGCCAAGCTTTAGGGAGGCGGATGGCTTTTTTTAGTTTTTAGGGTTTTTTGTCTTGTTTTTCCTTTTTTTGTTTTGTGTTAGGACAAAAATGAAGAAGGGGTGTTGGGTTAATGGGTTAGTGGGGCGGACCGGGTCAACCCGGTCTGAAGTGGACTGGGTCATGGGGAAGATTGGGCAATTATTTGGGCATATGGTTTGAAAATTGAAGAAGTGGCCCAATCCGATTTTTCTTTGTATTTTTGTTCTCTTTTCTTCTTTTATTTTCTAAAACTAAATTATAAAAATACTTAAATTATTATTAAGAACTAAATTAAGTTATAAAAGTGCAAATTAACTACCAATAACAATTAACGCACAATTAAGTAATAATTAAGCATAAAATTGTTCATTTGGACATTAAATGCTAAAAATGCAAAAGATGCATATTTTTTTGTAATTTTTAATTTTTGTAAAACTAATTTAATTACTAACAATTGTAGAATTAAATCCTACATGCAAAATGCGACATATTTTTGTATTTTTATTAATTTAACAAATAAGCAAACACAGACAAATACAAATAATTATCCAAAAATATCACAAAATCTCACAAAATTGCACACCAAGGAAAATCATTTTATTTGAATTTTTTGGGAGTGATTCTCATATAGGGCAAAAATCACGTGCTTACAGCTGCCCCTCTTTGCCCGGATACACGAAGGGTTTTCGTGCAAAGATAAAGCGAGCTATTTTTACCCATCCGAGTACTCCGTGTGAAGCATTTTTTTTGAAAAAGATTTAACCGAACCTTTGCTTCAAAGGTTTCCTACATATCCCTGGCTAAAGGGGAATCAGGTTAATGTAGTTCGGGAAGTTTTGGTAGCTGGGACTACCATGGGACTGCAATGTTACTGTTGTTGCATGCTATTACTACTGCTTACCGATCTCCTTGTTACACCGTGCTTAAAAGAAAACAAGAAGCTAGGCTAGACTGCAATTTTTCTTGTTGCCTTGCTTTCTTGTCTGTTTGCATTTTTTCCGGTGCTTTTCTTCTTTTTGACACATGCACTTGAGTTTGTGCTGGGACCTCTTGTAGCAACCTTCTGCTTCCCGGTGCCGGGGATTTTTATTGTTTCCTGCTGGGGATTCCTATTGTAACCCTCTGTTTTATTGTCCTCTGACTTGATCTTGAAATGTATGCCTCTGTTGTATGGGCGGGCTCCCAATTTCAATACTTGAAATGAAAAACTGAAATGTATGCCTCTGTTATCTGGGCGGGCTCCCAACTTCAATACTTGAAATGAAAAGACTGAAATGTATTCCTCTGTTATATGGGCGGGCTCCCAACTTCAACACTTGAAATGAAAAGACTGAAATGTATTCCTCTGTTATCTGGGCGGGCTCCCAACTTCAACGCTTGAAATGTAAAGACTGAAATGTATGCCTCTATTATCTGGGCGGGCTCCCAACTTCAATGCTTGAAATGTAAAGACTGAAATGTATGCCTCTGTTATCTGGGCGGGCTCCCAACTTCAATGCTAGAAATGTATGGACTGAAATGTATGCCTCTGTTATCTGGGCGGGCTCCCAACTTCAATGCTTGAAATGTATGGACTGAAATGTATGCCTCTGTTATATGGGCGGACTCCCAACTTCAACACTTGAAATGAAAAGACTGAAATGTATTCCTCTGTTATCTGGGCGGGCTCCCAACTTCAACGCTTGAAATGTAAAGACTGAAATGTATGCCTCTATTATCTGGGCGGGCTCCCAACTTCAATGCTTGAAATGTAAAGACTGAAATGTAAGCCTCTGTTATCTGGGCGGGCTCCCAACTTCAATGCTTGAAATGTAAAGACTGAAATGTATGCCTCTGTTATCTGGGCGGGCTCCCAACTTCAATGCTTGAAATGTATGGACTGAAATGTATGCCTCTATTATCTGGGCGGGCTCCCAACTTCAATGCTTGAAATGTATGTCTCTGTTCTCCAGGCGGACTCCTGATTTCAACAACAACTTAGGAGGAAATGCCTCTCCTATGGGTAAAATAAACTTAGGAGAAAATGCCTCTCCTATGGGTAAGACTAAACTTAGGAGAAAATGCATCTCCTATGGGGTGAAACTAAAACAAACTTAGGATGAAATGCATCTCCTATGGGTGAAATTAAAACAAACTTAGGAGGAAATGCATCTCCTATGGGTAAAACTAAACGTAGGAGGAAATGCGTCTCCTATGGGTAAAAATAAACTTAGGAGGAAATGTCTCTCATATGGGTGAAACTAAACTTAGGAGGAAATGCCTCTCCTATGGGTGAAACTAAACTTAGGAGGAAATGCGTCTCCTATGGGTGAAACTAAACTTAGGAGGAAATGCATCTCCTATGGGTGAAACTAAACTTAGGAGGAAATGCCTCTCCTATGGGTAAAAACTAAACTTAGGAGGAAATGCCTCTCCTATGGGTAAAAACAAACTTAGGAGGAAATGCATCTCCTATTAATGAAATCTTCACTTAGGAAGTGCGTCTCCTATGCGTGAACCATTTCCTTCTTCCTGAATTATTTACTTACCTGTGTTGTCTTCCCTCGAAACTACTGGAGATTATTTTGCTGGGGATGACTTTTCCTTTTCTTCCTTACCCACTCTGGGTTGCCCGAAACTCTGTCGAGGATGCTTCTACATCTCGATGATCCACTGGGGATAACACTGCTGTGGATAACTCTGCTGAGTAAATATGTTATCTTACTCCTTCCAAAATTACTTCCTTTTGAGTAAGATGTTTCATTCCTCTGCAAACTACTTCCCCCTTTTTCTTTTTTTCGGTTGTTTTTTTTCTTTCTTTTTCTCTTTTTTTTTTGAAATGAAAAGACTGAATGTATTCCTCTGTTATATGGGCGGGCTCCCAACTTCAACCAACAAATCACCATTCTGTTCTCCAGGTGGACGCCTAATTGCTGGGGATAATACTACTGGGGAAGTCTCCTTTCTTCCCCTCCTTCAAATTCAATTTTTTTTTTCAACACTACTGGGGATAAAAGTGTTATCTTCTCGGGATAACGTTGTTGAGGATAACGCTGCTGGGGAATTTTATCCCTTCAAGTCGATGCTTCATTCTTCTGGAAGCTGCTGGGGATGATAATGGCTTTTTGCTTTTCTGAGCACAAGTGTCATCCCTTTATTCTGTCTGCTGGGGAATACTTCCTCCATTTAAACTTATTATGTTGGGGCAACACTGGTTCAAACACCACTTCCCTTGAGACTGGTGCTATCTTTATTCTTCCTCGAATGGGTACCTGACTTCCAGAAAATTTTCCAAATGAAAGGAAAATTTTCTGCCCCAGTTTGACAGTCTCCCTTATGGCATGCATTTCTGTCATCAATGCCATTTCCTTTACCTGTTTCAAATCAAACAAAATTTGTTAGTTTAAAACGTGGTGGTTGGTTGTGATACTCCTACTGGGATGGCTTTTCCTTTTCTCCTTCCTTGCTCTGCGCTCCACAACTTGTTGGGGATGATATTATTTGCTGGGGATAATCCCTTTCTGCTGGGGATATCCCTCTTCTTTTGTGGCATAGCTCGGAAACTGGCATTTCCCCGACCTTTTAGTCTAGTATGAATTTCCCCAAATCATGCTCACTGCTCTCCTTGCTTTGTTCAACGGGCCTTGGCCTTGAGGTTTATAACCTTTGATTTCGGCAAGGGTATCCCTCTTGACACTTGTCAATCCTTTTGTCAATTCCCTTTTGCTGGGGATATCTTTTTTTGACACTGGCCTCGCGTTTGTTCCTCGCTGACTATACCACTTGGATGTACTAGTCAGATCTTATCTTGCATAATTGGAAAGCTGATGGCATATTTTGAAGTCAATTCACACTTGTTTTGACCAGACAGACTCTATTGGGGAGTTTTTCTATGAAAGGAAAAAGATAAAAAGGGAACAGAATAAAAGACAAATGAAAAAGATGACTCTGTAACAAAAGAAACTATAAATAAAAACCTATCAAACGCAGACACCGACTCTAATGGTCATGGCATGCATTTGTGGCCTATCTTCCGTCGTCAATCGTCTTTCAAGACCTTCAATTGGCAATTCCCCATCTGATTCTCAATCTTATTCGACTTGTAGTGCCCGAAGGGTTTTCACTATCAAGTCTCTCTCATTTTGGTTTTTCTCTCAGCTTTCATCGCCTTATGGTGTCCGTGAAGATTTTCACCGATAAGACTCTCTCATTTGTATCACTTTCCAGCTGGGGATTTGGAGTGTTGCCGGTATGACTCTCTCTGCTGGAGATTAGAGTCCTTTCTGCTGTGGAACAGAATGTTATGTTCGCCGGTAAGACTCTCATTTGTCTGACTTGGCATCTTTTGCAGACTGGTCAGAAGGTCTTTCTTTGGACCGTAATGTGGGTTTTTGGACAGGCTAGAAAGAAAGGGTATTAAAGGCTCAAAAACAAATCAAATTTGGGGTTCAAAATTACAACCTTCGAAATCATATTTGTTTACAACAAGCGCAACCCTTGCCCCAGTTTCTTGCTTGGAGATTATTTATTATTATATTTTTTTATTACACCATGTACACTGTGACCATTGTGGCCATTATGCACCCTATGACCGAGCCGTGAAGCGTCTACGTATCATCTTTGAGGAATCAGGTCAAACGTAGTTCCCAATTCCTCTGTTTTCATTTGACTTTCTTTTGTTTTCTTATTGTTATCATTTTTCTCTTCTTTTTTTCGTTTTTTTTTGATTTTTTTTTCTTTACCTTCCAGGCTCGTATTTCCTAGTCGTTGCTATTGATTCCGAACGAGGGGTATGAAAGAAAATAAATAAGGCTCAAAGAGGGGTAACGAAGGATAAAGTGTTTAGATAGCAGAACAAAATGCCTTCGTCATTCCAGTCTTCAAACATGCCAAGTGCAAACAACACAATTGATCATAGATTTATAGTCTCTTCCGATGGTGCTGGACTTGACAAATATGTTAAACACTTGCTTTTTCATTTGTCATTTCTAAAGCACCGTTGGGCGACACTCTCACTCTCATGAGCGACCCTCATGCCAATTTGGCGAATCTTGCATTTAACGATTTTCTTTATGTTTTACTTGCCCCAGTTCCACATGACTCGGGCTTCAAATAATCTCAAACCGTTCTTATTTCCTTTAAATGCTTTGATCACCTTCCCAGGGTTTTATGATTAACTTTTAAGATTAGGCCCAAACTGGGTGCGCATGTCATGTCCCTAGAATCGGCATTGAACAAAAATGATAAAAGGACTAAACAAAAAGATGACTGGAAATAACAAAAGACCGGCTTTGTATTAGAATACCGGCGAGATGGTTTGAATAATAAAACAAACAAAACAACCAGAATAAAATCCTAACATAGCCTCGACAAAACTTAAACAAACTGATATGACAAAATTGGAAAGATAGGAAGGTTTGACACAAGAAAATATTCGGATTACAACCCTAAGAATAATCCGGACAACAAAAATGACAACAAAATAAGCCACCACCAGCTTCTCTTTTGCTAACCAAGGAACGGAGCGTCTTCTCATTTTATCAAACTTGGCATCGTAGCCACTGAGCTTCGCATCAGTATTGCCTAGACCATTACCAACTTCAATATCATCAACCTTAGTCAACAAGTCCCCAATAGGATTCAAGTGCTTCTGTTATCAGGCCTAATCCCAGCAGAGTGTGTATCATGAGGTGCAAGTAAAGGATTCTGGGTGTCATTGTCTGGCTTACCACAAACCAACCACCTTAACTTTATTTGGGAAACAAACAGGTTAGAATGGACTCCGTCGGTCCTCATTAACAACATCTTTTTTTTTCTTCTTTTTTTTCGATCTTTCATTTTTTTTCTTTTTTTTCTTTCTTTTTTCATTTTTCCTTTTTTCAATTTTTTTTTTCATTTCATTTTTTTCTTTTTCTTTTTTTTTTTTCATTTTTTTTTGTTGTGGTCGAATCTTATGGAGATTGCCTACGTATCATGACCCCGCATGAATCAGACCTTGCGTAGTTCGGACCAAAACAATACTAAACACATTTTTTTTTCAATTTTCATATTAAAATAAACTGGGTTTCAAAGGTTTGAAGATGACCCACAAACTCGAAAATCAAACAACCCACATATTCTAATCAATAGATTTACAAACTCAAAACAAAACGCCAGCTCCCTTTCTCCGTTTGACAAATGCATCCAAACGGCTATTTTTGCAAATGTGGCCACTTCCAAATTTCACATGAATTTTGAGGCCAGGGAGGATTATTTTATGACACTTTACAAACTTGTCCGTTCTTTTACGAAAATAGACTTTCGATAACTGAAAGATACTCTAAGGCTATTTCGGCAAGAACGGTTTAAGACGCGGCCGAAGCTGGCCCGGCTTATTTTTTGACAAAAAAATCCAAACGCTATTCACCTGACCGTTGACTTTTTTTTCTTTTCAAATTAAAATAAAAACCTGGTGTTGCAAACACGGCTTTTCAGCGCCTCGGGGACGAAGATTTATAGGGCTGTGTGGGTCAACTAGACCAAAAATCCTAAACATGACCCAAAAGGTGGCTGTTTATGCAAAGTCAGCCTTCCGGTGTCCCTTTCGGGAACATTCGGCTATTTATGACAAAACAGCATCAACTGATTTATTCGTGACGGAATTAAAATTTTGACATTTTGTTTTTGCTTATTTATTTATTTTTGGCTATTTTAGCAAAAGAAGGGGGTTGGACCCGATGAGGGTTGCTTACGTATCTCACATCCGGTGAGAATCAAACCCGCGTAGTTCGGGCAGATTGGATACGTGTGATAATAAAAAAAAATAACTAATTCAGAGAAAACATATCTTTTTTTCTTTTGCTTTTTCTTAAAAGGTGATGAAACATGTAAAATCTTTTGGATTTTTTTTTTTGATTTTTCAAAAATGATAAAAAGTGCAAAGATTTTTTTTTTTTTTTAATTTTTCATTATTTTTAAATTTGTTTTTTTTAAATAAAAATGTATCAAAACATAGCCGGGCCCTATTTGCTTTATCTTCGCACTTCACCCTCTCTTTTTCCTTTTTTCCTTTTCATTCACTCTCAATTATCATTGGTCCGCCAAATGACCCTTTTACCCTTGAAGGAATGCAACATGTAGCACATAAGATGCATCAAGATGGTCTTTTTCATTTCAGGTTGCTAGCCCTAGACAGACCCAACCCCTGTGTTGAGTCCCCTAAGTCAAATGCAACATGATGCAAATAATCGTTCCTACTAGGGATCCGGCATGAAGTCATGTTATTTTATGTTCAAAACCTGAGTCGGTGTTCTAGACTGTGTACCCGAGCGGACAACTCAAGTCGAGGAGGGGGCAACTTACCGGGAACCAAAAGGCCATCCGGCTTCGTAACTTGTCCGAGCCTCTTTTTTATTTCAGGGTATAACACTAACAGAATAGGGAGTCTCAACCAGTAAGCACATCCCCGGAGGTGAAGAGAGAAGGGTTCGACACAGTTTATATATACAGTCAAATAATATCAAAGCGGTAAAAGCAGCATTTAGCACATTATGCTCAAACATGTAAAAATCAGATAAAGCCAAATATAACAATTTATCTAAGCTCGAATTTCTAACCCTGAACCAGTGGTTCTGGGTTCCATATCCCCAGCAGAGTCGCCAGAGCTGTCACACCTCCTTTTTCCGCCCCGCGGGGGCACAAGGGTTTTTTCCAATTAAAGGACAGTCGAAACGGGATTTGTTTATTTATTTCAGAGTCGCCACTTGGGAGATTTAGGGTGTCCCAAGTCACCAATTTTAATCCCGAATCGAGGAAAAGAATGACTCTGTATTACAGTCCGCGAACCAGAAATCCGGATAAGGAATTCTGTTAACCCGGGAGAAGGTGTTAGGCATTCCCGAGTTCCGTGGTTCTAGCACGGTCGCTCAACTGTTATATTCGGCTTGATTATCTGATATAATACGTATTATAAACTTATGTGCAAATTTTATCCTTTAGCCGCTTTTATTATTTTTTATTTATTGTTATTATTTTACGAAGAATTGCAACATTGTGAAAACGTATTTCAAACCACGTCGCAATCAATGCACCCGTGGTTATCGACACATTTCGACTCCGTTGAGATTTGGATTTGGGTTACATAAATGCACACCCGTATTTAAGAAAATAACATTGTTAAATACGCGCCTAAAGCGACTAGCGTATCATTATTTTTGGGTAGGGCCGTGAAATTTGCTAAAACGGCTCCTCCCGAATTCTAAGCAATTAAATGTACATTTATTGAGGGCCCCGCAATCTATACATTTTATTAAGCGAGGCTCATCTCATTTATTTTAAATGGACAAATCTTAAAGCGACTACATTTTTCTATAAAAATTAGTCTCTAAAATAAAGAAAAAAAATCCTAATTAATTACTAGCTTTTATTTTATTTATTTAAGAAAGCATGACATACTAATTGCTAGATTAATACAAATATTGATGAAAAGGAATTTTATTTAAAAAAATTCGAAATTATAAATAAAATAAAAATTTGACAACTAATATTTAAAAGAATCAAATACAGCTAGATTAAAACTCAGCATTGTTATAAAAAAAACTATTGAGATTAATTATTCACGACCATTTGAAACTAGATTTTAACCATAATTACTAAAGCTTTTTAGAAAGTCTTTTAGACTTAAACGAAGTTTCTAATCTTGCCTGAACTCAAATGCCTTAATGCCTAATTTACAAAATTTAATTTAAATTCATGTCTTAGCTAAATTTAGCTAGTTATTCATGATTAACCTACTGTTGATAATCTTGAAACCTTCATAACTAGTGAATTAACCTATTTTGCCGAACTGATTCATTAAAGACTAACTTATGTTATTTTTTCTTATTCCAATTATTATTTAGTAATACATGAAATAGCTTAAATACAATCAACAAAAGGAATAAAGAAAAACGAAATTAAAACTTCAAAATTTCATTCTTCATATGTATTCATGCTTCATATTTCGGATTACAATAACCAGCGTGTCAGTTGTGTACCTGATATTGGAAGCAAAAGAAAATGAAGATGAGAATCAGCAGCAGTAATAACAGTACAACACAGCAACAACTGCCCAGCAACAGTAACAGACCAGTGGAGTAGTAATCCCAAAACAAATGCTTCCAACTTTTATGAAACAACAACAATTAATGTTGATTTCAAACAATGAAAGAAAGCAGAAGATTTTTTAGTTTTTTTTTATTTGAAAGTTTGAATATTTTTCGGAATTTTTCTCTCTTAAATATTCAACCTTTTTTGTTCTCTTATTCTCTGTCTGTTTTTTTTCTCCTCTTTTTCTCTATCTCTGTCCTCTCTAAAATCTGATTTCAAGACTTCTACTTATATCCCATCCCATAAATCTTTTAATCAATTAAAATCAACCCATTTTCTCTACCAAACCCATTATCTTCTCACTCATCCCCATTACATTAAATACATATATCACCTCACCCCATTATATTTTGTCCCACATGCTTTCACTAAACAAATACAAGATTCCTCCCCACTAAATTTTGTCTTGTCCCCCCTTTATATTAAACAACTATATCACAACCCACCCCAATACATTTTGTCCCCCATGCTTCACATAAAAAATTACAAAATGTACAATTCCTAAACTACCCCTCAGACCTTATTGCAATTACTATTTTACCCCCAAACGTACTGCGATTTACCAAATTACCCCAACAGCTATAACAAATCAATTAATCAAACTCAACCAAAATATAGTCAATATGACCAATTTCTACATAAATTCAAACAACAAATCTCATGAACATGATTTCTTCAACATTTCAACAACAAATCACATGAACATGATTGAACAACAAAGAACAACTAAAATTTGATTGAACAATATTTTTAGCAACAAACAAACCTATTTTCAGATTCAACAACAACAATCAAACAAGTATATTTAGATTTCTAAATTCAATAATATTGAACTTAAAATCAACTCTAACAACATTACAACAACAATTCCTATATTAAACTTAAACAAGATTATGAAACAAATTCAAGAAATAATCATAAATGATAAACAAGAAATCAAACTATACAAATTTCGGATTCAAGATCAACCAAACATAATATGAACATGAATTAAATCTAAAAATAAAAACGACGGATTCAAATGATTAAAACCAACATACTTCCCTATTACAACTAAATTCTTTTAGGCAAATAACAAAACAAAACCTAAGAAGAAACAATTATGAATTTAAACTTGAACTTAACAATATTAACAATTTCTGGAAAATACATAAAATACATGAAACAAATTGAAGAAACAATTAATTAAACTTCAATTTGTATCTAACTAACATTAAACTAACAACATTTACCTAAACAATAATACAAACATGAAATAAACATGAAAAACAACTAATTAACTTCCATTTGAAATCTGAAAATTAATTTAACAAAACATATGAACATGAACAAAACCAAAAATCAAATATCTAACCATAGACATGAACAAAACAAACATTTGCTGATATTAGATTCGAAAATATTAAAACAAAATACGGACAAAATAAAACTCAAAAACTACTAACCGGAGATTGTATGGACTGTTTCGACGAACCTCAAATGGGAATAAATCTGTCCGGACTCAACGACTAACTCAACGACGAACTCGACTTTAAGAAATTGACTGAATCAACGTCGAACAGTAGCAATGGAGGTTCGACGCAGCATCAATGGAGGAAAAGGAGAAGCAGCGGCGACAAAGTCGACGGGGAGGTCGACGGACAGCTGCCCAACATTGAGGCGATGCGATGGTAGCCATGTCCATGCCGAAGCTGGAGCAATCAACATCCATTTGGAGCAGCCATGGCTGCTCGTCTCAGCTGGACACGGGCAGCAGTAGCGACGTGTCGGAGCAGTGGTCGACGAACTGTTCGTCGACATGGTGGAGCTGGGTGTTTGGACGGGATTGTGGTCGTTTGGTCGACTGGTTCTGTTGGAACGTGAAGACGCAGCAACGGGGGGGAAGTCGACGCAGCAACAATGGTCGACGCAACAATGGTGGAGAAGATGACGAAGGTGAGGTCGAGGAAGAAGAAAGAGCAGCAGCACCAACTGAAGAAGCCATGGTCGTCGAGTTTGAAATAGAAGCAGTAGCAGCTGGAGGTGAAGCAGAAACAGTGACACGGAGGAGGATAAACAGGTCGTTTTGGAGAAGGTTGACGGAGAAGATGAAGACATGGCGACCAACGACCATGCGAGCTCATGCTCGAGCTCGACGAGGCAGCGACGATGGCGTTGGAGCTTGTTCTGGGTGTGAGGAGGTGGAAAGGCTGCCATGGTTGTGTGTTTTTGAGCTTGGGGTAGAAGAAGCCAAGCTTTAGGGAGGCGGATAGCTTTTTTTAGTTTTTAGGGTTTTTTGTCTTGTTTTTCCTTTTTTTGTTTTGTGTTAGGACAAAAATGAAGAAGGGGTGTTGGGTTAATGGGTTAGTGGGGCGAACCGGGTCGACCCGGTCTGAAATGGACTGGGTCATGGGGAAGATTGGGCAATTATTTGGGCATATGGTTTGAAAATTGAAGAAGTGGCCCAATCCGATTTTTCTTTGTATTTTTGTTCTCTTTTCTTCTTTTATTTTCTAAAACTAAATTATAAAAATACTTAAATTATTATTAAGAACTAAATTAAGTTATAAAAGCGCAAATTAACTACCAATAACAATTAACGCACAATTAAGTAATAATTAAGCATAAAATTGTTCATTTGGACATTAAATGCTAAAAATGCAAAAGATGCATATTTTTTTGTAATTTTTTAATTTTTGTAAAACTAATTTAATTACTAACAATTGTAGAATTAAATCCTACATGCAAAATGTGACATATTTTTGTATTTTTATTAATTTAACAAATAAGCAAACACAGATAAATACAAATAATTATCCAAAAATATCACAAAATCTCACAAAATTGCACACTAAGGAAAATCATTTTATTTGAATTTTTTGGGAGTGATTCTCATATAAGGCAAAAATCACGTGCTTACAGCTCCCATTGCCGATAACCTTCCTTCCAACTCCTGAGCTTTATCCTTAGTCAAGGCGCCCCACCTAATTCTCGGACGGCAAACAAAATTCCAAAAATTAGGGTTTTCAACATACTAACTCAAATAGAAAAACACACAAGCAAAACACAGCAAAACATGTCGAGAATCAGAGAAGAGATTCGAAATATCTTAACATGAAACCCTAGTTGAAGAATAAAGAGTTTTGAAAGCAAAACTAAAGAAACTTCGAGAAAAAATGCTTAGCAGGTTCGTAAGAAACCCAGGTAATGAGGAAGGCTTTGAAAACCATCGATCTAAGTAGGAGAGTCGAAGGTCGAACTCGGATAGCCATGGCTGGCCGGACATAGGTTGAAGACGACCGAAGAACCGTCATCAAGCAAAGGCTTGGTCGAAACCTTTCAAGATCTGGTCATAGGACCTCAGAAACGAGCACGTAGAAGCCATGAGAGGCAGGTATAGGCCTCTGATGAGCATGGGAAGCCATGGATTAGGGTTTCAGTGAGAGGCGACGACTAGGGTTTGAGGTGAGTTGAGAGAACAGGCGGCGTCTCTGAAAGAATGAGGTAGGGTTTAGGGTCGTTTGGATTAAAAAAGGTAAGAAGCAACGGTGGCCGTTGATCTAAATGAACAACGGCCGGGATTAAAAGTGGTTATGGGCTGGGTCGGTTGAATAGGTGCTGGGTCGGGTTAGAGTGATAATTGGGCTGGTCCGAATTTGAGTTTGAAATTGGGTCAATTTTAGGCTAAAATCGAAATGTAATGGGGCTACAATTGAAACGAACTGAGGCCAAAATTTAAATAGCCAGTTTTCCCTTTTATTTTATAAAAATAGTAACAAATGATTTTGAAAGCAAATTAAAAGCACTGGATCGGTTAATAGTATATAAATATTAATTTAAAAATATTGGAACCAGTTTCATAATTATAAAATGCTATTAAATCTTAAAGCAGGCTAAAATTGCAATTATATGCAATTTAGCTTTTAAAATACCAAATTAATTTGTAAAAATATATGAAAAGTAACCTACCTATATTTTGGTATAAATATGAGAATAAAATAAGTTATTCACCAAAGTGATAATTTTGGGAATAATTATTGAGCAATAAATCAATTTAAAAATCTTTTAAAAAATTGAAAAAATACTAAAACACTTGGGCATACTTATATATGTATGTATATGATATTTGAAAGTATTTGCATGTAAAAGAAATACATAGGGAAAAATTGGGTATCAACACGCATTTCATGTGACCCAAATCCAAATCCTAAACGTTGAATAAGATGTATTCCGGATTACGGGTGCATTTCATGTGGCACAATCCAAAGGCACGTTTTAAACGACATTCAATCTTCTTTAAAAATCAATTAAAAGTGGTTAAAAGGTTAAATTTGCACATAGGTTCAAAATGTTCTAAATTCAGATAATTAAGCAAATTATAACAGTTGAGCGACCGTGCTAGAACCACGGAACTCGGGAATGCCTAACACCTTCTCCCGGGTTAACAGAATTCCTTACTTGGATTTCTGGTTTGCGGACTGTTAAACAGAGTCATATTTTCCTCGATTCGGGATTCAACCGGTGACTTGGGACACCATAAATCTCCCAAGTGATGACTCTGAATCTTTTAACAATAAATCCCGTTTTGATTGTCCTTTAATTGGAAAAACTCTTTTATATTATAGCCCTTTACAGGGTGTAGGTAAAAAGGAGGTGTGACAGCTCTGGAGACTCTGCTGGGGAAAGTGAACCCAGAATCTCTGGTTCAAGGTTCAAGAATTTGAGCCTAGAATAATTGTTATAGTTGGCTTTATCCATTGTCTGATTTTTTTACATGATTTGGGCCTAATGTGCTAGTTGATTGCTTTTACCGCTTTGATATTCCGTGAGCTGTATATAAACTGTTGCGAAATCCCTCCTCTCTCCGAGACTTCTAAATCATGAAGAAATGTGCACTTCGTGTGACTTCTTTTCTGTTAGAGATATTCCAAATTTAGAACGAGGTTCGGACAAGTTGCAAAGCCGGTGAAGCTTCTATATTCCCGGTACGCTGCCCCCCCCCCCCGGCTCGAGTTGTCCGCTCGAGTAAGCCAGGTCTAGAACAATAAATCCAGGTTTCAAACCTAGAATAACTCAGTCTCATGCCGGATCCCTAGTAGGAACGTTTGTTGCATCATGTGCATTTGACTTAGGGGAATCAACACAGGGGTTGGGTCCGTCTAGGATAGGTGTACCCAAAATAACAGACCATCTTAATGCATCCTGTGTGATACATGTTGCATTCCTTCAAGGGTAAAAGGGTCATTTGATGGACCAATGATAATTGAGGGCGAATGAAAAAAAAAAGGAAGGAAAAAACAAGAGAAAGGGTGAAGTGTGAGGATAAAGAGAGTATGGCCCAATTATGTTTCGTGTTACATTTTTGTTAAAAAAAAGAGCTTGAAAATTGAAAAAGATTTTGCACTTTTTATCATTTTTCAAAAATCAAAAAAAAAATCGAAAAAAGAGAAAAGAAAATCCAAAGAGATTTTACATGTTTCATCATTTTTCGAAAAAAAAATAAAAAAAACAAAAATGTGTTTTCTATATGTTAGTTGTTTTTTATTATTATTCTCGCCCGTATCCAATCTGCCCGAACTACGCATATCTGATTCTCGTCTTTCGGGGCGTGATACGTAGGCAACCCACATAGGGTCCGGTCTTCCTAGTAAATCTTAAATTCTTGGCTTTGCGGGGTCATAGCCAAATTTTGCATTTCTAGCCACCTTTTGACCAAATAAGCCATTTTGCAAAAACAGCCTCAATTATGTCTTGCATGTGTCCAATAGGGAGTGTTATTGTCTCACCTAGTGTTGGTTTGAGTTTTTTTAATACAGGTGTGGATCTACTTACCGGGGTTTGAGCATGACAAACACCCCGTGACCATCCAGTCAGGATCGCTCATTCAGGAGTTGCTTAAGGAGATTTGTTTTAGTTTTTATGTTTTTAGTATGTTCTTCATTTTATGTCGTCTTTTACTTTTTAGTTTTGTACAGTAACATCGAGTCTTTTGTTATTGTACTTTCTACTTTATATTTGAAAAAGTGTGCTGTAACTCAAAAATCCAAAAAAAAAAAGGGTTTCACGTTTTATATTTCTGTTAGAAACTTTCTTTAGAATACTAATTCTTTTAAGGTGGTTTTCCTTTAGGAAATTAATATCTAGAACTCAAAATAAAAATTGCTATTATATTTACTTTTATTACATTAAAACTAAAAATTCAAAAAAAGAAAGAAGAAGAATTTTCTTTTAGTACCTCTTTAAAAGTTTTCTTTAAGGCATTAATTCCAAAATCCAAAAAGATTTTCTTGTGAGGTGTTTCTTCGGGGAAATTAATGAAAGATGAAAAAAAATTCTTTTATTTTCATTAGAACTTTAGGATTTTGTACATAGAAAAAATACTTTATCTTTTGTTTATCATTAAAATTTCTTTTTTAGGTAATCAAAATTGAAATTGTTTTATTTTGTTTATTGCTCGTTTCAAAATTCAGCGTCAGGATATCAGATGAAATTCAAATACTTTTCTGTGGTTTATTCTTTAGATTTTCTTCATAAAAAAATGAAAAAATGGGTTTTTCTTTTCTAGGATTTTCCTTAATAGAATATTTGTTTCAAAAAAAAAAAAGAAAAAAAACATGCTCATTGAGCTTGAGTTTAGAATAGTTTATAGAGCATGCAGTCTAGAAAATTCAAGAAAAAAAAGATTTGCTTCTTTTATTTCTCTTTGTTCATCAGAGTAGTCATTAAGGTAAAAAAAAGGAAAAAAATGAGAACGTTAGTTTGTTTACTTTATTCCCGTTCTTCACGAATTATGCAAAGATCTGATTCATGTGGCGTCATGATACATAGGCAACCTACATAGGGTTCGATTGAATCATTTTTTTATTATTAAAAGGAAAAGGAAAAAAACAGAGAAAAAAAAGAGAGAAAAAGGTGAAGTCATGGGATGTGAGAAATGAGAAGGAAGAAAGAGAGCGATAATCAGAAAGAAAAAGGGGAAGGAAAATGAGCGAGCTAGGAAGTGCTAGAAAAGCAAAGAAAAGAGAGGTTGAAATGAACAAATTGGGATGATGCCAATTGACCTTTGTACCCTCGAAGTCACTTTAGAACCGATAACTGTGGTTAGGTGCATTGCACATAAAGTGAGATTATCTTATGTTAAATGCACTAACGCTAACGTGATGGCTTTATTTTTTGATATCTTCATAGCAGAAAGGTGGTTGGTTTGTGGTTCTCGAAGTAGTAACTCCTCTCCACGATATAAAGTCAAAAGGCAATGGCAGACAACAACAAAACTAAGTTGGTTGATACAGGTGCTCAAAAGAAATTGGTTGAACAGGACAATGGGTTGGTTGAAGAGGTGAGGATGTTAAGACAACACATGACGGACATGTATCAGGCTTGGATGATCGGGAAGGCACCACCCCCGCCACCACCTAGCTTCCTAAATACTACCCTTACCCAAACACCGGTCACAATGCCAGATGACCCCCCATACTCTCCAGATTCACCCGCTTACCATGGCTTTCCCAACCACCTTAGTAGCTCCGTCACTCATCTTCCAATTACCTTTCCCAAAAATTGCCCTCCTATCTTTTCCACCATCCCCAATAATGAACACCCACTCAAAGCTCACGATGCCCAATATTACCCCTCAGAGGTTGCCCACAAAGTTCCCAACTCATACAAACAGAGCCCTCGGGATAAGTTGCATGTTGAAAATGAAAGGTTCACAGGAAAAGAAGGGAAAGATGGGATACCCAGGAGGCTGAAAAGCATAGAACAATCCTTGAGAAACGAACAAGGAAGGGAAGACCAAGGTAGCATGACTTACAAAGAACTGTCTGTGTCCCCTGACGTTCGCCTGCCCGCAGGGTTCAAACTGCAGCCCACCTGAGGGTCTATTGTAGTGAAATGAGAAGTGTTGGAGAGGAAGATGACCTGTTGAGGGCATATTTCAGTAAGAGCCTGACTGGGGCAGCTTTGGACTGGTATATTCGTCAAGATGTTGGTAAGTGGCCTACATTGGGTGACATGGCTTAAGATTTTGTTCGATACTTTCAGTACAGATCAGGCATTACCCCAGACCACTCCTCCCTATATAGAATGGAAAAGAAGCCGGAGGAAAGCTTTAGAGAATTTGGACTCAGATGGAGGGAGCAGGCTGCTCGAGTCAATACCCCGATTGGAGAAGAAGAAATGGTCGAGCTCTTCCTAAAAGCTCAGGGGCCCACCTACTTCAGTCATTTGATCCCGGCCTTGGGAAAGCCTTTCAATGATGTGTTAAAAATGGGGGAGATGGTATAAGAGGTAATCAAATCAGGTAAAATCATGAGTTGTTTGAAAGACATTCAGAACATCCCAGTAAGCTTGGGTGGAAGAAAGAGAAACAGAAAAGATGATCCGATGGGCTTTCCCGATCAACACTTCCAGCCTCGACATCGTCCCCGTGGATACCCTTGTGCGCCAGATGATCCTCCCCAATGCCACTTCTCTCCACGGAACTCCCAAAATCGTACATCACTCTCCCAGTACCCAACTCCACAAAATGCCTATCCACCCCCACGAGCCTACCGAAAACCCCCTAGATCAGGTTTTCGGCCAAATCAAGCATTTAAGAATGAGAGGTTGCTGAAAAAGAAAAGGCTTTCACCCCATTGGGAGTGTCATATGCCAGTTTGTTCCAAAAGTTGAAGCAATTGGACATGTTGAAGCCGATTCATATAAAAATGCCAAACCCTCTGTCAAAGAAGTTTGATATTTCTCAAAGGTGCGCATATTGCTCAGATGGCCCGGGACATGACATAGGGAAGTGTTGGAATCTGAAGAAAGCAATTCAGAAGCTTATTGATGCAGGTGACATTGTCGTGCAAAATCCAGATGCAGCAGACATTAGCCAAAGTCCATCGCCTGTTTTTAATGAGACGCATATGGTGAGTATGATTTATTTTGAAAAGGAATATGAAAATTCTTCTGAGATCCTCAAAGGTCCACGCGCTGCAAAGTTTTCAGTGTTATTAGAGTTTGATCTTAAGAACGAGCCAACAAAGGGAACCCAAAAGCAATTTGTTAAGAATAATGTGATGGAAGTTTGTGAAGGTCCTAGTAATGTTGATGCGGAATTCAGTGGCTAAGATGTCGAGCTTGGCAATTGGAAAGACGCTCCTTCTTGGTTAGCCAGGGAGGAGTTTTGGTGGTTTATTTTGTTGTCATTTCTGTTGTCCGGGTTATTTCAAGGTTGTAATCCGGATATTATCTTGTGATTCAAACCCTTCTATCCTTTTATTTTGCCTAGTTTGTTTAGTAATAGTAGCCCGTCTAGTGTTGTATAGGTTTGTTCTAGGTTTGTGACCCCAGTTTAGTTGGTTTGTTTTGTTGTCCAAACCCTTTCACCATATGTCTAATGCAATTTTCTGTTTTCTGTAATTTCTAGTCATTTTCGTTTAGTTCTCTTTTCTTTTTATAGTTCTTTTCCTGATTGACTCTAGTGACATGACATGCATGTGTAATTCTCAGCTTGGTTTTAAAAGTCAGTTTAGTCACGAAGCAACGAAACAATGTTGAAGATGTAGGGACATTTGAGGGAAATAAGTGAAGGCATTTTGAGATCACTTCAAGCCCGAATTGTGTGAAACTGGGGCAGATAGAATATGAAGAAACCCTATTGAAATGCATCATGCCGCATCGGTTTGAAGCTAAAGGCAAGTTTGCCCAAATTGACAGGGGTCGTTCGTGGTAATGAAAGCGAGAGTGTTTTCCAATGGTGCTTTGTATTTAACAGATGTAGAAGGCGAATGTGTGGATATGGTTATCAAGTCTGATACAATCAAAAGGTGTTACGAATGTTCTCCTTGGTTAGTTTAATTGAGTTGTTTGTACTTGGCATATTTTGAAGATTGGAATGACGAAGGCGTTTTGTTCTGCTATCTAAACACTTTATCCTTCGTTACCCCTTTGAGCCTCATTTATTTTCTTTCATACCCCTCTTTTGGAATCAGTAGCAAAGTTCAGAAACGCAAGCGCAAAAGATAAGTAAAGAAAAAAAAAGAGAAAAAGAGAAAGAAAGAATGAAAAGAGAAAGAAAAGAATGAAAAGAAAAAAAAAAGAAAAAAACAACAAAAAGAGAAAAATAAAGCAAAAAAGAGAAAGAAAAGAAAGAGAAAAGAGAAAATCACAACAACAAAGTAATTTCTATGACATGAACTACGTTTGACCTGATTCCTTTTAAGGATACGTAGGCAGCCTCACGGTTCGGTCCCATCAAAATAAAAATCCAAAAGTCCCCAAGCAAGAAACTGGGGCAGAAGTTGTCGTTGTTGCAAGAAACCTGATTCTGAAAGTTGTAATTTTGAACCCATGTGAATTGTTTTGAGCCTTTGATATCCTTTCTTTCTAACCCATCCAAAAGCCCACATTATGGTCCAAATAAAGACCTTCCGATCAGTCTTCGAGAGGTGTCAAGTCGAGCATGGAGAGGTAATTCATATCGGGGTCAACACTCTAGCCCAAGCAGAAAAATAATAAAATGAGAGAGTCTTATTGGTGAAAACCCTCACGGGCACCGTAAGGCGACGGGAGCTGAGAGAAGTCAAAAATGAGAGAGTTTTATTGGTGAAAACTCTCGCGGGCACCGTAAGTCGACGAGAGTTGAGAGAAAGAGCAAAATGAGAGAGGCTTGATGGTGAAAACCCTTTGGGCACTACAAGTCGAATAAGGATTGTGATTCAGATTGGATGATCGGAGCATTGAAGCCCCGTTTCACGGTTTAGAGGTATAACAGGAGTTGAACATCAAGCTTGCTTAACAGAATAGGCCACAGGTGCATGTCATGATCATTAGAGTTGGTATTCACATCTAATAGGTTTCTACTTTGTAGTTTTCTTGTTAGGAGTCACCTCTTTCCTTTGTCTTTTACTCTGTTCCTTTTGTCTTGTTTACTTCCTCTTCCTGAGTCTGTTTGGTTAAAATAAGTGAGAAATGACTTCAGAATTTGCCATCAGCTTTCCAATTGCACAAAATGGGATCTGGCCAGCACATCAGTGTCATAGGTCAGGAAAGAACAACAAGCGCACTGAGTTGGTAACAATCAACATGCTTTGGGGTCCATCAGAAATACAAAGATTTGGTATATTTCAATTCGGGAACAGTGCAACAGATAAAGGATGTTGGGTGAACCGGTCAAAGGTATTCTCTAAGATGAGATCAACAAAGAAAGTGTTTAACTAGTGACAAGCGAGGTCTTCCAAGCAGAAATCAAAGTTATCGTGACAAGTTAGGGAACAATAGACTTCAAGGCCAAGGCCAGTGATCTAAGCCAGGAAAGAATAGCATGCGCACTAAGTGGATGGAAATTAACGTGCTTTGGAATTCATGAGAAACACAAAAGTGCAGTACATGTCAACACAAGAGCACGATGCAACAGATGAAAGGTGTTAGGTGAACGGATCAAAGGTATTTTTGGTGAAACACACAGGTTGGTAAATGTCAATTCATGAGCAATGCAACAGATAAAGGGAATTGGGTCTGAACGGAGAAGAGGTATTTTCTGTGATAAGGATGACAGAAAAAGTGGTTAGCAAGGTCTTCGAGTGGAAGTCAAAGTTATCATGGAAAGTGGAGGAGCAATCGCCCTCAAAGTCAAGGCCACAAACCAACCACTGCATTTTAAACTAACAATATTTTTCTTTGATTGAAACAGGGGCAGGAAATTTCGGTTGTTTCGGAGAAACCCTCCGTGGAGAAAGGCAGTCACCAAACAGGTTTGATTTTTGATTTTCAGGACACTCCTGGAAAATGAGACCTAGTTTAAAGTTCAGAAATAGCATAATCTAGCATAAATGTATCCCAAAGGAATATAAGTTGGTTTAGAAGTTTGCATGTTCGAGATAGGATTCAATTAGGAGTTTTCAGGACCCTCCTAAATAATGGGACTTAGCTTTAAGATTTCGATTAGATAACAACATTTAGCGTAAACTCTGCTGTAGGGTAGTATAATTCAGCCATGAAAGTTGTCACCCTTAAGATAAAATTTGACCTTTGATTTTCAGGACCCTCCTGGATAATGGGGAGTAGCTTAAAGATCCTCTTAGATAGCAAGATTTAGCAGAAGTCACACCTGTAGAAGATATAACTTAGATTTAAAATTATCGTTTAGTTAAGAGTTGTCAGGACCCCCCTGAATAATGGGACCTAGCTTTAAGATTCTTAGTAATACTTGATAATATGATTTAGTTTTACACTCACATCTGTGTCCAGCCACCGAACTGGGGCAGAAAAATTTTCTTTGTTTTTGTCTATGTTGCTGAAGTCAGGAGCCCGCCTGGAGAGCAGGGAATACATTTCAAGTTTAGAAGTCAGGAGCTCGCCTGGAGAGCAGGGAATACTTTCAAGTTGAAGTAAGGAGCCCGCCTGAAGAGCAGGGAATACTTTCAAGCGCAACAGTCAGGAGCCCGCCTGGAGAACAAGGGAGTAAAATTTAAATTTTATCTTTCAAATTCTTTGTTTTGTCTATTTTGAAGTCAGGAGCCCGCCTGGAGAGCAGGGAATACATTTCAAGTTGAAGTCAAGAGCCCGCCTGAAGAGCAGGGAATACATTCAAGCGCAGCAATCAGGAGCCCGCCTGGAGAACAAGGGAGTACAATTTATATTTTAGCTTCAAATTCTTTGTTTTGTCTATTTGAAGTTAGGAGCCCGCCTGGAGAGTAGGGAATACATTTCAAGCTAAAGTCAGGAGCCCGCCTGGAGAGCAGGGAATACTTTCAAGCGTAGCAGTCAGGAGCCCGCCTGGAGAACAAGGGAGTACAATTTAAGTTTTAGCTTTCAAACTCTTTGTTTTGTCTATGTTGAAGTCAGGAGCCCGCCTGGAGAGCAGGGAATACATTTCAAGTTGAAGTCAGGAGTCCGCCTGGAGAGCAGGGAATACATTTCAAGTTGAAGTCAGGAGCCCGCTTAGAGAGCAGGGAATACTTTCAAACACAGCAGTCAGGAGCCCGCCTGGAGAACAAGGGAGTACAATTTAAGTTTTAGCTTTCAAATTCTTTGTTTTGTCTATTTGAAGTCAGGAGCCCGCTTGGAGAGAAGGGAATACATTTCAAGTTAAAGTCAGGAGCCCGCCTGGGGAGCAGGGAATACTTTCAAGCGCAGCAGTCACGAGCCCGCCTTGAGAACAAGGGAGTACAATTCAAGTTTTAGCTTTCAAGTTCTTATTGATATTTGGTAATGTGATCCATTTTACACTTACTTTGTACCCAGCCACCAAACTAGGGCAAAATAAATTCTTTGTTTTGTCTATTTTGTTGAAGTCAAGAGCCCGCCTGGAGAGCAGGGAATACATTCAAGTTCAGCAGTCAGGAGCCCGCCTAGAGAGCAGGGAATACATTTCAAGTTAGCAATCAGGGAGCCCCGCCTGGAGAATAGGGTCAATTTTTACTTTAGTCAATCTTAGTTTATAGTTTTCCTAGTCTATTCTTTAGTTTAATTTCATCACTGCATCAATAGTACAAGTGGTTTACAATTTTGCTAACAACCCACAAATTTTCCTAGTGCAAACTGGGGCAGAAAATTTCTTTGTTTTGTCTCTTTTGTTGTAATCAGGCTCCCACCTGGAGAACAAGGGGAAATAACTCAAGTTTCTAGAGAAAGCAGTGTCGAAGGAAGACAACTTGAGTTTCAAGGGAAAGCAGTTTCGAAGAAAGACAATTCAAGTTTCAGGGGAAAATGGTTCAAGGTGCAAAGGAAAACAGTGTCAAGAAACAAGAGAAGACGGTTCGAGTTCAACGGTCAGGCGTCCACCTGAAGAAAAGGAAAAGCATCTCAAATTGCAATTCAAGTCAGCAACCAAAGAATCTTGTGGCAAGAATGCGAGTCAACAGTGCGAGGTGATCAACAGAAGTTAGTCACAATAAAGAAAAAAGAGAAAGGCAAGAAGTGAATCCAAATGCAGAAGTTGATGAAAGATGTGAACTGCTTAAGACGTGGTGGAAGTCACAAGCACTACATGTCCGGTCCTGACCCAAAAGCCGTATAAGAATGAACTAGCACCTGCAGCTAGCAAGCATCAAGGTTCAAATCTAAAGTCTGCATGAAGAACCATTCAAGACTCAAGATCAAGCTTCAGAAGACTTATAGATAGGAACCTTGTAACTCGTAATTGATAGGCTTAGCTAGTCTTTTTCATGTTTTGATTTTGATGTAATAGCAGGACTGCGGACTAGAACCTCGACGGAACAACACCTTGACCGGCTCTCCACCTCGGTATACTCCATCACCTCACTCATCTCTGAACTACACGTGGCCTAATTCCTTTATAGCCGAGGATATGTAGGCAACCCAGATACCAAGGCTCGGTCACATTCCCCTTCTCTCTCAGTTTTAGTCTCTCCAAATAAGGGTCGGGTCAAAAAACCTATCTAGTCAGTCTTTGTCTGAAAACTCTGTACGTTTCCAGTCAAAGAGGGGCAGCTGTAGACATGTGATTTTTGACCCTCCCCAAGATTTTTCATATTTTAGCGCGTAAATATTTAATTTAGGCATAATATAGATATTTTAAGTAATTTTGACTCTTTTACTTTATTTTATTACAAGAAAACAAAAAAATCACAAAAATAGGTTCATTAATGTTTTGTAGTCATTTTAATCTTAAAACAAATCCTAAAAATATATAAAAATAGTATCGTATTTTTATTTTAATATGATATTTGAAAATGCCAAAAATAGGTTTGTTTTAATGGTTAGTTTTATTTTAATAATTATTTGAATAGTAGGATTAATTAATAAATGGGCCCATATTTTTAATCTGGAAAAGAATAGAACTTGGGCTCGAGCAAACCATTTTTAGGCCTAATTTTGGACGTAGCCCATAATTTCCAAGCCCATAATTCCTAGGCCCATACCCCTCAACCTAAAAACCCTACAACTATCTAGACCTAGACTCTACACTATAAAAACAAGGCTAAGACTAAAGAAGAAGAACGGATATACACAGAAAAAAAAAGCTGCGCAGCAAGATACAAAGACCCCCAAGGTCTTCTTCTTCACGTACGCAGCAGCAGCCATACACGACCCATGCACGCCGGAGAAACGCACAGACCCAATACTCTCGTCTTTGTCTTCTTCACGACGACCTGAGCTAACAGCCGCGTAACACCCAAAAAAAATGATCCCTCCGGTACTCCATCTGCCTCATGCCCCATCAGCATTTCCTTCACTCTTCAACACTGAACCTAACAACAGCTGCACTCGACCTTGACACCAACGACCATAACCACCCTTCAGCCATAGAAATCAGCGAAGGACACCCCAGGAACCCCTAACCCAGCTACTCGAGACTCTTTCTCCATTACCTAAAACACAATGATAACTGGTCGGAAACACCATGAAAACTGGCCGGAAACACCATGAAAACTGTCAAGACTCCATGAAGATTGTCGACTTCCACACACACAGTCAAAAACAAAAAATGTTCTGCTTTCTTCACGTCCAATCTCTGATGTTAGTTCTAAAAAACGGGTTTCAATTGAACTAGTGTGTTGTACTTCTACTTTGGACGAGTAGAGATCTGTCCAGTCCTGGATTTTGTGACTTTTTGTGTTGAGTTTGGCCGGAATTAGTTTTCTGGCGAGTTCTTCGTGTGTGTTGCGTCGATTGTTGCTCCCGTGTCGCCATTGCTGTGGTAGTGACGTTATTTTAGTTCGAGGTGCCGATGCGAGGTCCGTCGTTGAATCTTGTCGCGATTTCGGGGAGCTTCGAGTCTGGTTCGTAGATTTCATTCGAGTTTTCTTTCGGTCCGTATGGTGTTGTTGAGTTTCGTTTCATTTTGGAAGAGCGATTTTTGTGTTGTACCCATTCTGGGAAAAATTTTTACTTTCTCAGTTTATTGACAGAATTCCCAAATCAAAGGTTCGCTCCCTTTAATCTATTGTTTCGTCTTGGATAAATGCTTTGTTTGGTCTAATTTTGTTTAAATGTTTCATCGTTTTGATTTATTTTGCTTGGTTCCTATCAATCCCATTAGCAACTACAAACAAAAGAAAATAAACTTTCTCCATATGTGTCATTTGCTTAGTAAATATGAGAAAATCACGTCTTCGGTTTGTTAAAGACGTATATGCCTCATTAATCAAAAGGGGTTCATTTTATAGTAGTTTTCTTTATTATTAGTTATATTAGTGTTTATTTCTTAGTTGCTGTGGTGGAAATTGTTAAGTGTTAATCCTGTGAGTTTAAGTGAGAAGGAACCAAATTAATAAATGTGGGAATAACTGATTGTACTAATAAAGTAGACTGCTAGTATAGATAATTAGGTTGTGTGGTGTTTTGAGTTGAGATAATCCCTTGATTTTTAGTAGTTCATCTTAGAAATTTACAGTGATCAAATTGTACACTTCATCCACGTAGCAATTTTCACAATGCATGGCCCTCGCTTAATTAACTTTTAATCCTTAGAAAGCGAGGCGTGCCATTTAGTTTAATTTTCATGGCTCTTGCAAAGTTGCAACGCAAAACTTCTTTAGGCGTTTCAGTTTAATAATATTATTTTCCTAAACTCGGGTGCGCATTTCATGTGACCCAAATCCAAATCGTAAACGTTGAATAAGATGTATTCCGTATTACGGGTGCATTTCATGTGGCACAATCCAAAGGCACGTTTTAAACAACGTTCAATCTTCTTTAAAAATCAATTAAAAGCGATTAAAAGGTTAAATTTGCACATAGGTTCAAAATGTTCTAAATTCAGATAATTAAGACAATTATAACAGTTGAGAAACTGTGCTAGAACCACGGAACTCGGGAATGCCTAACACCTTCTCCCAGGTTAACAGAATTCCTTACTCGGATTTCTGGTTCGCGAACTGTTAAATAGAGTCATATTTTCCTCGATTCGGGATTCAACCGGTGACTTGGGACACCATAAATCTCCCAAGTGGCGACTCTGAATCTTTTAACAATAAATCCTATTTCGATTGTCCTTTAATTGGAAAAACGCCTTTATATTATAGCCCTTTACGGTGTGTAGGTAAAAAGGAGGTGTGACATAGAGTGAGAAGTTTCGTGCATTGGTTGTATCGTAATCCCCAACATGACAACTTTTCCTTATATTCGAGAACCCATCAAGTATTCACCTAGGAGAAAGTCACTTCCCTAGTGCCTCTTTAACTATTTAGAAAATCCTACAAGCAATCATTCATAGTTTAATTTAGCTTATTATTAGCATAAATATTAGACGTAATATACAACCAAAAGATGATTGGAAGAGTATTTAAGAGCACTACGCATCTCTAGTTTAGATAGGAATCCAATTCCCACTTCTAGCTCCATGTGGATTCAATCCTGACCATCTCGGGTAAAAGCTGCTTCGACCACTCTCGCTACTTTGTAGTGGTGTAGGGTTGGCTCCGATCACTTTTTGGCATCGTTGTCGGGGATATTGTTCTTTTTTCCTTCTGCGTTACTAATTTGTGTGTGTCGCAACTTTAGGTACATAATGGCAGCAAACGACGCACCTCTTGGAGATCTTCCATCGAGGGAGGTGGTAGATGACAATAATGATGAGGTTCCTATCGTACCTCAAGGACAAAGGAGAGGCCGCCAGGCCAATGACAATGTTCCAAACCCTCCCATGCCACCTCCAAGATTGGCTCCTCGGGTGCTTCCAAACCTAGGCTATGCAAGTGCAATTGTTCCACCCCGGATCCCAGCGGGCAATTTTCAAATTACAAATGTGATGCTGACATTGTTGGAGCAGTGAGGGTATTTCACGAGTGCTCCCCATCAGAATGCGTACAAACATCTCAAAGGTTTCGTGGATACCTGTTAGGGGAGCAAGCAAACAAATGTGTCTGAGGATGCACTTCGGTTGAGATTATTACCTTTCTCACTTAGAGGGAAGGCATTGGATTGGCTTGAACGAATTCCCAACCATTCCATCACTACTTGAGATGAGTTGGTGGATAAATTCATTGCAAAGTTTTTCTCGCCGAGGCACATGGCAACATTTAGAGATGAGATCTTAGCTTTCAAGCAGGAACCCACCGAACCATTACATGAGATATGGGAGAGATATAGAACCATAGTAAAGGAATGTCCCAACAATGATATGACCGAGGCAATGATACAACAGACATTTTACCGGGGCATTAACACAACAAATCAGTGAATAGTGAACCAACTTGCTGGGGGTAATTTCATGAAGCTGTCTTATGATGAGGCTTGTGACATTCTTGATGAGATGGATGACACGTCCTCCGCTTGGCAAAGTAGAGCCAATGTACCACAGGGTGACCCCACGGTCACTCACTTGCACAAAGAGCTACATGATCATGGTCAAGCAATAGCAGAGCTGACAACAACAATGAACCAGCTAGCAAAGGCACAATTACAGTAAGTTCAAAGTCCATGGCAAGTAAATGCTATGGAGGGTGTCAACATGCTAGTGAACAAAAGAAGACAAAGAGGTCAACAGAACCAAGGGTGTCCGGATCAATATGACAATGATAGTGGTGGATTCCAAGATGATGGTTATGATGGGCAGAATGAAGAAGTGTACTATGTGAATAATTATCAAGGCCAAATGGGCAATTCTTCCAACCAACAACAATGGATACCCTAAGGCAATTGAGGCAATCAACAACAACAAGGGAATAGTAATTGGGGGAACAACAACCAAAATTCCAATTGGGGCAATCAGAATAATAATCAGAACACTTAGGGTAATTGGAATGGCAACAACAACAATTGGGGTGGTAACAACAATCAGGGAGGTTGGAATAATGGTAATCAGGGGAATCGAGGGCAAGGCTTTCAAAGTCCCCCAATGTATCAACAATCGAACAATCCACCCCCATTTCCATCCCAAGGTCCTAGTTCTTCCAACAGTGAAATGGGGAGAATTGAAATGATGTTTGAACAGATTATGAAAAAGAATGCGGACTCTAATGCTCAGTTGGATTCCCACAATACTTCAATCAGAAACTTGGAGGTTCAATTAGGCCAAATCTTATAGTCCTTGAATACTCGCCCTAAGGGGGCTCTACCAAGTGATACAGTAGTTAACCCGAAGGGTGGGAACAATCATGTTATGGTAGTAACTACAAGGAGTGGATGAGACGCTGATGTGAATGCCTCTAAACAAAAACAAATTTTGAGTGATGAATCTGAGTTGCAAGAAGATGAGATTCCTTTGGTGGTTGAAAATGTGATTGATGAGAACATGAATGAGGAAGTGAGGATTGATATTCAAGATACCAATGTGGAAACTCAGAATGACGTGAACCCGTCTAGGGAACACGTAATAGACATGCCTAAAATGGTTGTGCCTAAAGCCAAGGCTCCTTTGCCAAGGCCACCTCCACCTTATCCTCAAAGGCTTACGAAGCAGAAAAATGAGAATCAGTTTAAGAAGTTTATTGACATGATGAAGAGCTTATCCATTAATGTGCCTTTGGTGGAGGCTCTAGAGCAAATGCCAGGTTATGCTAAATTCATGAAGGACTTGGTGACAAAGAAAAGATCCATGGATTATGAAACTATCAAGATGACCCACCAAGTTAGTGCAATAGTGCACTCAATGGCCCCGAAGTTAGAAGATCCTAGTGCTTTCACCATTCCTTGCACCAGCGGGAGTGCGGACTTTGCAAAAGCTCTATGTGATTTGGGGGCAAGTATCAACTTGATGCCTTACTTAGTTTTCAAAACTTTGGGTATTGGGCAACCGAGGCCGACTTCCATGAGATTGCAAATGGTGGATAGAACTATGAAGAGACCATTGGGTATTATTGATGATGTCCTTGTCCGGGTGGACAAATTTATCTTGCCAACTGATTTTGTGATCTTGGATTGTGAGGTAGATTGTGAGGTTCCAATCATATTAGGAAGACCTTTCCTTGCTACTGGGAAGGCCTTAGTTGATGTGGAAGCAGGGGAACTTACCTTCCGGGTGGGTGATGAGAAAGTGGTCTTTCATGTGTGCAAGTCAATGAAGCAGCCCAACAGTTCTGAAGTATGCTCTTTTGTGGACCTTGTCACGGTAATGATAGTTCATGATACTAGTGCAATGATCAATGTGGAGGACCCTCTAGAGGCAGTTTTGTTGAATCTTGGTGTAAATGAGGATAAAGGCCGGATTGAGTGCGTGAATGCTTTACATGGAATGGGCTCTTACTCTTATGAGCCTGGGAAACTCTCTTTGGATCTTGAGAATAGGAAGACTCCACCAACAAAACCTTCAATCGAGGAACCTCCGGTGTTAGAGTTGAAGTCGTTGCCTCCATACCTCAGGTATGAATTCTTAGGCTCTAGTTCAACTTTGCCAGTTATTCTTTCCTCTTGTCTTACTAACATGCAGGTTGATGCCACATTGGCGGTGCTTCAAAAGTGGAAGAAGGAAATTGGATAGACCTTAGCTGATACTCGAGGGATAAGCCCCGCATTCTGCATGCTCAAAATTATTCTAGAAAATGATGCAAAGCCCTCCTTGGAACATTAAAGGAGGTTGAACGAGGCAATGCAAGAAGTTGTGAAAAAGGAGGTGATCAAGTGGTTGGATGTCGGGGTTGTGTACCCCATCTCTGATAGCTCTTGGACTTCGCCAGTGCAATGTGTGCCGAATAAGAGTGGTATGACCGTGGTTACAATTCGCAAAATGAGTTGATTCCAACAAGGACTGTCACCAGGTGGAGGGTATGCAGGGACTACCACAAGTTGAATAAAGTGACCCGCAAGGATCACTTTCCATTGCCTTTTCTTGATCAGATGTTAGATTGACTTGTTGGGCATGCTTTCTATTGTTTTTTGGATGGGTATTATGGGTACAACCAAATCTTGATTGCTCCGGAAGATCAGGAGAAGACCACCTTCACTTGTCTATATGACACCTTTGCCTTTTCTAGGATGCCTTTTGGGTTGTGTAATGCACCGGCTACATTTCAGCGGTGTATGATGGCCATTTTCACCGATATGGTGGAAGATATTTTGGAGATGTTTATGGACAACTTTAGTGTTGTGGGTGATTCGTTTGATGAATGTTTGAAAAATCTTGATAGAGTGTTGGCCCGTTGTGAAGAAACCAATCTTGTTCTTAATTAGGAGAAATGTCACTTCATGGTTGAGGAGGGCATAGTTCTTGGGCATAAAATTTCAAAGCATGGTATAGAGGTGGACAAAGCAAATATTAATGTGATTTCAAGGCTCCCTCCCATACCTCTGTCAAGGGAGTTAGAAGTTTTCTTGGGTATGAGGGGTTCTACCGGAGATTTATCAAAGACTTTTTGAAGGTAGTGAATCCGTTATGCAAGTTATTGGAAAAAGATGCCAAGTTTGTGTTCGATGAGAGATGTATGCAAGATTTTGAACTTCTCAAGCACAAGTTGACCACCACTCTTATTATTACCGCACCCAATTGGAGCTTTCCTTTAGAGATCATGTGTGATGCGAGCGATGTTGGGGCGGTTTTGGGTCAAAGAGTGAATAAAATATTTCATCCTGTGTACTACGCGAGCAAGACCATGAATGATGCTCAAGTGAACTACACGGTGATTGAGAAAGAGCTTTTGGCTATTATGTTCGCAATGGAGAAATTTCGGTCGTATCTCATGGGTGCCAAGGTCATAGTTCATACCGATCATGCCGCACTTCGATACTTGATGACGAAGAAGGATTTCAAAGCTAGACTGATGCGATGGGTCTTGTTATTTCAGGATTTTGATTTGGAGATTGTGGACCGGAAGGGTAGTAAAAACCAAGTGACGGACCACTTGTCCCGCTTGGAGGAGGAGGGGAGGCCTCGTGATGGCCTAGAGATCAATGATTCATTTCCTGATGAGTAACTCCTTTTGTGTCGGTGAATGGTATGCCATGGTTTGCGGACGTTGCTAATTTCCCTGTGACTGGTATTGTCCCGTGTGAGCTCTCTTCTAACCAAAGGAAGAAGATCAAACGGGATAGTTTGGATTTCTATTGGGATGAGCCGTACTTGTTCAAGATTTGCACTGATGGTGTGATCTGAAGGTGTATCCCGGAGAGAGGCTTGTCATTCCTCACCCTATGGTGGTCATCATGGTGGGGTGAGGACGGCTTTGAAGGTTCTTAGTTGTGGGTTTTATTAGCCAACTTTGTACAAAGATGCGGGTGATCTTGTGAAGAGATGCGATGAATGTCAAAGAGCGGGTGGAATTTCGAAGAAAGATGAGATGCCTCTTAATACTATTCTCGAAGTTGATATTTTTGTTGTGTGGGCCATTGATTTCATAGGCCCGTTTGTTAGTTCATGTGGGAACACATACATTCTGGTGGAAGTTGATTATGTTTCAAAGTGGGTTGAAGTCGTGGCTTTACCCAACAATGAGTCCCGGAGTGTTGTTGCATTTCTCAAGAAGAGCATTTTTACTAGGTTTGGTACTCCTCGAGCAATCATAAGTGATGGGGGGGTCTCATTTTTGTAATAGAGCTTTTGACACTTTGCTTGCAAAGTATGGTGTCAATCACAAAGTTTCTACTCCTTATCATCCTCAAGCGAGTGGCCAAGTTGAAGTCTCAAACAGGGAAATCAAGACTATATTATCAAAGACGGTCAATGCAAATAGGACCGATTGGTCAAAGAAATTGGATGATGCTCTATGGGCTTATAAAACTGCTTACAAGACTCCGATTGGTATGTCCCCGTACCGATTGGTGTTTGGGAAAGATTTCCATCTACCGTTGAGATAGAGCACAAGACTATGTTGGATTTGAGGAAGCTGAATCGTGAATGGGATGTGGCAGCAAATCTTCGTGTGGAGCAGCTTAATGAACTTGATGAATTCCGATTACATGCCTACTCCAGTTCGTCCTTGTACAAGGACAAGATGAAGTAAATTCATGACAAATATGCTCGTGTAAAGGAGTTCAAAGTAGGTGATTTAGGTTCTCTTGTTCAACTCCCGATTTCGTCTGTTTTCGGGAAAGCTTAAGTCGAAATGGAGTGGACCATTTGAAGTGGTGCTTGTGACTCATTTTGGTGCACTTGACTTGAAGAACAAAAATGGGGAGATTTTTAGAGTTAATGGTCACAGGGTCAGGCACTACCTGGGCAAGATTGATGACAGCCACGTGGTGGCACTACTCCATCTAAAGTGAATTAATAGTAACCTGCGTCATGCCGCGGCATTTAATCAGAAGCTTCTTGGGAGGCAACCCATGTGTCTTTCTTTTTGTTTTTCTTTGATTTTCTTTGTAGTATAGGATTTGCTTTTGGACTAACTGGTTGTGAGATGTTGTAGGATTGTTTTAATTCAATGCAGGACTAAGTTGGAAAAAATGCACACTCTCTGAAGTTTGCACTGCAGCCGCATTGCATTTTGTGCGGCCACATTGCATTTTGTGCGGCCGCAAAGGCCTTAGTGCGGGGGCAAAATTTCAATGCGGTCCGCAGAGTGATTGATCAAAAGGGGGGGGGGGTTCTCTGAAGTTTGCCACCGCGACCGCAATGCAATTTGTGTGGTCTGCAGTGGACCACTATGGCCGCATTGCATTTCTTGCGGTCCGTAGTGGACGACTCCCTAATGCCTCTTGATTCTGAGTATCGCGATGCCATTTTGTGCAGTTCGCGGTGGGTAGGTGAAATGGGCCCTAGGTCCTTTTTCTATAAATAGGACCTGAGGCCCTCATTTCAAACTTTTCGATCCTTTGCTCTCAAATAGTAAAAAAATACTGTTCACACAAGCCCTAACTGCATGATTTCATTCACTCACTGTCAATCATCTGTGTTGCATCTCACTAACTGGTAATCTTAATCTTTTGCATAGTTTTTAACTTTGTTATTTTCTTTTAATTAGTTAGTTTTTCTTCTTTTTCTTCCATGTTCTTTAAATTGTTGTGTAGGTTTTGTTCAATAATGTTTAAATTAGGGTTAGTTAGTGAAGAAAGTTGATTAAACACCTAGGGGATCTATAATATGTGATTTTAGGCTAAAATTTGAGACGAATATTTGAAACCCTAGGTTGTTATTACTGTTCTTGGCTTACCGCGGTCCATGATGGTATTTTGTGTGGTCCGTGGTGCTTCTCCGTGGTCCGCAATACCATTTTGTGCGGACCGTGATGGTATGACTTCAGAAAGATTGAAAATTAAGGACTGCGGCCGTGGTGGATTATGTGCAGTCTGCGGTACCTTAATACGGACCACAATACCATTTTGTGCGGTCCGTGGTGGCCTTTATCAAAGAGTGGGTAGTCTAACCCCCACCTTAGTGCGGACCGCGGTGCATTTTGTGTGGTCTGCAGTAGCTTCTTTGCGACCGCTCTTCATTTTGTGCGGTCTATGGTCTGCAATTCTTCTTTTCATTTTCAACTGCCTGCAGTCTTATTCTGCACTGCTTCATCTGATACTGTGATACTAATGAGCTTCAACTGAATTCCACTTGCAGAAAATGATTCAATCATGAGGCAGTGGTAGAAAATAATAGGGAAAAGGAGAGTCCTCCCGGGGTAGAGGAAAGGGCATGATCAAATTGACTCCCCAAGTTCGGCAAGCTATCAAAGATACCAGGAAGATAATAAAGGCTATTGATAAAGCTGCTTCCCATTCGGGAAGTGAGTATATGCCCTCCCGGGAGGCATCCAACTCCGGCTCCATGCCAGAATATGTCCCTGACTGACCGGAGAGGCCTAGATTGAGAGATAAACCTCCGGGCACTCCTAATGCTCAAGCTTCAGTTGATATTTCTTCTAAGTCGTCTGAGGGCTCAGCTGAGAGCAGTGACAGTGCCTCTTCTACCTCACCTACAACTTCAATACCTGGTGAGGATCCCATAGAAGAAGAAGGAGGGGGTGAGCCCCAAGTAGGAGGAGTAGAGAGAACCAGGAAACCGAAAGCATGGCAAGATATATTCGTAAGTGAAGTGGCCTACCACAAGTTCAGAGAATGGTGGCCCGAGAGGAAGTTGATACCTGAGCGAAAATTCATTACAAAGGACCTTTTGCCTCACAACCCCAATGTGCTGAGGCAGTTCAAAGAGAGAGCAGGCTGGGACTATTTCATAGGCCACGTGGAGAAGGGCAATGAGCACTTAGTCAAGGAGTTCTACACCAATGTTGCCCATATCAAAAAGGGCACTACAATGACTAAGGTGTGAAATTTGAAAATAACGTTTGACGTAAAAATGATCAATGACTACCCGGGCTTCCCGGAGGAGGATGAGACATTGTACTTAGAGAAGGTAGCTTTGGGGGAGGATGCCCGTCCATGGTTAGCTGAGTACTTGGCAATCCCAGGTACCACCCCAGCATGGTTGACAGCAGGAGTAAAAATTCTGAGGAGAACCCTAAACTTCGAAGCAAAAGGGTGGGAGACATTTGTTTGTAGCAGGCTAGACCCCACTACTCACGATAAACTTCCTATCTCCCAGGCTATCTTAGTGGCGTCTATCATGGCGGGGTACCCGATCAACATCGGGAATATGATGTCCAAGGTGATTACACAGGTAGTGAACGAAGGTGATAGATCCTACACCTTCCCAAATTTCCTGACTATGTACTTCGAGGATCAAGATGTAGAAAAAAGGAGATTTGATGTGAAGGTGAAGCCGAAGGCACTCTTTTCCTGGTACAACCTACAGGGTGATGACAACCTTAAAGACAAGAACCCCAAGGGCAAATCCATTGCTTCTACTGGCCAGTCTGAAGAGGCAGTAGTAGTAGTGGCTCCTACTCCGCCTCCTTCAGCTACCCCAGACATGGCCCCAGGACCCTCCACTTCTACAGTTCCAAATATTCCCTCATCCATAGCCTACCCATTGACTGCCCACCATTTGAACCAGACCCTTGCTAGTATCAACAACTAGATGCAAGAAGCTACTTCTAAGTTGTCTGTACTTTCTACATCGGTGGCAGCACAGTCTGTACCCCCTCAGCCACAGGTTCCATAGTCAGTGGAGGACACTCTCAAGGAGCTTCTGGACAACCACAAGAAGCTCCTGGACAACCAGAAATTAATATTGGACGCTATGGGTTCACATGGAAAAACATTAAGGAGTTAACTAAAGAAACAAAGAAATTGAGAGAGACTCGGGCATCCAAGGAGTCGGTGAAAGAGCTGAGGGTGGAGGTGGAAAGATTGAAGGCTGATCACTTGCCTTTGGATCTTTTGTTGCATGACCCAGCTGCAGCAGCCCAGCCTGAGCCGGAGCAGGACACAGAGAGGCCAGCAAATAGGAAGAGGGTGATTCCCCGTATTGATGATGTTGTTATAGAGTTGGAGGACCCACAGGGAGGTTCCTCTAGCCAGCCCTAGATTCCAGTACACGCCCAGGACCCAGTACAGGCCCAGGTCCCAGTGGAGACACAGGTTACAGGGAGCTAGTCACAGGTTCCTGAGCAGTTCGAGGACCTAGACTCATGATCCTATGCAGACGGAGGGCCAATAGGGAGTTTCTTTTTACTCTCTATATTTTACTTTGAGCTATTTTTGCTTAGTTAGCATTGAGGACAATGCTAGCTCTCATTTGAGGGGGTAGTCCTATTTGGATGATTTGGGTTGTATATATGACACTATGTTCTTTTATTATGCTTTCTTTTTACTTTTGGTATGTACATAATTTTACCATTCTAGTTTACTTTTCGTACTTTGCAACTTTGGTTTGTATACAAAGTTACTTTCTGATGTATATATTCATTCCTCCCTTATGTATATTTATCTAAATCCCCTCTTGTACATATTCATTCTACTTTTCACATTTTCTCTTTCATAGCTTCTTATTTCATTTTGATAGCTTCTTATTTTGAGTTTTGCGTTCAATAAGACTTTGCTTTTCTTAATGTCACGGTTCTTTTCAAAGGTGGAATTTGTGTGAACCGGGTGGCTCTTCCCGATGATGGATGACATGACAACCTTCTTAAGGGTTTGAGTTTGTTTTTTTCTTTTGCTTTTGTGAAGATAGTAGCTAGTTAGTAAGGGTGCCTCAAGCAAAGCTTCACTTGGGCCTAACACATTTGCCTTTGATCTTATGGTCAAAAACAAATTGTTGTGTATAGGATGGTGAAAGTTATGATCTTGAGACTCTTGTGTTGGCCGATAATCATCAAGTGGTTTTTCGGGACCATTGTGTTGCTCAAATCTTAGCTAAAGTTGTTGTGGGCCCCTGACTCGGTCTCTTTAGCAATCCTATAGCTTGTGTGGTGAGAATTTAAATTGCAAGTCCAAGTCCCGAGCCATTAGTCTAGAACTTGCCCTAAAGATTTGTCTAGGTGAAATCCTAAGTGTAGTTTGACTTGATAAGTGATTATAGGCTCTCATTGATCCGAATCATATCTTGAAAACATCCATAGTCTATCAATGATAATATCCCTAGTCGACCCTTTTGAGCCATAACCCTTTTTCTTTCAAAAACCATGATACAAGCCTTTACTCGTTCTAAAAATACCCTCTCTTGGCACCCGATCTTTCTTTAGCACAAGGCAAAAGCATAAGTTTGGGGGGAGAGACGATGAATGCAACAAAGAGGTAAAAGGTACAAAATGAAAAAAAGGAAAGGCAATGAAAAATAAAGAAAATTCAAAAGACAAAAAAAATTATCAATGTAGAAACAAATGAAGGGATTCAATAAAAGTAAAGAGATGATAGGTGTGGAAGGTTGAGAAAGGAGAAAAAAGTTTGAAATGAACAAGAAAGAGTGATACTGTGTGTCTCTCTAACCCCTAAGAAAGAAATGAATGACTTAAAAAGTCAAGAGAATGTGTGCCAAAATGAAGCAAATGAAGTGCTTAAGGGAAGATGGAACCTACTTTGACCGAATACTTCCTAGCCTGAACCAAAAGCCTTCACTATATCTCTACAAAAGCCATATATGATCTTGAGTTGAATGAAGCTTACATTAGTGGTGACTTACATAAGGGGCAAGCTTATGGTACTTAAAGCCGGACTTGTGACCTTTCTTTGAGAGAGATGAGTGTGTTTCCACTAACCTCATTTTAAGTGTTACAATCTAAAAGTAAGGTTTTCTTAGGGAGAGTTGAGGATGTATGAGTTTGGGTTCCACAATGACCAAAGTAGTAGAAAGAGTTTCCTTAATGTGTTGAGTCAATTCTTGATGCTCTTGTGTCGCACTAAAACCATGGTGCTTAAAAGATTGAATGTTGTTAATGATTCATTTGAATTGAGGGCAATTGTTAGTCCCAATTGATGCTAGATGAGGTCACTTTAGGTCAGCTGAATTTTCTTGGTTTTATCCTTAAAGAGGTGGGTCTTATTTTGTTTGCTTGAGGACAAGCAAAAGCTTAAGTTTGGGGAAGTTGATAACTAGGGATTATAGTTCATTTTACACTCTTTCTTACTTGAGATTTGATTAAAGATGTATATAAAATACTCCCAAAGGCTTACATATTGTACTTGTTTGTAGGGTTTGGTCATAAAGGTGACAATTAGTCAAAACCATCTCAAAACAGAGTGAAATATGCACAAGTACCAAGAACAAGTTAAAGCACAGCTGCAACAGGCCCACTGCGGCCGCAAGCCATTTAGTGCGGTCTGCAGTGAGGAGATTCAGAGAGGTGCACTTTTGGAGTCTAAGGCAGTGCGGACCGCGGAGGATTTAGTGCGGTCGCAGTGGCCTCTTTGCGGCCGCAACCCGTTTTGTGCGGTCCGCAAAGATGGGGTTCAGAGAGTTGGGAATTTTGAGATAAAGGCCAATGCGGTCCGCGGTCCTTTTTGTGCGGACCGCAGTTGAAGCCACCGCGGCCACGGTGTCCAGATTCAAAGTATGATTATTCAAGCCAAGAAGCCTCATTGCGGTCCGAGGTGCATTCTGTGCGGACCGCACTACCCCTGCATGAGTATTTTTGTCCAGAAAATTCGACCTAGTATAAATACTTTCTTTTCCTATTTTTTGGTCATCTTTTGTAATCTAACTTTGAGCTGAGCTCGTGAACGGAGGTTTTTGACTATTTTGAGCAATTTGTAGCTACTTTAACACTGTAGTTTCTTTATCTTAGTTTGTAATTAAATCTTATGGGTTATTCTTCATCTATTTATCAGTTTTCTTCTATTATTATGAGTAGCTAGACCCATTAGATAGGGTTGTGGCTCAACCCTAGTATGGGTATTTGATGGGTCTTGAGTTTTAAGGCTTGAATGTCTATGGGTATTTGATATTTGGACTAATTTGTGTTTTCCATGTTGAATTAGTGATTGCAAACACTAATTTGTGCCTTTATGACTTGGGATCTTCTTGAGAAAGAGAGCTTTAGTCTAGGAAAATTAGTCCAACAAAGAATTGGGGCGTATACAAGAGATTGATAGCCCCAATTAAAGGGTTAAACTTAGAGATAGTAATACCCAACTTGAACCTAAATTGCTTGCACAAATTATCATATCCAATTGGTCTTGAAAAAGTCAATTAGGGCAAAATCCCTTTAACTACCGAGAGGTATAGAGTGAGAAGTTTCGTGCATCGGTTATATCATAATCCCCAACATGACAACTTTGCCTTAGATTCGAGAACCCATCAAGTATTCACCTAGGAGAATGTCACTTCCCTAGTACCTCTTTAACTATTTAGAAAACCCTACAAGCAATCATTTGTAGTTTAATTTAGCTTATCATTAGCATAAATATTAGACATAATATACAACCAAAAGATGATTGGAAGAGTAATTAAGAGCACTACGCATCTCTAGTTTATATAGGAATCCAATTCCCACTTTTAGCTCCCTGTGGATTCGATCCCGACCATCTCGGGTAAAAGCTGCTTGGACCACTCTCGCTACTTTGCAGTGGTGCAGGGTTGGCTCCGATCAATAACATACTTCTAACGGGGAATGACATGCAATATTTGAATGAGCTAAAATATGTTTTATACTCAGAATTCAAAATTAAGGATTTGGGAAGTTTATCTTACTTGGGGATGGAAGTGTTTTGCCTAGATTCTGGTCTGATTTTGAGCCAACGCAAATTCGCCATGGAACTAGTTTCTGAGTTTGATTGTTGTGGTTTGTCTCCATCTAATTCACCTCTGGATCCACCGTGCAAACTTCATGCTAATCAGGATGCTCTTTTGTCTGATCCAACTTTGTATCGCCGATTGTTAGGCAAGTTGAACTTTTCGACTCACACGTGCCCAGATCTGTCCTTCGTGGTCCAACATCTAAGCTAGTTCATGTAGGTCCTTCGTGATCCTCATCTTTCTGCTACTAAACATTGCCTTCGTTATCTTCTTCGAGACCCTAGTTTGGGGCACTTTATGTCTGATTATCCTTCATTTGAGCTTATTGCCTTCTGCAATTCTGACTGGGGTTCTTGCCCTGATTCTAGGCATTTCATTAGTGATTTTTTGATCTGTATCGGTGGCTGCCTTATTTATTGGAAATCAAAGAAACAACCCTATGTTTCTTTGTCTTCTACGGAGGCTGAGTATCGATCCATATGTCGCGTGATTGCTGAGCTTACTTGGCTTGTCCATTTGCTTGACGGTTTCTCTATTTCTCCTTAGTTGCTAGTTTGTCTTCACTCTAACAGTCAGCCAGTCATCTATATCACCAAGGACTCCATCTTTCACGAGTGCATCAAACATGTGGAGTTCGATTGCCACTTCGTGAGACAACAATTCCAGGCCGGTCTTATCTCCTTGTTTTTTGTTCCTTCTCACTCTCGTTGGCCGATCTCTTCACGAAGCCCCTTTCTGGGCCTCTTCATTGGGATTTACTGGGCAAGTTGGGCATTCTTTCTCCCCCTCCCAACTTGAGGGGAGTGGGTGTTGGAGACATTACATCTCCAAATTTTAATCACTCAAACTCCAAAGTGTTGGATCTATGTTGAAGATGACTAGGTTTTACTTCTAATGGTTTTGAGATACAGAGTTGGAGGCTTCTTATTTAGCTCTCTCTAGGTTTAACCTTTTAATTGGGGCTATCAGTCTCTTAAATGCACCCTAATTCCTTGTTGGCATGAATTTTCTAGACTTAGTCTCTCTTTCTCAAGAAGGGCCTGAGTAAAAAAGGCACAAATAAGTGTTTGCAACCACAAATTCAACATTTAAAGCATAAATCAAGCCAAATATCATTCACCCATAAACATTTAAGCCCTAAAATTAAAGACACATTAAATACCCACATTAGAGTTGAGCCACAACCCTAGTTAATGGGTTTAGCTATTCATAATCAAAGAAGAAATCAAAGATGAAGATGAAATATAAGCCATAAAAAGTAATTACTAGATTAAAATCTAAGATTAATTACTAAAGATGTTCTAAATTTACTCAAAAAGGTAAAAGGAGGCGGTTCACGTGCTCTACAAAACAACAGATGACCTAAAAATCTGAAAAAGAACTATTTATACACAGCTAAAATTTTTTGAAAAAATGCCCCTACGGAGGTTCCGCTACCAGCGGAAAATGGACCGCTGCAGCGTTATGACTACCGCGGCCGCGCAAAAGCAAGCACGGACCACGGTCTTCAATTTTTATCTTCACTTTTGGTTCTCTGATTCTCGCTTCTGCTGAGGGCGATAACTTGACTGCTGCCGCGTAAAAGCCACCACTGCCGCGCAATTTCACCGCGGGCGGCGGTAACTTGTTAAGACCAAATTACAGCTTTCTTAACCTTGCCACCGCTGAGAGAGAAATTAAAACCGCCTCAGGGTGGACCCTCCGCGTCCGCATTTGTTTCTTCGTTGTCAGCGCTCCTTTGACGCAGCTTTTGAACTTGTGCAGGTTTCACTCCTTTTTGAGCTGGTTATGACTTCCTTGTCTCTTTTTGAGCAAACACTGAAACAAGCACAATAAGTTAACTTTCGAGAATACTTGTACACACTTTTAATCCAAAACCTAAGCAAAAAGGAGTATAAAATAGGCTAGAATCCCTAGTTATCATTGCACATTTTAATCAATATTGGGATGATGGAAAGCTTGTGAATGTTAATAAAGCAAAAGCAAGGTAAGTTGTTTAAAACTTACTCTTCTTGAGACTTTCTCTAAAAGCATGTTTTGAGTTTGTACTTAAGTTGTTTGCAAATGTGCTTTTGTGCTTGTGGTGACAAACAAGTACGGATATCTCCATCTATTAAAGTATTATGTTGCATATATAGTGTCATGTTGTATTATAAAATTTATTTTAAATCTTGTTGGCAGAATGACACTCAAGGTAAATGTTATAAGTTTTTATCAAAACTTATGTATTGACAAGAGTATACATATTTAAGTGCAAAAGAATAGTTTTTATGGAAAACATTTTTTTTAAATTGACGAACAGAATAGCACTTGTGGTATTTTTTAAAGAATGATGGTAAATTGCTAAAGGCTTTAGCATGAAAAATGTGGTTTATTTAAATTTTGTTCAAATGATTTAGATTTTTCTATAAATTATATGAGTTGATAAAAATAGATCCTTTGAATCTACTATGCTATGAATCTATTTTTGAAGTATCAAATATTTTGGGAGTTACTCGTGTTCACCGAGATTGACTTCGGATATATTGTGTTCGTTGTCATGAAACTATATGTGTCGGTGTAGGCGTAGATGGCCACTTTGTGGTATAGACTATGACAGAGTGCTCTCACTCGAGAGAGTATTATTTTGTGCTATTATTAGCATGGCTGAGTCGATTCATACGGCACTACAATGAGACGACCTGAGCAAGTAGAGTATATGATACTTGTCGATATGTACATAACCTAGTTTACCTTCTTATATCGGTGATAGTGTGTACTCCCATTGATGATTTTCTAATATTTAGGCCTAAGGAGCCAAAAGTGATTTCAATGACTTAAAGTAAATGTAATAATTTTGTATGATTTTATCCAAAATCTTGGATTGATGTAACTATGAGTTTATATTGTGGTTATATTTCACTTGGTTGTTATTTAAAATGACAAGGGTCATGAATTGATAAAATTTCTTATCGTTTTATATCAAATATTGATGCATTATTTTTTTTTATAAAGTTTGTCCCAAGAACTTAAGTTAGAGAGAGTTTATGACACTTATTGCGTACCGCTGTGATGTACTCAGCCCTTAGGAGGGCCCTCCAGAGTCCCGCTTACTTTACATGTTTCAGGATAAGGTATGATACGTGGCATGCAGTCATGGCTAGGATGACTCCCTTCCTGAGGTATATGGTGAGGCACACCACCCCTATTTTCATGGTAGCTATCATGTTATTTTCTTAATTTATGATAGTCGGGTATTAGCCCAAGTGTTAATTCTATTCTTTGGTATAGAGGCTCCATAGATAATTGTGAAAGGTTATATTCGGGGTTGTACACGGCATACATGAAAATATATTTATTTTACTTAGTCTCATTGTTATTATCATGAAAGGCATCATGGGTGATTTTGAATTGGAAAATATTTTATCATTTAACTTGAAAATGAATATGATTTTCAAGGAGCTTCCACAATTAAATTGGTTTTCATGCATATAGTTTGGTTCGTTCAGGTCGGGTAGTGTGCCGGGTGCAGGTCACGTAGTTTTGGGTTATGACACGGAGAGAGTATTAGCTTAACACCATTAGATTTATCTGGATTTTCGATAGATTTTTTTCAATAGATAAAGTTCTGTCAAAATTTTCGACAATAATAATTTTCATGTTTTTTTTTTTATTTGGATCGATGGCCTGTAACAGATCCCATGTATCATATGCATCAATGCCAAGTCTAAATTTGGAGCCGATTACGCACAAAACGCAAAAAGGTTATACACACTCGTGTATATATATAACAAGTCATACTAATTTACTACAGTCATGTGATAAATTGAAGTGATAACGTACGCTATTAATCAAGTTAAATAATAAGTGATAAATGCATGTGTACCTAAAAAAATACACATCATATATTACATTTCACCAAGTTTTGGGAGTTGTACATATTGAGTTACAGATTTTATTTATGTAGTTACTGAAGTTTTGAGATTTTAAATTTTCATTCAATGATTCTGCACGTTGTTAGACTTACCTAGTATTAGAGACTAAGTGTTGTCACGACATCCTACGGAGGGAATTTGGGATGGTGACCTTATTTATATATAGTAGTAGAAATTATTTTCAAAGTTTGACCAATCACTGTGCATTACAGCAGTATCTATTGGGCTTTTGCAGTTGCAAACAATTCGATAATGTCTGCATGTCACTGTGCATCATTTAAGGACTTTTCCCATGTGACATGAATGATTCAAAGATGTGTGAATGCGACTCTTACGTTCCCCTACCCTACTTGCCTTCTTGGAAAATAAAAAGTCTTTGCAGAGTGGGAATTTGGATAAGACTAACTCAATTCACGTACTCTAATTAAATGTGCATGTTGCTCAACTGATTAAAAAGTTCTTAATGCTTATAATGTAATTCATCTGATCTAGGTATAGTAATAAAAATATACTCCTGGTCCAAAATAAGTAATTTTTTGGCTTTTTTTTGTGGTCCAAAATAAAAGTGATTTTTTGGCTTTTTTCTTGTGGTCCAAAATAAGTGATTTTTCCAGATTTCAAGAATGAATTAATTATTTTTTCCTACATTGTCTTTGGAGTAATTAATGTTGAAGTATGTGTTAGGAGTGTTATGTGAAGATGTAGTAAAGGTTAATATGGTCAATTTTATTGCTAATTAATGTTGAAAAGTAAATTTCTTAATATGTGTGAAAGCAACAAAAAAATCACTTATTTTGGACCGAAGGGAGTAGTGGTTAATTAATGTAGAATGTGAAACGTTTTCTTTTTGGGTTAGGGCGGGGGGGGGGGGGGGTTAATAAATGTAGGAAACGAGAAGTTATCCATGAATACATTGAAATTTTGGTGAAAGAAAATAGTAGTTCTTTTTTCCATTATAAAATGGCTGTTGTTGGGTAATCGATGCAGAATCTGCTCTTCTCAGGTTAATCTGATCACTCTCCCTTTTTGTTTTCTGTCGTTTCGTCCGTGGCATGTGTCTCATTTCTTTTGAAGCTGTTCGTGGGTAATCAAATCTGCACTTTGCACTTACAACAAAGACAGTTATATTCACTTGTTATTAACTGACAGCCAGACCCTTCTCTGCATATATATATTCATCTTCTTGTATCATATCTATGTTCTAGTTAATTTTGTGAGTCCTTAGGCAGTTTGTCAGGATAAATAATCAACATTTTGTAGTTAATTTTTTAATAGATATATAGCTTCATTTTTGAGGATATCATATTCTACACCCTAATTAAATTTATCGTTTCATCTTGCAGCTTATTATTGCATCAAAATTTGATTAAACAAGCAGAATGGAGAATTACCGCTCGCTGCCAGATGCTTTGGTAACAAAGATTCTAGTGAGGCTACCTGTGGAATCTCTTGCACGATTCAAATGTGTGCGTAAGAATTGGTACTGGCTTATTACAACTTCTTCTTTTGTTAGAGAACACCTCAATCACTTGGAAAAAAACCCAACCCGTCTTTTATTACACTTTCGCGACATTCCTTCACAATCAAGCACCTCTCTTCTGCTGCCCGAGAAAATATTGCCCGGTGTGATTTCCCTGCATGAAAAGCCTAGTTATTTACAGATACCTGCTCAATTGACTGAGATCATTGGTCCTGTCGATGGTATATATTTCTTGTACAAAAAGTTGAGTTCTGATAATCGTATGGCTCTGTGGAACCCAACTCTAAGAGAGTTTAGGCCACTTCCACCATATAACATCAAAATCAGCATGCCTCGTGGTTACTTTAGATATATATTTGGCTTTGGGTTTGATCCATTAAGTCAAGTTTACAAAGTGGTTTACGTTATGATTTTTTGTAATCTAGAAGAATGGAACAATGATCGTGTGTTTGCTGCCGTTTACTCTTTAGGCAAAGACTGTTGGAGAAATTTAGCATGCCGCTTTGACAATAGAGTTCCTTCATGCATGGAAAACTCCTTGTGCTCAACCTGTGTTAATGGAGTTTATTACTGGAGTACATTAAGCAGTGGTGCAATTGCTTTTCAACCACTCCTTTTAATTCGATATTTCAACATGCAAAATGAAGTGTTTGGTGAGATTCCAGGGCCTAAAATATCATGTGTCATTGATGGTTTAATTACTCTCTATAAAGAGTCCATTGCCCTGCTAGTGCGCAATGATACCGATGACTTTATTTTTGCATATCAAATTGATGTATGGCTAATGAGCAACGAAAGGTCGTGGACTAAAGTTCTGAATGTGGTACCTACAATACCTAACTCTTGCCCTATTGGTTTATGGGGTCATGATAAGATTATTTTATATTCAGAAGACGAAGCTCTTGTGATCTATGACTCCAAAACCCATGAAATTACACGTCTACTTGATTCTAAAATATATGGTCGCAGATGGGCTTTAAGTTATAAGGAGAGTCTAGTTTCCATCAAAAGCAAAAATATACGCCACAAGCAAAGCAGTATCTTTGATCTCATTCAAGAATTTTTTAAAGATGAATGACGTTATTTGTAGTGATTTCCATATTGTTCTTTGCTAGGGGCAACGATGGAAGACTATTGCTATTAGAATTGCAAATTAAAGTATGTTATTTAGAGGTGCACTAAATTTAGTAGGACTTTGTATTCACTTGGTCCTTGATCAAGTATAAGATGACGTGTATTCAAGTTTGTTTTATATTTTCTATTGAAGTGAACATGGTGAATTTTTTGTTTTATCAGAAATCATTTCTTTTTATATTCCCTTCTGTCTATTTTAGTTGTCATATTTCTCTTATATATGTTTAAGAGACTACTTTCTCCGGTCCTCTTTAATTAATTTTTTTGGTTATTTTCACACATGTTAAGTAATTTATCTTGTCGCATTAATTAATAATCAAATTGATCATATTAACCTTAATTTATTTATTAAAAATATATCAAATACTCCTATATTCTTTATTGCAATGACAAATTTGAAAAAAAGAAGTAATTCTTTCTTGGTATCTAAAAAATCAATATTATTGTGGACCACAAAAAGGTCTAAAAATCAATTAAAGTGGATTGGAGTATTTACAAGAAGAGCTTTTTGACTACTTTACCCTTATTATTTTTCACTTTTGGATTTATGTAATAAATATTTAACTTTCAAAAATAAATAATAATAAGGACGAAATAGAAAAAAATTTAATTATATCTTAATTTTCTAAAATAACAAGTATTATCAACCAGTTTTAAGATGTGTGCCTTAATCGTGTGTCTTACATTTCGTGACTGATTAATGGATGAAATTTGATTTGGCGCAAAGAATTGTGAGAAATTAGCACGGTGTGACCCTAAAAGTAATCGTCTTGGCATAAAGTCCTCGTTTTTTTTATGGTCTTAGCAAAATGTCTTTTTTTTAATTTGAATTTCATAGTTCTTTAATTTTAAAGCTTAAAATTATTGTTTGATGGTGAAAAATAAATTTAATGATCAATTTGTTGTTAAAATTGTTTGAATGTTGATAAATTTTCCTTAAACATTTAGTTCAAACACATATTTTGGTAATTTATTGTAAAAATCTCAGAACTCTATTGTTGGACCTTAGAAAGTGTTGAAGAATACAAAGTGGGTTTTTTTGATTTGGTGTTATTCGAATAAATTGGTGACTCGAGATTATTTGTGTTGGTATTTGTGTGATGACCCAAAAGGTCATCACTTGTTTTAGAAATAAATTTTGTATTTCGAGGCCTTAAAAAACCACTTTGCATCACCTCAATTTGCGTGCGCAATCCGGGCACGTAGCCGAAAAGTCATTATGTGAAAATCTATGAAAAATGATGAATTTTACCTCTAAAATAAATTTAAGTTGACTTCGGTCAATATTTTGGGTAAACGGACCCAGACCCGTGATTTGACGGTCCCGGAGGATCCGTAGGAAAATATGGAACTTGGGCGTATGCCTGGAATCGAATTCCGAGGTCCCAAGCCCGAAAAATAAATTTTTTAAAGAAAATTATTTTCTAGAATATTTATAAGTTTTTGCAAATGAAATGTGTTTGAAATTTGATGGTATCGGGTCTGTATTCTAGTTTCGAAGCCCCAAACAGGTCTTATATATGATTTAAATTGAGTCTGTGAAGTTTGGTAAGAAACGGACTTGAAATGAAGCGATTCGAACCTTATTTGAGAAAAATTGGAAAATTTGATGTTCTTAGGTGAATTTATGATTTTGATGCTAAATTCTTAATTGTTGAGGTTATTTTGGTGATTTGAATGCACGAGCAAGCCTGTATGTTGTTTTTAGGTTGTTGTGCATGTTCGATTTGGAGCCCCGAGGACTCGGGTGAGTTTTGGATAAGCCACGGAGTGAAATTTTAACTTAGGAAATTGCAGGTTTTTCAGCTGGTTTGATCAGGTCTGCAGGCTTTGCAAATGCGAAGCCTGACTCGCAAATGCGAGAAAATCACCGCAAATGCGAAAGGGACCTGGTCTGCCATGGGGTCACAAATGCAAAGCAGTCATCGCAAAAGCGATGTCGCAAATGCGAAAGGGCCATCGCATTTGCGAAGTGGCCTGGATTTTCCCAGTGTCGCAAATGCAACAGTTTTATTGCAAAAGCGACTTTGCAAAAGCGAAAGTTGGTCGCAAATGCGAGAGTAGCAGACTTCTGGGTTCGCAATTGTGAACCCTGGTCGCAATTGCTATATCTGCAACCTTTAAATTCATAACTTAGACGCACTTCAACCATTTTTTACACTCTTTCAAAACCAAAACACTCTTGGGCGATTTTTCAAAGACAATTTCTCTTCCAAATCGATTGTAAGTCGTTTCTAACTAGTTTTCTTCAATCTTTAACATCTTTCCACATGATTTCAACTCAAAATTAATGATTTCCATTAGGGAAATTGGGTGTTTTGAGTAGAACCTAGGTTTTTAAAATTTTGGGGATTTGGACCTCGATTTGAGGTCCGATTTTAAAACAAATCATATATTTGGGTTCATGGGGGAATAGGTAATCGGGTTTTGGTTCGAACCTCGGTTTTGACCATGTGGACCCGGGTGCAATTTTTGACTTTTTGAGAGAAACTTTAGAAAACATATCTTCATGCATTGGAATTGATTCATTTAGCATTTATTGATGTAATTAAGTAACTTGTGGCTAGATACGAGCGAATTAGTGGTGGAATCAAGAGGTAAAGCGATAGTTGAGACTTGAATTGTGTTCGTGGCATCTAGGTAAGTGTTTGGTCTAACCTTAGCTTGAGGGATTAGGAGTTGAGTCCTATTTGCTATGTATTATTTGTTGAGTACGACGTATAGGCATGGTGACGAGTATCTATACGTTGGTGTCAAGCATGCTTGTGAGTCTTAAATTGAAATCGTCGTGTTCTTAATAAGTACTACGAATGCCTAAGTTGTTGACTTTCTGTGTTGGGCAAGAATTATGAGTATTCTCGTGGAATTTGATTATGGTTGAGTGTTGGCGCTAGTTGACGTTTCTTTTTGAAGTTAAATGTTGGAACAAATTTGGTTATAGCTGACTCCCTTGTCGGGATGTATTTACTTATATAGTCGCTTCCCTTGCCGGGATAGTATTGTTTCCTTATTGTTCCGTTGCCGGGACTCTTTTTGTGATTGGTGTTGAATTATATTTGGATCAGGTTGCACGCCTCAAGTGTTATATTTGGATCGGGTTACACGCCGCAACAATATTATATTTGGATCGGGTTGCACGCCGCAACAATATTATATTTGGATCGGGTTGCACGCCGCAACAACATTATAATTGGATTGGGTTGCATGCCGCAACAACATTATAATTGGATCAGGTTGCACGACACAACAGTGATAGATGATATGGATCGGGTTGCACGCCGCAACAGTATTTTTATGATTTGGATCGGGTTGCGCGCCGCGACAATAAATGATAAAAGTGGTTATTGATTTGTTACGGTTTTTCCTTATTCTTTCTACCGCAAATTTTAGATTGTTCTTTATGCTTTTCTCCTGAGTTACTGTTGGTAGATAATATTCCCCCGCAGCATACCCCCCTCCATCCTTATTTGTATATTCCTGTTTTATTTTTCGTTGTATATGATATAACTGCACAGATTTATTTGGTAGCCTGGTCCTAGACCCGTCACTACTTCGCCGGGGTTAGGCTAGGCACTTACCAACATATGGGGTTGGTTGTGTTGATACTACACTCTGTACTGTGTGCAGATCCCGGAGCAGCAGCATTCTGACCTTAGCTTGGGTGGCTGCTTTCAGTCCAGTCGGAGATTTCGAGGTAGTCCTGCAGGCGTCCGCATGCCCTGGCATCTCCCTCTATCCCTTCATCCTGTTTCATTTACATATTTCTGAAACAGTGTACTATTTATCTTTTAGACCTTGTTTGTAGTAATTATAGACTGTCTGTGAAGCGTGACACCAGTTCTGGGTAGATTTTTACTTAAGACATTGTAATGGATATATATCAAATGGTTTATCGTTTCTTTCGCCTGCTTTAATTTTCCATTGTTTATAACTGTTGATTCACACTTGTTAAAGAATTAAAATGGGAAATAAGTAATTTGTGCAAATGGTCGGCTTGCCTAGCTTTCACTAGTAGGCGCCATCACGACTCCCGAGGGTGAGAAATCCGGGTCATGACAATTTGAAAGCTTTATTTCAAATTTGAGATCATTTGGAGCAAATTTAGGGAGGTTTATTCAAAATTGATGAACACTAGGTTAAAACTACCAAAAAAAGTATGCCAATCCGGTAGACTTCGAGTGAACAACATAACAGATAGGTAGATAAAATATAGCATCAACTCTATCCGGTAGAAAAATTCCTGAAAAACAAATGTATGACAATTCAGCAGATTTCAATAAACAACTAAACAAATAGGTAGAGTAATAATAGCATCAACTCTACCGGATTGTTAGAGAAATCGAGAAGAGTAAAAGTATGACAATCAAGTAGACTTTGATGAATAATTTAATCCGATAGAGAATCTCCTGAAAAGCTTGTGCGGGTCCGGGGTCATTTTCTAAATAACACAAATTTTAGGGTGCCTATCATTTCACCTAGTATTTTTGTCTCTATTAAAATTTAAACATGAGACCTTATGATTTTCAATCCACTTCATTAACTACTAGGCCATATACTAGGGTGCCTACCATTTCTTATATCATATTCAATTTCTATTTGTAGCTCCTTCTTGCCGAGTTTCATAGTTCAATCCAAGAGATCAGAACTTATATAAATATCACTCCCAATCTGATGCAAGCATCAGGTTATTTCCACATAATTCTATGGTTTGTAATTTTTATAGTGAACTAGCCTTACGATACTCGCATTGTGCGTGTAACCCGTCTTAATAAATATTTTTTTAAATTACAAAAATACTAGATTAACTAATTACACTTGAGTTATAAAATAAGTTTAAGAAAAAAATGTGAGTTACTAAAATGATAATTGTTGACTTTATTTAGCAACTCAATAATAAAAAAACAATGACAATATAGAAGTCATCAATCATCTTAGTTGATTTTCAATTTAAGATTTATTCATTACTAAAATTTTACAAGTTTTCATGCTTATCTTTTACTTAGGTTATAAATAAAAATTCAAAAATGGTATATAATGATGAACATTGATCCCATTTAGCTAATTTATTATGAAAAAATCATGCACATAGAAATCTTCATATGTCTTACTGTGATTTTTTAGGACTTCTTTTGTAATATCTTACAAAAATTATTACTGGTGTAACTTAATACTCGAAACAAACAAGTGACACAACAATAGTTCATTGCAATTCTTCGAAGATTTTTCAAATAAAGTAAATTAAAATATAAAATATTTTGATCTTTTAGAGATTTGAGAATGTAGATGTTGGCTCTATAGCTCCGAGGAAAGAAAAAAATAAGTGATAATGTAAAGTTTAAAAATTGACCAATGTTGAGTTAATATTTTATAATGTTTACACACGTTTAAGATACAAAGTTGGGGTGAGATTAATCTACATAATTAAATAAGAAAATTTACTAATAAGTAAGTTTTTGTTGATTTCAAAGTCCAAAATATTAAAAAAATAATTAAATGACTATTCCTAGATAGTGGAGAATTAATTAAATGAATATTCCTAAATATTAGAATAATAACTAAATGACTATTTTGTCTAGTGTAAACTTTAATTTTAAAGGGTAAAAATGATGAACAACATTTCGCTAAGGACCCTCGTGCCACAATAATATTATATTTGGATCGGATTGCACGCCGCAACAATATTATATTTGGAACGGGTTGCACGCCGCAACAATATTATATTTGGATTGAGTTGAATGCCGCAACAATATTATATTTGAATCGGGTTGCACGCCGCAATAATAATATAACTGGATAGGTTTGCACGCCGCAACAGTGATAAATGATATGGATTGGGTTGCACGCTGCAACAAAGCTAGTATGTTTTGGGATCGGGTTGCGCGTCGCAACAATTGATAATACGAAATGGTTATAGATTGGATACGAGTCATTATTATTTTACTGTAAATTCTAAATTGTTCTTATGCTCTCCTCTTAATTTACTGTTGGTACTGATATTTCCCCACAGCATGTACCCCCTCCCATCTTCACTTGTTTATACCTGTTTTATTTTTCCGCTGCATAGTATATAACTGCACAGGTTTATTTGGTAGTCTGGTCCAAGCCTCATCACTACTTCGTCGAGGTTAGGCCAGACACTTACCAGCACATGGGGTCAGTTATGCTGATACTATACTCTGCACTAGGTGAAGATTCCGAAGCGGCAGTTTTTGGACTGTAGCATTGGGTGGCTGCCTTCAGTCCAGTTAGAGATCCCGAGGTAGTCCTGCTGGCGTCTGCAGGCCCGACGTTCTCTTCTATCCTTATGTGTATTCTGTTTCCATTTGCTTCCTTGACAGATTTTACTTTATTTTCAGACATTTGTATGTAATATTCATAGTCATTCTGTAATATTGTGTCACCGGATTTCAGGTAGAGATATATGTTGGCATTGTTGTACTGTTTATGGTTAATTTACTAGATTAAGTCTTTCGCTTGTATCTATTTATCGTTAATATTTCATTGTTAATCACATGTTAGTTTAAATTGTTAAAAAGGCTAAATAAAAGAGTTAGGGATTCTATATTACGCGGCTTGCCTGGATTTCACGAGTAGGCGCCATCACGATTCCCGAGGGTGGGAAATCTGGGACGAGACAAGTTGGTATCAGAGCTCTAGGTTACATAGGTCTCACAATTCACGGACAAGCTTAGTAGAGTCTAAGGGATCGGTACGGAAACGTCTGTATTTATCCCCCACATGCTACAAAGTTAGGAAAAACTTCACATTTATTTTTTCCTGTTGTGCGGTTTGGTTTCTCAATGCTAATTAAATTGCTACTCTGTTCTTTCACAAATGGCGAGAACACGCGCTTCCTCATCCACCGATCAGCAGCCCGAGCCCTCAGCAACAGCTCCCACGAGGGTAAGAGGGCGAGGCCGAGGCAGGGGCAGAGCTCAACCCAGCGTAGCAGCATCAGTGGCGGAGCCTCAGGTTGACTTTGATGATGCGGTTCCGGCCCAGACAATTCCGATGGGCCCACCTCAGGTCCCAGAGGGGTTTATTGCTACCCCAGTACTCCAGGATGCTCTGGTCTGTCTAGTGGGCCCTATGAGGAGTGTCACCCAGGCAGGTTTGCTTCTTGTAACACCAACCGTCTCTCAGGCTGGAAGAGGAGCCCAGACTCTAGCTACTTGCACTTCGGAGCAGATGGCTCCCCAGTTTCAAACTCCAGCAGCTCAGACCGGTGATGGAGCAGCTATGTCTGCCGATGCTTTATGGAGATTGGACAGGTTCACCAAGCTCTTCCCTACTACCTTCAGCGGTGCATCTTCTGAGGATCCCCAGGATTTTCTAAACAGCTATCATGAGGTTCTCAGGATCCACCAATGGGGTCGATTTTGCTACTTTTCACTTGTCGGGATCCGCCAAGACTTGGTGGAGAGATTATTGCTTGGCTAGACCAGCCGGATCGCCAGCTTTGACTTGGGAGAAGTTTACTCAGCTATTTCTGGAGAAGTTTCTCACTATTACTCAGAGAGAGATCTATCAGAGGCAGTTTGAGCGTCTCCAGCAGGGCTCTATGACTGTTACCCAGTATGAGACTAGATTCATCAACTTGGCCCGTCATGCTCTTATCATACTTCCCACTGAGAGAGAGAGGGTGAGAAGGTTCATTGAGGGACTTATCCAGCCTATACGACTTCAGACGGCCAAGGAGACTAGGAGTGAGATTTCTTTCCAAGAGGCGGCCAATGTGGCTAGGAGAGTTGAGATGGTCCTATCACAGGGAGGTGGTTAGGGGTCTGACAAGAGGCCTCGTCATTCAGGTCGATTCAGTGGTACCTCGTCTGAAGGCAGAGATTCGTATGGTAGAGGCCATCCTCCTAGGCCTTTTCAGTTAGCCCTTCAGATTTCTCACAGTGTTTCAGGTGGTCGTGGCTCTCATATGTAGTATTCTGATCAATAGCCCTACAATGCACCACCAGCTCCTATCAGTGCACCGCCGCTCTAGAGTTTTCGGGGTGGTCATTAAAGTCTCCAAGGTCAGTCTTAGTTTCCTCAGCCACAGCATTCAGGTGGATGCTATAAATGTGGTGAGTATGGTCATAACTGGAGGGCTTGTCCGAGATTGGTGGGTACTCAGTCGCAGCAGCAGGGTTCCCGTGCTATGGTTCAAGTATCAGGTGTTCCACTGCTTGCTCCGCCAGCTTGAGTTGGGGGTAGAGGCGCTAGAGGTGGAGGTAGAGGTGGAGCTTAGACCTCTAGAGGTGGAGGCCAGCCAGCTACAGGCCGTCCTAGAGATGTAGTCTAAGGTGGTGGGGCCCAGCCCCGATGTTATGCTCTTTCAGCCAGGCTTGAGGCTGAGGCTTCCGATGCAGTTATCACATGTATTGTTCTGATTTGTGGCAGAGATGCTTCAGTTTTATTTGATCCAGGGTCTACATACTCCTATGTGTCATCCTATTTTGCACCATATCTGGTCACGCTTAGTAATTCCTTGAGTGTCCCTGTATATGTGTCTACACTGGTGGGTGATTCTATTGTGGTAGATCGAGTCCACGTTCTTGTATAGTTGTGATTGGGGGTCTTGAGACCCGTGTAGATTTGTTACTTCTGGACATGGTTGATTTTGGTGTCATATTAGGGATGGACTGGTTATAACCTTACCATGCTATCTTGGACGCTCATGACAAGACTGTGACCTTAGCCTTGCTGCGTTTACCTTGTTTAAAGTGGAGGGGGACTCCTAGTCATTCTACCCATAGTGTTATCTCTTATGTGAAGGCTCGCCGTATGGTCGAGAAGGGGTGTTTGGCCTATTTGGCATATGTTCGTGATTCTAGTGCTGAGATTCCTTCTATTAATTCTATGCTTGTTGTTCGTGAGTTTCCTGAGGTATTTCCTTCAGACCTACCGGGCATGCCACCAGACAGGGATATTGACTTCTGCATTGATTTGGCTTCGGGCACTCAGCCCATTTCTATCCCTCTGTATCGTATGACCCCGCCTGAGTTGAAAGAATTGAAGGAGTAGTTGCAAAACTTGCTTAAGAAGGGTTTCATTAGGCCAGTGTTTTGCTTTGGGTTGCGCCGATGTTGTTTATTAAGAAGAAGGACGGATTGATGAGAATGTGTATTGATTATCGGTAGTTGAACAAGGTTACAATCAAGAATAAGTATCTATTGCCGAGGATTGATGATTTGTTTGATCAGCTTCAGGGTGCCAAGGTATTTTCGAATATTGACTTGAGATCTGGCTACCATCAGTTGAGGATTAGGGCATCCGATGTCCCTAAGATAGCTTTTCGCACTCGGTACGAGCATTATGAGTTCTTGGTGATATCATTCGGGTTGACAAATATCCCAGCAACTTTTATGGATTTGATGAACCGAGTGTTCAGGCCTTACTTGGATTCGTTCGTGATAGTCTTCATTGATGATATTTTGATCTATTCCTGTAGCCGGGAAGAGCACGAGCAACATCTTAGAGTTGTTCTTCAGACTTTGAGGGATAGTCAGTTGTATGCTAAGTTTTCGAAATGTGAGTTCTGGATGAGTTCAGTTGCATTCATGGGTTATATTGTATCAGCAGAGGGTATTCAGGTTGATCCGAAAAAGATTGAGGCAGTCAAGAACTGGCCTAGACCAGCATCAACTACAGAGATCCGGAGTTTCTTAGGATTGGCAAGCTATTATCGCCGATTTGTGAAGGGGTTTTCGTGCATTGTAGCCCCGATGACCAGGTCGACCCAGAAGGGTGCCCCAGTTCAGGTGGTCAGACGAGTGTAAGGCAAGCTTTCAGAAGCTCAAGACATCTTTGACTACGGCACCGGTGTTGGTTTTGCCCACAGGTTCAGGGCCGTATACAGTTTATTGTGATGCATCTCGTACTAGACTTGGTGCGGTGTTGATTTATGATGTCAAGGTCATTGCTTATGTTTCATGGCAGTTGAAGATTCATAAGAAGAACTATCTGGTTTATGATTTGGAGTTAGCAGCCATTGTTCACGCGTTGAAGATTTGGAGGCATTATTTGTATGGCGTGGCATGCGAGGTATTTATGGATCACAAGAGTCTGCAATACTTGTTCAAGGAGAAGGAGTTGAATTTGAGGCAGAGAAGGTAGTTGGATCTGTTAAAAGACTATGATATCACCATCTTATATCATTCGGGAAAGGCCAATGTGGTGGCCAATACTTTGAGTAGGAAGTCAGCCAGTATAGGCAGTCTTGCTTATATTCCGGTCGGTGAGAGACTGCTTGCTTTGGATGTTCAGGCTTTGGCCAATCAGTTCGTGAGGTTGGATATTTCTGAGCTCAGTCATGTGTTAGTTTGCATGGTCGCTCGTTCCTCTTTATTAGAGCGTATCCGTGATCGACAGTATGATGATCCCCATTTGTGTGTCCTTAGAGACACGGTGCAGCATGGAGGTGCCAAGCAGGTTACCTTAGGAGACGATGGAGTTTTGAGACTGCAGGGTCTAGTTTGTGTGCCTAATGTGGACGGGCTTCGAGAGTTGATTTTAGAGGAGGCCCATAGCTCCCGGTACTCTATTCATTCAGGCACCGCGAAGATGTGTCAGGATTTGCAGCAGCATTATTGGTGGAGAAGAATGAAGAAGGACATCGTTACAGATGTGGCTCGGTGTTTGAATTGTCAGCAGGTTAAGTACGAGCATCAGAGACCTGGTGGTTTGTTCCAGAAGATTGAGATTCCCGAGTGGAAGTGGGAGCGCATCACTATGGACTTCGTTGTTGGACTCCCACAGATTCAGAGGAAGTTCGATGCAGTATGGATTATTGTTAATAGGCCGACCAAGTCAGCACATTTCATTCCTGTGGCAGTCTCTTATTCTTCCGAGAGGTTAGCTGAGATTTATATCCGGGAGATTGTACGTCTTCATGGTGTGCCCGTGTCGATCATTTTGGACTGAGGTATGTAGTTTACCTCATATTTCTGGAGAGCAGTTCAGCGAGAGTTGGGCACACGGGTTGAGTTGAGCACATCGTTTCATCCTCAGACGGATGGGCAGTCCGAGCGGACTATTCAGATTTCGGAGGATATGCTCCGAGCTTATTTCATTGACTTTGGAGGCTCATGGGATCAGTTTTTTCCTTTAGCAGAGTTTGCCTACAACAACAGCTATCAGTCGAGTATTCAGATGGCTCTTTATGAGGCTTTATATGGTAGGCGGTGTCGGTCTCCAGTTGGATGGTTTGATCCAGGAGAGGCTTGGTTGTTGGGTACGGATCTGGTTCAGGATGCCTTGGACAAGGTCAGAATTATTCAGGATATGCTTTGTACAGCTCAGTCAAGGCAAAAGAGTTATGCCAACTGCAAGGTTCGTGATTTGAAATTCATGGTTGGTGAGCAAGTATTGCTTCGAGTGTCGCCTATGAAGGGCGTGATGAGATTTGGGAAGAAGGGCAAGCTTATCCCTTGGTTCATTGGCCCGTTTGAGATTCTTGATCGAGTGGGAGAGGTGGATTACAAACTTGCGTTGCCGCTGAGCTGATCATCCATGCATCCAGTGTTTCATGTGTCCATGCTTCGGAAATATCACGGCGATCCATCCCACGTATTAGATTTCAGCACTGTCCAATTGGACAAGGACTTGTCTTATGAGGAGGAGCCGGTAGCTATTCTAGACCGGCAGGTTCGTCAGTTGAGATCGAAGAGTTTTCCTTCTGTTCGTGTTCAGTGGAGATGTCACCCCACTGAGGCATCGACCTAGGAGTCCGAGCCCGATATGTGGAGCCGTTATCCCCATCTTTTCCCCGACTCAGGTACTTCCTTCTTTTGTCCGTTCGAGGACGAACGATTGTTTTAGAGGTGGAGGATGTGGGTCGTAAATTCTGCATTCCGAGGCCTTAAAAACCTCTTTCAGCATCACCTTGATTTGCGTGCGCAGTCCGGGCGCGTAGCCGGAAAGCCATTATGTGAAAATCTGTGAAAAATGATAAATTTTGCCTTTAAAATGGATTTAAGTTGACTTTGGTCAATATTTTGGGTAAACAGATCCGGACCCCGTAATTTGACAGTCCCGGAGGGTCCGTAGGAAAATATGGGACTTGGGCGTATGCCCGGAATCGAATTCCGAGGTCCCAAGCCCGAGAAATGAATTTTTAAAGCAAATTGTTTTCTGAAATTATTTCTGAGTTTTGGAAATGAAATGAGTATAAAACTCGATGGTATCGGGCCTGTATTTTGGTTCCGGCGCCTGGTACAGGTCTTATATGTGATTTACGATAAGTCTGTGAAATTTGGTAAGAAACGGACTTGAAACGACGTGAATCGGATCATATTTGAGAAAAATGGAAAATTTAAAGTTATTGAGAAATTTCATGATTTTGATGTTAAATTCATAGTTGTTGATGTTATTTTAGTGATTTGAATGCATGAGTGAGTCCGTATGATGTTTTTAGGCTGGTGTTCATGTTTGGTTTAGAGCCCCGAGGGCTCGGGTGAGTTTTGGATAGGCCACGGGGTAAATTTTTGGACTTAAGGAATTGTAGGCTTCAGCTGTTTCTGTGCAGGCCTGTAGGCTTCGCATTTGCGAAGCCTGACTCGCAAATACGAGAGCTATGTCGCAATTGCGAAAGTAGCCCAGGCCAGCCTATCCTGCAATTGCGAGGGTCTTAATCGCAAATGTGATCCCCCAGCTTGTGGCCAGTCGTCGCAAATGCGACATGTTGGTCGCATTTCCCAGATCGCAAAAGCGAGCCCATTTTCGAAAATGCAAACTTAGCAGAAGTTTGGGTTCGCAATTGTCGCAATTGCGACATCTGCAACCTGCAATTTTATAACTTAGCCGAAAATCTTTCTTTTTTCACACTCTTTCAAAACCAAAACACTCTAGGGCGATTTTTCAAAGACAACTCTTCTTCCAAATCGATTGTAAGTCAATTTTAACTCGTTTTATTCAATCATTAACATCTTTTCACATGATTTTAACTCAAAATCAATAATTTTCATGGGGGAAAATTGGGGATTTGGACCTCGATTTGAGGTCCGATTTCAAAACAAATTATATATTTGGGTTCGTGGGGAATGGGTAATCGGGTTTTGACCATGTGGGCCCAGGGGTAATTTTTGACTTTTTGGGTAAAACTTTAGAAAACTCATTTTCATGCATTGAAATTGATCCATTTAGCATATATTGATGTAATTAAGTAACTTGTGGCTAGATACGAGCGAATTGTGTTCGTGGCATCGAGGCAAATGTTTGGCCTATCCTTAGCTTGAGGGAATAGGAGTTGAGTCCTATTTGCTACATGTTACTTGTTGAGTACGACGTATAGGCATAGTGACGAGTATCTATACGTTGGTGTCAAGCATGACCGTGAGTCATAAATTGAAATTGTTGTGTTCTAAATAAATACTATGAATACCTAAGTTGTTGATTCTCTGAGTCGAACAAGGATTATGATTATCCTCGTGGAAATTACTTATGATTGAGTATTGGTGCTAGTTGAGGTAGTTAGATGTTGGAACAAGTTTGGTTATAGCTGATTTTCCCTTGCCGAGACGTATTTACTTATACTGTCGATTCCCTTGTCGAGATAATGTTGTTTCTTTATTGATCCCTTGCTGGGACTCTTGTTGTGATTGGTGTTGAACTGTATAATGGGATCGGGTCGTGTGCCGCAACAATATTATATTTGGATCGGGTTACACGCCGCAACAATATTATATTTGGATCGGGTTGCACGCCGCAACAATAATATAACAGGATCGGGTTGCACGCCGCAACAGTGATAAATGATATGGATCGGGTTGCACGCAGCAACAGAGTTAGTATGCTTTGGGATCGGGTTGCGCGCCGCAACAATTGATAATACGAAGTGGTTATTGATTGGATACGAGTCCTTATTGTTTTGCTATAAATTCTAAATTGTTCTTATGCTCTCCTCTTAATTTATTGTTGGTACTGATATTTTCCCACAACATGTACCCCCTCCCATCTTCACTTGTTTATTCCTGTTTTATTTTTCCGCAGCATATTATATAACTGCACAGGTTTATTTGGTAGTCTGGTCCTAGCCTCGTCACTACTTTGCCGGGGTTAGGCCAGACACTTACCAACACACGGGGTCGGTTGTGCTAATACTACACTCTGTACTATGTGCAGATCCCGGAGCGGTAGCTTTTGGACCGTAGCATTAGGTGACTGCCTTCAGTCCAGTTAGAGATCCCGAGGTAGTCCTGCAGGCGTCCGCAGGCCCGGCGTTCTCTTCTATCCTTATGTGTATTCTGTTTCCATTTGCTTCCGAGACAGATTTGACTTTCTTTTCAGACATTTGTATGTAGTATTCATAGACAGTCCGTGATATTGTGACACCGGATTCCAGGTAGAGATTTATGTTGGTATTGTTGTACTATTTATGGTTAATTTACCAGATTAAGTCTTCCGCTTGTATCTATTTATCGTTAATATTTCATTGTTAATCACATGTTAGTTTAAATTGTTAAAAAGGCTAAATAAAATAGTTAGGGATTCTATATTACGCGGCTTGCCTAGCTTTCACGAGTAGGCACCATCACGACTTCCAAGGGTGGAAAATCCGGATCGTGACAGTGTAAAAGAAAATTGATACTATATTTTTGTAGATTTTGTATATTGCGTGTATATTTTGGGTACATTTGTAACGAATAGGCATACTTGTGAGAGTCGGGTGATGTGAAATTTGCACATTCCTATGCTACAGTAATTAGTTTAATTATATGCCTATTACACGTAGAAAAATCCTATTAGTATTTTAAATTCTATGATAAATTTCCTGAGTCCAATTCTTGGATAACTTTTTAGTACGTTTTTATACATCGGCATAATTTAATTGTAGAAGAGAATAATAGAAGGTTAATATTTTGAAAATACTTTTGTGATTCGATATTTATCATTCTAATATACTAAAAGTTATTATATGGAACAACTCATCTCAAAATACCAAAAATCATATAACTCAGCCATAGTCCTCAAAGATATTTTATAGATTCCATCATATAAGAGATCTTACTAACCTTCTTCCCGGGGTCTTTAGCAGAATAAGTTATATAAAAATATTTCTAATCTTATGTTTCTTTGTCTTAGCGAATATCTTAGACTACATGGGATATCAAAATCTTTATGCTGAAAAAAAATAATTTAAAAAGCAAAACAAAATAATAAAAGGGAATAACTTGATAAATTGTAATCAGTAGTAAGAACAAATAAATATTGAAAAACACTACGAAATTATTAAAATGAAAAACGTGTACTTTGCAAAGAAAATTGAAGAAGCGTTTATATTAATCGTCCTATTGGGACAAACAAATCAGTATCCAAACATAATTTAGATATTGATAATTGATAATTTTTGTGACGGCTTTTCCTAGCTAATATAGTTAACGTAAAGAGGTTTCTTTCAATATTCGTGCTTTTATAATAATTAGTCTTTATGTGCGTGCTTTGCAGGTATATCGCTCGCTACAATTAAAAAATAAATTGAAAAGAAACTTCTTCCTATAATTTCATATAAAAGACATTTTTCATGATATTATGTCAAGAAGGTATCACTTTACTCATTCGATTGTTAAGTTATTATCTATGATAAGGAACTTCTTTAGTGAAAGGTTATGTGTTGCTAAGTATTTATGTATTCATCCTAGTAATAGTTGTTGGTATCATTTTAAGCGAAGTCAAAATAAAAATATATTTTACTTTCATTAGGGAACTTGACAATCAATATCTCATTTGATTAATCGATATATTGTGCTAGCTAAGATTAATTTGTCCATCATATATTTTTGCATAAATTTTTATTTGATGATACAAATATTTCATTTATTAAGCAATCTTTAACATTAGTGTCATCATTGGGCTTGACAACCAATTGTTCTAAATGGATGACCAGATTCTCTTATTACATGCTCTCCTCGATTTTCGAAATGAAGTAAGAAATTACTGAATGTTGGATTTATTATTATTCTCATATTTTTTGTTAGCTGAATTATTTCTATTTGATGTCATAAGTATTATTCTATCAGAATTGTATTTATAGTCTATATTCTCGTTAAATTTGGAACTATTAATAGTACTTGGTGGTTCACCTCTAAAATCATTACTTTTTCACCAGGTAATACTTTTAGTCTAAATATTAAATGCCTTACTTGTAGCAATTCGACTAATTGGGATCTATTTAGATATGTATATAATTTTTCACACGGTAGGCAAATAGTAACGTGAGAAAGTAGTAAATCTATGAGGACGTTCGCTATTGAATTATCTTGTTTTAAGCTAATTTGCTTTATTGAGTATTTTGAAGGGTCCGTAGTTCTTATGGGGTAAAATTAATAAAGAGATCTATTTGGTTCAAAATCTCAAAAATAGGTTTGAAGTTGGCTAAAAGTTACTACTCGAAATCATAGTTTTTGCCGAACTTAGAGTTCTAGTGCAATTATATTATTAAAATTTACATGTAATTACAATTTTATCCGATATAAACTTATTTGTACTTTAGTTTTCAAAGGACATAAAAGTTAATCAATATTTTGAGGATATTTTGGTCGTTCAACATTTAACGTATTAACATTCATACTTTTATAATATATATATATATATATATATATATACCTCCATCAGTCCCCTGTTACTTTAATGAATTGTTCTCCTTTCCAACCAAAAACGTTACATAGAAGAGGGACGCCCATGAGGTAAAGTTAAAAGAATTAATATAAGAATGTGATCAATTAAATGCTTTAACTTTTTGCATAGTTCTAAGTAGACGTTTGGATATAAAAAATGTGATTTAAAAGAAAAATAGTTTTTGAAGTTAAATTGAAAAGGAAAATATTTGAAAATATTTCACTCAAAAAAATGGTGCGGTTTTGTTTGAGAAAAACATTGTTTACTTGAAATTCATCTTCAAAAATTTACTTGAAATTTACTTTTTTAATTTGAAATTTATCTTAAAAAATTCAGTTAAATGTATAACAAAACACTAATTTGAAAATATTTTTTGAAAAAAAAAATACTTATTCCAAACGGCTCCTAAGTCGTTGAGATACGATCAAATTAGTTTCAACTACCGCAAGCTATCAATCTCTTTATCAGAGCTTTCAAAAGCTTAAGTACTGATGGAAATAATTGGCCTGATTTCTCTACATATACACTACATTATACTCTTAGACGTAATCCTCAAGTAGACTAATTATCAAAAGAAATTAGTTGACCAAAGGCCTAGAAGCTAGTCTTTCACCTGTAATAATAAATTGGAGCGTATTCATGGTGTATCTATCTATATCTATATCAATATCATTATAAAAACACCGATGTTACACGTTAAATATTAAACGACAAAAATATTCCTAAAATATTGACCGACTTTTTTACCCTTCGTATCTAAATTATGTCTTCAACATTAATAATGTCCAAAAACGTAAAAACAGTTCATTAATTGTAGAATTCAAGTCTTTGTAAACTAAAGTACTAAACTAACGGTCCTATTCGGTAAAAATTGCATGGGGTGTCCTATTTGGTCGCCCCCATTTAACCTATATCAATTTTTTTTAAAAATTTGAACTTGTACCCAATTTTTTTAAACAACTTCAGCCCCCTTTCTCCTCCTTCGTTTTCTTCTTCTTCTTCTTCTATTGGTGCTGCTATAAAACTTCAGTTCATGGGTATGATTGTCATAAGTATATTTATCAATTTATTTAAAAACAAATTATAAATAACTTTCTAAAGTAAGTTTTGAAGAAGATGATAGTAACTTGTTGGATTCAGCTTTGTACATTATCAATGCATTTTAACCTGTTGTGCTAAATCAATTATCTAGCTTTGTACATTATCAATGCATTTTAACCTGTTGTGCTAAACTTATTATCTGTACAAAAAATCAATTACATGATAGCATAAAACATGTTGAAGTTCAGCAAATATAGAACAAAACTTAAGCTAAAACATGCTGAAATTCAGCAAAAACAAAACTTCAACTACCAGAATGCTTAAGTTCAGCAATTACAAACAAAAACTTCAGCCAACACTAAGTTTACGTGAAAAACTTCAGCTAAAACATGCTGAAATTCAGCAATTACAAACAAAAACTTCAACAAATAGAGAACAAAATTTCAGCTACTAGAATGCTTAAGTTCAGCAATTACAAACAAAAACTTCAGCCAACACTAAGTTTACGTGAAAAACTTCAGCTAAAACATGCTGAAATTCAGCAATTACAAACAAAAACTTCAGCAAATAGAGAACAAAACTTCAGCTACTAGAATGCTTAAGTTCAGCAATTACAAACAAAAACTTCAGCAAATAGAGAACAATACTGTATTGGGAAAATCGAGTTTACATATTAAAGTTATTGGAAGATGACGTGTCATGACACGAAGGCTGGTCAAAGAGTAATGATTGGCAAAGAGGCACGAGTTGCAATAGATACGAGCAGAAAGTACAAGTAGAGGCACGATCAGTTATTCAAAAGGCTCAACGCTCGTACCTATTTATACTCAAAAGTCAAGGAGAATGAATCTGACAGTATAAGAGAGTATAGATACAGTATTTAATAAGCAGTAAATACTAAAAATATTATAGAATATGTATTAGATTACAATGATTATGTAACGTAGCATTTAATGCCTTTAATTGTCTATAGTGGCCTAATTATAACAAAGGCAAAATGTATATCTTTAAGATATTTATAAAAAGGAGAGAATGGATCATTTGTCAGGACACGAAAGATCATCTGAATATACTGGTTTACTCTGTTTTCTTCTGTCTATCTTATTGTTAGCAAAATCACTTTTCTTTATTCAGTTTTGATTATCAGTAACCCGTGTTCTTCTAAATTAAAGCTTTGGCTGAAATTTCACTTTTTGGTTAAACAAATTGGTTCCGTTGCCGGGGATCTGATAATCTATTCTTTCTTATCCTAACCTTTTTTGTTGCATCAACTATGTGGAACATCAATGACAACACCCAAGGAAACCAAGAAAACCAACAACTCCAGGAGAATCCACAGGATGATCACATCCTAATCCCTTCTCCACAAAGTTCCCCTCGACGATCTCGAGAAGGCACTCCTGATAGATCTCATGCAAATGGAAATGCTCAATTCGAAAATGATGAAGCTATCAATGAAGCTTTGCAAAAGCTAATCGCTCAATAGGTCAATAAAGCTCTTGAGGCTTTCGTCAGTCAATTACTCGTTGCACCACCAACACCCACTCCAAATAATAACACTTTGGAGAACCCTCGTTCTGGGCTTGCTAATTCAGGTAGTGGTGGAATCCCCAGCGAGTCACGAGAAGGAGAACCAGGTAACTTAGTCAATTCTGATTTATAAAATTTAGTACTAACATTGCAGAAATAGATCAAGGAGCAAAGTGACCGCATAGAGCAAATACCTGGAGTACCACCCGTAATCAAAGGGATAGATATGGATAAATATTCACAACAACCTTGAAAGCCAAGTGCTGCTCCCCTCCCAATTCCAAAGAAATTCAAAATGCCCGATATTCTAAAATACGATGGAACAACTGATCCACGAGACCACGTGACTGCATTCACAACAGGCGTAAAAGGCAACGACTTGACCATACAAGAAATTGAATCAGTATTGGTCAAAAAATTCGGTGAAACACTCACCAAGGGAGCATTAACATGATATTCTCTTTTACCTGAAAATTCTATAAATTCTTTTGCTGAGCTTGTAGATTTATTTATCAAAGCACACTCGGGAGCTCAAAATGTCGAAAAAAGAATGGAAGATATTTTCAAAATCAAGCAAGGGGACTCGGAATTGCTTAGGGAGTTCGTGGATAGGTTCCAGCATGAAAGAATGACGTTACCGCATGTACCTGACAATTGGGCAGCTATAGCCTTCACTAGTAATTTGAGTGAAAAAAGCTCTGAAGCCACAAGGCGACTCAAGGAAAGTCTTCGTGAATTCCCAGCAACAATGTGGAATGACGTTTATAACAGATACAACACAAAGCTAAGGATAGAAGAGGATATTACCTCGCGATCTTAAAAAGATGAAAAGGTGAGTTCAAGACGGGTAAAAATCGAAAAAAGGTTCGGTAAAAACAAGTACGAACCATATATGGGTCCAGTAGGAAAAGATTCACGGTCAAAACAGGACAATCTGAGGTACGATCATAGGTTGAGGAATAGAGAGTCGGGCTCGTCATCAAGATTTGGGAAAGATCGAAACGAGCAAGAGTCACGGGATGATGATAGAAATTTGAAAGCAAGGTTTGGTGGTTATAATTTTAATGTAAGCACTTCTGAGCTCGTAGCTATTTTAAGAAGCATGGGTGATAAGGTACGATGGCCAAAAGAAATGAGATTGAACCTAAACAGGCGCAACCCTGATCACTGGTGCAAATTTCACAACGATCACGGGCATAAAGCGGCAGACTATAGGTTGCTGCAAGGTGAAGTTGATCATCTATTAAAGCAAGGGTATCTCACTGAATTATTCAGTGAGAGATGTAAGCAAGCATATATGAAGAATAGGCAGGAGCCCCCAAAACCACCTTCTCCCAAAAGGACCGTTAATATGATAAGTGGAGGTGAAGACATCAATGGTGTGACGTACACAACAGCCAATAAAGTCTCCAAAGTCACAATTACCCACGGGAAGCGGGTGCGACATGTCTTAGAGGAAGAAAGCATTACATTTGATGATGCAAACGTGGATGGCATATTATCCCCACATAACGATGCACTGGTAATATCTTTACTTGTACATGATACTAATGTGAAACGAGTTTTGATTGATCCAGGTAGTTCCGTGAACATTATTTTGCTAAGAGTACTACGTGAGATGCAAGCCGAAGATAAATTAATACCAAAGGCGCATACTCTGTCTGGATTTGACAATTCCAGTGTAGTGACGAAAGGGGAGGTAATACTTACAACATTCACAGAAAGAGTTGTCAAGGAAACAAAATTTCAGGTGGTAGATATGGAGATGACTTACAATATGATCCTTGGGAGACCATGGATCCACGAGATGGATGTCGTTCCGTCAACCTTGCATCAAGTTATTAAATTTCCATCACCATGGGGAATATGTCAAATCTGTGGGGATCAACATATATCCAGAAGCATCAATTCTGTAGCAGATTCAAATACGAGAAACGAAGAAAATAGCAATTACAGAATCCAGTTGAGGGTACCACAACACAACCTCAACTGAACAAGGACGAACAGACGTAGACTCAAGGCCAAATGCCATTCAAGAACCAGAAGAAAATGCAAATATTAAAACAATGATTGAAGAACTGGAAGTTGTAATATTATTTGCACAATGGCCTGAAAGGAAAATCTACGTATGGGCCAATCTAAGCCAAGACATGAAAGGTAAGTTGATTGAATTTTTAAAACTAACGTGGATTGTTTTGCTTGGTCCCACTATGATATGACATGAATACCACCAGAGGTAATGACTCAAAAATTAAATGAAGACCCATCGTATCCCCTTGTCAAACAAAAGAAGAGGAAGCAAGGAACTTTCAAAAATCAGGTGATTCAAGATAAGGTTTAAAAATTGTTAAAGATTGGGTCTATCCGTGAGGTAAAGTATCCTAATTGGTTAGCAATACTGTTGTGGTACCGAAGAAGAATGGTATGTGGAGAGTTTGTGTAGATTACACAGACCTTAACAAAGCTTGTCCTAAAGATTCTTTTCCATTACCACATATAGATCAACTAATTGATGCTACTGTAGGACATGAATTGTTAAGCTTTTTAGATGCGTATTCAGGATACATTCAGATCAAAATGGATCCAATAAATGAAGAAAAAACTTCATTTATAACAGACAGGGGGACTTACTGTTATAAAGTAATGCCTTTTGGTCTCAAAAATGCTGGTGCAACATATAAAAGACTAGTGACCAAAATGTTCCAAGAACATTTGGGAAAAACAATGGAGGTTTACATAGATGACATGCTCGTTAAAACTCAACATTCAGGGGATCATATACCGCACTTGTCTGATACGTTTCAGGTCTTGCGGAAATTCAATATGAAATTAAATCCGGAGAAATGTGCAATCGGTGTTGCATCAGGTAAGTTTTTGGGTTTTCTTGTTTCTAACCATGGTATTGAAGTGAATCCCACACAGATTAAGGCCATTGAAGAAATTCCTGACATGCTTACAAGTAGAAAAGAAGTGCAGAGGTTGACAAGAAGAATTGCAGCCTTGGGGAGATTCATTCTCACAAAAATGCTTTAAGTTCTTTTCAGCTCTTAAAAAGCAATATCAATTCGAATAGACTGAGGAATGTCAGCAGACACTCAAAAATATAAAGGCATACCTGTCAAATCCGCCATTACTCGCAAAACCAAAGGTTGGGGAAAGATTGCTCATCTACCTTGCTATCTCAGAAGTAGCGGTAAGTGCTGTTTTAGTCCGTGAAGACCAAGGTAAACAATCTCCGATTTATTATGTCAGCAAATATTTATTAGATACGGAGATGCGATATTCTCAATTAGAAAAGCTATCACTTGCATTAATCATGGCATCTAGAAAATTAAGGCCTTATTTTCAATGTCATCTCATCGCTGTAGTAACTGCTTATCCATTACGCGATATATTACATAAGCATGAGTTGTCAGGTAAGTTAGCCAAATGGGCTATAGAATTAAGTGAATATGACATCGTATACCAGCCTAGAACTGCGATAAAATCTCAAGTGTTAGCAGATTTTGTGGCTGATTTTAGCTAAGGAATGCAATTGGAAGCAGAAAAAGAATACAAGAGTTCAACGGCTCTAATATGGGAATTTGGACCTTATTCACTGATTGTTCCTCTAATGTGAAGGGTGCATGCTTGGGAATTGTTTTGGTACCACCTAGGGGTGAAACCATTCGACAAGCCATTAAATGTCATTCTATAACTAACAATGAGGCAGAGTATTAAGCTGTGATTGTAGGTTTAGAACTAGCACGAGAACTCGGCATTAATCAGATTGTGACCAAAAACGATTTGCAGCTCGTAGTTAATCAAATGCTGGGGACTTATACGGCCAGGGAAGCACGGATGCAGCAGTACTTAGAAAAGGTACGGGATCTGGTAAGGCAATTCCAAACCTGGAAAGTTATGCAAATATCAAGAGATGAAAATGTCGAGGCAGACGCCCTAGCCAATCCGCATCTGCAGCAGACGTGGCAAGCAATGAAAATGCGTCCGTACTTCATTTGTTTCATTCAGTGCTCGATCTAGACAAAAATAAGGTAAATTTTAATAACTTAACTTGGGATTGGAGGAACGAGATTGTTGCTTTTTTGCAGTATGGCACCATCCTTGAAGACAAGAAAAAAGCTCATGCGCTTCGGAAAAAGGCTGCTCGATATTATTGAAAGCAAGGCAATCTTTATCAAAAAATATTCGGTGGACCCATAGCAAGGTGTCTAGGGCCTTCATAGACGGAATATGTAATGAGAGAGATACACGAGGGGCATTGTAAAAATCACGCCGGAGGAAGATCACTGGTAAGAACCATAATTAGGGTAGGTTATTACTGACCTAAAATGGAAGAAGAAGCGGAAAATTTTATGGATAAATGTGATAAATGCCAAAGATACGGTAATAACATACATAGACTTGCAGAGTTGTTGCATCCGGTCAATGCACCGTGGCCATTTATGAAATGGGGAATGAATACCGTGGGTCCACTACCATAAGCAAAAGGACAGGTAAAATTCTTGCTTGTACTTACTGACTATTTTACTAAATGGGTGGAAGCGGGAGCCTTCAAAGTGGTGCGAGAAAAAGAAGTTAGAGATTTCATTTGGCGAAATATCATATGTCGATTTGGTGTGCCAAAGGAAATCGTGTGTGATAATGGCCCTCAATTTATAGGCGCATAAATTATAGAGTTTTTTCAAAGTTGGCAGATCAAAAGGATTACATCCACACCTTATCATCCGGTGGGTAATGGACAAGCCGAGTCAACAAACAAATTCATTATCAACAATTTAAAGAAGCGTTTGGAGGAATCCAAAGGTAATTAGCCAGAATTGCTACCTGGTGTTTTATGGGCATATCGCACAACAATAAAAATAAGTATGGGAGAAACACCATTTTTATTGGTTTATGGAGCTGAAGATTTAATTCCAGTTGAGATAGGAGAGCCAAGCACAGGGTTTACACAAGCGTCAGAATAGTCTAATGGCGAAGAAATGGGCATAAATCTTGATCGACTTGAAAGAAAAAGAGAAGTTGCAGTAATAAGAATGGCAGCACAAAAGCAGGTCATAGAACGATACTACAATCGAAAAGCATGCCTAACATTCTTCAAGATTGGGGACTTCGTGCTCAAAAAGGTTTTTCAATCTACGAAGGCAGCCAGTGCGGGAAAATTGAGTCCAACCTGGGAAGGACCCTACAAGATTCATGGTATTGCGGGAAAAGGAGCATACGAGCTGGAAACGATAGATGGCAAGATACTACCTTCGCACTGGAATGCCATTCACCTGAAGAGATACTATTTCTAAGGAATACTCATGGTCAGGTATCCATATTTTAAAATTTTATTTTTGAATTGTTAAAATTTTACTAACGATTTTAGATGATAGGCAAAAAAGCTAGCCCGTACTAAATGATGAATCACGACCTGCAAGGCACGTGGAATAAATTAACATTCCCGGTATAGGGTTACAACTATTCTGATAGAAATTCAGACGGGTTAAGCAGTCTTCATCTATAAACGCACCTCCGAGTCTCATGTGTTTTTTCTTTTCAAGAAAATGACCAAATGAGAGGAACAATCAAGTGCTTGAGACTTCATACTTCAACGCTCAAACACTTGAGGGACTATATAATATATGTGTATGAAGAAGGCAAAGAAGATTGGGAAATAATCAAAGTTCAAGCCTGAGAAGTTTACTCATTGAGTGAGAGCAAAGTCATGAGCTAAAGCCAAAGAAAAACCTTATCATAGTTAGGATAAAGGCAATGTACTAAAACGGGTTATAAGTAAAAACCCTGTATTCATTTTCTTTTTTTGAAATCTGTTATAAGGAAATCAGTTACGAGAAAGTTATAGAAGTAATTCAAATACATGTAAAGTGTTATTTAAAACTTGACAAAGTTCAAATAAAAACTTGTCGAAGTTATTCCAAAAAACATGTGTATTCCTATTTCTTTTATCGTATATTAACATCATTATGAAGTTGAGACGTCTTCTTCATTAAGTGTTGAACATAAAAGGGACCTCTTTTATAAAATTCATGATTAATTCAAGTATTCATGAAGTTAACATAAGCATTTTTGAAGAATAAAAATGCAAGTTATTCCGTAAGTCCTTAAAAATAAAAGCAAGAATAAACAAAGCAGAAGTTCAAACAGCAGCGGGAACTTCTTAATATTAAAGAGTTTAGACTAAGTATAAATTTAGTCATAAACCAAAAGTTGTTTATACAAAGTGCCCCATAAAAGGACTGGGGATTTAACGTTTCCAACAAATCCTTAAAAAGATCAAGGGTCACAATCACAAACCACCAAAAAGAAAAAAAAAAAGAATTCAAACAACATAAAATTTTCACTGAGAAGATGAAGGGATTGAAGAAGGGTCATCAACGGCAACGGGCTCAACTTGACTTGAAGGAGTGGGGATACCTATATTATCTTCAACATTTTCAGAAACTTCAGTCACGGGAGAAGAAAAATCTTGGTTCTGCTGAGTCTTCTCAATAGTCTCTTTGATCTTGGCTAACTCAGATTTCAAGTTAAAATTCTCCTGGCTAACTTCAACGAAGGTATCATGGCGAGAATTTAAAAACGCCCAACTCACTTCAATGGCTGTTTTATCTTCAAGGATCTCATAATCTCTTTCCCAGTCAGCAATTTCATTTCTTAACTTTTCATTTTCAGCAAGGTAGATTCATAAGAACTTTGAAGAGAAGCGTGGGAACTCTCTAAAGAGCAAACCTTATCAGAAGATACCCGGAGTTTTTCTTGAGTTTGAGTCAAATTTTGTACGAGTTCACCAGCATATGCTTCTTTTTCACTCAAGAGAGCTCTCAACTCTCTAACTTCTTCACTTGCCTTGGACAATTGCTCGAAAAAAAAAGGTTTCCAGACGAGCCTTTTCCTTACTTGCTTGATTTGAAGAAGCTTTTTCAATTGCCAATTCTGAAGTCAAAGCCCGTGCCTGCTGCTCTAAGGTACTTTTACTTTATTCTAAAGTTTCCATGTCGATCTGAAGATTTTTACACCATTCCTTCCAATTATCCGCCTCCACTTGGTAGTCACGCACTAATTGCTCTGAGAGGGCAACCCTTTTCATAATCTCCGTGCCAATTAGATTGACCTAGAAAAAAGAGAGGGGAAAAAATAAGAATCCTGAAGATAGAAAAATGACAAAGTAAAGCTTGAAAAGGAATACCTTTAAAGAATCATGCACTATATTATTCATCAAGGTCACAGAACTATGGCTATCAAACTTAGCTCTCTCAACCGGACCAATCAAAGGCTTTAGCCACACGTCAGCTTGACTTGATTTCCTTAAAAGGTTACCCTCAGCGGGGACTTCAATGGTAACTCGCCTCATATCATCATTCCTACTTGAAGAACCAACCTCTGTGTAAGGAGTAGTTGAAGGAGGAGTAGTCGAGGGTGGAACTATAGAAGCAGTCATAATATCCCGGGGAGGAACGATAACGACCACGACCAGCAAAGGAGGAATCACAGGAATGGGAGTAGAAAAAGAAGCAAGAGGTGCTTCATCAGAAATCGGACCAAAATTTTCACCATCAAACCCGCGGTTAAAAAGTTGCTCAATTGAATCATGAGCACCAACGGGGACTTCATCATCAAGAATCATCACAGGGGCTTCAATAAACTCGGTAAGAGGAATAGAATGAGGGGGGATGCTTCATCATCAAAAATGATTCGCCTACGAGCTTGTAGCCTTTTTACTAAGGAACCCTCATCTTCCTCTTCTTCAGAATATTGGCCATTAGCAGCTTTCCTTTTCGATGAAGAACCCAAGATTATCTCTTGGGCTCTTTCCAAAGAAATGCGAGAAGCCACGACCGCCTCGGCACTAATACCTCGAACAGCAAATCCTGATAAAAAGAAGGATTAAAATAAGTTCGGGAAAAAACAATAAAAAGTTAAATAAAAAAACTCTTACTATGAGTCACTTTCCAACCAAATTGTTGGGAAAGATGCTTCCAAGATCTACCCTTCATTGGGGCTGTATTCAGTAACCTTCCAACCCAACCATGGAAACTGGGAATTTCTTCAACAATTCCCATGGTTGCAAAAAAAGAAAAAGGAAAATGAGAATAGAGATAATCAAAATTGAAGAAAAAGGTATGAGAAAGTTATTAAAAAAGAAAACTCACGTGCAAAATTCCACTTCTTGGGGAAGGGATATTTTCATCACCCACTAAACCCACGGTGGGGGCAGCAACAAACCTGGCGTACCAGCCATGGTCTCTGTCATCTTCTGGACTAACTAGAACTCTTTTGCTCCTAGCTACTAAAGTAAAAACGCCTTGGCGGAAAAGTTTGGGAGAGTAAAGGTGAATTAAATGAGCAAAAGTGAAAGGCACACCGGCCATGTTTGTCAAATGACTCAAACAGGAAACAACCCTCCACACTATAGGTCCAATTTGGCTTAAGCAAACATCGAAAAAATGACAGAATTCGAGAATAAAAGGATCAATAGCAGGTTTTGATCCTAATGTGAAAGGGTATGTATAAACAAAGGAAAACCCAATTAAATAAGAGGTAATTCTTTGATTCGCGTTGGGAATTATGATAGGGAAGTCATGACTCCAATGACAGTCTTTACGAACTAAAGAAATCAGACCCTCTGTAATCCGAGTTGGATAGATATCAGCACGATCTAAAGAGGATACTTGATTTCTAAGGGACTCCTTGTTATTGTAGAAAGATAGTTCTGCAGGAACTATTTCTTCTACTGTAGGTTCACGAACAGGTTCAGCGGGTTCCTTACCCCTGGAAGAAGATCTTTGTAAGAAAGAACCTTTGGTTCTAAAGGAAGGACTGGAACTAGATGAAGGAAGAGAAGAACCACGTACAGAAGAAGACCCTAAATTACGAAGTCTACCTCCTCTTCTACTCCTGCTAGGGGAAAGAGGGAAGTTATCAACTATGGGGACTCTTCTAGGGTTAGAGTTTGGTGAAGACATGATAGTACGAGGAAGAAGCAAATAAAAATTCAAGAATTGAATACTCAGAGTACTTTATGTGATAAGGATAAAGACGAAAACTATATTTATACTAGGAAACAACCGTCAAAGGAAAAGGTGCAATGATGGAAAGGTCATAATGAGAACCGTCGCTTCGTGATTAGTGAAGCCGTAAAAAAGCCCTAAAAAGTGCTACAAAGTTGCAGAGCCAATAAAAGGGTGCCACGTGTAATAAGCATTAAATAGAAGTGACAATTGAAGCGTCGATTTTACCGTAGCATTAATAGTGGCAACATTCCCGTTTTAATAAAATGCACTTCCCAAATATTCAATTAATGAATAAATGGTAAGTGGGGGAACTATCTGTATTGGAAAAATCGAGTTACATATTAAAGTGACTGGAAGATGACGTGTCATGACATGAAGGCTAGTTAAAGAGTGATGATTGACAAAGAGGCACGAGTTGCAATAGATACGAATAGAAGGTACAAGTAGAGGCACGAACAGTTATTCAAAAGACTCAACGCTCGTACATATTTATACTCAAAAGTTAAGGAGAATGAATCTGACAGCATAAGAGAGTACAGATACAGTATTTAATAAGCAGTAAATACTAAAAACGTTATAGAATCTGTATTAAATTACAATGATTATGTAACGTAGCATTTAATGCCTTTAATTGTCTATAGTGGCCTAATTATAACAAAGGCAAAACGTATATCTTTAAGATAGCTATAAAAAGGAGAGAATGGATCATTTGTAAGGACACGAAAGATCATCTGAATATACTGGTTTACTTTGTTTTCTTCTGTCTATCTTATTGTTAGCAAAATCACTTTCATTTATTCAGCTTTGATTATCAGTAACCCGTGTTTTTCTAAATTAAAGCTTTGACTGAAATTCCACTTTTTGATTAAACAAAAACTTCAGCTACTAGAATGCTTAAGTTCAGCAATTACAAACAAAAATTTCAGCACACTTGGTTAAGCAATTTTTGCTACTTCAGGCCCGTCTACTAGAATGCTGAAGTTTGCGTGATTGCTTTTGCTACTTCAGGCCCGTATGCTGAAGTTACACGAAAAGTGAGTACGCTTGCAATTTTTTTGCAAAACGGGTACAAGTTAAAACGTGACCTAAAAAGCGGGTTATAAATGCAAATGCCACTCCTATTTGTATTAGAACTCCAACGCCAAAGCCACGCCTTAAATGTTTGTTTACAGAAAGATTTTGCCTAAAATTTAAAAGAAATTGCCTTTTAGCTTAATTTCGTTCAACATTGGTGTTGGCAAAAATGTTTCTTTGTCTGAGAACCAGTAGCAATGGATGTTGTTCTAATTAATTTCTCGGATTAACTAAAAACAAAAAATAATTAGGCTTGCAGTAGGCAGAAGGAAGTAGATGAAAATCAGGAAGATGAGGAGTGGATCATTGGACGCCATCTAATATTGTTTGTTCGTTGAAAATCAGGAAGATGAAAAGTTCCAACGTTTACGCACACAAAGCAAATTGTAAACATCATGAGTAGGGAGTTGTATGGACATTATAGTTCTTTTGGTTTTGTGATCCGATAAGAGACATCGATTTATACTATTCAAAACTAAAGCAAGTTTTTCAATAGTACCCTTAAAATTCTTTTTGGATTATTCTAGAATAGAGTCTGTTCATAACAAATTAAATTTTAATGACTAGCAGTAACTTTTCGTGCTCTTTATTAGTTTCTATTTTAAAGATCAAATAAGTGTATTCATAATATGAACGTGAGTGTAAGATTAAATCTATTATTTTTTTATTGTTGACACAGAATATATATATATATATATGTGTGTGTGTGTAATGACGATACTATTGCATTTTTTCCCACATTAATGGCTTTATTCGGTATTCTTGTATTTAATTTTTATATATTTAATGTAGTGTTCCTTCATATAAATGATAGATTAAAGATTTACGTGCAACGCATGTACATAGAAGCTAGTACTATATTAAAAGTACGAATGTCCTTAGCGAAATGTTGTCCGTCTTTTTTACCCTTTAAAAATGAATTTCACATTGGACAAAATTATAATTGTATTTATTATTTTCCTAATATGTAGAACTTTAAAATCAATTAAATTTTATTTATTAAATCGTTCCTTATTTGAATTATATAAAAACTCTTAATATTTAGGAATTTAAAATTAATTAAGATTTTACTTCTATAATTTTTTTCCTTATTTAAATCGTATGACTATTACGATTCTAAGTTTTTAAAACATTAGGAACAGTAATGAAAGCTTTTCTTCGAAACATTTGTCTTAGAATTAAACACTTGAGAATTGTGAAGTATATTTTTAAGAATATCTTGTATTATTTTTTTAATGTTTAGATATTAGTTTTTAATCAACTTTAAGAGATGTTTTCCATCAAATATAAAATTAATTCGGGAAAGAAGTATTCCAGCAAATATGAAACCAATTGTGATAGCTTTATTAACATTAGTGTATTACTATATATTATAATATTTCATAAACTTTATTTTAGACATATTAAATTAAATTTTATAACTTTTTAGCGCGAGCAATTATTTTAGACATATAAAATTTAATATGGTCTAATTGTCACTTTTTATAGGTATCACGTACCACTTGTCATATTTTGCAAGCAAACATTTAAATAACTTGAAAAGACTTGAATATAATCGATGAGCATGTCTAAAGAATATTTTTAATTCTAAGCCACTAAAATTTGTTAAATTCTAAAATTTTAAGGAGCCTAGAGGTGAAGAAAAGAAAAGGAAATAATATTCATTAAACATGCCCTAAATCATTAGAAGCATAAAAATAAAATAAATATAGCAGAGAAGGGAAAATCAAACTTTAAGTGGGAGATAAAAGTACTAATTAATAAGAGAGAAGAAAATTTTATCATAATTTATTCACTCATTCGAACAACCTTAACCAAATTCAAAAAAGTATATAGTTTAGAATACTTTACTAAGGATAATATACATACTATATGGTATATAGAACACTTGATACTTGGGTTAGTATTTTTTTACTCCAAGAACATCGTCTATAAAGAGATATTAGGTCAGATACAAACATAACATATCATATTATCTTTATAAAAATATATTAAATACAAAAGTTATATAATTAACCTACATAAATTTTTAATTTTTGCTAGTTCAGAAGATACTCAATAACTCTGCATTCAACTATTTCGCCAATGTAACATTTATTTTTCAATTTAAATAAATATTATATTTATCTCGACGTCAATTGTTATTGCACATAATTTATTCTTATTCTTAATTTTATTCATTTTTTTAATAGACTCAAAAAACACGTGCAACGCACGTACACTAAAGCTAGTTATAAGAAAAAAGAACATCTCCAATTTTCTTTTCTTTTCAAATACCTTCTGTTTTATGGTGTAATATAACACCTTCGTTTCATGTCGCATATACACGAAAGTAATGTTCTAATAGAAAATTACCAAATTAGGCCAATATAAGGCTGGGTGAACCGGGAAGCTGGTAGTCAGTCACTAGTCAATGCATCTAGAAGATATGAATTTAACAAGACTAACTGACTAAGCACTCAAATTTGCATGTTATCTATATTCCTCAAGAAACTGCAACTGTAAGCAAAAAGGAGTTCGAATTTTCATGGATGATTTTATGTCGTAAGCAGGCCTCAAAAGATAATCACTTGAACTATCTCCATTTGCTCCTACATTGTCTTCGTTAATGTAATTCAGAGTAACTAGATTCCACCTATCAAGAAATTATTTACCTCAAATTAAAATGGATTATGAGTTTCTGAAAAATGTCAATCAAAAGCGGATGACAATGCTTTATATCAGACGGACAGATAACATTTGATCAACCAAAAAAATATAATACAATAAACAATGACAAAACAAGAACGAAATACCCATATCGATACAATAAAAAAGGCAACTGGGCTTCTCATCAGCTCAGCTGCTATCTGAAGATGATTTATTATCATTTAGAGTTTCAACCTCAGAGAAATATACTGGCTTAGTGCTCAAATTTCTGCATAAAAATGATTAGAGTGAAATCATGGAATTTTATCTGGATGCTTGAAGGCTTGAAAGGTAGAAACGGATCATTCCGCAAGGATCCAAGCACACAAAATGAGTTTGGAAGAAATGATTTCAAATCGTTATCCCTGATTTGATATTTCCTTTTTATAAGAGCTAAATTCTATTTTCCACTTCTTGCTTAAGTTTTAACAGAGTCCTTCAAGGAAATAAATGAAATAATTGCAAGAAACATTAACCAAACGGAAGTTATGACGACGGTATTAAGCAATCTAGATCTTGTCAAGTCGTCAATATGGCCATACAGATAAGGAGAAAGGATTTCAGTGTCATTTCCCCCAGGTATATTTCACGATATTTAAAACGAATATGCCATGACAATCTACGCTTTTATACCAGCTACCGTATTGTTCTGATGATCTCGTACTACCATTGAAAGGAAAAAATTCCTAACTCAGGTTCCATATACCAGGTAAAATAATAACATAGTTATAGGAAAGATAACTAAAACACTTATCGCCCCATATAATTCTTAGTTCAGATTTTGCGAAACATAAAATAGATACAAGTACAAAAACAATCAAGCAGCAAAAGAAATTACCTTAATGCCAATGCCTTCAACAAGCTTAAGTTGAATGGATCCCATAACGGTTCCTGAGAGCATCTATGGCTTTCTCAACGGATTGTGACAGCTCGGGGATGGTTTGTTTGCAAACTGTAAAGTATGTCAACAAGTTTATAAGATGTTCATCCGAATCCGAAAGGCAATTCAGAAGAATTTACTACACTTTTGGCCAAGCCAATAAAGAAAGAATTAGAAAATACAGTCAATTACTTCATCTGCTTATCGTATTCAAGGTTATTATTGTGTTCGATTGTCAAAAACTTGCAGCATATAGTTGCATTTACTAAAAAGCATATCCTCATAGTTGGCAAAAGGCTAAGAACTTACGACGAGATCCACTAGCTTGAAGATCTGCCATGAATGTAGAATATGAAGCCTAGAGAGGAAAAATTAAATTAACTAACGGTAATGGCACAACAATTGAGATTAAATAGGAGCAGACTTGTTAAAGGCAATAGCAGATAATGGAAGATTTACCTTCATTGCCTCCCTGCCTTCGCTGAATCGGTCAGACATCTTTTTGTACTCCTTTTCTGCTTCATCTGCCACTTGATGGCATCCTTGTGTCTGAATCTGTTTAATTACCCAAATATTAAAAGGAAAATAAAGAAATAACAAATTTACAACAGATATGAAAAGGCTCTGGTATGTGGAATATGCTATATTATCTGAATGACTCTGTCATGGATGGTTCTTCTAGCCCTTTTAATTTGCTTAAGAAGTTGAAGTTACAACATAACAATGTAGAGAGCCAACGAAAGAAAACTACTTACACTAAAATTAAAACCCAAGTTCAATGGAATTATGAAACAATGAAAAATCATGTAGCAACAACGATTTTCCTTAATTTTATTTATCCAAAGCTTGATGGAAGCTTGAAAAGAATGAGATCAGCTTACAGCAGACAAACTTCTAATCCTTGTTTACTTTATTTTAGGCCAATAACTCAAAACTGACCTAATCTCATAGAGCTTATAAATGTTTTTTTTTTGTTTCTAATTTCAGTAACAAAACTAAGGTGTTAAATCTAGATGCTCTTTCTTACTCAAATGACATGATTGAAGACCATTACTTTGCATTTAACAAGCTACAGGTTCTATTATAGTGTTCCCAATGTGATATATCTGGTTATTTTCCATCAAACAAATCGCGGACAAGATCATTACTTCATCGGAAAAGGAAACTCATATCTCCTGCAAATCTGTTATATATCCTGTATACAGGTAAAACCGAGCCCGATGCTCGATCGGGCACCTGAAGCAATAGACCGGAGTCGGCACATCTGTATCTGAGTAGAAATCGAAGTCACGGATAACACCTGTCTCGATATCAAAGTTCAGGGCTCGATCTAATGTCCAACATAGTTAGCCGAATCGGGATATGATAAATATCGGACTCGAAAGCAATATCAAAGCCGGCCATCGAAATCATCAGACTTGCCCTCGAGTTTGTCGAGGACATAACCGATCCTATTCTCAACGGCCTCGAAGATAAGACCTGCCAGCTCAGTCGACATAGATCCGTAACTAATCATTATGGCATAAATCACGGGATTGGCCAAAAAGAGAGCCAATGGTCCACTAAATCAAGATTATTATTTCTTATAATATATTACCTAAAAAGGTAGATTCTGCCCCAATAAATAAGAGGGGACTGAGTTACTCATGGGGACATTGTAATAGATATCAAAGCAATATACTGTTAGTTTTGGCTCCAACTCATTTTTGCTCTGTCTTTCATAATCTCATTATCATTGGCTAAAGGGAAATCAATCTCATAAGGCTAAGGTTTGCTCAATTTGTGAAGGTTGTATCTATCTTTCTACAGTTTATTTCTACGTTAATCTAATTTCTCTCCCTTGTATCAATTTATATCACGTATCCTTAGAACCGCGTATAAATTCAATTGTTATCTGATTTTAAGGGTAAACATATCCTCTTCCAATAAAGTGCAGCAAAATATTCTGGTTCATTTTTTAAAATCAAAGCACAAAAACTGCACTAATTGTCGTACAAAATGGACAAATGATTTGGTATTTTAACATTGGAATCTCACTCAGAAGATCCTAAATTAACACTTCAGTGCTATATATCGCTATGTCAACAGACAATTTCCCAGAACTTGGCGTTAAGCTTGAATATTTGTGAGGGCCAAGAAATCTAGATATCCTATGCAAAGTATACACATTTCAGTCCATCATTGAGCCTATTCATATTTAGCAAAAAGAACAGCTTTACTATGCTTAAAGCTTATCTACCTGGCACTAAAACAGTTCTGAGAGGAATACTTATAACAAATCTAAGATTCTGAGTAAATCAGAATACAGTAACCATCCGTCGGATGATTAAACTTTGATAGTCGGGAATGATCTAGAACATTCACTATTCAACTTATTGAGATCATTACACTAAGTTTCTTACACCTAACTTCTTAGAAGCTGCATCTCAAAACGCAAAAGCAACATCAAAACAGAGAGAACAACAATTTGTTTCCGGTACAACTCATGCAAGTTCTTAAACTAGATCAATAAAGCGGAAGCAGCTGACAGATCACCGAATTGAGAAATTTTGCTGGAAATCACCACATATCACACATAAATACACACACACACATACATATTTACGTATGCATAAGGGCTAACTCCACCACTGACCTAAGCACTAGCAAATGGCAAGAGCTTATGCTCTAAAGTAGAAAGATGAAACACAGAAAATCACGAATATAAAGTCATCTTCATGAATCATGATCTATGGTTAAGTGTGTAAAACACACACACACACATACAGAGAGAGAGAGAGAGAGAGAGAGAGAGAGAGAGAGACCTTGAGACGTTTCTGAAGGCGAGACTGAGAAGCCTCGAGATCCTTAAGAATCTCCATATGCGATCGCTCAACCTGGCGCTTAATAGAGTCCAATCGAGACGATGCGAATTCCTTCAGATCCGCAATCGTCTTCAGATTTGTGACCGACACAGGGGAACCACCGGCAGGCTTCACCTGCTCCGGACTTGAAATATTGAAGCTCTTCTTTCCAGTTGTCCTCTTCTTCTTCTTCTTTGACGATGACGATGTCGGCGTAGCGTTGAACATATTGAAATTGAACTCGAATGGCTTCGGAGACTCACTCATCGACTGGACAGGACTTCCCGCCGATGACTTCCTCGTCGATCTCGATCTCAATCTCTTCTTCTTCTCTTCTCGAAGTTTCTCTCTGAAATGCAAATGACTGCTGCTAAGTTGAATTTGGGGCTTTTATACTGGCGGGTATATTCAAAATTTGAAATTGCCACGTGGAAGTGAAGCTCGAGAAGCCGCTGATCTGATATATCGTGCAAATCATAATAAAGTACACGCAGTAGATACAAAATGCAAAGAATTCAAAAAAAAAAAAAAATACTTTAAATATCCATGTAAAATCAATTTTTACCTCCATGGCAGCAAAATTATCCAATTTTTTTATGTTATAAAAACATCTTTTGGTTATAACGTGATATTTTACTAGACATGAATTCGTAGAAAAATCTCTCATTTTTTTTAAATTTTAATGAAATTTTATGATTCAATATTCTCAAATGGATGTTGTTTGACCAAAAAGTGTTGAACCTTATGATTAAATCAATTAATAATGAGAAGAAGGATAAATCTTAGTTAAGCATAATCAACTTCAGATCTAAAAGTATATAGAGATCATGATTGGAAAGCAGAAACATTCTTGACTCATTAATGTTACAATCTTATTTTTTGGTTAGAAAAAAGAAATAATTTACATCCTTCACCGGAAGAGATTGTAGGAGAAAGAGTAGGGATGAGAAGTCCCCCTTTTTCCGAGAATCCCCTTCTATATATAGTTCTTGGAGTCTTACTGTGTTCTTCGACCAATGTGCTTTCGTATGACGGCCTCCTTCGGCGTTATTCGAATACCGCCTTTACTTGTCACACACTCTCTATGATTTGATTGGTATTGATCGTGATGCTTTTCATTATTTCGCCATCTGGACGAGGTCCCAGCTTGGTCGATCACTATGGTCAGATTTTGACCCATACAGATGTGTATCTTTAGAATTGGGAAAGTGAAATTTCGCATGTTTATTATTTCTCTATCCAATTTTAATTCAAAAAAGAAATTTGGATTAGTTCAAAATATTCTCACTTTTTCCATATTTAAAAGAAATTTCTACAAACAATATGGAATAATAGTTAATATAATATCAAGTTACATGTCTTTGGGAATGCATCTAGCCAACAATTATTCCACTAAAATATCAAAATTTTATTCTCACATTTTCCTAATGTATGAAGACTTTTCCTATGGTAATATGGTATAATATTAAATCTGAAAATTGTCATTATTTCTATCAAGTGGTAAGAATATTAACAGTCACAAAGGTGGGATAAGGTCTGCATGCATTCTACCCCAAGACCTTATTTGGTGGGATTACACCGGGTATAATATTGTTATTGTTGTTGGTAAGAATAATGATAGCCACGTCGAGTGAAAAGCAACACCCTTTATCTCTAACCCATTTTAAGTCATATAATATGGTGGTTTAATTTTGAAGTTGCAATATGGCTAACATTTTGGCTTCTTGAGGGGTCCACCATGTGATCTATATTGGCACATGCTAAATTCACTTGCTGGCAAATTCAACTTGGGGACCAAGTTTTGTCATTGTGTGGTGGGAGATTAAAATTCTACTGTAGCATTCTTTGAGCCCAAGGCTTTCTTACCTATAAATAGAGGAGTTTCTCCTCAGTTGAAGACACACCAAATTCTACAACTTTTCACTCTTGTCTTTCTTTCTCCTCCTTTATTTATTAAGAGTATTTTGTAAGAGAGTTGAGTGTTGGGAAACACTTGTGTGAACCTTTTCTTTGGAGTGATCTTGTGAGGTTATTCTTTCGGGGTTATTTGGGACTAATTAGAGTATTTACTCTAATTTTGTACTCTTGTTGGTATAGTAAAATTGCTTCTGTCCGCTTGTGGACGTAGGTCTCCTTGACCGAACCACGTTAAATTTGTATCTTCTTTATCTGCTTTAATTACCGTTATTATCAACTTCTATTGTCTTTGTTATTGTCATTATAACGTTGTTTGGCTAAATTCAGCACTACTCAGGTTCCCGATCCTAACAAATTAGTATCAGAGCCGGATCTAACCGGGTTAGTTTAAATAGCCAAAATGACTCTAATAAAGACTTATGTTGAGAAATTTGACCAAGTACAAACTTTGAAATGTGACAATTAAAGATGGAATCTATCCTAATTCAGGATGGCATAGATTTGGCACTACAAGAAAAGAAGAAGAAACCGGAAAAAATGACGGACGAGGAGTTTGCCGTCATTGACAAAAGGCAAAAACAGGTATCATTTTAAACTCTCAAATGAGGTTTTACGTGAAGTTGCTACAGAAAGCTCAGCCAAAGGCATATGGGAAAAGCTGAAAACCCTATATATGAAAAGAACAGTAGAAAATAGGCTTTACATGAAGAAAAAACTCTACACTTTTCGTATAGCTGAAGGTACCTCTATACTTACACCTCTTGATACTTTTGATTCTCTTCTTATGGATTTAAGTAACATAGATGCTGAAATCAAAGATGAGGATCAAGCCGTATTATTGCTTGTTTCTTTACCCCAGTCGTTTAAGCATATAAGAGATACTATGCTCTATGGAAAGGATAATATCTCTTATAAAGATATCAAATCTATTTTGAAATCAAAAGAACAAATAGATAGAGATATTACTGGGGAAATGAGTAGGAACCAAGGGGAAGGCTTGTTTGTAAGAGGTAGATCCAATAAGAAAGATTCAAGTAGTAACAGACATAAATCAAGGTCAAAATCCAGATATAAAAATGTCATGTGCAAATACTGTTATAAGAAAGGCCACATTATTTCTGAATGCTTTAAGTTGAAAAACAAAGAAAAGCATACAGAAAAGAAAAATGAGCACAAAGATATTGACACTGCCGAAGCAAGTGTAGCTGCCGATAAGACTGAGGGAATTATTTTTTTAGCAACTAATAATAGTTTCAAATCTAACAATGAGTGGATTTTAGATTCGGGTTGTTCTTATCATATGTGTCCCGATCGGGATTTATTTACTACATATGAAGCTATTAGAGGCGGAGTTGTCTTGATGGGCAACAATGTTGCCTTACAAAGTTATTGGAAAAGGTACAATCCGAATCAAAATGCACGATGGTATGTGTCACGCCCCCTTTTTCCCTCTTTGCATCGGAAAATCGAGTTTATGATATTTTTTTGGGGTAGGACTACTCATTCCTTTTGGGAACTGGGTTTGCATTTGAAGAGTCGTCACCTAATGATTTAAGGTGCATTAGGACACCTATAGGGTTCATTTCTAAGTTTGTTTGATAACCAGAGGTAGGGTAAGGGCTTGAAATTATCCTAAGGGGAAGGTGTTAGGCACCCCTCAGGATCCACTAGTGTGGTTCCCGGCCAGACAATTTTGTGAATTTTGTACAATTAGCAAACAGACAAGTATAGGCTCAAGTAGTAGGGGATTTAAGTTTAAACACATAAGACTTCGAAAACAATTGTTAAAAAGCGAATTTGAAAAAGGAGTTACATTTTACAAATACTTGAGAATGTAAAGGGAAACAGGGGGTCCTAGGTTTATTTATAATATGGATCACATCAATGGATACCCGATATGATACTCCTCAGAAGAGGGGATGCACGTGGTATTAACGCACCGGTCATCATATCTATATCTACCCTTCCCACCCCGTTAAGGTACTAAAGCGCGAATTGGTCTCGACCTCTATTGCATGCTATTACCCGTCCCGTTCCTATCAGTCCCGGAGGAATTTAGGACTACTATTCCTATAAAAGGGAGGATTTTAGGCTGACTCTTAGGTTTTAAAGGTAAAAGGCTAAGGCGACATACAAAACACGTAGGACTGCATATTAAGGGAAACATATAAACAAATAAGAGGCTCATATATACCTCCGTAGACATTACACATAAATAGCATGACTTAAACACAGTTAGGGTCATAATTTAAAGTACTAAGGCAGGGTGTTTTAATTGTTGAAGTGGACCAATTTATTACATAACTCAGATAAGAAGTCTGAATCAGACATGCCTGCTGGTTGTAGCAGTTGCCAATTAAACAAAGGCGGATTCAGTTTTATCATTATTACCTAAGGCTTGACTAAGTGTGTATTGGTGATGTTCTATAAGCATGATGTCTATTACTGATTAAGAAGGCAGCAGAGCAGTGGTTAATTTTTTAAACAGGTGATTTGGATCCTATAGGCATGCTTTCTAAACCGTATTAATGAAAAGAGTAGGTTGTTTATACTGATTCAGAACAGTACGAGTCAAACTGATTTTTTAACTAAACTGGTTTCAGATCCTATAGACATGATCTCTATTGTCGCTGATTTTAATTCCTACAAGTACAGTATCTAAATATTAAAGGTTGACTCTGGTCCTATAGGCGTGGTATCTAATATTAAAGGCTGATTTGGGTCCTATAGGCATGGTATCTAATTGAACGTGAAATGAAGCAGGCAGGATTTATTTGATCATATCGAAACTCCTATATGCATGATTTCTATAAAAATATTGATTTTAATCTTATAGACATGATGTCTGATTATAGCCATTTATATTTCCTATAGGCATGGTGTCTAAGTGTGGAAGTAAAACATGCAAAATTTATTAAACAAATCCTATAGGCATGTTATCTACCCTTCTAATAGCTAAAGCATGCATAATCACCCCATCCCTTTTCACTAGCCAGCCCCCAATATTTGTTACAAATTATTACAGACCAAAAATGACGAATTACATCTGAAAAGTGCAAAATAAGGAGTTACAACCATAGGAAGCTTGATTCTTGACTTCCTCTCTGAGTTATGGAATAAACTACCTCAAATGCCAATGATGTTCAAAGCCCTTCTCATACCTGGGTGTGTCAAAGTTCCCTAAGGGTCTCAAGGGACCCCGGGCAGTGCTTACACCCAGGTTTGCATAACCAAATAGACATGAGTGTAGTGTGGAATGGCCAGCCCTTATGTGTCCAAGTTCAGAGTGAGCTCAAGGGTTCCAAGGCAAGGCTCACATAAGAGGGGTAGAACCTAGGTTCTAAGAATATAGTGGAAGTGCAGAATATAGAGACTTATTTAAAACGGGGTTGAAAATAGTAAATGGTAAGGGTGATTTGAAAACAGTAGTAGCAAAACTCAAACTACACAAAATCAGTAGTAACACAAAGGGGTCAAGGGATTTTGGGAATACATTGTATGAAGCATATGACCCCAGAAAGGGTTAGGTTTGGGTCATGCACAATAATATCTGATGCTAACAAGCCCACAAACCAGCTAGAGAACACAAAATACATAGAGGAGATATGGAGGTTTGGGATTCATAAGTCAGCAAATCACATAACAAGTTACTGACAGAGTATATACATAGGGAAATAGTAATTTAAAAGGGGGGGGGGAACATATTACAACATGCTAGTAATGTAATTTGACTACATAAACATAAGCAGAAGTAGGCAAGAAGGAAAGAAACTGAAACAGCTAAAAAAACTTGTTGTTGTTGAAGCTAAAATTAACTAGGACATACCAGTTGAGAAGCAAAGTGCAGAAAGGAAAAGTAGGGAAAAAAGAGAAAGTTTTGAGTGTAAGTGTGTGTGTTCTTGAACTCAATTGTTCGTGTCTTTGAAAGAAGAGGGGTGGGTATTTATAGTTTTGAAAACGAGTGAAGAAGAAATAAAGCCTTAAAGACAAACATGGAAATAATCATAATCAGAATCAATTAACACAAGTGGTTCCCTTTAAGTAAGGAATCACCATTTAACGGATAGTAGAAGGTTTAATTAAGGAAAGAAATCAGTTTAGGGACAGACTGATTATTGCCATATAAGGGGCAGTAAAAGCATGAAGTAAATAATCAAGTCTAAGTACAAAATAGGCTTATTTTGGGAAAGGATTTAGCAAGGTAAAACATCAGAGTAAAGGAAAGGAATCAATTAATTTAATCAAGCGAGTGAAATTAGGGTTCATAAAAGAAAAGTTTTTGCAATCAGTCACAAGATCAAGATCAATCAAGGAAGAAACATGATTCTGCACTTCAGTATATAAATAGAGTGAACAGAAGCATCAGACATGCGAGGCCAATCAAATTGACAAAAGAGATAACGCAGGCATACAATAGCAACAGGGTAAACTAGGATTCAGTAGTAAGAAAAATATTTGGAGCACAGTAGTCACGTATGTCAAATAGTCACATAGAATCAACAGTGAAGAAAACATAGCAACAAGTAAAGAGAATCAGAAACAAGTAAAGGTCTCACAGTATCAAGTGAGGAAAAACTTTTAAGAAATTAGGGTTTCGACAATAGTTGAGTTTTAGAGATGATAAGAACTCAAAATCAAACAAGTCAAACAAGCAAAAGAGAGTCAGCAATAAAGAACAAGTACACATTTAATCAAACAGTTTCAGAACTCGGATAAGACTAAAAGGAACTATGGTTTTTTAACATGCTTAAATAGATAGAAGAACAACATGAGAAAGTCGTTTTAAACATAGAAAAATCACAAACAACATTAAAATTAGAGAAGAAATCTTTTGAAAAACTTAAAGGAAAACCCTAATCGTCGAAAAAATGAAGAGTCGTTTTGAAAGAAAAGTTGAAGAACTTTCGAGAAAACACTTAAGAAATTTATAGTAAGTACAGATCCAAGGTAGATCTGAAAGAAATTGAAAGATATCGAAGATTAGGGTTTCATAAAACCCAGAAAAGGTGAGAAAGGCCTTGAAAGTTACCGATCTAACCAAGAAAGTCAAGGATTTGACTTGAACGGCCATGGCTGGCCGGAGAAGGACCAGAGATGAAGGTTGGGCAAGGACTGGACCGGATTCCTTCGAGGACTGGCCATGAAACCACAGAAACAAACACCCAGGAGCCATAGGAGGCCAATACACATCTCTAGTAGCCATGGGAGGCCATGGATTAGGCAGGGATTGTGGTAGATTAGGGTGGGATTAGATGGAGGCGACTAGGGTTCATGTGAGGTTTCAGAGAGAGTTGAGAGAAGAGGGATTCAAGAGCGGTGTTTGGTGAAGAATGAGGTAGGTTTAGGGGTCTTTCAGGGTTAAAAATGGTAAGGGCGAATATTGGCCGTTGATCTGAATGATCAACGGCCTGGATTAAAGAGGGTAGGTAGGGAATCCGGGTTGGGTCGTTTAATTGGGTTAGGGGTCGGGTTTGAATGGAAATTGGGCCAGGGAAATTGGGTTTAATTTGGGATCAGACTTAGGCTAAAATTGAAATGTAATTGGGCTATTATTTAAATAGCCAATTTTCCCTTTTAAAATTATACAAATAGTAAATTAATTCTGAAAATAAATTGAAAGCACTAACATGATTTATAGCATATAATTAACAATTTAAAAATACAGGACTTAACTTTATGAATATAAAACACAATTAAATCTTAAAAAGGACTAATATTGTAATTATATGCAATTTAGCTTAAAAATACTAAATAAATTTGTGAAAATATGCAAAATTTACCTTAGTTATATCTTAGAATAAATATAAAAGTCCAACAAATGAATTACCAAAATAATAATTTTGGAAATAATTATTGGGTTTTTATAGATAAAAGAGGGAAATACATTGATTTAAAAACCTTTAAAAATTATGGAAAAATAATAAAGCACTTGGATATGCTTACATATGCATATATATATATATATATATATATATATATATATATATATATATATATATATATATATATATATATGTATGCTATTTTGAAGTTATTTTGCATATTGAAAATATATAGGGAAAAATTGGGTATCAGCAGTTGCCCCTCTTTACCGGGAAGGATGAAAGAGTTGTCGGGTAAATATATGATGGCCAATTTTGACCAAGCGAAACGGTTTGAAGAAGATAGGCCGCACTTTGGCTTCTGATATGTCCACATATCCCTGGTTTTACAGGAATCAGGTCATATGTAGTTCAGAATCCGTCGATGGAGTATGTCGATGGAAACCTTTCAAGAACGGACGCAATATCCAGGACGGGGTGAGTGGACGGCTTGTGGGAATGGTTAAGGTTTGATATGGCTGCGGGAACTGGAGCGGGGCCGTTCCTGCCGAGATGGCTGTTGCTTGCCGGTTTACCTACAATTAGAAACAATACAAGCGTATATCGCGCACAAATTTAAACATGATGCAAATTCCCGTCGGACCATGAATGTTGTCTTCGGACGGTTAGGATGACGTCCTTAGACCATGACGTCCTGGGCCATGAAGCGTACAATAAAGGATTCATAGTCCATGAAATGATGCTCTCGGGCTATGAGGATGGTGCCTCTAAACCATGATGCCTTTGAATAATGATATGCAAAAGATTAAAAGGGATCCTTAGGCTATGACAAGGTGTTCTCGGGCTATGAAGATGGTGCCTCCGAGCGATGATGCCTTTGGATAATTTGGCAATCTTTTAGCCCATGAGATGCAGTATAAGGTGATCTTTCAGCCCATGAGATGCAGTAGCATTATGCAGACAAGACAGAGCTTAGTCTTGCGAATTGAAGGGTAGAGCTTAGCCCGTAAGAGAAACGAAATAAATGATGCTTGAGATAGTGCTTAGTTTCAAAGAAAATTGGAGGCAGAGCTTATCCTCGGAAGGCAGAATGATAGTCTTATGCAAAGATTCAAATGCGGAGAGAGGTAGAGCTTCACCTCGGAAGGCAGAATAGTAGCCTTATGTAAGTTAGAAGGTAGAATAGTAGCCTTATGCAATGCGAATGCAAATGGAGACAACGTTTAGTCTTGGAAGGCAAAATGGTAGCCTTATGCAAGAAATAAGAGAACAAATGGAAGTAGAGTTTTCTTAGCTGATAGCAAATTGCGGTGTTGTGATTACTGAGAGTATTGTGACATACATAACATCACTGGTGTGTGCTGATAGCAAATGTTGGCAAGTGCAACGGTTCTGAGAGTCGTATTTTGAACAATGTTTGTCTCATGGGCGTATAGTATGTTTAATGATTTCGTAATCCTAGTGCCTGCATCCAAAGAAAAATCGTGAGTTTTGTAGAGGGGGGAGGTGAGTTTGTATCTCCGCTGGCTTTGTTTGTCCTTCTTGGCTTTGATCTGGTGATACTATATGTATCATTGGAGTAGCGTTGCTAAACAAAGCAATTTCAGTAATGAACATGCATGATTTTGTAAAAAATATGACATAAGTATATAATTAAGATAGCTTTTCAGATGAACCGATGACTGCGACATAGCTCGGGACATTGCAACCTCTCTAGCTATGGAATTTTAAGGGTCCTCCTCAAAATTCTGCACCAGTTTGATGGGTTGACGTTTCCGACTATTGCTCATGCGGCGATTAGCTGAAATTACTTTGGAATTTTAAGGGTCCTCCTCAAAATTCTGTCCTAGTTTCCAATTGCGGGGGGAAATGAAATTTTTATTGAATTGTGACCGAACCCATAGGGATACCTACGTATCCACTCTTAAACGGGAATCAGTTCAGGCGTAGTTCAATTTACATCATATAAGGAAAGCATAAAGATTACACATAGTAACGCTTGACTGCATCTGAATTGATCGACTTTGGCCAGACTTCTCCGTCCATTTCTGTGAGTATGAGGGCTCCTCCTGTCAAAACCCGGTGAAACATGTATGGACCCTGCCAGTTGGGAAAGAACTTCCCTTTGGCTTCATCTTGATGTGGAAAAATTTTCTTCAACACCAGCTGCCCCAGTGTGAACTGTCTTGGCTTGACTCTTTTGTTGAAGGCTCTAGACATTCTTTTCTGATAGAGTTGACCATGGTAGACTACATTCATTCTCTTTCCATTTATAAGGGCTAGTTGCTCATAACGACTTTTACCCACTCTACGTCGTCGAGCTCAGCTTCTTGTATGATACTTAGGGAAGGGTTTTGTACCTCAGCGGGAATGACAGCCTCTGTACCGTAAACCAGCATATACGGGGTTACCCCGGTTGATGTGCAGACTGTGGTACGATACCCCAGAAGAGCAAATAATAACTTCTCGTGCCACTGTCTGTGATTCTCTATCATTTTCCTCATCCATACAGATCTGATGATAACCAGCGAAACAATCTACGAATGACTGTAACTCATGCTTGGCTCAATTGTCAATCAGGATGTGTATATTTGGCAAAGGAAAGTCGTCTTTCGGACTAGCCCGGTTGAGATCCCGGTAGTCGACACAGACTCTGACCTTCCTATCCTTCTTTGGTACTGGCACAATGTTGGCTAACCATGTCGGGTATTCTACTACCCTGAGAACCTTAGCTTTGACTTGCTTGGTGACTTCTTCCTTGATTTTCAAACTCACATCTGGCTTGAACTTCCTGAGCTTTTGCTTTACCGATGGACACATTAGATCGGTTGGCAGTTTGTGAGCCACAATAGACGTACTCAGACCAGTCATGTCATCATACGACCAGGCGAATATGTCCTCATACTCTTTCAGAAATTCTGTGTATTTTTTCTTCTCTGATGGCGATAAGTGAACGCTGATTCGTGTTTCCTTGAAGTTTTCTGCATCTCCCAGGTTAACAATTTCTGTCTCATCCAGGTTGAACTTAGGTCTGTTCTCAAAGTTCTCAACTTCTTTAACAATCTTGTCAGGTATCTCATCTTCCTCTGAATCAATGTCCGTTTGCTGTGTTGTCTTATTTCATGTCACAGTCATTGGTTCATCAGGATAAGTAATAGTAATGTTGTATAAGTAAAGTAATGAGAGAAAAATAATAATGAGTGTTGATTCATAAGAAAAGTCAAAATGCTTTATCAAATTGCATAACTGTTTTGAACATTGGAGATCTTATTGCAGGAATTAAAAAATGTAAAAAGAAAATCATTTAGTAAATAAAAACAGTGCATGATGCTTGTTTCATCCTTGCTACCCCGAGGCTCGTCATGCTCTGATTGTCCTATTGGTTCAGTTATTGAGGCGTGCCCCTCTGCTCACAGCCTGTATGGAAGGGCCTTCCTCCCCCTCCTCCTCGAGAATAACACAACAATCCATATCATTGTCTTCTAGGAACAAGTTCTTCACTGCTGCCAGTGCTTCTTCTTTGTCTGACCCATAAATAATGTCAGCATGTTGGAAAGTCTGCTCTAGACGCGGTATTGGCTGCTCCAGGGGATAGTAAGGACTGTGCCATAGTGGCGACCAGTGTTGAATTCTTCCTAGATGTAGTCATATCCCAAACCGAAGGTAGTGCCATGCTTCTTGAGTTTTATGGGCTTAGCGATTCCTTGGAGGTTCTTGCCGAGACCCTTGCCAGGTTCGTATCCACTCCAATTCACTATACTCTTGATTTTGTTATCCCACCATTTATCTTTGTCAATAGCATTTACCCGTTCAATGTGGTGGTAAGTCTCTCCACCTAGTTTCCCTCTTCCTTCGATTGCCGGAATGTTCTGGCGACTGTAAATAGGGTTTCTACAGTTGTCATGAATGATCACCTCCTGATGATTCCATTTGAATTTTACTGCCTGATGCAGTGTTGACGCTACAGCCCCAGCAGCATGAATCCATGGCTGCCCCAATAGCAGATTGTAAGATGTTGGTACGTCTATCACCTGGAAATCAACATTGAACCATGTTGGTCCCATTTGCAAGCATAGGACAATCTCACCAATGGAGAATCTTTGGGAACGATCGAAAGGCTTTCACATTGATAGCTCCAGCTTTTATCTTGTGTAGTCCTTTACCCAACTTCTTGAGTGTTACCAGTGGACAAATGTTGAGACTAGAACCTCCATCGATCAGGATTTTGGTGGTAAAATAGTCTTCGCATTGCACGGTGATGTGCGGCGCCTTGTTGTGCCCCAACCCTTCAGGTGGCAGCTCGTCCTCATGAAAAGTGATCTTATGGCTCACCAACACTTGTCCTACCATGTTAGCCATTTCCCCGCCAGTGATGTTGCTTGGTATGTATGCTTCACTCAGCACCTTTAGCAGAGCATTCTTGTGTGCCTCAGAATTTTATAGCAAAGCAAGAATGGAGATTTATGTTGGTGTTTTGTTCAACTGGTCAATGATCGAGTATTCCTTGGCCTGTATTTTCCTCCAAAGGTTGTCTGGTCCTGTCTCAATGAGGGGTAGTCGGTTGGAGGCTTGCTTTCCAGACTCAGCTAGATGTTCGGGGGTATAGACTCTACCAATTCTTGTCATACCCTGTGCTGCAACGGTCTCTTAGAACCTAACATTGCCCTTCCTCCTTGCCTCGGCTATATAATCCTAGGGTACAACCTTTGTATGGAATGGTTGTCATGGTCGACATTGCCACTGGGATCGGCATGTCTAACCTCACTCCGAATGGAGCATGTGCCTTGGGTGGTAAAACTACAACCTCAAATGGTGCGGGTGTATTTGCCGGAGACACGAATTTAACCTTAATTGGTGCTGGTGTCTTTGCAGATGGTGTTGCTTCAAATTCAAGTGGTATAGACAAGTTCACCTCAGCATCCTCAGACGGTTGTAGCTGGACTATGATTGGATTAAGAGTGACTGTTGGCTTCTTTGGGTCATCACCTTCTGCGATTAACCCGATAGATCCCTCGGGATCCCAATCATCCTCTATTTTAATCATGTGGATACCTTCACCCTTATGGTCTGGCAGAGGGTTGTTGCGGACATTGGGAGCGGGTTCTTTTTCCACAATAATCTTATTATCAATTAAAGACTGGATCTTGTCTTTCAAGGAACGACATTCATCGATAGTGTGCCATTTCATGCTGGAGTGGTATACACAGGATTTGTTTGGGTTAACCCACTGAGAAGGGTTCTCAGGGGTTATAGAAGGGATATGGATGACATAACCAGTGGTTTTGAGTCTCTCATACAGCTGGTCGATGGGTTCCGCGATGGCTGTGTACTTTTTTGGAGGTTTGCGATCAAAATTGGGTCGGTGTTTAGGGAAGTTTTGGCGTGCAGGAGGTGATTGATAGTGGGATGGTTGAGCATTATAGTTTGGTAGACATGAGAGGGTTGGGAGTATCTGGGTGAAGTAGGTTGATATGTGGGAGGTGGAGGTGATTGATAAGTTTGTGGTGAGGGTGCTTGGTAGTTCGGAGTTGGCTGATATGTTAGTGGAGGTGTTGGGTAAGTTTGGTATTTGAAGGGATATTTGTTCCTTTGTGCAACCATCACGGCCCCTACGTCCCTTTTTTTAGACACACCACAGGACTGTAAAACCTTATTTGTAGCTTGCAAGGCCTCGAAGTTTGTAACCATACCGCTTTTGATACCCTCTTCAATTCTTTCACCCAGTTTGATAATGTCGGAAAATTTGTGGTTCTCGATCATCATCAATCGTTCATAATACTGCGGGTCCTGAGCCCGGACAAAGAATTTGTTCATCTGTTCCTCCTCTAAGGCAGGTTTGACTTTAGCAGCTTCGGACCTCTAGCGAGTAGCATACTCGTGAAACATTTCTATAGGTTTCTTCTTTAGACTCTGAATATAGAATACATCCGGCGCATTCTCTGTGTTAAAATTGAACCTGTCCATAAAGTCGGACGCCATGCCTACCCAACGTGACCACTTCTTTGGATCTTGGCTGATGTACTAGGACAACGCATCTCCTTTTAGACTCCAAATGAACAGCCTTATGCAGATTCTCTCGTATTTCCCTACTCTAACCAGCTTGTCATAGTACGTCCTCAAATGGACCCTTGGATCACCTGTACCATCAATCTCGAACTTAGGAGGTTTTTACCCCTCTGGCAGTTCAACCTAGGGTTGTATACAGAGGTCCTCATAGTTCAGCCCTTCGATTGCCTTGCTTTCCTCAACGCCCTGGATCTGGCTAGTCAATTTCTTAATTTCCTCAGCCAGGTTTCTGATAAGCATATCCTTTTCATCAGACTCAGGTGTGCTTGAGATAGGTTGGGTGGAGTGTGGCATGGTCTCCACGTAGATAGGGGTGTTATGGTGGGTGTGAAAGTGGTCATTTGTAGAGTTTTGGGGCTCTGGGATGAGTAGTGGCGTGTTATTTGGGGTATGGCCGGTGTTGCATTGGATCTTTGATGGAACAGTGTGATGATGAGGAACGGGATGATTCTGTTGCTTTGGGATATTTTGAGGAGGTGTAGGGTTTTGAGTGTTGGGAAAGTTGATATCTGGGGTGCTGAGGAAAAATGACAGGCTTGCCAGATTCTAAACCTGATCGAGCTCTTCTTGGAATTTCAGCAGCTTCTGTTCAAGTTGGGATACATTCTCCTGATGAACCTGAGTACCATGGCCATTAGTGGCCTCTACCCGTTCAGTGGGATTCTCCTTTCTGACGTTGTTCAAATCTTCCATCTTGCTTTTGTTCTTATTTATGACAGGATTGAGAAGAAGAGTGGGTGGAGGGCCCCTGGATCTCGTGGAATAAGATGATGATGCCAGAGTGCACGAACTAACCTTTGGGGAGGGGAATAATAAAACAAAAAGTAAAACAAAAAGGTAACCAAGTTAGTGAGGATCATAAAAAGCATTGCAATATTTAAACACAAATTATTTTGGAGAACTTAGAATGTTAAATGCCTCATTTTATTGATAGAAAAATAAGACGAATCCAATTGACACTAAATAAACAGGAAATAAAAAGTCACTAATGGTCATTGATCTTATTACATTTATAAAGCGAAAAGATAAACTCCTATCTACTTGGTCCCTGAAGGACCCTCCTCAGGTTGAATGCTCTCGTTGATCAGATCCTCCAGTTCGCGTGGATTCACCAATAAAAATGCCTTTGCCAGGTGTTCTCCTTCATTTTCCTTAGCGTTCTGGTAGTCAGTGACTCTCTTCCTCACTTTTCCTTCCAATTCCAGCAGACTGTATTCCATATATTCCAACTTTTTGCTAGCTTTGGCGGCCCTCTCTTTCCACTCATTGATTTGGCCATTTAGTGGAACACTCCTCCACCAGTCTAGCAAGAGTGGGGGCGTGCTAATCATACTGAAATTGGGAACCTCGTACCTCATTTTCTACTAAACAAAAGGGTTAGACCCTACCCCCACCAGACTCGACTATTTATCATCAACAATTAGCATGAAGCATTTAGTTCTCCAAATAAATGTACAGAACGTGATGATATCCATTTGGGTTTAGGGAAACCCAGTGGACTTTTGGACTAGGCTATCTTAAAGGATCATTACGTGGACAACATAACTGATTCGACTAGGTTTGACCATGATGCATGCACAATTTTAAACAGAGTAAGGTTTCTATGGGGTTTTAGACTGGTACCCTTGAGCGGACAACTCAAGGGGGAAGGCATGAAACTGTCGACTGCACCGCTGATCGACTAGTTTTACCGCAAATATACCTTTCCGAATTTAGGGGTAATGATATAGGAAGAGTGCAACCACTCATTAAAAGCGTTGGTATAGTATTTGTTCGACACGAGTGGAGTATGATGTTGAGCATGATTATGCAATAATTAAAAGCTGTTGGAATGTATTTGCACGTTAAGAAAGCGATAAATACAATAGTTTCATAATTTAAAGCAGTAATAAAGGAAAGAAATAAAGAAGATATGTCAGTTTCGTAGTTGAAGAAGAAATTAAATGCTTTGAAGAAAATAAACAAGTAATCGCACATAGGGGGGGTATAAATTCACAAGAACAATCTGAAATGGTAAAAGTCTAAGTATTCCCCAGCAGAGTCGTCATGCTGTCGCACCCCCTTTTTCCCTATTTGCATCGGAAAATCGGGTTTATGACATTTTTTTGGGGTAGGACAACTCATTCCTTTTGGGAACTGGGTTTGCATTTGAATAGTCTCCACCTAATGATTTAAGGTGCATTAGGACACCTATAGGGTTCATTTCTAAGTTTGTTTGATAACCAGAGATAGGGTAAGAGCTTGAAATTATCCTAAGGGGAAGGTGTTAGGCACCCCTCAAGATCCACTAGTGTGGTTCCCGGCCATACAGTTTTGTGAACTTTATATAATTAACAAACAGACAAGTATAGGCTCAAGTAGTAGGGGATTTAAGTTTAAACACATAAGAGTTCAAAAACAATTGTTACAAGGCAAATTTTGAAAAAGGAGTTACATTTTACAAATACTTGAGAATGTAAACGGAAAGGGGGGTCTTAGGTTTATTTATAATATGGATCACATCAATGAAATACCCAGTATGACACGTGGTATTAGCGCACCGGTCATCATATCCATATCTACCCTTCCCACCCCGTTAAGGTATTAAAGTGTGAATTGGTCTCGACCTCTATTGCATGCTATTAAGGGAGGATTTTAGGCTGACTCTTAGGTTTTAAAGGTAAAAGTCTAAGGCGACATACAAAACACGTAGGACTGCATATTAAGGGAAACATATAAACAAATAAGAGGCTCATATATACCTCCCCAGACAATGCACATAAATAGCATTACTTAAACACAGTTAGGGTCAGAATTTAAAGTACTAAGGCAGGGTGTTTTAATTGTTGAAGCAGACCAATTTATTACATAACCCAGATAGAAGTCTGAATCAGTCCTGTCTGCTGGTTGTAGCAGTTGCTAATTAAACAAAGGTGGATTTAGTTTTATCATTATTAGCTAAGGCTTGCCTAAGTGTGTATTGGTGATGTCCTATAAGCATGATGTCTATTACTGATTAAGAAGGCAGCAGAGCAGTGGTTAATTTTTTAAACAGACGATTTGGATCCTATAGGCATGCTTTCTAAACTGTATTAATAAAAGGAGTAGGTTGTTTAAACTGATTCAGAACAGTACAAGTCAAACTGATTTTTTAACTAAACTGGTTTCAGATCCTATAGACATGATCTCTATTATCGCTGATTTTAATTCCTACAAGTACGGTATCTAAATATTAAAGGCTGATTTTGGTCTTATAGGCGTGGTATCTAATATCTAGTTGAACGTGAAATGAAACAGGCAGGATTTATTTGATCACAACGAAACTCCTATAGGCATGATTTCTATAAAAATATTAATTTTAATCTTATAGACATGATGTCTGATTATAGCCATTTAGATCCTATAGGCATGGTGTCTAAGTGTGGAAGCAAAACATGCAGAATTTATTAAACAAATCCTATATGCATGTTATCTGCCCTGCTAATAGCTAAAGCATGCATAATCACCCCATCCCTTTTCACTAGCCAACCCCCAATATTTGTTACAAATTATTACAGACCAAAAATGACTGAATTACATCAGAAAAGTGCAAAATAAGGAGTTACAACCATAGGAAGCCTGATTCTTGACTTCCTCTCTGAGTTATGGAATAAACTACCTCAAATGCCAATAATGTTCAAAGCCTTTCTCATACCTGGGTGTGTTAAAGTTCCCTAAGGGTTTCAAGGGACCCCAGGCAGTGCTTACACCCAGGTTTGTATAACCAGATAGAGATGAGTGCAGTGTGGAAGGGCCAGCCCTTATGTGTCCAAGTTCAGAGAGAGCTCAAGGATCCCAAGGCAAGGCTCACACAAGAGGGGCAGAACCTAGGTTCTAAGAATATAGTGGAAGTGCAGAATACAGAGACTTATTTAAAACGGGGTTGAAAATAGTAAATGGTAAGGGTGATTTGAATACAGTAGTAACAAAACTCAAACTACGCAAAATCAGTAGTTACACAAATGAGTCAAGGGGTTTTGGGAATATATTGTATGAAGCATATGACCCCAGAAAGGGTCAAGCTTGGGTCGTGCACATCAATATCTGATACTGACATGCCCACAAACCAGCCAGAGAACACAAAACACATAGAAGGGATATGGGGGTTTGGGATTCATAAGTCAGCAAATCACATAACAAGTGACTGACAGAGTATATACATAGAGAAACATTAATTTAAAAGGGGAGGGGAATATTTTACAACATGCTAGTAATGTAATTTGACTGCATAAACATAAGTAGAAGTAGGCAAGAAGGAAAGAAACTGAAACAACTAAAGAAACATGTTGTTCTTGAAGCTAAAATTAACTAGGACATACCAGTAGAGAAGCAAAGTGCAGAAAGGAAAAGTAGGCAAAAATTCCACAGTCTAGCCTTGGCTTTCAGCCGGCTAGACAAAGCAGTAGCACAAGTAGTAGGGAAAAGAGAGAAAGTTTTGAGTGTAAGTGTGTGTTCTTGAACTCAATTGTTCGTGTCTTTGAAAGAATAGGGGGTGAGTATTTATAGTTTTGAAAACAAGTGAAGAAGAGGTAAATCCTTAAACACAAACATGGAAATAATCAGAATAGGAATCAATTAACACAAGTGATTCCCTTTAATTAAGGAATCACTGTTTAACCGGTAGTAGCAGGTTTAATTAAGGAAAGAAATCAGTTTAGGGACAGATTGATTATTGCCATATAAGGGGCAGTAAAAGCATGAAGTAAATAATCAAGTCTAAGTACAAAATATGCTTATTTTGGGAAAGGATTCAGCAATGTAAAACATCAGAGTAAAGGAAAGGAATCAATTAATTTAAACAAGCGAGTGAAATTAGGGTTCATAAAAGAAAAGCTTTTGCAATCAGTCACAAGATCAAGATCAATCAAGGAAGAAACATGATTCTGCACTTCAGTATATAAATAGAGTGAACAGAAGCATCAGGCATGCGAGGCCAATCACATTGGCAAAAGAGATAACACAGGCATAAAGTAGCAACATGGTAAGCTAGGATTCAGTAGTAAGAAAAATATTCGGAGCACACTAGTCACGTAGGTCAAGTAGTCACATAGAATCAACAGTGAAGAAAACATAGCAACAGGTAAAGAGAATCAGAAATAAGTAAAGGTCTCACAGTATCAAGTGAGGAAAACCTTTTAAGAAATTAGGGCTTCGACAGTAGTTGAGTTTTAGAGATGATAAGAACTCAAAATCAAACAAGTCAAACAAGGAAAAGAGAGTAAGGAATAAAGAACAAGTACACATTTAAACAAACAGTTTCAGAACTCGGATAAGACTAAAAGAAACTATGGTTTTTAACATGCTGAAATAGATAGAAGAAGAACATGAGCAAGTTGTTTTAGACATAGAAAAATCACAAACAATATTAAAATCAGAGAAGAAATCTTTTGAAAACTTAAAGGAAAACCCTAATCGTCGAAAAAATGAAGAGTTGTTTTGAAAGAAAAGTTGAAGAACCTTCGAGAAAATACTTAAGAAATTCATAGTAAGTACAGATCTAAGGTAGATCTGAAAGAAAATTGAAAGATCTCGAAGATTAGGGTTTCAAAAAACCCAGAAAAGGTCAGAAAGGCCTTGAAAGTTACCGATCTAACCAGGAAAGTCAAGGAATTGACTTGAACGGACATGGCTGTCCTAAGAAGGACCAGAGATGAAGGTTGGGCAATGAGTGGACCGGATTCCTTCGAGGACTAGCCATGAAACCACAAAAACAAACACCCATGAGCCATATGAGGCCAATACACATCTCCAGTAGCCATAGGATGCCATGGATTAGGCAGGGATTGAGGTAGATTAGGGTGAGATTAGATGGAGGCGGCTAGGGTTCATATGAGGTTTCAGAGAGAGTTGAGAGAAGAGGGATTCAAGAGCGGCGTTTGGTGAAGAATGAGGTAGGTTTAGGGGTCTTTCAAGGTTAAAAATGGTAAGGGCGAATATTGGTTGTTGATCTGAATGATCAACGGCCTGGATTAAAGAGGGTAGGTAGGGGAATCCGGGTTGGGTCGTTTAACTGGGTTAGGGGTCGGGTTTGAATGGAAATTGGGCCGGTGAAATTGGATTTAATTTGGGGTCAGACTTAGGCTTAAATTGAAATGTAATTGGGCTATTATTTAAATAGCCAATTTTCTTCTTTTACAATTATAAAAATAGTAAATTAATTTCTAAAAATATATTGAAAGCACTAACATGATTTATAAAATATAATTAACAATTTTAAAATATAGGACTTAATTTTATGAATATAAAACATAAATAAATCTTAAAAAGGACTAATATTGCAATTATATGCAATTTAGCTTAAAAATACTAAATAAATTTGTGAAAATATGCAAAAACTACATTAGCTATATCTTAGCATAAATATAAAAGTCCAACAAATGAATTACCAAAATAATAATTTTGGAAATAATTATTGGATTTTTATAGATAAAAGAGGAAAATACATTGATTTAAAAACCTTTAAAAATTATGGAAAAATAATAAAATACTTGGATATGCTTACATATGCTTATATATGTCATTTTGAAGTTATTTTGCATATTTAAAATATATAGGAAAAAATTGGGTATCAAAAGTATGGTAAGAACCGTCACAGATGTTAGACATGTTCCAGACTTGAAAAAAAATCTCATCTCTTTGGGCACTCTAGAATTGTGACAACCCGGTCAGTCGTCTCATGAGTTTCCGCTCTATTTTCCCCATTTCAGCTTCTTTACACTTCGTTATCCATGTTTTATGTGATCGGGTTGATTAGTTCGAGTTCGGAGAGGATTTGGTAAGAAATGAGACACTTAGTCTCTTTTAAGAAGGTTTAAGTTGGAAAAGTCAACTGGATATTGACTTATGTGTTAGAAGGCTCGGAAGTTAGTTCTGATGGTTCGGTTAGCTTCGGGAGGTGATTTGTGACTTAGGAGCACGATCGGAATTGGTTTTAGAGTTGTAGAGAAAATTTAGGCTTGAATTGGCGAAATTGATATTTTGGCAAATTCAGGTTGATAGGCGAGATTTTGATATAGGGGTCGGAATGGAATTTTGAGAGTTGCAGTAGCTTCGTTGTGTCATTTGGTATGTGTGTGTAAAATTTCAGGCCATTCGGACGAGATTTGATAGACCTTTTGATCGAAAGCATAATTTAAGAATTCTTGGAGTTCTTAGGCTTGAATCCTATGTTAAATTGGTGATTTGATGTTGTTGTAAGTGTTCCGAAGTGTTGAACAAGTTTGAACGATGTCATGGGATGTGTTGGTACAATTGGTTTGAAGTTTTGGGGGTCCTGGGTAGGTTCCGAGATGTTTTAGGCCGTAAATCATAGCTGTAGCAGGTCCAGGAGGGTTGCAAGCCCCGGAACTCACCCATGCGGTCTGCACAAAAATGAGTGCGCCCCCGGTGAGTGCAGTGTGGACCGCACAAAAGCGGGCGCGGGCTCTGTAGGCGTCGCGCGGACCTCACAAAAGTGGGCGCGGCCGCGGTAAAGAACCTTCCCGCTGGTCCAACTTCGGAACCTCATATCGTTTGATCTACAAGGAATTTTGAGGTGATTCAAAAATGAAAGTTGTAGCCCTTCGTGTTTAGTTTCCATAAAGGTAAAGATATTGTAATTTCGACATCTGTAGAAAAGGTTATGGCCAAAATACTAAAACCTGTCACTGCAGAGGAAGGCTTGTGCGGCCGCGGTCGTTTTTGCGCGGACCACACTGGCTTGTGCGGACCGCGGTCGATTTGGTGCGGCCCGCGGTAGCTGAAATCTGAGGGGTACCAATAAATACGAGGTTTTGGGTTTTATTTAATATTTAGACCTAGAGAGCTCGGATTTTGGCAATTTTCCGAAGGTTTTTCAAGAAATTCATCGGGGTAAGTGATTTTAACTCAGATTTGGCTAGAATACATGAATCTATCACTGAATTCATCATTTAATTCATGATTTGGGATGGAATTTGGGAAGAAAATTGAGAAACCTTTCAAAAATGTTAAATGATGATTTGAAGGATCAAATAATATCGGAATTGGATAATTTTGGTAGGTTAGACTCGTGAGGGTATGAGAATTCTGAAAATGTAAATTTTACCTGATTCTGAGACGTGGGCCCGGGGCTCGGGTTTTGCTAATTTTGGGATTTTTGATATTTTTCGAATGTTTTTACTTGGGCTTTGATCCCTTAGCATATTGTGACGTATTCGTTCTGATTTTGGATAGATTCGACGCGCGTGGAGGCCAATTCGAGGGGCAAAGGCGTCGTGAGCTAGAGAATTAGCTAGTTCGAGGTGAGTAATGGTTATAAATGATGTCCTGAGGGTTTGAAACCCCGGATTTGCACATTGCAGTGCTATATTGAGGCAAGATACGCGCTGGATGATGAGCGTGGGGTCTTTCACTACTGGGGATTGTGACTTGGTCCATCCCGATTGATGGTTTTACCGAATATTTGACTGAAATTCATTTGTTATCATCATGATTTGGGTTAATTGCCATATTTGGGCTTCGTGCCAACTATTTAAACCTTTCGGGGATTTTTATCACTGTTTTCTCACTGCTTCACTTATTATTTGAACTCAGTCCTGTTAATATCTACTGTTTTACAAACTCAGCCACTTTTACTCAGATTTGAAGCTTAAATGATATTTTTACATCATGTTTTGGGCTGAGAACTACTATTTTACTAATGCCCAAGGGGCTTATGATGATTTCCGGACTGAGTGAGGCCGAGGGCCATATGTGAGAATATGCTAAGTGATATGAGGCCGAGGGCCTGAGTTACTATTTATGCCACGTGGTGGCTTGAGTGATGTGAGGCTGAGTGATATGAGGCCGAGGGCCTAAGATACTTTATATGCCACGCGGTGGCTTTAGCGATGTGAGGATATGCTGAGTGATGATGCCACGAGGTGGCTTGATATAGTGCTTGGGCCGTAAGGGTCCCCTCCGGAGTCTGCACACCCATAGTGAGCGCGGGTACCCATTGTTCTGAGTGATTGATGTTATGCCCGAGGGGCTGATATGAGTGATTGTGAGGTAGCCCGAGGGGCTGATACTATTCTGAAAGTGAGCCCGAGGGGCTGATACTGTACTGAGAGTGAGCCCGAGGGGCTGATACTATGCTGAGCGATTGATACTGTACCCGAGGGGCGGATTTCTACTAGTTATTTACCTGTTAAATTATCGATTTTACTTGTTTTAAAAGGAATATCATTTGATTTTTTCACTGATTTACTGCTTTAAGTAATTTTTACTGCTTGATATGGAATTGCTTTGTGCCTTTACGTGTTTTCATACTTTCAGCCATTATTTATAATTATTACTCACTGAGTCGGAGTACTCACATTACTCCCTGCACCGTGTGTGCAGATTCAGGAATAGCAGAGTCCGCACTTGAGCGCTGATTCCGTCCAGGCTAGGCAGTGATTTGGAGTTACGAGGTGGCTGTTGACATCCGCAGCCCCTTGTCTCTCTTATCCTCTATCATTTATGTTTTCTTCAGACTGTTGTATCGAATTCCGTACTTTGTAGGCCTACAGCAGATTCTGTAGTAGCTCATGACTTGTGACACCCCGGTTTGGGCTGTGTCGGGATGGTTCTTGCGGTTGTTATCATTAAATTCCGCAATTTATGAGTAGTATATTATATGTTATTACTGTTTATGATGTTTAACTATTTAAAAGAGGTATTCCGTTTTGGTCTGGCTGGCCTTGTCTTCATGAGAGGCGTCATCACGATCGGGTTCGGGGGTTGGGTCATGACAAGTTGGTATCAGAGCCTAGGTTACATAGGTCTCATGAGTCATGAGCATGTTTAGTAGAGTCTTGCGGATCGGTACAGAGACGACTGTATTTATCCTCGAGAGGCTGCAGAATCTTTAGGAAAAACTTCATATTCTTGAAACTCCTATCGTGCAAACTTGTTGATCTGAATACTAAACTTCTGTTATTCGATTCTCTCGCAGATGGCAAGGACTCGCGCTACCGGACGAGGTGGACGACCACTAGTTCCACCCACTAAGGCCACCAGAGGCCGTGGACGTGGCAGAGGCAGAGCAGCGAGGGCAGCACCTGTTAATCCACTAGCTGCCCCGGCTTCGGATCAGGCTCCAGCTATGGATGCTCCAGCAGCACCAGTTCAAGCACCAGTTGTGCCTATCGTGGTTCCGGGTCTTCAAGAGGTCTTGGCACATATCTTATCAGTTTGCACTGGCCTGGCTCAGGCAGTTTTAGCCACTACAGCAGCAGCTACTTCACAGGCCGGGGGAGGCAATTAGACCCTCGTTGCTCGCACACCTGAGCAGGTAGTGCAGGGACTACAGACACCGGGGGCACCTCCAGCTCAGCCGGTTGCACCAGCTCAGGAGTTTGTTGTGCTAGTTATGTCGGATGATGAGCAGCATCGTCTTGAGATGTTTGGTAGACTCCAACCTCCGTCATTCAGTGGTGCCGAGGGTGAGGATGCCCAGGATTTTCTTGATAAGTGTCAGCGGATGCTCCGTACAACAGGAATTCTTGAGACTAGTGGTGTGGCATTTACCTCCTTTCAGTTTACTGGGGCTGCCTTCATATGGTGGGAGGCGTATGAGAGGCGTAGGCCGGTTGGAGCAGCGCCCCTTACTTGACAGCAGTTCTCCACTCTCTTCTTGGAGAAGTATGTACCGCAGTCCCGCAGAGAGGAGCTACGTAGACAGTTTGAGTGGTTGCGACAGGGGGATATGACTGTGTCACAGTATGAGTCGAGGTTTTCTGAGTTGGCTCATCATGCCATTTGGATAGTTCCGACAGATCGTGAGAGCATCATGAGATTTGTTGATGGCCTTAACTATCACCTCTGTATTCTTATGACCCGAGAGAGGGTGTTGGGTGCTACATTCAAGGAGGTGGTCGATATCGCTCGCGAGATTGAGATGGTTCGTCGTCAAGATCGAGAGGAGAGGGAGGCCAAGAAGCCTCAAAGATCTGGCAGTTATAGTGGTGCTTCTTCGAGGGGCCAATTTCAGCATGGTAGAGGTCGTTCTTTCAGGCCTGCTCAGTCAGCCCGCCCAGAGTATCGCGGAGCATCTTCGGGTCATGGTCATCATGGATCTCAGCGGGGCCAGTTATCACTCAGTGCCCTTCCAGCCCAGAGTTCATCTCGTGCCCCGTCAGCTCAGGTTCTTCTATGCCGAGTGCATCAGTTGGTCACTCCGGTGCAAGGGGTTCCCTTCAGTTCCCTTCTCCAGCACATGGGAGTTGTTTTGAGTGTGGAGAGTTTGGACATGTGTTGAGGCAGTGTCCTCATCGTGTTGCTAGTTCGTCCCAGCAGAGGGGTCAGCCCTCGACTTCTGCTCCAGTTACTTCACCACCCGCCCAGCCAGCTAGGGGTGGAGGTCAGGCAGTTAGGGGTCGCCGCAGAGGGGGAGGTCGATCAGGGGGCGGTCAGGCCCGTTTCTATGCACTCCCAGGTAGACCCGACGCCATTGCTTCGGATGTTGTCATTACCGGTATTGTTTCAGTCTGCCATAGAGATGCCTTTGTATTATTTGATCTCGGTTCCACCTTTTCATATGTGTCATCATACTTTTCTCGTTATTTGGGTATGCCCCGTGAGTTTCTTACTTTACCTGTTCATGTATCTACCCCGATGGGTGATACTATTATTGTGGACCATGTGTACCGGTCATGTGTGGTGACTATTGGGGGTTTGGAGACCAGAGTAGACCTATTGCTATTGAGCATGGTGGGTTTTGATGTCATTTTGGGCATGGATTGGCTATCTCCGTATCGTGCTATTCTAGACTGTCATGCTAAGACAATCACTTTGGCTATGACGGGTGTACCGCGGATCAAGTGGCATGATGTGACTGATTATGTTCCTAGTAGATTGATATCTTTCTTGAAGGCCCAACGTATGGTTAGGAAGGGTTGTCTTTCATATCTAGCATTTGTAAGGGATGTTGGATCTGAGACTCCTAGTATCGATTCTGTCCCAGTTGTGAGGGATTTTCCCGATATGTTTCCTGCAGACCTACCGAGCATGCCATCGGACAGGGATATTGATTATGGCATTGACCTGGTGCCCGGCACTCAGCCCATTTCTATTCCTCCATATCATATGGCACCAACAGAGTTGAAGGAACTGAAAGAACAGCTTCAAGAACTCCTAGATAAGGGGTTCATTCGGCCTAGTGTGTCCCCTTGGGATGCACCAGTTTTGTTTGTGAAGAAGAAGGATGGCACGATGAGAATGTGCATTGATTATAGACAATTGAACAAAGTAACAATCAAGAACAAGTATCATTTGCCTCGCATTGATGATTTATTTGATCAGCTTCAGGGAGCGAGAGTGTTCTACAAGATTGATCTCCGTTCGGGCTATCACCAGTTGAAGATCAGGGATTCAGATATTCTTAAGACTACTTTCAGGACCAGATATGGTCATTATGAGTTTCTTGTTATGTCTTTCGGGCTAACCAATGCCACAGCAACATCCATGCATTTTATGAATAGCGTGTTCCAGCCTTATCTTGATTCGTTCGTTATAGTATTCATTGATGATATCCTGGTGTACTCGCGTAGTCAGGAGGAGCACGCGGAGCATTTGAGAGTTGTGTTGCAGAGATTGAGGGAGGAGAAGCTTTATGCAAAGTTCTCCAAGTGTGAGTTTTGGCTCAGTACAGTGGCTTTCTTGGGACACGTGGTGTCCAGTGAGGGTATTCAGGTTGACCCAAAGAAGATAGAGGCGGTTCAGAGTTGGCCTAGACCGTCCTCAGCCATAGATATTCGTAGCTTTCTTGGGTTAGCAGGCTATTATCGTCGGTTTGTTCAGGGATTTTCATCCATTGCACCGCCCTTGACCAAGTTGACTCAGAAGGGTGCTCCATTTGTATGGTCGGACGAGTGTGAGGAGAGCTTTCAGAAGCTCAAGATAGCCTTGACCACAGCTCCAGTGTTGGTTTTGCCATCAGCTTCGGGTTCATATACTGTGCATTGTGATGCTTCGAGAGTTGGGATTGGTTGTGTCTTGATGTAGGAGGGTAGAGTTATTGCTTATGCTTCTCGTTAGTTGAATCCTCATGAGAAGAACTACCTCGTTCATGATTTGGAGTTGGCTTCCATAGTTCATGCATTGAAGATTTGGAGGCATTACTTGTATGGCGTATCTTGTGAGGTGTTCACTGATCATCGCAGACTTCAGCATTTGTTCAAGCAAAAGGATCTTAATTTGAGGTAGCGGAGATGGTTGGAGTTGCTTAAGGATTATGATATCACTATATTGTACCATCCGGGAAAGGCCAATGTGGTGGCCGATGCGTTGAGCCGAAAGGCAGTGAGCATAGGGAGTTTGGAATATATTCCAGTTGGGGAGAGACCCCTTGTAGTTGATGTTCAGGCCTTGGCCAATCGGTTCATGAGATTGGATATTTTGGAGCCCAATCGGGTGTTGGCATGTGTGGTTTCTCGGTCTTCCTTATATGATAGCATCAAAGAGCGCCATTATGATGATCCGCATTTGCTTGTCCTTAAGGAAAGAGTTCAACATGGTGATGCCAGAGATGTGACCATCGGTGATGATGGTGTGTTGAGGATGCAGGGCCGGACTTGTGTGCCCAATGTGGATGGGCTTAGAGCGTTGATTCTAGAAGAGGCCCATAGCTCGCGGTATTCTATCCATCTGGGTACCGCGAAGATGTATCAGGATTTGAGGCAGCACTAATGGTGGAGAAGAATGAAGAAAGATATCGTGGGATTTGTAGCTCGGTGTCTCAATTGTCAGCAGGTGAAATATGAGCATCAGAGACTGGGTGGCTTGCTTCGGCAGATGGATATTCCCGAGTGGAAGTGGGAGAGAGTCACCATGGATTTTGTGAGTGGTCTTCCTCGGATTTTAAAGAAGTTCAATGCTATTTGGGTTATTGTGGATCGGCTGACCAAGTCCGCGCACTTCATCCCTGTGTGTACTACCTATTCTTCAAAGCGGTTGGTAGGGATTATATCCGAGAGATTGTTCGGTTGCATGGTGTTCCAGTCTCCATCATATCAGATAGAAGTACTCAGTTTACTTCCCAGTTTTGGAAATCTATTCAGCGAGAGTTGGGTACCCAGGTGGAGTTGAGCACAGCTTTTCATCCTTAGACGGACGGACAGTCCGAGCGTACAATTCAGATATTGGAGGACATGTTGCGTGCTTGTGTTATTGACTTTGGAGGTTCATGGGATGAGTTTCTACCGCTTGCAGAGTTTGCTTACAATAACAACTACTAGTCGAGTATTCAGATGGCTCCGTATGAGGCTTTGTATGGGAGGCAGTGTAGATCTCTGGTTGGTTGGTTCGAGCCTGGCGAGGCTAGACTATTGGGAACAGACTTGGTTCAGAATGCCTTAGAGAAGGTAAAGGTGATTCAGGAGAGGCTTCGTACAGCGCAGTCGCGTCAGAAGAGTTATGCGGACCGGAAGGTTCGAGATGTGTCCTATATGGTTGGTGAGAAGGTCTTGCTAAAGGTTTCGCCCATGAAGGGTGTTATGAGGTTTGGGAAGAAAGGCAAGTTGAGTCCGCGGTTCATTGGGCCTTTTGAGGTGCTTCGGAGGATTGGAGAGGTGGCTTATGAACTTGCTTTGCCACCTAGCCTGTCGAGTATGCATCCGGTATTTCATATTTCTATGCTCCAGAAGAATATTGGGGATCTGTCTCATGTTTTGGACTTCAACACGGTTCAATTGGATGATGATTTGACCTTTGATGTGGAGCCAGTAGCTATTTTGGGTCGCCAGGTTCGGAAGTTGAGGTCAAAGGATATAACTTCAATGAAAGTGCAGTGGAGAGGTCGGCCCGTGGAGGAGGCTACCTGGGAGACCGAGCAAGAGATACGGAGCAGATATCCTCATCTGTTTGAGGCTTCAGGTATGTTTCTGTACTCGTTCAAGGACGAACGTTTGTTTAAGTTGGGGAGGATGTGATGACCCGGCCAGTCGTCTCATGAGTTACCGCTCTGTTTCCCCCATTTCGGCTTCTTTACGCTTCGTTATCCATGTTTTATGTGATCGGGTTGATTAGTTCGAGTTCATAGAGGATTTGGTAAGAAATGAGACACTTAGTCTCTTTTAAGAAGGTTTAAGTTGGAAAAGTCAACCGGATGTTGACTTATGTGTTAGAAGGCTCGGAAGTGAGTTCCGATGGTTTGGTTAGCTTCGGGAGGTGATTTGTGACTTAGGAGCGCGATCGGAATGGGTTTTGGAGTTGTAGAGACGATTTAGGCTTGAATTGGCAAAATTGATATTTTGGCAAATTCTGGTTGATAGGAGAGATTTTGATATAGGGGTTGGAATGGAATTTTGAGAGTTGCAGTAGCTTCGTTGTGTCATTTGGGATGTGTGTGTAAAATTTCAGGTCATTCAGACGAGATTTGATAGACCTTTTGATCGAAAGCATAATTTAAGAGTTCTTGCAGTTCTTAGTCTTGAATCTTATATTAAATTGGTGATTTGATGTTGTTGTAAGCGTTCCGAAGTGTTGAACAAGTTTGAACGATGTCATGGGATGTGTTGATACAATTAGCTTGAAGTTTTGGGGGTCCCGGGTAGGTTCCGGGATATTTTAGGCCGAAAATCATAGATGTAGCAGGTCCAGGTGGGTTGCAGGCCCCGGAATTCACCCACGCGGTCCGCACAAAAATGAGTGTGCCCGTGGTGAGTGCTGTGCGGACCGCACAAAAGCGGGCGCGGCCACGGTAGGCATCGCGCGGACCGCACAAAAGTGGGCGCGGCCGCGGTAAAGAACCTTCCCGCTGGTCCAACTTCGGAAGCTCATATCTTTTGATCTACAAGAATTTTGAGGTGATTTAAAAACGAAAGTGGTAGCCTTCGTGTCTAGTTTCCAGAAAGATAAAGATATTGTAATTTAGACATATGTAGAAAAAGTTATGGCTAAAATACTAAAGCATGTCACTGCAGAGGAAGGCTTGTGCGGCCGCGGTCGTTTTTGCGCGGACTGCACTGGCTTGTGCGGACCGCGATCGATTTGGTGCGGCCCGCGGTAGTTGAAATCTGAGGGGTACCTATAAATACGAAGTTTTGGGTTTTATTTAATATTTTGACCTTGAGAGCTCGGATTTTGGCGATTTTTCGAAGGTTTTCAAGAAATTCATCGGGATAAGTGATTTTAACTCAGATTTGGCTAGAATACATGAATCTATCACTGAATTCATCATTTAATTCGTGATTTGGGATGGAATTTGGGAAGAAAATTGTGATACCTTTCAAAAATGTAAAATGATGATTTGAAGGATCAAATGGTATCGGAATTGGATAATTTTGATATGGTTAGACTCGTGAGGGTATGAGGATTCTGAAAATGTAAATTTTACCCGATTCCGAGACATGTGCCTGGGGCTCGGGTTTTGCTAATTTCTAGATTTTTGATATTTTTCGAATGTTTTTGCTTGGGCTTTGTTCCCTTAGCATATTGTGATGTATTCGTTCTGATTTTGAATAGATTCGACGCGCGTGGAGGCCAATTCGAGGGGCAAAGGCGTCGCGAGATAGAGACTTAGCCAATTCGGGGTGAGTAATGGTTGTAAATGATGTCCTTAGGGTTTGAAACCCCGGATTTGCATATCGTAGTGCTATATTGAGGCAAGATACGCGTTGGATGATGAGTGTGGGGTTTTTCACTACTGGGGATTGTGACTTGGTCCATCCCGATTGATGATTTTACCGAATATTTGACTGAAATTCATTTGTTATCATCATGATTTGGGATGATTGCCATATTTGGGCTTCGTGCCAACTATTTGAACCCTTCGGGGATTTTTATCACTGTTTCCTCACTTCTTGACTTATTATTTGAACTCAGTCCAGTTGATATCTACTGTTTTACAAACTCAGCCACTTTTACTCAGATTTGAAACTTAAATGATATTTCTACATCATGTTTTGGGCTGAGAACTACTGTTTGACTAATGCCCAATGGGCTTATGATGATTTCCGGACTGAGTGAGGCCGAGGGCCATATGTGAGGATATGCTGAGTGATATGAGGCCGAGGGACTGAGTTACTATTTATGCCACGCGGTGGCTTGAGTGATGTGAGGCCGAGTGATATGAGGTCGAGGGCCTAAGATACTTTATATGTCACGCGGTGGCTTGAGTGATGTGAGGATATGCTGAGTGATGATGCCACGAGGTGGCTTGATATAGTGCTTGGACCGTAAGGGGCCCCTCCGGAGTCTGCACACCCACAGTGAGCGCGGGTACCAATTGTTCTGAGTGATTGATGCTATGCCCGAGGGGCTGATATGAGTGATTATGAGGTATCCCGAGGGGCTGATACTATTCTGAGAGTGAGCCCGAGGGGCTGATACTGTTCTGAGTGATTGATACTGAGCCCGAGGGGCTGATACTGTACTGAGAGTGAGCCTGAGGGGTTGATACTATGCTGAGCAATTGATACTGTGCCTGAGGGGCGAATTTCTACTAGTTATTTACCTGTTAAATTACCGGTTTTACTTGTTTTAAAAGGAAAATCATTTGATGTCTTCTCTTATTTACTGCTTTGAGTGATTTTTACTGCTTGATATGGAATTGCTTTGTGCCTTTATGTGTTTTCATACTTTCAACCATTATTTATAATTATTACTCACTGAGTCGGAGTACTCACATTACTCCCTGCACAGTATGTGCAGATTCAGGCATAGTAGAGTCCGCACCTGAGCGCTGATTCCGTCTAGGCTAGGCAGTGATTTGGAGTTACGAGGTAGCTGTTGATGTCTGCAGTCCCTTGTCTCTCTTATCCTCTATCATTTATGTTTTCTTCAGACTGTTGTATCGGATTCCGTACTTTGTAGACCTATAGCAGATTATGTAGTAGCTCATGACTTGTGACACCCCCAGTTTGGGCTGTGTCGGGATGGTTCTTGCGGTTGTTATCGTTAAATTCCGCAATTTATGAGTATTATATTATATGTTATTACTGTTTATGATGATTAACTGTTTAAAAGAGGTGTTCCGTTTTGGTCTGGCTGGCCTTGTCTTCACGAGAGGCGCCATCACGACCGGGTTCGGGGGTTGGGTCGTGACAAGAATCTTTTGGGTGCGCGTACACAAGTGAAGGTGGAGTTCTGAAAGTTTCTCATGGTGCTCTTGTGATCGTGGAAGTACGCAAATCTGGTACATTGTATACTCTATTGGGATCTACTATTATAGGTGTTGCTGCAGTTTCAACATCAGATAATTCAGATTCTGACTATGGTATCCTGATCCCGTGGCACCAAAATTTATAATCAGCAGAGATGTAATCATTGATGAATCCTCTATGTTACATTCAAGAAAGGAGTCTTCTAGTTCTTGTAATACAGATAAAAGGAAGAGTACACAGAAGTAGGTGGAGGTTGAGATTGGCATTCCTTCTGAGCCAAGCTTATCAACTTTAGAGCACAATACAGTTGAAACTCCTAAAGTTGAGCCAAAAGCTGAAATTCCTGAAGTTGAGACTCTTGAAGTTGAACCCGAAGAAGAGGAGTATTCTATAGCCAAACATAGACTAAGAAGAGAAAGTAAACAACCATTAAGGTTAGGAGATTATGTTTCATTTTCTTTTTCAGTTGCACAGGAAACTGAAGAAATTGGAGAACCATTGAAATATTTAGAAGCGGTTTCTAGTGCTAATTTAGCCAAGTAGGTAATTGCAATGAATGAAGAAATTGAGTCTTTCCATAAAAATGGTACTTGGTCTCTTGTGAAGCCGCCATCAGGAAAGACAATTGTTGGTTGCAAATGGATCTTCAAGAAAAAGAAAGGCATTCCAGGGGTTGAAGATGCGAGGTATAAGGCACGATTAGTTGCAAAGGGTTATAGTCAGGTACAAGGAGTTGATTTTAATGATATTTTTTCACATGTTGTTAAACATAGCTCTATTTGTGTCTTGCTTGCCTTGATTACCATGTATGATTTGGAATTCGAATAGCTTGATGTTAAGACAACTTTCTTATATGGCGAACTTGAGGAACAAATATACATGCATCAACCCGAAGGATTTGAAATTGAAGGAAAAAAAAAAGATCACGTTTGCTTGTTGAAGAAAATATTGTACGGATTAAAACAGTCTCCAAGAGAATGGTACAAAGGTTTGATTCCTTTATGTTGGGTCATGGTTATTTGAGGAGCATGTATAATAGTTGTGTTTACTTCCAGAAGTTAAATGATGGTTCATTTGTATACCTATTATTATATGTTGATAACATGCTCATTGTTACTAAGGATTTGACAGGAATTCAAAATTTGAAAAGTCAGTTGAAAAGTGAAATTGAGATGAAAGATTTGGGAGAAGCTAAGAAAATCCTAGGCATGGAGATCAAAAGAGATCGAGGAGCCAACAGGCTATTCCTGACCCAGAAGAAGTACTTAGAGAAGCTCTTGGAAAGGTTTGGCATGAAAGATGCTAAACCAGTAAGTACCCCTCTTGCTGCTCATTTTAAGTAATCAGCTGCTCAGTCACCACAGTCAGAAGAAGAAGAAGAGAGGTATATGGCACATGTACCTTATTCCAGTGCAGTCGGTAGTATTATGTATGCAATGATGTGCACACGCCCAGATATTTCGCATGCAGTTAGTATGGTGAGCCGATATATGGCTTGCCCTGGTAAAGCACATTGGCAGGCTGTAAAATGGATTATCAGATACTTGCTAGGTACTCCAACACATTGGTTGGTTTTGTAGACTTGGATTATGTAGGTGATCTTGACAAAATAAGATCACTAACAGGGTACGTATTTTGCATTGGTGGTTGCGCTATCAGTTGGAAAGCTACATTACAACATGTAGTAGCTTTATCTACTATCGAAGCAGAATATATGGAAGTGACCAAGGTTATCAAAGAAGCCTTATAATTGAAGGGTCTATTTGCTGAACTTAGTTTATACCAAGGTGGTATTATCATTTTTTGTGATAGTCAAAGTGCCATTCACTTAACTAAAGACAAAATGTATCATGAGAGGACGAAGCATACTGATATCAAGTACCATTTTATCTGGAAAACCATTGTTGATGGAAAAGTATCTGTTCAGAAGATCAACACTAGAGACAATCCTATTGACATGTTCACAAAACCTCTTCCAGTGTCCAAGTTCAAGCTTTGCTTGAACTTGATTGGTATTTATGAAGAATGATTTCGCCCATTGGGGCTTTTACGGAGAATGTGGAGCAAATGTACTATATCAGCCAAAATTAGGCCAAGGTGGAGATTTGTAATATGACTAACCTTTTGGCTTCTTGAGGGGTCCACCATGTGATAGATATTGGCAGATGCCAAATTCACTTGCTCGCAAATTCAACTTGGGGACCAAGTTTTGTCATTGTGTGGTGGAAGATTAAAATGCTACTGTAGCATTCTTTGAGCTCAAGGCTTTCTTACCTATAAATAGAGGAGTTTCTCCACAGTTGAAGACACACCAAATTCAAGAGCTTTCGCTCTTGTCTTTCTTTCTCCTCCTTTATTTATTAAGAGTATTTTGTAAGAGAGTTGAGTATTGGGAAACACGTGTGTGAACCTTTTCTTTGGAGTGATCTTGTGAGGTTATTCTCTCGGAGTTATTTGGGACTAATTAGAGTATTTACCCTAATTTTGTACTCTTGTTGATATAGTGAAATTGCTTCTCTCCGCTTGTGGGCGTAGGTCTCCTTGACCGAACCACGTTAAATTTGTACCTTCTTTATGTGATTTAATTACCGTTATTTTTAACTTGTATTGTTTTTGTTATTGTCATTATAACGTTGTTTGGCTAAATTCCGCACTACCCGGATTTTCGATCCTAACAGAAGTAGTGTTTGGACGTATCTTTAATTTATTTTTTTGGACATGTTTTTAATTATTTTTTTAAAATTAAGGTTTTATGAGTAAAAATTCCAAAAAATCATTCTAGGGTATAACCAAACAATATTTTGAAAGAGAAAACAAGAAAGAAAAAGAGAGCACTTTCTGAATTTTTAACCCTTGCGAAAAAATCCCTGGTAGGGAGCGCTTCCCCCCGAATGGGGCACTACGCGGTGCTGTAGACATCGAAATTTTAAGAGATCAAGCCAAATTCTAAATTAAAAATACTACGGGACTTTTGAAAACCTAGGAGTTTAATAGGGTTCTTGGAAGTTACTCTACCCTAAACCCTAACTCACACCTATATAAAGGGATACATATTCCCTTGAAGAAGGGTCTCAAAAATCCCATAAGTTCTCGGGATATTCACAAAGGGATCAAGGCATAAAATAATGTCGTGATCAATAGATGCTTTTCTTCATAATCAAATACTTCAAGAAGAATATCCATACAATGATCGACTTTCATGGAGATCAAATAATCCAGAGAGGTCCGTATCATCCTACGTTCGAGAAACATATTGTTTCAGCCCTCGAATCACGGAGATAATCAGGAGAGAAGAATCAAGGGAGAAATTAAACAGAATTGTACTCACAATTAATTAGTAAAAATATTTTTCTCTTATTTTGTGATTGCAGTTTATTTTTCATATGTTAAAAATTAGTTGCAAACAGGTGCAAATAAAAAAAAAACCCTGCTAGAACATATAATTTATTGACATAATATTGTTACAAGATCTCCAACAGACCTTGTATTGAAAAAAAAAAAGGTGAATTGTTTTTCTCTGTTTGATAAATTGCTCGCTTTTTAAAAATTTTGGATTTTATTTCAAGATTTTTGGAAATTTGAAAACAACTTTTATATTTCCAAAAATTTTAAATTTCCTAACAAACCTTCAAAACTTGAATCAAATTTTAGCCAAAAATCTTCATCTTGTTTTCGAATGGAGGAGGTCCATTCATTTTTGACTAATTAATACCTTTTAAATTTTCAATATACGCTTTATTAACATTCTTATCAGAAATTTCAATTTGCTTAATTTTAAAGTAGAATAAATCATTATCAATTTCATCTTTGAACAAAATAATAAAGATGCATAGAAATTGCCTGAAAATGTCAAGGTTGTGAAAGATTTGCGAATTTGAATATCCACAAGTATTTTGAAGAAATAAAAATCGTATCTTTTGTATAAACCGTATTATCGCAAGAAATATGTATCTCAATTCTCAAATATTAGTATTTTGATTATTCACTAGAAGCCTTCCCAACCCTGTAGTTATACCACCTGTTAGGTGAAAATAAATATATGAATTTTTACCTCTTATAGCAAATTTTTACACCTTATTTATTATAAATAAATACCTTGTTATAAAATTATTTTTATATCTACCTTTTAGGTTTTATAGCAAATTATGTATTTATGGTCACTTCCTACTGTTAAGCTATTAAATACGCTGTGAAATATTTTTCTCTCTCATACCTTCTATTCTCTCTCTCCCAATAATACCAGTATTGTATACAATTTTGTTAAACCCACGTTCTCTCTCCACTATCTCTTTCTCAACCCAGTATCTTCCCCACAAATACAACCACCATTATCAACTGATTCATCTTCATTCTCTCTCTCAAGTTTCAAAATTGAGAGAGATATGTATAAGAGAGTTTCCTTACCACCGATGATAGATGAACAAATTCATACCATAGATTATATAAGAGAGTTTCCTTGAATCAACAAGATTCACTGATAGTTCTCCAGCAAAGTCTCTGTTTCCTTCTCATTTTGACCAGACTTAAAAAATATGAATTATATTCTACAGTTTGTATTCATATGTATTCAGCATATTATATATATGTATTCAGATATATCTGCAGTATATATTCATATATATTCCACTATATACAAGAGATTGTATTGTATGTGCTCTGCATTTTGTATTCACATGTATTCAAATATATTCAGATTGTACTATGTGTAGTGCATTTTGTATTCATATGTATTCAAATATATTCAGATTGTATTGTATGTGTAATTTATTTTGTATTCATACGTATTCAGTAGATTGTAATTATGTATTCAAATATAACTGCACCTGTGTGTATTCATATTTATTCAAAATATAAATGCAGTATGTATTCTGCAGTTTACTAAATTATATGTTTACTAACTGTTCTAAAAAGAAATCATCACGAACCAACAGAACTTCCACGAACGATAGCAAAAAAAAAGGAGGGATTGGAACTCTAAAGATTGCTCTGTATTGTGTTAGTTTTCTTCTGGGAAATCTTTTCTATAACGAAAAATACAGATTCTGCGTGTTATAATTAAGTTAGTTGAGTTATATTAGGAGTCTATCGCGTTAATTGATTCACTTACCATCTTTAAACAGCTGAAAAGACCATTTTTTACACAGTTTACGTTACTGTATTCACGAATACAGCTCGCGAATACAGTCGAATACAATCGTTGCTTAGCTGGACTCTCCTATTTCACGCTGAGTTTTTCTACTGTATTCATGAATATATTAGCTTAAATACATCGAATACACTCTATAATAACTGAAAATATAGGTATAAGAAGTAATTTAGTAAATGATAACTATAGCTAGCTAATAACCACTAAACAATAGTGGTTTGTGAAAATTTCTCATAAATGTATCCATTGTTGTTTGGTTTGAATTATTTTACCCAAAATCCAGTAAGTATTATACTAATAAGTTAATTAGAAACAATTTTAATCTAAAACCAAACAAGCTAAGTGATATGTCAAAAAATGTCTTTTTTTTCTAGGGCAACCATGGCATTGATTGTGACCATAACATACTTCTTACTTCTATCACTTCTTTTTTGTTACACCTTGTGTATTCGGCGTTATTATGCTGTAAATGGGATAATTCGATAGGAAGATAACTTCTATGAGATATTTAAATGATGCGATAGTTATACGTTAAGATTGGAAGTCATTTGAGTTGTGATTAAAAATTCGACAAAGATCGCGCGCAAGTTACGGGTTTAAATTTTACTGGAATTTGGATAAACTGTTGATGACCTTTTCTCTCAATATACTGGGAGTTATGGTGTGTTATACCTACCGAATCGAAGGTCTATGAGTCTAGTTTCCAACGCAACAAACCGTTCATTAATACGACTTCGGAGTAGAGAGATATTAACATTTTCGTACAGGGGTGCACACTGTTACGGGAACAGTGTGCCTAGTCGGGTTTAGTCAAAATTTCTTTATTTAAGTCAATTTCTAAAACAGAACCCCTGCGTTTTATCCTCTCCAAAACAGAACAAAAAACCTAGGGATTTCCTCTCAAATTTCTCCCATCCATCTAGCCAAGCATAACAACAATTTAGTCATCCTCAAGATGGAGAACACCATGGTAGCTTCGGAAATCGTGAATTCTTCGGTGTTTCACTTTTCATAGCAAGACTCCGCCTTGAAGTAATTTCGAATTTTGAGTAATTCTAGTCACATAAGTTATGATTTAACTTCCTCTTTGATCTTTGTAAACTTCTACCATAAGAACAAAGTTTCTTGCAACATGGGACCTAATCTGCGTCAGATTATCAACTGAATCTATCTGTTTTCTAGTCCCAATAATAGGATTAGTCTTATTACAACTCATCCTTTGAAGACATGAAACGTTCATTAACTATGTTTGTTTACTTGTGCAGATTAATAAATTAGTAAACCACATGTTTCCTTTTGCTCATAAAATTATAAAACTTTCCCCATCTAAGAACTACTTATTAAAATGTTCATACTTGGAATGTACTACTTACTACTGTTTTGGTGGGGCTGTTCTATATGGATTTATTGTGTTGTTTGGATATGTGAAGACATGTATGGAATCATGTCAATGAGGAGATGTAGTAAAGTAATATTTGGTGGTGTGTTGGGGGAAAATTAATCTACAAAAGAGTCTACAAATTCATGGCCACAAGTTGTTCGCGTAAATGTCTAAATGAAGAATTATTTAAGCTATGAGCTTGAATTTGATTTTGAATGGTTTGTATTATGTAGGAAATCATTCCTAAGGCTTTTGAGGTCTTGGAAACAGTATATAACTCCATCGACAAGGTATGTAGGGCTTTCGCTATACTTTTCGGCATGACTAGAATTCGAATAAACGTTTATCGAATTGTCTCGTCGGATTCGAGTTATTTCACCTTCAACTTATAAAGATGCTTAGACCTGATCTTTTCTCATAGATTGCTTACTCTAGAGGATATCTATGAATTCTCGGATTTCCTTGTTCCTTGCTTAAAAAGAACTAGAGCCTTTTTACTCGTTCTCCTTTCGACGTTCATATAAATCATGAATAAGTAACATTTACTTCAAAGGTACTCATAATACACAACTCTCATGTTCTTAGTACTTGTTGGCTCGTAGTTGAAAATTAAATATTTTTAGCCACAACCATGATAGTCGGGGAATAATGATGATAGGCCACTTCGACTCTTCTTAGAATACGTCTTTTAAGGTTGGTTTCGCATTGCACCTATATAATTTATGATTTAGTATATGTATGTATTTACTTTCATTACCGAGCCGCATTATAGACAGCCGGGTATGACACATATTGTGTAACCACTGATCAGTTGGGATTACCGAGCTTCACGTGGCCGGGTACGATTCTACCGAGCCTTTATTATGGCCGGGTATGTTATGGATATTATAGCCCCACAGAGGGATTTATTATTATATAATGTGATATATTATAAGTAGCGATAGTGAACGACGGTGTCACGAGCATACATTTATATCCATGTTGAATTTTAGTTTCCTACCGAGGCTAGTTTCAGAATTTAAATTATCTCTATGTCTCTTCTCTTGTTAATTACATTTTTCATGTTACACTTGTCGCCCTACATATTCAGTACATATTTCGTACTGACGCATTTTTATGCGCTGTGTTCATGCCCACAGGTTCGAATAGACAGAGTGGCGTGCCTCCTCAGTAGGACCCCCAGGATCAGCGTTGGGTTTCGCACTCCACTTCTTCGGAGTTGCTGACTTTGAGTCCATAGGTACTATTACAGATGTATATGTGTGGTTTTGGGCATGTCGGGGGCTTTGTCCCGCCCTGTTGAGATTGTCTTACACTCTTAGAGGCTTGCAGACTAGCGGTCATTGTATATATATATTTTTCGTATCGCCATATCGGCCTTCTGGATAGCTGTTATACTGTTGTTACAGCCTTGTTGGCCTAGTTTGTATATATATATATATATATATATATATATATATATATATATATATATATATGTCGTGTTGGGCTCTTCTGCCTGCAGGTTATTATATTTCAGATCATATCTCATGGTTGGTTCGCTCGGGCCTTCGGGCATCGGGTGCCAGCCACACCTCCCAAGGTTGGGGTGTGACAAACTTGGTATCAGAGAAGGTCAGTCCTAGGGAGTCTACAAGCCGTGTCTAGTAGAGTCTTGTTTATGGTGTGTTGTGCACCACACTTATAAACATGAGGCTATTGGGAATTTAGGATTATTACTTTCTTTTTGATCTACATCGTGCAATAGAGCCTAATCATAAGTGTTCATTCCTAATTCTCTTTTTTGTTTACCTTCTCAGTGATGCCTAACACTAGGAGACGACAAGTGGCTATGAAATTTATTCAGAGGTTGGACGAGGAGGCGGGAGAGGGCACAAGTCAGGTGCCACCTGCTAATGTAGATCAACATGAGCCACAGAATGAGGCTGATTCTCAGGCTTCCGGGGCAGTACCCCCACCACCCCGGAAGGGCGTAAAGGAGCTAACATACCTCTAGTCCCTCTCCCAGTTGTTCCTGATCAGGACCTAGACATGCAGAGTGTTGTACAATTGCGGACTCAAATAGTGGCCTCCCAGGCCCAACACCAGATCCTCGATATTGTTGATAGGTCCGTGAGTGCGAGAGTTCGGGACTTTATCAACTTGGATCCTCCAGTATTTACAGGGGTTGATCCTAATGCTGACCCACAGGATTTTCTGGATCTTATGCAACGGACCTTACAAATTATACATGCCACGGATGTTGAGTCAGTGGAGTTTACTTCTTATAGACTACGTGATGTTGCTGTGACATGGTATGAGACTTGGAAGCAGACTCGGGGGCCTAATGTGCCACTAGTGACATGGAAGGAGTTCTCTGAGGCATTTTTGCAGCAATATTTGCCAATCGAGCTTCGAAGAGCCCGACGAGATAGGTTCTTACACTTAGAATAGGGTAATATGAGCGTTTGGGAATATAGCATGCAGTTCAACTCTTTGGCTAGGTATGCTCCTACGATTGTTGCTGATATGAGTGATCGGGTACACCAGTTTGTTAGTGGTTTGAGGGAGCACTAAATGAGTGCACTACAGCTTCTCTAAACCAAGGAATGGATATTTCCCGTATTCAAGCATATGCACAGGGTCTAGAGGATCGCAAGAGGCAACAACGAGCCAATCGAGAGCATGATAGAGGGTAACAGAAGAGGGCGCGGTTCGCAGGTAACATAGGGGAGTTTCGAGGTGGATTTAGGCCACAGTTTCCCCGGCGGCAGTCTTATCCGGCAGCCAGTGCACCGCCACAGTTTCAGGGACAGCGCCAGGATCGGACCACTTATTCTGGTCCAGGTCAGAGCTCACGGACCCCAGGTCCACAGTTTAGAGGCGAGTTCAGTCAAATGAGGCCTCAGTTTCCTAGATGTGATCGATGTGGCCGAAATCATTTTGGACCATGTCGCCAGGGTTCTGATGCATGTTATACATGTGGACAACCAGGTCATATTATGAGACATTGTCCGATGACAGGTGGAGGGGGTATGGCTCAGCCGACGGCATCTGCAGGGGCTTCTTCTTCTTCGGTACGTCCTCCTAGACAGAGTATGCAGACATCAGCTGGCAGGGGTAGGGGAAGATTTGGAGCTTCTGGTTCAGGAGGTCAGCAGAATCACATATATGCTTTATCGAGTCGTCAGGATTTAGAGTCATCTCCGGACGTGGTTACAGGTATACTATCCGTCTTTTCTATCGATATGTATGCCTTGATAGATCCTGGTTATACATTGTCGTATATCTCCCCCTTCGTTGCTAGTAAATGGGATAGAGAGCCTGAATTGTTGCAAAAGTCCTTTGAGGTATCTATGCCAATGGGTGAGTCTGTTGTAGTTAGACGGGTATATCGAAGTTGTGACGTGAAGATTCATGACCGCCATACGTTAGCTGATTTGCATGAGCTAGAAATGGTTGATTTTGATATCATTATGGGTATGGATTGGTTGGCTTCTTGTTATGCCAATGTAGATTGCTAGACAAAGATTGTTCGTTTTAATTTTCCAAGTGAGCCTATTATTGAATGGAAAGGTGATGCTGCAGCGCCTAAGAGAAAGTTTATTTCTTACCTTAAAGCTCGAAGGATGATTTTGAAAGGGTACATCTATCATTTGTTACGAGTGCATGATATGGAGGTGAAATCTCCAACTCTTCAATCGGTTCCCGTCGTGAATGAATTTCCTGATGTATTTCCTGATGAACTTCCTGGTCTTCCTCCAGAAAGAGAAATCGACTTTGCTATTGATATACTTCCAGATACTCAACCAATATCTATTCCTCTATACAGAATGGTTCCTGCTGAGTTAAAAGAATTGAAAGCCCAGTTGAAGGATCTTTTGAATAAGGGCTTTATCAGGCCTAGCACATCTCCCTGGGGTGCACCAGTGTTGTTTGTTCGTAAGAAGGATGGTTCGTTAAGAATGTGTATTGACTATCGCCAGCTCAACAAAGTGACTATCAAGAACAAGTACCCTTTACCCAGAATTGATGATTTGTTTGATCAGTTGCAAGGTGCCAAATATTTCTCAAAGATTGACCTTCGATCCGGCTATCACCAATTGCGATTCCGAAAACGGCTTTCCGGACTAGATATGGCCATTATGAATTTCTTGTGATGTCTTTCGGTCTTACTAATGCGCCAGCAGCTTTTATGGATTTAATGAATCGGGTTTTCAAGCCATTTCTAGATATATTTGTAATTGTTTTCATTGATGATATTCTGGTATATTCTCAATCAGAAGCAGAACATGAGGATCATTTGCGTGTGGTGTTGCAGACTTTGAAAAATCAGAAATTATATGCTAAATTCTCCAAATGTGAATTTTGGTTGAATTCAGTGGCTTTCCTTGGGCATATCGTTTCCGATGAAGGTATTAAGGTAGATGGTCAGAAAACTGAAGCAGTACAAAACTGGCCTAGACCTACAACTCCTACGGAAGTTCGTAGTTTCTTGGGCTTAGCTGGTTATTATCGGAGATTTGTTGAGAACTTCTCTTCTATTGCTGCTCCCATGACAAAATTGACACACAAAGCCGTTAAGTTCCAATGGTCTGATGCATGTGAAAGGAGCTTTCATGAGTTGAAGAAACGCTTAACATCAACACCTGTTCTAGCACTTCCTGAAGGATCTGAAGGTTATGTGGTATATTGTGATGCATCCAGGGTTGGATTGGGATGTGTTCTAATGAAGCATGGAAAAGTTATTGCATATGCTTTGAGGCAGTTGCGGAAGCACGAATACAATTATCCGACTCACGATATTGAGTTAGCAGCCGTTATATTTGCCTTGAAAATATGGCGTCATTATCTTTATGGTGTTCATGTGGATATCTATACAGATCACAAAAGTTTACAATATATATTTAAGCAGAAAGACTTGAACTTGAGACAAAGAAGATGGCTTGAATTGCTGAAGGACTATGATGTGGATATTTTGTACCATCCGGGCAAAACGAATGTGGTAGCTGATGCATTGAGTCGCAAATCCATGGGCAACTTGAAGCATGTAGAAGCTGGGAAATTAGAAATGACTAAAGAGATATATCAATTGGCTAACCTGAGTGTACGACTACATGATACAGGTGACCAGGGTGTAGTAGTCCAAAATATTGCGGGGTCATCACTGGTAGCTGAGGTAGAAATGCGTCAATTTGAGGATCCGGAGTTAGTCAAAATTAAAGAGAGTATCCCTTTTTAGAAGAAGCAGTTGTTCGAGCAATCTGATGATGGAATTCTAAAATATAAAGGCCGATGGTGTGTACCTAATGTTGGGGAGCTTCGTAAGCAAATTATGACAGAGATGTACAAGTCTCGGTACTCAGTTCATCCTGGTTCAACCAAAATGTATCATGATCTTCGTCAGCTATACTGGTGGAACGGCATGAAGAAAGATATAGCCACATTTGTGGCTCAGTGTCCCAACTGCCAGCAGGTTAAAGCTGAACACCAGAAACCTGGAGGGCTACTTCAAAATATTGAGATTCCAGCTTGGAAATGGGAATCGATTAATATGGATTTCATTATAGGATTGCCCAATTCTCGCCGTAAGTTCAATTCTATTTGGGTCATTGTGGATAGGCTGACAAAATCAGCTCACTTTCTCCCAGTTAGGACCACCTATTCAGCTGAAGACTATGCGAGCCTGTATATCAAGGAAATAGTTCGGCTACATGGAGTTCCGTTTTCTATTATATCTGACAGAGGTGCCCAATTTACAGCTAATTTCTGGAGGTCTTTTCAAGAAGGTTTGGGTACTCTTGTTAACCTTAGTACAACATTTCATCCGCAGACCGACGGACAAGCCGAACTCACTATTCAGACACTCGAAGATATTTTGCGAGCTTGTGTCTTAGACTTCAAGGGAAGTTGGGAAGATCATTTACCGCTTATTGAGTTTGCCTACAATAACAGTTATCATGCAGGTATTCAGATGGCACCTTATGAGGCACTATATGGGAGGAAATGCAGATCTCCTATTGGCTGGTTTGATGTTGGCGAGACAAAGTTGCTAGGACCTGAATTGGTACAGCAAGCTGTAGAAAAGGTAAAGTTGATCCAGGAAAGGTTGCGTACAGCTCAAAGTCGACAGAAATCATATTCAGATAACCGACGTCGAGACTTGGAATTTGTTGTGGGAGACTGGGTATTCTTGAAAGTGTCGCCTATGAAGGGTGTAATGAGATTTGGTAAGAAAGGAAAACTCAGCCCTAGATATGTTGGGCCATATCAGATTGTTCAGAGAATTGGGCGAGTAGCCTACAAACTTGACCTGCCACCAGAATTAGAAGCAATCCATCCGGTATTTCACATTTCCATGCTTTGGAAATTCTTAGGTGATCCTTCTTGCATCAGCCCTATCGAGGATACTGAAGTTTCCGAGAACTTGTCATATGAAGAAATACTTGTTGCCATTCTTGACCGTCAAATCCGTAAGCTACGGACTAAAGAGGTAGCCTCAGTAAAAGTACTTTGGAGGAGCAATAATGTAGAGGAAATGACATGGGAGGCCGAGGAGGACATGAAGTCCAGATACCCTCATTTATTTGAGTCTTCAGGTGATATGCCTGAGACAAACATGGCAGGTGTTGCACATATATCAACCAGTGACAGTTAAGGTAATTAAGTTATGGCTAACCTTCTTATTATCATTATTGTATAAGTAAATGGTCGGGTGAGGCCAAGTTGATGTTATTATTATGATGTGTAGCCCTGTGTGGCCTTAGATATGTATGTTTGGGCTGATGACAGGTTTTGGATATTCATATTTATAGGGGAAACTCTGGTGAAATTTTTTTAAAAATAAAATAAAATAAAAATTCAGAAGTTAGGTTAACCGTTAACATTCGAGGACGAATGTTCTTAAGGAGGGGAGAATGTTACACCTTGTGTATTCGGCGTTATCATGTTGTAAATGGGATAATTCGATAGGAAGATAATTTCTATAAGATATTTAAATGATGCGATAGTTATACGTTAAGATTGGAAGTCATTTGAGTTGTGATTAAAAATTCGACAAAGATCGCGTGCAAGTTACGGGTTTAAATTTTACTGGAATTTGGATAAAATGTTGATGACCCTTTCTCTCAATATACTGGGATTTATGGTGTGTTCTACCTACCGAATCGAAGGTCTATGAGTCTATTTTCCAACGCAACAAACCGTTCGTCAATACGACTTCGGAGTAGATAGATATTAATATTTTCGTACAGGGGTGCACACTATTACGGGAACAGTGTGCCTAGTCGGGTTTAGTCAAAATTTCTTTATTTAAGTCAATTTCTAAAACAGAACCCCTGCATTTTATCCTCTCCAAAACAGAACAAAAAACCTAGGGATTTCCTCTCAAACTTCTCCCATCCATCTAGCCAAGCATAACAACAATTTAGTCATCCTCAAGATGGAGAACACCATGGTAGCTTCGGAAATCGTGAATTCTTCGGTGTTTCACTTTTCAAAGCAAGACTCCGCCTTGAAGTAATTTCGAATTTTGAGTAATTATGGTCACATAAGGTATGATTTAACTTCCTCTTTGATCTTTGTAAACTTCTACCATAAGAACAAAGTTTCTTGCAACATGGGACCTAATCTGCGTCAGATTATCAACTGAATCTATCCGTTTTCTAGTCCCAATAATAGGATTAGTCTTATTACAAGTCATCCTTTGAAGACATGAAGCGTTCATTAACTATGTTTGTTTACTTGTGCAGATTAATAAATTAGTAAACCACATGTTTCTTTTTGCTCATAAAATTATAAAACTTTCCCCATCTAAGAACTACTTATTAAAATGTTCATACTTGGAATGTACTACTTACTACTGTTTTGTTGGGGCTGTTCTATATGGATTTATTGTGTTGTTTGGATATGTGAAGACATGTATGGAATCATGTCAATGAGGAGATATAGTAAAGTAATATTTGGTGGTGTGTCGGGGGAAAATTAATCTACAAAAGAGTCTACAAATTCATGGCCACAAGTTGTTCGCGTAAATGTCTAAATGAAGAATTATTTAAGCTATGAGCTTGAATTTGATTTTGAATGGTTTGTATTATGTAGGAAATCATTCCTAAGGCTTTTGAGGTCTTGGAAACAGTATATAACTCCATCGACAAGGTATGTAGGGCTTTCGCTATACTTTTCGGCATGACTAGAATTCGAATAAACGTTTATCGAATTGTCTCGTCGGATTCGAGTTATTTCACCTTCAACTTATAAAGATGCTTAGACCTGATCTTTTCTCATAGATTGCTTACTCTGGAGGATATTTATGAATTCTCGGATTTCCTTGTTCCTTACTTAAAAAGAACTAGAGCCTTTTTACTCGTTCTCCTTTCGACGTTCATATAAATCATGAATAAGTAACATTTACTTCAAAGGTACTCATAATACACAACTCTCATGTTCTTAGTACTTGTTGGCTCGTAGTTGAAAATTAAATATTTTTAGCCACAACCATGATAGTCGGGGAATAATGATGATAGGCCACTTCGACTCTTCTTAGAATACGTCTTTTAAGGTTGGTTTCGCATTGCACCTATATAATTTATGATTTAGTATATGTATGTATTTACTTTCATTACCGAGCCGCATTATAGACGGCCGGGTATGACACATATTGTGTAACCACTGATCAGTTGGGATTACCGAGCTTCACGTGGCCGGGTACGATTCTACCGAGCCTTTATTATGGCCGGGTATGTTATGGATATTATAGCCCCACAGAGGGATTTATTATTATATAATGTGATATATTATAAGTAGCGATAGTGAACGACGGTGTCACGAGCATACATTTATATCCATGTTGAATTTTAGTTTCCTACCGAGGCTAGTTTCAGAATTTAAATTATCTCTATGTCTCTTCTCTTGTTAATTACATTTTTCATGTTACACTTGTCGCCCTACATATTCAGTACATATTTCGTACTGACGCATTTTTATGCGCTGTGTTCATGCCCACAGGTTCGAATAGACAGAGTGGCGTGCCTCCTCAGTAGGACCCCCAGGATCAGTGTTGGGTTTCGCACTCCACTTCTTCGGAGTTGCTGACTTTGAGTCCATAGGTACTATTACAGATGTATATGTGTGGTTTTGGGCATGTCAGGGGCTTTGTCCCGCCCTGTTGAGATTGTCTTACACTCTTAGAGGCTTGCAGACTAGTGGTCATTGTATATATATATTTTTCGTATCGCCATATCAGCCTTCTGGATAGCTGTTATACTGTTGTTACAGCCTTGTTGGCCTAGTTTATATATATATATATATGTCGTGTTGGGCTCTTCTGCCTGCAGGTTATTATATTTCAGATCATATCTCATGGTTGGTTCGCTCGGGCCTTCGGGCATCGGGTGCCAGCCACACCTCCCAAGGTTGAGGTGTGACATTTTTACCCTTTAGCAGCAAGCATATGGTCGTCTACTGCCAATACTTTCCCATATTATTCAACTAAAATTTACATTAATAATTCAATAATCAACTTGAGAGAGAGAGAGAGAATGTCTAAACATAAATAGCTTTTTCGACCTGATAACCAACAAGGTTTGATACAAGCAGACCATCTCTTTTTGCATCAACACGAGAGATATTTACACATAAAATTGTTTGTCATCAACAACTGTACCAAAATGTCTGCATGATAAGTATAACCTGGAGATGAGACCTAGACACTAGCAAATCTCAGTGTCAAACTTAAGCGATATGCCCATGCTGAAGAGCTCCTGGCATAATAACTTTGCACCATATGACACATCAACCTTCGCTATGTCTTCAACTGATTCACAGAAGCGGCAATACGGGCCCCTTACTTTACCACCTTGCACGGACCTCTGGATTACATTTCCCATATTCTTGCATTTCCCACATATGTGCATTTGGGAGGAGTCACTAAGTGTGAAAAGGGGTTCATGCAAATTCGCTGCAGCACCATAAGCTATAAGACAGTCGCGCTCCATTTCACCAAATTTAATTCCACTGAAGCATTTTCTGTCAGCCACAGGTTGGCGAGTAAGGGGATGGACTAGTCCAGTATTGCGGAATTTCACTTTGTCTTCAGCCATATGGATAAGGCGCCGGTAGAATGTTGGGCCCATGAAAATCAGGTTTTGAGCCATTTCACCTGTCCGGGCATTGTAAACTCTCTCATTTCCCCATCTTGAGAAACCTTGCCTGCAGGTCATATACCATTTACAAAAGTCAATGACAAATCACCATAATTCATGTTGAATACAACAAAGTAACACGATCACTGCCTAACTGGTTGGCATAATTATATATAACTATGGAAGGGGATACTGCTTTCAGATATCATACTCATGAAACTGCTCGATTATGGCATCAACTGATAAAGTGGAAAAGGGAGTGGCATATTTCTGACCACCGCCTAGGGCAATACCCTTTCCCAAAGCGGCTTCAAGCAGCTGACCAGGGGTTTGCCTTGAAGGAAATGCATGGGGATTGATTACAATGTCTGGAACAATCCCTTGAGCTGTAAAAGGAAAGTTCTCCTGTGATTCCAGAAATCCAAGGACACCCTTTTTTCCGTCCATGCTGGAGAACTTGTCTCCAAGACATGGAGAACGAACCTGCACCAGAATATACAAGAATACTGGAATCAATAAAAGTGAATTAGGATTAGTTCAATTCGTGTCATGACTTAGTATCAGCTGTTGTTACTTGGGACCTTGTCCCACATATGTCAAAGACAAGGGGCTAGGACAGCTTATGAGCTCCCTCCCACTCACCTCGTAAGGTATCTTTTCAGGACCAAAATCCCTCACACCATGTTGGTGGCGGAGTAATACCCCATGAGAATATGTTGAAGGATCCACTTGTCAATAGGGTCCGCTAAAGGGCGGATCCCTTGTAGTTGGCAGCCAAAAACTGCTTGTTGGGGGTTGAGGGCGCTCTAATGGTACATAGAACATTTCCTACATTGGTTGAAAACAGGGATCTTGGGTAGTTTATAAGCTCCCTTGGCATTACACGATGTGATTTGCCTATAAACCCCCCCCCCCAGGGTAATACTTCCTAAGGACATGTTGATTCTTCAGAATTTACATCAGTTGGTCCTTACAACATCAGGCTGAAGATTTTCTACAATGGCTTCTAGTTTTGAAGCTTTAGCATAGTTTAGTAATGCTACTTATAGACAAATCTGCTTTTATTCAGTTCACTGGCTACTCTTTCAAGGTGTTCATTAATGAGAGATCAAAGTACTTGAAGCTATAAATAGTCTACATAGCATTTGTTCTCCTTTTATCATGAAGACCCCCCATGAAATGCAACGGAATTAAGAAGCTTGCTAAATCGACTGCAAACAGCTCTCCTAAGCCTTAATATGGTTTTTCAAATAATGACTTGTTTCTCATAAACATGTGTCTTAAAAAAAAGTTCAATATGGAATATATAGAGTCACATAAGTAGAAGAATATATATATATATACATATATATATGTATGTATGGGCATCTTACTTGTCTCAGAGATACAACAGCAAAATTCTTCCCTTCATCATTGGCAGAGAGCAGAACTTTCTGAACCATACCCCTCTCGGTATGCTTCAGCTTGACACTGTGATCAGCCCCTGATTCTGCGTATTTCCCAATTATGAAATCCCCGCTCTGGAGATTTGCCCCAATGAATGGAAAACCATCATCATCTAGGCTGTCCACTCGTCCAATTTTACTCTGGGTTTTCCCAAAGTTATCAGAATCTTCAACCTTTGGCTTCTTTCCAATAGCTTCCTTATTGTCGACTTCAGCCTTGTAGCTCCTAATATGCTCCGATCGAAACATTCCACGCTCCAGTGACGTACGATTCATAACCAATGAATCTTCTTGGTTATAGCCAAGGTGAACATTTACTGCAACAATAGCACATTGACCACTGAAGTATTCAGGCTGTGGAAGCATTCCTTTCTGGTTACGAGCATTTTTGGGCTTCCCAAGGGAATCTGACAACTTTGTCCTGAAAAGTGGCCTTTGAGGATAATACAGTTGATGGGTATTTGTATCAACTCTAATGTTTGGATTCACTGTTGAAAACTCAATTGCTTGTTGAGAGTGCTTCTCAGACTGATAGAGGACCCTCCTAGCATGATCATGATTTGCAAAAGGGATAATACCACAGCTCAAACCTAATAGGAAAGATATGTCCAACTCACAATGGGTATACTTAGCGGGTGGGTTCTCTTTATCTGCTTTTAAGAGGTATTCAACTCCCCATGCAGTTCGACAATCTTCTTCTTCTTCAGGTCCTATAAGCTCAATAATCCCATTGTCCAGAAGAGATTGGAAGCCATAGTCTCCCCCTTTCAAAGCTTTGATTTTCTTTAGACTTGAAACAACAAGAAGAGGGCGCAAAATCCTTCCCGCATCAGAAAATATGCGAATTTCATCCTGCTTCTCATCTCTCTTAACTTCCACCAAGAATTTGGATTTCAAAAATTGTATCTCTACTATAGCATTATGGTTATCCTGAAATAGCACTTATTTCCATTTAAGGAAACTCTGCAATGACAAGAGAGGATTCTCTAGTGGTAGACCCTCTACTTCCAACCAAGAGGCCGAGAGTTCAGTTCATCACGGGAGGAAAGAGGCACAACCCACTTTTGGCTGCTTGAGGGTTCGGGATTTGTCAGCATACAAGTTATTCAACATTTAATACAATATACCATAAAAGTCACATCTATTTTAGGAACAAAGAGAAAATGAGTTTTTCACATTTGGTTAATAGTTTTACAATCGCCTTCTTAATGAATTTATGGATGTAATTTTCTACTTATGCTTCTGCTTCTTCGAAAAAGCTACAATTTGTAGTTTCTCCCCAAAAGCAAAAGTACTTTTTCATCTTGGTCAAACACCTTAAATTTTTCAAAAAGTACTTTTTTAACAACAAAAAAAGTACTTTTAGCCTCCCAGAAGCTTGGTCAAACAGGCTCTAAATCAAAATGATCAGTTAACCTGATGTGCGACCTTATTCCAGTGGCACTTACATGATATTCTACATCCAATAAAGTAAACCAAAAAAATTTTAATCCTACTTGTGGGAAAACTAGAAAAAGACAAGTTTCTACGTTTGGCTGACAGTTTTATAACCATCCTTTTGGTGAATCAATGAACATACTGGCAATACAAACAAATATTCAACAACAAGGCTCTATGATTCTGCTGTACATAATTAAATGAAATTGATCATGAGCCGACCTGGTGTGGCACTTCATTCCTGCGGCGCTTACGTCTTAGCTTTGAAACAAAGAGTGCAGAATCTTCACATACTCCAACCCAATCCCCATTTAGAAGCACCTTCTGCTTTCCGTGGAGTGAGGTGGCACTATCATCTACTAACTGTTGCATCCCACACTGGAACAATGTCCCAAGAAGTGGCTTCACAGTAGTAGTACTGATAAGACCCATACTAGCCAAATTTTTTACCAAGCCACAATTTTCTCCATCTGAGGTAGACAGAAAACATACCTTCCCACAGTGTGAAGGATGTATGGATAAGTTATTTTAACAGTCATTAGATTATCATACTTAAGATAAACAAAACAGAAACAAACTACAAAAAAAAATTAAGACAGAATTATTAAAGGATCAGGAAGCAAGACAAATGAAGTCACCATTTTTGCTAATGGAAAGCACAAAAAATTGGTCGATATAAATACAAACACTTACGGGTATCTAGCATCGCCAACCTTCCCTGTGTATTTAACCTGCTGACGCATTTTCCTCATATCAGCCGTCATCTGCAATGGATTGGTTCATCTAAGAGTAGCAACAACGCCAGAAACCCTCTCCATTTTCTTGTAAGCGTGACACCAGTGTCCAGTCCAGTTGAAAATGCCCTGGAGAGACCATTGGTAATTATGGATGCATCCAAATATTGCTCAATTGGTTGGACTTGTCTATCTCCATAAAGATCTCTTTGCATAGCCCTGACCATGCGCCTCTCGGCATGTTTAATGTGCGCCCTGAGCTCTCGTTCAAGGAGCTCACCAGCCAGCTCCAATCTCTTGTTTCCAAAATCATCTCTGTTGTCAACCTTTCTGCGACCAATGAATGAGTGCAAGAGGCACTTTACCATATAGCCAAGGAAGCGAGCCTTCTGCTTGAGGCCACTAAGATTAGGGAACAGGTATAGTTTTATGCACTCCTCAACAGATTCTTGAGGTGGAAATTTACAACCCTTTATAAGTGTATCAACATAAGCGAGAGCATTTTTCCCCTTCCTGAAATCCTCACAATTCTTATCAGCATTGTGGATTGAAGCTACTAGTATATTGACGATATTAGTATCTTCAGTATCCACATCAATTAAATTTACTACCTCTCTGTCAGAGGATACACCTAGAGCAAAAAACAAGACCCAAATTGGCATTTCCGCCAGGAAGTGCACTCTGAGGGCTTTTTCTACTCCCTTAATGTGCTCAAGCTTCAAGGTCTCAGTCAGTTTAATGTAGACTCTATTCTTTTTTTCAACTGGGCGATATGCAATCGTCCAAGTGGAATTGTTTGACAGCCAGAGTCATTTTAAACAGATCTGCTCCTGTGCAATGAAGGTCTAAAATGGAAATTGCAAGATGTTCAAATTTAAAGAACTGCGATAGAGATTTATTTCTAACAGGCCAAAAAAGGTTAAACATTATTCTATATCCTATAGTAATAGCACGAATGAAGAAGGCATGCCCAAAGTTACATATATTCCTTCAATCCCGAAAAGAATGGTGGATTTGGAGTATGAGAGTCAAAAACATTTACTTTTCAATATGAATTACGTACCCATTTTTTTTTCTTTTTCTGAAATAAAACATTACTCCTACATAAACAACATAAGACATACTGAAGCCACAAAAGGTTGCATATAAGAGTACCCGGCTTGAAGAACAGAGAAAGAACTGCTGCATATTGGAGCACCTAAAGACTCTTCAAAGGTAATAATACTACTTTGTTTTACTACCAGTTCAAAATTTTGAGCAATGGTTAACAAGTGAAATTCCACCGTTTTGAGTTATGCTAGGTTGATGCATAGCAAAATGGCTGGCATGGCTGTATTTTTAATTGTATCTTCTATTTTTCCCTTAGCACATTAGGTCCCTTTTTTTGATGAAATAAGTTGCTTAATTGCAGGCATCAAGAAGATGCCAAGTTACATAAGTGATAAATGTTAGCTCCATTGCAATACAACATTAAACATGCCCAGGGAGCTAACCAAAAAAACCAAAAGTAGAAGGGGACTAAACCAGAGTAAGTGATCCTATGAAGTCTAGGAAGGGAACTACATTATTTACAGGGGCTAAAGTACAACTGAAGAGATACACAAGGCATTTAGCTTTTAGAGCATGGTTAGGAGTTGAAATGTCATCAAGAGTATACTAACTACCACCAACGTCTAGCCTTGTTTTCTATGCCCTCTTTAGGTAGAAGAGAGGGAGGCGTCGAAAGTGAGGTGCTAGCAAGAAGATCTTACCTTTTCAGCCCCTTTGATTATGAAGTATCCTCCACTTGTCGCTACTAACTAGTTTTTTAGTATACACCTGAAATCATATACAAAGGTAAACAATGAAATTAAACGAATAAGAAAACTAGCGGAGGCAAAATAAATGACATGTTGGGTATGTTCTCAATGCTAACTGGAAAGGCAATCATCGCATGACATGGATGAGAGGGGATTATAGGTTCAATTTTGTGAAGTTCAAAAAGATGATATCAAAAAATTAAGGATAACGAGTGCATGCAGCTTAGAGCTCATATTTCCTTTGTGATGATCATTTTTTTACTTTTCGTCAGTTGGGCAATGCATTTAATTCAATAAAGAGCTGTTCAAGAGAGACCAACAAGATTGGCAACTTAATATACAGAAAAACAACACAATGCAATCATTTTAGAACATAGCTGGCCAATTCAAATTTGAGAGTATCAAGAAAATGACCAAATAGAAATAAACAGAGAGAAATTGATACACAAAGAAGTATAGACTATAGACAACAACAAACAATTCCTAACCTGAACATGAGTCTCGACCATAATCCTGCCAGAATAGGTCATGTTCTGAAGGCGAGCATGCCGTGGCCACAAGTCCAGGTACTCTTTCTCACTGTTCACAGAAAATGTTTCCCCTGCCCAAAACTTTGGACGCTCAATGGTTACTTTCCCAAACTTAACAGAAGCATGCTTCCAATCACCATCACCTCTCTTTGATGGATCATACCCTGGCTCGACGTGGATCTCCCCGATTGAGTCAAACAACCTTTGGATTCCATGGTTGATGAAGTCATTATATGAATTAATCTGGTGACCGATTAATCCATACTTCTCAAAAAATCCAGTTGATGCCTTTTTACAGAAGTTCTTCAAGAAACCTTCACCCAACTCTTTTACTGAATCCACATCAAGATTATCATCGCCATCCTCATCCTCATCCCAATCATCATCATATACTTCAAAGAGATCATCATCAATATCAAAATCCGTCATCGCTGATCCATTTGATATCTTCCCTTTACCACTACTACATCCCACGTCTTCCATGATATCAGAAATTGTTATATGAAAGAAGCACCTGCATCAAGAAGCGCCTATCGATATTAACTTTATTCCAACTTAAAATTGGTAGGCATAAACATGATCTCTCCATTCAAAAAGCATATTCAATTAGTAGTACAGTACAGAGACAATTTTGGCAGCTAAAAGTCTTTAGATAGCCCAGCTAAAACTGCAACAAAATAGAAATTTCCATCATTTTCCAAGCTCCTTCTAGAAAGGACAAAAGACTAAATATATATCTATCAGGTGAAGGCTGGGATTACTTGGTGAAATTTGCTCTTAAATTTAACCTGTTTTTTACTGTTGAAGTTTGGCAAATTTGTCCCACATCGGTGGGCTCTTGAATTTTGGGGGGATTTTCCCCCTATAAAAGAAGGCCTAATGTTTAGGATTTAAACACACCTCTCATTTGCCTTCTCATCTGTTTAAGGCATTTGTATCTTCTCTCTTTAGTATTATTTCACTTGTATTTTTGGAGTGGAATAAAATATTTGGTTGTGTCCGAGGAGTAGGCAAAATTAGCCGAACCTCGTAAATTCTGGTGTTCCCTTTATTGTTGCTTTATTGTCTTATTTATTATTTGGTGGTTGTCATAATTTTTGGTATAGTAGTTGTGACTTATTCACACTCTATACATTTGGCTTCCGCAACAATTGGTATCAGAGCCAAGGTACTGTCTAAGTATGCTCTGTGGTTGCAGCATAGTCTGATCTTCCACATCAGAAAAGATTTATCTTGGTAACTGAGTCAAGGTTCTGTCTGAGTATGCTCTGTAGTTGCAGCTTAGTCTGATCTTCTACATCAGAAAGGAAATAATCTTGATTTGTGTCGTCAGCTATTAAATAATATTTGTGTCAAATATGGGAGACAATAAACAAGAAGAATCTACATCAAGTGTCAACAACACGTCATCATTGGCATCTTCGCTTATGACAAGAATTGTGTCAAATGCGAAATTTGCGGTCGAAATATTTGACGGGTCCGGACATTTTGGGATGTGGCAAGACGAGGTTCTAGATGTCCTTTTTCAACAAGGGCTAGATCTGGCCATTGAAGAAAAGAAACCAGATGTTATTGGAGAAGAAGATTGGAGAATTATCAACCGTGTTGCTTGCGGTACTATTCGATCCTACCTTGCTAGAGAGCAGAAATATCCATACACAAAGGAAACTTCTGCAAGTAAATTATGGAAAGCACTGGAGGATAAATTTTTGAAGAAAAACAGTCAAAATAAATTGTACATGAAGAAGAGACTGTTTCACTTCACCTATGTTCCTGGTACCACGATGAATGAACATATCACCAGTTTCAATAAGTTGGTCACAGATTTGCAAAATATGGATACAACTTATGATGATGGTGACTTGGCCTTAATGTTGTTGGCGTCACTTCCTGATGAGTACGAGCACCTTGAAACTACTCTACTCCATGGAAATGACGAAGTTTCTCTCAGAGAAGTTTGTTCGGCTTTGTACAGCTATGAACAAAGAAAGCGAGAAAAACAGAAGGGCGGAGAAGGAGAAGCACTGTTTGTGAGGGGTCGTCCTCAAAATCAAACGAGGACAAAGAAGGGAAGATCCAAGTCAAGATCCAGACCCAGCAAAGATGAATGTGCCTTTTGTCGAGAAAAAGGGCACTGGAAGAAAGACTGTCCGAAGTTGAAGAATAAGGCCAAACATAACAATGGAAAGGCTATTATGGATTCAAATGTAGCTGATTGTGATGATTCAGACTTCTCATTAGTTACAACAGAGTCATCAACATCATCAGACATATGGTTGATGGACTCGGCTTGTAGCTATCATATGTGTCCCAACAGGGACTGGTTCGTGGAATTTCAAGAAGGAGAATATGGAGTCGTCCACACAGCGGATAACAGCCCTCTTACCTCATATGGCATTGGTTCAATACGATTAAGGAACCATGATGGAATGATCAGAACATTAACAGATGTTCGATATGTACCGGATTTGAAGAAGAATCTCATCTCTGTGGGAGCCCTAGAATCAAAAGGGTTCAAAATCATTGCAGAAAATGGAGTGATGAGAGTATGCTCCGGTGCACTAGTGGTAATGAAGGCTAATCGGAAGAATAATAATATGTACCGCTATCGTGGCAGTACAGTTATTGGGACAGCGACAGTGACATCCAGTGATGACAAAGAAGCAGAAGCAACCAAGCTATGGCACATGCGCTTGGGACATGCTGGAGGAAAATCCTTGAAAACTCTATCAGATCAAGGATTGTTAAAAGGAGTAAAGGCTTGCAACTTGGAGTTTTGTGAGCATTGTGTCAAAGGGAAACAGACAAGGGTTAAATTTGGTACAGCGATCCATAATACTAAAGGCATTTTGGATTATGTACACTCTGATGTTTGGGGTCCTTCCAAAACACCTTCATTGGGTGGGAAGCACTATTTTGTAACCTTTGTTGATGATTTTTCCCGAAGAGTATGGGTGTATACAATGAAGAGCAAAGATGAAGTGTTGGGAATTTTTCTCAAATGGAAGACGATGGTGGAGAATCAAACAGGCAAGAGGATCAAGTGTATTCGCACAGACAATGGAGGTGAATACAAAAGTGATCATTTCAATAAGGTCTGTGAAAATGATGGCATCGTCTGACACTTCACTGTTAGACATACACCACAACAGAATGGAGTGGCAGAACGTATGAACCGGACCTTGCTGGAGAAGGTACGGTGTATGTTGTCCAATGCTGGCTTGGGCAAAGAATTTTGGGCTGAGGCAGTTACATATGCATGTCACCTCATTAATCGCTTACCATCTGCTGCTATTGATGGCAAGACACCATTTGAAAAATGGTATGGAAAACCTGCTATAGATTATAACTCTTTGCACGTGTTTGGCTCAACTGCATATTATCATGTGACGGAGTCAAAATTGGATCCAAGGGCAAAGAAGGCTATTTTTATGGGAATTACTTCTGGAGTCAAAGGATATCGCTTATGGTGTCCTATGACAAAGAAAGTAATATTCAGCAGGGATGTTACCTTTGATGAATCTGCTATGGTAAATAAGGTAACAGAAGATACCAAACAAAATAAAGGTGCTTCTAAGCAGGTGGAGTTTGAGGGAAAATTTATTTTTCCTACACAAGAAGCAGAGGAGGAAACAAATGAAGATTACCCTCTGGAAGGAGAGCCAGTAGAGGAGATTCCAACTCAGGAACCTCAACAACAACTTGAATCAATAGCAACCAGCAGGCCAAAAAGAACAATAACGAAACCTGTTCGTCTCATAGAGACGGTTGCTTGTGCAACCTCAATTGTAGCTGATGATGTTCCTACCACTTATAAAGATGCTGTCCAAAGTTCAGAAGAAGATAAGTGGAGGATTGCCATGAATGATGAAATACAGTCCCTTCATCAGAATCATACATGGAGATTGGCCAATCTCCCGAAGGGAAAGAAAGCAATTGGGTGCAAATGGGTATTTGCAAAGAAAGAAGGATTTCCTAACCAAGTAGATGTTCGCTACAAAGCAAGATTGGTGGCCAAAGGATATGCTCAAAAGGAGGGAATTGATTACAATGAAGTGTTTTCTCCAGTTGTAAAACATTCCTCCATTAGAATTATGTTGGCTTTGGTAGCACAATTGGATTTGGAACTAGTTCAGATGGATGTAAAAACTGCGTTTTTACATGGAAACTTGGAGGAGGAAATCTACATGACTCAGCCAGAAGGATTCAAAGTTGCTGGAAAAGAAAATATGGTGTGCAAACTTGAAAAATCGTTGTACGGATTGAAACAATCTTCTAGACAATGGTACAAGCGATTTGACGAGTTTATGTTGCGGCAAGGGTACAAGAGAAGCAAATACGATCATTGTGTGTATTTGCACAAGCTTAAAGATGGTTCCTTTGTATATCTTCTCCTATATGTTGATGATATGTTGATAGCTTCCAAGAATTTGGAAGAAATTGATAAGTTGAAGATTCAACTGAAGAAGGAGTTCGAGATGAAGGATTTGGGTGAGGCAAAGAAAATTCTTGGCATGGAGATAATTAGAGATAGACGTTCAAAGAAACTCTGTTTATCTCAAAAGGAATATTTGAAGAGAGTACTTCAACGTTTTGGCATAGATGACAAGACTAAGCCAGTTAGTACTCCACTTGCTTCCCATTTTAAGCTAAGTACTACTATGTCGCCAATGGATGAAGCTGAACGAAAGTATATGTCAAAGGTACCATACGCAAATGTTGTTGGTAGCTTGATGTATGCAATGGTTTGCACAAGGCCTGACATTTCACAAGCTGTTGGAGTTATTAGCAGATATATGCACAATCCAGGGAAGGAGCATTGGCAAGCTGTGAAGTGGATTCTACGGTATATTCATAATACTGTAGATGTCGGGTTAGTTTTTGAGCAGGAAGACAATCAGTCTGTCGTTGGATATTGTGACTCAGATTTTGCGGGTGATCTGGACAAACGAAGATCAACTACTGGTTATGTGTTTACTTTTGCAAAGGCACCAGTTAGTTGGAAGTCTACTTTGCAGTCAACAGTTGCTTTGTCTACAACAGAGGCAGAGTACATGGCTATTACAGAGGCTGTGAAAGAGGCAATTTGGCTTCAAGGATTGCTAAAGGAGCTTGGTGTTGAACAAAAAGGTATCACAATTTTTTGTGATAGTCAAAGTGCTATTCAATTAGCGAAGAACCAAGTGTATCATGCAAGGACGAAGCACATTGATGTTCGGTATCATTTCGTACGAGAAATCATAGAAGAAGGTGGAGTCACGGTGAAGAAAATTCATACTACAGAGAATCCTGCTGATATGCTGACAAAGGTGGTGACTGCGGTCAAGTTTCAACATTGTTTGGATTTGATCAACATTGTTGAAAACTGAAGATTAAAGATGAAGACACAATCAAAATTTGTTATTGAGAGAAAATTGAAGATGTGGAATTTTGCCAAGGTGGAGATTTGTTGAAGTTTGGCAAATTTGTCCCACATCGGTGGGCTCTTGAATTTTGGGGGGATTTTCCCCCTATAAAAGAAGGCCTAATGTTTAGGATTTAAACACACCTCTCATTTGCCTTCTCATCTGTTTAAGGCATTTGTATCTTCTCTCTTTAGTATTATTTCACTTGTATTTTTGGAGTGGAATAAAATATTTGGTTGTGTCCGAGGAGTAGGCAAAATTAGCCGAACCTCGTAAATTCTGGTGTTCCCTTTATTGTTGCTTTATTGTCTTATTTATTATTTGGTGGCTGTCATAATTTTTTGTATAGTAGTTGTGACTTATTCACACTCTATACATTTGGCTTCCGCAACATTTACAACCCACTTCAACTCTAGGTGAGCTATTTATGAAGAAGAATCAAAACTAAAAAATATTGCCTTTTAACGGTAGCGACTTATAGTATTTTTTGCATATGCAAATGTTACTTTTAAAAGATTATGAATCACTGTCTTAATTCACACCGAAAATTGGATGCATTGACTCATTCTTCTTGGAATGGCGAGGGTGTATGTAACTTTGTGCATGCCTTCTAAAGAAATTACAAGGAATTTCACAATCCCAAACGAGTTATGATGAGAGCCAACAGAGAATAACAGGAAAACAAACTCGACTGGAATTTCTTCATTCATCCATCAAGTCACAAACACTAAAGACCTCGAAAACCCAAGACATTCACCAACATTACAGATAACAAAAAATAAATGAAATGTATAAGCTACCGATTTTACAACTATTTTTTGGGATTTCAGCACACTGATATTCCTATTTCAGTCAATTCATCTCTAAAACCCTAAACCCGAAAGCATGAAACAGAGGCAGAAACAGAAAAACTCCAAATGCAAGAAGTATCAGACAAGTATTTAACTTTTTTAAAACTTTCTACTTTCAAAAATAGCTAAAAAATCAGTTTCAACTCTCTAAACCCCCCAAATTTACTATTAATAAGTACTAAAAACCCCAAAAAAAAAAACAATTGCAAACCAAACTGCATTATAGCTGTACTGATGTTAATCAGAAAACCTACAAAGAATATTTAAAAACAAACACAAAAACCTGAAGCAGAGCGTCAAAAAATGATCGTGAAACCCCACATTTTCTGAATATTTTAAAGATTTAGAAAAAAACTAAAGAAGAGGAAGACTTACAGAGTAAGCTTAACCCTTTTCTTTTCAGTAGTGACGTGAAACAACAGAGAGCAATAGCATGACTACTGCATGAGTATTGATTCATGCCAAAATAAAACGTACACTATGTACTGACTCAATGAAACGTTGACATGTGTAATAAAAGAAAGCTAATTACTCTCTGTTTTAATAGTAGTATTATTTTAAAATGTATTTTAAAAAATATTTTGTGATAATGTTGAAGTGTCTTTTCTTTTCTTGCTCCCACTAAAAGATTTGATCTCGACTAATCCTATTTACGTTGTGTAAGGGGATAATCCGATTTGTGTCACGTAAGGGGATTTTGACTTATCCGATTTCGCATAAGGGAATCTCGGTAGGCAGGCAAAGGCAGAGAGGTAGCAGGTGCATATTTACATTCAAATAATTAATTTGTATGTAGGGTGCTATTACTAATATTTAGAAATCTATTTTTTTAAGATATTACATGACATTTTATTGAATTTTATGGGTGTCGTCGACCTCTTAGGTCCGCCTTTCTTACCCAAGGCTCGAACACCTTAATAATATTGAAGTGTTTCTTTTTATTTTTTGTTTTAAACCAGTTGTACAGTATCCCAACCGCATAAGGTCCATTAAAAGGGAAAGCGCTCCGTAACAGAATTCTTTTTCATACTTATAACTCGAAGATGTAGCTTCTATTTAAGGGTAGAGGGACACTATCCATCTCACCACACTCTTTGTTAGTAGGTTGAAATGTTTTTCTCTTTTGATTTTTTACTCGGTGTTCAGTACCCATATTGAATCCGACTAATTGGGATTTGCATCGCGTAAGTCTCATTAAAAGGGAAAATGCTCCCTAACCAGATTCTTTTTACCCCAATTCGAAACATCTAGTTAAGGATTGAGGGAGGGATCTCATTCTCAAAATAACCCTTGTTGGTATGTTGAAGTGTCTAATTTGTTGTGGTGTGCTTTTCTGTATACATAAGTAATAGGATTTTCCATTATAGTTTGATTATAATAGGAAGAGAAGTGTAATTTATGGTAGTTTTTGAATATTTTATTTTTAGTTAAAGGAATTAATTTTAATTTAGCTTAGTTTAAAATTTGATCATATTAACTCTTTGAGAGTAAATAGTACCAACCAAATTGGATAGAGTGAGTAGATGATAAACCCTAAAAACAAGGGCACGTTAAGCATTATAAATTACGATGATTTTCAAAGACTTCCCTAAAAAATTGCTTTTGAATCATTAATCTTCTTTGAGATACTTTTTTTTTTTTTTTTTTATAATGAGGGTATTTTCAAGTGATAAAATTTGTTAAACATTCCATAAGTACCTTTGGTGGGTTTAATTAGACAAACCACTCCAGGTGCTTTTTCCGTTACACAACTATGTGAAATTGTTGAAATTCTCTTTAGATCATGAGAACGGAAACAAAATCATCTTTCTCGTACTTAAATTCTAAGCATTGGAATAAATTAAAAAGATAGTAAAATCGCAGTTAATTGCATAAATCCATACTCATCTTAACTCCATTTTTGCCTTTAAAATGACAATATGGATTCTTTTTCCTGCATACAATAGTGTGCTTTTCTGTATACATCAGTAATAAGACTTCTCATTGTAGTTTGATTTTAATAGGAAAAGAAGAGCAAATTATGGCATTTTTTGTAGTTTTTGAATATTTTATTTTTAGCTTAGTTTAGTACTAACCGAAAAATTAGAAAATATTTTCCGTAAAATATTTTCCTTCGTACCAAATACGCCCTAAATCTGATAGATTGAGTAGTTGATAGATAAAATAAGAGCGTGTTAGACATCATCATCATCATATCATATCTCATACTATATTATAAGCGAGAACACCTCAAGTGAAAAGCTGAAATACTAAAATGCCCTTATAAAGCTAAACGACACTATTAACCCTATACTAAATGCTATTGTAAGTAATATTTTTGGAGAAATCTGTAAATACTCATGAAATAAATACTATATCCAATATAAATGCAATAGAATGAATGTGATGCACATTCACTATCATACTACATTACTAGCATACATCCTAATTAAGATTGGCTTTTCGTATTCTGGCATTGTGTCATTAGATTAATCTTGTTATTTTATTGCTATCGATTGTTTCATGTTATTCCTTTCAAGTTTGAAGATATTCACGAGCTTTGTTTATTCAGCTATGTAGTTTTTAATAATGTTACAACTAATCTTTTTAGGAATATAGGTGCAGAGCAATTAGAAGGCTCAAACTAGAAATTAAAAGATCTAAATGCCCGTTTGAGCTATATTTTTACCTTTTGAAGATACTTTACCATCTTAAGATTGATGTATAAAGACATAAAATTACTAAATAACATAGAAATTACAGGGGCTAAATCAACTTCGTATGCTTTAGTTATCAAATTTGGTGTAAGGAAGAGTCCTGCCTCATGTATCAATGATTCAATATCAAGCATATTCCATTTGACATTTTCTACTAATTTAAAAAAACTTTATTCAAAGATAAAATAATGAATGTTGTATGTACTTTCAAAATTCATTTCTTTGGTATACAATATCTTCGTGGCTTCTTTCTTTGTTGTGTTAACTAAATAAGATCCCAATATTCATCATTTTTAAAGAATTCACATTTTTTATTAATTTTTATTTAATAATTCACTCAAATATCCTTTGAAAATTAAATGACATAATTATCCTCTAAGTTTACCTTCTAAAATATCATCACCGTTTGGTAATTTGTATGTACTAAATATTTAATGGGTCGATGATTTAAAAAAAAAAGGTAGTGATTATGAAGTTAGGCTGATTAATTTTTCATCCTATTAAATGATAAATAATGACTACAGAATGTGGGTTGTTGTTTTCTTATTGATTCAGCTTCTCTAGATAAATGCACAATGAATTTGGATAATTAATTCGGATAGATTAAATGGTAAATGATAGCTACAAGCATGGGAATTGGAATTAGGATGCTAAACCTTTACATTTATGATTACCATTTCATCTTCTCCCGTCCTCCTTTATGCTTTCTTCAACATGAATTTTGAATTTTTTACTAATTTGTAAACATTCTTCTTTGTTTATAGGTACAATTGCTTCACAAAAGTTTCCTGTGAATGCAATCTTTAGAAATTGTAGATGACGATGTTCAAATAACAAGATTTTTTTTTTTTTTCTTTTGTTTATTTCTGTTTGCTTGATCTGTTTTCCCTCCCCAATGTTCTCTTGATTTCCATTTTTCTACTCCATTTGTGATTTATCATACCTATTCACCATTTGCCATACACGAAATCAATCTTCGCTTGTCAAACAGGTAAACTATTACTTTTTTGTTAATGCAGTGTCTTGGTTATTCCATTAAATATATTTTCATAGCTATACTCTGTCTAAGCAAATTTTGGCTAGGAAATAATCCTTAATGTCTTCGGTAGGAAGCAGTGTTCGCTTTGTTACTTTATTTTCATGTTATTGCAACCATAAAGTAATTTCAGCAATGGGAGGCAAAGTTAAAAAATTACAAGAAAGTGAATTTTCTAACTCTCTATCTTCTACCACTCTTCCTTCTTGCTTAAGCAATGACTTAAAAGAGAAGCAAAATGAATTAAGATTAATTGTTTCTTTGGTCGAGCGTTTGACCACATATTCATAATATATGGGTTTTTCAATATTGTTGTAAATTATATATCTTTCAAAATTTATTGAATTTCATGATTTCTGAGTCCTACTACGATCTGGAATTTTTATCATCCATTATGAATTCAAGAAGCTTGAATTTTTGTTAGAACTAATAATTTATCGTCTAGGTTAAGTTATGTCGCGTACTCGCAACACGCATAGCAACAATGGTATTTGTTCTTTGTGTCGCTATGGCCAGGGACTTACTCACTTTGACAAAAAGAAGCTTGCCATTTATTTTAATGGCTTATCGATCTAACAGTGAGGGCAGAAGCATTACTGGTTTCCTCAAAATATAATGCATCATTGGCAAGAAAATATAATTGTATCCTATTTTATTCTTTAAAAAAATATATATAACATATATATCGAAATTACATTAAGGCATTGAGGACCTATATGTTGAGCATGATTTCTTTTTTTTTATTAGTGAGCTAACGAAATAAGATTATCATTCATAAATTTTCGAACTTAATTCTTTTTAATTTCTATTTTATAGCTCAAACACATTGTTCAATAATATTCTTAATATTTTTAAAAATTATTTATTCATTAATAGGGTACACGCGCATCGCGTGTGCCCAGAGACTAGTTAAAAATTATGTTTGAGATATGTTTGGTAAAGCTATATTGGTAGTATTATTGAGTATGGAAATGACATCTTCCATGTAACAATACGTCATATATTAATTATTCAACTACAATTTGTATTACCTATTTTTTCTGTGTTCCAAACAATTTTGAAAATGAATAAATCAGAATTTAATTTTCATTGGAAGTGCAATCAACAGTTCATGAACTAGAGCTTCTTTAATTAAACCAGTCCCAGAATTTTAAGAGACTTATTAGAATTTAGAGCTTCCTTAATTAAATTAAGCACAGAATTTTTAATAGTCTTAATAGACATATACCTATATATACACCCTTTTTAGTCTGTCTTAGTTCACTACTACTCAATTTGTTCATTGCATTAATCTAAATTGTGAGAAAAAGGACTAAGCAAAAATACCATCAGGTGCAAAGAAGAGGAGAGTGTTAGGGATATAGTAGATATGCCCTAGATTCAATATCATATTTGATGATTTGAACATATTTTTGTGAACGTTATTTGATATAAAATATATATGGCATTTGATATTTGATATATATATATATGGCATTTGATATTCTTTTATTGTTGTTATTAATTGTTTGATTAATTCGATAAGGTCCTTGATTAAATTTTGAGACTTGACATTGTGATGGAGATCATGATAATGAGAGTAAAGTTTCTTATAATTTAATCCAAATTTGTTCTTGATCGTAAGATTATTAATTTGGACATTAATAATCCGGTTAGATCAATATTTATGTGATCGTCTTTATGGGATAAAGATTAGTTGATCTCATTAACTAAATTACATAGATAGATGATGTATATAGAGATATGATCATTGAACTGACTCATTGGATAATTCCTAATTGTTAGAATTATCATAAACTGTCAATAGGATATTCTCTTGAAGAATGTGATGTAAAAGTTTCCTTTGACCTGAGATCATCATAGTAATTGACAAGTTATTTGTTGTGCTTTGATACTAGACACCTATGACCCTAGGGCGATAGTTGAAAGGATATTGGGTACGATTAAATACTTGTAGAATTAGTGATTGATCAAGATGGAATCTGTCAACTCTTGGTAATGAGTTTAAGCTCCATGTTGTCATGAATTATAAACGACCAAATTAAGACCTTGGCCAGGGCAATTGAATGAAAGAAGAAAAGAGTTTCTTAGGTCATTCAATGGTCGATTATATTTGACATGAACACGTAGTTGGTCGCCCATTAGGACTTGACAGTTGAACCATATCCTAGGGTGATCCAGAGCTATAAGGATAGAAGGAATTACTATATTATTCTTCTAGTGGTTCTTGAGAGTAAATTGTATACTTCATGCTATCCGGTTGTTAAGGAGTGTTGTTAGACGCCACCCTTGATTAGTATATTGATGTGGTCAATTTTTAGTATTGAACTTATGAGGTCGCACACTAACGAGTGTTCTGATCTTTGCTAAAGGATTAATTACTTTATTATTTGTTAATTAAATTAAAGAATTTAATTAGTCAAATAAATTTAGTTATTAGTCCAAATGAAATATTATTATATTCTTTGCTAGCACAGAGGATATAATTAATATTGTAAACCAATTAAATTTTTCTATTTGGAATAGAAAATTGAATTATATCTCTTGGTTGAAATATATATATATATATATATATATATGGTATATATCTAGTTCTCATATAATGATGTGTATAATATTAATAAATATTTTTTATCCAAGTTGGAGTTGGACATGGAAAGTCCATGAAGGACACGCACTTACATATGCCCATTTTGAATGGGATTTGCAATTTTTCATAAAATTCAATTGTGGATTGGACTTGGAAAAATGTAAACTACTGTTTCTAACTTTTTCATTTTCATAACCTAATGGGAAAGTGTTGGTGATTTACAATATATATGCATGTATCATCAAAAGAAACGGAGGTGTATAGAATATTCGGGAGAACCGAAAGACCAAGAGAACAATATTCATTACAAGAAAAAATACTATACTTACATTAAGGCTGAAGGTTTTTTAGAAAAACTTAACACTGTATTTTCATTTAATTTGTTTGCGGGTTTTATTGATCAAAGAGTTGATAGCAAGGATCGGTCTCGGTGTGGATATGCATAGAGTCTTTGCATTATCGAAGAATTTGAAACGAGACTTTCTTTATCAGGTACGTCTTAGATCCAATCTATTGACATGTAAATAAATTTTAAACACGAAAAGATCTGTCTAAGATTGTTATTGTCTTCCGCTGCGTGTTACGAACATCTATACGCAATCCTTCAGTGGTATCAGAGCCGTGGTTTATTGTGTCTAAAATTTATTTATGAAATATTTTAATATTATATTTGAAGAGTTCAAATCATAATACATGTATCTTGTGCAATATCGTTTGAATGTTGATATTATTTTATTGTGGATAAAATATGTATTCATATAACTACTGAGATAGTTCATAACTTGAATTTGAAATTTTGTATTAGATACGACGGAAATCTATAATAGGTTAAATGATTCTATTGTTATTTTTAATTGTTATTAGTTCATGAGATGTTAATTAATAATAATATTCTGGCATGAATTACTTTTTTGTGATATATGTGATATATAGATTAAACATGTTAGAAGAATGTTGAATTTTGTTTTTATGTCATGTGCTTGTTCATTACATAATTTTAAATTATTTATTACATGTGATGTAAATCAATTTAGGACTAAGCATGTAGACAACTTGAACTAAATTCACATGCTATAAAAGATTTGATCTTCATGTTATTAAAAATTATTTTAGTAACAATTCCCTCTTACTAAAATTTGAGTTCTTAAATAATAAAATATAAGATATTTTATTATAGAGCTATCCATCAAGGTAAATAATTTTACTTATTTCTTGTTTATAAGGAGCGGTCTGACTACCAGGAGACTTATAGTTCGAGAATATGTTAAAATTATTTATTGCATTAGATGTATGGATTGAAAGAATTATTCAATTCTACACTAGACGTCTGGACCACCCGGGGAAGTATAAAATTTAATAAGTTCTTTGCTATCATGATGATTGAACTCAACTATGTCAATAGGATCGACCTGACTACCAGGGGACTATTGACATAGAGCTATTTAAGGAAATTGTATGGGGATACAATTGATAAGAGTACCTACCGTTAAAATATATGTGAGAAACGACTTGACTTCCAAGGGGCTCATACATATTGTTAAAGGATTCCTTTACTCCACTAACAGAAATAAAGATTTCGTAAACTATAATGAGGGTAAATAGTTTAAAATAATTAGTGAAAATATCATTTAGATAAAGTCCATGTCTTTATGATATATGCAAATATGTTCTTATATTATTACCTTTTCTTTTCTATATTTTAGATTTCTCAATATGTCTGTTATATCACTACATGAAATACTTGAGACCAACAAGTTGGTAGGACCAAACTTTGATGACTGGTAAAGAAACTTGAGAATTGTTTTCATGCATGAAAAACTCATTGATGTGATCGATAAGCCTGCAAAGATAATCCCACCAGAGAATGATGTTCAAGGCACCAAGGTTTATCAGAAATACTTGGAAGAATGTCTTGCTATTAAACATATCATTCTCGCTTCTATGAGTTCTGAACTCTAGAGGAAACATCAGAATATAGATCCAACTGTAATCATTGAATATCTTAAGAAGATGATTGATACACAGTTGGACATTGAAAACTCTCCAGTTGGACCCCTTATCAATCATATGATTGTTCTTACCTAAGAACATGAGAAGTTAGGGTACAAGCTTGGCGAAGAGATTTCTGAAGATTTGGTCTTGCAGTCAGTATATGATGCTAAATATTTTCACTGTAAGAAGAAAGGGCATTGGAGGAGAAACTGAAAGGAGTATCTTGCAACTCTAAAGGACAAGTAACAAGGTGAGACATTAATGAAAAATATTTTCAAGGTTTCTTTAGCTACTACTAATTCTTCACTATGGGTATTAAATACTGGCAGTGGTTATAACATCTGCAATATATTGTAAGGGTTCAATATAAGTAGGAAACTAAAGAAAGGAGAAGTTAATCTACAAGTTGGAAATGGTGCAAAAGTTGCGGCCGTATCTGTAGGATCAATTTCTTTAATAATGCCTACGGGCAAAGTACTTATGTTGGATGATTGCTATTACGTTCCTAAATTTGTTTCGAATATAATTTCAGCTTCTATGTTAGACAAACATGGTTTTCGCATTATTATAGGCAATGGTATTTTCTCTATAATTATGGTGATAATTTATATTTGAATGACTATCTCCAACATGATGTTTATGTCTTACCTAATGTGAATGCTAATTCGATTATGCATGTTTCAAGTCTTAAGAGGAAAAGAGATGATCATGTAAATCATACATACCTTTGGCATTGTAGGCTTGGTCATATTGGAGAGAAACGAATTAACAAGTTGTACAAGGAAGAGTACCTTGACAAGTATGATTTTAAATCATATCCAACTTGTGAATTTTGTCTTAAAGGAAAAATGACCAAATCTTCATTTACTGGAAGTGGAGAAAGAGCTTCTAAATTATTGGGACTAATTCATACAGATGTTTGTGGGCCCATAAAAATTCAAGCTAGAGGTGGATATTCTTACTTCATCACCTTCACTGATGATATGTCAAGATATGGATTTGTGTATCTTATGAAACACAAGTCTGAATCTTTTGAAATGTTCAAAAGGTTCCGTAGTGAAGTTGAGAAGCAGACTGGTAAAAGTATCAAAGTACTAAGGTCTGATAGAGGTGGAGAATATCTTAGTGAAGATATTACTAGATATCTCAAAGAGAATGGGATTCTCTCACAATGGACACCTCCAGGAACACCACAACACAATGTTGTGTCTGAAAGGAGAAATCGAACCTTATTAGATATGGTGAGATCTATGATGGGGTTCACTGATCTTCCAATAAATTTATGGGGATATGCTTTGGAAGCAGCAACATACTTACTTAATAAAGTTCCTACTAAGTCAGTCTCTACAACACCATATGAGACATGGAAAGGATGTAAGCCTAACCTTAAACATATTAAAGTTTGGGGTTGTCCAGCTTATGTTAAGAGACTACAGTCTGATAAACTTGACTCAAGATCTGATAAGTGTAGGTACACTGGGTATCCCAAGAAAATAATGGGATATTATTTTATCACCCTTCTGACCATAAAGTGTTTGTGGCTAGAGGAGCAACCTTTTTGGAAAGGGAATTTCTTTTAGAAGGAAATTATAATGGAGAAATAGAACTTGATGAAGTTCAAGAAACTAATGAATCAACACAATATAAAGATTATGAGACCTAAGTTGAAGAACCTTTATTGGATGTTTTGAAGTTGCCAAGGAAGTTGTCATCTTCAACGTTGAAGTTCAAGAATTAAATGAAGTTCAAGAACAAGTTAATGAACCAGTTTCAAACCAAATTGAACAACAACCAAATCCAGCACAAGGTGAACAGGTTGTACAAGTACCTCTTAAAAGGTCTACACGAGAACGTCATGTACCAACTAGATTAAATTTATTGGTACAAGATGATGTATCAAATGAGGTTGATCATAATGATGATGACCCTAAGACCTATGAAGAGACTATACAAAGTTCCGATTATGAGAAGTGGCAAAAGGCCATGGAATCCGAAATGGAATCCATAAAGGAAAATAAAGTATGGACGTTAGCTGAACCTTCAAAGGATATAAAACCTATAGGTTGTAAATGGGGTTTTAAGAAAAAAAAAATTGAAGCAGACGGAAAGGTGGAGACCTACAAAGCCCATCTTGTTGCTAAGGGATATCGTCAGAAAGAAGGAGTCGACTACGACGAGACGTTCACTCCCGTGGCAATACTCAAATCTATTCGGATTTTGCTTGCTATAGCAGCATACTACGATTATGAAATATGGCAAATGGATGTAAAAACAGCTTTTCTTAATGGTGAGCTAAAAGAGGATGTGTACATGACACAACCTGAAGGTTTCACATCTTCGTCTTATCATAATAAAAAAGTATGTTATGCTTTCAAATTTAAACTAACTGCACTCAATTCAAATATTAATCACAGAAAAATATTTTCTTAATTATTTGAACACATTATATCTAAATGTTGCAGTAATATTTACGTATAAAATATTCGTTTGCATGATTTATCAATATTAATATGACTTTGTTATTCTTGTTATTAAAATATTTTTTCCTTATTATTTAATTTTTTTTACCTTATAAATAATTTGTATATTTTATGTAAGAACTTAATTTGCTGCTTGAATTTATTTAATTTTTAAACTCAATAAATTTTTAGTAAGTAAATTTTGGTTTTATTTTATAGCTCCAAAGTACAAATAGTCATAGCTTATCTCAATTTATGTCTTTCTATATTTTTATTTTTTTTATTCTAGTTTTTTAATTAATTTTTTACCTCCATATTTCTAGCTAATATAAAAGAAATCTATGAGTGAATCAATATATATATATATACACACACACACACACAAATATACATATAAATATAAATATAGATATAACGATTGGATTTGTCTAAGATCTATTTGGATTATGTATAAGACTTATTAAACTACTTTCATTAATTATGTTTCCATTTATAATTTTTAATTATTAATGTTGTCTTAAAATTGCCAAGTGGCTTCATTTTAGCTTGCCACTTGGCTTAACCACAATGCATACTACTCTCCTTTTAATATAATACTAGTATCAGTACCCGCACGATACGCGGCCAAATTATTTCAAATTGCGATGTAGGTTGTTTGAATCATGTACAAATAAACTTAAAATATAAACCTCTCAAATAAAAATTATATAACATGAGAATTTAATTATGAAACATGATATGAAATTATTGTTCAAATCTCGTAGTGAACAACCAATCTTTTTAATATATATATTTGTAGCAACCTAACACCTTGATTTTGGTACTTGTATTTCATTCCGCTGTCGATATTAAAGAATACTAAACAAGTCATATTGTGATCTATCTTGTTTGAACATATTAGATCATATTATCTTAACAAAATTCTTATTATCACTTTATTTTTATCTGGAAGTCAAATATATCTTATTCGTCACATCACTTTTACATAAATTCTTTTTTTTTTGTTCCTTTCTTATAGTTATTGTATTATTTAATATTTATTCATAATATTTTAATTATTTAAATTTATCAGTAATATTTTAAATATAATTTAATTATTTTATTTTATCTATTTTTAAATTAATTTAAAGTATAAGTATCCTCACACTACCTCTATTTTTTTTAAAGTAAATTCTCTTCCTTACTACAAATGTTAATTAGTTTTTATATTAATGTTTTACCTAGAGCCAAAATAATGTCATATTTTGTTTTAAATTATAACTTTTAATTAGTCTAAACATAAGTTATTTGATTATCATGTTCCAAATGTATTGAGTTCTCTTAAATTAATTTTGTATTAGATGCAGTTAAATTTTCTTTCTTGTTTAGCTATAAGATAAAATTTAATTTTTAATTTTTATTAGTATGATTGCCAATATTAGAAATTTATTTTGTATTTTAAATTTTTTATTTAATTACAGAAAATAATTCTTAATTGTTTGAACACATTATTTCTAAATATTGTAGTAATATTCTTACTGCCATTTTAGTTCTTTAAGTAATATTTTAAAAAATAAAAAAAAATCTCATCTCAAATTCAAATAATTCTTATCATTATATTTTCTAAAATGGGCCGCATTTTTAAAAAATTATGCTATGCATTCAAACTCAAACTAACTGCACTCGATTCAGATATTAATCATAGAAAAATATTTTCTTAATTGTTTGAACATATTATATCTAAATATTGTAATAATATTTTCACTGTCATTTGTCTTTACATAAATGTTCTTTCTTTTTTAGTTTTAAGATACAAAATTAATTTTTGTAAAATTACCTATATTAGAAATTTATTTTGTAATTTAAAAATTTTATTTTTTATTATTGTTTTATTTTTCATAAGTAAGACTTCAATTCGTGGTATTATCCATAATTTGAGCATTCACATCATAGTTTTAAGAACTTTCTAATCTCAACTTCAAATCGTCTTTTCTTTTAATTTCTAATAGTAAATTTCTAATAATTTAACATAATTTTGCTATTTTTTAATCTAATATATAGTCTTATTACATTTTATGTGACTTTTCGTTAACTTGTAAATTTATTTAATATTATTATCAACTACTTTATTTAACAATATATGATAAATATATAATTTTTTAATTATGAAATAAATATTTATTTTGTTTTAAAAATATTGCTTGAAAACTTTAAATTATTTAAAATTTAATAATATTTTTAAGTATTGTATATTTTTTTTATTTTCTAAACTTATGATTTATAAATATCCTTACATTATCTCTAATTTATTTTTATTGTTCAATTTTTTTAGTTTTTGATTTTAACTATTAGACTTGAGTTATGTGGACTTATATTATGACTTTTCTTAGTTTAATATAAAAAACTTTCTCATCTCTAATTTAAATAAGTTTTACCCTTTTTCCTATGATAAAAAATCTGAATTTTTATTTTTTCTCTATTTATTCTTTATTTTTGATTTTAATTATTCAATACATAATATTATTACATTGTCATGTGAATTTTTATTAGTCTGTTTGAATTTACTATCTATTTTTACCACACTCATTCTAATATAATATAGATAACAATTTAAAAACTTTCTCATCTCAAATTCAAATAATATTTATCATTCTATTTTCTTAATTGGACTATATTTTCAAAAAATTATGTTATGCTTTCAAATTTAAACTAACTGAACTTAATTCAAATATAATCATAAAAAAATATTTTATTAATTGTTCGAACACATTATATCTAAATGTTTTAGTAATATTTACGTATCAAATATTCGTTTGCACGATTTATCAGTGTTGATATGAATTTATTATTCTTATTATTAAAATATCTTTTGTTAATTATTTAATTATTCTCTTACCTTATAAATAATTTGTATACTTTATGTAAGATCTTATTTTGCTGCTTGAAATTATTTAATTTTTAAACTCAATAAATCCTTAATATCTTAAGTAAATTTTAGTTTTATTTTATATTTTTAACTTACTCCAAAGTATAAATAGTTATAGGTTATCTCAATTTACGTCTTTATATATTTTTAATTTTTTCTATTATAGTTTTTAATTAATTTTTCACCTCCATATTTCTAGCTAATATAAAAAAAAAATCTATGAGTAGATCAATATATAGATATAGATATAGATATAGATATATATATAGATACAAATATACATATAAATTTAATTATTGATATATAGATTAGATTTGTCTAAGATCTATTTAGATTATGTATAAGATTCATTAAACTACTTCCATTAATTATGTTTCTAAATATAATTTTTAATTATTAATGTTGTCCTAAAATTGCCAAATGGCTTCATTTTAGCTTGTCACTTGGCTTAACCACAATGCATACTACTCTCCTTTTAATATAATATAGATAGATATAGATATAGATTAATAGGATATGGCTATCTATTCAAAAAGTCTTTGTACTTTAAAATCCTTCTCTTTATTTGTCTCTTCCGTGAGTGAGAATAAGTTTATAATATCTCCCTAAGAATAACGTTAAAATAGTCCGCACACTATTTGCGTTCTTAAGAGCAACAATGACATTTGAAAAGTAAGCAAAAGTCTAGAGGTAATCAAACTTTATTGTCTTAAAAAGATTTTCATTTAGTGTAGTTTTAAATTTGATCATATTAACTCTTTTAGATAATAAATGGTATCAACCAAAGTGGATAGAGTGAGTAATTGATAATAGGGATGTCAATGGTTCGTCGGTTATTTTATAATATTTCCATTCCAAATTTTCGGTTATTCTATTATGCATAACCAAAATTAGACTTTTCGAAACCGTCTCAATCATGTCGGTTTTTCTTCGGTATTGGTACGGTTCGATAAATATTCGGTATTTTTTTTAAATGTTGTGTAAAAATCACTAGTAGAAGTAGAATGTAATAACATATGTATTTTTATTGGATTTAGCAAAACTCTCTCGACATTTTTATTGTTTTAAAAGGTGATAAATTAAGAAAATATAAAGGATGACTAGAGTATAGATCCATCAACTATTCTACATCAGCATAAAAGAAACTAAGCAAACACACAAAAAAAATAAAAATAAGTCGCACGAGTGGAAAGATATTAACCAAGTTGGGTCTCAAGAATAAAGTCTATAGAAATTAAATATTCAAAAAGATAAATCTAAATCATACGAAAGGAAACATATTCAATACATTGTAGTTTGATACTCATAATCGCTACAATACCTTGTATTTTGCTAGTGAATATGCTGGAAATAATTTAGTTTCAATAGGAATAGCATAATAGGTTTGAGAATTAGGATTTTAAGATTAATTACTTGTTGGCTTGTAACTATTTCATAATTCCATGGCCCTAGAAAAAATTTAATGCTTTATTATTTTTAAACTTAATATATAAATATATTTTCACATTGTAAATTTATTCGGTACGGTTCTGTATTTTTTCGGTTTATTTTCATAAAATAAAAAATCTATCCTAATTATCGGTTCGGTTATAGATTTATATTAAAAAATATGATTTTATTAAAAGAAACCTAAAAATTGATTCGATACGGTACGGTACCCCTAGTTGATAATACGCGTGAAGCATTATAAATTACGAAGACTTTCCTAAAATTTCTTTTGTATCATTAATCTTCTTTGAGATACTATTAAGAAACAAGTGAGTTAATCAGTAATTCTTTATTTTTTGATAATGAGGTTATTTTCAAGTGATAAAATTTGTTTAATATTCCATAAGTATCTTTGGTGGGCTTAATTAGACAAACATCTCCAGGTGCTTTTTCCGTTACATAACTGTGTGAAATTGTTGAAATTTTCTCTAGAACATGAGAATGGAAACAAAATCATCTTTCTTGTACTTAAATTTTAAGCATTGGAATTAAAAAAAACGCACTTTACTGCATAAATCCATATTCAACCTTTTTTTACCTTTAAAAATTGACAATATGGATACTCTGTCCTGCATACAATAGTGTGCTTTTCTATATACATGAGTGATAGGACGTCTAGCTCATCTCAATTTTATTATAATAGGAAGAGATGTGCAAATCATGGTATCTGTTGTAGTTTTTGAATATTTTATTTTTAGTTAAATTAGCTTCGTTTAATACTAACTAAATCTGACAAGAGTGAGTAATTGATAGATAATAATAAGAGCATGTTGGACATTACAAGTTATGCTCGAGATACAATATACAATATACAGATACATTATAACTTGGCCGTTGCAAGTTAAGCAGGCCTTAAATGTATTTTTTAGTTTAATTTATTACGACTCTTTGGATTCAATAATCGCAAATCTTCCACAACTACACACAGAATAACTCACAATTTCTTTGACACATTTGGTCTCTTTTTTTCTAGTAAAATCAGAATTTAATTTTCATTGGAAGTGCAATCAACTGTTCATGAACTAGAACTTCTTTAATTAAAAAAACAATCTCAAAATTTTAAGAGACTTATTAGAATTTTAGAACTTCTTTAATTAAACCAGTTCCAGAATTTTAAGAGACTTATTAGAATTTAGAGCTTCTTTAATTAAATTAAGCACAGAATTTTAATAGACATATACCTATATATACCCCCTTTTTAGTCTGTCTTAGTTAACTACTACTCAATTTGTTCATTACATTGGCCTAAATTTTGAGAAAGGATAGAAGCAAAAATGCCATCAGGTGCAAAGAAGAGGAGAGCTGCTAGAAGGAAACAACAAGAAGAGGCTCAGGCAAAACAAACTTATGGTACTTTTTTGTTCTTAAAAAGTTTCATTCTCTATCTTTTCAAAGAATTTTATCTCTCTGCACTGAAAGTGTAAAATATTTAGAATCATTTCACATGTTAGGTAATTAGACGTAAATTTCTTGGTAAATAGCAATTGCTGATCTTGTAAAAATGGTAAACTAAAATGCTATCACCGGTCAAAGTTCACTGATAGTGTAACTTATATCCCTTCCTAAGTTCTAGGTTGTGTGATTCCTTTTGCTGATTGTTGTTTTACTCATGCAGATTTTACCACAGTTTCTATTGTCAAACTGAGTATACCAATCGAAAAGTTGACTAAAGGTGCTGTTTTGCATGCAACAGCTTCTGTTGACAAGGAATTGGAACAATCCAATCAGTCCATTAGAGAAGTTTCTGGTGAAACTAAGGTTGCAACTGTAGATGATAATACTATAGAAGAAAATGAAGTTCCCTTGTTGAATATCATATCCAATGAGGACAATGTAGTGTCAAATGATGTAGCAGTTGTGTCCCAAAATGCTGACTGTATTACTGTAAGCAAAGAGTCTGGTGAAAATTTGAAAGAAACTGAATCTTTGGGAGTGGTGTGTGTTGATACTAAGGAAACAGAAATGAGAGGTTCTCTATTAGTTCCTGGTGTGTCCAATGATAGTAAGGAAATAGAGCTATTGACTGGGGAACCTGAAGACATAGTTGAGAAGGTTGATGATTCATTGTCTTATGCCATGTCACCTGAAGAAATGTGGGAGAAGTATAATGATGTATTGTCTGAAACAGACACTACTATATTGGACTATGATAAAAACCGAGGATTTTTTCTTCGAGAGGCTGAGTTACCAGTCTTTGTAGCCCAGCCAACATCAAATGAAGATGTTAAAGAAATTCCTCCTAATTCTGTAGAAAATACTGTCTGCTCTTCTGGTGAGATAGTGTTTGACTCCAAGGAAACACAGGCTGTGTCCACAATCACAGTCTCTCCAGCTACAGAGAATCAAGCTCACTTTGCTTCTCCTGTGGTACATTTAACTGAACTTTTTTGTTTTTTCCATTTTAGTAATATTTTTCGATATTGTTAAGACCTTATGCTAGCTTCTTCATTTGTTCACTGAACTGAATAATTTTGTCGATTTAATTTTTGGTTTATTTTGCAGCCTTGTAACCCTGAATGCACCGCTATAAAAGAGACTTTGGTAAATTTGATGGCAAGGGTGGGGGAGTTTGAGAGTTCAATTCATACCTTTAAAGAAGATCTGCAGAAGATCCTGGATAAGCTGAATGCTAATTCATTTTGAGCTGGATCTTGATCAAGATGTTTCTATCTCTCGGTTCTAAATAGAAATCAGTCTTTACTTGACAAGGCTGCTTAATAGCTTATTTTGCTGCTTTATCTTATTGTTATCCTGTTGTTTCTACATTTAGTAATGCATTGAGTTTCCTTATGGTCTGATTATCATAATGATTCAACAATATTAAAATATTGTATCCTTCTCATTTTCTCAATCTCCTGCGTAAGTGCTGTTGTACATATTCCCTACACCTATCCGTATATAACTAGGATATGACAGAATGCTGTTCAAAAGTTGTTCTTGCAGATTTCTGAGTGAGAATAAGTGTATAATATCTCCCTTAGAGGTGTATAATATAACAAATCAAAAATAATAATGTAAGACACTGTTAGAATGTCAATAAGAATATGTTAACATAGTGAGGACACTATTTGGGTTCTTAAGAACGACAGTAACATTTAAAAAATAAAGCAAAAGTCTAGAGCTGATCAAACTTTAGTGTCTAACAAAGATTCTACTTGATGACATCTAATATCAACAAAAATAGAATATTTAGTTTAATAATCTACTTTAATGTTTATTAAATTAACAATCAAAAATACCAATGGCTCAGTGAGAGGGCAACTACCAAGGTGCTTTCTCATGATGTGGGACTCGGTTAAGGTAGATCATTTATTGGTAGCAATGATTGGGAGATTAGGCATAGAATGCATCAGGATGGGAAGGAACGTTTATTATTATTTTGTTTATGTGGAACTTGGAATGTTAACAATCAAAACTGATTTGTGCAAGTCCTCAGAAAATCTCCCTGCTAACCTGAACATACTTGTACTACTTGCAAGCTCATTCTGTAAGGGCACTTCGTTAAAGTCAAAGGTTCAACCAGTTGACTTCCGCTTTGACATAGAAGCACTAGCTATTGGAAAACAGTAAGGAAAGAGTTCATTCATATTTGCACTGTAATCTTGCAATTTCTGATATCCAGAAAACTCGTTAGGAAGTCCAGTAGATAGACTTATGACCAAGTGTGCAGAAAAAGGGGAGTTGCCGTCAGGATGCTTTCTTTCCGCTGGATGGTTTCGGTTCCTTTGTAAGCATTCTTGGTGCGATTGCCATTGACATGAGCTCTTGAATCAGAAGCTTGCAGGCATAAGGGATATACACCTACACATTTCAGGCAACAAAGGTCTTTAACAAATTGGGTACTATATGAGTGTTGTGTGTACATATTTGGAGAGCTGAACAAAGGTAGCAAGAGGAGGATTGTACCTGAACATTATCAGTTTTATTCCTGCAAGATCTGCACTCAAATGACATCTTTTTTAGATTAGCAATTGCAATTAAACCACATTGCTGGCATACATGAACTCTGTAAGCATCGCTTTGATCAAACAGCCTCTCTTTGAGGAAATGTGCAGCCCCATGAGCGATCATACAGTCACGCTCCATCTCCCCAAATCGTAGGCCTCCATCCCGAGATCTTCCTTCAGCAGGCTGTCTAGTGAGAATCTGCACAGGACCACGACCACGAGAATGGATCTTATCATCCACCATGTGCTTCAGCCTCTGGTAATAAGTTGGCCCCAAGAATATCATTGCGGTCAATACACGGCCTGTATGACCATTATACATTCTCTCAAAACCACGCATCTGATAACCACACCTGTGCAGAGCTTTGCTGATATTATCCACCTGAAAGTATTAAATGGTTAGTTCATTTTTGTAATCTGTCTCTGTGAAGGCATCATCAATCATATTCAATAATAAGTCCTAATCCCTTATTTTTATTAGATAAACCAGTAGTTCATGATCCTCCTGGCACATTCTTTCATCTCTAAATATAGTACTAACTCAAAAACATTTTTTCTCTCATTATTATATAAATCTGAAAATGTGTATTGCTTCAATTGCATTTACAATTACAAAGTCTTTATTTTCCAAAAGTGACTTCCTGAACTTACAGTAACATCAGTAAAAGGGGTAGCATCTCCTTCCTTTCCCATGTGAGCAGCAACCTTCCCCATAATACACTCGACTAGCTGACCAATTGTCATACGAGAAGGAATGGCATGTGGATTCACGATGATATCTGGGGTGATGCCTTCAATGTTCCATGGCATGTCTTCTTGTGTATAAGTCATTCCTATTGTTCCTTTTTGTCCATGCCTGCTGCTGAATTTATCTCCAATTTGTGGAATTCTGACAGACCTCATTCTTATTTTGACAAATCTCAGTCCATCTGCATTTGTTGTCAAAAGAACCTACGTAAAGAAAGGAAACAACTGATTAACTAGATAGTTAACAAATGATTAAAACTGAAAAATAAAGGCAAACAAGAAATATGGAGAAAACCATCACAATTATTTAAAAAAAAATTCATTCTGAAGAGTTTCCCCTTAATAGGGAAAGGACTAGGAAAACTGAAGCACAATTAAATGTATAGGGATTAGGGACCTGATCCACAATTCCAGTTTCACTATGCCGTAGACTTGTACTGTGGTCTTTTCGTGTGTATCTTGCTGGTTGTCCCTGAGCATCATCTTGAGAAATTGGTGTGGTCTTTCCAATTATAACATCATCACCAGAAACTCTTGTTCCCTAGCATCAGCAAAAAATTATCAGAGATCAAAATTTTAAGCACATCTCAATGAAGCAGAATGATGAATTGGTGTTTGCTAGTAATACTAACAGGAGGCGCAAATCCATCATCATCTAATTTATCATAGGATCCATGTCGCATTCCCTGCAAGAATTTATAACCATAATCCAACATTATACAAGTAGAAAATAGATTTACTCTTTTAAAAAGCACAACTATCATTTATACTATTTCCTTTCTTTCTTCATTTGTCCAAATGTCTTTTAGAAAGCGGGATGGAGTCTGGAGGAAGATAGTGACCAATAGAAAACCAACCATGGTATTTTCTCTATCAGGACGCCCGAAATCCTCTTTAACAAGCGTTCCCATCTTTTTCTCTTCATCTCTATTGAGGGAAAACGGAGACAGGAGCTTGATCAGCGAAAGAAACAGCAGATTATATGAAGTAAAAAATAGACTTACATACCTATATGAACGAAAAAATAGAGAGCGGAAGAAGCCACGGTCAATTGAAGATTGATTCATGATGACAGAGTCTTCTTGGTTATAGCCAGAATAGCAGGAAATGGCAACAATGGCATTCTTTTGCAAATCCAACAGGAAAAGTTATGATCACTATAAAGCAAAAAAGTTAAGAATGAAGGCAAGCAATAAGCTGGTGCTTAATTACAATGCCAGCAGGAAGCTGCCTGAAATGCAAATGCTCCATAGCACGTGTAGTAACAAGAGGCTTCTGCGGATAATACAGTACATAGGCCAATGTATCCTGTATGTAGCATAAGCGAGCAATTATCAAGAATCAGAAAAACTATAAAACACTTGGAAGTGATGAACTGAAGAATAGAGGAAAGCTTGCAGCAGTAGATAGAAAGTATCTCACCATCCGAAATTGGTAATTGGTGACATAAATCCCCATTGCTTGTTTTCCCATAGCTGATTGGTATGTGTTACGAGGGGACTGCATCATATTGAAATTATAGACAATATAGCAGAAGATAAGGAAGGGGTTTAAGAAAGGAAAAAGGATGCTAGTTGATAAGACATCTAGATATTATGGGGAAACAGTCTTGAAACATCTATCAAACAAATACCATAAAACATAAGATTCACCTGGTTATGGTCAGGAAATGGTATGATAGAAGCGCATACTCCCAATATCAAAGATGGATGGATTTCACAGTGCGTGTAGGTTTCAGAATAAGCCTCTTCTGGGTTCAGCCTTGAATTTGTAAGATCCTAAAAGGTTAACCAGGAAAATCGCTTTATAGAAATTTCAAGTCTAAGACCACTAAATTTTACTTCTGATTGAATAAGAAGCACTTGAAAGTCAAGAAATGGATGATTATGCTTCAAAAGAAGCAGGCCAGCAGCAACATTTCTTGGTCATCATTAGGAAGTAATACATTGTAAAGCAACATCTACAGCTCACGACTTCTTACATTTATGGTCATTGCAATCATTGTAGTCTCTTCTTCCTCTGTATCAACATACTCAATAAATCCTTTTGCCACAAGATCATGCCAGCCAGAATCTTCAGATGACTCCTGAGATCAGCAGAAGCTAGGTCAATGGGACTGAGGGATTATAGAATGATTCAATCTTGCTAAATAGTACATACCCTCATCTGCAATGCGATAATATCCTTCTTCTTTATTATTAACTTCTTTTTCTCCACAATGAATAACGGCCTACTACAGCGTCCATAATCTGTATATAGCCGCAGTTCCTTTAAATTTATATTGCGCACAACTCCAACTTCAGTATTAACGTCAACCTAATGAGAACAAGAGTTTAAATAATCATAAGTCAATATCTAAAACTTGCAGGAACAATCATCACTCAAGTGTATGATTGTCAACAAACTACATAAAAAAGAGAAGAAAATAATGTGGTAGCAAAACCTGTCTCCTCAGCTGTCTCAGTGTCCTAACCAATAGATCTGGATTACGATGAATGCCAACCCAACAACCATTTACAAAAATCTTGGTAGATTGGGGAATAACCGCGGGAGATATTTCCTAGAGTAAAAGAATGACATAAACTTGTGAAAAAACTAGAACCTGAGATCCATGAGCATCTTCCAGGAATGGCCTACCTCAAAATTTTCAGTACTCCACTCCTCTAGAAACTCCAAAATTGGATTTGCTGCTGATCCTACTGTTATGTACACCATTAGTGCAAGGTTCTTTACCAGCCCACATGCCTGACATATCACCAACAGACATAATGTTGCATAGTGTTCTAATAATCATTTAACTCAATTACTAAATGAAACCGTGTATAATGTTACTTGTCCTTCAGGCGTTTCTGCTGGACACATCATTCCCCAGTGAGAATTGTGGAGTTGCCTAGGTTTTGCCAGTTTACCTGGTTACCAAGTATAAGAGATTGGTGACAAAGAAACCACCGAAAGAACAAATGAAGTCAATTCTAAGAGCAAGAGAAAATTACCCTCGCGCCCTATTGGTGAGTTCAATCTACGCAAGTGAGAAAGAGTAGATGCAAATGTCAAACGATTCAAAACCTGTCTAAGCATATGCATATAAAAGTGAACCAACAGAAAAAGATGAAAAAGAAAAAAGTCTATACAAGTGATGTTAATATGATCAGAGAAAAGCTCACCTGTGAAACTCCTGCCCTTGTACCAGCTGCATTTGCTTGTCCCCAGTTCCCAGTAGCAAGAGAATACTTAAGTCCACTTGTAATTGTTTTTGCTTTAATCGCAAATTGCAAATTCACATCCTTTCCACTGTCAACACACTGACTTGCCCACAAAAGTAATTGCTTAATTTTTCAGAAGCTTCATATATGCAAATAGATAGGGCATGAAAAGAAACCAAGATATTGACCTTTTGAACATAGGATCTCACATCCCTGGTTAGCTTTCTGAATAGCTGCATAAATATCAAGATTTATTACTACTAGGAATTGTCCTCAGCTTCTCCAACCAAAATATTTCAACAAATTGCAGACCATTCGGAATAAGCCACCAAGTAAAGGGCCAGCAAGATCCAGTCTTTTATTTCCATAATGATCCCTATCATCTTCAGGCCTCCGTCCTAGTACACAGAGTAAAAGCCGATGGATGATGTAGCTGGTAAAAAATGAAGGCAACTCTCTGTTAGTGATTATTTAACCATATTCATAAATTCCAAATTCAGGTTCACAGGCTCACCCGAAATAGTAGGCCTTCTTAGTTTCACAATACTCCCTAGTACCAACATGTGGAAGCATCTCCCTTTGGAGGATCTCTTTTGCATACCTGCAAAATGCAGATAACAAGTACTACTAAGCAATAGAGAAACAAAAAAACACCAAAACTGACTATCAAGAAGTTCCCAACTTAATTCTCCTTTCTCTTGTGAAACCAACAGTAGATCCTCTTTTGCCAATATAGTCAAGTGCAACCTACCAAAATTTGTCAGAGGAAATTTTTATGTTAGAACAGATTATATCTTAACAGAAGATTCCATCAGAAGTCCAATGAACTAAAACAATACCTGCTGGTTTTGAATCACAAAAGCCTCTTCCAAGGAAGGGCGGAGTAATTCCATCATTTGTGTGTCAGCAAAATCATAACAGATATGTGCCAATATATCCTTGTCTGCGACAAATCCTAATGCCCTGAAGACAACTATAATTGGAATTTCAGCCCGTATGTATGGAAGAGTGGCACGTATATATTGCCCAGAGGCCCCCTGTCACAAAGCAGATAAAAGTTCCTTAAGACCTAAAGCAAAAATGAACTATAGATACAAGCGTATATTCATCCTTAAAAGTAGTTAGGTTCTGTTACAACCTTAGCATTGGACCTAGAAAGCATCCTAACAAACATGCTGCTAGGCGCCTTGTTTTGGCCCTCAGCTATAGACCGAACTTCTGCTACATATGCATACTTGTTTGGCTGTCTTTTCTTGAATACATAAACATGATTACTGCTCATTTTTTCCTGTGCAATCAGAACTTTTTCACTCCCATTGACTATGAAATATCCACCTTGATCATAAGGACACTCTCCCAACTCAGTTAAGTCTTTCTCTGATAGGTTATACAAGCTGCAGTAGCTCGATCGAAGCATTATTGGAACCTGAAAATGATACTCAGCAGGCAGTTAAAAAACCCAAAATCAAAATACTAATACTATAAGTTGATGGATCCACATTTTGTTACCTTTCCAATGAAAACTTTGGTAAATTCCTGATTCTCAGTGACTTCTTCATAGTCATGACCTTTCTTTATTACTTCCTTCTTCACATCAACATATAGAGGGGAGGAGTATGTTAAGTTCCTTAACCTTGCAGCCTTTGGAAACAAAGTATTAGTCTCTCCATCAGATTCTGTCATCATAGGTCTACTCAAGTATATCTGAGTAAACTTGATCTTATAGATTGTCTGCAGAATAAGAACCAAAAACAATTTAATTCATTTTAACAGCAAATAGTAATAAGTCATTACAGCCATTGGTGCCAAACAAGATCATGCACATGCTCAAATTAATTAAGCCTAATGACTAATAAGGAAAGCAAAGTTCTGTATAGGCAATATCAACTAGTTGAGATTAAGGCTAATCATTATTGGAACACTTACATTAAGTCCCATATTTGACATAGAGTATTTTAAAATTGATAGATATTACTATATGATAGTGCAATAATAGGTGTAAGGTTCAGAGCATCTCTATTGATGAGCTCAAATGGAGCTAAAAATTCATATAACCAACCACAACTAGCTCGAAATTAAAGTGCACGTTGTTATTGATGCATATATCCCCAAAAATAACGCAACCTAAATGATAAGTGCCAATGTTGACGTTGAATTTCAGTTGTTTATGACTGGCTGATATTGTTAAAATAACAAACTACTTAATCAATTTGATGAAGTTTTAGTTCTTTACTTCGTTTACAGTCCAAAAACAAATTCAAAACAGAATTTCTACGAAATATTGAAAAAACAGCAAGCAAATCTCGGAATTAAATTAAACCTCAACGAAATCAGGTTGACGACTAGGATTATGCTGAGATTCAGGACGGATCTCAATATTAGCAGTTTCATCAACAATTTCTTGCATTGTATTCTGTATAAACTCGTCGAACGAGTCCAATTGTTGCCTTACGAGACCTTTCTCTTCAAAATATGCACTAATAACTGCCCATGCATCGTCCTGAGTTATTTCCTGCGCCTCATCGCCCTCAGCTTGTTCTTCTTCTTCATCAACTGCCATTAGTACTCTATCGTCAACATTTTCATCTACATATTCACTTTCTTCGTACATTTTTACTGAATTAAACCAAAAACCCTAGTTCACTTCCACTCTTTTCCTCACTTTTTTTGTGAAGTTCGTAGTATAAGAATAATCATTTGTTTCTAATCCTTATTTTTGGTTACACTATATATCTGTTTTATACTTTTGCTTTTCTGTTTAATAGTAGTAATTCTTATGATTTCTCCATTTTTCTTTGGCTGAGGTTTTGGAGAGAAAAATTTATATTTCCATGTTGATGTGAAGAAGATCAGTTTATAAGGTCAGCGAAATCGAAGGCTCAGTGCTATTGCTATGGAGGGGTACTGAATTTGTTGAGTTAGTTATATTATAGTGGAGTAACTTTTAGCTGAATTGCTGATTGGTCCCTCTTCATCTTCTTATTTAGTTCTTTTATTTGCATTTTAGTCCTTCTTTACTTTTGAGTATTATAACGGGAGAAATTCAAAAATAGCCAGATTTACAAGTGGTCATTCAAAAGTAGCCCAGTTTCAAAAGTAATCGAAATTTAGCCACTTTTTATGTAAAGATAAATCTGAACGAAAACACTGTTCAAAATCCGAAAAAATACTCCAGCACAATTGTCACGACCCGGATTTCCCATCCTCGGGAGTCGTGATGGCGCCTACTCGTGAAATCTAGGCAATCCGCATAATATAGAATCACTAACTCTTTTATTTAGCCTTTTTAACAATTTAAATTAACATGCGATTAACAATGAAATATTAACGATAAATAAATACATGTGGAAGACTTAATCTGATAACTTAGCCAAAACCAATACGGCAATACCAACATACATCTCTACCCGGAATCCGGTGTCACAATATCACGGACCACCTACAAATATTACATACAAATATCTAGAAAGAAAGGTACAATGTGTCTCTAAAGTAGATAAAAATAGAATACATATAAAGATAGAAGAGAATGTCGGGCCTGCGGACGCCTGCAGGACTACCTCGGGATCTCTAACTGGACTGAAGGCAGCCACCCAAAGCTACGGTCCAAAAGTTGATGCTCCGGGATCTGCACATAGTGCAGAGTGTAGTATCAGCACAACCGACCCCATATACTGGTAAGTGTCTGGCCTAACCCCGGCGAAGTAGTGACGAGGCTAGGACCAGACTACCAAATAAACCTGTGCAGTTATATAATATGCAGGGAAAAATAAAACAGGAATAAACAAGTAAGGATGGGAGGGGGTACATGCTGCGGGGGAATATTAATACCATCAGTAAATTAAGGGAAGGGCATAAGGACAATTTAGAATTTACAGTAAAATGATAAGGAACTCGTAACCAATCTATAAACACTTTGTATTATCAATTGTTGCGGCGCGTAACCCGATCCCAAAACATAATAACATTGTTGCAGCGTGCAACTCGATCCATATCATTTATCATTGTTGCGGAGTGCAATCCGATTCAATTATATTATTGTTGCAGCGTGCAACCCGATCCAATTATATCATTGTTGCGGCATGCAACCCAATCCAAGCATAATATTGTTGCGGCGTGCAACCCGATCCAAACATAATATTATTGCAGCGCGCAATCCGATCCACATATACAGTTCAACACCAATCACAACAAGAGTCCCGGCAAGGGATCAAATAAAAAACAACACTATCCCGGCAGGGGAATTTACGGTGTAAGTAAATACGTCCTGGCAAGGGAAAATCAGTTATAACCAAACATGTTCCAACATCTAACTACCTCAACTAGCACCGATACTCAATCATAAGTAATTTCCACGAGAATAATCATAATCCTTACTCAATACAGAGAATCAACAACTTAGGCATTCGTAGTATATATAAAGAACACAATAATTTCAATTTAAGACGCATGGTTATGCTTGACACCAACGTATAGATACTCGTCACCATGCCTATACGTCGTACTCAACAAGTACATGTAGCAAATAGGACTCAACTCTTAATCCCCCAAGCTAAGGTTAGACCAAACACTTACCTTGAACTTCCACGGCCAACTCAAGCCTCAAATACCGCTTTTACTTTTGAATTTGTCTCCAAATCAATTGTATCTAGATAAAATCAACTTAATAACATCAATAAACGCTAAACAATCCAATTCCAATGCTCAATTATATATTTCCTACCATTCTTCCAAAAAAGTCAAAAATCGACCCCGGGCCCGCATGGTCAAAACACGAGGTTCGAACCAAAACTCGATCACCCATTCACCCACGAGCCCGAATATATAATTAGTTCCAAAATTCGACCCCAAAACGAGGTCTAAATCTCAATTATGCAAAAAGCCCTAACTCTACTCAAATCCCTAATTTTTTACCCTTAAGAACATAATTTAGGCTTAGAAATATAATGGGTGTTAATGGAAATTGAAAAAATTGAGTCTAAGATTACATACCTATGAATTTGTGGTGAAGTGCTCTTTCAAAAATCGCTCAATTTGGAGTTTTGAAGAAGAAGTTATGAAATTTGATTTAATCTCAAGTGTGTTATTTACTGTTTAAAAATCGCTGGGCAGACCTTCATCGCGTTCGCGAAAAGCAGCCTTCCTCAGGCTTACTCGATTGCGAGTCCTCTTACGCGTTCAGTGAAAGGTTGCCCCCTGACATTCGCGTTCGCGATCTTGTGCACGCGTTCGCGTAGAGGAACGATTACTTCCCGGACCAGCCCCCTATTTACGCTACGCGTTCGCGGGACGTGGGTCGCATTCGCGTAGAGAAACCCCCTAGTGCTCCGTATTCGCGATCCCTACCTCGCGCTCGCATTGAACAAAATCTACCCCTGCCCATTTTCCCTTTCGCGATCGTGTGAAGGGCTTCGCGGTCGCGAAGCACAGAAGGCCTGTGCATCAGAACATCAGTTTCTGCAATTTTTCACAAGTTCAAAACCTTCCGAAATCATCTGAGCCCTCGGGGCTCCAAACCAAACATGCATACTAACTCAAAAACATCATATGAACTTATCTGTGCGATCAAATCGCCAAAATAACCTCTCAAACAACGAATTTCGCATAGAAATCTAAGAAAAAAATCTCAAAACTTTCAAAGTATCAATTTTCACAACTACGGGTCCGAATCACCTCAAACGACTTCCGTTTCTTATCAAATTTCACAAACTTATCTTAAATCACATATAAGACTTGTACCGGGTTCCGAAACAAAAATACGGGCTCGATACCATCAAGTTTTAAACACGTTTCCTTTCCAAAACTCATAAATAATTCCAGAAAATAATTTTCTTTTAAAAATTATTTCTCAGGCTTGGGACCTCGAAATTCGATTCGGGGCATGCGCCCAAGTCCCATATTTTCCTACGAACCCTCCGGGACCGTCAAATCACGGGTCCGGGCCCGTTTACCCAAAATGTTGATCGAAGTCAACTTAAATCCATTTTAAAGGCAAAATTCATCATTTTTCACAGATTTTCACAAAATGACTTTCCAGCTACGCGCTCGGACTGTGCACGCAAATTGAGGTGATACCGAAAGAGGCTTTTAATGCCTCGAAATGCAGAATTTATTTCTAAAACAAGTGATGACCTTTTGGGTCATCACAATACTATACTGGAGTTCCGGTATATTATACTAGAACTCCAGTCTAATATACTAGAGTTCCAGTATAATATACCGGTCCAGCATAATATACTGGAGTTTGGAGCACCGGTGCTCCGCTCTTCAGTATATTATATTGGAGCCAGCAAAGTATATCAGTCCAGCATAATATGCTGGAAGTTCATACACAGGTGCACCGAACTCCAGTATATTATGCTGGACTGTTCTCTGTTGCAGCAAAATAGTGGCTATTTTTCATTGACTTGGTAAACGCTGGCTATTTTTGAATGACCAGTCCGAAAACTGGCTAGACTGTACTATTTTTACTATTATAACTTGTAATTGGCATTTGGAAAGAGTATGAACCCGTTTGGCTTAGCTAATTTAGAGTAGCTGATAAGCATTAGGTGCTGAAAAATATTTTAAGTGGTGAAGCTAATTTAATAAATAAGCAGTTATGTGTTTGGATAAAAGTGCTGAAATTAATAATAAGTAATGGAAAAATGTTTGATTAAAAAGTACTGATAAGCTCTTTTTATGTTAAAATGACTTAAATGATCTTATAATAATTTACACTACTTAAAACGTCATTTTCTTCAAAATTTTAGATTCTAGATAGATTCAAATACAAAAAAACTTATTTATCATGTTATTTTAATTATAAAAATGATTATATAATATTATTTTTTATAAATATAATTTATGTTATGAAGAACTGGGAGAGAGTGAAATTATACGAGGAGTTTTGTTTTTAAAAAAGTATTTTAGGGATAGAATAGTAAATATTTTGGTCAAATCTAAAGTGCTTATAAGCTGAAATTTGATAAGTTGGGAGATACCAACTTATTGCTTTTGGCTTATCTTTGGCTTATAAGCATTTTTAAATGGGATTTTTTTCATTCTTATACACTATTGAAACTTTATTACCCTTAATGTTCATGTTTAGCTAATTATTTGGCATAAACAAATTTTGTTTATAAAATGTATAGGATCCACCTTAAAAGACTCCCAAATCCCTTATTTGTGCTTTCAATCAAGGGATTTAGTTATACCATTTCCCTTTTTTTCTCTTCAATTCTCTTTTTTTCTTCTTCTTCTTCTCTTTCCTTATTTTTCTCCAATCATTCAGCAGGTAACTGTTTGTATGTACGAGTATACCTTATGTAAAATCAATTTCCATTTTTTCAAAAAAAGAAAGCACTGAGCTTCCAGAAAATCTACCCAACTACCTTGGGGACGTTTTCTTTACACCAAAAGTGTAAAGGTGAAATATTAGACTCTTAATCCTCTATGTTGATTTCCCTTAGTTGAAGTGTAAACTGTTGTAAATGAGCATATGCAATTTTCACTACGCATCTTATTGAATAGTCCCATTACTTCATCCAAAAAAAAACCTCTATGTTGATTTCTCAACTTCATCAAATATTCATTTGTTCCTATTC